>NC_086378.1:37125746-38419543 GCF_036588685.1 Mytilus trossulus
ACCATAATGTTAATTGTTTAATGGATACTGGCTCCTCAATGAGTGTTTTAAACACTTCTATATATAATAAGTTTTCACAAAAGGTAAAAGTACATTTAATGCCATATAGATGTAAATTACGAATGGCAAATGGCAGTCATGTGGTACCACTAGGTGTCCTGTCCCTACCAATCAAATTAGGGGATCAGGTTATTCAGCAAGAGATGATTATTGCAGATATAGAAATACCAGCTGTTCTAGGCTATGACTTTATGGTGAAAAATAAATGTGTAATTGACATTGCCAATTGTACATTAAAATTAAACAATCAGACCATTGCTTGTGAATTAGAAAGTCAAATACCAAGTTTATTCAGAATAACAATAGGTCAGAAGGTCACCATACCTCCTCGTAGTGAAATGATGGTTAAAGCCAACATTAATGAGGGTGTAACTGGTAAGGCAAACCTAGTGATTGATTCAACAGCTGAGTTATTACAAGATAGGGGCATTCTTGTTGCCAAAGCGTTGTACAAGGGGGAACAAAGTGAGCTACCTATAAGAGTAATGAATCTGTCTGATAGTCCACAAACCTTAACCAAAAACAGTTGGGCAGCCAATGCTGAGCTGTTACCAGAACAGAATATCATGAATGAAACCACTCATGATGAATCTGAGGGCATACCGCAATTTAAGGAGATTTATGATAGGTGTAAAAATGTTTTAACCCCTGAACAAACCAGTACTTTGAAAAATCTTCTTCACAAAAACCAAAAAGCTTTTTCCATGTCCAAATATGATATAGGTCTTACTGATATTGTTCAGCATAAGATAGATACCAATGGGGCCCGTCCTGTAAAGCATGCTCCTAGGCGTTTACCTATCGCCCAAAGGAAGGAAGTTGAAGTCGAAATTAAAAAAATGTTGGATAATGATATCATACGACCAAGTCAGTCACCTTACAGCAGTCCGCTAGTGATAGTAAGGAAAGCAGACTCCTCTATTCGAGTCTGTTGCGATTTTCGCAGCGTAAATTTAAGTAGTATAAAAGATTCGTACCCCCTTCCGAGAATTGACGATTCCCTGGATGCTTTAAGAGGTAACTCTTGGTTTAGTACCCTGGATTTGGTCAGCGGATATTACCAAGTTGCCATGGACCCTCAAGATGCTCCGAAAACTGCTTTTGTTACATCACAGGGGCTTTTTGAGTTCAAAAGGATGCCTTTTGGCCTGTGTAATGCAGGGGCAACTTTTGAGAGACTTATGGAATATGTGTTGGCAGGATTACAATGGGAGATCTGTATCGTTTACCTTGACGATATCATTGTGTTTTCAAAATCTTTTGACGAGCACGTTACAAGACTTCAGACTGTTTTTGATAGACTATATACTGCTGGCCTAAAAATAGCTCCCAAAAAGTGTTATCTTTTTCAGAAACAAGTTACCTTTTTAGGTCATGTTGTTAGTAGTGAAGGTATTTCCCCTGACCCGTCAAAGGTTGCTGCTGTAAAAGAATGGCCAACGCCTACTAATATAAAAGAAGTCCGAAGTTTCTTAGGTACCTGTTCCTACTATAGGAAATTTATAAGAGATTTTTCAAAAATTGCTAGTCCATTACATAGATTGACCCAGAAAAATGTTCTTTTTAAATGGACTTCTGAATGTGCCGAAGCATTTCTAATTTTAAAAAATGTTTTGATTACTAGCCCCATACTGATATATCCTACTTTAGATAAGGAATTTATTCTGGATACCGATGCCAGTGGTACAGGAAGTGGAGCAGTTCTTTCTCAAATTGGTGATGACGGCAAAGAACATGTGGTAGCCTATTATAGTAAATCTTTTAGTAAACCTGAAAAGAATTATTGTGTGACTAGACGGGAACTACTGGCAATTATAAATGCAGTAAAGCATTTTCACCATTATTTGTACGGTGTACATTTCTGTGTTAGAACTGACCATGGCGCATTGACATGGATTACAAATTTTAAGAATCCAGAAGGTCAATTAGCCAGGTGGTTGGAAATTTTGGGCACCTATAATTATACCATAAAATATAGAGCAGGACTTAAAACATGGTAATGCTGACGGGTTGTCCAGGAGACCATGCAGTAAGTCTTGTACCCATTGTGAAAAACAGGAAAACCAAAAACAGACTGATGAGAATTCTGATAGTCTTGAACTCATGGAAATAAGAGCTATGAGTGCTGATAACCAAGACCAAGTAGAGTCAAACCCTATTGCTACCAATTGGGTGCAAGGAAAATCACAAAATGAGCTGATGGAGTCTCAAATACAAGACCCTATCATAAAAATTGTTAGGGAATGGAAAGTTAATAGTGATGTTAAACCACAATGGCAAGAAATATCTCACCTTAGTAAAATACATAAGGCATACTGGGCTCAATGGGACAGGCTTGTAGTTGTAGATGGAATTTTATATCGTAAATGGATCAATACCATTACCAATACACAAAGTCTCCAATATATTCTACCCCATACCTTTAGACGTGAAGTGTTAAAACTACTACATGATGACCCTTTAGCTGGACACATGGGCATTAAACGAACTGGTGCTCGTGTGCGCCATAGATTTTATTGGGTAGGCTACCAAACTTTTGTAGACAAGTATTGTCAAAGGTGCATTGAATGCCAAAAACGTAAGGGACCATCAAAGGGTACCAGGGCATCAATGAAAACCTATGTTGTTGGAGAGACCATGGACAGAGTTGCAATTGATTTATTGGGACCTATACCACAAACTTACAATGGCAATAGATATTTAATGGTCATTACAGACTATTTTACTCGTTATGCCGAGGCATATCCAATACCAAATATATTTGCTTCTACTGTGGCTGATAAAATGGTGACCGAATTTATATGCCGTTACGGAGTACCCACTCAAATCCATACAGATCAAGGTTCCCAATTCACTTCAGATCTATTTTTACAATTGTGTAAACTTTTACATATAGACAAAACTAGGAATAGCCCCTTCCACCCACAAAGTTCTGGGTTGGTTGAAAGGTTAAATGGCACAATTGAAGATATGCTGAGCAAAGTAGTCTCTAAGAACCAAAGAGACTGGGATACATATGTTCCATTATTAATGCTGGCTTACAGATCAGCCCCCCATGAAACCTTAGGAGAATCCCCAAATAACATGATGTTTGGTCGTGAAGTTCACATGCCCATTGATTTAATTTATGGTGTTCAATCCCCTGATGGTAAATTATCGAGACCAGAATATATAGACCAATTGACCAGTCGTATGGACAAAGTGCATACTGTAGTCAGGGATAGATTGGTGCATGCCGCTGCTCGGCAGAAACGCAAATATGACCTCACCAGTAAAAATTCTCAATACAAAGTGGGAGACGGAGTAATGTTAAGGGACTCAAAGAAATATAAAGGGCGAAGTCCTAAATTTCAGTTCAAATGGGAGGGACCCTTTACTGTAATTAAACAAATTTCAGACATTTTATACCAAATTCAAGAGGGACCAAAGTCTAAGACAAAAATTATTCATGTCAACCGTCTTAAACCATATAAAGGTTATTTAAAAAGGTGGTACCAACCTCCGGGAGAACCTGCCCTAAATACCAGGGGCCAGACAAAGGACAGGACTGATAAATAACGGACAGACCATGACGAATAATTATTTTGAATATAGTGTTATTACCATGTTTAGCATCAATATGATGTTGTGTTTTTATATTTCAAATGTGACCTCATAATCACATATATGGCATTTGAATCTGAAATAATGTCTTTATGAACAAAAACAAAATATTGAAAAAGATTTTATTGTGTATATATAATTTTGTTTGCAAATCAACTGTGACAGTGTGTAAGTGTTGTCTTATGCTTGCTTAGTATAAGCAGGGCGAGACAATGATTGGCTTTAGTAATTCAAATTAAAGCATATTGCATCTGTGAATTTGTTATCAGGTGCTTGTACATGTATATATGATTGAGATATATCTACTCATGAAAGTGTATATATATATATATTATTTTATATCACATAACCAGTGATATTATTTTGTGAGTACCATACCAATGCCTTAAAGTAGTCGCAAATTATTTAGTTCGAATACCAGAGTTAAAATGTTAGTTACAAAACTAAATTAAGAGAAGTGTATAAAATCGTCTATGATCTGTTGTTGTATATTGCAATGTATTTGTGTTATATTTTTACATTACCAGTAAGAGTACATGTAGTTCGTGTAGTTATCAACTATAATAATAGTTGGACCATTGCAAGTGTTATGATGTTTACACCTGTATGTATATATTTACCTTTTATAAACTAATTCGACACCCTGTAGCTGCCGGGGATTTAACTCATGTTAAATCATTGGAGGATATGAAAAATAATTATCTTAGTACCATGTGACCAATGGATCACTACTTACATTAAATTAGTCTTTAATACTTCTATACTTATGAATTCCTTTCTTTTATTTTATAGACTATGGATGTACCAATATGGAACCATCAGTGTGAGGATTGTGGTAAGAGATTTCCAACCTCAACCAAGTTAAATAAACACAGACGCCATAATCATGGAACTAAAATACAGTGCCGGTACTGCCCCTGGACCTGTAGTGCTGATGATAAGTACCGCCTACGTCAACATGAGACATCCAGACACACTTATCATCAGTTCTATCCAGGGGACACACCAAGACATACAGGCAGCGTGAAGTCCTCAGTGGAAAGGGTGGAAAAGACTTTTCCAACAAGAAGCCAACCCACACATACATATCCACCATCCAGTATCAGTCCTAGACATTCAGAAGCTACAATTCAGCAAATTACTGAATTGCTGGATGAGCAGATGCCTGATTTTGCAGAGCTTCTGAATGAGCCTAGGACACCTTCACCAATGAAGAGGCTGAGAAATGATGAAACGACACCAACCCTATCACCTACACTTTTTATACCATCGAACATTCTTTTCAGCAAGTATCTAGAACCCATTTCACCAGAACCATTTAAAGATAATCCAGTTATGACTTATTCTCCATCAGACCAGCCTTTTATTTCCAGACCATCACCATCACCAGTACCCGTATCATTATCATTACCTTCACAGTCAGATGAAACACCTATACCATCATCACCTATATACACACCGATAGATTTAACCAAATCAGTTACACCCATTATTGTAGACCAGACTAATGAGGAACCAATGGACTTATCGATGAGTAGTAAAAATTTGTTACCAACCACCTCCCCTGAACCACTACCACAACCATCACCATTGCCATCACCTGTACCATCATCATCAAATGTACCATCACCATCACCAGTACCCGTATTATTATCATTGCCTTCACAGTCAGATGAAACACCTTTAGACCTATCAAAGAAATCAGACAACAAAATCCTTCCAGCTGAAATTGATTGTACTTTACCCACTAACCAGTGGAAGAAGCCGACTGAAATCAAAGTGGATCCTTCAGATAATAATGATGCATCACTCGACCCAAGGCTGTTTTTCGCTGGAGCCCCATCCTCTTATATGAAACACCCCCTAGCTAAAACACTGCAAGAGCAAATCAATCTATGTAGGAAAACCCGTGCCTCTCGGTACCAGAGAAGGCTAATACCAATTGGTACCAGCCGGATAATGAAGGAGGAGAGATGCTACCTGCCTGACGGTACAGTCTTGGAACTAAGGGACACTTGGACTGCCAATTACACTGAGGAATAGGTATATAATATGTAGGTAGGATTTTGTAAGTAGTATTTCCTTATTATTTTTAGTTCGAGGCGAACTCTTCCCGTGGGTGGGGGTAATGTTACAAAATAGGGGTAAGGTTTAAGGGTGATAAGTATATTTATGTAAAGCTTTATGTAAAGCTACTATTATTCTTTTCTTATTATCCAGACTGCACTTTCTATTTTACTTCGTTCGCGGTCGCTGCCGTTTAAGTCTGGATAATTGTGTGACTGAGATTATATGTACGAACACTATTCTATTTCAGGAATCGTGTCCGAATTATATTATTATTGTATGTATTTATTGTTATATTTATTGGGAATGATAGGATATAGAGTTCGTCTCACTGTTTGTCCAAAGGGGGGTCCCGACATGTTCCCAGCCTTATTTCTCCCCGGGTTATCATTGTCACGCTTTCTCACCTTTATCGTGTATTTATATAAGGGTTATATATTGTAACTGGGCATATCATTTGGTAATGCTAAGCTTCCATCGTCCCCTTTTCCTACATTTTCCCATATTTCTCCTACGTTTACTGGAGGCCGCCATTTATTTATCATTATTGCGCATGTGCTTGCCGTGGGAAAAGAAGACGACACACGACCTATAACCCCGTGGGCAACCAACCAATGAAGTGCCGTAGAATTGCCCACGGCTACCATGGGGATGTGGGTTGTGGGCGCTAGTATAAAAAGGGCATCTTCTGTGGGCTCAGGTTAGAACGTTGTAACCCGAGACCAGGGACCTTTGATTGTTATAAACCATTATTATACCTACGAAATTACCACCAACAACTGATAAACATCATTACCAGATATTATTGAGTAGGTTTCCCCGTTTTATAATAGACTGGCCTCTGACCTATATTTATACTACTATTACTACGGAATTTACAACCGAGACATTATGCTTGACACTCGACGTTCCACGGGGGGTCTCTGAATCGTTTTTATTCTCTGGTTATTATATTATTTGTATGAAATATTTCTATTATATGTGTATTAAATTGAATAGGACTTGATTTTGACTCTGTTTTCATTTGAAAGTGTTTTATTATATATTTACAAACCAGTGCCTTATAAGCCATGCTACCAATGGTTGAATACCAGTAACCTACTACCAAGGTTGATTTAAAAGTACATAAAACAGTTTGAGGTCTACAGACCCGAACCGTAACAATACACATGTTAGGGATATTCAAGAACAGAGATCTGTACACAACACTGAGCTTCCTATAACAAGTGGAGAAGATACACATGTTAGGGATATTCAAGAACAGAGATCTGTACACAACACTGAGCTTCCTATAACAGTTGGAGAAGATACACATGTTAGGGATATTCAAGAACAGAGATCTGTACACAACACTGAGCTTCCTATAACAGTTGGAGAAGATACACATGTTAGGGATATTCAAGAACAGAGATCTGTACACAACACTGAGCTTCCTATAACAGTTGGAGAAGATACACATGTTAGGGATATTCAAGAACAGAGATCTGTACACAACACTGAGCTTCCTATAACAAGTGGAGAAGATACACATGTTAGGGATATTCAAGAACAGAGATCTGTACACAACACTGAGCTTCCTATAACAAGTGGAGAAGATACACATGTTAGGGATATTCAAGAACAGAGATCTGTACACAACACTGAGCTTCCTATAACAAGTGGAGAAGATACACATGTTAGGGATATTCAAGAACAGAGATCTGTACACAACACTGAGCTTCCTAAAGGGGGAAATGTATATACCTTTTCTCTTGGAGAAATGCAAAATTTAGCCCAGCAGTGGACAAAGCAGACAGAAGATGAAGAATCTGATACTCCTTCTTCTACTGTTGTTTTTATTGAGGAACAAGAACATGGTATTTTTAAGTTTACAGAAATCAAACAAATATCAATGTTTAAAGGTGAAACCAAAGGACCAACAGATGATAATCATGAAGTGGTTTATGAGGCAGAAGCTGTGATAGAAACAGAAACTTTTGCAGATGATACTTTGATTTTTCCAAAGGATGAGATACAGGTAAAATATAAGATCAAAAATGTTTATGCAGTTATGGTTCCTCTAATGAAACTTAATGACTACAAGTATGAAATTAAACAAACTTGAGTTATAAGCCATACAGTAAACTTCCCCATCATTAGTTTTCCACCTTTATCCTTATATTTCAAAAATATTGTACATATATTGGAATTGTGCACCTGTCATTATCATGCTTTTGGAACTATAACAGGATCCCTCCCCTCCTTTTTTCAAGACTGTAAACATAGACATTCAAGATTTTGTGTAAACTAAGTTTTTTCAACTTAAATCCCTTAAAATTTATACAAAATTATACACATATTGTAATGGTGCTCCCTTCTATTACCATCGTGTATTGACGTGATTGACTTGTTTGTGGACTTTTCTCATTCATCCAGACATAGAAACTTCGTCATTCTTTCAAATTTTGATATTTCCTAGAACTTGCAGGAAAGCACAAGTTTTAATCTGTAATGTCTTTGATTAAAATTTCAAGTCGGTTTAATATGAACTTTTTGTGATAGATCAATGATGTTTTCTATCAAGTTGCATTACTATCAGTACATATCAGTTTGATGACTATTTTTTTTTGACATATTATTTACAGACTCTGCTTTGTAGGAAATCATTGGACATGATGTCATGGATGTAGATGATGGGAAAAAATGTAAAAAGAGAAGATGGAAGAGAATTAGGTACATTATGCATAAATATATACACATGTGTGAACGAATTTAAATGTCAAACGATTTTTTTTGTGGATCTAAACAACAAGGCAGTGAAACACTTTAAATTATCTTTATTTTTTCGAATCAGTTAACCCCTTTAGCGATCTGGAAACCAAGGCATGGAAAAATTACCACAATGTTTTTAGGCCTTTTTGTGAATTATTTCTAATTCAGATCAATGCAAAGAAATCTAAAAGATAAATGGTGTAAATAAGAATTTAATTCTAAACTTTATTTTATCATAAATTATTAATTTTTACGCAAAAAATCTACTTTTTTCATATAAATAAGAAGATGTGGTATGAGTGCCAATGAGACAACTTTCCATCCAAGTAACAGTGTATTTTAAGTTAACAATTATAGGTCAAAGTACAACCTTCAACATGGATCCTTGGCTCGCACCGAAGAGCAAGCTATGAAGGCTCCCAAAATGACCAGTGTAAAACAATTCAAACAGGAAAACCAATGGTCTCATCTATATAAAAAAAGAGAAATGAAAAAACATGTATGAACCACCTCCAACAAGCTTAAATTAAAATATAATAATTTTGTTGTTTGGAGTACAGATTTAGAGGTGAAAATGTATTGTCTATATATCTGTGGAAGTCATATAATGATTTTGTTGTTCAGAGTAAGATGGCGGAAGTGAAAATTTATCGCAATACTAAATACTTATCATAAGTGGTACACATTAAAAGTTTTTAGTTAGTTTTCTACAGGTACAACCAAATTTACTAATCAAATTTTTGTATCTATGACAGAATTTAGTAAAAGTTTTAGTAATTTATGGTATAAACGAAATCCCTGACTTGATAATATTTGTATATATCTCAATATAATCAAATTTACTATTACAGTTTAAAAAAAAGCATTTACCGCATGAAAGAATTGTACATTCATTAACTGGTGACAGATCACGCGACGAAACTTAACATTGATATTTTTCTGATTACGACATTTTACACCATAAGCCTGGAAATTTCACATATATATATATGACCATGATGGCACACAGGATAGATAAGGGATTTAAACATGTTTGATTTGAGTAAATTATTATTAAAAGGCCATTCAACCAGTCATATGAAAAATTCTTGCGAAATAGTATATTCCAGTCTGTATTTTGAGTGACAAAATTTTAAAAGTCCAGTATTGTATGAAATTTATATTCACATTTTTTTTTATAACACTTAATTTGTTTTGAAGGTACACAGATTCTGATATGGAATTCGAAGTTGATCCTCCAGCTGAAGGTACATGTAGTATCAAAAGAACGAAAGTCAGTAATGAGACATGTGAGTTGGTTTATGATATTGATAACAACAGTGATAACAACAGTGATAACAACAGTGAGACAAGTGAACAATATCCTGTACTCCCAAAGCTGCAGTGCTCAGTTGGCAAAATTGAGTTGAGTTCTGAGGATTCTGAAGATATTGACGACTTAATAGATGAAGATATCATTATAAGAGATGTTAAACACAAGGAACTATACATTACGGGTGTGAAAAAAAATGAATTTACTAAAACGGGTAAAATGAAGAAAACAGAGAGGGTATATAATTCCCACCACCCCTGTCCATTTTGTGGCATAATGCAGACTAATTTTTCCCACCATATATTGTCTACTAAACATATGGAAGAACAAGAAGTTAAAGAAATTATAAAACTAGATCTTTCAAACAGTAGTTCTGAGGAAAAAAAGAAAATTATGAAAGATAGAAAAAGAATGATTGATCTGTTAAGATTAAAAGGATGTCATCATCATAACATGAAAGTCAATCAAAGTAAAACCGGAGAAATCATATTGGCCCGTAGAATTTTAACGTCCGGATCTTTTGACATTGAAAAGTATGGAGCGTGTCCATCATGTCTTGGGTGGTTTTTAATATCAAATTTTCAAAGGCATCAATCAAATTGTCCTGGTAATTATAGTAGAACGAAACAAAGTAAGGCTAGTTTGATAACCCAGTCTCAGATAATATCTAGAAGAATTTCAGATGAGGCTAGTCCTGCTTTAGTCAGAGAGGTTTTTAGTATAATGACCATAGATGAAGTCTCAAAGGTTGCAAAAAATGACAAACTAATTATATCATTAGGAAATCAATGGATGCTGTCTAACATGGGCAATCGTATAATGAGGAAATACTATACATCTTCTGTGATGAGATTGGCAGCCAAGCTTCTGACTTCTTTAAGAAGCATCACAGGTTTGAAGGAACATTCAATGGAGCAGTTCATAGAAGCAAAATATTATGAATATTTTGCCAAAGCTGCATTGATTTGTAGTAAACAAGTTGTAAATGATGAAGAAGATTTGAATAGCCCAAGCAATGCAATAAAACTTGGATATGACATAAAACGTATGGCTTCTGCAAAACTTGGTGAAGCTTTAGTGGAAGGTGATGATCTAAAGAAATCCCAAGCAGAAAACTTTTTAACACTAGTGAATATGAGTTGGAGCTTGAAAGTGACAAAACTAGCAAGAATGGTTCTAGCAGAAAGAAATTTTAATATTATTAAGCAACTTCCTCTACCTGAAGACATTCAAAAAATGGTTTCTTTTATGGTGGAAGAGCTTAATAAATTGGACTTGCAGGATGTTGCATACAAGATATTTAGAAAGGCTGCTGTTCTTGCTTTAGCTAGGATTACATTGTATAATAGAAGAAGATGTCATGAAGTTCAAGCTTTAAAGTGAGTATATAATATAGTTCAGACTATTCCAAAATTGGTTGTAAAATGGGAAGGGGTCTGTTCAAAGGCTTTTCTTATAAAATTTGATCAGTCCAATTATTTTAGAAAGATAGCCTGGTAAAATAGGAATAGGACAGTTATAGGAAATAATGAAATAAAAATTTAATGCATTACAGGGTTAAATAATAAAAAGTGCCATCTAGCTCCCTCCTCTCCGTAAAATCTATTACTTGAACAGCTGTAACCATAGAAATAAATAAGATAAGGAGATGTGGTTTATTGCCAATGTGAGACGACTATCCAATAAAGACCAAATGGCATATGGATGAAAACAACAGATTATATTTATAACCATATGACCTTCAACAATGAGTTAAACTAACCTATGCACATGTACCTTGTAGTCTGCCAAAAATCCATATGAAAACAAAATGTTGATCCATTCTAAAAAGAAAATGGCCTGATTTATTTAAAAAAAAAAGTTATTAAAGTAAAACAATTCAACAGACAGTTACCTATGACACATGTATGACAAGCACTTTAAACATCAGAAAAAATACAACAAAACCTAGGGTGCTCCTAGAAGGTAGGCATAACTTTTTTGATTAGACAATCTAAATAGAAATAATTCATCATTTTTGTCTTGCCCCCGACGCAGTATGCAAGACAGGTATAACTATCCAGTGGTGTCATAAACTACATGTATTTATATAAAGCATATTACAGAAGGTAGAAGACCTGGATGCTTCATATCTTGTCTGCAGATACCTTATGTTACAAAGTTTTGGCCTGTAATATTTACAAAGTCCTTGACCTCATTTTCATGGTTCAGCAACTGCTTGAACAAATTTTTTTTTTGTAATAGGAATTTCTCACTTTTTATGAGTAATATTTGGTGTATGAGTTCTTTGCAACGCCTCCACCTAATTTCATGGATCGGTGATCAAGGTTAAAGTTACATAATTAGATCCATTTCTCAAATACTATAAACAGTAGGATAACTTATTCTATATGCGGTGTTTGGAATGACTGTAATCTAATAACATGTCTGTTGGGCAGGTTTCATCAGACCTTGACCTCATTTTCATGGTTCATTGGCTAATGTTAAGTTTTTGTATTTTGATCTGTTTTTCAGCAGTAGGTCAACTATATTTGGCATATGGAATGATTGTAAGGTATACATGTCTGTCTGGCAGGTATTATCTGACCTTGACCTCATTTTCATTGTACATTGGTCAACATGGTCAATGTTAAGTTTTTGTGTTTCGTTCAGTTTTTTCAAGTACTATAAGTTAAAGGTCAACTATATTTAGTTAATGATAATGTTATGTTTATGTGATACTTATTGTAAAACCTTCATGTTACAGAATTTCAATATAAATTCAATGATAAGTTAAAAAGGCGAGACATTTTAGCCTGTGCATTCCTGTTCTATTGTAAATGTATGGATTTTCTTAATACTCTACCATTGTCTACTGGGACTTCATTTAGTAAAATTATTTTATGATTTCATTATCAAATTTCTGTCACTACCATTCAGAGTAGAAAAAATAGCTGGAGTTTAAATGTTTCAATCCCTGATGTTTGGGCTTGTCCCCTTAATTTTTGGTAGATACATGTAGGTAGAACTGATATAAATATTTTAAGGTTTTCATAGCCTGGACTATCTATGAAATATATAACTTTCTTCCAAATATTTCCTGCTTACAACATGTACAATGTAATAGCCTAATATAATATAGGTCTTAAAACTTACAAATGCCTAGTTGGTAACTTTATACAACTGAATATCCAGCTAATAGAAATTGTTCTTAAATTTCAGTTTATCGGATTACAGGAGGAGAAAAAGTACCCCAGATGAAGTGGCTTTGCAAATGAGCCATGAGCTCACAGAGTTTGAAAAGGAGCTTCTTAACACGCAGGAGGTGGTAATGATTCGAGGGAAGGTATGCTGTTAAAACAAAATTAATCATATATAAAAATAAGAAGATACATTGGTATGATTGCTAATGAGACACTATACAGCAAAGTAAGCTATGAACAAAATCACAAATGTAAAATAATTTAAAAAAACTAATATTTTACTAACAACTTGATTTATGTACAAAACAATAAACGAAAAACAAATATGTTATACAGCAACAAATAACAACCACTGAGTTACAGACTCCCAACTTGGGACAGTGGTGTAACAGTAAGATATCAGAACAAACTATTAAAATCAGTTGAAAAGGGCTTAACTCATCAGATCAATACCATTTGATTAAATAGGAAAAAAAAATATTATTTTGTGGTGAAGTCTTGTCTTCTTATTATAAAGGGTGGCAAGGCGGTTCCGGTTATTATCCCAAAGGATGCTGTAAATGTGTTGGAATACCTGTCAAATGACTCTATTAGACTCAAAGTTGGAATACCTCCTTCGAAATATTTGTTTGCTAATTCCAGTAAGTATACTATTTATGTTGCACCAAGTAGCATATTTTGTTTATTTCATAATAAACAATACCTGCTTAATAATTGTTTGTTTCTAATTTGTGTATATACATATGTACAGTCCTGTCAAGCAAATTTACGCAAAGTAGTGTAATGAAATGGACAATCCCGAGGATGGCATAACAACTGAGCAATAATGTTTGGGACTTATTTTAAACATTATGGAAATATTTTTAGTAAGCCGAAATGTATATTTATTTTTCATGTCTTGTAAGATATTTTGTTTCTTTACTGTTTTTCAACATTTGCGTCTGGAAAGGAGAAAGGATTAACTGAATGGTTAAATTTAAATCCATTATGAAAAGTCTTTAAATTAAATCGATAAAGGAAATTATTGCCTAGTTACAAACACTACCAGGGATAATCCACAATGTGCATCTGTATTACTCCTGTTGTTATTGCTATTCAAATTTGGGCAAAGTCTGATTGATAAGGGGCGGTCTATCATTTATCATGTACTATCAAATACACAAAAGTCATCCTAGAAGCCAATGAGCATGTGATTCGGTCATAATTGTGATGTTAACATAATTGAAAATCATTTTTCACCCATAAAATCATCAATGTTACTAGTAACTAATTATTTATAATGAAAATAGTTCAACTGACAGATTTTATAAATATCAACATAATTCATAAAATTCTGAGTGGGTACACAGAGGTGTTAAAGTTAACAATTATCAAGCCATTAAACCTTGTTATACAATGTACCAACAATTGGACATTATACTGCCCAAATGAATACATGTACACAAACAGATCATGTACATGTATATTAAAAATACATGTATGTTGCTATTAAATACCTGAAAATGTCAAGTTGAGGTCACAGTAAACCATTAAAAAAAGAATTTCACAGTTGTAAGAAATATTTACATTATTGAAAAAATAATATTTTATTGCATTATCAATATCAAAACCATCCTTTCAAAATATGTATAGATTAACGAAATTGAAAAATTGTTGTCTATTCCACCCACAATATAATATCTTGAAATTTTTTTAATAAAAAAAGTTTTTGGTATTTTGTCCTGTTTTTTAGACTCTTCCAGCAAAATTTGGACAACTCCTAAACTGAATAGCTTGAAGCAATTCAGGGATCTCCATGGATGATAATTTAAACCATTTTGGTTGATATTGAATAATGAAACAAAAATTGTTACCATTAATATTGGAATTATTTGCTATTGAATACAGCTTTTTTGCAGATGCAGGTGTTTTTAGGGGCTATGATGCCATTGGTGCTGTAAAAAAGGAAGCAGGATTAAAGTTGCCAAACCTTGTTAAAACGTCTAACATGAGGAAGTATATGGCAACAATGATGCAGGTATTAAAACATGATTATAAAAAAATTGATTATTTAGTTTCTTTTTGTCGAGCCTTCGACTTTAGTCGAAAAAGCGAGACTAAGCGATCCTACATTCCGTCGGCGTCGTCGGCGGCGTCAACAAATATTCACTCTGTGGTTAAAGTTTTTGAAAATTTAATAACTTTCTTAAACAATACTGGATTTCTACCAAACTTGGACAGAAGCTTGTTTGTGATCATAAGATAGTATCCAGAAGTAAATTTTGTAAAAATAAAATTCCATTTTTTCTGCATTTTATTTATAAATGGACTTAGTTTTTCTGCGGGGAAACATTACATTCACTCTGTGGTTAAAGTTTTTAAAATTTGAATATGTTTCTTTAAACTATACTGGATTTCTACCAAACTTGGACAGAAGCTTGTTTATGATCATAAGATAGTATCCAGAAGTAAATTTTGTAAAAATAAAATTCCATTTTTTCTGTTTTTTATTTATAAATGGACTTAGTTTGTCTGCGGGGAAACATTACATTCACTCTGTGGTTAAAGTTTTTAAAATTTGAATATCTTTCTTAAACTATACTGGATTTCTACCAAACTTGGACAGAAGCTTGTTTATGATCATAAGATAGTATCCAGAAGTAAAGATCGCAAAAAATAAAATTCCATTTTTTCTGTTTTTTACTTATAAATGGACTTAGTTTTTCTGTGGGGAAACATTACATTCACTCTGTGGTTAAAGTTTTTAAAATTTTAATAACTTTCTTTAACTATCCTGGGTTTGTACCAAACTTGGACAGAAGCTTGTTTATGATCATAAAATAGTATCCAGTAGTAAATTTTGTAAAAAAAAATATTTTTTTTTTCCGTATTATACTTTTAAATGAACTTAGTTTTTCTGCCAGGAAACAACACATTCACTCTGTGGTTAAATTTTAAAAAAATTTAATGACTTTCTTATACTATTTTAAATTTGTACCAAATTTGAACAGAAGCTTGTTTATGATCAAAAGCTAGTATCTAGAAAGGAAATTTTGTTAACAGTTGGTACCTGTGTATCTGTATTTTACTTATAAATGGACTTAGTTTTTCTTCCAGTTAACATTACATACAGTCTGCATTTTTTAAAACATTTATTCGATTCATAAACTATCCTGAAATTTTTACCAAACTTGGACAGAAGCTTCTTACAATCAAAAGATACTATCACATAGATGCCAACCATTACGATTTTTCCGTAGTTTTTCCGATTTTGAGATACAAACTACGCTATTACGGTCAAAGTCGAATAGTTACGGATTCCCAATCATCGCCGTTCAATTTTGTAAATCACGGATTTTTATCATTACTTTTCCGTCCTGGTCCGGTCTTTAGAAAATGACAATGTAATGTTTCCGGTTTCTCGGGAGTTATCAACCTATTGATGGGAACTAACTGACTTCCGAAGAGGAAAACTTGCATTTTATGAAATAGCTTTCCCCCTTTCTCTACTTCTCCTTGACAAAACGAAAATGTACGAGTCGAGAACATCAGAACAATTAATGAATGGAATTCATACTACAGACAACATGTTGAACGACAAATTTTAGTGCACATCATTTTGCAACCACTCGTCAGTAATTTTTATTGGTAAATGCAAGTTTTTGAATGATTACTGAAAACCTTTAAAAAATACGGAAAATTTGATAGTTTGTTACTGATTGTCTCAAAAGGGGTTGGCATCTATGCTATCAAGAGGAATATTTTTATTGATTGTTTTCCTCATTTTTTTTAGCCTGGGAGTTACAGCAAATGTAGGCGAGACACTGGGTTCCGCGGAACCCTTACGAATTTTTTAAAATTTAATCCTATCAATCTGACAAATGTGCTTCGGGCAGTTGTAACCCATTTATAGATTTTTTTTATTTTGAATTTAGTATAGACCCAAACAATAGGACAATCCCTTTCTTAGAACACGAATAACATTCATGCTTCACAACTCAAATCAAATCCTACCATTTCATTAGGCGAGTGTGCTTTGCTATATTCTAAGGTGACAAGTGACACCATTTTACCACACAATTTCATTATAGAATACAACAGCTTATTTATTAGTCAATTGTTGCTGATAGCTAAATAATGAGGTGTTTTGCTTTTGCGCCAATTGACATTTCATTTGCGCCAAAATAAAATCTCTCATTTGCACCAATTTTACAGGTAAATAGTAATATAATAAATATATGAAACATAGACTAAGTAGAATCGAATAAGATTTGTATTGCATTAATTCATCACAATTCAGTTTCATTAATATTTTTAAACGTATTTGCAAAATATTAAAACATCTTCATAAAAAGCAAGGCAATAAACACTGGTTTAAATTATGATAAAAGGGGTTTGCAAAATGTTAAATATTATTCATATTAATCAAAGCACTATAAAAAATGGTCCGTTCCTTTAAAGCTTAAAACCACAATAAAAACTCAATTTTCAAAGTAAAAATAACAGGTCTGATCTAGCTCAAAATTTATAGGCTTGCAACTGTCCTTATATAATCTAGACGGGGAAAATTCGCATCCAAGGTACATTCCATATTTTTCTAAAAGATAGCATTTTATTTCTTTCTCCAATCTCCAAACGACAGCTATGTGTGGTCATCAAATATAATAGTAACTATTTTTTTCCTCTATTCCTTTTCGACTGTATGATATCCATTTTTCAAATAAAACATATGAACATCCCACAAATATTTAACAAACTGACTTAGTTTTGTATAAGAATGAAAATACACTCACATAATAATTAACCAGGGGATATTATTTTTAAAAAAAATATACGAGCCTCACATTCAAAATTCAATTTATATTTCAATTTTCATTTTATAATTTACCTGTCATGCCTGTAATTTTAACTTTTCAAATAATTTCCCTGTAAATTGGCGCAAAAGAAATATTTATATTTTGGCGCAAATGAAATACAACATTGTGGCGCAAATGAAATACTACGAATCTTAAGAATTGGCGCAAAAGCAATACGCCCAAATAATGCTATCAGCTAATTATTGATTTTCTGTCAGAATCATAACATGTGACTAGATCAAGATAAAATCTGAGCTGTCTGATCAGGGACAAAGGAAACTTTAAAAAAAATAATAAACAAGGCCACACTTAAAAATATTTTGGTTTGCCCAAACCCTACCCAAAGTTTGAGACAGTGGGTAGGTAGGTAGGCATTTTCTTTTTTCTTTTTCAAAAAAAGAAATTGAAGTATCAGATGTTTATTAGTCTTCATGCCTATTTGATTAAAAAAAAACTTATTCAAATCAGGACAATAAAAGAATTTGAGTAGGCAGCTTTTTTCTGGGTAGGTAGCGTTTGGGCAAACAAACCTATTATTTATTATGGCCCAAGATGGTAGTAGTCAAACTCATATATTTCCATCCACACAATTAAGCTTTTTTCCAAATTGGGACAGCCAATTAAAACCCTGGATGAATGCAGGGTTTGGTTTGACATTAAGGGCTGTCCAATTGCTCGGGACTAGCAAATATCATCATCTGGCGAGTAAAAGCTTCAGTGTACTTGTCTGATGGGCATGAAAAAATAAAAGTTAAAATATAAAGATCTGATTTCAGTAAATTCTCTTTTTATAAATAAATCATGTCAATCAGCCCTGACATTATTAACAAATTTACACACTTTAAGTATTTTCCCTTTCTAACTATAGACATTTAAAAAATATTTGCCAATCAGATTATTTATTCAGTTGAATCAGTCGGATAAGACCTTAGTAGCTGTTGTAAGAAAACTATCCAGGACACAATATATATTTTAGTTTACCTTAATCTCATCAATTTTAAAACATTGAACAAAAATGAAATTAGGGAAAATAAAAAATACAGTATGTGGTCAAAAGTATTCGTCACTTTTCTTTTTTGCTATATATTTCATATATATAAAAACGCATTTTTTCAAAAAAATATTTTGAAGGCATTCATTGTTAGATTTTAATGAACTTGGCACAAAAAGTTATTTGGTAATGATATTGCATTTCTTTTCTCTTGATATGAACATGTGTTATATTTTTTAATAATTTTATTTAGGTAATATATAGCAAGTTTGTTAACAAAATTATAACTAAATAAACAAATATGCATGTGCAGTTCCGCTTCTTTTGGTGCCAAGTTTATTAAATTCCAACCGCAAATGACCCAACAATATTTTTTTGAAAAATTGTAGTTTTGTATGAATATATAGTGCAAAATAACAAGTGACGAAACTTTTGGCCACATACTGTAACTGTATAAATAAACTTTAAACCTAATATATTTATTTATCATCCTTTTCCATGTTTTTTTAAGTTTTTGTGGGTAAAAAAATAAAAGAGCACAGTCCATGGAGCAACACTTTCAGAAATCAGCTACATTTCATTATATTTGGAATTGTATTTGAATGATTGTATGTTTAAGGGCCCTCTTTGGCCCTAAATAAAAAGTTTATTATTCTAAAATGGAAAGTTTTTCATTTTGATGGATATATCGATGCAAAACTGAACTAGTTTGATTTTTTCCCCCGGTTTTTCTTACTGATTTGAAAATAACAAATTTTAAAATTTGCATGTTTTTCTTGGAATTTGATGGAAACTTCAGAAAGAGGGGTCATAGTGTGACCTTTTCGACCATGCTCCTTTCTTAAGCAAGAACAAATTTTTGACATGTGGTTTTAAGTTTCGGACAAGTAGTATATCATGGTTACTTGCCTAGTTTCATAAAATTTGCACACATCATAAAAATTTTAACAATGATCACCAATTTGACTAAAATTCTCATATTTGATTTATAACATGCTAGAAATATATCCAAATTATGTAAAGTCCAAAAAGAAAAAATAGCAATGCATGACTGCCAATAATCTTACGACCTGATATAAATGTAAATACAAATAAACAGACAAGCACATACTAATGTGTAATACCGATTTTCTAGGTGTGATAGATTAAAAGTTGTAAATCAATGTTTTACATGTATACAAATACATTTTTATGGGTCAAATCAGTTGATGAAATGGTTTTTAATGGCAGCACCCTTGTTTCACTTTTTAAATGTTGACAATTCTTTTTTTTTTAATAACTGAACACGTTAAGCACATGTGTAAACAGGGGTTAATTTTAAGGTTGCACAAATATGATTTAAATGAGTTGAATTAGCAACTTGCCAACTAATAATACATTTTAAGCTTATATTGACAAAACCATGAAAACAGAACCAAATCTTATTTTAATAATTTTCTTTAAAATGTTTGAATCCTATTTTAATTTAAGTTGTAATCTTAGCTTATTTATGATAATATTTTGGATACCTTTTATACTATATTTGGCCAATTCTTTGAAAGATTAAAGTTTAAGTTTCAATTCTCTCCATCAATACCTCATCAAAAACAAAATGTAAATGTGGCAAAATACTGCCACAAGATCTTAAATGTATAAAGAAAACTTGCTAAGTGGAAAAATTGTGCTTGGACACTAATAATGCAAACAATATTAGTTTAAAATAGACAATATTAAGTTGAGGGCCACTGGCAAATTTCGGCCAAATTCTGATGTCTGCATTGTCATGATTGTAGAGAAATGTAAAGGTGTGTGTTAAAATATATTTCTGTTTTGTTTCAGTCATTGGACATAACAGAAAACCAACGTCAATGGATCCTAGATCACCTAGGACATACTATGGATGTCCATAGGGTCCATTATAGGCAAACAAGTGATTTAATAGAAAGGGTTCATGTATCAAAACTTTTGTTAATCCAAGACTTTGGTATGGTGAAAGATTTTGTTGGCAAAAAATTGGAGGATATTCAACTAGAAGGTAATTTTCAGATAAACTCTATGCAATTTTAGTAGACCAAAGGGAGTAAGTTCCCTCACTACTTTCAAAATGACTGTCAATATATCTGTATTTAGTAAATTTCCATAAGAATATCAACATTCATGTATCGCTGTAAATCATTTGAAATAAAATAATGAAAAGTCTGACACAAGGCCTTTTTAATGCATCAAAGAAACCCATCTCCTGATTCTTACTATAATTAGATACAAGTGCTAGAAATTAAGATTGTATATGTAGACACTTGGTTTTGTCTGGTCTTTAAGATTAAAGATGGACGTTATATGTATATGGGCAAGATTTCAGTAATGCAGCAAATAGTGTGACGTTGAAATTGATAACTTTTATTCATTTTAAGAATGAGAGTGAACCAACTTTATTCATTTTGTAAAATAGAGGGCAAAAGACACCAATGGGTCATTCAAAACTCACAAGTTGAATAAAAACTGACCTAGCAATTGCAAAAAATGTAAAACAACGAAAAGGCCAAAAGTTCCACAAAACACTGATAAAAAAATAAAGATTGAGGAACAACGAAAAGGCCAAAAGTTCCACAAAACAAGTAAAAAAAAGTACATGTACGGTTATTACAAAGGTTTCAAATTTTGCAGTGGCTTGAAGTGATATTTAGAAGTATATTCTAAAAACTATGTTTGAAAAAGTAATAATGTTTTGTTGCTGAAATTTTTTAAATATATCATCTCCTCTAATTCTTACTTGATTTATATCGATCCTGGCCTGTTGATTATTTTTATTTAATCAACATGTGGTTCGTTTGATCTCAGTTCTTCATTGGTTAAATTTGTTTATGACGTCAAATTTTCTTGCTTTTCTCTGAAATTCCTATTGTGACGTTATGAAAAAAGGTGACCATGCCTCATGACTTCACGTAGAAAGAAAACATCTGTTTGCAAGTCGTTCGAAAAGAAGAATTAAGATTGTCTGCAAAAATCATTAGAGAAACAGATTCCACCACCAAATCTCGTGTAATATAATATTTATCCACTCTCGACAGAAAATTTAAATGTCTTGAATGGATAAATATCAAATCAGTGGTAGAATCTATATGTATATGGTCTGATCTTTTAAGATTTGAAAAGTGCCAATCTCAAAAAACTTGTGACATTTATGTAATAGGTAAAATGGTCAGTACATCAATTCTGTCAAAATGTGAGCAAGTATGTGTTCATTACACCCAATATTTTGGCCATCAATTTTGAAAAGCTGTAATGTCATATCAATGCTGTACCAATGGAAATGATAATAATGAAACTTTTTTTCTGCAGATATTGTACCGCAAAAAAAAGACATATCAGCAGTAAGTGAAGATGATGCAGATATAGATACACCAAACACAGGAATTGATAATATAGCAGAGGACTTTATTCCAGAATTGCATGACGATGAAGTTGATGCTGATTTCAGCATTCCAATTCAAGAACATAGACCTGGTATGAATGTAAAAGTTTTCATATGAACTGATTGATAATTTTATGTAAAACCCTTATTTGTTATCTGATTTCAAAGGATGTTATTCATTGTGTTTGTCAGAAAATTCTGTATTATACGCTTTATGGTTAAACCTATAGTTTAATAATTTTGTGTAACTGTTTTAGAAAGGTGAATTGAGTAGATCTTCTTTCCCTTGAATGTATCAATATTGAAAAACAAATGGCCTTTTTGGGGGGTTAGAAAATTAAGCAATCAAAAGCTCACAATATGTTTAAACCAAAAGTTAAATTATATAATAACTCTCCAAATTAAAATTTCCTATTAACTTAATAAGCCTATTGATTTTTGTTTGTCTTTTCAAATATAAGGAAAATTTTGTAGCCCAGTTTTTATAGATGCTTATATAACTTGTGAACGTATTTGGTTCTCTTAACCGTATCATGCTCTACATAGAAAACAAATCAGGTGATAGTCAATTGAATGTTAAAGTAATACTTTTATGGAATTCATATTCATACTTTCAGATAAAAAGAAATCTAGAAAAGACAAAGTTCAACGCCAAAAATGGTCAGAGGATGATGTCCAGGAACTAGAGGACCTGTTTTCAGTTAATCTTAAAAAACTGAAATGTCCAAAACAAGCCGAAATTGAAAAAAAAATTTCAATTAGCAAAAAAAATGGTGGTCTTATCCACAAAAGAAAGCGTGATAACATCAAGAAGAAAGTCAGCAATATGATTCAAAAACTCAAAACCGTTGATAATGGTTAATATTGAAAATTATTTTACAGGACAAATATAAATAAAAATAAATATTGGCTCACCTGAGGTTAATAAACTTGTCTTTTTTATCGCTGACATAGGGTAGGTTAGGCTGGTTTTTTTTATTATTTGTTGGTTGCATATTTTAATATGAAATTTTGTAATTTTGTCTGAGAAGGAAATAAAATTCCTAAGATATAATTATGAATACATTTACTGTTTATTTAAACAATATTGTAAACCTGGAAGCAACAAGAAAATCTCTTTGAATAAAGCTTCATATTTTAGAAGGTTTTTCGAGCTGGATAATCCATATTTGGTACATGTGAACTTGACCTCATTTTCATGGTTTAATGACAATTTAAAAATTCTGAGTTAAAATTGGTAATAGGACAGCTATTTGGTAATAAATTAATTGCTTAATATATGTGTCTGTCAGACTAGGTTAACCTGACCTTTACCACATTTCAGGAATCAGTGATTAAGTGAGTTAATATGACTAGAGAGGAATAAAACTTAGCAGGGGCCCAGTCGCCCATGGCCCTAGATTTTGTGCTGGGCTACTTAAATTTTGATAAAATTTGGTTCAATATACAAACGTCAATTAGGAACAATTTTGTCTGTGCTACCAGCTTGAATTTCCCAAGTTTTATCCCTGCTAGATCCATTTCTCATGTATTTTAAGCAATAGGTCAACTGTAGTAGGTGTATAGAATGATTGTTAAGAATACATCTCTTATCTGACAGGGTTGATCTTGACATTAACCTTATTTTCATGGATAATTGATAATATTAAATTTTCTGTTTTACTTGAAGCAAAACTTTATATATATAATTCAGTTAAAGATCTTCGCTACACTTGTTTTGACTTTTTGTCTGATATTTGAATCCTCTAGTTTTATCCATATAGTGCCACTTCTTGATTTATTTTATTACATTTGGTTTTAAAAGCCATTTTTGAAAATCTTATACAATCCTTGTTATTTTTTATTTGTTTTTAAGAAAAGGTTCACAATGTTAAATGCATGAAAAATCTTAAATTTCCCTACAAATGTCCTTTTGGTTATTTCTCTAAACAAGGACAAAGACATTTCATTTTTTATGCTTTTCAAGATCCGTTATTTATATTCTATCAGTTTATAGTCTTTTAATAAAATCTTGTTATTTTGAGACATAGGAGCTAATTCTGATCATCCTTAAATCAGTTTAGCAGACCAAACATTTCAGCATGTGCACTCTTAGTTATTTTTGTGTTTATGTATAGATTTATTTTTATTTGATGATGGGCTTTATGGGATTAAATTTGTACAGGCATTTTTTTTTGTGAGACTTGGCAACAGTTAAAATTATTGTTTATTTTACTACTGTGAGAAAAAACTCAAAAGAATTTGTCATAAAGTGAAGATTTATTATATGTATTTTTTTTGTCTTGTCTACTGAGATTGACATTATATGTATATTTTGTTTTATAATATCTGCTACACGTAATTGCTGAAGACAGGGCATTAGTGTGTACAGTTATGGTAGTAGAAATGTTTTTCAAACTTGTTTATGTGTGAAATTTATTCATCCATTTGGGACAGATGCCACATGATGTAAAATTACTGCATCTTTTATCAAGGACCTTATGCCAAAGTAACTTTATGGAAACTACTGTTACTAATTTGAGAAACTAATATTTGCAATTTGGACATTCATGGTACCGACATATTTTTGATTTTTTTTAATTGAAAAACAAAACTATAGAATGGATATGTGTACTCATTTTCAATATTACCCTGTAAACAAGAAAGTATTCAATTATGAAAAATAAGGGTTCCCTTTGAACAACTGGGCCTAGTGTGAGAAGTTACCACAATTAATTTTCAGATCCATAGATCAAATAGACAGGAGGTACAGTTATTGTTTTTGGTAAACTTGTCAAAATTAGATTTATACCACAACTAAAAAAAATCTTTGAAAATTTGACTGAAATAATTGAGGTTATTTGAAATTCTAAGGTGACTTGTTCAAGCTTATAATGTTACAAATAAGTTACTCCTGTTGTCCTAATGGTGTTAAATGTCTAAAATACTGTATGGGATTATTTTTATTTCCCAGTTTACTTGTCTCAAACTATAATATCTGAGTATTTTGGTATGAAAATAATAAATATGTTTGCCTGTAATATGTTTATTCACTGTGACATTGCCAATTTTCATCACAGTAACAATCCACATAATATCTTGTCTCAAAATAAAAAATGATCTAATGATTTCTATAGTAGGGACCAGTTGTTTAAAATTTGCACTAATTATTTCTGTGTAATTTGTTTTCATTGCAACACCAAATTATAGAATGCACTGTCATTAATTGTTTAAAGAAATTGTGTACACATTTTCAGTCTTGTTCTGTGTACAAGACAGTATTTAATTTTAAAAAAATAGATCACTTTGAACAACTGGTCCCAGTGTGAGAAGTTTTACTTAAACACAATATATGTTCAGATCCATAAGAAGTTTATGCAGTTGGTACAGTGAACTTAGAAAATATTGCATTTTTGTATTGTTATTAAAAGTTAAAATTCATTGAAAATTTGATAGAATGAATATTGTGTTTTTAGCTCACCTTTCCTAAAAGGAAATGTGAGCTTTTGCCATCACTTGGCGTCCGTCGTCGTCGTAAACTATTTCAAAGATCTTCTCTGAAACTACTGAACCAATTCCAACCAAACTTTAGCTGAATGATCCTTAGGGTATCTAGATTAAAGTTTGTGTTTTATTTTCCATTTCGTCAAAAAACATGGCCGCCATGGCTAAAAATAGAACATAGGGGTAAAATGCAGTTTTTGGCTTATATCTCAAAAACTAAAGCATTTAGAGCAAATCTGACAAAAATTGTTCATTAGGTCAAGATCTATCAGCCTGAAAATTTTCAGATAAATCGAACAACCCATTGTTGGGTTGCTGCCACTTAATTTGTAATTTTAAGGAAATTTTGCAGTTTTTGGTCATTATCTTGAATATGATTATAGATAAAGATAAACTGTAAACAGCAAAAATGATCAGCAAAGTAAGATCTACAAATAAGTTAATATGACCAAAATTGTCAATTGACCCCTTAAGGAGTTATTGTCCTTTAATGACAAATTTACACAATTTGTTCATCATATTTGCTAACTTTAAAAAATCTTCTCCTCTGAAACTACTGAACCAAATTCAATCAAACTTACACTTAATGATCATTAAGGTGTCTAGAATAAAGTTTGTGTTTTATTTTTTATTTGGTAAAAAAAACATGGCTGTCATGGCTAAAAATAGAACACAGGGTAAAATGCAGTTTTTGGCTTGTATCTCAAAAACACCAGCATTTAGAGCAAATCAGACAAGAAGTTAAAGTTATAATTAGGTCAAGGTCTACATGCCCTGAAATTTTCAGCCGAATGGGGTAACTGGTTTTTCAGTTATTGCCCCTGATTTGATGATTTTAATGAAATTTTGCAGTTTTTGGTTATTATCTTGAATATTTTTATAGATAACGATAAACTGTAGACAGCAAAGTAAGATCTACAAATAAGTCCAATTGAACAAAATTGTCAATTGACCCCTGAAGGAGTTATTGCCCTTTAAAGACATTTTTCACAATTTATTAATCATGGTGGCTTACTTCAAAAATCTTCTCCTTTGAAACTGCTTAATCCATTTCAGCCAAACTTAGGCATAATGAGTTTCAGAGTACATATCTAGCATACATTTTATATTTTATTTCCTTGTATGACAAGAAACATGGCCCCTATGGCTAAAATAGAGCATAGGGGAAAATGCATTTTTTTTTTGTTAAAGAAGATATGACAGATTCGAAGAACATTTATTTAAATTTTAACGCCAAATAATCATTGATGAAAGATTTAAGTAAAAAATTTAAGGTGAGCGATTCAGGCTCTTGAGAGCCTCTTGTTCTTAAATTCCAAGGTTATTACATCTAATCTTATTAGGTTACAGGTTAGGTTCCCCTATTGTCTTTATTGGTATAAGTATTTAGATTTTGTTTCCATCAGAAATTCAAAATGGTTGCAAGTTTACATAGAAGCTCTTAAGGAAAATGATTTGAAATGTTAATTTTTGATAAATTAGTGATGAAGGCAGGGTGAGCAATTTCGGGCTCCTAGGAGACTCTTGTTTGTGTATTGTATAATGTGTATCATGTGATAATGTCTGTTGTTAATAAAGTTGAGAAAGTTTATGCATGATTTATTAAGTAATTTCTGCAATTTTTTCTTATATGCATACTTAATGGGTATACATACATGTCTAAATACTGTCCCTGTACTGGCCCAATAGGGGAACAAAGAAACCTGACCATATCAGAAAGAAGACCTTTGAATTAGGTTCAAAATACATAACATAAGGTATAACAACAAATGATTAAAATGAGGGTGACCTGACAAGACAGATTTTCGGTTAATAAAGTTGTCCTATTCACAAATTTGATGGAATAAAAAGCTGTAGAGCCAGACAAATTTCAGTGAACATTTTAATTTGATATTTTCAGCCAATTTCAGACCTAAAGGGTTCTTATTGTCCTAGTAGAAACATAGTGTTTCTTTTCTTTCGTAATCAACAATTTTTCTGCTAAGCTCAATTTAACAGGAACCATGTATGTATGATAAGTCATAGATATTTGGTATGCAGTTGCATTACGATTACATGGATGTCATTTACATTGTAGCTCCTTCCACTCAGTCGTGGTTCATTGATATGTGGTATATTATCGCATTAACACCAGTTTGTTTTATTTCTATGGAGATTGAATTATCCCACAGATCATTTTGCATCTTTGTTCCTGATAAGGTTAATTTTTATGGAACAATACAATAGTCAATGATATTAGATGGGCAGATGCCATAGCAATAGTTTTGAAGGTCTTGAATTGATTTTTTTTGTTATTTTTTTTCAGTTTTGCAGATATTAGTAACATGAATTTATTATTAATCTTTCTTGGATTTTTATAAATTTTGCCATTACATAGTGAGACAGTTATTTTGTCTTGCATGGAACAAAATTGTGGAAGGGAAACAATGCTTTTTATACTTTCAACATAAATTATATTATCAACACTAGAACAGGCGAGACATTTCAGTGTGTCCACTCTTGTTTTTTGTTTGAATCGTCTTGCATTGCTCATGTTGAGGCCTTTTATAGCTTATATGGTATTGGTTTTTCTCATTGTTGAAGGTCGTACAGTGACCACTAATTTCTAATATGCATCTCATTTCAACTGATGGATATTTGTTTCATTGGCAATCATACCTCTTCTTTATTATCAAATTAAATTATGATTTCAGGAAATGGTGAATTGAAATTTTAACATGCGAGTCACAAAAATAAAACCATTGCTATAATGTTTGCTCTTATAGTACTTGACATGCCAAAGTTTTCGATTACACCAGCTTAAGTGGGACAACTTATCTGACGACTATAATAATAATATATAAAATACTGTATTTAAAGAGGGTAGAATCATTTTGTACAATAGAAATCTTTCCGGATGCCCTCTGATACTCAAACGTTATTTGGCTTGCAGTTGTATAGACATGATTCTTTTCTATGGAGCTAAGTTGGTTCTGTCTGTACTTTGTTTATTGAAACTTAATTAGTTCTCGATTAGATCAATTGAGGGAGAACCACTTTAGTAACCAAATATTTGGTATGCAGTTGTGTTAGCATAACATCAATATCTTTCATGATAGTTATTTGGCCAATCTTCTTCCATTGGATATCTATCTTATTTGCAGGGTCACAATATTAAAAATATATGCGTTTATTTTGAAAATTATTTACCTTGTTAATAAGTGTTAATAAAATAAAGGTAAAAATCGGTTATTGTCCATTGATTTAGAACGGTTTACACATTAAAAGCTTTGCCATTATCAGTCAACACCAAACCCCATATGGTATGGCAACAACCCCATATGGTTGCATGGCAACAACCCCATATGGTTGCCTGGCAACAACCCCATATGGTATGGCAACAACCCCATAATGACCTTTCATAAGAAAAAATATGCAAACCCCAGTATGTCTGATTTTTCATTCCATAACCCCACAACTTATTTTTTTGCACACTGTAGCTGTCCTCTGTACGCTCGTCCGTCCGTAACACTTTCGTGTCCGCTCCATATCTAGAGAACCATTATGATTTCATACTTAATACTTAACATGATTATCAACCAACACCAGAGGGTGTGTCATGTTGTATGTACAACTTTCTAGATCAAAGGTCAAGGTCAAAAACTTTGGTTTATGTTGACAACCCCGTGTCCTGTGGTGAAGATCGTGTCCGCTCCATATCTAGATAACCATTATGATTTCAAAGTTTATACTTGACATCCATTTTAACAACCACCAGAGGACGTGTCATGATGTATGTACAACTTCCTAGGTCAAAGGTCAAGGTCAAAAACTTTGGTTTAGAGTTGACAACCCCGTGTCCTGTGGGATTGTGTCCGCTCCATATCTAGATAACCGTTATGATTTCAAAGTTTATACTTGACATCCATTTTAACCACCACCAGATGGCGTGTCATGATGTATGTACAACTTCCTAGGTCAAAGGTCAACGTCAAAAAAACTTTGGTTTCAGTTGACAATCCTGTGTCCTGTGGTGAAGATTGTGTCAGCTCTATATCTTGAGAACCATTATGATTTCAAATATTATACTTGACATCCATTTTAACCAACACCAGAGGGTGTGTCATGATGTACATGTATGTACATGTATGTACAACTTCCTAGGTCAAAGGTCAAGGTCAAAAACTTTGGTGTAGAGTTGACAACCCTGTGTCCTGTGGTGAAGATTGTGTCCGCTCCATATCTAGATAACCGTTATGATTTCAAAGTTTATACTTGACATCCATTTTTACCACCACCAGAGGGCGTGTCATGATGTATGTACAACTTCTTAGGTCAAAGGTCAACGTCAAAAAAACTTTGGTTTCAGTTGACAATCCTGTGTCCTTTGGTGAAGATTGTGTCCGCTCTATATCTTGAGAACCATTATGATTTCAAATATTATACTTGACATCCATTTTAACCAACACCAGAGGGTGTGTCATGATGTATGTACCACTTCCTAGGTCAAAGGTCTGTCTGTCTGTTGGTCTGTCCATCGCTAACAAATTTGATCCACACTATATTTTGAGAGGACAGCTGTTATTATTTCATACTTTATACCTGACAAACATTTTCAACTTAACATATATATAAACCAACACCAGAGAATGTGTCATAATGTATGCATCCTAGGTCTAAGGTCAGTCTGTCGGTCTGTCCATCCGTTCGTTGTTCTTAACAAATTGTGTCATGATGTACATGTAGGTACAACTTCCTAGGTCAAAGGTCAAGGTCAAAAACTTTGGTTTAGAGTTGACAACCCTGTGTCCTGTGGTGAAGATCGTGTCCGCTCCATATCTAGATAACCGTTATGATTTCAAAGTTTATACTTGACATCCATTTTTACCACCACCAGAGGGCTTGTCATGATGTATGTACAACTTCTTAGGTCAAAGGTCAACGTAAAAAAAACTTTGGTTTCAGTTGACAATCCTGTGTCCTTTGATGAAGGTTGTGTCCGCTCTATATCTTGAGAACCATTATGATTTCAAATATTATACTTGACATCCATTTTAACCAACACCAGAGGGTGTGTCATGATGTACATGTATGTACATGTATGTACAACTTCCTAGGTCAAAGGTCAAGGTCAAAAACTTTGGTGTAGAGTTGACAACCCTGTGTCCTGTGGTGAAGATTGTGTCCGCTCCATATCTAGATAACCGTTATGATTTCAAAGTTTATACTTGACATCCATTTTTACCACCACCAGAGGGCGTGTCATGATGTATGTACAACTTCTTAGGTCAAAGGTCAACGTCAAAAAAACTTTGGTTTCAGTTGACAATCCTGTGTCCTTTGGTGAAGATTGTGTCCGCTCTATATCTTGAGAACCATTATGATTTCAAATATTATACTTGACATCCATTTTAACCAACACCAGAGGGTGTGTCATGATGTATGTACCACTTCCTAGGTCAAAGGTCTGTCTGTCTGTTGGTCTGTCCATCGCTAACAAATTTGATCCACACTATATTTTGAGAGGACAGCTGTTATTATTTCATACTTTATACCTGACAAACATTTTCAACTTAACATATATATAAACCAACACCAGAGAATGTGTCATAATGTATGCATCCTAGGTCTAAGGTCAGTCTGTCGGTCTGTCCATCCGTTCGTTGTTCTTAACAAATTGTGTCATGATGTACATGTAGGTACAACTTCCTAGGTCAAAGGTCAAGGTCAAAAACTTTGGTTTAGAGTTGACAACCCTGTGTCCTGTGGTGAAGATCGTGTCCGCTCCATATCTAGATAACCGTTATGATTTCAAAGTTTATACTTGACATCCATTTTTACCACCACCAGAGGGCTTGTCATGATGTATGTACAACTTCTTAGGTCAAAGGTCAACGTAAAAAAAACTTTGGTTTCAGTTGACAATCCTGTGTCCTTTGATGAAGGTTGTGTCCGCTCTATATCTTGAGAACCATTATGATTTCAAATATTATACTTGACATCCATTTTAACCAACACCAGAGGGTGTGTCATGATGTACATGTATGTACATGTATGTACAACTTCCTAGGTCAAAGGTCAAGGTCAAAAACTTTGGTGTAGAGTTGACAACCCTGTGTCCTGTGGTGAAGATTGTGTCCGCTCCATATCTAGATAACCGTTATGATTTCAAAGTTTATACTTGACATCCATTTTTACCACCACCAGAGGGCGTGTCATGATGTATGTACAACTTCTTAGGTCAAAGGTCAACGTCAAAAAAACTTTGGTTTCAGTTGACAATCCTGTGTCCTTTGGTGAAGATTGTGTCCGCTCTATATCTTGAGAACCATTATGATTTCAAATATTATACTTGACATCCATTTTAACCAACACCAGAGGGTGTGTCATGATGTATGTACCACTTCCTAGGTCAAAGGTCTGTCTGTCTGTTGGTCTGTCCATCGCTAACAAATTTGATCCACACTATATTTTGAGAGGACAGCTGTTATTATTTCATACTTTATACCTGACAAACATTTTCAACTTAACATATATATAAACCAACACCAGAGAATGTGTCATAATGTATGCATCCTAGGTCTAAGGTCAGTCTGTCGGTCTGTCCATCCGTTCGTTGTTCTTAACAAATTGTGTCATGATGTACATGTAGGTACAACTTCCTAGGTCAAAGGTCAAGGTCAAAAACTTTGGTTTAGAGTTGACAACCCTGTGTCCTGTGGTGAAGATCGTGTCCGCTCCATATCTAGATAACCGTTATGATTTCAAAGTTTATACTTGACATCCATTTTTACCACCACCAGAGGGCTTGTCATGATGTATGTACAACTTCTTAGGTCAAAGGTCAACGTAAAAAAAACTTTGGTTTCAGTTGACAATCCTGTGTCCTTTGATGAAGGTTGTGTCCGCTCTATATCTTGAGAACCATTATGATTTCAAATATTATACTTGACATCCATTTTAACCAACACCAGAGGGTGTGTCATGATGTATGTTCCACTTCCTAGGTCAAAGGTCTGTCTGTCTGTTGGTCTGTCCATCGCTAACAAATTTGATCCACACTATATTTTGAGAGGACAGCTGTTATTATTTCATACTTTATACCTGACAAACATTTTCAACTTAACATATATATAAACCAACACCAGAGAATGTGTCAAATGTATGCATCCTAGGTCTAAGGTCAGTCTGTCGGTCTGTCCATCTATTCGTTGTTCTTAACAAATTGTGTCCGCTCTACCTCTCGAGAACCGTTAATATTTCATACTTTATACTTGGTGGGTCATAATATATTGAAGGCATAATTCTAAAAATATGTGACAATTATTAATTGGGCAGCACTTTAAACATATAGTTCAAACATCAATCCATATATCCAGAAGTCACCTTAGAGTAGTCAACAATTAGTTCACATCATGCAGTCATATCACTATTATACTATGAAAGTAAGATGATAATATTTATCAGTTTTAACTTAAAATCTTAGATTGAAATCACACATGAGACTATGTAATAACTTCAAATAATGCTTCATATCAGATAATCCATACAACTTATTTACCCCACGTTATTGACAGCGGGGCCCACAGAGATGGCTTCCATCACAATGATATCTAGTTTATTAAATAAAGGCACCGTTGTGGCACCGTTAAAGTCCAAAATGTTCGTTGTTGTTCTGCGGTTTGTATGTTGTGTCGACTATTATTGATAAACTGTTGATTTTTCTATAACGTTTTTGTTCATCAAATCAAAATGGCGACATTTCGAGTGTCTGATAGGTCCGTTTCGAAGTACAAAAGTTCAAAATATTCCTATTAGAATCGAAATAATTCTATCATGCCAAGCTCTATGCTCATTTTAACATGGGTAGGCATTATATTTGTTAACATTTAATACCTCGCTAACGCTCGGTATTAAGATATTAACAAATATAATGCCTACCCATGTTAAAATGAGCATATAGAGCATGGCATGAAAGAATTATTTCTTAATTTACAAAAAAAAATTATAATCGCTCGCCTTTACTTTTTAAGCTTCGCCCAAAAATTTGCAAATTAAATATTTTTTTATTAAAATTTTCAAATCGCTCGCTCGCCCCAATTTTTGGAGTCCAAAAATCCGTAGAACAAGAAATTAAATTGGTGTGGCTTTAGCAGACAGACGACATAGATGATAAACCACAATCTAAAACGTGGAAAACGTGGTAAAAATGTCGTTAGTTAGTTTAGACACAGACAGATCGTATAGATAAACCAATTCGTGATGGTGTCAATCAAATTTACGGAGTGTCATTTTTAATATTTCCTCCTCATAACTCTGTTGGAGAAGTTTCTTCGTAAGGAGCACACTCCTGTATATGAAATATATGTATATTAAATTTGTTACCATTCGGAAATGGCTGACAGTAGAGGTCAAAGTTAGCATTACACCTTATGGGAAATTACATTTCGCTTTTCATTGCAGTAAATAAACGAATGATTGATTGATTGTCGCTTACCTAGCACCCAATGGTAAATAATTCATACACATTCAGGACAGACCCAATTAACACTTAATACAATAAGCAGTTTCTGCAAGGTACATCGACTGGGATGAAAGCGGTTATCTAAGTCACTTGAAAATAAGTAAAGTTGGATAGGAGTTGAACATGTGTTTTGTAACAGACAAAATTCGTTAAGATTTTTGCATCGGCTTTTCAATGTGCAGAGAGCAAAGCAAGCCCCATACACGAGGCATACCAATAAATTAAAGCTTTGCTGGAATGTTTCTTAGGAGGTAATGTCAAGTGAAACGTAGGTGCAATATTGCTACAAGGGGTCAAAAAAGTTTCCAATTATTATCTTATATACTTTTTCTCTTGAATCTAATTAAACAAAGCCTCCCAGATATGTGAAGGTCTTACAAAATGATGCTACTACGATGCTAATAGGTCAATGTTTACAATGAAACCACATGGAAAATTATATTTTGTCTGTTTTCTTGCAAGTAGGGGTGCAGAGAAACGAAAACAAACCATGCACAAATGATTCTTACAAGATACATAAACTGTTAACCCAGATATGTCTCGACTTTTTGTTAATTTGATAGAAAAATTTAAATGTTGAAGTTAAAATAGCAATATTTCAACATGTTAGTTATGCAAAAAATTCAAAGTCAATGAACCATGGATATGAGATGTGGTAATGCTTATACAACTGCATACCAAATAACTTTGACCTACCACCTGTGGTTCCTTTTAAATTGACCTAATCACAAACTAACACATGTAAGCTATGCAAAAGTTACAAAGTTAATATAACATAAATGTTTGGGGGGGGGGGGGGGGGGGGAGGGGGGCAAACTTATCATGGCTTCAGGGAAATGAAATGTCCTAATGCTTATACAACTGAATACCAAATATCATTGATCTATGATGTTAATCTGGTCCTAGCTTCAAACAGCAAAAGCCGTGGTACTGGTCTGATTTTCCATAATTACTGAACCAACCAAAATAGAAAAAAATATGTTCTTTCTTTTTTCAATGACCTTCTTTCCAAATACCAATCAAACAATTGAAACGAAACTCCTACTCAGACTTTGTAAAACGGACATCTTCTTTCCTACTCAAATTTTGTAAAACGTCACCAGTGCCTGAGCAGAAAGTTGATGAACCAGGGGTATGTCAAAGAACGTCTCGTTATTTTTCTAAAAAAAGTTTATCGGAAGGTTGGTACCAAGACCTTGTTGATAAATATTCCGTATCAACTACACAAATAATACACGATGGGCTTAAAGTATAGATTCTGGGCACTGACGTTGTTAATCATCTTAATAACGTGTTAGACTATTATTTTATTTGTCTATATGACAGACAGACAGACAGACAGACAGGATATTTTATTTTAGTGTCACATACCAATACAGAACAATATCATACATCATAATATTAGTATAAAAATACAAATGAAAATTTAAATCGAAGTTAAAATATCGGTATCCAGCCATTACTGACTTATGAGACACTTTTGCTTTAAAAAAATGAGTATTACTTTTACTGTTTAATCTGTTTTTATTGATATCAATTTGACGTGGCTCGGTACTTGTACATCCCGTCATTGTGTTATTGTTCTATGATAATTCTCGTATTCTTGTCTTTCCTTTTTGCTAATGTCTTTTGTCTATATGCCTTTTGGTGGTTTTTTTTTATACATATGACGTGGCTTTGTACTTATACATCCCGTTATTGTGCTATTGTAAAACATTTTTTGTATTTTTGTCATTCATTTTTGCTCTTGTGATTTGGCTATATGCCTTTTTATGTTTCTTTGATACATATATGACGTGGCTCTGTACTTATGCATCCCGTCATTGTGTTATTGCACTATGGTAAATGTGTGCATTCTTTTCTTTAATTTTTGCTAATATGCTTGGTATAATTGCCATTTTGTGCTTCTTTGTTACATATTTATTTGTTTTTATAGTGATTAAGATGATAACACAATGTTGACTGCTGTACCCCTATTTTTATGCTATTTTTGCCTTTTATGTCTGTTTGTTTTGTCCACATATCGTTGTCAATATAATGGAATTTGATGCGACTGTCATTCAAGTGAGAGGTTTAGCTAGCTTTAAAACCAGGTTTAATCCACCGTTTTCTACATAAGAACATGCCTGTACCAAATCAGGAATATGACAGTTGTTATCCATTCGTTTGGTGTGTTTGAGCTTTTGATTTTGACTTTCCTTTTTGAATTTTCCTCAGAGTTCAGTATTTTTGTGATTAATTTTTTTTTCAAACAATTGAAACGAAACTTAATAAAGATGTTCCTATGAAGGTCTTTAACAAACTGCGTTGTTTAGAAAATTTAGAAAGTTTGCAAATTTTGGTTGTGATGAAAAGCCTATTCGTGCAAAAACACCCAAGTGAGAAATTCAAGCTCATGTAAGCCTTTTGTTTCTGTTGGCAAAGATGATGTCCGTTTTTCGATTTTGTATTTTTGGTTGATATCTGCATCTTTTTACGGATAACCATCGGAACACTCTTTTTCTCCAAATAGGCAGACTGGTAAGTATAATTTGTGATGTAGCTCTTTTCCGTCTTTTTAAACCAATATTGTATCTTGCAGTTACCAAAACCATTGCACCTAAAGTTTTAACTATAAGCTATACCATTGCAGGACCTTGATATAGAACAATACCTAAAAAATAACTCTGACATATGACTGTTCCCACTCGCCTTACATTTACAGCCCTCTGGCGATGTTATTACTGGGTATCTAAACATAATTCAACATGAACATCGCCGAAAGGTGGTATCTCATGGTCCTAAGTTTAGAGAAGCCTCAAACATCAATTGAAACAATAACTCCAAAGTAATTATGGATTGTATTGATGACTTTGCCAGAACATCGGCTAAACAAGAAGTTAAACTAGACACTTTGTCAGAATGGGTCAAAACGATCAGGTCTCTGATAAAACGTCGAATTCAAAAATTGAAAAACTGTGTGAAATGACAGACCAAAGTCCGTTTTCAGAGACAAAGAAGCTGTGAAATGACCCCTTCTCTTCACGATAAGTATTTATGTTTCTGCGGAAAAAGCTTCAAATAATAGTGTCTTTGTTTGTAAATAGTACTACTACGACTGTCTTGTAAAAGAATTAGGAATAAATTATCACTAAGGTAATCCCACATACACAAACATATCATTTGACAACCATGAGATTTTGGCGAATCATAAGACCTTCATGGCTTCAATAAACATTACATTGAATAGCAAATCGGAGGACTTCCTTGCCATGTTTGGATATATAACTTCACAATATTCTATACAAACAACGGTTCATTGCTAGTTCATCTGAATCTTCGACGAAAGGAAAGTCCATAAGATTGACAAAAAAAACTGTCGGCAATGAAAGAGGTTATTCATGAATACCGTGAAACTGTTTACTCGCGTAGTTGTAGATTTGGGTAGATTCTAAAAACATATTAATAACTTCTTGATAATTTAAAATTCGATCTTTCTATGAAATAAGTTCTATCAAAAATTTTGATTTTTTTCAACCCTGTACACCACCAATCCCCGTGTGAAATTGAAAAATCATCTAAAAGAAATGATCCTTTATGCATCTATATAAAGTTAAACATGATACCAAACGCTTTAGACTAATTACTTTGATGTGACATACGGCAGATTTTCTTAATAAATGAACAAAAAGGGAATATATGCTACACAAAGGAACAAGTGATCAGTATGGTGGAGTTTCTTATTGACAACATATTTGTTGAATTTGGAGGTAGACTCTCAACAAATTGTCGGCATTCCTCTAGGAACAAACTGTGTGCCTCTACTCGTCGGAAATCCTTCAGACACCTGTCAAAAACAAGAAGATCAAAGAAGCCAAGTCATTTAATTTCACATTCAGATAAATTGATGATGTTCTTTCCATTAACCTTCATTAACCTCCCAAACGTTTCTGATTGGGTTTCATGAATATATAAACTAGAAATTAAAGAAACAACAAACACATTTTCATCTGTCTCATCTTCAAACCTATACCTCGAATTTGACCTCAGCAGTGATCTCAGTACCGGAATCTTTGACAAAAGAGACGATTTTATTTTTTAAATTCGCAATCTTTATAGCAATATCAAGTGCATATGAGATATACATTTCCCAACTTATTCTGTTTTCAAGAGCTTGCAGCTGCTATATTCATACTTTGTAAAACGTCACCAGTATCTGTGTTTTATGTTGATGAACATGAATTATGTCAAAGAGTTACAGGGAAGGTAATGACGTTGCTAACGTAATTTGTTATTTTCGCGACGTCAAACTGTGACATATCGGGAAAAGATGCATTTTTCGACTGATTTTTATCATTCAAACTGATTTAATTTGAAAACGAGTTCATGGACCCCTATTTTTCAAAGCGGCATTTGGTTTCATTTTGGTGGGAGATTATGTGATCCAAATTTTATAAAACTGTAAATAGAGGATTTTTTTTAATTGTGATAAACATGCAGTAAAAAATTACGTTTTTTCCTCAATTCATGAACATTTGATAAATATGAGTTATTTCTGAATAAAAAATTGCATATTTTTTAAAGATATTTATAAAATACAAAAATTACCGATTATTTAACAAAAAACAATTTGGTTTTATCTTTTATAACAAAAAAGTTATGTCTTTCTTTCGTAAAAGAAATTACGGCCACAAATCTGAATTTCGAGCAAATATACAAAATTTCGACCTCATTTTATTCAAAAAGTAGCACATGAAGGTATATTTTTTATTACATATTTGATTTAATCAGGTAAAAAATAGCCTATATGCAAATTTTCATGAACTTGTAAATACAGAATCGAAACTGCAGTGGCGGATCCAGAGGGGGGGTTCCGGGGGTCCGCACCCCCCCTTTATTTTGGCCGATCAATGCATTTGAATCGGGACATATGTTTGCACCCCCCCTGCACCCCCCCTTTGCCCTGGGCTAGCACCCCCCCTTTCGAAAATTCCTGCATCCGCCACTGGAAACTGTATCGTATGCCCTTTTAAAATATTCCATACTAACTTCACAAAGAATACATGATGGTCTTGACGTAAAGATTTTAGGTACTGGCGTTGTTTATCATCTTAAAACGTGTTATAATGTTCTTTTATTTGTCTTTGTAATTTTTTACCTTTATTGTTTAGTCTTCTTTTGGTAATCTTCAGTTGACTTGGCTCGGTACTTATACATCCCTTCATTGTGTTATTGTGCTATGGTAAATTTTTTAGCAAGAAACTTATGGTAAAAATGTCCAACTTCGGAAACCGAAATTAAAAATTTCGACACCATTTGTCATTTAACTGTAGCACATCGGAAGGTTTATTCAGTTGTGTTACATTTTTGAATTTACTAGTTGAAAAAATAGATAGCATGTAAAAATCAGCGTTTGATCAAAACTATATCGTATCTATCAAATTCATGTTCGCCGATTTGACTCAAATTCTCGTATTTGATTTATATCATACTACTGTCCGCGTCTAACGTGCGACACCACGATGAAAATTTCACCCTCGTAAAAAAATTTTACCGAGGGTATAGTTTGCTAAAACGTATATCGAAATAACAATAAGTCTGAAATAAACAAAGCGTGTACTCGATGATATAAATCAGATTTCGTGTAAATTAAAGTGTAGGCGCCACTTAATGAACTATCGAGATGACCTCCGAATACTACCGACGGTCACATAACCCTGGGAACAGTATATATATTTAATATATATGTTCCTGCATAACCTGATATATAAACAATGCTCAACAATGATGAATACAACATCGTGTCAATGAAGTTTTATGGCTCTATTTGATTTCATGTTATAGGTTTAAAAAATAAGTTAATTATCATTTTACCTGTTTAAGCCGGATGATTTTTTGTATATCATGTATACGATATGGTTCACCTTTGTTTCACTTTCAATGTTGTCATTCTTTTCCTGTTTTAAATGGCTGAACATGACTTATGCATGCGTAAGCAATCTCTAGCTGAACATGACTAATGAACCAGTGAATGCGTAACCAAATTATAGCTAATGGGTTAAATTGAAGTTCCAATGAAAATAGATTTATTGACTCGCAAGTAAATAATTCATCAGCGATATTTCCGAGTCTAGACATATTCAAATTGGCTGCTAAAACGAATTATTATTTCCTTATTTCACTTTTATTAATGATTGTGCCAAAAGAAATGTTTTTTTTCATATTTCGTCTCAGATTTTATCAGTACGAATATGATTTTCCATCATGAATGAACCTGTTATTCTTCCTTCTATATTTTTTCCTTTAGATAATAGGAAAAGTTGTAAATGTAGAAAAGAGTTAGTTCGTAAAAAATTACGGCAATTTCAAAATTAAGATGTATCACTATTGTATGACATTTATATACGACCGTTTTTAAAAGAATAAGAAAATAGTTCGTGGTTACTACTATCTATGACAAGTTGGAAATGGTTATAAGCTAAACAATTTATAGATCAATTAAGCGTTTGTTTTTAACCCATCTTCACCAATAAAAAAATCAACCGATTTGACACAGATTTTCACAATTCCCGATAAAAATTGCAACACATTTCATGATTTTACTGAACTAATTACTAATCATGTGTTCTATCCAAGAAGGCGCTATTGAAAATCCAATCAAAACAGATAAAACTGAGTGAGTTTGTTCGTTAAAATGTTTCAAGAAACTAGATATTAGGGAAATATGGAAAAGTTTTAATGTTTGACATCCATAGGCACAGACACTTCTATCATACCCCCCCCCCCCCCCCCCCCCAAAAAAAAGTAAATGAGGAATATTTGTGTCAAAGTCATTATTTTTTTCTGGTCTCTTTATCAGGTGGATGAACAGAATACAATACAGTATTACATGTAGCACTTATATGCCCATATACATCCCGAAATAAACTAGGCAGTGTCTGCGCGTACCCGCATGCGGGTACGAATAGTCAAATTGCCGTTCTAGGCTGCGCGTACCCACATCCGGTTTTCTAATAAAATGCCATTGGATCGGGTATAAAACGTGAAATATCTACGGAAATTATCGATCGAATGGGCTTATCGTGTAGAACGAGTGAAAAGTATGAAAAATAATATTTTCAAATTGTATTTATTAAATAATGATACATAGTAATCATTGCAAATTTAAATGCACAATGATGGAAAACAGTCCCTGTAAAAGAAAAACATGATAGAAATTAATACTATTATAAAATTTTAATGCAAATTTAAAGATTATTTTTTTTATAAATTAAAAATATACCCATAAGACATTTTAAAATAATCTTTAAGTAAAATATAAAACAGAAACTGAAATTTTGAAATATATAAAACTACTAAAATTAAAGCATGAGTTTATTAAAATTTAAATTTAAAGAAGCAAGTAATAATGAATAATGAAACGTGAACGTAGGCTGGCAACATTTGAAATGTGCAGCCCGGGGTTGAAATCTGTGCCAAAACAATCATATGTTACAAATCTTAATTAGTGACATGAATCTATTGTAATTGGTTTAAATTGATATTATAACTAGCTTCTTTAATTTTTATAAACTCCAGCTTTAATTTTAGTAGTTTTATTTTACTTTTTTTTTCTTTTCAGGGACTGTACAGTCTAATTTTCCATCATTGTGCTTTTAATTTTATATAATAAATAAATTTTGAAAATATTATTTTTTCATATTCTTCACTCGTTCTACACGAAATTCCCATACTATCAATAATTTTCGTACATATTTCACATTTCATTCCCGATTCGATGGCATTTTATTAGAAAACCGGATGTGGGTACGCGCAGCCTAGAACGGCAATTTTTACTATTCGTACCCGCATGCGGGTACGCGCAGACACTGCCAATAAACTAATGTCACTAGATTTGTTCCTTACTTGTCTGAGGTAATTTGGGAGTTACAATTTAGATTAGTGTTGGGCCAACAAACCTGATTACTACAATGTACCTTTAAATTACTTTTCAAAAAACTTTTTTTCTTTAATTTAAAAATTCATTGCTGAAATAAACGAACTTCTGTTTATGAAAAATATTTTAAACCGGTAAGTTCTTGACAAATATCATAAAATCTAAGATCATTGTTAATTTATTTAATTACAAATTAATTTTATTGGATATTTCACTTAAGTTTTCATTTGTCAAACTTGTAACTGATTTTTTTTATTATCTAAGTCTCATCTCTGGTCACTCTGCAAAAAATAAAGATCACAGCAAACTAAACTGTTTTTGCTAGCTGTCCATTCTTTAAGTTCTATAGTATATGCACAAGAAATTATATTTTCGTTATGTAACTTTTTAATGCTGATATTTTCATATTTTTTATAATGCACATTGATAGTAAAAATGAAAAATAATAAATAGTAAAACAAGTTAAAAAAAAATATATCAATATACATGTAGAAGCAGAAAATAATTCTTCCAAGTCATATATTATGTTAAACATATTATAGAACTATCAATTTTATGTGCTTTTCATGTTTATAGAAAGGAGAAAGAAATATAAAAAATAATTATAGTATAACTAATCGCCGTATTTGAATATCAAAAATAAGACAACGCGTGACCAAACGACGCATGGATTAAACGAGTGCGCAGCACGAGTTTAATCCATAGCGGCGTTTGGTCACAAGTTGTCTTATTTTTGATATTCAAATACGGCGATTAGTTATACTTTTTATTACATTGGCTAATGGCTTTTTTTTTTATGAAATTAATGTAGAAAATGTAAGGGACTATATGTGTTTCCTACGCATTCACAATTTGTTTTGATCCAACGTTATCGACGTCTTGACAACGCCTATTGTTATATGACGTCAGAGAGTGAAATAACCACGTTTATTTAACATGTGAAATTATCGGTTTTTATCCAACTGGGAAATCAATGTAATTCATTGCAACCAATGTAATAAAAGTCAATATTATGATAAAGAAATTGGTGAAAAAGAAGAATAAAATCGGCTGTTGTTTGCTCTATGGTTTGGTGGTTGTCGCTTTGACATATTCACCATTTCCTTTCTCAATTTTATCAAAATATAAAAACATTTATTTTTAAAATGATCATAAAATGAAGAAAAGTAAAAATATGATTATAAAAAGAGATAAGAATGCATGTCAATGGTAATCAGTATTCTCATAACAAAATTGCCATCATTCAGTATTCTGAAATGCAGCTTAGACACCATCACTCTTGTCAATGGGTTTAAAGTCCGTGCTGTAAATAAAGTGATTTAAATACAAAAAAATATCACAAAAAAAACAAGAAAGCTTGAATTCAAACTTACATATCTGCATGAACATATTTTTTAACATCTTTAAGATTTTTTTAGAATTTTGTTATTTTGGCTTTCCAGAGTTTTAAAATTGAATTATCTCCCTTTGATTTTTGCATGACGTAAGCAAAGATTTTTTTCAAAGTAAGAAAACTTCAGACTAAAAGTTTTGGGAAGAGACACACGGAAGTAAAGTGCATAGTTATTAAACGGCGGAGTAAACAAAGAGGCAGAATTACTGGACACGACTCTATATGAAATATTATGAATAAATGTTTAAAGTCATATGAAACAAGTGACTGGTGAAAAATAATGTTATTCCAATTCTTGAACTAATGCATACTAACATCATAAACTTAGTCTTCTGTGCACAATTTTATCATATTTCTCGCATAAATTTCGTATAATCGTCAATTTTTTTTTCAATCGTTCAGTGTTGTTGTGAAAAGATGGCAGGTACATGTAACTTAAGATCGTGTTTTGAAGCCGAAGTTTAACAAATGTCACCTGTTTGTCAACAATTAACAAAAAGCATGTATATTGGGTCACACTGAGTTCACTTTGCATACAGAAAATATGTCGGGGAATTGCTTCCTGGAAAGAAAGCAATTAAAAATAAAGTAAACTTCTTCTAAATATGAACAAATTAAAGAATTTTCTTCAAAAAAAAGTATATGTACATAAGTTTTATAATGAAAACTATCTATTGAGTTATAAAAAACATATGCATTTTGTTTTTTAATTTGAGATTTCTTATGACTTTAAATGTAATTTAAACATATACAACCAGGTATAATCAAAATATTCAATTGTATGTAATTAGGATAGAGAATATTCCTCTTGTCAGTAGATGACATCTTTAAAGAGAGATTGATACTCATGCATGATACTAGTCATTTTATACATAAAGTTCATTGGCTAATGTTTAGAATGAATGCTTTCATGATTTTTCCAGATGATCAGATTCTCCATATTATCAGTGGTTCAACTATATTTGGTGTATGGATTGATTGTAAGGTGAACATGTCCATCTAACAATGTTCATATGAACTTGACCTTATCTTCATGGTTCATTGTTCAAAGTTAGTTTTCATGGTTTTGTCAGTTTGTCAGATACTACATGTATATTAAGCAATAAGTCAACTACATGTACATTTGGTGTATGGAATGGTTGTACTGTATGTCTGTCTTGCAAGTTTCATATGACCTAACCATTTAGTTGTCTGAACAAGCCTTCTCATGATCTTTAAATATTGATATCTCAGAAATTTTTTCACTCTAAACTGTGCTTATAATTATTGGATCATTACAAAATATTAAAAATTTCATTCATATTAAACTTATAATAGATATATATCTGAGTTATTATTTCAAGATTAACAATGTAAAATACCCTTATGTGTTTTCAGGAAGTCCAAAGTTTGTATGAAATGTGGCGGAAAAGCTGTCCTTATCACTAGAATAAATGATCCACTTTGCAGGTCAGTATTTTTTACTTTCTTCATAAAAACAATGTTGGAAAAATAGTAATGAATATATATTATTTCTCCTAGAATCCTCCATCACTTCTATTTATAGTTTTTTTTTTATATGTCTTAGCCGTAGTGGAAGAGGGGCATTAAGTTTTACCCTTGTCCATCTGTTTGTCTGTACATCCCAAAAAAAATTTCTATCTCTAAATTGAGCTTCAACCAAATTTTATGAATACAGGTCAAGTTTGAATTTTTGTGGTGTCACTTTAACTGTTTTAGCGTTATGCCTGTTTACAAAAGGAAATATAATGGAATTTTTCATTTCCACTCTCTAGCTTGAGTTTGCCACAACCAAACGTTATGAAACTTTAATAAACATAATGCTTATTACCACTAAACATAGAAATAGATCAGGTTTGAATTTTGATGGTGTCACTTTTACCGTTCTAGAGTTAAGTCTCTTTTCAAATGGAAAAGTTGCTGAACTTTTCTTTTCCGTTCTCAACCTTTAATTTGCCTCAATTAGATATTATGAATTTTAAACACAATGTGTATTACCACAAAATACAGGTCAAGTTTGAATTATAGTGGCGTAACTTTTACCATTCTAGAGTTATGCCCGTTTACAAATGGGAAAAATGCTGAATTTTACATTTCTATTCTCTTACTGGAGTTTCCCTCAACCAAATGGTATTAAACTTATACACTAATGCTTATTACCACAAACTTAGATCAAGTACTTTGGGTAGCATTGCTTTAACATGTTTAACCATTCTTGAGTTATGCTTCTGTAAAACAGTATATGCAAGCATGGACATCACCTGTGTCTCATGGACACATTCCCGTCTTATTTTGTTATTAAAATTTGGTAATAGGCCATGGCCAATCTTAAAAAAAAATATATAGTGGCCTCTTCAAGAATGATTGATGATCTCCAAAATGACTTAAATTGTTGGAAGAAATGTTATTTTTGATATTAATTTAATTTAAGCATTATGTAATATGATTTTAAGAAAACTAGGGTGAAATTCCAGTAAAGGGTAGATAAATGTGAGGTTTTGAATTAACGATACATCAATGTTCCTGTTTGTAATTTTGTAAATAAAGCCCATTTTATGGAGGCTAAATTTGGTTCAAGGTGAAAAGAAATTTTAACTGTTGAATTTTAAATTGAATTTTCTATTTAAAAATTTCATGCATCATTCTTTCATTTAAAAAAATCATTCAGTAAATCTATACATTTCACTCTCTAAACTTCTGTGTATTTAGAATGTTGATATTTACACACTTCATTAAATACTTCAAAGTCATGCATTGTACTTTCATATAATAACATTGTAACATATTCTTAAAATGATGTTTAAACACTGGGAACACGTAAAATATGTTTCAAGAAACCTTGTATACTGTAAGATAATGTAATACATTCGATGATAATATAAATGGAGTTGAGAGAATTTAGTGAGGAGGATTTCAAAGAGAAGTTTGTAGCTTTGAGGTACGGAATGGATTGATCATCAGTTTGAACAGTAAACTTTAAAAAAAAAATTATGATTAAAGTAATTTCAGCTCAGATAACTTGTATCTAACTGTTTGTATCAAATATAATTGCTTTAATAGTACTGAGTTAGCTGTTTAGGTTTCTTGTGGATAGTACACATAGCAGACATACCACATCACCTTATTTAATATCAAATATCGTATATTGTTAATATTAAAGCTTAGAAAGTACATTTGTACTATCATCATGAGAAATATAATTCTCCTCTGACATTGCTAAAACTGAACGTCACTGACCCTTTTGAAACACACTAGGTCACCCCCAGAACTATTTGGGTTTGTGTTGCTCAATGTTGTTCTTTGATGTGTTTAGCAACATTCCAGAATATCAAAGGAAGGATCATTTAACCAGGGAAACAAATAAGCAAAAACTTTAGAAAAAATAATAATTCCAGAATTTAAAATCAACTGCATCTTTAAAAAAACAGTTCTGAAAAGATTTATGTGTTCTTTTGCAATCACTGTATGTCCCATTTAATTATAATTGAATGCAAATTTATACACAAGTGAAAATTTCAAATCACATTAAAATTTCTTGCATTTCGATTAATTTAACAAAAATATAAAGGGTTGGCCTCTTTTCTATCCTCACTTTACTAAATCATTTGGTGCAAATCTTCTTAATTGACAAAGCCAGAAAATTTATCAACCCATGAGGAAAAATGCATTGTATATTGCAGGGACTGTTTTATGGTATACACAACACACAAGTTCCGTGCAGCAATTGGCAAGTCAAAGATTATACGAGATGGAGAAACAGTATTGGTTGGATTTTCAGGAGGACAGGCATCCAGCTGTCTACTACAGTTAATAAAAGATGTACAGTTTAATTATTGTAAACTTTGCAATGTTATTCATAAAAATGGCTGAGAAATATTGACAGAGTTATTGTATTCAGCATTTTCTGTAATGGCAATACTTAGTCTCGCATATTTGTGCGTTGGTTAAAAATGGCAGAATACACTCAAACATTTCTGAATTAGCAGTAAATTGATTGCTAAATGAATAAATGCAATTTCTTCAAAGTCCGGTTGTAAAAAATGCTATTTAAAAGATTAAAAATTTATGATGCATCAAGTAATAAACATGACTTTAACATGTACCATTAAGATGGATAGTATTGCAACCTTTTGTTTGCATCTAAAACACACATTTAATTACAAGCCAGAAATACTCAATTGCTTAATTCAGTGGTGTAGAAAATCGTATTTATTTACAGACTATGTGATTTGGAAACTTTACAGTTTTAAATATTGTATAAACATCTGTTTGTTGGTGATTTTAATTGTTGGGTTGCTGTCTCATTGATATATACCCCACATCTCATTTTGTTCATAATTGTGAGCAGAATATTAATAAAATTGAGAATGGAAATGGGGAATGTGTGAAAGAGACAACAATCCGACCATAGAAAAAAACAACCGCAGAAGGTCACCAACAGGTCTTGAATGTAGCGAGAAATTCCCGCACCCGGAACCTTGATTTCTTATTGTATATTTTGATGTATCCAAGTTGTGTATCATTTTTCTTGAACTTTGATATAAATTTTATTTTCATTTAAATGTGTTATTTATTCTACAGGGACTCAGTGAAAGAGCACACAAGAAGCTGAGATTCAAGCCAAGTTTGTTATTTATAGACGGTAAAAAGAGATATCACCATATTGTTGATTTGTTTAATTTTTGTTGGTAACGATTTTTGGTGGATATTTGGTGTCAAAGTCAAATCCACAGTACATAGCATATGTGTGCTTGACTCTGCATTACGCTGCTGTCATTTATAAATTAAAAAGATACTGTCACTTTAGAAATGAATTCAATATCTTTTAATCACAAAAATACAAAAGGATGAAAATTGCAATAATAAAAACTCGCATTTAGCATTTGCTGTAAAATTTTCAAGAAAAATAATTATATTTTATAATATTTGTAATAGGCCTTATTTATTACAATGATATATTTCATATACAAATGTATGAAGGAATTATGGTAATTAATTTCACATTATTATCAAACATCACGCTAAGAGGCATGCATTAAATTCTGCAAGATGAAATAATTAGATGGCAATCTAACATCATTACTTGAATAAAACAAAACACGATCAATAGCATTTAGCAACATGAAAATCATGCAACAGAAAACTGTAACCATAAAAAAAAATTGAATATAAAGGAAGGTAATACTGTTCAAGATATAGAATTACTGTTATTTTACCAAAAAAATTGATGAGTATATAACTATGCACACAGTTTAGTAATTGTCCCCTGGAACACTTGCATATTTGTTATATTGACAAATATTATTAGATGCATCAATCCAGAGAATCTGCAATAATTTTGTGACTATTCTAATTACAGAGGGCGCTGCAATAGATATGTCAGCAGAAGAAAGATTAGATAGCTGTCAGAAAATTCTCCAAGTAATGGCAAAATCAGGTTATCCATGTCATATACGATCCTTAGAAGAGGTAGAGTATTTTGAATTCCACTTGATGATTTTATCAAACTTTGATGACATATTTTTCAATAAAGGTGCTGTCATTTTAACTCTTTAAACCTGACAGCAACTTTTTGAAATTTTAACGTTAGAATCCCTTTACAAATTTGTTTATATTGTTAAACTTTTGCGACAGTGCAAAACCAGTGAAATGCCACACATAATAGAAGATTTCAGTTGTAATTTGAAAAAATAGAACCTTGCAGTACTGTACATTTCATAGATGACATTTGTACAAAGAGGATGGTGCAAATTCATCAATTACATATTAGCTCATCAACTCAAATCCACCAAAAAAAGACATCTAGAGGGCATGATAATGTTATGTAGTGACCAAGTGCACCCAATGTATAAGAGTTTAAGGTAACACAGTCTTAATATATTGTTAAAAAAAGAATTCTGCAGAAATAATCTGAAATCTTAACGTTGAGGTAACAGTATATAAAAAGGTCAATAGATTTAAGCTTTAAACACATGTTTCTGTATAAACCTTCTGTATAATCCTTCTGTATAAACGTTCACAATAGTTGTAGAATAAACATAAAGAGACAGATTGAAGATGATTTAATAACAAGTTTTTTTCTCAATTTTAGGCCATGGATTCATCCTTCATTACAACAGACAGTAGCAAAGATTCCCTTGCTAGTACAGAGCTTCCCGACCTTGATGATAAATCACAAGGTCAAAGGTCAAATAAAGACCTTGACACTGATCGACCTAAACCTGCTGAAAAACCCAAAACTAATGGTTTACCAATAGACAAAGACTTTAAAGAGAAATGTATACATTATGATGAATCAGAAATAAAGTTAAAGGAGTTGCTAAAATCCTTAAAATCTGTCACAGCTAAGGAAGATTTAATCAAATCACTTAGGTAAAGGAAGAATAACACAATAATATTTAGATATTTTTTTTTTGGTGTGAATTTTTTTTCAACATTAAATATGTAAATATTTGAGACAAAAAGTCTGAAAAATACAAGTTACTCTTTGCAATTAATTTTTACTAGTGAAATTGTTTTGTTGTAGGATTAAAATATTCAAAGGAGTACCAAACATTTTTGTAATAAATAACATTCATCTTGTTTGATTTGTATGCTATGATTTGTGCCCAACAAGGTTTTTAATGAGACAGCATTCCACAAGAGACAAAATGATTTGTAGATGTAAGCAGTTATATGTCACCCTTAAGGCCTTCAATAATGAGCACATCTGTAGTGGGAATGGGAATATGTCAATGAGACACAACCCAACCAAAAAGCAGAAAACAGCTGAAGGCCACCGATGGGTCTTCAACACAGTGAGAAAGTCTATCATCCATTTATGGTTTTATGAAATATATTAAATACCTTAAGGGCTTACCAAGTAATAAATTTTGAAAGATGATGAGTATGTTGGTTTTTTTTTTTCAAAACAAATTTGTCACTCAAGTTCTGTTTTTATTTACCTTCTTACAGATATAATATCTTAATAGACACAGCAAGAAAGCATAGCCATACTAAAGTTATGACAGGAGATTGTAGTACCAGGTTGTCAGTTCGATTGTTGTCTGATATTTCTCAGGGAAAAGGGGCACATGTTGCCATGGAAACAGTAAGTTTCATATAATTATCATAATTTTTTTGGATAAAATTCTGACATAGAAGTGATACATGATGATATTGAGATTAAAAAAAAGAGCAGAAAACAGCCCAAGGCCACAATGGGTCTTCAACACACATAAAAAAATTCTGTACTCTGAGGCTGGTTTTAACTGGCCCCTAAACACAAATGTGTACTAGATCAGCTAAAACGGACGTCACAATTAACCTCAACACATGAATGAACAAACATTTTATAAAATTTTCAAGACTAACAAAGGCAAAAGGCTTCTTACTTGGAACAGGCTCAAAATATAACGATGTTAAACATGGAAGCATCATTTATGCTGTTGCTTGATGAATATTGTATAAAGGGCACGGAAAACTGTATCCAGGTCTGCTTCAAGAAATCTCAGAAAAAAAAATGAACACCAAATCAGTAGTGTATCCTTATTTTCAATGAAGAAAGTTTATAAAGTGATTGATTTAAGTTTGAATTCTATCATTATTATTTTCCAAGCCGATCAATTTTTTCCGGTGGATATTTATTTCAAGTTTCAAAAACTTCCTTACAAGTAGGAACTTTCAAACATCTGACTTATAGATTGATAGCAATTTATGTGTAAAAATATACCTTTTTTTCTTCTTTTTACAAATGATATATCTTTGTTTTAACTATTATATGAATAAAATTATCAAATTGTTTATAAAAAAACACATGGAATTTCTAACAATTTAAAGTCTGTAATAAGATAAATATGTATAACTAAAAACAGGTACATTAAAAACAATTTGGCATGTGAAACAAGAATAAATCTGTACAATGCTTTCCTTTTTTGGAGTTATTGAAAATTTTGCAAACAAAATCCACATTTCGAAGAATATTTAAACACATAGTATCCTTACATTTGCTTTAAATTGCAGGGTTTTGCAGATAAAAGACTAGATGACATTACTGTTGTACGACCTATCAGGTAATTTTAAAGATAAATTTGAAAATTCGGTTACTTTGTATTGTTGACTTGCAGTTCTATTGACAACAAACCAAATAATATACATGTGCGAGATTACAAGACAAAACTCTCAAATTGTTAAACGTGTAAAACGAAAGTCTTTTATAGTAAAAATGTAGGCAGATGTGATGTTTCAAGACATGTTTACTAAGTGATTAAATATTTCTGTTTCTCAAAAAAGGTCAATTTCTACACTGCACTTTGTATCCAAAACTTGATAATATTTTAGATCTGATATTTTGAAATGTAAAACAATTTAATTTTATACCAATCAAATATCAAAGCATGGGTTTCAAAAATCATAATATTGTTTTTACTTGCTTGGTTTTTGTGTGGTATGGCACTTAGAGGCTGGGGTATACAGTGACTCTTAGCTGTTCTTCTTTCATTTTGTCATGTCATTCCTGTCTTTTTAAATAAAAAAAATTGTCCAGTCTGTTTTTTATGCCTGCAAATATCTGCCTGATTTTTTTGGTAAATTATCATTCCAGTCAACCAACTTTTGACAGAATTACTGCCCCTGCATTTAACTTTGATAATTTCATGAAAACTGTATTTGCCTGGATTTTTATACGACCAAAAAAATTGAAAATTTTTTGGTCGTATATTGGTATCACGTTGGCGTCGTCGTCGTCCAAATACTTTTGGTTTTCTCACTATAACTTTAGTTTAAGTAAATAGAAATCTATGAAATTTAAACACAAGGGTTATGACCATAAAAGGAAGGTTAGGATTGAATTTGTAAGTTTTGGTCCCAACAGTTTAGGAATTAGGGGCCAAAAAGGGCCCAAATAAGCTTTTTCTTGGTTTTCGCACTATAACTTTAGTTTAAGTAAATAGAAATCTATGAAATTTTTACACAAGGTTTATGACCACAAAAGGCAGGTTGGGATTGATTTTGGGAGTTTTGGTCCCAACAGTTTGGGAATAAGGGGCCAAAAAAGGGCACAAACAAGCATTATTCTTGGTTTTTGCACAATAACTTTAGTAGTTTAGGAATAAGGGGCCAAAAAAGGGCACAAACAAGCATTATTCTTGGTTTTTGCACAATAACTTTAGTATTAGTGAATAGAAATTAATGAAATTTAAACACAAGGTTTATGAACACAAAAGGAAGGTTGGGATTGATTTTGGGAGTTGAGATCCCAACAGTTTAGGAAAAAGGAGCCCAAATAAGCATTTTTCTTGGTTTTCGCACTATAAGTTTAGTAAATAGAAATCTATGAAATATAAACACAAGGTTTATGACCATAAAAGGAAGGTTGGGATTGATTTTGGGAATTTTGGTCCCAACAGTTTAGGAATTAGAGGCCCAAAGGGTCCAAAATTAAACTTTTTTGTTTGATTTCATAAAAAATTGAATAATTTGGGTTCTTTGATAACTTGTGTGTGTAGATTCTTAATTTTTGGTCCCGTTTTCAAATTGGTCTACATAAAGGTCCAAAGGGTCCAAAATTAAACTTAGTATGATTTTAACAATAATTTTAATCCTTGGGGTTCTTTGATATGCTGTATCTAAAAAAAGTACTTAGATTTTTGATTATTGGCCCAGTTTTCAAGTTGGTCCAAATTGGGGTCCAAAATTAAACTTTGTTTGATTTGATCAAAAATTGAATAATTGGGGTTCTTTGATATGCCAAATCTAACTGTATATGTAGATTCTTTATTTTTGGTGCCGTTTTCAAATTGGTCTGTCTACATTAAAGTCCAAAGGGTCCAAAATTAAACTAAGTTTGATTTTTTAACAAAAATTGAATTCTTGGGCTTCTTTGATATGCTGAATCTAAACATGTACTTAGATTTTTTATTATGGGCCCAAATGGGGTGGGGGGTGGGGAGGGAGGTTTAATTTTTCTCATTTCAGATTTCATAAATAAAAAAGAAAATTTGAGAGGATCAATATTCAACATCAAAGTCAATTGCTCGAAGGCAAAAAAAAACTTTAAGTTCATTATACCACATTCTCTGTCAGAAACCTATGCTGTGTCAACTATTTAATCACAATCCAAATTTAGGGCTGAATCCAGCTTGAATGTTGTGTCCATACTTTCCCCAACCGTTCAAGATCTGCGGTCGTATAAAGCTGTGCCCTGCAGAGCATCTGGTTTTCTTTATAAACAAATTTTTAAGACTATTAATCTTGAATGAACTTTTTTTTTATTACATAGGGATTTTAGTTCCAAAGAAGTGACCTTACACAATGTACTAAATGATGTAGAGTCTGTGTTTATACCTACTTTGACAACTAAGGTAAGATTAAGTTATAGGTTATAACATCAGCACTTTCCATACTAGTCCTATTTTTGTCTTAATGGATATTTGTCTCATTGGCAATCATAGCGCGACTCCATATTTTTGTTTTGTTAATGTAATTTTTGATTTAAGACTGATCAATATGATATTGAACATGTAACAAATTATATTTTAGGCACCACAGAATACCAGTATAGAACATTTAACAGAATCATTTATAACAGGTCTGCAGGCAGATTATGGGTCTACTGTCATGAATATTATGAGGTAATACACCAATTAGTGAAGTACAGGATTTTCTTGCTAAGACCCATTGGTGACATTGAGCTGTTATCTACTTTTTGCTTGAGTTGTTGTCTCTGTCCCATTCACCACTTCTATTCTCAATTAGAAGTGACTTTTTAATTTGACAGATTTGTAGGCAAACACTTCCTTTTCTCAATAAACATATAAGGACATAAAAGTTCATTCTTTTTGGAAGATCTGCAAGCAACAATTTGATGTTGTAAAATACTTATTTGATTAACAGAAAAGATACTGATTATCTCCCTTTTCACTGGAAAAAAGTCCAGGATGGTTTTTAAAAAGGAATACTGTTTTATAGAAAATCACCATTGATTTCATTTTATAATTTTTTGTAGGACTGGTGAAAAATTAAATACAGAAATACTTGATTCCACAGAACAGCAGTGTATAATATGTCATGTAAGTTTAAAGGAAATCAAGGTGTTGCTGTTTCTTCATGTTTACCAAAAATACTTGGACCATTGGACATTGAAAGTACTCTCACACCTACAGTTTTCATCAGTTTTAAACCAAAATTATTTCAAACAGTGTCAGCAGTACATTGTTGATGAGGTTGTAAATCAGGTCCTAGCAATTATCATTATTTATTGGGAGGGGTACCAGTATATTTTCCATAAAAAATGAAACCATTTGGAAACTGAAAGAGATCTTTTCCAATCTAGATTAAATGCAATTTATGTCAAAAGTTTACATTCGTAATTTCTAGATGAGTTGGAAAGTAAGCCTGGTTCAAATATTTTTGGGGAATTGAACAACTTGAAGATGCAAATAATGAAAATCATAATACTGTTATCACTTTCAAGCTTGTATTTCTCTAAAGGGTTCAATGAAATTTTTGTCAAAGGTCTACATCAGCAAATTTAAAATAAATTTGAAATTCAGTTTGTTTTCAATAGTTTTCAATATCAGAACCTTGAAGTAAGGAAATTTTCAATACTTGTACATCAAAATAAAATTAACATACTGTAAATTCAGAAATTATTGAGTGCATCTATTATTGCGATTATGTTATTCTAAACTGAAATGCTATTTTAATTATTGCAATAGGGAGAAAATTCCAGTGTAATTGATATTCATAATTTCAAAATGCAAGTTTAAATTATTGCAATTATAAACCTGTCACATTTATCGCAATAATAAAAACATCGCAATAATTTCTAAATATACAGTAACATTATGTATTTTTTAATTCAATTAAACACTGCTGATAGATTTTTTTACCTAGAAATAAGTTCAATTAGGAAATAATGATTTTTTTTGCTAATTAAGATTATGAAATGCATATTGTTTTACATTGTCATATCGGGGTCTTTTATAGCTGACGATGTGATATGGGCTTTGCTCATTGTGGACTCTAACTTTAGTAAAAGTGAATAGAAATCTATGAAATTTTAACACAAGGTTTATGACCATAAAAGGAAGGTTGGTATTGATTTTGGGAGTTTTGGTCCCATTATTTTAGGAATTAGGGGCCTAAAAGGGCCCAAATAAGCATTTTCTTGGTTTACGCACTACAACTTTAGTTTAAGTAAAAAGAAATCAATGAAACTTAAACACAATGTTTATGACCACAAAAGGAAGGTTGGTATTGATTTTGGGAGTTGAGGTCCCAACAGTTTAGGAATTAGGGGCCAAAAAGGGACCCAAATAAGCATTTTTCTTGGTTTTCGCACCATAACGTTAGTATAAGTAAATAGAAATCTATGAAATTTAAACACAAGGTTTATGACCATAAAAGGAAGGTTGGTATTGATTTTGGGAGTTTTGGTCCTAACAGTTTAGGAAAAAGGGGACCAAAGGGTCCAAAATTAAACTTTGTTTGATTTCATCAAAATTGAATAATTGGGGTTCTTTGATATGCCGAATCTAACTGTGTATGTAGTTTCTTAACTTTGGGTCCCGTTTTCAAATTGGTCTACATTAAGGTCCAAAGGGTCCAAAATTAAACTTAGTTTGATTTTGACAAAAAATGAATCGGTTAGGTTCTTTGATATGTTGAATCTAAAAATGTACTTAGATTCTTGATTATTGGCCCAGTTTTCAAGTTGGTCCAAATCGGGGTCCAAAATTAAACTTTGTTTGATTTCATCAAAAATTGAATAAATGGGGTTCTTTGATATGCCAAATCTAACTGTGTTTGTAGATTCTTCATTTTTTGTCCTGTTTTCAAATTGGTCTACATTAAAGTCCAAAGGGTCCAAAATTAAACTAAGTTTGATTTTAACAAAAATTGAATTCGTGGGCCTCTTTGATATGCTGAATCTAAACATGTACTTAGATTTTTGATTATGGGCCCAGTTTTCAAGTTGGTCCAAATCAGGATCTTAAATTATTATATTAAGTATTGTGCAATAGCAAGTCTTTTCAATTGCACAGCATTGCGCAATGGCAAGAAATATCTAATTGCACAATATTGTGAAATAGCAAATTTTTTTTTAATTCGAGTTATCTTTCTTTGTCCAGAATAGTAAGCAAGAAATATCTTATTGCAAAATATTGTGCAATAGCAAGAATTTTTTTTAATTGGAGTTATCTTTCTTTGTCCAGAATCAACTTAAATCTTTGTTATATACAATATACAATGTATATTCACTTTTTACTACCAACTGATAAATTTAAATAATCTTTACCATTCAGTGATAACAAGCAGTTTTTTTTACATCTTAATATTTTATGATGTATTTAAATGAGTAGTTATTGTTGCAAACTCCATTAGAATATTTTAATTGAGATTAGTTTTGGAATAAGGGAAAGGGGGATGTGATTAAAAAATTGGGTTCAATTTTTCTCATTTGAAATTTCATAAATAAAAAGAAAATTTCTTCAAACATTTTTTTGAGAGGATTAATATTCAACAGCATAGTGAATTGCTCTAAGAGAAAACAAAAATTTTAAGTTCATTAGAACACATTCATTCTGTGTCATAAACCTATGCTGTGTCAACTATTTAATCACAATCCAAATTTAGAGCTGAATCCAGCTTGAATGTTGTGTCCATACTTGCCCCAACCGTTCAGGGTTCAACCTCTGCGGTCGTATAAAGCTACGCCCTGCGGAGCATCTGGTTTATATATACTAACTTAATGAGAGAAAAAACTTATTTCAGGCCCCTTTAGATACATCAACGGGTATAGCTTCAGCCCTAAATGCTGTAGAATTTTCACAAAAGATATCGAGGAAGAATGATGATAAATCATCTCCTGAATGTTGTGGAGAAGGAGACGGAAGTTGTAATACAAAATCTGGCAGGTTTGTTTAATGATAAAAAACAAAAAAAAAATTGTGGAATTTCTTATCTGTATTATTTAAATGAAAAAAATAAAACACATTGTCAACATATTTTTTGCTGCATTGCACTGTGCAGCCCTGAATGTGAAAAAACTTGCCAAAGTCTCTTTATTATTTTAATGAAATTGAATAAATTTAGTCAAATACCGGCAATATCTAATTATACCCCGCTTTAAAAAAGGAAACTGTTTTACCTCTGTCTGTCCGTCCGTCCGTCCGTCCGTCAGTCAGTCCTTCCCATTAATATTTTTCGTCGCATTTTCATCAGGAACTACAATACAAGGATTTCTGAAATTTGGTTTCAGGGTTTATCTAAGTCAGCTATACCGTGTGATGCGTTTTCAGATTGATCACTTGACAACTTCCTGTTTACCGAACACTTGTATGATTTTACACATGATAGCCAAGTTGAAAATTTTTGACACATTTTTCTCAGGAACTACAATACAAGGATTTCTGAAATTTGGTTTCAGGGTTTATATAAGTCAGCTATACTGTGTGATGCATTTTCAGATTCATCACTCGACAACTTCCTGTTTACCGAACACTTGCATATTTTTACACTATTAATATTATCCACTTGCAGCGGGGGTATCATCAGTGAGAAGTAGCTCACAGTTTCACTTGTTCTCACTTGTTAAGAAACATTTACTTTACTTTATAAAATTGTGTATTAATTTTATTTTTTTAAAACCTAGATTTCAATTTAGCTGATCCCATTAAGTATGACTCTCATACTCCAGTTAGCAATACAAGGAGACAAATAGTATTGTATGTCAGCCTATCCATTCATTCTTCTGATTGTGCATTTTGTATTTAGTCCAGTTATGATTCATCTAATAAGCAGAGATTTCACTGATTAGTGATGAATTTGAAATTATTTACTGTACTCAGATTTTAAACAAGCTTATATCAAGCTTTTCTGTGCAGATGCATCATTAATTAGGTTGAAATGATGATACATTGTAGGATGATTTGATGAAAGATTTCATTCACAGTATAAGAGGACAAAAATAGTTTATTTTAATGTTACAGAATCTAATTCAATTCCAAATCATGTAAACAAAGGGTTTCGGCAATATTTTTGTTTATCTAGGTGAGCAGTGCAAATCAAGCTCAATTTCTAAAAAATAAAAGACTTGGTAGATATTAGTTGTGCTGACACAAACTACAATGTATAAAAACTTGGTCACAAGTTAAAGAACCTACTATAGATAAATACTATAATTGTGTCTTTGCAGATTAAATAAAGAAGAGGCCTTATCAACTTTATGCTATGGTTGTCGTCTAATGGTCAAAGACTTGGTAAGGAAACAAAAATAATTTATGTCTGGAAATATTTTTCAATACAAAAAAGTGGTTTCACTGAACACAGAAATTGAATTCATTGATAAAATAGATTTTCTAATAATGTACTATTAAGTTCAAATTGACTGCTGTTTCTACTTTTGATTTGTATTCACACAGTCAACAGTTTAAAAATATTAACAGATGCATTTTACTCTTTAGTCTCTTCCAGAAATAGATGAATAACACCTGTATATAATGATTCATTTAATTAAATGTTTTCCCTAAATTTGTCAAGTATGGATCTGTCTTTCATCACATATACAGCAGGTGTTAAAACACTTAGCTACTAATAATTCAGAAATAAATTGCTATTCTTTTATTTTTGCAAATAATGCGTCAAAATGCATGTACACCTTTCTTCCTTTTGTCCATCATTGAAGTAATTGTTACCATGAAAACAGAAAATAATTGATGTCAAAAACAAAAGGCAAATGTCATAGGTCAATAAAGACAAAAATGAGGTCTATCAGAGTAAAGAGGGGGGATAGGAGCGGTCTTGATCCCAAAATCCCAGGCTTAAAAAAATGAAATCCCGAAATCCCAGGCTTAAAAATAAGAAATCCTGAGGTCCCGAAATCAGAAAAAAAGAATTCCTGCATCCCAAAAGGGTCAATCCCTAAATCCCAAGCTTAAAAACACCCGATCCCGGAGTCCCGATAAAGCTCCTATCCCCCCTCAGTAAAGTCAAGGAACACTAAAAAGGATATATTGCATAAGTTAAAAATCTAATTTTATATAAAAATTCACTACACTTTTTGAAGATTTGTATTTCCTTAAATTGTTGAATTTTTCTTGAATTTCAGCCTTCTTCTCAATTTGAGTTATAAATTTACTTACATTTTCAAGATAAACAGTACTTTAGGTTACTCTGCGTTTTGCTTCCAAGTTAACGTTTTATATGAATCTTTAAATTTTAAGCTTCAATTTAAAGAACATATGCACAAAATGTTTTCAAAATGTTATTTAAAACACAATTGATTATGTGGGGTAATAAGCTGCTTCATATTATTTATGTTTAATAAAAACAAAATCTAGAGGTTATTTTCGTGTAAACCAGACTGTTGCACTCGCAAATTAAAAAATAAAAATTGCACCTCAGTAATGTTGAGAAAAAGTGTGTTTAATTCCATCTTTCATGGAACCCCACAATTTGTTGGCTTTTATGAAAGATGGAATTTTTGGAAAAAATACCTTTTGTGGGCCACAATTCCATCCATGTGTATCACTATAAGTTATATTGTTCACTACTGACCCCTATGGATCCATAGAAATTTAGAAAAATCAATAGGGAGTGAGGCCAAAGGCCAAATCTCTGATGGTTGTTACTCACCATCTTTGGTCTGTAGGGGGTCAGTCGAACCGTATAATGATTTTATTGCATGCAGGAATTTTCTTGCTGCATGCTTTGTAGAAAAATGAAAAATGAAGTACAACCACACCAATATATAGATGACATCACCATAAATAGTACACATGACGTCATGAACCCTAAATGAAATTTACTAACCCCCTACAGATCCATAGGGAATCACCAAGTGATTTAAACTTTTAAAGCTTTTAACCAATCACAATATCATAATTTATTTGCGGTGCAAGAAACATGTATATATAACTGTGAAATCTACACAGTGTTACAGCAAAATGCACTGTGTGTGTAGGTGAAGGTAATATCTTTAGCTAGTTTGCTTGCTAGCTGACCCGTGAAGTCATTATTAAGTTAGGTATACTACCCCCTTTTAAAAGTAGACAAGTCCAACAGATAACCAATCTATTTGTCTGTAGGACTAGTCTATTCCAAAAGGAGGGTAGTATAGTTTACCTAATAATGATTTCACAGTTCAGTGTACAAGCAAGCCAGCCAAAGACATTACCTTTACCTCCACACTCAATGCATTTTGTTCTGTTGTTTTGGCAACATGGTCTAACAAAGTTTAAACCATGGTGTGATATTCAAACTAATACTAATTATATCAAAGCATTTGTTTGTATGAAAAATTGTACAAAAATGTTACAGAAAGTTGTTTTGGTAACATGGTCTAATGAGTAATGTAGTTTTAACCATGGAGAGAAATTCAACTCAATCACATTCAAGCATTTGAAGTTATGAGAACTCATATAAAATGTATAACTTAATATTTTCTTATTTCAGAGTGATGTAAACAAACTTCCAGAGTATATTCAGCGAGACATTACAAACAGAGTAAATAGGTATGCGACTGCCTGAATAGTAACATATTTTAGAAATTTTCAAAACTTTCCAGGGAAGGTATTTTAAAAAGACCCTTTGGTAGTCACCAAAAGGGTTATGCAATCTTTTTTTCATGTCTTTGCATAAGTTTTAGAAATCTTCTCATGTAGAATACCCTTACCTAAATTCTGATTGGGGTTTGTTATAAAGTTTACATGATACTCTAGGAGTTGGAGCAGGGCTTCCAAACAAAATTTGAGCCAGCCGGACATTTTATATCTGATCCTGATTTTAATCCCTTAGGACTTAGTCACAAAAGGCAATTATGGTAATCAGATGGCCATTCAAATGATTGACATTACATTAAAAAAAACGTTTTAAACTTTACTTTGATATGAATTTGATTTCCAGATATAAACTGTTAAATTGGAAATGCATCATTCAAAGTGTGCACATCAGCATGTTCATATCTGCCTTAGACTCTTTATTTGTGCAAAATGACATTGTCAAAAGCTTTACTTCTTTTTAAAATCACATTTTCTAACCAGCTGTTGACTCGACAATGGTAAAACATGGACCATAAACGGATACGTAAAATCTGTGAAAGTTAACAAAGCACGACTGAGTGAAGAAGCTCTTTCCACGTTATTTTCTTCAACAAAATACTTAAAATGAACATAAGATACAGGTATCAATGATAATTTTAGCATTTTTGAAAAAATATAGGATGCATAATTGAATTTCCCACCTGTGCACATGCGCACATGTGTTCTAGTTCATACAACATAGTTCTGACGATTTTTCATTTAAAATCTTTTAAATTTTCATCAAATCATGTTGTTAAACTAATTTCTTATAATTTTAATCTTTTGGAAGAATTTGATTAGATACAAACCGCTTAATGTAAGAAAATAATTGTGAAAAGACCGATCAATTTCTACGATGTCCGGTACTGAAAATAGTTCACCTGTCACCTGAACAGGTAGATTTCAGATGTCCAACTACTAATTAGCCTTGATTAAAATTAGAAAGTATTGAAGTAGGGGTTGTTTTGATAGTACTTAATCATCATGTCACTTTAATGACTGGAAATGTGTTGATGTTAAAGGCAAAAGGTTGGGTCAAATTGATCGTGAATTATGTTAAAATGACCGAAAAAGCCTTGATAACTAAAAAGTATATGACCGTTTCATGCTTTGCCCAGCTGGACTTTTATCGGACATTATACAAATGTCCGGAATATATGACCGTTTTGGAAGCCTTGAGTTGGAGCTATGTTGCACACTTTTTTATGAACTACCAAACAAAATGATTGATAAAATAAGGAGATGTGGTTTAATTGCCAAAAAGACAACCATCAACCAATGTCCAAACGATGAAGATGTAAACCTCCGAGTATAGGTCATCATTTGGCCTTCAACAATAAACAATCCATACAGTAATAAAGGGGAACAGTTTCTGTTGTCACCTATGGTAATAACAACTGTAATCTAAAGGATGATTGATCTTAGAGTTATTTCCCTCTATATACATACCAGCAATTTAAACTAGTGCATTAGGTTAACAAAATTTTGTAATCCAGTATTTTTAAAACAATCATTTTGAGATTCTTCAAGCAAGACCATACAGATTCACTACAAGAGTTACTTCCACTTTTATCATTTGAAAATAGCAGCCTGTATTACTGAAATATGAGAAAAGCTATTTTTACTATAATGTCAATGTGTAAAGTTCATCGTCTCCACCAATATAAAACAACAAATACCAGACAGGCATTTTTTTGTAATTGTTTATGTTTCGGTAATGTATTTTTAGTTTTTTTTGTTGGTTTTTGTTGGAGGAGAGCTCATTAATGTGAATTTTACTCTCAACAAAATGCAAGTACATATTTTTTGGTTGCCTTGATGAGAACAAATTATAAAGCAGCTTGATCAAGAATTAATTTATGTGTATAATAAAATATCAGCCTCATCACAGTAACATAACAGTAATCAATTTTTTTAACATCCTCTCTTTTTATATAAGGGAAGCCTCAGTAGCCTAATAGTTTCAGTAGTCAAACAACTATATCACTAGACAGTCAACACTGAGGTTGTAAATTCCAATCCTGAACAGGGCAGGTGCACTCCATACTCTAATCTTAATTTACTGTCTGTCAGTTTTCCTACCAAGGGTTTGTAGTTCTCTCTAGGGATTTTAGCTTCCTCCACCAATAAAAACTGACCACCATGAAATAGAACAAAAGTGTTTAGAGGCTCCTTGTTGACATATAAAGCTTCTACAAATTGTGGCTTAGATGGAGATTTTTGTTGCAGATAGCTCGACAAAGGGATAGTGATCCGGCGTAGCGTCCTTGACCTCATTTCATGGATCAGTGAACAAGCTTAAGTTTTGGTGGTCAAGGTCATATCTCAGTTACTATAGGCAATAGGTCTAGTATATTTGGTGTATGGAAGGACTGTAAGGTGTACATTTCCAACTGGCAGGTCATCTGACCTTGACCTCATTTTCATTGTTCAGTGGTTATAGTTAAACTTAAAGTATTTGTGTTTTGGTCTGGTTTTGTTATACTGTATGCAATAGGTTTACTATATTTGGTGTATGGAATGATTGTAAGGTGTACATGTCTAGCTGGCAGGTGTCATCTGACCTTGACCTCATTTTCATAGTTGGTTGGTCAATGTTTAGTTTTCTTGGATATGACAGTTGTAATAAAGCTTTATATTTAGGACTATCAACATAATATCAATGATTAGTTAAGAAGGTGATACATTTCAGTGTGTGCACTCTTGTTTAATCTGAAGACATTGTGGAGTGGATGGAACACAAAATTACTTAGTTGACAGATATGGCAGCATCAAATACTCAAATTTCGTAGTGAAGTCCTTTTGAAAATCAAATTCTAATCATATTTTCAGAAAAGACTTTGTATAATTTAAAGCATGCAAAGTATTATATTTCGTGTGGAAATTTAGGTACAATTCGGGCAAACTCATCGATCATTCTTAAAGATTACCAATTCAGCAATCATTAGATCTTTGAAATATTGTTTTTATAATCCTGGTACCTTTGATAACTATTTTATTGTTATTGATATATAATTGGTGTTGAAAGTGGTGTTAAATTACAATCAATCGATCAATTTTAAGATAAGGTTTGGTAGAGTATTGTCATTCACACAATTATAGTTAAGCTTCATCAGTACCTGTTGTTTCATATAATTTATGCTTATAACAAAGTCTGTCAGTAGTAAATGTCTGGAATGACAGCTGGAATTCAGAAATCATTCTGAATGGAGATAACCCTAACAAAAGGTTTGCTTTCCATGACAGAAAGGTTTCTCACATAAAGTATTATCAATGAAAATGATGTACTAAAAATAGTTTCCAATTGATGATTTACATTTCCATTCAGATAAAAATAGAGATATGAAATGGTGTTTGTCTGACAGAATTGGATTTTTTTGGATTCTCTAAATTCTTTATTCTTATAAACAATGACAATAAATAACTGCATATCAAAATCAAGTTCAAGATACTGAAAAATTTCAAATTGAAAAACATCTGAATATGATAGATAACAATTATAGAATTAAAAATCCTGTGCAGAACTTTGGTAACAGAAAGGTAATTCATTCCCGCCCACAATAAATTATGATTTTATGTAATTATCAACAGTTATTGCTAGATCTATAGAGTTAATAATTCACTTTTCTGTCTTACAATCATATGCTAAAAAAAAATGATGCACATTTTGTTAATAAAACTAATTTTATCAGTTATATCCAAAATTGCATGCATGCTATTTTCTGATATGTTTTAGAATATGATCATGAAGCATAGAGCTTTTTTTACGTTTTATGTTGTTTTTTTATTTTTCAGATCAAAGATGAAAGCAGATATTCAAGATTATTTATTAGCAGATGATTAACAGATATCTGTTTTGATAAAAAAATAAATTTCATTTTATTGTTGAACACTCTGTTTTTATAATATTTTCATAATATTTAATGTGACCGCATTCTAGCTTTGATAACTCTTGAAAAATGATTATCTTACAAATACTGTAATTTCCACCAGCAGATAACTTTTGGAAGTACATCATCAAGATGCCCCTTTATAACTAGAAAATTGCTGATTTTTCATTTTCCGCACTCTAACTTTAGTTTGTCTGATTCAATTTTATGAAACTCATACACAATGCTAAGAACAACAAACGCAGACAGAGCTTGAAATTTGGGTAGTGAGTCATCAGCCATTCTTTTAAAAGTTATTAGAAATAAGGAGATGATGTATGAGTGCCAATGAGACAATTCTCCATCCAAGTTACAATTTGTAAAAAGTGAACTATTATAGTTCAAAGTACAATCTCTAGCATGTAGCCTCGGCTCACACTTAACAGCAAGCTATAATGGGCCCCAAAAATGACTGGTGTAAAACCATTCAAACAGGAAAACCAATGGCGATTCTCCTTTTTATCCTTGAAAGTTCCAAAGCTTGTAAAAACATTCTTCTATTGAATAATCTTCATCAGGTATGCTTTTGAAAAATATTTCGGTCTCACAAAATTGCATTATTTATTTACAAACACATATGTATCATTTATCGCTGGTGTTGAACTGGTAATTGTAACTATAATTACAACGATCCCAATATGGCGACGGCAGAAATTGGTATATCAGTTCAGTCATTTTTCTCAAATGTAGCCTGTAGTTGTCAAAAGTTACTCAGCAGCAAGGTTTTTCTTTACCAATACCATCATATTTGAATCCTAATGGTACTCTTTAATTGTCTGAGTGCTTAGAAAATTGAAAAAGGAAGATGGAGAGTAAATGTAAACAGTGAAAGCACAATTCAAAATCGACTAAATAAGAGAATTTAGTGATGATTTGTATTCTTGTCTACAATATTGGCAAGAGTCCATTGCTGCAAATGCACTACAGACTCTACAGATTCTTTACGGCCTCAAAGCAAAGAAGATATGATCAAACCATTTTTTGGCCCCTTTAATTCCATAATTAAAAAGTATTACATATCTCCTAGATAACATTCTTTATATATGGACAAGACATTAGTCTGTTTATTGTTATTTTGAGGGGTGGATCTAGCCAATTTTTAAAAGGGTGTTCCAACCATATGTCCCCATTCAGAAGCACAGATCATTAAAAAAGGGGGGTTACAACTCCTCTCCTGGATCTGCCACTGATATTCGAATAGTCTTACAACTTGGCATAAGGGCTTCAAACATTTTACATTTAGTGCAACTCCGTAAAATGGCCTCATTTTGAGATCTTGTCATTAATATTTAGATGTATGTAGTCAGCTTTATCCAAAATGCTTATAAGTATGTAATGTGTGGTCCTTAGTGATGAATTGCTGAAATACATAACTTTTAGAACCTAATGATATATGATAACGTTGGAAAAATAGGATGAAATGTATGACCAGATCATTGCTGACTGACTCAAAAGTATCTGAAACTAATTAGGTGTTGAATGCTAATAAAATAGTCTTTAAATGCATCATAATTTGTCATATTTATTTCTATATCTCTCCATGATATAGTGAACCATGCTTGACCTATAATGGTTTATTTTTACAAATTGTGACTTGGCTGAGAGTTGGCACTCATACCACATCTTCTTATAAATTAGCATGATAGCTATTGGTATATTTGTTTTGTCGAAAAATAGAAGTAAGGGTATGTATTTCTGCTATGCAGGGTCGCAATATCAAATATAACATGCATATTTCGAAACAAGGTAAAGTAATGGACTTAGGAACACTATGGTATTACAAATGTGATGATTTCAGTTTTCCAATAGTAAATTTCCCTATTCGGAATAGATATATACTTCTTATTGACAAGTGAGTCTATTATGCAATTCCAAACAATCCTGACGGAATTAAATATTTACCAGTTACAAATCGTATTACATTATAACAAGTATAATGTACCAATAATGAAACGCCAATTACTTCTAAATGATAGACATTAAATTGACATATATGTCTTTTAAATTGCATGGCTTATTTGACCTTCCTTGTTTAATTAAAATTCCAGAAAAAAAATACACAACAAACGTCTGCATCAGAAATGAACTTGAGAAGACATTTATTCTTTCACATTAAATTAACAAGCCAGTATTGGCAACCCAAATGTCATGATGCACTTTGATTAATGTTGGCATTGCATTTCCTTATTTTGAAAGTCTAATTACTTTTAAATGATTTCGACTAACGGTTTGTCTAATTGTTCTATTTTATAACGAGGCCAGTTTTCAGTTGATGGCAAAACTTTTGCCGTTGTTTTTTTAATTACTTATATTATCTTCTCGTCCTGAATATGTTTGAAATATTTGCTGCTGAACTTAAAGCAATCAAAAATAACTGAACAATTATTTATTTTACCAGTCTAACTTGCTACCGTTTTGATGATTTCGTTTATGGTTTGTCTTATTGTTCTTTTTGTAACGAGACAAGTTTTCATATGTTTTCAAAACCTTTCCATTTGTTGGTATTAATATCTACTCGTCCTGAATATGTTAGATATATTTGCTGCTGAACTTTAAGCAGTCAGCAATAACAAAGCAATTAATACTTTATTAAGTCTAACTTCCTTTGATGATACTTATATCACTCGTCCTGAATATGTGTGAAATATTTGCTGCTAAACTTTAAGTAATCAACAATAACAATTTAAAGCAATAATCTATTTAATATTTCTTTCATTAAGGGAGTTATAAGTACAGTCTCGAGCTGTAATCAGCTTGCCATCAAATATAGTAAGGTTGACATACATCATTATTGATCTTTCGATTAATCCAAAAACTATGTCACCTTAAAATGTTACGCAAATTCTTGCAGATATGCAACATAATTGAATGATTTCATAGTAAGAAAATTCCTGCGTCTATGAAGAAGTATTTCGGCAGACGGCCAGTTGCAAGTGCCAAATCCTAAAATAACGGCACAGATTAAGTCATTCATTCGATTGGCTTCGACTTCAATTGTTGTGATTCATGAATACTGCATCTGCAGAATGCACATCTTACAGGTTGTTAGGTAAATGTCAAGGTCAGTGATACAATCTTGTGAAATTTCAGATATTCCTGTCGATATAAGTCATACGGTAACTAATTTTATTTCGTCTTACAAAGTTTGTGAGAAAGTGCGTTTGAACAGAGGATTTTTAATAGATTCAGGTGTATTGCATTCTTGGTGCACCTGTTTAAACAGGTGAGAAATTTGTATATAAATATAAAAATGACTAAGCTTTGCTGTTTTCTACCATGCCAACAATTTGTTAAATTCCTGTTGCTTGCAGTGTTTGTTTCTATTGTAATGCTTTATCACAGCGTAAAGACATTACTCTGATAGATTTAGTTCCTTGCAATTTTCGATGTATTTCATTAGTATTTTCGTAGGCACTTGCACGATGTCAGCTTTTCCCAGAAGCTAAGTCGGAAGGTTGTTGGCTCCCTCTGTAAAGATCTGTATATTATTTCGTATGCCTTCAGAATATACAAACATCGTCAAACTTGTTATTTAACGACCGGGTACCAGTTTACGAAGTCAGAAACTTGAATCAAGCTCTTCGGGATATATAGTAGCCAAAAATTGTTTCATATTACCATTCTGTCGACAATTAAATAAATAAATACCTTCTACTATGATCTGGAGTATAGTTACGTAGTGTATAGATTAACATAACAAACAACATAAGCTACAGGGAGCTTAAACCACCGATTAAAAAAAAAACGGTGTCAAAATTCCAAAGAGCGTTTCTACAACAGGACCCCTTTTAAAATAAATCTGTCACTTGGGATGTTTCTATGTATCAATGTTCCAAGTATTTTTCACAAAGGATAGTTAGGAGAGGCTATCACACTTGAATGTGTTTTTTTCCTCCTTTTCTTGTACCTACATACCCTTAGATTAATGCATGTTATATATATATATTTCTTAAGAAGCTAACATATTCTTTCTTTATTTTTGCAACGTATTACAAATCAACCGCCTATTCAAAATTGCCATATTAGCGGGATGTTTGGCTAGCCATAAAACCAGGTTTTACCCACCAAGTTTTCTTAAAAATGTCCTGTACCAAGTCAGGAATATTGCAGTTGTCATCAGAAAGTTCGTTTCTATGTATGTTGGCGTTTGTTTTTATTGCACTTTAGTGTTCCTGATGTTCCTTTTTTTCCTCTTATAGTTGGTGTGTTTCTCTCGGTTTTATTTTGTAACCCGAATTTGTTTTCTCTCAATCGATTTATGACTTTTGAGCAGCGGTATACTACTGTTGCCTTTATTGCAATCACAGTCGTAACCACAGATACAAATATGTTATACACTAAAGTGACTGGTTTAATAGCAATCGGTGGAACACAGATCATTTCGTTACCCAGTAAAAGGGTGTGACATTATTGATATAAAAATACCCCAAAAAATAATCCGTGAACAGTTCGTTCATAGATGAATTATGAGTCTGAGCTCGAATTTTTATGTGCGCAAGGATACTTATTTAACCTTGGGACATATATCTGTTGTTATCAATGTCGTGTTATGGCGATAGGAAGCTCTTACATATAGATCTTTTAAGAACTGTAATTACAAGAAAATAGGAAAAGACAGGAAATCCTTATATTTACTCTGGTGGTAATTGGACAGTCGAAGAACATAATTACGGACTTCGTCATTCAAATTATTGTGTTTCATAGTACGTTTGATTTCTGCATTGTAAATTAATCTGTGTTGCTGGATTTACGTAAATATATATGACATGTATAACAAGAGATAAAAAAAATAGACCAAAGATACCAAAGAAACTTTCAAAATCCTTGAAACGAAGAGAAACTGACAACGCCATGGCAAAAAAAGTAGAAAGTTAAATGAATTGTATATACCGCTATCTTGGACTGGGAAATAGTAATACACAATTGGTCTTGTTCTTCGCTTAAATCTGCAAATTTTGAGACAGGTTTACAATTAATGTGTAAGGCTGTTTATTTTAATATTGACTGATAAGTGATCTAGCTATTCGATAATCTAAACTTTTAAAATAAATACCAAATATCTGTTTTGTTCGCATCAATTTTTCAACTTACCCATTTAAAGGGAAATAACTCTAATTGTAATATGGTTTTGAATGAAAACTTCAGGTTTTTTAATTGGTGCTTATTTTGTAACGTTATAATAAGACCCTGTTCACACTTGTATTTTTGTTTTATCGATCTAATTTGAATCGATCTAAATAAAACCAGTAAGCGTTCACGTTATCTTTAATCATATCGATCTCTATCGGTCTAATCTGAACCACTGCGTTCACACTACAATTAAAAACGCAATCGGTCTAACCTTTTTGCCCGTAAAACTGTAAACAATGTGTATAAATAGAACTGATGTATCAAATTTATGTGTTGATACACTGATACACACACTTGGAAAAGAAAAATTGGATAAACTTATTGTTTCTCTTGAATCACAAGTTAAAACTTTGATACTGGTGTTATTGCAGTTTTCTTTAATTTTGAAAAAAATGACTGTAGCAACGAAGTTACAACACGACGCCGGAAATACTAGGGTTCCTGCAATGAAAAAAAATCAACACAATAAAAAAAAGACACAGATTTCGCAAATCTATGCTATGACGAAGACAACATCTTTATAGTTTGTTTTAAAGGTCTTTTAACAGAGAAATATGGGTTAAACAACTAACCTCTAAGATAGTTTTGCCACTATACATGCGCATACGTTATTTTCGATTCAATCGTACTAGTTTAAACCGATCTATGCGTTCACATTAAAAGTAAGATCGGTTTACTTTAGATCGATTCAAACTAAACTACCTCTTTTGGTGTTCTAGTTTAGACCGATTGAAGATCGATTCAATGCGTTCACATTAGCCCTTAAACCGATCTAAAGTGAACCGGTCTAGATTAAATCGATAAAAATGTCCTAGTGTGAACGGGGTCTAAGTTTTTCAGTTGTTTTAGTAGACTTACTTTCGATTTTATCAGGTCATTGGACCCTTTCCTGTATATGACTGTATCTAAGGAACTTGTTAAATCATGGTAAGTCTTTTTCTGTGTATTGAGTAGATGGCCATGTGAAAATAAGGAGATTTGGTTATAATTGCAAATAAGGTAGCTAATCACGAGAGTTCAAATATATCTCAACAACTATGCAACACTTAAATAGTTTAAAGGAAACAGGTTACTGGTACGATCAGATAAATAAGCAGTTAATAGAATGCAATATGGAAATGATGCAGCACAGACAAAGAAATCAGCCAAGTCCGAACTAAGTACAACACGCCATGATACTACAGAAATTCTTATTGAGATGCAAATATTGACATTCTGTGCAGGTATGAATAGTGCATCAGTCAGAACCCAAATAAATCAGCAAACATTCTTAATGTAGGTGAAATAGTTTCTCTGGTTTGTTTTCGTAATCAGCTGAGATCGTGGGAGTTTGTAAATACCTGACGGAGCGATCATCTGAACTGTTAATTGATATAATTACCAGTGTACATTTCATACATATGATTCACGGTAATCACTTTCAGGAAAAGTCATTAATTGCAGAAATAGACATCAAAAGCAACAACAATAGAGATAATGCAATAAACAGCTTGTAGTAGTGAATGTCTTTCTGTAGTAAATGTGAATAACTTCAGACGTGGATTAAATGTCACCTAGAAAGCAGACTAACATTATAAGCTATCCAAAATGTAGGCAATATTAAAATAAACTCATCATAGATATCAAGATTTAATTTTGTACGTCAAACGCGCGTTTCGTCTACAAAAGACTAAGGACTCGTCAGTGACGCTCGAATAAAAAATTGCTAAATGGCTAAATAAAAGTACAAAGTTGTAGAGTTTACGGTCTCCCGAAGATGCATGACTACTCTTGTGGCAAGATTAATTGAAAGAAAAATAAATCATAAACTTTTATAAATTCGTTTTCTCAAATACTTTTTTTAAAATTTATGTCCATTTTTTAAAGTTTTTTTTAGAGGGATAACTTGGATAATGTTATTTCATTGATTTAAAAATAAAGAGATGTGGTATGCTTGACAGTTAGACCGTTATCCATCAGAGACGTAATAAAAAGAATGTAAACAACAAAAGGACATTGAACAGTGTTCAGCAATATGAAAACCCCTTTCGATATAGTAAAAACTCATCAAAGATATAATAAAACTGATTCCCCTACACAACAAACATACATAATATGAATCAGTTCAAAAGAGTAAAATCAACTACATTATCTATACTGATAGAATAAAACGAAAATAAAAGGATCCTTTCAGAATAAAACAGTCGTATAATCGAAGTAGATTTAACATGGGTCGTATTAAAAGTTACGGGCTCAATTAACAACATCATTGTAAAAGGTACGATGCATTAAAAGGTTTTATGTTGTTTTGGGTAGCAAATCCCTGACTTTTTAAATACACAATAATAATACAAAGATTACGTTCATAATTGATTCCCAAAACGTCACTACATATCCTACAGACACGAGAACAGCGAACGAAATTGGGGGGTGGGGGGTGTGGGGGTTCACACCGTAAGATAGGTCCAAAGAAACATCTCCGTCAAAAAAAGAAAAAATGTACTATAGGAATAAATAAATAGATATAGGAAGATGTGGTGTGAGTGCCAATGAGACAACTCTCCATCCAAATAACAATTTAAAATGTTCTCTTTTTGTCGTTTATTTTTGCAAGTCATGAAAATGGCAGTTGTTATATTATAGTTCGTTTCTGTGTGTGTTGCATTGTCGTTTGTTTTTTGTTTATTTCAGTGGTTCTGTTGTTTCGTTGTTTTCCTCTTCCCTGTGTTTTAGTTTGGAACCCAGATTTGTTGTTGTTTCAATCGATTTATCATCGAATAAACAGCGGTATACAACTGTTTCCTTTATTTAGAATAGAGTTCCCGCAGTGTTGTCAACTAGAAGGTGAAATACAGGATCACAACTGTATCGTATGCCCTGAAGTGTATTTACCAGTTTATCATTTTCATTATAAGAGAACGCTATCAAATTTTGCAATAACATTTGTCAAAGAAGCATTTAATTGGAAAAGCTTCTGTTTGATAAACTTTTGAGGAAATGCAATATAAAGTCGAAAAGTCATAACTGTCAGCCGAATTGAAACGGGACCACCAATAGCACGTATATTTACTTAAAATATCCTACATTTTTTTACATTAAAAAATAATTAATTCCATTATTTACGTATACTTCATTACAATACATTAATAGTAGTCAGGGAACTAGTTAACATTTTTAATGTATTTTAGGTAGCCAATACAAAGTAGGTACTATGAAGTGTTTAGCTTTAGAAAGGGATAATACTAATGTTTGACTTGTATATAGTGGAGCATTGCTTTGAAATGCTTCATAAAATTACTGACTGCTTTGTCGGCCAGTGTGAAAACAAAGCGTTATTTGAGTAATCTTGCAAAAGGCGTATTACTAGTACTACTAATTATTTTATTAATATCTAAACAAATTCGTGATATTCGAATATTCTCAACTTTTTATATAATATCTTTGTTTTATTTAACATCTCCCTTTACACCAATTTTTACAACAGAATAAATGAAAGAGCATCTCTTATGATATGACGAAACTCTTTCCAATTCGTTCCTGGTGGAGGACGACAAGTTTGGCTCTTTTTCAAACTCTCAGGCTTAAGCGATGTCAGTAAGGGCCCCTCTCATTTAGAGAATTATTTCTTGGATCGGTGATCAAGGTGGTGACGTGTTTGTGGGAAAGTTCATAATCTCTCGGTTTTAAACAATTTAAAGGTCCGCGATATTTTACAGGATCGATGCAGATGAGATTTTTTCTTGGATCAGGGATGAAGGTTTTTTTTTTGTGTATTCAAGTCCGTATCTCAGATACTTTAAGCAATAGTCAACTAGGGCCCCGGTAGCCGAGTGGTCTAAATGGTCGAAATACTGTATCGCTAGCCTGTCAATGTATGAATCCCGGATTTGGCAGGTGCATTCAACTCTAATCTTATTTGATTATGATTGTCACTGTTACTACATGTTGTTAGTCATTCTTTCTAGGCACGCCGGCTTCCTCCACCAATAATAACTTACCGCCACGAAAAAGAACAATAGCGCTGAAAGTGGCGTTCAACACAAATTTGTCAATCAATAAATAGGGCAACTATGTTTAGTGTATGGAATTATTGTAAAGTGTACATGTCCGCTTTTAAGGTTCATCGGATCTTGACCTAATTTTCATGGTTCATTGGTAATGTGACGTTTATATGCTTTTCGGGTTGTTGTCTCTTTGACACATTCCCCATTTCCATTCTCAATTTTATTTAGTCTGTTTCTCAAATAATAGAAGCAATTTTAGCATCTGTAGTTGTATTGAAGTATGGTATGATTGCAAGGTGTTCATGTCTGTCTGGCATGTTTCATTTTACCTTGACTTCATGTTCATGGTTCATTAAGCAATGTTTAGATGCTGTGGTTTGGCCTTTTCCACAGATACTATAAGCAACATAAATGTATGGGATGGATGTAAGGTGAACACGCTCGACTTGTTGATTCATTTGACATTGACCTCATTTCCAAGGTTCATTGATCAGTACATTTTTCAAGGTTATGTTTTTCTCTCTATCTTGGATAATGTTAGCAATATATTAACTCTATTCGGTGTATTGAATGATAGCAGGGGTATATGTTGTCTGGCAGGGCCCATCTGGTCTAAAACTCATTTTATGACTCATTGGCCAATGTTCAGATTTTGTTACTATAGGTCTGTTTCTCGGATGCTACAAGCAATAGGCTAAATGTATTCGGTCTATGGTATGATTTGTTGCTGTAATGGCGATATGTTTGAGTGAGCAAGTGCCAATCATAGTAATACAAGTGCTAAGACTTGTCCACTCTGAGCTGAATAATGTGACCATGAAGGTGACATGTCTTTTTGTGGACTGTCACATAGTGAACCAACACGTTAACAGCCGGTTTAGCGTATCGGTATGTATACAATGCAGGCCGGTTCATATAGAATTGAGAATGTAATGGGGAATGTGTCAAAGAGACAACCCGACTATAAAGCAGACAACAGCCGAAGGTCACCTAGTGCATATACCATTAACCTGTTGGTCCTGATACACATGCAATATTTGCTGCTGGACGTTAAACAACAAATCATCTATCAACCTTTGCAGTTGGGCGTTAAAACACATTGGCTTTTGTCAATATACCTTTTGTATTTCTATTAATTAATGCCTCGACAACACTTCCATTTTATTCGAATTACGGATGAACGCAGCATAAGAAAAGCTGGAGCACTAAGAAACTAGTTTTAACCTTTCAAATGTAAACACGCCTGTCCCAACTCAGAAACATCGTTTGTGATCTTACAGTGGTGTGTACTTTAGAGACGTAACTGTTAATGACAGATTTGTGAAAGTAAATATTAAATCTATTGAAGACTAGTCTAGACTAGGAATGATTTAGAGCTTGACATATGATATAAATACTGTCTATTGTTGAAGACAATACGTTAACATTTGAGATTTCTGATTCGGTTTTTATTGTGTTGTTAGAGTGCTGTTTCATTGACATATATTTCAAGGCTTTCAATCACATTGATATTTAACATTGGATTAAAACTTGGAATAACTCCACGGTTGTGTTTGAAGCTCTACAAACGTGACTGGGACCAAACTGCCGAGGAAGGCAAATGGAAAAGTTATTTTCAGCCAGAATTTTTAAAATTCTAAATATAACTTATGTTGAATTTATTACATAATGTTTATACCCAATGTTTATTTTTAACAATGCACTGGGACATTTCCAAATAATTTAAATCTAAATTCTTAGCAGCCCACTAATTAATCTATCATTTCACTAAATTGTAATGCCAAATACTCTGATAAATATTTAGTTTACGAGCAATTTTAAAATTACATGCTGAAAAACGAGCTTGAAAGATTAACAAGATTGCACTTAAATTCTATTTTTATTAAGTGTTTCGGTATTTATTCGTTTGTATATATATGGTCTGTCCATCAATGCATTTGCTATTTTATTTTAGATTCATACAACATGAAAGCAAGTGACAATCACATGTTACATGAAGCGCGGAAGCGTTACTTGCTGAAAATGTGATATTAACCGCATTCAATTGCATATTCTTTCAAATTTCATAGATTTCTATTTACTTATACTAAAGTTATAGTGCGAAAACCAAATGTCTTCGGACGACGATGACGACGCCAACGTCATACCAATATACGACCATTGCGGTCGTATAAACTTGAAATGACCTAACACTACAATCATGTCAGTGAGAGCCGATTTAGTAACCGCTCGGCAGCGCCCGTTTGTTATCAAAAGATCCGACAGACATAGATATATCTAAAAGATTAACATCTATTTTGCAAAGACCATATTTTTTTTCATGTTTTCCATGCGCGGAACTTAATAATTTCGAACTGACTATGCGGTATGGGTTTTTCTCATTGTTGAAAGCCGTACGGTGACTAGTACATACCCGTAGCCAGGGGGGTTCGGACGACCCCCCCCCCCCCCCCCCCTTGAAAACAAATAAGCACTGTTAAAGTCAACGTTCTGTTCGAATTGTGACTGTTAAAGTCGAGTTTGTGAGTCCAACGAACCCCCCTTTGGAAATTCCTGGCTACGGGCCTGTAGTAGATGTTAATTTCTGTGTCATTTGTGTCTCTTGTGCATGGAGAGTTGTCTCATTGGCTATCATTTCACATATGCTTGCTTATTTATCCAAGACTTCCTTTTTAACCCCTCTTTGTGGACGGAATAATAATTGACATATAGAAATGGGGTTTAATTGGAAGTCTAGCCGTCATTATTATCAATGGATGCGAATAATTAACTATGATTATGGCAGGAACATATATATGTTAGATATACTGACTGTTCTCAGATTATGGTAGTTACTGATGAAGTAAAATAAATGATAATCAATCGTCTACCGTTCGTAAGAATGAAAGAAATTACTGAGTTCCTGAAGATCACCATATAAAACTAAAACTAAGCGAGTTGTACGCTCAACGACATATAAATCAGTCTTGCTATAATTGTTTTGTGTTTAGCTTAAGCGCTTTAAAGTCAAAATAGTAGATATAAATATCATATTTTTTTAAACTACCATAGGAGCTACAGTTGCAATTGACGAAATTCTTGCAGAGGAGAATGTTCCAATCTATATGACCAGGGGCGGATCCAGCTATTTTAAAAAGGGGAGTCCTAACCAAGGACAAAAGGGGGTCCAATTACATGTCCCCATTTAAATGCATTGATCGTCCCAAAAAAAGGGGGGTCCAACCCCCTGACCCTCCCCTTTGTATCCGCGCCTGAATTGCCAGACACTGGAGGGCCTTCCCGACAACAGCACAATGCGACACAATGTTGGTATTGTTTAATGTTTTTGTTAAACCAATTTGACCATAAAGAGAACAGTGACATATTAGTATCATTGTTTCCGTGTTTTCGAGTCCTTGAACAGTTCCAATTTTCATATTGTTTGAAACCGCTAAACGTATCACTAGCCCATTATGCCTGGTATGAAATGAGACTGTTATTATGTGTAATAGACGTATCAGACAGGAATGATGACAGAGAAACCATGTAAACTGAATCTTCAATTAAAGATGATGAGACTGATAAATGTTAGTTAATCTAGGTTAAAGAAGACACGTTTTTCATGATAAATCAAGATTATATCATTCTCCGTATACTAGTGCTTAATAGTTCACGAGACTGTTATACTTCACGGTAGAACTTGATTTTATATTTTTAGTAATGACATTGAAATAGTGAAATTTGAATTCTCTTTTAACAGCCAGTTAGCTTCAATTTTGTAAAATTAGCAAAGAAACGTTCTGATGAATTTTTCATTTGCAAGTGAATAATTTGATCTCGTTGAATCGGCATTCATGTGACCTTCAATCCGAAACCTCTTAGCTAGAGATGGGTTACGCATAAAGTAGGCATGTTCAGCTATTAAATCATTGAATAATGGGGAAACCATTTGGTTGACTTCGATCCACAAACACTCTTTCTTATACAAGTAAAAACGATGACAAACATATTCGATTTTCATTGCTTCATCTATTAACAGAAGCATTATATAATAAAATTTGATTTTGGTTGGGCATAAAACTGAACAGATAATATCTGGAAATGTGGCCAAATTCTGTCCCCATGGAACATTTTTAAGCTAGTTTTGTGAAGATATTCTTTAAGTGTCAAACTTTGTGCCTGTCATTTGCACGGCCTGACGCCATTCAGACAGAATCCAACTTTGGAAACTCCAACTTTGGAAACTAAACTAGAGAGATTCCACATGCTGTAATTTACCATTTGCTTAACTATCATGATTGAATTTAAGTTGAAAATTACTGTCAAAGATTCATGTTAATGAGGTCAAGGTCAAATGAACCTTACCAGACGGATATGTACACCGTAGTCATACCATACACCAAATATATCTCACCTATTGCTTGTACATTTGTAGCGTCTAAAAAACAAAACAAACCATGGAAAACTTGACATTGGTCAATGATGATTGATGAACCATGAAAATGTGTCTAAGGTCAGATGTATGCTGCCAGACATACACGAGCACAATGCAATCATTCCATACACCAAATATGGTTGACATATTGCTTCAAGAATCTTAGAAACAGAAATAACTATATATTATCTTAACATTTACAAATAAACTATGCAAATGTGGTCAAGGTCAGATGAAACCTGCCAGACATAATTAAATATACATCTTACAAACAACCAACACATCAACTATAACTGATCTATAGCTTGTAATATTTTATAGACAGACCAAACCACGAAAACTTAACAAATGAACCAAGGAAAAGAGGTCAAGGTCAAATGAAACTTACCATGCAGACACAGATATGTAAACCTTTCAATCATTCTGAACATCAAAATACAGTTTATTTACTGCTTATAGTATACTAAACATTGAACAATGAACCTATGACAATGAGGTCAAGGCCAAATGAAACTTGCCAGTCAGAAATAAACACCTTACAATACTTCCATTAACTATTTTAATATAGCTGACCTGTATACAGACTACAGACTTGTCTATGAAAAGATCACATTGATCATGATCCATGCATGAAATGAAGTTGAGCTCAGGTGGTCCCTGTCTGACCGACATGTATGGCTTGCTTGCAAAGATCCAAATACACCATATATACTTATTCTAATACTCATAACAAGTGAGTAATTCACAAACCCAAATGAAAATAAAAAATGCAGGTGTCTGAAGACAAAATAGTCACATGCAAAAGTTAACCAGATGCTCCACAGGGCACAGCTTTATACGACCGCAGAGGTCCAACTCTGAACAGTTGGGGCAAGTATGGACACAACTTTTAAGCTTGATACAGCTCTGAATTTGGATTGTTATTAAATAGTTGACACAACATAGGTTTCTGACACAGAATGAATGTGGTCTAAGAACTTAAACTTGAAAACTTAAAAAAATTTTAAATTGGACCTTTACCTATTATGGTCCAATATCCAAAATCTAAATACATGGTTCATTGTGTAATCATACGTTTTTTGATTGAGTTAAGTCTGCCAGTTGATATTTTATCGTATGTTTTTCTATGTTGTGATGCTATTGTTTCAGAAAAAGGGAGAAGGTTTGATCCCATTAAAACATTTAATCCCGCTGCAAATGTTTGCACCTGTCCTAAGTCAGGAATCTGATGTACAGTAGTTGTCGTTTGTTTATGTAATATATACGTGTTTCTCGTTTCTCGTTTTGTTTATATAGATTAGACCGTTGGGTTTCCCGTTTGAATGGTTTTACACTAGTAATTTTGGGGCCCTTTATAGCTTGTTGTTCGGTGTGAGCCAAGGCTCCGTGTTGAAGGCCGTACTTTAACCTATAATGGTTTAATTTTTAAATTGTTATTTGGATGGAGAGTTGTCTCATTGGCACTCACACCACATCTTCCTATATCTATTAGATTCAGCATATCATAGAACTCCAAGAATTCAATTTTTGATGAAATCAAATAATGTTCAATTGTAGACCCTTTGGACCTCAATGTTGACCAATTTGATTACTGGGCCCAAATATTAAAAATATAAATACATGCTTAATATTCAGCATATTGAAGAACCCCATATATTCATTTTGTGTTGAAATCAAACAAAGTTGAATTTTGGACCCCGATTTGGACCAGTTTGATAACTGGGCCCAAATAGTAAAAATCTAAGTACATGTTTATATTCAGCAAATCAAAGAACCCCAAGAATTCAATTTTTGTTAAAATCAAAATAAGTTTAATTTTGGACCCTTTGGACCTTAATGTAAAACAATTTAAAAACAGGACCAAAAATTAGGAATCTAAGTACATGGTTAGATTTGGCATATCAAAGAGCCCCAATAATTCATTTTTTGATGAAATCAAACAAAGTTTAATTTTGGACCCTTTTGGGCCCTAACTCTCAACTGTTGGGACAAAAACTCCCAAAATCAATCTCAACCTTCCTTTTGTGGTCATAAATTAGGTTAAAATTTCATAGATTTATATACTAAAGTTATTGAGCGAAAACCAAGAAAAATGTTTATTTGGGCCCTTTTTGGCCCCTTATTCCTGAACTGTTGGGACCAAATCTCCCAAAATCAATTTCAACCTTCCTTTTATGGTCATAAACCTTTCATAGATTTCTATTTACTTATACTAAAGTTATAGTGCTAAAAACCAAATGTCTTCAGAAGACGATGACAACGCCAAGGTCATTCCAATATACGACCAAAAAAAATTTCAATTTTTGTGTTCGTATAAAAAGAGTCATAACTCTAGAACAGTAAATGACTTATTATCCAAATTAGAAATCAGTACAGGTGTAGTGGTTCTTAGCATTGCATACAAATTTTTTCATTAAAGTTTCATAAAATTTGGATGAGGTAAACTTAGTAACAGTGCATATATGAAAACATTTGCAATTTTCCAAGTCATTAAGGGGCATAACTCTAGGTAAGTGACTCACTGCCCGATTTAAACCATTGCTACAATTTTCAGTTCTTAGCATTGTGATTTATAAAATTTGGTTGAGGAATTAAGTTAAGTGTGGGAATGAAATTGGGTCAGGTGGAAAGCAATGGTTACACTTAAAACCCCCATTGCATATGGTGGGGCATAAAACTAGAGGCTCTCAAGAGCCTGTGTCACTCACCTGTTACTGTATTTACTGATGTCAGCCATCTTAGTTGGTAGGCGGGGTCATTAGCATGGTCATTAGAATTTTTTTTAAAAGATACCCTATTAATGATTGTGACCGAGTTTCGTTAAATTTAGCCCAGTAGTTTAAGAATAGAAGATTTTTGTAAAAGTTACAAAAATGACAAAAAGTTGTTAAAATATTGACTATAAAGGGCAATAACTCCTTAAGGGGTCCTCTAACAACTTTCATCATGTTGACTTATTTGTAGATCTTACTTTGCTGAACATAATTGCTGTTTACAGTTTATCTCTATCTATAATAGTATTCAAGATAATAACCAGAAACTGCAAAATTTCCTTAAAATTACCAATTTTAGGGCAGCAATCCAACAACGGATTGTCCGATTCATCTGAAAATATGTGAGGGGATCGATCTTATTCTGAGGGACATTTAAATCTTGAAAGATTTGCCCTACATGTCTGAGTTTCAAAGATATTAAGCAAAAACAGCATTTTACCAATATGTTCTAATTTTAGCCAGGTTGGCCATTTTGTTTGGTAGGCGGGGTCATCGGACACATTTTTTAAACTGTATACCACAATAATAATTGTGGCTAAGTTTGGTTAAATTTGGCCAAGCAGTTTCAGAGAAGAAGATTTTTGTACAAGTTACAAAAAATGACGAAAAGTTGTAAAAAATTGACTATAAAGGGCAATAACTCCATAAGGGGTTGACTGACAATTTGGTAATGTTAACTTATTTGTAGGTCTTACTTTGCTGAACATTATTGCTGTTTACAGTTTATTTCTATCAATAATAGTTTTCAAGAAAATAACCAAAAACTGCAAAATTTTCTTAAAAAAAACAATTCAGGGGCAGCAACCCAACAAAAGGTTGTCGGATTCGTCTGAAAATTTCAGGGCAGATAGAGATTGACCTGATCAACAATTTTACCCTGTCAGATTTGCTCTAAATGCTTTGGTTTCAAAGATATAAGCCAAAATATACATTTTACCCCTGTGTTCTATTTTTAGCCATGGCAGCCATCTTGGTTGGATGGCCAGGTCATCAGACACATTTTTTAAACTAGATACCCCAAGGATGATTGTGGCCAAGTTTGGTGAAATTGGCCCAGTAGTTTCAGAGGAGAAGATTTTTGTAAAAGTTTACGGACGACGGACGCCAAGTGATGAGAAAAGCTCACTTGACCTTTCAGGTCAGGTGAGCTAAAAAATGCTTGGTTTTTTTTAAGAAATTGCTGCACAATTAAATTGAGGTCAAGATTTAAGCCCCCAACAGATTAGCATTACTATGCTGTTGATTCTGTAACCTTCTTTGCAGGCATAAACCAGGTGCTGTGCAGGGCACTGCTTTATACGAATGCAGTGGTCCAACCCTGAATGGTTGGGGTAAATTTGGTCACAATATTCAAGCTTAATACTGTTTGAATTTGGAATTTGATCGAATTTTTGACATAATAAAGTTTTTTTTCACAAAATAAATGTGGTGAAAGATCTAACAAATCTATTGCACAATACTGTGCAATTAAAGATTTTTTCTTGAAACTTTTCAAAATTTCGAAATTTGAAAAATTTTGATAAACGGAATCCCTGAAAAAAATTGTAAACAAAAATCCCCAACTCATTGAAACCCCTCTTTAAGCAAAAACCCTTAAACTCAAATCCCATCATTTCCTTTGTATTATGGAACCTTGTAGTACAATCTCAGAGAGATTCATACAGCTAAACATTGGAAACTAGAAACATGCTTGTTGTTGGTCCCTTTTTGGCCCTTAATTCCTAAACTTGGGACCCATAACCCCATAAATGAATCCAAATCATCAATTTGTGGTTTTAAACATTGTGTTACCATTTCAGAACAATTGAAATACTTTTACACAAGTTATTATCCTTAAACTAGAAAAATGCTTGTTTTGGGCCCCTTTTTCCTAAACGGTTGGGACCATCATCTCCAAAATCAATCCCAACCTTCCTTTAGTGGTATTAAAACTTCTGAAAAAAATTCATAAAGATCTATTCATTTGAACTGAGGTTATTGTCCGGAAACTAATGTGTCTTCAGACGACGCAGATGAGGACATCATACTATTATATGATCCCAAAATTTTGTTACGGCCGTATAAAAATAAGAACAATTGTCATGTTCGTGAAATTTGTTGGAACATAAGGCAATCAAACAAATAAAGACAAATTGTGATAAAAATCTTTTTTTTATTTGACACAACTACATTAATGAAATACTTTGTAAGTATTTCAAAAGTATTGGAGGTTTTAACCCCTCAACAAATCCATTACATATCATGGTTCAACGAAGTCAACAAATAACAACAATCTAATAATAGCACTTATGTAATACCCAGGAAATGATTCCAGGCTAACAATATAGTAGTAAAACAAAGAGATCTACGGGTAAATTCATTGCGTACACCGGCTATATTCACTTTCCTCTAACCAGTCTGTGAATTATAACGTCTGCCCCATGAATAAAATACACTCATACAGGGTCTTTATCATCTGTTATCATATGGTAAAACAGTTTACAAATAACATAAAAGAATGATTTAAAATAAAACATTGGATAAAATTTCCCCTTTTTGTACTTTTTTATACTCCAGCAGAAAATATCTTGCAATCTATGATGAATCTTTAAAATACAAATTTCAACTTTGGGGGAAATCCCTTTCTATATTTGTAACTTAAGCAACTTTTAACTGTGTGACCTGTTATACTTTGTAACATTTAAAAATAAAGAAAGATAAATTATTTAATTTAGGATGAGAAAACAATATAAATGTATTTTAGTTTCAAAATAAAAGAATTGATCCTTATAAAATTGCTAGTTATGAGTGAAAATAAAATCATCTTCCAACTTCAAAGGATAAGTACAGTGATGTCATGTGACCAGTTTAATTTGATAGACTCTCAATTGATCGACATATAATTGCTATCCTATTAACACGCAATATGTGTTACATAACAATATATTTATGTTTTCAATCTATTTTTAAAAACTCATTGGGGACTTTTAAATTTATTCACACATACTTGAAATCATTAATCGTTTCGCATTTCTCTAATAGTGGATGGCCATGCAATATTTATTTATATTCTCCTTGAAATCTAACACTTCTGAAGGATGCTAGTTATCTGTTTTTGAAATAAATCTCATGATTAGAAAGCAATATTGAAAAAAAAACCAAATTAATGACAGTTGAAATGGAATTGATAAATCATTTAGACTTCTTTAAAAAAAAATTGTTGAATGCAAATGTCAACTTATTTTTGTTTCGAAATAGTGGTCTACCCAAAGGCACTTAAAGTAAAGGTTAATCATATGTTTTATTGATACAACCTCAAACCAATAACAGCACACAGGGGAAAATTTCTATGCGTTTTAGAATAATTATTCCTGTAGCACTGAAAAACCACATATCAGTGGATATAATATTCTACCACTTGACTTTCATCATCAAAGAATAACAGTATTTCAATGAAAGCCTTGTGAAAAAATATTCGATAAAAAGTTCACCATGAGACCTAATTTTGCATCTATAACCAAACTATGTTTATGTTGTCTTCAAATTTTAAAATGGTATTTAAATAAACTGTTAATTAAGGCTGGGTAGAGCTAACATATCATGTCCCAGATTAAGGCAACTTTTCTTTGTAAATGACAAATATATGTACAGTTCCCTGATTTGTAATGATTACATCAATAAACAAAAAGGGAGATAACTTAAGCTTTTGTCAAGGAAATGTCTATTACTTATTCTACCTGATTTTGACATAGAAAAAAATAGGTAAGTAACTGAGAAACATTCTACTTAAGAAATATCACGATTATTTAATGTCCGGTAATAATCAGTAATGTGTTTGGATGGAGATATTTATTATACAATGAGAAAGCAGTTACACATGTTACTTTTCCCTGAACAGAATGTCCCTCAATTACAAAGCAGTCAGTAAACCTATGCCAGGTCATATCAATGGAGTTATACCATGAAAAAGATATTTCTAGCCCAACAGCTAGATTACAAAATAGGTCTTACAGAAATTAAGATGAAACTATTCAATAATTTTTTAGACTTAATAATCTGATATACAAGATGACAAAACATAAGTCATTCCATAAGTATTATAACAATTATAGTATATAAACAAGTTCATAAATCATTACTTTACAATCGTTGATTTGTGCAAGTCTTTAAATGGTACATGTGTATGCAGATGGTTTGTTGATTTTATATTCAGGGATTTGAATTTATTCTCTTTTATGATGTGGATGAAATAAATGAGCATAATATGCTGCAAAGAAATGCACAATTCTGATGTGATCCAAATTATTAAAAATATTTTTTTTATATATTAATTTAATTTTCTAAGCTGCAAGAAATAAAACTGATAACTTAAAAGAGTTTATTATAAATTTCAAGCAAATTGATTTTTATTGAGTTCCCTCCCATTAACATAAAATCCCAGACCATAAGCATACCATGTACCAAAAGACCTTGATTATGTTTAAGCAATTACTTTGATATTTTGATTTCTTGAACACCCATGGGACTATCAATATCTGTTCTAAATTCAGTTGTGTTCTAAATATTAAGTATTCAATACAGGTTCTAAAGAAATTGTTTTAAAACAATGTATTGGGTGAGTTCTAGTTATCAAAATTTGTTTGTAATCACAGTTCCTATTACAATATCAAAACTTTAAAATAAAACTTTTTTTTAAATTTTAACAAAATTATATTGTAACCACTCCATCAAATAAAATACATATAACTGTTACAACTTAAAAGGTGATTGTTACCATGACAATGAAAAACAGGTAACCATGACAACATCTTTTACAGAAAATATCTATAAATATCACAATATGATTACCACTATATAACAACACTGTCTTCTAATTCAATGTCATAAAAAAGCTTTCAATTATTTTGTTCTTTCCAAATCAGTTTTAAAGGTTTTACAGATCTCTGAATAACAAATATCATTCTACTGGTAAAACATAGTCAACTTAATTTAATTCAACTGAAAAAATAAATCTTTGTCTTTCATATAAAACTTTCAGTTTCTTTTAAAAAAAATTACTGCATACAATAACAAAATTTGAATGAAATATCATAAAAGCTTTCTAAAAATGTGATTTGCCATTTACAAATGAAAACAAGCTAAAATCAATTTGTAAACTTAACTTAAAATCTCATATCCTTCATAAGAACAAACTTAACAAGCAAAAGATAGCCTTAAACAGTAAATAAAATAACAAATCTAAAAGTCTTGAGCACTGAATCGCAGTCTTTCTTTATGGATTTAAGTTCTACTAAAACTTAATAAGAATAATAGTCAAGATTTTTAAGCTACTTTTTTTCTTAAAAGCAGTGAATGGTAGAAAATATGAATATTTTTAGTGTTTAGATTTTGTTAGTTGTTCATAATTTAATTGTTCTACCATTAACAGACATTGTTACCGATTTCAAATTTTGAGTTGTCTCCCTTGAAATCCATTACAAGTAGTTTAGAATCAAGTTGGTTTTGGAGGTTGTCAATGAGGAGGAGCTCATCAATCCAGAAACCACTACAATGACTTGTACATGTCTGCTGGCACTACAGTTACTTGTACATGTCTGCTGGTACTACAGTTACTTGTACAAGTCTGCTGGCACTACAGTTACTTTGTACATGTCTGCTGGCACTACAGTTACTTGTACATGTCTGCTGGCACTACAGTTACTTGTACATGTCTGCTGGTACTACAGTTACTTGTACATGTCTGCTGGCACTAGTTACTTGTACATGTCTGCTGGCACTACAGTTACTTGTACATGTCTGCTGGTACTACAGTTACTTGTACAAGTCTGCTGGCACTACAGTTACTTGTACATGTCTGCTGGCACTACAGTAGGTTGTACATGTCTGCTGGTACTACAGTTACTTGTACAAGTACTTGTACAAGTCTGCTGGCTCTACAGTTACTTGTACATGTCTGCTGGTAAACTTGAGCTGTTTTGAGTAGCTGTGTCTCATATGTCCTTATTTCTTTCTACCCATAAGTAAATTGAAAGTTAATGTGGCTATGAATTTGAATTCATTAAATTTTATTTTAAGCCAAGTTTATTCTATCTGTTGCTTAGATTGTACATGTAGAAAAGAAAGCCTTTAAAGGAACCGAAATTGAAATTCACCAAATAATAAAACTTATTTGTTCAATTTTTTTCAAATCATTAAAAAATGTTACTAATTAGAAATCAAAAGTCCCACTTTTCACACAGATCTTATCTTCCATCATCGAACCATACAGAATGTGTACATGTAATTCCCTTTAATATTTTAAAATAAAGAAAAAACCCACAAATATCATCTATGTGAACATATCCTGAATATTTCAAATCCAAAAGCAGCAAAGTTACAATTAAGGAAAAATAAAATTTTGAATGGAAAATATCTTAACACTGTCTAAGGCACTGTATTTTATAATTTTCTGAAAAGGCATTTCAATTTCAATAACTGTTAATTATTTTAACAAAGTATTTTGATTTTTTTGGTTTCAGGGTTTCTACAATTTTTGATAATTAAATTGTCTGATGTAACATTATCTTTAGAAAGTTTGATTTGAATGCACATGCTTTGACGAAATCTGATGATAAAATTTCAAATCTTCCTTTCCTATCTAACCTCCTGTGAAATATAATAAAAGATTTGTTTAAGAAATTCTGACAAGTATGGCAGCTATGTCATAAATTGTTTAAATACATGTAAAAATGGAAACTATGAAAGATTGCAGTGTTAGAAATTCAATCAAATCAAAATTATACTATATGCAGATCTGACTAAACCAAGATGCAGCGAATGACAGCCATTTTGTGCAAATGTGTGCATTTATATAAGACTTGTATCTTTATAACAGAAGATAACAATGAACCAATGTGTTTAGAAATGTTGATTATTATACATTATGTATAAAAATTATATCCATAAGACCTATGTTAATACTAGTTATACTATTTTTTCCCTGCAAAGGGGTCGTATATTAAAAATGAATCAGCATATATGTCTTAATCATGTTAAAAATATATTTCGACATTCAGAGATTCATATTCTGATATAGTTTTAAGGTCTACATTGTGACCAAATAGGCCAGTAACAGTTTTTAAGGTCTGACAAAAATGACCATATATGGTCAACCATACAGCATTTAGGGTCTATATAATGACCATATACGGCCAAAAGTATATATATTTTAAGGTCTGCAAAATGACCATGAAAGGTCTATTCAATCCAAAATATCAACATTTGTAAGGCTTGACAATTCTTATCTGTGTTGAGACCTGTTCAGGTCCAAGCCCTGGGTTGATATCCCTGATTTATTGCCCGAGACAGTTTCACCAAAACTATAAGCTGGATTATCACCAAGTTGTTGTTGCTGTTGTAAAAGTTCAGCAGCACGGTCCGCCACTTCCTTATGAGTCAGCGATATACATCTATCGCCAACAGAGAGTTTATGGCAATCAAGTCCATATCGTTGGAGTGTACGTTGTGGATCACAAGATGACCATCCTTGATGGAAAACAAAAAATGGATGTTCAACAGAAGCTTCAACAGTCACCTGAAAATAAATTGCAAAATAACTGATTAGCCTGTATACATGTATATTGTTTTTTGGTAGTATTAGAATGAAATAATAAGATTCAAATTACAGCATACTAATAAAAAATTTCTGTTGTCAGAAATATTTATTGATGCTGTATTTAAATAAAATAATATTGCTGTTGTTTTGTACACTTTTTTTCGATTTTTTTATTTGAACTTGGAGTTGACAACTAAATAAATATTTTGGTAAATGTCATAGACCCAACAACACAGGTAAAACAGTTGCTTCTAACAGTCTATGACAACAGAAGCACTCCAGACTTATAGAACAGCAGCCTCTATATAGCCCTGTAATATTTCCTATCCATAACAATGTTAACAAGTTAACTTTGCATTTAGCTCAAGAGCATTTGCCTTTCAAAGTGCATGTAAGGTGAAGGTTTATAAGGAATTTTGAAATGTATTTTAAGAAGGCGTCGGTGGGTCAAAAAATTAATGATTAAATCGAATTTGTGAGCGGTAAACAAATAAATTCTGTAATGTAGTAAATATTTGTATGTTTTGTGTTTAGCAATTATTCTTTCAAGGTTTTTCACCAGTGTCACGTGTTATGTAACATGTTTATTGAATATTGACTTGAATTAAATAAAACTGTGAAAAATTAAAATTGAATTAAGGTTAATGTTCGAATAATAAGAGTTGAAGCTCATATATTGTTCTTAAATTATTTCATAGCAATTGAAGTACTTTTGCAAATTGTGTAACATGTTTCATTAATTTCCTCGTTTTCTTTTAAAATACAAATGCAAATGCTGAAAACCAAAAGAATCCATTAATGTGTGTAATTTAGTGACGTGAAACCTCAGACAAATGCCTTTTAAAAAACTGTGAAAATTGTCAACAACAAATATATATAACACAGTTTATATAATCCTATGAATCAATATAATGGGATATTATTGTCTGTGGTATCCCACAATGCAATGTTATTAGTACAGTTGTACTATCAATATCTATAAATCAAATTGTTATGTCACAACTTAAACATAAACATCTTCTTCAAAAGAATTAAAAAAGAATCTCATTTTTGATCATATGAAAATATTCTACTTTTCAACGGCTAAATACAAAACAAACATCCAATTAAATGCGTGCAATATCAAAATAGCCCATTTAATCATGTAAATTACAAGCAGCAATTTGGCTAACAAGCCTCTCTGATTTAATAAAACTAGCTGTACTAATTGTCCTTATTAAATTTCAACAGAGCGTGTAAAATTTGGTATCATGACAAAATGTATAATGTTACATGTACAACAACATCTTCATTTACCACCTAAATGAGAAGTCATAGAAGTCACGACTGACATTTTACATTGATTTGTATAAGTAAACTTAACATTCCACATCGGAAAGTTGGTCATTTTTTACATATATATATATCATTATATGTGTTATAAACAAGTAAAAATATTTTCAACAGCATTTAATGCAGTCACCTAGAAAACAAATATGACTAGGAATTCAAAGCATTTGCTAGTACTTTATGACAAGATAGATAAAAATACACAAATCATTCTAAACCTCAGATCTAAATTTTAAACAGTTTCCATTATCAATGGTTTACTTTAACAAATTGCAACTTAGATGAAAAGGTCTTGTTTTCTAGCAGTGAATAACTGACGTCAATGAATGAAACAAATCAAATAATTTCAAACCTGAAAAACACTAACGTGTTAATTAAACACTGTTGTTAGTTATCACCTTAGCAGGTTTTTCTACTGTATTCTTACAACTTTTTCCAATTATTTACGTTTTCCGAGATTATTTTTCACAGAACTTATGGAAAATAAAACATGTAGGATTTTAACTGACAGTAACACGTATCTGCACTCCTTTGGATCAACTTACAGAAAAATGATTGATATTTCAACTTCAATGACGTAACCGAAAACCTTTAAGATAATTTAAAACTAGACATGTAGCAAGGAACCAGTGAAAATGAGTGATTATTTCACAGAGCTACCATATTCACTGAGAAACCAATCCATATCATAGAAACTTAAAACATTTTGGACTGTCATGTACACCTTACAAGGAAGATTATTCATATCTCTTGAACTATATTTCAGTGACTGAGAGAACTCTTACATTAACACTTTGTCTTTTGTGCTTCTTGACGATCTGATGAGTGAAGCCATTTTTTAACTGATTTTTACAGATTATTTTTATGTTGTGCTATTTCACCACTGTTCTAGGTTAGAGAGATGGTTGAGCACTCACAATAATGTTTATTGCCACCACTTGCCCCAAGTCAGGAGCTTGTCGTTCATTGGTTGTTGTCTTGTCTTATTTGTTTTTGGTTGATTGTTTTTGTCATTTATTAGGACTTGGATTTCTAGTTCCTAACAACATTTCAAATGGTGGATGATTATAATCATCATATTTTTGTTGACCCATAAAATTGGCTATTTTCCTATGAAATCCACCAAATATTAAACTGGATTTGTTTTATAGAAGTACCTAACAAACCAAATATCAAAAGTGTTGATAGATGCTCTCTCACGAGTAGCAGCCAGAAACCAATAACCAGAACATGCATACAAGTGAGAAACTATGCCCTTGTTGTCTCGAACTTAGACCTCTAAATCTATGGTCTACATTAGTATTGATAAATGTATATCAGAATATGGATTAACAATGTTATTACCTGATAGTTTTACATATCTGCATGTTAATTTTTAGCAGATGTGATTATTTACTACAAAAATGTATGTGAAAATGAATAATTCTTACATAACTACAACATATGTAATTTTTTTATAGATTTTAAAACAAGCAATAACCATACCTGAACTTTGTGTTCTCCAACAACAAATCCAAGGACTGCCGTCCCTCGCTCGTTATTTTCATCAATGCGTACAACAGAACTAGAGTCAATTTTGAGATCATTACTTATTTCAGCACTATGTACAAAATCTGCTGTTTGCAGATCCTCAACACGTTTCAGTTCACCATTCGTGAGCTGTATTATAGAACCCTTCATAAAATGTGGCGGGAAATGTAAATTTGCAGAAGATCCATTATCTTCTTGGTGATTTGATGTGGAAACATTAAGAGGATCATATCTTGTTCTTTTGGCAGAAGGTTCACCATAACGTACATCCACCACAGAACTCTCGGGAGTACTGTCTGATGGGCGGGTCAAGATTCGATGTTTTAAACTTCCTTCTTTACCACTAGGCACTTTATAGTTTATATCTTTACTGTTTATTAATTCCCTCCTTGGAGGTGGGTCTTTGAAAGATACAGTTTTTGAACTGGATATTTCTACTGATGAAAGACTATGTGTACGTTCCTCTTTACCATAATTGTGTGATATATTAGAGTCTATATCTCTTTCTGATGTATCTCCCGGGCTATGTCGAGATGACACATGCTGTCCCTGCCCTGAGGCGGACACAGACATTGATCGTTGATGTGGGCTATTCAGCATGGAGTACTGAGACCCATAGGTATTGCACGGCATTTGGGTTTGTGCTGCATGACTTCCCATGCTTTGTAGAACTGCAGAATAAGAATAAGAATCAACTTGTGGATAGTTACGCGGAGGATATCCATATTGTGTAAAATAACTGTATGGTGACACAGGTCCACCAGATGGTATCATTGAATAAGGCATTCCGGCTGATATAAGCCTTTGGTCAGCCACTGTCATTGGGGGTTTGAAGACACCAGCAGGACTACTGGCTAACATCATTGAATTTCGGGTGCTATTTATACTTTCAGATTGACGGGAAACATTGTTCGATTGCCAGTTTTCAGTTGTAGTACTACTTCCAGTCAGACTTTCTTTATCACCACCATTATTATTATTATTCATTAAACTGTTCTTAAAATCTACATTCCCTCTCACGTCAACTATCTTGCAAATGTTATTGTTTTGCTCGTCCTGCTCCCATGCATTGCGGTCACTGGAATGAGGTTCAGTTTTAATTGGCACTTTACATAATGACTTAACATGGAAATTGTATTTCAATTGACCACTCTCAGTTAATCTGAAGGACGAAGCATTGTCACCATCTTCTGAAATAATAGAAAGAACAAGATTATTAAACTGATATTCTGTTCAAAGAAGTCCTTCAAAAGTCTTAAAAGTCTTCATATTTTATTAGCAGTTTCCTTAAATAATTCATGTGTAAAAAACAAACTAATAATACTTACTTGTGCTATTATATAAAAAAAAAATTTAACATTTTCCAATGCTTGGTTCATTCACAAATTGCCAAGGCTATTTTTTATTTGGAGTTAATTTAAGTGCCTTTTATGTGGTCTTTTATTGTTAGATTGATGTCTCCCAGATATTTACCCTACTTTTAAATATATTCAGAGTTAATGGCAATGGTAACTTTTCATTTTTCTGCAGCTTTTTATTATTGTTACGCATGAAAGCAGGCTTCATGGTCGTAGTAAATGAACTACTATACAAATATACATTTTAAAATTTGCCTGTGTGGACCTTAGACTATGAGTGATCAATGAATAATTTTATCCTCCAGATCTATTGTAAGTAACCTACCATATCAATAAACTATTATGAATTAAAAATTATTTGAATCAATATATATGTCTTGTTTTAATGTTTTACTGATTTTTGCCACAGTTGAGACTTTATCATACAAAGGCAAATGAATTCAATAATTCATGTGTTAATTGAATTTTGTCCAATTTATTAATTTTTCATTAAAATTTTAATGCCAACAAACAGTATACAGACCTATTAATAAAATTTAAAACTATCATCAATAAATTTTACAATTGACTTAAATCACCTATAATAATGTCACCACAATCAAATGTGTTGATTTTTGCCTCCATAGAAATAAACAAGAGTGCATGTAGGTATGCATATAACTGCATATAAGAATTGTTAAAAAATATTCTAGTACTGTTTTACATAAACAGCTGTGCATTCAGTCTTTTTAAAAACAGTATTTTTCTCTTATTTCTACACCAATTTTGATGATGTCTTTTTTCTATTTGTATATTATTATTGGGTTATTTGATTTTGTTATTTGGTTGTTAGGTTGCCGTTCTATAGTGTTGGACCCAACACTGGTTTAATTCATACTACATTGAGTCCTATATTCTCACATCTGATATTTAATGCAGCCAAAAATAAACTGTTTAGGTGCAAATCTAAAAGAAAGAATATGATAATATCAACAATAGTTTCTATCATCACAAATGCACCTAATAATAGGATTTAATGTAAAAATACGTGATTTGAAAAAAATTATTTCAGGAACGATCACTTTTCACCAGATGAAATTACAATCATGATATATAACAATCAAAAGTGTTGTTTTTCCAATTAATTGCATGAAATTAGACATTAATTACTGTTACAGTCAATAAAGATATATGTAAAATGGAGAAGGAATGATAACTTGTGAACACCCACACTAAGTAATTACGTGTGACAGGTAACAATACGAAAGTGTGGGTGGAATATAATTCCTGATGTCCAGAAATTGATGGTCAAACAAGTAATACTAGTACTGAAATGATTTAGGGGACAAATCCTGATAAATTTTTCGCATTCAAATCTAAACAGGTCAACTTGTTTTTCTCTGTCTGATTTTAACACAAGATGGAAGAAAAAAGTTTATTGCCAATAGTCTTGACACTGAGGCTGACCCCTCCTCCCTTACATTAAAAAAATATTAAATTGGGAATGTGTCAATGCCAATGGGACACAGGTGATGCTCCTTCTTGCATACAATGTTATGAAGGGACATAACTCAAGAAGCATGAATGTGACGCGACCCAAATTTTTAAAAATCATTGTGTTTAAGTTTCATAACATTTGGTTGGGAAAAACTCAAGTTAGAGAACAGAAACTCAGCAATTTTTCCGTTTGTAAAAGACAAAACTCTAAAACGGTAAAAAAGACGCCGACAAAATCCCTACTGTTAACAGTCTAAGTAAATTCTTTTTCTGTTCAGCTTACTTTGAATTTCATACAGAAATCCCAACTCCATTAATTTACTGTTACTCAAAATATATCAAAATACTACATTTGTACATCATGTGGATTGAAAATACAACTTTTACTATAATTCATTCACACAACACAAGATTATAGTCTCGTCTGAGTTGCCCACTATCCATTCACAATAAAACCAATCTTGCTCCCTTCTAAACACCCCATTTTCTCTATAACCATTCTTAAGGTTTTTCCATTAATGTTCCAGACACAACATATTGATCAGAATTCCTGAACTAATATCTGCCATTGCTAATTCACCAGCTGAATTGACATCTTTGGTCAGAATACTATAATGGGCAATTCATCTCCCAATTTAATCAACTTGTAATACAGGAAAATTAAAGTCACAACAAATGATTCTCAATATTGCTGGCATGTAGCATTGGCCTAGAAATCGGTAAAGAAGTTGATATTTTGATCAGCTGATATATATGCCTGTGTGTTACTACTTCTATTTATAAAGAGGAGGATGGTGATTTAGATAGTTTTTGTTTGGGTTCGTGTTGCTTAGTCTTTAGTTTTCTATGTTAACTTGTGTCCTCTATACTACTATTATTTGTCTGTTTGTCTTTTTTATATTTTAAGCCATGGCGTTGTCAGTTTATTTTCAATCTATAAGTTTAACTGTCCCTCTGGTATCTTTCGTCCCTCTCTTAAATTTAGAACTTTCATATTAAATTTGTTTTTTTTTCTGTTTCAGTATCTGAAAAATTTCTCTTTCTCTTTATAAGTTGCCCAATATTTTTGCTATCAATCTTTTTTTTTAGAACACTCCAAGGTATAAAAGCAACTGAAGTGTATACAATTCCAAGTAAAATTTAGTCCAACTTATAATTAATTTTGTCTGTAGCAGAATATATGCTCTATTTTGTGGTTTTATATTTCTTTCAAACAGAAAACTTGACACTAAAACGTAAACTTAATTACGTAAACGTAATAGAAACAAGTATATTGAAAAACCAATCAATTTAGCGGTTTCTACTCACAGCTCAACTGGAATATAATATGTTTTGACTATCTTTCATAAACCTAATTGTCCATTTGTAAAATGGATTTTTACTCTTTGCAAAGTACCAATTTATAATTTCAACCCTAATTTTCAAAAACTGAAGATTTTTCACTCGTTTTTCAGACTTCAAATTTAATATAATATTCCCACAATGATAAAAGTGCATGTAAAAACCTATGTCATCAGAAAAAAAAATCATTTTTTTTTTTTATAGCAGTAAATTTAAATCTACATTTATACAATGTACCATATACTATTCCTTACTTTTGTGATCAGATTTTCAAACAAATACCTTTGTTTATGGCTAACAAATAATGATTTGGCAAATTTTTTGCAGAGAAAAATGCTGTTTACCTTTTCAAACATTTGAAGAAGGGAAAAATATATATCAATGGATTGTGTTCAAACTGGGTTGGCAAGGTAAAGATGTAACAAAACTTTAAAGAATATTAATATGTCCATATATAGGGGTAAGTTTTGGGAAAATGTTAATAGTTGATCAACAGGAAATAATTAATTATTGACTTAGTACAAGCACTTTAAAATGAAAGTGGTGTGTTAATCATGTTTTACTATAAGAATAGAGAAAGGAGACTGGGAATGTGTGAAAAAAACAACAACCTGACCAAAGAGAAGAAAATAGCCCAAGTCTTAAGGCCAACAATAGGATTTCAACCCAGTGAAAAAATCCAACACCCCGAGGTGGGCTTCAGCTAATTTCCCATATGTATGACAGTCATTTCATAAAACACAGCTACAATTTTGTGTCACCGACTGTAGTATTGCCCCCTTAAGAGTATAATAATAAATCCCTAGCCAGGTAAAACAATAGATGGATAGTTGGATATGTGTACAACACCCAGTGTCAAATTTTTACATGCAGAACAGGACAAGTCATATGTTGATTTTATAAGAATATCAGAACCCTGCTTTGTATTAGATCATCATGTGGAGCCACAATTTTAACTTACTTAAGTTCACAATGTTGCAGGAAGAAAGGAGGTCATTACTTTTGGGGTAAAAGTAGTCAGATGGGAGTCAAGGCAACCTAAATGAGAGTTTCAATTTGAATCATTCTGTGATCAGTCTCAATAACAAACAAGGTGAACACTGGAGATGATAGGAGAGATCAATGGATTTGATAATTCAAGATTTACTATTTTCCAATCTTTTCAAAATAAGTGAGGTAATTTGGGCATAAGATTAAAGGTTTTAAAAATAGTTTTTAACAGGACCTCTTTCTCTAACCATCCAGCGAAATAAATTCAAACCATTCATTTAATTTTTGTAGAAAAGTACAAAAATGTCAAATTGTGTTTTGAATATTAGATACATAAATTGAGACAAAACCTAAGCAGTGACATAGTGCTCATAAAAAAATAAAAAAATGAATCTGTCAAAAAAAAGATAAACACTGAACTGGTATTTTATCATGTTCAAGTTTTTCGTACTCAGGTGGACATTTGACATTCAGTAGATTTTAAGAATCCTGCTGGTCAAAATAAAGGACATAAATTCAAATACTGTGGATTCATTATTATTCGTGGGATACCATTTTTCGTGGCTTATCATATGCGAGACAGGTAAACCACAAACTTCAATAGTTAATGAAGTACAAATTTTTTATACACTTGTATGATTCTTAGACATTGGCTAAACCACGAAATAAAATATAAACAAAAAAAATCCATAGAAATTAATGAATCCACAGTAAATGTCATTGGAATGAGTTAATGAATTGTTGTCATAAATTTTAACCCTTCATCCCTTTCCATTTATACGTAATGTAAATTTCTTGAAATGGCAACATTTTACATATACAAAAAGACTTTTCTGACAGACTTTGCAGATTTTTCAATAAATGGAACAGACAAAACAATTATTAATAATCTTACCTAATTCTAAAAGGCATAAAATCCTTTGTTGTATTTAACACTGCTGAGAAATTGGAATTCTATCTAACTGTGACCCTACCTATATCTAGTGACATACCTGACATTTTAAATACCTATGTTATACCTATGTCTGTACTTGTTACAATCAATGGCTCATTCATGGTGTCTTGTGTATTGGATTTGTGTTCACTGTTGCATGCCCAAGATTAATAATAAAATGGTGTATTGAAGTTAACAGTACCATGTAATTTGTATTATAACATAATGAAATAGGGGGTGGAGTAGATTAAAAAGTGGGGAAATCACATTTGACATTACGTTCCTATTTTTGTTTTACCCAGTTGCCCCTTTTTAACCTTTGCTAAAATGTAAATAACATTATGGATGTTTAGTAATTTAAATGAATAACCAATTTCAATCTATTATAAGGGCACAGAAGAATAACTGTTATTCAAAATCTTTTAACATGTTTAAGAGACATCATGTTTGACTATTTTACAATAGCCAATGTGATTGATTGATAGTTATTTGTTATATGTTCAGTGGCAAATATTACATGTATATCTTTAAAACAAGAAAAATCAAACTGTAAACTCACAAAATTGTACCCCATCCCAACAGTATAATATGATATATTCAAAACCCCATCCCCACAAAACTATTAAATAGCATTAAGCATACTCCTGTCCCAACAATACCACTTTTACACATAGAACATTCATTATCTTCCCTTTAACATGTAGGACAGGGCTTATATTCAACAACTATATAGTTTCACCAATTTGTTCAGCACTTTATGGAAGAGTTGTACTTAAGAGGCACATGATCAGACAGACAGGCAGGGTGATTCCTTTATCTCCTTTGCCTAAAACTAGTTTGCTGAGGGGGTTAAATAAATCCATTATGTCGCTGATTTCAAAGTTAGTCAACAAGTTTGAGGAGAAAATATTTTGTCTGCTGCTTGAAAATAAGGACATTTGATTGTGGATATAAAAAAGAGGAACTTCTTCTAGGCAGTACAATTTACATTTACAGGGCCACTACACCATTATCTAAAGACATGTGATTTCCACTTGTTTCCAGGTAGAACAAATAAACGTTGACCCCACTATCAAGACATGTGATATAAAGACTTGTTTTTTTCTTCAATAGTTATCATGAATCTGATGTTATCAAAAATGTCATGATATTTGACCTGAACTTCCTAAATATTGATCAAACATCCTAGTGGCAGCTGTTATCAGAAATAGGAGGAAAAAATAATTTTGTTGACTGTAGGACATAACAGCAAGTCATTACAACCCATTTATTTGATCAAATAAACACATAGAAAATCTTATTGAACAGCTTGTTTTAAATGAATGAGTAAATGAAAATCAACAAGCCAACTTCCTTCTAATATGGTTCATGTTTACCATAAAGTACACTATTGATACAGGACGGATATGATCATGCACTGCTGTTGTCATGTTACGCAAGGATATTAATTTTACGTTTTTCCGTTTTCATTTCTTCACTATTCAAATGAACTTATTAGGTAGTTAATTGTGTTGGCATAACTAAAGTAGAAAGAAACCTCCCCAAAAATGTGTAATAAATGCAAACAATGGTTTGATCAATTGATAATTTGATTTTTAATTCAGAACAATGGTTATTTAGTGCTGGCCAGTGCTTATTGGTGAAGAAGTCAGAGTGACAGAATAGAACCAGTGACCTTTCGCAGACAACTCTAGTCAATTAAGACTGGTGTTGAATGCACTTGCAATGTGCATGTCTTTTTAAAAGAGATGTGCAATGGTAATCAGATTTTCAATTTTGAATTTCCCGCCTTTTTCAAACTCATATTTGAACAGGGTCTTTTTGACTTTTTTGGATTCGAGCGTCACTGATGATCATGAGTCTTTTGTAGACAAAAAGCGAGTCTGGCGTATATACTAAATTTAGTCCTGATATCTATGATGAGTTTATTTATTTCTGTTACGATGTGTAAAATTTTTTTCTGTTGTATAAAAAAAAACATGCTTAGGAATAAAACTACAAAGGAGTCATACAAACCCCAAAATAAGTCTATACAACTCAAAACTCTTCAAAACAAAAAGCCTACCAGCACTAGTTATGAATTTTTTACAACTTTGTCAAGTTTCATTTATTTGCACGGAATACAATCTAACCTCCCACACTTTCCATACACATTAAACCCACTGTCATGACAAAAATTTTCGCAATAGAATTTCCCACGAGATCTATACATCAAAGTTAGACATCAAATTCTAATAATAGAGAAAATAGTATGCCTGAAATACTCAAAATCCCACAAACAATGTAACATCAGAATTATAAATCAAAATGAGAAATTAAAAAAAAAGACATTTGTTAAATTGATTCTGAAGGCAAAGATATATATTATAGAAGAAATAGATGTCCCTTAACCACAACCTGATGCAGTGAACTTGTTAGAATAGTATGTGACAAATGTACTAACTCACAATCTACAATATAAGAATGTTTGTCTACTGATTCCTTTGCTACAGATTTTGATGTGGTTTAGCTAATCGTCCTTTAAAATTTGAAATGTAAAATCAACATGCTTAATTGGGTCCTCTGCAAAAAGTTCAGACTTTAATATGATTATATCCCCCAAATAAACATTTTTTATCAGGTCCTTTGATATCTCAAAAATGTAAATATAATATATCTTCAAAAATTGAATTGAGAAAGATTTTTCAATTAAAATGTGACTTGAAAGTCTTACACCAGCATCCATATGAAATTATGATTTACACATGCCTTTTGAATTCTTATTTAGGAGACTGAAATTAAGAAAATAAATATCTTTTTATCATCATTGGCATTTGGGTTGATAAGTAGCTCCCCAAAGGACAAATTGATAAAACCTTCATTTTGACAAATTGATTAAAACAGTCCTGAAATAAACCCACACAACAATTCTTCCAATGAATGAACTAAGCAAAGACACTATGAATTAACTTTATTTAGCCTAAAACAAAAGTATGTAAGGTACATTCTCTGTATATATTTAATAACCTTGTTCGCTTGTCACAAGCAATTTCATACTACTGTCATACCAAATTAATCATCCAGCTTGAAATTCTTTTCACAAGTTCTTAGTTTTTTTCAATTGTTTCACAGATATTTAGTAACACTCATTACTCAATTCAATTCAAATGTAAATACCGGTATTTCTCATTGACAAACTTTAAAAGTACATTGGATAATAGTCCAAATTTAACAATGCAATAAAATCAAAATTGCTCCATGAAACAGAAGAACAAACAGTTCACTATATCAACTGGATGTTTCCCTATTCAACTTGAATTTCAGTGCTGAATGCATTTATATGTGATCTCCGCACCAAGTGAACTCAAATCACAGTTTTATTTACTACTTTAGTGGCATTCCTGGGGTTTCCCATGATGCCAGTACTTTTATAGTACTTTTTTCTAAAAATGTACTGAGTGTCCTTGTCAACTATGAGTTGGGTCATTATGATGTGTCACGCCGGAGCTTTTGATGTTGGGTCATTATTCAGCCTGCGGTAAATCATTATTTGTACATGTATACCCAGTTACCCTTAAAGTAGACATAATCAACACTTCACCGCAAATAAATAACACCATGAAACTTCTTGTAAATGTTCACTCAACCTTGGTATCCGTTACAAGTACTCCAAAACATCCAAATATTTACATCATTTTCACATTATCAGAGATTTCATGACTCATAATTTACTTATCTACCCCTTTGTCAATAACATTTTTTTTCCAATACCTACCATCTGCTTACAGAAATTTTCATCATCTTTCAAAGAAGTATATATAATATTAATTAGTTATAAAAATATAATATATATATATATATATGTAACCAGATGCTCCGCAGGGCGTAGCTTTATACGACCGCAGAGGTTGAACCCTGAACGGTTGGGGCAAGTATGGACACAACATTCAAGCTGGATTCCGCTCTAAATTTGGATCGTGATTAAATAGTTGACACAGCATAGGTTTCTGACACAGAATGAATGTATTCAAATGAACTTAAAATTTTTGTTTTCTCTTAGAGCAATTCACTTTGCTTTTGAATATTAATCCTCTCAAAAAAATGTTTGAAGAATTTTTTTTTTTATTTATGAAATTTCAAATGAGAAAAATTTAACCCAATTTTTTAATCACATCCCCCTTTCCCTTATTCCAAAACTAATTTCAATTAAAATATTCTAATGGAGTTTGCAACAATTACTACTCATTTAAATACATCATAAAATATTAAGATGTAAAAAAACTGCTTGTTATCACTGAATGGTAAAGATTATTTAAATTTATCAGTTGGTAGTAAAAAGTGAATATACATTGTATATTGTATATAACAAAGATTTAAGTTGATTCTGGACAAAGAAAGATAACTCCAATTAAAAAAAATTCTTGCAGATATTTCTTGCTTACTATACTGGACAAAGAAAGATAACTCTTAATTAAAAAAATATTTGCTATTTCACAATATTGTGAAATTAGATATTTCTTGCCATTGCACAATACTGTGCAATTGAAAAGACTTGCTATTGCACAATACTTAATATAATAATTTTAGATCCTGATTTGGACCAACTTGAAAACTGGTCCCATAATCAAAAATCTAAGTACATGTTTAGATTCAGCATATCAAAGAGGCCCAAGAATTTAATTTTTGTTAAAATCAAACTTAGATTAATTTTGGACCCTTTGCACTTTAATTAAGACCAATTTTAAAACTGGACCAAAAATTAAGAATCTATATACACAGTTAGATTCGGCATAACAAAGAACCCCAATTATTCAATTTTTGATGAAATCAAACAATGTTTGATTTTGGACCTCGATTTGGGCCAACTTGAAAACTGGGCCAATAATCAAAAATCTAAGTACATTTTTAGATTCAGCATATCAAAGAACCCAAAGGTTTCAATTTTTGTTAAAATCAAACTAAGTTTAATTTTGGACCCTTTGGACCTTAATGTAGACCAATTTGAAAACGGGACCAAAAATTAAGAATCTACATACACAGTTAGATTCGGCATATTAAAGAACCCCAATTATTCAATTTTGATGAAATCAAACAAAGTTTAATTTTGGACCCTTTTGGCCCCTTTTTCCTTAACTGTAGGGACCAAAACTCCCAAAATCAATACCAACCTTCCTTTTATAGTCATAAACCTTGTGTTTAAATTTCATAGATTTCTATTTACTTATACTATCGCTATGGTGCGAAAACCAAGAAAAATGCTTATTTGGGTCCCTTTTTGGCCCCTAATTCCTAAACTGTTGGGATCGAAACTCCCAAAATCAATACCAACCTTCCTTTTGTGGTCATAAACATTGTGTTTAAATTTCATTGATTTCTATTTACTTTAACTAAAGTTATTGTGCGAAAACCAAGAATAATGCTTATTTGGGCCCTTTTTTGGCCCCTAATTCCTAAACTGTTGAAACCAAAATTCCCAAAATCAATCCCAACCTTTCTTTTGTGGTCATAAACCTTGTGTCAAAATTTCATAGATTTCTATTAACTTAAACTAAAGTTATAGTGCGAAAACCAAGAAAATGCTTATTTGGGCCCTTTTTGGCCCCTAATTCCTAAAATGTTGGGACCAAAACTTCCAAAATCAATACCAGCCTTCATTTTATGGTCATAAACCTTGTGTTAAAATTTCATAGATTTCTATTCACTTTTACTAAAGTTAGAGTGCGAAAACTAAAAGTATTCGGACGACGACGACGACGACGACGACGACGCCAACGTGATAGCAATATACGACGAAATTTTTTCAAAATTTGCGGTCGTATAAAAATTAATAATGCTTCGTCACATGTTGTATACACAAAGCCTACAGGCCTACTGATCCATTAGGGGTCAAATTGTAATATTACAATAAAATAAGCTTGGTCAATATATTGATAAGTTTTTGAAAGGACATTTGAAATTGTTAATGCCATAGCAGCATTTTTATAAACTTGAGGTAAACTTCATAATCTTCACCCACCACCCTGGGGGATGCATACATTTCCATTTTCATCCAATAATGTTTAAAACCTACATTTATTGAATGAACCTTCCAAGTCAAATATTTGTAGTTTATAATAGACCTTAATTGATTTTTTCTTCTTGCTTGTACTGATTCAACAATTCAATTGTAAAACTTAGAAAAACTTACTTATATCTGGCATCAGAACACCTGAATGATATAACTTCCACAAGTTTCAAACTAAAATAAGAATGAATGTACTTGTAAGTTTCAGAGGCGGATTTAGGGGGGGCAAGGGGCCCAGCCCCCCCCCCCCCTTTTTTGGGAAAAAAATTGGTTGCTTATTTAGGGGATCACTGAAGCGTGACTGGAGCGGGACCCTTCTTAGGTCAGTCAGTGGGCCCCCACTTATAAAAATTTCTGGATCCGCCACTGAGTTTTTAAGAATGTTGGATACCTCAAAAAATTGGATGCTTGATTATTTAAGTTTTTAAGGTGAAAAAAGTACCAACACTAGAAATAGGTAGCAAAGTTTATAGCAAGCACTTCCAAATTTTAAATGAATTTTTTGTCCAAAAAATGATTTTATAAATAGTTCTACACAATGTACATTACTGCAATGAATGGTACATGTGCAAATTTTAGTATAGGGTCACAGAAAATGGGACAAAATTTTATAAATACTTTTTAAGGTATTTGACTAAATTAAGAATTAATGTTAATGCATCAAATCTGACAATTTTATCTTCAATGTGTTTTAATAAAATACATAAATCCTTAAAAAACTCCAGTTGAATTTAATCTGAATTATTTGAATCATTATTAATTTTGACAGATATTTTTAGGCTTATAAAAGGATCTATATAGTGAGCATTCCAATAAATCTTCCAGATCCAACTACTCAAGCATAAAAAATGAACAAAACTTGAGCCTTACTTTAAAGCTTGGCTCACAAGATGTTAAGCAGTCAAGGCCATATTCTAAGGGTATTGGCTACTGGTTCCTACTTCTTTATATCCTACTTTTATACTCCTAGTATGCCTATACATGTACGTTACTATATTATACACAATGGTTGCCACATGTGGAGTAGGATTTGTGTACCCTTTCAGAGCACCTGAGATCACACCAGGTTTTTGGTAGGGTTGGTATTGCTTATATATAATATCTTTATTTTTCTATGTTGTGTTTTTTTTACTATTGCTTGTCTTTCTTTTTTAGGCATGATGATCGGTTTATTTTTTCGATTTATGTGTTTGAATGTCCCTCTGGTATTTTTTACCCCCTCTTGTAGAAATAACACTACTCAATTTTCTTTAATTCTATGTATAGGTGGACCATTTTTTTTCCAATTCAATCCCCCTCCCCAATTTAAGGTAGAGGTATAAAAGAGTAAGAGGCACTCTTTAATGTGAAACATAAATAAACAGGGTTTCAGTACTTTAATGTCAAAAAGCATTAACAAAAGAAAATCATATCTCTAATCTTTTAATTATGCATTATATATCAAACATTGTTTTCTCCGACAGATTTGTTATAAGTCTTTAAGTAGTACACCAGTAACACCCTGTGATAACTTCATTATGTAAAAGCTGATTTAGAGGATTTAAATTTCAAAGTATTCATTGCCTATCTCTCCTTGATCTACAACCATCAATCTTTTTTTCTATTTCCAAATCGTCAGATATGGTTGTGACAATGCAAAAATCATTTGGTTAACAAAAGGTAAAAATACTTGGGCAGAATGTCATGACTAAAATAGTATCAATGGTCAGTTAATTTTAGGTGTACACCCCTCATAGTTTGTATTGTAAAAAATCTGAATACGATTTTGGCTGTATTGTTCAGCGTTATTGTTCCGTTAATGATGGGTTGGTAGAATCTGACAGGTCAGACATCGTTGGAGCACTTAGCTCAAGTGTAAAAAATGCCCCAATGATTTAAAACATTGTAAATAGAATCAAAAGAATTACATACACCATAATGTGTAAGACAAGAGAACTGAATTAGTTTAAGATTAATGTATATAGATATAAGAAGATGTGGTATGAGTGCCAATGAGACAACTCTTCACAAGATACCATCACTGATTTCAACATATTTTTCTGTTTTGAATAAAAAATTAACAAACTGTTTACCTTGAGCAACATAAGTTTTTTGTTTGTTTTATTTGTCAAATTTAATTGTTTTTCTTAGCTCATTAAAAAATAAAGGACATTTTCTGACTTGATAACTTTGAACCCCTTACATTTAAACAAACATACAAACACAATTACTGGTTGAAAGTAAAGATATCTTTTTTATTTACATCAACTCTTTCCCATTGTCAAAAAACATGCAATTATAACATAAAAATAAAATATTGAAATTTTATTCGAGTCTTACAAATTATTCTTCAGCTTACTTCAATCAATAGACAAATTGCATTTGAATGCAGTTGTGACAGAAATAACAAGATTGGCATGCTTTTATGTAGTTAAAGTAAAATAATTAAATTCAAAGACATCAAAAGTTTAGTAATTCACTTCAGTTAATGGCTGATTTATTGATTTTACTACAACTTTGAAAATAAAATTTGCATGTATCAATAATAGCACATCTATTTTTAATGCAATTACCTGCAAAGGTAAATCAAGCATGAGAAAACCACATGCTTTGCTCCATTTGTGCCAATTTAACAATTTTACTATCACTTCCATATATGGTAGATTAATGAAGTCATGCAATCTCAGACAGAAATACAGTGGGGGAATGTGGCATGTTGCAAGTCAAGGTTTCAGACCTCCAAAAAAGCAATTAAAATTTAATGATAGACTGCAAAATTCCACACCTGTCACATTATTTTCTCAGAGCAAAATAATAGACTTGTAAACATTTTTTTTTATCAAATTTAGGTAAAGATGAGTCAAGTCAAGGCTATGTCCATTTAACTTAAGTGTCATCTTTGTTCTTTTTATGAAAAAAACTATGATAATTTGCACTAATAAAAAATACTAAAATATTCATAGTAAAAAAAGTTTACCTTGTAACATGACAAAATAACACAAACATTTTTGTATATTTTCGGTGTAATTTATCTGTCAAATAGTTAAAGAGTTCTAACCTGGAGGTAAATGCATGTTAAAATTACGTAATATATTAAGATACCATAGCCCCATTCTTTACATGTAAATGAATTAACAAGTATGTCATAAAGACCTAGACACTGCACGGCACAAACTGTTTAAAACATGTAGTTGATATTTCATAGTGCATGAATGAGTCTCAGCATGGGGTTTTTTGATTATGTGAATATTTGTGAATAAAAGAAACATGTATAGGATAAGTCAATGAGACAGCAACTTTACAACACAGGAAAACACCAAACAATGTCTCAATGTCAACATAACATCTTGAATAACATACAATTGTCTTTACCATACGTCCAAGTGTGAATAAACACTAACAGAGAATAGCAACAACATCAAAATCTTTATGTATAAAAATAGGATTGAATTTACAAGGGTGAGGGTGTTTCCCATCAAAATCATTGGTTATCCACAAGGGTGAGGAGATAAAAACAATACAAATTAATTATTAGTAATTAAATAGCATCCTTAAATTCTAATAGTTCCTTAGTTACATAAAGTTCTGATCCTTTTTGATTACTTTTTGATTACTTTTTGATATCTCTTTCATATGAAAATCCCATTCCTTGGCTATATGTTTGGGCTTACAATAGCTCTTCAACGTTTTTGAATTTTTCAACAATTTTGGCCTTTTTTAAAGCATAATTGATGAGACATTAATTTTTTGAAATGTGCATTTGATGGAAAAAATTGGGTGACAGTTTGACTGTTACTTATGCACTATTTATGACGAAATTACAAAATATGTGTACATTGCACTTTATATTTTGAGATAAAATGATTACCATGACCCCTTTGTAACAGGCCTCATGAATGCAACGTCTCATTATATTAAAATGAACACCTATTGTACCACCTTGATGTGTTATAACAAGACTCTGTTTAAATTTTACAAATTTTAAACAAATTTTAAAACTACAAGATTTAATCTTTGAAAAAATTACACAACTTCATTTGTTTTATTCTTTGTATGAAATTCCTGCTGAATCATCACTATTTAAAGCAGATATAACCCCTTCACTTCAATACTGTTATTCAAGAGACTGTTCATATGACTTTTGAATTTTGACATTTTTACCATGTCATCGCAGGGTTGTAACAATGAAAAAGACCAAATTTCAAGATGAAATCCTTAAAATAATGATCCTACCTGAACTATTAAATCACTATGCGAAAATTCCTCAACTTATAATTCCGAATCATATATCCTACGAACAACGTTTTCCCTCTTTTTTACCATCTGTTAAGTTAAAATTCAGGTCATGTCATTGTTGACATGAACAACCCGTGAGGTAAACACATTCCAAGGTGGGAAGATAATCCGAAAAAAGCTTATTTCCCCGACCAAATCTCCAGGTAACTTATAACACAGTGAAGAATCTTATGCAAACCCAACCTTACAATTTGATTACAAGGCAATAATTCCTAAGGTCAATAAGTACACCTTTAAATCATATGGACAGGTAGAAATAACAGGTAAACTCCAATACACATCCCTAAGGTATACTTGATATAACATGGGAAAAGACTGAAGGGTGGACATTTCATTAATGTTACATACTTTCATTCATAAAAATCTCCTAATTTATGACCTTATTGTAGTCTACATTGTGGGACCCAATCTTTAAATTAGTTATATTATCTAGGCTGGGAAAATTAGCCATATATCACATTATTTCAATAGTAACATTCAAATTACAACTGTAACTGTTTGTAAAAACTAATACAGTTAGAAAAAAATAAAACCACAAGCACATAAGATTAATTGATCATTCTTTGTTAAAAGTCCAGTGGAAAATATCTCATTTTTACTGAACTAGTACTTTTTTTAAGGGTCCAACTGAAACCCCCCTCTGGGTGCAAGATTTGTTCACTGCTGAAGACCCATTGGTGGAAATTTCAGCTGTTTTCTGCTTTTTGGTTGGATTGTTGTCTCTTTGACACATTCCCCATTTTTTTCTTAATTTTATTTTTAGGATTAAACTCTGTCAGTCTCATATGTTCACCTGACAATCATTCTATATTCTATATATAGTTGACCTATTGTTTAAACACCTAACCCTTGATCACAGATTCCTGTAATGAGGTCTGCAATGTCATGTCAACCCTCTCTAATGGATTTTTATACCTTGTAAAGATTATAAATACCATAGTTAATATATAGTTACAACTAATTTCCTAATGCATGTAAAGCAAGACTTTGGTTAGTTTGCTTGCTTTGTTTGAATATTGTACAATTGTAACTGGGATAACATCTAATCTAATTTAAATATGATATATAGGTTAAAATATGTCTTTACATATTGTTTGAAGATGTCAATGTTAATAATTACAAAGCTTGAATTAATGTTTATACAAACAGATCAAGCAAGTCTACCAAATTTTACTCTCAAGCATTAGGAAATTTGCTGTAATTGTGCCATTTTTTTTTTTTATTATAACTGAAAAAAAACACTTAACCAAAAAAAACCTAGTTATTTTCAAGCAGTCCCTGAACCATAAATTTAAAAATAAGGTCACGGACAACAGACATTTGCCAGATGAAACTTATATAGATATAGGAAGATGTAGTATAAGTGCCAATGAGACAACTCTCCATCCAAGTACAATCTATAAAAGTAAACCAATATAGGTCAAGGTATGGCCTTCAACACAGAGCATTGGCTTACACAGAACAAGCAAGCTATAAAGGGTTCCAAAAATTATGAACATATTTGTTTACAAGATAATGATATAATGTAACAAGGTCTTTTATCTTCTCAAATATAAAGCTATATGCAATAACATCACTTTATTTCCTTAGGCCAAAAACGGCTTATCGGCTTTACATAGTATAAATATTTGATAGACAATAGGAAAGAGCTAATGTCAAGGCTGGATTTGCATCGCTTTGTCTCACAGGCCAGACAACTTTTTTAAAGAGTTGACATCCCTAACTCATCAAAATATCAGTTGTCTAGCATTTATTCTTGATTAATCAAATAAATGTATAGCCAATTATATTACCTTGAAGAAATTTTATCCCTATTAATCTCCCTTATATGGTTTTATACTAATATTTGCAATTTCACTAAAACCAAAAAGAAGTTTTTCCCACATGATGATTATAAAAAATGGACCAGTGGTAAATGTTTGCTCATCTATCCAGTCTGTAGTTAAAAAAAAAGGTTCCTTCATGGTTTGCATTTATTTCACTTTATCTGTTTTTTTCATGAAGTTAAAAACCATGTCCATTATAGAGATTAAAAGTAAACTTGACCTGAGACTGGCCCTTCTGAATTTTTGTATCAAGCTCAAAACAAATATATGTAATTATATTTTGGTAAAATAACATATTTTTTAAGTTTGTGCTTTAAATGGATTTCATAATCCAGCCTATTCAAAATCAGAAAAGCATGTTTTTACTTATCAGCACCATAGTAACAGTAACATTTCTGTCTACATTCTGTTAAGAACTCTACAAGAATATCAAAATGTGTAATGTTGACGATGAGTGAAAAGGGACAACAGACAATTACATACACTGATGGCAGTAGGTCATCTTGGGTTAATATGTCAATAGTATTAGTTATTCTAAAATGTTCATGACTAAGGACTATCTTTCTCGCAGGATTTTTTATGTAAAGAGACGCCTTTGTATCACAATCACATTTTTAACACTATATGTTCATGCATCTTTAAAAATAGTAATTGTTTTAATTCTCAATTGTTGGAAAGAGATCGGCTTTGTACCCCCTTTGTATCATATTTACATGCAACAGGCATAATCGTAACCTTTGTACACAAATATGCATGCACTGCACATCTTCCATCCTCATTAAAATGCTGTGATATGACATTCCTTACTCCTACAAATGCAAATTTGTTTAAAAAAAGTCTCCAATGAAAATTTTACCCTATTCAATATGTGGGAAATCTGGTACCCTAACAAAGCAGCATACTATTTCTGACAGATGACATTGGAGATAGGAGATGCTTTCTATATCCCACTTTTCATCACGGAACAATCATTTTAGAATTACAATACTACAAAGAAATAAAATGCAAATTAAATGAATATTAAATACTAAAGTTATATAATACTAAAATTCATCTCAAAATATAATAAATTGGACCGTTTCAATGGATCTTTTCTCTAAAAATCAATTTAAGTTGTCCTAGGCTAGTACACACTTACACCTTGTACTACAAAATTCTTAAGAACACATCAGCGCACAATTTATATATCGGAAAGGTTAGAAGACAGACGATTTATCAAACTTTAAAGGTGCAACACAGGTAAAATCATGACTCAACAGATCAGTTAGGTGACATCAATGCATCTCTTAGGAGTAATATTGCCAATGATTGGACCAAAAAGTTATCAGAATGTCACCTTTGCAAGTACAGGAAAGTCATTTTGAAGAATGTAATTTTTTCAAGATATTTTTTCAGCCAAATTGTTATTTTCTAAAATTTTAGGATACAGGGGATACCATTTTTATATTTAATGAATTTCATTACTTCTTTTTATCAATCAAGACTATCTTTTTTTTTTAAATTTGGATATCTGATTATCAGATCACATTACATGATCTCCAATTATTTCATCAATTTTCTTTGGCTTCAAAGACTCAAGTTATTTCACAAAGTCAAACTTTGTATCAACGCCACAGTCAAGGGCAGATCTATGCATGATTTTTGAAAAAAGTTGACGCCTCTATCCCCGTTTCCCCTTTCCAGATCTGCCATTGACAGCCTCATGTGTAGATCATATGAACTTTTACCTCAACTAAATACTTCTTAGCCCTCTGTTTTGTTACTTTTCTGTTAGGTACACATATACCACGGTACATTGTAGTAATATTTCAGAAATTATTCCACACACCTGTGTAGGTTTAATATGAAACTCATTATTTCATTTTTGTTCACAATTTAAATTGAGTCTCTACTATAAAGCAATATAAAAATGACAAAATTCAACCATTATTTACATAATCTTCCCATTAGTCAAATAATAAGGCTACTATTTATACTACAACTTTCAAGTAATTTTATCCAGGTGTAGACATTTGAGTATTAAAAAATACAGGTAACAATAGAGAAATATGACCTTGACCTAATAATTCACAGTCTTCTGATCTTTTTGAAAACCTAATTAGAATTGCTGAACACCTTTAACAAAAACTTAGATGACGCTAGAGTTTTGACATGAAAGCCCCTGTAGACTAATGTGTGAAATCCGTGTCCTATTGACTGTAGTATCGCAATGTAAAATCGTGTCCTATTGACTGGAGTATCAGCAATGTAAAATCTTACTACAGATGTGCGTTAATTAACATGTCAATAACGACAGGTGAAAGGTCAAATGATAATTGGACGAAAAGATATCAATGCCTTCTACCATGTACTTTAAAAAGAAAATAATCTCCTCTTTTCAATAAAAGAAGATGTTGTTGAAATATGATGTACTTGAAAGCATATTATCAAATTTGAAGGCAGGAGAGTGTTTTGAATGCCATTGTAATATCAAAAGGCAGTTTTTCTTATCAATGAAAAAACTAAACAAGAAACCAGTAACCAGAGCACTATACTGTACACCCTGCTTCAACCACCTGCCCTAAAAAAACCAACAAAAACACAAAAGGGGGTTAACATAAATTGATGTTTGAGTGCAATATAGTGCAGCTTAAAAGACTTTTAAGTACCGGTATTTGGTATCCACAATAACGTGTGCCTTTATCTTCAGACTCCTATATCTTATGTTTAATTTGCAATTTTGATAAAGTTCAAGAATAATAATCTTGTATATTTATCTATGGTGTGCATTTGTAAATATGGCCTCAATACAAAAGATTTGTTCGGCATGCTTTAATATAGAAATAAATAGATGTGGAATGAGTGCAAATGAGACAACTATCCACCAAGGCCCAAATGAAGTTGATGTAAGCAATTAAAGACAACTGTACAGCCTTCAATGTTGAGAAAAAAAACATACCTTATGGTCAGCTGTAAAAAGGCCTTGACATGAAAAATATGAAACAATTCAATTGAGAAAACTAACCTTAAATTCCATCCATTAAGGCATTATTTTCAATGAAAAGTGTCTCAAAAATCCAGCACAGACTCAGTCATGTTTTGCTGTTTATGTTTTTTTCTTGTTTCCATAGCAGCAGATGTTTATTTGACCTTTCCATTAGGCACATAGTAGATAGTGTAAAAATCAAGCTATATATGTACTGACATTATAAATTTACTTATTTTGACTAAGATTGTGGCAACATTATAAATTTTTATCTTATTCCATTTCATACTATGAGTTCAGTAATATTTCAAGCTGTTATTGAAATTTGTTGAAATGTCAATTAGTATGTTCAAAACAAAACATCATAAATACCTAGGTTTATTGCTCACTCAAAGTCAGATGACCTTTGTCAATGAATCAAAACATCTCCATTCATTGAATTAATAATACGTCAGAACCTTTATTCTTAAAGGTTTAGGGATCCAAAACTGGCAAACAAGGTTTTCTTTTGAAATTTGTGAAAAACAATAAAAATACTGAAAAAAAACATATACTAATAATACAAGGTCATTTCGCAAATCTGAAACAAATTTTTTACCCATCCTATCAAAAAAGATTACCTACTACTGCATGTTGTGCAGAAAAAAATCTGGAAAATCCAAAGAAATAATTTTACAAAATTCATCCAAAATGCAGTTTTTCTCTTAAACAAAGTGAAAACGATCACGAAAACTTCAATATCAAAACCTCCATTATGGTCCTTCGATGGCTTATTTCCTCGTCATGAGAGAACACTAAAACGTGGAGTGTTTACAAGTTAAAGTGTGTGTTTACAATGTGTAAAGGGCCACACTTCCTGACGTATACAATATTCTGAAGTATTATTACTTGTTAATTGGCCATGTTAGAGAGGACAAACTCAATTTCCTTCGATTAATTAATAGAAACTGTGAAGATACACCGCCTGCACTAGTACTTTCAATATAAAACTCCTAAGTTACTGGGATATTCAGTTTTGAATATTGTGACATAAAAGCATTCCAACTTAGATGGTCAATTTTAGAAAAATGGCTACCTTACGACATAATGTTTCCAAGAGGTGCTTTACATGTATTTTTTTATTTTACATGTTGAAACATACACAATTTGACCTCATTGAATCCATTGTTTTTAACGTGTCTAGAATCTGAACAAAATAATTTTACCAGATAGAAGTAAACATATCAACAAACATGGACGAAAAAAAAAGTTGAATTCATTTAATGAACTCATATCTTATTTCTAATTGAATCAACTATTATTGTATTTGCTACAAAACAATATGTAAAGGCTTTTATTTGGTGGCATTTCACTGTTTTTAGCTCTTTGTTTGAGTTGTTGTCTCTGTTATACTTTCCCTATTTTCATTCTCCATTTTATTTATTTTCAAATTTAGAAAAAAATCGATTATTTCAAATTAAATATTAAACTCCTATTTAAAATGCTGAAACGTCTGAGGACATTAACAGATATAAATTAACTATTCTGCACTACAAAAGTCAACAACATATTTATATCTATTTGTACTCTATAAACTGTAACAGGAACAGTAGAATATAAATTTGAAAAGTGTAAATTCGATGCTTTATTACTACAGGTTCACAAAGTTATATAATTCCAATGAGTGGTTGTCATAATACTAGACACTTAAATATGCACTGCTTACTTTTACAGAGTATTATAACAACAACATAGATCACACAGATGTCAAAAAAAGTCAAAACAATCAATATTTCATGTCTGATCCAAAACTAGTAATTACATTCACAAATTTGTATGTAATTATATACTAGAATAATTATCCTCCAGGGATAATCGGGTTATATATGGAATCAAAGATAATGAAATAAAGTGGGCTTATTACGTGACAATAATAAACGTATTAATAAGCCACTAAAGAGACAAATTATACTCTAAAAGCATACCGTGAGCTTCTATTGTAACACCTGTCGTATTACCAAATAATACATAGTATTTACAATTTCTCTACTATATATACTATTTCTCTACTACAAGCTTCCTCCTGTAGTACTACAAATTCAAATATAAATAGGTCATAATAGACTTGTAGAGGTCAGGGTACTATAAAGTTTGCCGATAAATATTTATATCTTCCTGCTTTCATTTTAACCATTTTAACTGTATATTTATTCAAAAGCGGTTTTAAATTGCAATAAAATATCTAAATTAAGATTTAAGTAGTAAACATGAAGGGTTAAAGCTATCTTTAGAATTTGAATAGTGGGTCAATTATACCAATTAATAGATAAGATATGTTTCTGGTTATGTAACTGTGGATCATTATTAATCATTCGATACCATTTTTTGTGTGAATTTCCTGGAAAATGGGCAAAGTGCTAATTAAGATATTCAAATAGGTACAAATATTCTTAATGCATGTAAGCAGACCTTTTGCAAAACCATGAAATCAAATATTCCTAATTTCAAAATGCATTTTTTTCCTTCATCCACCAAATCATGTACCCTCGATATATATAAATATTTTGCCTTACAGAATACAAATCACATTTTTTTGTACGATAAAGATATAACTTACAAATTAATAAGCCGTATCCCAGTCAGAGAATGAATTATCTAATCAGATTAACTAGGAAGTAAATCCCTTTGTCACTACAATTCTAAGATTCTGAGTATCCTTAAATTATGTGTGATGAGTATACCACTAATTATGATGAAATAATCAATTTTATACATCTTCATCCTGTTTAAAAAATTTAACACAATACATGTATGTACTTTCAAAATGCTTTAATTCCAATTTAGTTTATTTGATACAGTAGAACTACATGAGGGGGTAGGAAGGTTCCAGATCCCGAAATCCTGGGCTTAAAAAAACTAAATCCTGAGGTCCCTAATTTAATTAAATTTAAATCCTGACATCCCGAAATCTCCAGCTTAAAAACACCCGATCCTGGAGTCCTGATAGGTCCTATTACATGCCTCAGGTATCGTAATTAAGATTCTGGTAGTATGAGATAGATGCTATAAATGTATGAATTTCTTACTTAAAGCAACAATTTTCTTTTCTATCCCTAAGGGCGGATATAAAAACACTGCTGTCTAATCTACCTTGTGATGAATAATCTTTTTAAATTGCTGACAATTTATTATTTTTGTGTTGAAATTTAGTGCTAGCCTCCAAAATTTTGGAAATCATTTTATATTAAAGGGATGTATCTATCAGATGCCTTTTCTGAATTTGGCTTTACATTTTGGTCAGCAATTCAACATTTGTATAAGGTTTTGGACTAGAAAATAAAATTATATGTATCTGGTACAGTTAAACTGGTACCTTAAACTTTTTTTGCAGTTGCAAATAGAAAATATCAATTACAAGACACTTTTAAAGAAATAATTTATTTATGCTTTCATTTGCAAATATACAACTTTAAAAAAATAATTCCAGCTTCCATATTCCTCGAGAGAACCTGCAATTAAGAGAATAAAATCTGATTGAAATAATGATTTTATACTTTGCATGCAACACATGTCTTCATATACCACAAACTCAGATATCGCTAATGAGCGATAAAATTAAATGTATGAAACGGAATGCACTTACTTTCTCTGGCTTTGCTATAAATCCTATAATCTGGTACTCAATCCTCTCGAAGTAACTTACTTCCTTGTTCAAGATTTTTGCATTGAACAGTTTTCAAACAGTATAAACGGATTCTAACAGTAAATACTGCAGAAATTCTAATTAATTAAACTCCTTCAATTTAGATATCAATTGCCAAAAGGACTGACGCCCAATGATCAACTGCAGAACAGAAGCTTCTGTTTATTGTCAAGGTGTAAAAATCCTTGTAAATTTCTCAACTTTCACTTTCACGCCCAACAAACTTGCAATCACATCACATGTTAAAAATTGAATAGTGATAATATAATTTGACATATGGAAACTGTGAAAAAACAAGAAATTTACCAACTGGTGCTAGAGACTATTTATGTTGTATTGATCAGATTAAATTGACTGTCCTTTTGTGTTTACTACAAGTGATTCATATATACACATAGATAAAACATGACTTGTATGATTCACGTCAGTTGTATTTAGGATAATATTTACCCACATGGTGTCTGTAGTAGTAGAAGTTGTAGTTGCCAAAAATAAATCTGATGATAAAATCATCTGTAGTAATGTGAGATAGGGCAGTGTAACTATACTGTGACTTCACCTATTGTAAGTGTCCCCAAATACTAAATTGATAAATGTTCCCAAATGCTTTTAAGTAAAGTATTTTTTGACAATTTTATTATTTTTAAAAGTACATTTTTGCACTTTAATCTTCTTTTTTTTCACCTGTCAACTTTTTGACTCATTTTAAAGACTGTAAGCTCTCCTAAAATTCATGAAAGTTGCAACTTAACATCTAGCACTTACACATAGACACAACCAACATCTGTGAAAATTTCATTTGATGTTTGATTAATTTTTTTTTGAAATTCATAACTTTTTTAAAATCTCAGACTTTTGGGTTTCTATGGTATGAAGTTTTTTTTTTTTATTTGTAAATGTTTTAAACCTATGTACAATTAATCAACATGATTGTCAAAGAGGTCAAAACAGTAAGGTTGCTAAAACGTTTTGAGCACAAAAAAAGTACTTACTTTCAAGTAAGGATCTGTCGTGAACTCCCAGCCCCTTTCTCCCCAGATATATAGCTATATTTTCAAAATTTATGAGATTTATTCAATTGAAACCCCTATATATGTTTGACCTTTCTTTTTTTCTGAAAGTGCAAACTCCGTCCCATTCTTTAATTTGTTATTCTGATGGGGTTGTGTTTGAATGCCTTGCTTAACTTTATTAATTCAAAATAACTTCATTCTTATACTAATTGTAAGCTATTTGTGTAAATATAGGGTATGAATATGAATGGGACCCGATGAATAATATATTATCAAATAAATCTTTTTTATAACTTAAAACTTATCTTATTGATTGTATCAATATAAAGTTTTGCTGCAGAATTTAGATTAAATTGCATTTTTACTGCATTTTTCAGTCATATCAGAATTATATCAGCATCTAAATATAAAGTTTTAAATCTGGCGCTTGATAAAATTAGAACTGAAATATGCTAAAAACACCTGGATTGCTGAGAGTATGAATGAAAATAACATGCAAAAAGATTAAAATCAATAAATCTATTCTCAACACAAATTAAATTCCTGAAAATTGATAACCGGCATGTGAAAAGAATGATAACTTTGTAGGAAGGTTGAGGTGCAAGAAGGCATATTCAGCTCCAACTTTTTTTAAAACAGAAAAAAAAGGACAACACCTATTCCGACCCTTATTTCATGAACTAATAAATCTAAAACTCTCTCAGTTAAAGGGAAAGCTTACATCTTGAAATACTTTACTTTGAATTGAAAGGTTGACGCCTATTTATTTTTTTATGGACCGTGCGACATGGCTTTATAGCCCCCCCTCCCCCATCATCTATTTTTTATTTTAACTTTTGGTACATGTATATTAGAGCAAGAACTCTGGAACCAATCTCAAATTTCTGAAACCTTGTAAACTTCATACTGTAAAACAGCTCATTTGAAAATCCAAAATATACCTGCATTTTATCAATCCAGTTTGATCCAAGTTAACTTGGGCTATTGTTATGCACACATGCTGGCAAGAATGTAAACAGGAACATATTTCTTTCATTCTTTCTTATTACTGTACCATTGAACATCAATGGGATAATACCTCATTATCTCATTCAACCTGACTGTGTATTCCATCTCAATAGGACAAACATTCCAATGTTATCTATGTACTCTATGATCTTCCATTAAGTCACCCAAAATACTTAGTCTATTACTATGTATTACTACATATACAGACCCTAGACCTTGTGTTCAATATGAACTTTAATCGGCTGGCCTGCCTAAACCTGCATTTCATAATAAATGTATTATGCACTCTGTGCCTTAGGTAAAACCTGGGTCTTTATACAATTAAGGCTCTGGCATAAAATACCTTTGTTTGGCAAAAGTACGAATTTTGTTTTAGATCTCCCTGTGGTTTCGAACAAACAGATAGGAATCATCAAATACTGACGAATGAACAAAAGGTAAATTAAGTGTAAAGTGTCGACTTCTCTTATTACTACAACTGAACCGTAAAATATGCATATCTCAGCATTTTACAATGTTTCCTTAACTCTTCTGAGACAACAAAAGAATATTAATTTTTATCGTTTAAAATCACAACAAATATATTTAAAGAATTCAGTGCCTCTTGATACTACTTCTACCAGTTACTACAACTAACAAAACTAGTCTTTACCAATAACAGAATGTTAAATATATTTCTTTGTACTATACACAAACTGTGGAAGGCGTTTTATCGTAACACAATCTCATATGTTTGTAAAGTACACAGCTATATGACATCAGACTATTTAAAAAACTAACATGGTAAAATAGATTTAAACCGTTTTATAGGCAGGATAAAGACAGCTTTCATCTTCACAAAGAAATCACAATCTAATTGCCCTGTACTTATTCAGTAAAAGCTATTTCCAATCATTGTTTTTTAAGTCTAAAAAAACAATTGTGTCATGATTGCAGGGCTTGCTTAAATTCTTACAATAGGTACAACATTTATTTATAACACGAAAAATCTGACCAAATTTTTAAAGAAAAAATGTTCAGATGCAACTTCACAGGGCTTGCTGCACTTAAAACACTTCATGCTCTATAAGTAGGTTACTTTTTATCAACAAGTTTGCTACAGACCGTCTCATCTTTAGATACCCCCCCCCCCCCCCCCACCCAAAAAAAAACAAAACACAACAGAATTCTGAAATTCTTAAAGCACAGAAATAGTCCCTGAAATCCATCCAAACAAACCTAGGGAAGCAAAAGAATACCCCAATCCAACACAAAAATTGCCTCCTTCTTTAAAAAGTATCAAAAAGTTAAATATTTGTTTCTATAATCTTGTCCAGCAGACTAAAAAGGATCCCATGAAACTCTTTTTCAGATGATTATGACCCAGATTTTATAAGCTAACATGATCCTTAGTAACTATTTCTAGGATCCTACCATCAATTCACCTTAGTGCACAACACAATGATGGATTAACAAGTTAATTAAGTAAGATAAAAGAGAACAATAAAGATACAGTACTTTATAATCTACAGTGCCATCAATTACATATTTTTGTACACATAACTGCTTTAGATATTTCTTTGAAGTTGCTCTATGCTACTATTGGCTTTAAAGTTCAAGCAGGACCCCCAAGATCATGGAATGCTTGACCAAATTATGATAAAAATAAATTGTACGTTCTATAAACAGGTTCAATACTACCATAGATTATCATGCACCCAAAAATAGCCAATACTTACATGATAAAGTAAACAGTGCAGAAAAGTCAGTTTTATATTTATGAAAGGAAGTGGGCATACAAGACTGTCACTATTTAAAGTTCCTTAAAGGTAGTATTCTCAAAGAAACAAAAATACATCTTAGTATCATGAAAGTTGACATTACTATTCAAGGATTCAAAAATTTTGGCGTAGTAATTTTGTAGCCACTATATAGAGTTCTAGTCACGAAAAGCAGAAATTTTAGTAGACCTCACCAAATCGTAGAAGCCATGGGTGAATGGGCCACTGCTATAAGCTACCAGATGTATACTTCCTTAGTAAGCAAGGTACTGTGGTCCCCTTCCCTAAATACCTTCCTTATAAAAAACATTCCAAGTTTATAAGCTAGAGGGCACAAGGGGTCTTGTTAAAGAGACATACAGACAATGCTATAGAGACTTAACCTACAAAATATGTATGATATGTTACACCCCAGACAACTTTTGTTTGCCTATGAATTTTTTACTCATTTTCAAGAGAATCTCTGTTATCAATGTTTAAGTTTGTTTTTGATTTAAGCCTTGCAAACAACCAAGTAAAATTATTTAAATAAGGCAGTAACACCCACCACCCCCACCTTTTAAACAGAAAAGATATTACTGTTTTACTAAGCAACGACAGTCACGATAAACATTTATGTACCACTACGGCTACAACTTTATAAACTATCAGTGTTACAACTGCAATTTAATCAGGAAAAATGTCTGTATCTGTCCGTGTATTTGTATCCGTTCTAAATGATCACATTCCGATCGGTAATTCACAAATTTTTGTCTATTTGGCAGGATGTGGTAACTGACTTTAACATCCTGCTCTGTACTTGTTCATGACACTTCATACAGATCTAAAGGCTTTCCATATTCATGTGTACATGTAATACACACATAAGGAGTAAAATGAAAATTCAATTTCTAATGTTTCAGTTTGATTTTATGGCAACTGACTGAAAATATGTTTCTGCTTGGTTAATGATTAGGCCTTGCAGATGTGGAACATCATGTGGGTCTAGGATTTTGAAATTGTTCCAATGGGCCTGCTTCAGTGCTTGATTTTAAAAGCTTTTGCTTTTAACAGGAGTTTTTTTATTTCTCCACTTCCAACTGCTATTCATAAATAAAGACGAATCATAAAATTGTTTGGCTATTTTGTGACTATTTCACTGAATGCAAATGCACTACTCAAGAAGAAACTTAAAGTTCCAAAATTTATTAATATCAAATAATTTAAAAAATGTAAATTAACATAGAATTGACAGTAATAGTCAATAAAAAATTTGTAAATAAAATAAGTAAACAATTTTCTCGGTTATTAATTATGTCAATCAAAAAGCCATAATGTTAAGACATTTTCTTATATGTATATGATTTATATTTGTTGTAAAATCATGAACGAACTTGTCAAAAACCTCTATCCTGACAGGCAACATGATATGCCGCCCACATTTAAACCAGTGCGACAATATAAATCACTTTTTAATATCAAATTAAATATAAATATGAATAGTATGCAATGTATGCTTAAGGCGTACAATCAATGACAACAAATTAAAAGGATATATATATAGATGGGAAAGAGGCTTTGTACTACCGGGTATTCCTTTTACTATAATCTGCTCCAATACAGGGTCACCTTTAACAGCATGTATTGTCATGAACAGAGCTATACATTTGCTAAAAGGTACACTGAAGGTCATGAACAAGTTCAAAATTTAGGAGTCACATAAAAGCAATCTCTTTGAAAATCATGTAAAATGAATTCCCGAACTTAATCTTAAGAAGGGTCTGAAAAAATGGTACATGTATCATTAACTGGTAAAATGCATAATTTTGCCAATGTCTCACTCAGATATCAACAAGTCCAAGGAACTATCAAATTGAGAATGGAAATTTGGAATGTGTCATAGAGACAGTTACAACCTGACCATAGAGCAGACAACAGCAGAAGGTCATGGATATTTAAAGGGCAAGTGAAGAGGGTAAAAAATGGAAAGAAAAGGGATTCCAGTACATAGCAGGGGGGTTCTTCCAATAATTCATTTCAGGTAAAACTATGTCGACCAGTACATAGCAGGGGGGTTCTTCCAATAATTCATTTCAGGTAAAACTATGTCGACCAGAACAAAAACATGGTAATATGACATGATTATGGACCTCACTTTGTACTAGATGGACACTCTGAGCCGATAAGCGCTAGTTAACACTGCCCCAGGAAGACATGTCACTTTATCCTAAGACATTATTTTGACATAGCCAGGGATCAAATTCATGACCCTCACACACACCCTCTACAATGTTGACTTCTTCATACCTTTATATATTTTTTATATGAGCACCAACCATGTCAATGGATTGGCAGCATCATCAACAAAGATTCTGACATCACCCATCTTCAAATGACCATGGCAATGTTCAGTTCTAGACCACAAGGTAGTTTCAAAAGTATACATTTTTTTTATCTGTTTGGACAGGTCATGTTTTATTCCAATTCCTGATATTTTCAACAGGGTATGTAAGTTCCAATCAACTGTCAATACCAATGAACATCTACAAAAACCAGGGTTGCAGACTAGGTCAACTTTGAAAAGGGCTACCGCAATTGTACAGTCACACAAAAAGTTTATTACTAGTTTTTGCACATATTTCCTGAAGTAAACCAAAGTTTTAAAAAGACACCTAAAAGCAGGTAAAGGAGCTGAAATCAATTAGCTAATTGATTTGAAACACATTAAAAATTCATTGCTGTAAAGGACTTAAAATAAATGTCATTCAAATGATTTTTAGGACCTCAGAATTTAAATATTTCGGTTGGGAATATTTAAAATATGATACCTGTCAATTGTTATAGTCCTCCCAAATAATTTAGTACGATTCAAATTCTTTACACAATCCAAATATTAATGTCAACAATTTGATGTGTGTATGTGTGTCAGTTTGCGGCAAATATTTACTCATAAATGATGTAATTGCCATTTTAATATAATTTATTTACAAGCAGGTGATATTCAGTTACTAATTTGCATGATTATAAATGCTGAATTTATGGTTTTACAACTTTTCTAAAAATAACATCAGGTGACAGGTGTCTGAAATTGATTAGTATTGATAAGAAAAAACTATCAACTTATATTCTCAATTCATTAAATATAAATCAATTTTTCGGAATAGGTTTCATATCTGAATCATACAACCCTATGTACCCCATGGATGACAACATGATATTTCTGAGCTAAAAATAAAACAAAGTTGTAAAATTTCATTTTCACCTAAATTTTTTTTTTACAAATATAACAAAACAAAAATTAATTAACTTACTTGATATAGTCACATATAATATGCTGTAATAACCAATATGATCATCCAATATGAAGTTATTTCACTTTACCTGGGGTGTTGACGAAACAGACATTTCACTACAACAGCTGTGTGAAAACTAGGCCACTATCTTATGTTTGTAGTAAACCAGAGATTGGTTGGCCACAAAAAATATGCCTACTCATCCATAGTATTGATCAGACAGTGAGAGGCACCGACAGGGAGTGTGAGAGATTGGCTTTCATCTTATCTTACTAAAGAAATAAATAAGGAAGAGGTGAAATTAGGGATCAGGAAAGTTATGTTTGTTGTTTTAAGAGGTGAATATAGGGTCAAGTGTAACAGAAATGAGGTGCAAATAAGGGAAATTAATTTCTATACATTTTTCTCATAGACTTTATGATCTTAAAATATAGGAAAATTCTTGTGGAAACCACAGTTGCTATTAAACATTAACAGGCATTTTTTTTCCCCGGACAGGAAGTTCTAAATGTTTGTTAAATACGGCAGTGATTCTATAAATAATATTTGAAAGATGGTCATTTGCTATCACCTGCATAATTTTTAAAAATTAATACCAGAAAAAAAATCATATTTAACTTACTTTCTGACCACAAACGAATGTTAACTTGAGTTGGGGTTATAACTGTACACAATATATAGCTACACATTAAAGTCAAAACAAATTAATTAACCTTGGTCTTGGACATTACTTGCGTTTCTGGCATGGTAATATATATTCTTCATAACTTTAATGAACTGAGAGATATTCAGAAATATAATAAACTAAAAATTACAAGATCTTCTCCATGACTTTATTGCACTTGGATATTTTCAGACAGACAAACCACAAAACCTCTACTATTGGGATATTTTCAGACAAAAACACAACACACCCATTTCTAAATTTCTTCATAACTTTCTTGCATTTGGATATTTTCAGACAGGCAACCCAATTACTATAAATCTTCTCCAAAATTTCATTCACTGTTTTTTTTCTCTCAGACAGACAACCCACTAACACATTATTTGATGTTCTTTATGACTCCATTGTACTAGGATATTTTCAGACTAACCACCCCAAAACACCTTACCAGACCTTCCCAATGACTTTGATGGGCTGGGATATTTTCAGACATACATTCAACAAAATATAGCAGAAGATAGGTCTAGAAATGTTGTGTGGCTTGTCTATCTGAAAATATCTTGTAAAGTTTTTGTTGATTGTCTATCTGAAAATAAATTGATATCTGCTGCAAGTTCGTTAAAGGAGCTTAAACCGAAAACAAGTATCTGCAAAAATTAGTCTTTTTATATTACATAATTTGTGTAGTGCAGTTGCCCGCTTTTCTTAAGGGAGGACTTTTAACCTATATAAAAGGCATTCAGAATTAACAGAATCATCTATAAATATATGGTTTAAGCTTTCAAATCGATCTACTTGACTTAAAATTGATACAGCCTACAGAAATACAATAAAGGATGATAAATTGTTGTTTAATATTAACAGATAAGAAATTGGTTGAAGACAAACCAATAGTTCCTATTGCTTTTGTGGTCTTTGTTTAAACTACATAACACTGTATATATCCGATTCAACACATGGGTAAAAATAGTGTTATGATGATATGTTTACATTAATAAAACCATGACTAAAGTGTGCTACAAACACCAAACTGAAAATAAAATGAATAGTTTGAAACTGTCAACTGAAACAAATATGAGTCCAGTTTTAGGGTCCATCTTAAACATTGAGTTCAGAGTTGTATATCCATGTTGAAGGGATCATTGTGACTCTAAGATGAAGAACAGCAATGAAAAATCAATTCCTTTGCTTTTTCTCGTGAACAAAATAATTTGTGTAATGGTTTGATACTTCATTTTCTTGCTTCTCTATTCAAAACACAGGAAATATGGCATATCAAATGTAGTGAAATGATGAATATTATTACAGGCTATTTTAATTGTTCTTTCAGTGAAACCAATAAATGCTAAATTTGAAGTTACTTTTCTGGTGATTGCAAGTTTAGGCCAAATAATTTTATGCTATAACTTTCTGTTTTTTTGTTTCCTTTTAAGATTGAAATTGAAAAAAATATAAATAATTCAAGTTTGATTTAGCTTTGTCAGTTTAGTTGCATGTTGTATGTTTGTCACATTTTAGAATCTACTAAATTGAAATCCATTGCTGCAAATTGTTTATTTGTCTCCGTATTTCTAACCAAGCAAATTGGTTTTAAGTGCATAATTAGAAGTCAAAGTTAATTTCAGAACATTTTAACCTTGAATTTGGATTTCAAATCTAATATATCCACCCCCACAACTTTAACCACAATAATACACAAGCTTATCACTACCTAAATTGGGAGGAACAATTAAATAAAACACTCGGATCTGCATGCCTACGCATCACTAACAACACTGATCAACACTTAATACATTATTCATGGAAAATACTACAAAAATCCAAATTTGGAACATTTTCTGTAAAAAAATACTCATCTTTATAAAAAATTCACAACACTGTTCAAATATAACAATTTGAAACAGGATTTTGCGTATTCTTCATTTATAATTTATCAATGTTAACTAATAGCGACAGACAATTAACAAGAAGTGAATCAAACCAGTCAATTATCTTTTTGTTTATACGTTGTCTTTTATTCATAACACATTTTAACTGAATCCATATACAGCACTTACGTCAACGGAGCTTAAAACCATTTTCTAAGACGTAAGACTGCCTCATTTGCATTTACAAGTACATCCAATTATGCTAGAATAAAATGTCAAACGGGCATTGGCGTTAATGACTTTGGTTTATAGTAAATCATCTGGCGACGGAATCAATATCGAGTAATGATGCTGTAAACTAAACCGTACCGTCAAAGGGAGTTCAACCTCTATTGATCGGATCTGACCTAAATGCCAGTATTCACTCTGTCAATTACTGTTATAAATGACCTAATTTGTCACCGATAGTCTCTATAATCAATAGTTTTTTGGCTCACAGCATTCAGTTCAATGTCTGTATCTTGTCACTTAGCAATTGTCATATGTCTTCCAGGAAGTTGTTAATCTGTTAATTTCACTTTAATCAAGGCAATAAATTGTTGAATCTACAATATGAAGAGTTATCGGATAATCTACCTTATAAAACGAAATCCTTCATCTGTACTGAAGAAACATAAAACTTCTTTAGGTAGACATTCAGACAAAAGACATCAGATAAATGAAAAAAAAATTAAAAACATTTGACGTAGAAATTGGGACAAAGGTTTAAAGATGAAAATTAAATGCAATTCTTCTGTACATGGATAAAAATTGGTGAAAAGCACATATTAAACTGTTTATACTTATTGTGATACTGGGGTTCTTGACCTTGTATACCAAAAGTAATGCTACTTATAAGTTGGAAGATTGAACTATTTCTGTAGTTAAAAAGACTTACAAGCTAATACTGACAAGTTACCTTGCTAGAATTATTTGAATTTTCGTCACATCTGAGTTTGTCACATTGAGGTTCAACTGTATATTTAATTACTCTTTCTATATGTCATACTTGTGCATGCTGAAGATTTGTGTAATTTGAATTACCTACAAGTCAACATAGCAGGTCCTTTTTTTTCAAAATAAAGCTATATTAAAGAGAGTATTTTTACTCCAAAAAAATCATCTCAAAAATAGAATATAAAAAAGTCCTTAAACATAAAAGGCATACATGTATTCATATAATACATTTATAAATACAAATTGGTTAAACTAAATCTAGATGTTGTTTTATCCATTTCCCCTCTAAGTTACTCTCATATTATTCAAAGTTCATATGACAACTATAAAACCTGGCACAATTTTTATTCTACTATGTTTCAATCGCTATAAGAAATTGGATTTACAAAGGACAAAGCCAATCTGATAAACCCGCCTACTAGTTCCCAGTGGTGGTATAAAAACTAAGACTACTTTTTACTTATATCTAATATTCTTTGATGTTTATTTAGGTGGGTGTAAAGTAAATATTTGAAACCAGAATTTTAACAATGACATTAACATCTTTATCTGCACTCAAACATAAATAATTTTTAAATACGATACAATATGTTAATTTATATGGTAAATTTTATTTATTTGAGAGGATCAAGTCAAAACTGAAAAATCATACAAAATAAGAAATTTAAAAAATGTTTATATTTAAAACAAAAACGTCATTTGAATAATACCAGTTGTATGTTTACTATTTTGTGTGCAAGGGGAAATAACTCCTATAGTTAATTCAGTTATTAGATAAAGTCCAAGTCTATGTGTGTGAACTGTGATCTGTATGAATTTTGTGACATGATGAGGTTCTTATTTGACTCATTGGAAGAAGCTGTTGTGCTTAATTCTTTGTGTAAATGAGTTTGTCAATTTGACACGGTTTCATGCAACCTATCAAAAACTTGTTCACCCCAATTAGTGAGGACGGGAGACCCAAAACAATAATTTGAACTGATACATTTTGTATTTTAATATTGTATTGTGTATTTTTGTATATATGTTATGGTTGTCACAGATCATGTTTTTGATTTATATGGCAATAAAATTATTTGATTTATTTGATTAATTATGAGTTTTATCATAAGTCTAAGCTATGCATAAAAATCTGTGTAACTTTATTGATATTCCATAGATATAAAAAAGATAGTTATAATACAAGCAATTGCACTTTATAGGATGTTTGCCTCATGTGCATCAGACCAATATTCATTTTTATTCCATTAAAAAATTTCAGACTGTGAAATCCAAAAAAGAACTTTAAAATTTAAAAATACCAAATTAGTCAATTAAAAGTCCTTAGTAATTAATTACAATAACAATGACTCTGTCTTTTCTACACTTGACTAACAGACATATACCCTTTAATTAGACCATTATAAATAATTCTTTAGCAATTATCAATTATTGATGTTTATTCCCATACATCCTAAAAATAAATGGCAGCTGAAGATATTTTCAACATGAGAAAACACATTGATTTGACATAGATCAAGTAGCTACACTTTGATATTGGCAATCTATCAATAGTTTTTCAGTAAAACTGGTAACGATGTTGTCATAACAGAACAATTGAGTATGATACATAATCACTTTAGAATAAACTAATTATACCATCTGTTATAGAGCAATGTTTATCATGGCGTCAGAGCCAAATTTTTTGCTTTCGTCATCACTAGCATCTAACTCTTCAGCCTTGTACATATCTGAGATGCTTAACATTGCAATCACGTAAGATCAGAAAACCGCAAGTTACTATAATCGTAACACAGTCACATGGCAAAGATCTCACTTCCTATCAGGATCTTCCTGAAGTGATGCAGGGTAAAATTTTCATTACCGATGATTTGCATGACAATGTTATGACTTGGTGAAAAAACATGTTGACAATTGTCACGGCAACCTGTTACATCTTTATTAAGTTACTGTTTTGGTTTCATTCTATCATTCAGTAATATCAATAAAATCTGTTTTATAACCAAATGAAATTATCAAACAGCGATCCTTCAGCAATGAATGCAATTCAATAGAATTGTTACGACTTATTGTTCAATTCATCATAACTCAATTCTTGCGCACTTTCACAAATGGAAATCAAATTATTTTTATACAAATTCATGTAAAGATAAATAATATAATTTTTCATAATGCCTGACAGATATACATTTAACATCCTTTCGGTTAATCAACTTTAAAATGGTCAAGGATGAATAAAAATCAAAAAGTCAGTGCAAGCCAACCTGTGCACAAGTGTTAGATAATGGATGTACTAGATTTTATTTTTGTACTAGAATATTTTTTTTAAATTGGAACTAAGAGCTGATGCATCAGATCTATTTTAATTAAAATTCCTTATAAATAAGCAACCTAACAAATCAGATTTAATTTTAGCTATTTTAATCACTGATTATACCATGTCAACCCAGATTGAACATTCTCAATAAAATATGTGACACAAACCTAATGTAAGTGCATTATATGCCATAACATTTGAAAGATGCTAATCTGTTAATCGTAGCAACCAGGAAGCAGATCTTTATAGGGTCTGCACATGTCACGAGGAAATGTATGACCATATATCAAGAAGCTATGACTTGGGGTACAAAATGTGACAGAAATGTGTTACAGACTAAAACAGCCCTAACATCCAACCTCCACCCCCACCATAATTAAAAAAAAGTTACAGAAATGCAACAAACTATAACCATGATAACAGCCCCCCTCCATAAAGCTAGTTTTGTGTTACAGACTATAACAGCCTCCCCAAAGAAAGGAATAGAAATGTGTTACAGACCATGACAGTCAATCCCACCTAACCTCACCAAAGAAAGGGATAAATGAAAGAAATGTGTTATACTGTAACACCCCCCCCCCCCCCCCCCTAATAAAAAGTGACAGAAATGTGTTAGACTATAACAGGCCCACCCTCCAAACATTTTTTTTTAATTTCCAGAAATTTGATAAGATTAACAGCCCCCCCTAATAAATAGTGACACTAAAGTGTTACAGACTATAACAGCCCCCACCATCCAATTTAAAAAAAAAAAGTGTCAGAAATTTTTCAAGAATAACAGGCATCCCCACACCCCCAAATAAAAAGTGACAGTAATGTGTTACAGACTATAACAGCCCCCTTCCATAAAAAGTGACAGTTATGTGTTACAGACTATAACAGCCCCCTTCCATAAAAAGTGACAGTAATGTGTAAAAGACTATAACAGCCCCTCACTCTCCATTTTTTTAATTTAAAAAGTGCCAGAAATTTTTCAAGAATAACAGGCATCCCCGCACCCCCAAATAAAAATTATTCTATATTACTGAATCATACATGTTTGTTAAGTCGTGTGCATGTGAGTAAGAATGAGCGAGTGATTGGATGGGTGTGTAGTCAAATTATATTTGTATGTCTTGTCCTGTATATATTGTCTTGTCTTGTGTTTAACATGTTTGTGTTCAAAACTTTGATAATTGTGAATCTGTGTATATCTATGTTGAGGAGATCCACACGTAGCCTCTGGCTGTTGGCAATCCTCTTTAAATTATATATCAATATACTAAATAAATAAATGATTGGGAATATGTTAAAGTAATAAAAAGTCAAGAGAATTTCAGAACGCAATTTGGTTCCGAACAATATCTATCACGCTTTGTGCATGCAGACTCCACGCGGCCTTCACGTGATTTTACTATTTTTAGAATAATTGCATATATATATAGTAACCAAATGCACTTGATTCAACCTTTACTAATTATGCAACATTTTCGAATAATTCACTAGAAAATATTTCAATAGATTCTAAAATTTATATTGTAAATATACACACTGCAGTTATTAATAGATAAATAAAAAAATAACTTGTACCCTTTAATACATCAAATCACAGCGTTCTTAAGTTGACTTCCTTCGCCCTGTCTTGGGTACACAAAAGGCCAACCTAATGCTGGGAAAATGTAATACTTCCGTTTTCCCTATACATCAAGCATCATGAAATTGAATATTATGTCCAGAACTATACGAATGAAAATTATAATAGATCCAAATTTTATTCAGATTGTACTATAAAGAAACCGAAGGTTTATTTTCGATTTATTTACATAAACTTATTAAATCAGCTGCAGCATTACTATTATATGTAGACCTTCATTGCATAAAACAATGGAAATAACATTGTATATTGATATAAACGATCAAACTTGTAAATAAAGAATTAAATTAAATAAAAAGTGACAGTTATGTGTAAAAGACTGTAACAGCACAACTTACAGGGGAAATCTGAAGATGGTACACCTCAAAACTGATTGTTGAGCTACATGACACAACATCTAGCCTAAGTGTCCCCTAATCACCAATACTAATAAGGTCTATTGTCTTCGCTATTGTCACTGGTCCAATTGACTTGAAGAGTGAAGGTGATGTATGTTACGTTGAAGACCTTAATTTTCAACACAGCCTCTCTAACAAGCAATGTATATAGTCCATTGTGACCATCTATTGTAATACATATGCCTACAGAAATGTAGGTAACAGTGATCATATTGTTAAATCATTTGACCTAAAAATATCTATCTAACTGTAGGTTAAAATAATCAAATTGTGACATAGTATTACCACTACCTTAGGATAAGTCTTATTTACAGTTACTAACAGTAACTTACTATACAATGTCATGAATGGATTATAAAAATGAAGTATAATAATTCCCCAGTCTAATGAAAAATGCAATTCTAATTGCAAGCTTAATATTTTTCTTAAGACATAAAATAAAAGATACTCACAATTACCTTAGTAGAGCCTGTCATTAACCGATCTAAACATTGTCGTAGAAAATTGGTTTGTCTTATACTATGATGATGACCTTGACATTAGGACCCACTGTGACATCATGATCGTTAGAATGATAGAGTAATAACCGCAGTTATGATGTTAACTAGTAATTTGCCCTGTGTAACTATACTTCATAGGTTTCTAGCTTTCAGTGATGAAAAAAAATCAATATCCCCATGTTTGTAACACAAGCATCATTTAGACAGATGACAATGTAAGGAAGTTGATCAGATTTCTCTGAAAGGTTTCTTTGACTAACAAAACATCTTTATTTGAAAATTAATAAGATCATGCTGAGTATATGTTATTAGGTCAATTAGTTCATTTGCTTCAAGCCTTACGATATTCAACTAGGTCGTCTATAATTTTTGTAAAGATCGCTGGATTTATAAGGTAAATTGTGTGAAATTCATCCTGAAATATCCTTCTTTTTTTTTTATCTGAATTCATTCATTAAATCAACAAGTTACTGACTGTCATGGTAGTACAAATATATCATCTAATTAATGATTAACACATAGTACAATTAATTTAAATTTGAAAAAAAGTTATTAATTTCATTTCCAATTCATTGGTATTCTTACGGTCAACTACCTTGTTAATATATTTTAACTTGAAAGAAAAAGCCAGACACATAGATCAATATCTTTTTCATAAATTTGTTCAATGACATAACTTTTTAATAATTTGAACCACACTTCTAAAAAAAAAAGTCGAACAGGAGTACATGTATAAGACAATCTTGTCAACTTTCGAAAAGAACTATCGCCATGTCCTGTGTGTTTTCTGGTAGATATTTGAAACATCGGCTCTTTTTTTTAAAGAAATATGCAACCAGTTCATCATCTACATGGTATTTTTTTATAGAACTTAACTGGTCCTTTTTGGAAAAACGCAAGGATACATGTATAAAAGAAGTAAGGGGGTCTAAATTAAAATCCAGTAGTCTAAAAAAAAAAAAAAGAATGTGTCCATAGTACACAGATGCCCCACTCGCACTATAATATTTTATAGTCAGTGGACCGTGAAATTGGTGTCAAAACTTTAATTTGGAATTAAAATTAGATAGATCATATCATAGTGAAAATGTGTACTAAGTTTCAAGTAGATGTGACTTTAACTTCATCAAAAACTATCTTGAACAAAAGCTTTAACCTGAGGTGGAACGAACAGACGGACAGACCAACCAACGAGCGAACAAACAAATGGAGGCACAGACCAGAAAACATAATGCCCCTCTTCTATCGTAAGTGGGGCATAAAAACCTCACTAAATAAAATATATATGAGTTAGTTATGTTCTTAAAGTTTTCTTAATATCTAATAGCAAAAAATAAAACCCTATGAAAAATTAACCACTTTCCAGTCCTGTGTAGCAAAAGTAAAATAATGCCAAGATGTTTACGAAAAGAATTGTGTAATATAAATTATGCAAAAGACTCTGTCAACTCCACGTGTCATTAATGTTGGAGAAGTTCAAGATCATGTCACACAAATGTTTGCTTCAATACTTGGAAGAAAGACGAATAGCTACTAGTCCTTACAATAACTTGTTTAACCCAAATCAAAATCAACTTTATGATCTCCAGTCAATTTGTGTATTGTGGTCACAATTTGGTAAAGAATTAATTATTTTTATTACAGAAGCACAGAATTTTATCAATCTAAATTATGGGAATGTAATGTCCAAGTTTGCAAAAGGTGGCTTAATACTGATGTTTGATTGATTGATTGTTGGTGTTTAACGTCACTTTCATCAATGTTGGCTATATAGCTGCAGCCAGGTTTCCTTGGTGCATGAGGAAGAGGATTGCCCTGAGTAAACATGCAATGACCTTTAGCAGGAAAATCAACAATCATGGTTAAATGATATTGCAGTCGAATGAACCTGCCACATGCAGTGTTGATAGGCTAGTGATACAGTAAATGAACTGTTTGGCCAACCAGGCCCCTTATTTTTATAAAGTTAGATTACAATAGTCAGTCATGTGTAAATATAAGCATGATATACTTGTTATTAAGAGGCAGTTTTAGGTCCTTGAAATCATAAAAGTTGTAAACTTATTCAAGCCTTTCAAAATTATGTTAATTTTATTGAAAAATTAACAGGCTGATGTAAATTTTATTGATAAATGAGCAGGCTGATGTTTATTTTATTGATAAAGAACATACTGATGTAATGTTGACACTTTAGTGCAGAAGGTCATATGCTTGTAATGTCGATATGACATAATAAATATGTAAAAAATAAGGTCAAAATTGACATATCTGACCTAAAATGGAGCTCCATGACAAGGCCTTGCCAAAAGAATTATTTTAAAAAGGTTTGAATTTTTGTAAAATACATCTTGTTGCAAATTATCTTTTTGGCTCATATCTAAATATTACAGACAATATCTGAAAATGAGGCTCTTTAGACCATTTTAGCACATTTTCACAAAATGCAAAACATTTGAAGCCCTAATGAAAAAAATGTAGGCAAAATTCAAATTGTAAAATCTGATAATTGACAGCATCATTTAGTCTAATGGACATCTGTTGAACGTTATTTGGATGATTTTTAATAAATAAAAAAATTCAAATTCAGCAGGGCAAAAAAAAGTGGCATCTTCATACATTTCCTTTTCAAAGAAACATGACTACACGAAGAATGAACTATTGTTTATGTCTTTCAACTATATTTGCAAAATCGTCAACAATTACTGTTACAAAAACTAAATACCAGGATAAAATCCTGCCTTCCTTAGGTTCAAATAGGTAAATAAATTTTTACTTCACAACTGAATTGCATTCACTGCAACTACTGTATGAATTTAATTAGTAAAGAAAAAATCTTCTGAGTCATGGGAACTACATTTTCTTCATTTTGTTTACAGAAGAGAAGATAGGTAATGCCAGAAAGACCAAAAGTAGTAGGGAAAACACTCCACAACAAAAGTTCTGATAAGAATACTTAGTTAGAACTAGAACCAATTGAGGTAATGTCTAATTGAATATTCATGAGTATACATTTCTGTCAATAGTAAAGGGATCAGAATAAATGAATTCTTAAAAGCATTTATAGTCCAGTCATAGACCTTTCATATAAGTAATCTTCAAGAAAACAGCATAATACAAGACTCAGAATTCAATCTTGATAAAGACCTTTATCTGCTGTAATATCCTTTGATTCAGAAGATCAAAGTAAAAAATGCATTTAATGTTGAGGACAAATAAACACATTAACTGTTCACCCTGACGAACAGTGTGTAAACTCATCTTTCCAAGAAATTAACTACAGACAAATTATCAAAACGGAAAGAAAATCGGTAAAGGTCTACATTATCACGATCCTAATAAGATCATAAGATCATCAAGTCAATAAAATACAATGTTACAATGGTTAAACATGATACCAAGATAATCATACTTAACTTATTCTTAATGTTTCCTATTACCAAAGTATGTCAACGTTGTTAATTCAAACTCAAGTCTCAAAGCATCATTGTATGTATCAAATGAGTACTAGTTATATTGATTCAATATCAGAAAAAGTCATGTAAACCATGTCATATATGTTCTCAATTGGATAGCTACATCATTCTATATATTAAATAATTTAATGAGACTTTGAAAAAAAAACCACTTTGAAGTCATACAAATTATATGTAAGACATGTGAGATGGCAAATCTTTTGCTTAGGTATAATCTCAAATTATATTCCAAAGTGGTATACATATTGGATGAGGGATGCCGGGTCATTAGCAGTAAATTTAAGAATCAAACTATATTCAAGTAACATTCACAATAGGTCAGATCAATTTGCTATGGTTTTTTTTTTGGAAATTGCAACTTGCAGGAACTTTTATATAATGCCAGTGTCAACTAATACAATTTTAGATTGAACTATAGAGGACTAATAGCTGGTGATTCCTATACATTTTGTACTTGTACACAACCATACTGCAGAAAATTTGATAAACGCTTGTTTTTTCTATTCATTGTCTGTTGCTAGACCACATCATCAGAAGAGACAATTTTGAAAATATGTATCAACAGTCAACCTAGGGATAATTATGACCAAGATTAGTTAAATAAGTACAGCAAATATAAAAAAAAGAAGATGTTGTACGGCTCTAAACATGAAACAAAATGACACAAAAAGTAACAACTATATGTCACTGTGCAACCTGCACAACAATGAGCATAGCACATACTGCAGAGTCATTTTTTTTTCATTTTTTTTTTAAAAAGTTTACAAATGGTGACAGAAGGATGCATCACATCAAGAACAGCAACTAACAGCAACAGCTTACAGTGCCTCTTAAGGAGGCTCGCGGGTATAAGATTTTCAGAAAAAAAATAAACATTAATTTTTCAATACAAATTTTATTTACAACCTTTAATAGTTGTAACTTTATCATTTGGTACAAAAATCGTTCCAAAAAATCAATTTGTGTTGACCCCAGGTGACTTTTAAAATGTAGATATGATGTAAAAAGCTCCAAATTATCTCCCTTTGGTGCAAAAATGCCATTTTTTGGCATTAAAATTGAAATATCTTTTTTAACTTTTCGGTGACCTATATTTTTTATTGTTGTTTTCAAAAAAGCTGTACATAAACTAAATAATTGTAAAATTTGAGCGATTTCTGTTATTTAGTTCTTTCTTTTATTTCGAAATTACCGTTTTTTCTCCTATTAGTTCAACAGAAAAAAAGGACATCAACAAAAATGTATGCTTCTTTCGAAGGCAGATTGTGAGCGTAAATGAACGGTGACCCCATTTTTTTATTTCATTTTTCTATTAAGTATAAGATAAAGTTCATTTATAGAAAAATAAAGAGAAATCCTATATTAAATAAAAAAAATCATTTAGACCCGCGAGCCCCCTTAAGGCCAATTTTCAAATAAAAATAATAAGCAAACTATTTTTTATTTAAGTTTCTTGTGTATAATTCGGAGTTAAGTATGACGTCCATTATCACTGAACTAGTATACATATCTTTTAAGGGGCCAGCTGAAGGACGCCTCTGGGTGCGAGAATTTCTCACTACATTCAATAGTTATAGGAAGATGTGGTGTGAGTGGCAATGAGACAACTCTCCATCCCCATTGGTGGCCTTCGGCTGTTGTCTGCTCTATGGTCAAATTGTTGTCGCTTTGACACATTCCCCATTTCCTTTCTCAATTTTATAAAGTAAACAACTTGTCCATCTCATCACTGTTCCTAACAAATCCACCCCATATCTTATAACATGAGACGTTTTTGTTTACATTTAGTGATTTACTCATTTTGAAACATTTCTTTTGACATGCTATATTTGTTTCTATACAAATTATATTTCACATGTAAGACAACATAATGTTGCTACCAGTTTTTGTCAACTTGTCTGTCTGTAAATCACAATGCAAACACGGTGATTCTATAGACGTATTCAAAACAGAGAAGTCTCGCTGATGTTTGTTTATTGCTGTCACTTACAGCATGCTGAGGTTGTCCAAGAAAATCAATCACTAGTGTACTTTCCTCGCCAACCTTACATCTTTGCACTATGTAAATTAGTTTGAATGAATATCTGATGTCTATTAAACTAGTTCTATATGATCTAAAACTCCAAGGACGTGTAAAATCCAATAATTAAGTCAAATTCTTCAGAAACCTATTTTGTTAAAACATGCTTTAAAATAGTGAATTTTGAAGAGTGAATCCATCAAGTGATTAAAATATTTAGTGACAATTATTGTAATAATTGTAAAATAATAACTTTAATTAACACTGGTACCAGATTTCCTGCTTAAAATATAATCCATGTTAGAACCATAAGTAGAATAAATGTTACAGAATTTGGATTATTTTGGCAAAAATGTATTTTATCATGGTCATACACTATAAGACTGGGTGGTGACAAAAGGGGAAGAGAGGTTACACTTTCAAGGGTTCACTCACTGTTCATGTTTTGGTTGTATATTTAGATCACTACATATCAAGGGGATTATTATTTTACCCAAGGATTTGTATAGTGAGTCTCGATTATTATGGGGCGATATACAAATACCAGTACATGTACTTGTTTTATCTTTCTTGACTCATCTTTGGTTAAATGGTTTGCAAGGGAGCATTTTATACCTTATGTCCTATGTCTTTACCTAAAGATATAGTAAGGCTGGTTTTAGTGTTAAACTTTAGTAAGAGGAACCAAGCATAGTAACTAAACAGTCCAATTTCATGATTCGACTCAGGTCCCTTATAGTACAAGAAATCCCTTTCAATATGAAAAATAACCCTCCAAAGGGATTTAACTCTTCAAAACATTTTGTTAGGAAAAAAAAGAAATCTGCAAATCCACCCAATAAGGTTTGATTAATGGATTCACTGGACATTTCTTCTTATCTTACAAAAAAAAGATAATATTTCAAATTTTCATTTTTTAACAGGCTTGAAAAATATCAAATACAAATTGTTCTTTCAATCTCTTTGCCTTTCAAGGAAATGACCTTCTGCTCACAAACAACTTCAACCAGGAAGCAGACATAACAAAAACCATTGCAATGTTTATACATTGTATAACAAATTGTTGAAGTGCAGGGACATACTTTCACAGTTTGAAGGCACAGAGCATCCTAACCACCAGTAATCTTATACCATAATGACTTGGAGTAAATGTCAATTGCCATAGACTAAAAATGCTATTATTTTCCAATGACCTTTTAAAAGGACAGAGGAAACAATATTCATTTTCTAATAAGAAAAGATTCAACAAATATTCTCTCTGACCAATCTAATAGCTTCTTAAGAAGCAGGGTTATTTGCACTGTTATAACATTTTAGCATTCTTCCAATAAACAGTTTTCGGTCAATAAATTCCTCAATAATCCTGTAAATGATTGCCTGTAAGATTGAAAGTGCTGTCATAACCTTATTTTGTCTAGATTACTGTCGCTCTAATGTACTTCTTACAATGATTTCCATAAATTTATTGGTAGTGTTTTTGATTTTACCGTATTTAGATACTGAGTTACTGTTTTATCATATTCATTTACACAGTTAGAGTTTAATGTATTCATTTACATATTTACAGCGTTACATAATTACATAAAATATATACAGTGTTAGAACGATCATTTACATAATATTAAAGCATGATTAGAGTTTTAAATGTTAATAAAAAGAGATATTTAGGTTTGAAGCAACATAAGCTGTTGAATAAATGTTTAGCGATTAGACTCAAATTCTTATTTTGATTTATAACGTACTAATATTATATTTCCAGATTACAAAAAGTCCCCCAATAAACCTTATCTTTCATTTTTATGACTGAGCAAGCTTAGCACATACACAAACTTCTCCATCTAAGGATCAAATTGAATGTGGCCTCAATACGAATTCAAATTTGGTACAATTATTGACCTACAAGCCAACAACACATGAGCATCAACTTTGAGCTTATTTTGACAATATCTAACCAAACTGACTGCTAAAAGCGAAAAAAAAAATCAAATCAAATATTACATTTTCTGTCATTAAGATTATTAAAAAAATGTTTAAAACCTCAAAAACAAATAGCATGAAACTCCATCAGTCAAATAAGAGCAGTTTCAAAGATGTAATTCTTTCTGTACGGTATGGAAATTTAAGTGGGAACTCATGGAAACACTTTGTAGACCATCTACATTACTTTGCAGAATAATTAAGTAATTGTTATTTGCTTAATGCCCAGTGGCAAATATTTCTGGCCAAGATCAAAATAATAATAATGACCTGTCAATCAAATGTGTTGTATTTGATTCACAGGTTCTGCATAGTTGGTCAAAAAGTATAAAGGGTGGAATTTCAATTGTAACTGGAATATGAAGGGTCAGAAACATTTCCTTACAACAGGCCACCTATGGACCCTTTAAAGAGTTGTTACAAGTATTTATGAACATGCAAGGAAAGTGACACACTAAGTAAACCACACATTGATAGACCACCAGATGTGGCTGTTAATCAATACATCCTGCAAAAGTAACTGGACTCTCTCTTACACATGATTTATACTGTTTGATTGGAAAAGTGTTTATACCCCAGTAATGAGGAAACCAGTAGTAGCATTTTATAGCATGATAATTTCAAATTTAGATAATGTCCTGGTCAATCATTTGTCAATGGTGCATGTAGACTGAATATAATAAATTTTGTATTCTACAACTTTCAGCCAATCAATTTGTTTAATAAACAGTTAAAGGGAAACAACTCTAACTAGTTACTGAAAAAGCTACAGTTTGAAACAAACATATATTACTATCCATTTAACTTAAGTCCAAATTAATATTTACCCTTAACCCTTTCCTCCATTGAAATTTTTTTTTGCATACTTGATTCGCATAGGATTTTTTTAATAAAATGCTGAACATATGCTTTGAAGCATTAAGGCATTGCGAAAAACAAATATTTCATCAAATAAATTAAAGTAGGATATTCCTATGATATTCCTTTTCATATTGGATACAAATTTTATTAATTCAACTGCAAACACTTTGTAGTCAAAGTGTTTCAACTGAGGTACTACACAGGCGTCAAAAGGCGTCATTATGGAGTAAGGGGGGTGGCGTCAAAAGGAGTCATTATGGAGGAAAGGGTTAATGTTTCTCCCTATATATTCCAAATCTTTAACCTAATTTTGCCCATTTGAAATAGAAGATGAAAATGGAGACAATATGTGGCATTGGTGGTTCTCTCATTGATATACTTATTTGTTTTGGTTTTTTTCATTGTCAAAAGCTGTATTGATGTTTATAATTGCTAATATCCATTTCAATTGAACTTTGGTGAATATTTGTCTCATTGGCAACCATACCACATCTCATTGTTTGTATATGTATTCCACACATCTTTGTTTATACAAATGTACATTTTCTTTACTATATTGGAAGAGTTTTTCTGTATCAACCTACATCATGAACAATTAAAGCAACAAACTTAAGCTAAATTGTTAAGCAATTAGTATAGAAGTGAAAGGACAAAGCCTTCTGAATAAGCATGTAAATTAACCAAACCAGGCTAAGATTTAACTACAACAACCACTTATAATGTGGATAAGCATAATAATCTGTCAAGACTGTGGCAGGTATGGTTTGAATGTATTGGTAAATATTCATCAATCACTTACCTTTTGTCATTTCTTTACTTATCTATACATATTTTGTGTCTTATACTAGCTGCCCATGGATTTTAAATTCTTCAGTCAAACTCTTAATTAATCCTGCAAAATAAAAGTTCTGACATTATATAGCTTTTTGGAATTGTTTATTTTATTATGTTTTAAATTGATGAATTTTGCTCTGGTTTACCTGTAAAGCACAATATTGACATAATTGTCCTATGAAATATTGTCCACAAATTAAATATCTTACCCCACCAAATTCTGTATGTACATGTCCCTAGTGTAGTCTAGAGTTTGTAATTTAGTGGTTGTTATTGGTTGCTGCATTTGCCAAATTTGTTTTTTTATTTATTATTTTGCATAATTAGGCAGTGCTTTTTTTTTTAATTTTAAATGCTGAACATTTTAACATGTCATGGCCTATTGGTTTTGTTCATTGAAGAAGCTGATTGTCAGGGCAACCTACAAAAGAAGTCATGCAAATTACCTTAAAGCAAATAAGTTCAAAGAGATGTAACTCCTAGAAAAAAAATTGAATATAATTTCCTGTCCATATGCACATCTACATAGTATGTACTTATTATCTTAAAAGATTTCATGAAATTCTGTTGTGTAGTTTCAGAGGAGTTGTGATGACAAACTGTTGCAGTAGTACATTAAAGTAAATAAGTTCAAAGGGAGTAATTAAAAAAAAACTGAATCGTAATTTCCTGTCGATATGCATACTACATAGTATGTCCTTAATATCGTTTTGAAGGTATCTGGTAGCCCTTAACACAGGATTATTATATATATTCTCTAATGGAGAAAACTTTCTTGTTCAAACATTAGCAAAGTATAAATAATAGATATCAGCTTAACAAATAACCAATACCTTATATTTACATGTATAGTCACTTTAATAACAACAACTTTAAATAAATGTCCCATTAACCATTTTGATTATTTATTGCAACAACTCTTAACATAAAATTAATTAAAAAAAAAGACCAAAAACCAAGAATGTGTCCATAGTACATGGATGCCCCACTCACACTTATCATTTTCCATGTTCAGTAAACAATGAAATGGGGGTTGAAATTCTAATTTTGGCATTTAATTTAGAATGATCATATCAGAAGGAACAGGTGTACTTAGTTTCAAGTTGATTGGACTTCAACTTCATCAAAAACTACCTTCAAAAACTTTAACTTGAACTTCGCACTATAATTTTTTATGTTCAGTGGACCGTGAAATAGGGTCAAAACTTTAATTTGGCATTAAAATTAGAAAGATCATATCATGGGGAACATGTGTACTACGTTTACTATCGTAGGTGGGGCATAAAAATGAATTCAAAATTATAAAAAAAAGAGATTAAAATGTATCTTAACTATAAATGTTACAAACATAAATTATCTTTGTATGTTATGGTTTAAATAGCTAGGGGTGTCTGTATGATCCAAATTATTGGTTATTCAGTTTGAGGCATAGCCATTGTGAGTCGACCAAGAATTAGTCAATCGAAAAAATAAATTTATTGAAATAAATTATGTAAAAATATAATTTATTAAAAAGAATGACCAATAACAAAATAACAATGTCTGAAGTATAAATATTTCGAAGTTCTGTAGTATATTTAGGTTATTCTTTGGTGTTCTGTTGTAAAAAGACCCTCCCTATCTTCCAGTGCATGATTTATAAGACAAGGTACGAGTTGTCATGGGACGAGATGACCTGGTACGGGTAGACAATCGTACGAGTTAACTCGATAACGTATTTTCTTAGATAGAATTAGGGGAGTAATGCCTTCATACAAATGCATAGAATGTAATAGAAAATCATAAGTTTGGTGACACGTTATTACATGTTTTTGAAAAGAATACAGATGTAGTTTTCAGAATTTTCCCGCAGGGCACTTCATTTTTACATGTTGCTTCCGGTTACATTTATTGTTAGAAGATATCCTATTGGTGCAGATTTTGTAAAAGTTTTGTAACAACCAATCAAATTTATTAATACAACTACGTCCATTAACTACACCGGTAGCCGTTGAAAGAAAAGAAGAGGCTGTGTAAAATCAGTAATCATCCATCTCACTGTTTGTTATCGTGAACAAATTAACAATGAAAAGTTTTCTTGGGAAGTTTTTGTTTCTTTTGTTGTTGGTTTTACCAACAACCTTGATGATATTTGAATCTGGTAAGTACTTTCCCTTTCGAGATGTCAAACTTCACTTCTGATACGTGGCACTTTTGTGCCACATAGTTGTACATGAGTCCCACTTTACCGCACCAACATGATGCAGTATTAAATCTGTTATGTTGCTTAAATATTTTGCCTGTTTTGAAGGCTAAGTTTTTAAACTTTTCGAATGACCCGTTATGTTAAAACAAAGAGTCCATACGTGGCAACTGAAAAATGCATACTGTTTTGTTTATATAGAGCTTTTCCTTCTAGTTACATGTAACTTGTCAAAACTAATATGACTGTATACAATTTGTATCAAGATTCATCATGTCAAATGATAATTTGTAGGTGCAATTGAAATAGACTTTATATTTTAAATTTTAAACAATAAAAGTACATGTATATACCAAATTATTATGTTGACCTACATGTTCCATATTTTTGGGTTCACTGAACTTTAAGTGATAGTTTTTACTCAGAGAGGAACATTTTATGCAGTGAATGCGTCTTGTTTAATTATTTATTGGTTCAAGTACTTTTTACACGTAAATTTATAATATATGTGTTCATTTTAGGAAAGTCTATAGCTTTCGCAGCAGAAGATGGAGGAGGTGATGCTATGGAAGGTGAGGATGAAGATGTTAATGTAGAGACTGAGGGTGGTGAAGAAGAACCAGAAGCTGCTGTCACAGAAACAGAAAAGGTATTGGCTCTTGAACATGTATAAAAATGCATGTATTTTATGGAGGTTTTCTAAGTTTAATGAAAACAACTTTACAAGTGCATGTACATGTATATTGCTTATTTAAAAACATAATGAAACCTACTCTAGAAGGTGTATTATTTATTTTCACTGCTAGAATTTGGTAGAAATTGAAATTTTGAAAACTTCAAAAACAAACAAAGGAATATTTTATTAAACCAGTTAAGACCATGCTACCATGTTCTGTTACAACAGAAATCATTTGAATACAAATCCTTTCCTTGAAAATGTACAACGAACATGAAGAATTGATTGATCACAAAAGTGACATGAAAGAACAACAGCAGATATTAAATCCATTATGACAAATATATGTTTACTACAGTACATTTTTACTTAATGACAAACAATAAAAGTACATGTATAAACCAAATTATTATCTACATGTTCAATATTTTTGGGTTCACTGAACTTGAAGTGATAGTTTTTACTCACAGAGTGGAACATTTTATGCAGTGAATTTGTCTTGTTTAATTATTTATTCGTTCAAGTACTTTTTACACATATATATGTGTTCATCATCTCCCAGGATCAAAATTTTACTATTTATTTGATTTAAAGTATTAAATTGAGTTGCAAAATTTGTCTATAATATAACATTGCTATTCCCAAAAAACTGTTTTTTGAACATTTAAACTAAATAAATTATAAACAAGCATTTTTACCGTACATATACTATTGAATGTTTGCTATCATTTCTAGGGAGAGGGAGAGGAAGAAGAAGAAACAACACAATTAAAACCTTCTGAAGATGCTGATGTTATAACTCTTTTTACCAAGCCCACTGGTACAACAGGTAATTAATTTGTTTAAGTGGTATATCAAAAAAGTATTTAAATATATCATATTATTTAGTGGCAGTAATCTAGAAATAAGGAATTTATACTTGGGAGTTTTCTAAAGTTTCTTTGAAGGTTTTGTATATTACAGAATGAAACCTATTAACTTTGCCTTAAAAACTGAAAACCATTTTCAGTTCTGAATCTAAACTTAATATATTTTATGTACAAGAGGCTTTGTCCTCAATAACAAAGTAAAAACACTGAACATTGAATTCAATAGTGTAGGAAGTTTTATTTTTACACAATTGAACCAGTATGTAGTTCGTCATTTATTCTAACTTTCTGTTTGCTTTATTATAGATTTGCCAGCTGGTAAACTAGTGAGATTTTTGGTAGGATTTACAAACAAAGGAGATAAAAAGTTCACCCTTGAATCATTGGGAGCATCATTCCGTTATCCACAGGACTACAACTTCTTCATCCAAAATGTATGTTATCTAATATGTACACATGTATACTATGTGTTTGTAGAATACTTTAAACAACTTTTATGTAAAATAATGTTTTTTTTGTAGAATTCTTTGTTCACATCTCAAGCAAACATTAAGTTAAAAACATGCTTCATTCAAATTTTGTGCATTAGGTCTGTTCTATCTGTTATGTAATAGTTGGGTGTTCTAGTAGTGTCAGAGAGTAGTGTAATAGGTCATATTGAGTTGCTTTGATATTGATTGCTTTTTCATTATGTAGAATGTTATCGATTGTCTTTACAAACAACTAGTCACAAATGCTACATTTTTTCAATGTGATGCATTCTAGCGTTTTACTTTAACCTATCTTGGTCATGAAGTGGTGTTTGATAAGATACCACAGACTTTGAGATCTACCTCTTTTGTTTTTGGTTTGTTTTAAAAAAAAATACCTCTTTTGATTGTCTGCTGGCTGGCTATAGAAACGCATTATAAAATGTACATAGTAATAATGGTACAGTATACAAACATTCAATATAAGTAATAGCTGTTAATTTATAGAAGAACTGGAAATTAATGTTGCCTTTTTCTTCTTTCAGTTCACTGCCGCCACTTACAACATGGAGGTTGAAGCCAAGCGTCAGGCTACTGTTGAATATGCATTCAGTCCACCAGAATCATTCGCTGCAAGACCATTTGGATTGACCATCCTTCTGGACTACAAAGATGAGGTGAGAATTTTATTATAAAAAAAACAAGTATGAAATGATTAACCATGTTGACAACCAAAGAAAAGCTGGAATCTTCCTTGAGCTTCGTAGACACAAGCAGTACTAATGCCTGACAAAAGGAATAACCTGCTACAAATTAAAGTTTTAGTGGAACTCGCTATTTCAGAATTATCTGTTAAATGTGTTATTCATGAGATAATTTTTTTATGGTTTTACTTGTATGTTACTTTTTAGGATGGCAATTCATTCCAGAACGCTGTATTTAATGAGACCGTGAATATCATTGAACCTGATGAAGGACTAGATGGTGAAACGTAAGTTTAATCAAATTTATCAAAATGTCTTGATGCAGAAAAATTGATTCTAGTGAATATAGAAATTAAAAACCTATTGGTTTGATATCTGTCTTAGATATATTCAATTCAATTTATACAAGCTTGTCAGTGATACAGGATTATTCATTATTTTTTAAACCATAACTAAATCTTTATCTATTGTTTGTCAAAGATGCAAGCTGTGATTCTGTGGTTGAAGGTACAAAATGTAGTTCAATGTTTCTTCAAGATGCTGCAGCTGGCATTTGTAAAAGTTAACTTGTACAGTACGGGTAGGGACTTATTTTTATGGATGTCTTAATCCGTCTAGTCGGATATGAATAATCGGACATTTTTATGGTAGGTAGTATGGTCATTAATCAACAAATCCAGGTGTGATTGGCAATATATTTGTCCTTTCATCATAATCCGTGCTGCTAGAATTACGGTTCACTGATTTCAGAATCAGGTTACCTGTAATTTTAACCTCTCGGTCACTTTATTGATTACATCGTTTTTGACATAAAATATTTTTACAGGTGAAGTACTGGAGAAAACTTTGTTTTAATAAAAATAGCCTATTTTTTTAATTATAGTTTTTTATATTTCAAATGCTATTTATTTTCTAATTTTTTCCTCAAAATTATTTTTGTTCTATGTTCTTTGTTGTTGTTTTTTTTTTTTTCGTGTATCTGTTTCTTATTTGTTTGCATAAAATTTCAAACATAAATATTTTTACATGTATTCTATTTCTGGAAGCTTACGGTTATTTTTGTTTTACTCGTAAATCCATTAGCAGAATGCTGTCTCCAGGTTTAGTTTGACGCGGCCACATGCAAAATATTTCTATATGTATTTAATATTAGTCTGTGTTGGGTCAGTTCCGAGATAAAAAAAAATAATTACAGTGAGCAATACTTGTATATTATTTAGTAGCTTGCTGATTCTTTGTAGTTTTTACTTTTTACTGTAAACAATTTATTGTCCGAAACTTCAAAGTTGGAGATGTATCAATAAAATAGAACGCAAATAATAACACTAGAAGAAGATATTGATTCTTCCCGGATATAAGTTTATTTTAAGATTTCCGTGTTTGTTCGTTATGCGAAATTTATATAATTGATCTGCATTTGGGGGTAGGGGGTAAATAGGGTCCGGATCTCGAAATCCCGGCTTAAAACACGAAGTCCCAAGGTCCCGTATTTAAATAAATCAAAATCCCGACATCGCGAAAAAAAGAATTCCCAGATCCCGAAAGTGTTAATCCCGAACTTAAATTAATTGCGTAATATTAATATTACGCACAATCCATGTAAAAAAGGAAACTTGTATGTTATATATTTTTAACAGCAATTTGTTAAGAAAAATTTGCCGCGAAAAGATAATTCCATGATACACATATTAGTGATCAACAGCATGTGCACGTGGTTGAACTTTAACTTGACTCCACTCGCAATTTTATTAAATGCTAATAAAAGATGTTAAAGATCGATTTTGTCCACTGCACGAGATTTTTATATGGCGGGAAATGTCGTAACAGTAAACTCAGGTGACCTTACTGAACGACCGTGGGAAAATCCATTCATGATTAAATTTGATGTGGAATGATTGACAGTATTGTGCGTTAGTTTTGAGGCTCTTGATCGATTGACCAGAATAGAAATTTAATCGATTTACATACATGTAAAATCAAAACAAGATTTAGTCTTCTTTAACTATTTTTTGTTTTATTTTTATCAGTCATTTCCCGGATTCCCATTTAAATATTCTACTTTGGAGAACTCCATTAAACTTCGGAAATAATACAACATCGATTTAAAAATTCTTACAGACTGCGCGAGCTATAGAATGACTAGAAGTACGACGAAAAGTAAACACAGCTGATCATGAATAGTACGATTAGCCTTCAACCCCATTGGGGTATAAATTTGCATTTATTCAATAAACTATAAATTTTGATTTTCGTGTCTCGATTCGTAAAATATATTTATAATAAAAACACCGGCGATTTTCATAAAAGAGTGGACTGAGACATGAAAATAGACAACGGACAGAAAGTCACAGGACATAAAGTCACAAATTTGACAGGACAAAAAGTCACAGGACAGAAAGGCAATATCTCGAATGTCAACAATTTTTTGTTAAATTAAAAATAGGAATCGAAATATGATCACGGCGTTATAAATATTGTATTTAAAGAAACCAATTGTTTGACTTTCAAAGAGATTAACGGGAAATATGTCAAAATAGAAAACACGAGTGATCTGTCTGACCAAAATGTTTTACTTGCGAGAAATGATTGACAGGTGTGATTTGATGTAGAGGCTCCGACGGGGAAAGTTGTATCAAAAGGAAAATAACTTTATTCACAAAGCCTATACATATTTTATAAATACGATATGTTGGCCTTATACTTAAAATTGTGTTTCTAATAATAACATATAAAGGAACAGGACATTAAAAGGGGGAAAATAATATAACCATCAATGAAAACTCGTATAGTTTACGGGATTGATGTCTCAACAATTTGATTTAAACTTCGATTGAAAACAGTCTTGGTTGTTATTAGGCTTATTATTTTGAATTAGATGAAATATTTACGGTTTACAAATACAAATGCAAATACAAAATAGTTTATTGGCACAAAACTATTATAATAATTGGCAACACAATATATTGTTAAAAATCGTCTTTATTTCATTTTCAAATTATAAAAAAAAAAATCCCACATTCATGATATTTAATTTTAATTTTAATTCTAAATATTTAATTTTTAATTTTAATTCTTATATTTAATTTTAATTTCAATTCTTTCTCTTTGAATACAAAACAATATTTTACATTTATCTATTCTCCATAAATACAAATATATCTGTACAGGTAAAATTTAATTCTAATCAAGCTGGTACAGATTGATTTACGACCTTCCACTTGGATATTGCACAGCAGGTGTTTATTACTCTGGGACAACTGTCCGACCAGTCTGACATCTAGACGGATTAAGGCTTCCATAAAAATAAGTCCCTACCTGTACTGTATGTATTATTGAATATTAACTGTACCATGCATATCATATTTCATGAGGTAAATCCTCATTCTACTCGGTTATGTATTACAATTAGTTTAAGTTAATGTTTGGGTCAAGTTTCAAGAGGTCTGCAAATGTATTAAAATAAATAACAATAATAACTTGTAGTTAACAAGCATTTCTAAATTATAAACTGTATTTTCTTTCAGATTTTTCCTGTATGTATTTTTGGCAGCATTAGCAGTACTACTTATGGTAGGAGCACAACAATTCCTTGGAACTTTCAGCGTAAGTAATAACTATCATCCTCCTAGTATTGATACATTATTGGTATATCATCTATAGTTAACAAATTAAATTATTTTTGTATTAAATAGTATTATGTTTTTGGTCAATACCAGTTCCATTAAATTTCCTGGCAACAAACCAAGAGGAGATTTTGATGTGCCAACATTAATTGTAAAAGCTGTAAATGAAAAATGGGAACTTTAATTCTAGGTATAGACATTTTTTATTTTGTACTATACTGATGAATCTTGTGCAAGTGAAAAGATGAAATACTCAAATAGTTTCATATTAAATCAAGTTCTTTTTCACAATTCAGGAAAATGGTTTTAAGTAAGGGTGTATGAATTATTAGAGGTATATGTGTGATCTGATTTCAATTGTACAACATTTTCTTCTTATTATTTTAGAGAAAGCATCTATCTAAACCAAAACCAAAGGTAGAAATGGGAACACAGAACTCAGACATTGATTACGACTGGATCCCAAAGGAAGCCCTTCAAAGTAAGAATTGGGTTTATCAGTGCAATAAATATAAATGGGTTGAAAACGTTCTTTTAGCCATTCAGCATACTGAATTAACAATTACCTGTGTTAATATTTTGTCTTTTCTAGGTGTGTACAAATTATAACATGCATTCTAGTTTTCCAAGCATAAATACTGATAAGAAAATGGTTGGTGCAAGTTCCAGCAAGTGATAGATTATACAATATCTTTCAACTTTCTTGAGACTTGCTAAAATAAGATTGAGGATGTTTGACTTTCATAATCTCTTGGTGGGTTATGGAGGGTTAGGAATTCTCTAACATAATACTAAAAAAAAAAATTTTGTAACTAATCTGATTGTGCAGTGTTCATCATGGTCTGCAAAATAACTTTATCTAAAAGAAACTTCTTGATTTAAAAAATCTTTGGGCGCAAGTTCCAGCAAGTGATAGATTATACAATATCTTTCAACTTTCTTGAGACTTGCTAAAATAAGATTGAGGATGTTTGACTTTCATAATCTCTTGGTGGGTTATGGAGGGTTAGGAATTCTCTGACATGCTAAAAATCTATTTTACAACCATACAGATTTAACATGGTTCATCTGACCTTAATGTCTTTTTCATGGATCAATGATGATGTCAATTTTATGCCATAACTCAAGTAGACAGATACTTTATCTAAAAGTCTTTCTTCAACACAAAATGCATAATGATCAGTAAATTGGGCAATACTTTTGTGTTTTATAAAAAAATCTTGTGTCTTACTTTTTTTTCAAAAATCCTTTCTGAAACTACTGAGTCCTTGCAAACACCTGTTTAGAAGAATTTTGGTCTGGTGTTGTAAGCATTCATAAATAATAACCACTTTGCAAGTGTGTAGAAATACTGATATGAAAAACTTCTTGGGTTGCAAGTTCCAGCAAGTGATAGATTATACAATATCTTTCAACTTTCTTGAGACTTGCTAAAATAAGATTGAGGATGTTTGACTTTCATAATCTCTTGGTGGGTTATGGAGGGTTAGGAATTCTCTGACATGCTAAAAATCTATTTTACAACCATACAGATTTAACATGGTTCATCTGACCTTAATGTCTTTTTCATGGATAAATGATGATGTCAATTTTATGCCATAACTCAAGTAGACAGATACTTTATCTAAAAGTCTTTCTTCAACACAAAATGCATAATGATCAGTGAATTGGGCAATACTTTTGTGTTTTATAAAAAAATCTTGTGTCTTACTTTTTTTTCAAAAATCCTTTCTGAAACTACTGAGTCCTTGCAAACACCTGTTTAGAAGAATTTTGGTCTGGTGTTGTAAGCATTCATAAATAATAACCACTTTGCAAGTGTGTAGAAATACTGATATGAAAAACTTCTTGGGTTGCAAGTTCCAGCAAGTGATAGATTATACAATATCTTTCAACTTTCTTGAGACTTGCTAAAATAAGATTGAGGATGTTTGACTTTCATAATCTCTTGGTGGGTTATGGAGGGTTAGGAATTCTCTAACATAATGCTAAAAAAGTTAATTTTGTAACTAATCTGATTGTGCAGTGTTCATTAGTCTGCAAAATAACTTTATCTAAAAGAAACTTCTTGATTTAAAAAAATCTTTGGGCGCAAGTTCCAGCAAGTGATAGATTATACAATATCTTTCAACTTTCTTGAGACTTGCTAAAATAAGATTGAGGATGTTTGACTTTCATAATCTCTTGGTGGGTTATGGAGGGTTAGGAATTCTCTGACATTTTCTAAACAATTATTTCATCATTGATTGGATCTTTATTTGTAAGTTACTATATACCTGTAAGTACAAAGTATTGTAATGTATATTTTCAGATTTTTTTAAAGTTCAACTAATGCAAACACATGCTACAGATAGTTAATTATTGTTTTTTTATTTTTCAGAAAACTCCCCTGGCCGCTCTCCGAAACAATCGCCGAGACAGAGGAGGAGCAAGAGAGCCACAAGTTCAGGCGAAGAATAATTCTAGAGTTGCTGTGTATCATACAAATGTCAATTAAGCTCAACCTATTAATCCCTTTTCAGCGAAAGTATAGTAGTTACATAGACTGCAAGGCTATTATTAAATTGTTCACACGAAATCATGTAATTCTCTAACTTGGCATGCTGTTAATTAGTTCGTTTTAAATTATTCCGCAACTCAGAAAGATATATTGCATTTAAAAATATTTGTTTTGATAAAATATGTTGTTTAAGAGTTTAAGCCAACTTATTGTATTAAATACATTTTATTGTTGTGTCTCATGATGGAAAAATTTGACCAATCATATCATCCAAAAAATGCTAGCTTTATATGTTAAAACTTTTGACACATTTTTTTTATCAGATCATAAGTTTGGCTATAAAAGAAGAGCTAATCTATCATATCATTGTTGAAAGATGGTGTAAAATTTGAAGTTTAAAATTTTATCAAAACAAGTACTTTTATAGAGTGAGAGATGAATGAAAGTATTATGCAATTGTGATTTTGTAAATTGTGATAGTTATTTTGAGCATGACAATATTTGGTAAAACCACCTTTTCTGTATGATGATATACTTATTGTGAATGTTGTAAATTTAGTGACGGTATTCAGAAAAGTAGAAATGCATTGATTTTAGTATTACCCAACACAATCTATTTCAGAGCTGTCCCATGGGGAAAGTTATTCCAAAAAGATTATTGCCCTCTTTCATACATTTATAGAATGATGTAAAATATGTGTAACTAAAAAATCATTGCCCCCTACCATAAACTACAGGGTTAGGAAATTCTGTACATTACTTCCATTTAAAAAGTGCTGCACTGCATTTCTGAAGTATTACAGTTTATTCCATATATGGCAGCTTAGAAACGAGTAAGTGATTTAAAACATTGAATTAAATATAATTATTTATAGCAGAATACATCAAAATTTCATACATGTTTAACCAATGCAAGTTACAAATGATGAAACACATTCTGTGGTCTGAAACATATCATGCACAAAATGAATTGATTACAGATTATTGTATGTATGGTGTATGATTGGATTTAGGTTGTGAATATGTTCTGGGTGATGGTACATTCCAAACTTCTTTTTTCTAGTCATGCCTTCCTGTTAAATGATTAATTTTGGTATCTGTTTAATTAATAGTAGTTATTATTCTGTGCAAACTTCTAGAAGATCAGCTTTCACAGTAAAACTAAAAAGAAAATATCAAAATGCACTAGCTTTAATTAATTTCTTGCTTATTTGTGTTAATATACAACTTGTGTGTCTAAGAATAAGTATTGTTATATGAATTTATGTAGAGGTTGACTAATTTGAAACTTGTCTGAAATTAGATATGAACCTTAAGAAGGAATAGTGTTGAAGCATGTTTTATGAGACTTAATGACCATTACTTGAAGTGTAATAACTATATATTTTAATTTACAAACTTGAGAATAGTTGTGCTCTATGTTTTTTCATATTTCTTTCTAAATTGATACACTTGTTCAAAAAAAATACTGTACCAACTTAATTTCAACCAGACTACCCTATGCAACATTTTTTTTATTATTAATATGAAGATGTATATGACATGTTATTAGGACTGGAACTAAGTCTTGTCCATCTAAGGGTCTAATAGTGTTTTAAACTGATATTTGGTGCTGAGCTTCACCAGTTAACTATGTGATATTTATGCTTAGCTGAAAGGAAGTACAAAATGAATGCTATATTATCTTATGACTCAGCAAGATTAATGACAGTTGTCTATTGTGAGTTTGTTGCATAGTATCATTTGTATAAATGACGAGTTATTATGGTCTCAAAACGATTTTTACATTAAAACAATAAAAATATCTCTACATGTTTTGATAGTGTTTCAGTTTTTTTTCTGACATGGTTGTTGTCTCTTTGACACATTCCCCATTTCCATTCTCAATTTTATTATTCAAATATCTTCTGTGAAACCACTGGATCAATGTTGTTCTGGATATGTTTCTAATGCGAGTAATGGTATCTTGCATATAGATTGTGTTTTGTGTGTTTAAATGTTCCTATCAATAAACATGGATTTCATTGCTAAACAATGGAACAAAAATGGCAGGGCTTCTGATATTAAAGCTGCTTAATTGAGATATTACTAATTAAAAAATTGAAGTAACCCAAATAATTTCACTTTAAAGGAGGGTCTTACGATACCCAAGAGATGTTCAAACTCGGAAATAAGAATACACTGACAAAACCATTGCAAAAATACAGACCAATAAACAACCGAGCGACACAAACCCTACAAGAAAACTGGGGTGCATTGTAGTGCTAGCAGATCCTGCTCCACTTGAGACACAGGTCAAGTTGCCAAAGTTAACCTCTGTTGATGAGTATTAATTCAAGTGCTTAATCACAAGATAGCACAAAATTATGGTTATGACTATTGGAACATAAATTGTCACATATTCCAAAACGGTTGATCAACTGATGGTGGCAGATGTTGCAATCTGGTTACAAGTTCCTATTTTGTTTTTACTTGCCTGTATGACTAATGCATCAAGAACATCAAGGTTGGTTCAATACATATAACTAAAAATGACAATTGACCCACCTTCTTATACTTCAACTGAATGACCACCATCAGGTTGACTATTTTTTTTGGGGGTGTGAATCCATGATTTTGTAAACTCGAAATTACAGGGTAAAGGTGCTTTACATTTATTTATGATAAGGGTTAAAAAAAAACAGTCGATTCGTGTATGATTCAAGGCTACTAACAGATTTCAATGAGTGGGATAAGACATTACCCCTAATTGGTGTTACTGTGCTTATCCAGTGACCTTTGGGGTATCACATTAGCAAAGACCAAAACAGTTTACCAAATTGCAGTCAGATTTCTACTCCAACTAACTGATCAACTGGTAAAATATTTTAGCAGATTGCTCAAGTGAAATGTTGTTAGTATGAAGTGAGTGCTGTAAAATAAAAAGTTATACTTACCATCCAGATGCAGTCAGTTGATACCTTTGTCATTCATTTCTAACACAAATAATATCTTACTATAGTATGAGTCACTGAATAAAATGGTCTAATTTTAACATGGAAACTTCTATCATAAATAAATATTATAAATGAATAGTTCAAAACATTGTTTTGTAGGTTTATATTCTATAGCTTTGTCTTCTAAGATGAAGTTATTGTGCAATTGTGATTCGAATAACATTTTGTATACAAATTACTGATCTGCTGGCAATAAAGGGAAATAATTTACATTACAAATAATCAGCAAAATTTTGTTCTGTCTGACAAATATCAAATTTCCCCATTTAATTTGTTGTAACATTATTTCTGTTATTATTTAACTTTTATCCTCTGTTCTAAAACAAACAATGAAACTTATTTAATGATGAAAGACGATTAACAGCTGTTTTGCAAAATGTTGAATTGTTCAAAGTATAAAGGATTGTCTACCAAGGAGTACAAGATATCTTATAAGCAGTATTTTGCAAAACCTTTCTAATTTGTGTTTTACATGCCCTTCAATTTCATACTAATTTTGCATTTCATTTTTTTTTTTATGAATCTTTTGTAGGCAAAATCATAAGCCTCATATCATTGATTAAATTTTATGTGTACATTTGAACTCAATATAAATTATTTCCCTTTAATGACAGCAGATCAGTAATTTGCATAGAAAATGTTATTCGAATCACAATTGCACAATAACTTCATCTTAGAAGACAAAGCTATAAAATATACACCTACAAAACAATGTTTTGAACTATTCATTTATAATATTTATTTATGATAGAAGTTTCCATGTTAAAATTATACCATTTTATTCAGTGACTCATACTATAGTAAGATATTATTTGTGTTAGAAATGATTGACAAAGGTATCAACTGACTGCATCTGGATGGTAAGTATAACTTTTTTATTTTACAGCACTCACTTCAAACTAACAACATTTCACTTGAGCAATCTGCTAAAATATTTTACCAGTTGATCAGTTAGTTGGAGTAGAAATCTGACTGCAATTTGGTAAACTGTTTTGGTCTTTGCAAATGTGATACCCCAAAGGTCACTGGATAAGCACTGTAAATGAAAAAAAAAGTTTTGAATCATATTACTGAAGTTTCTTTCTGGTGGAACGAGTTTATGACTTTATTGTTGACTTCTTAGTTGTTGAAGTTATAAATCAGGGTGAGACGTGCATTTTTCATGCCCCCCGCCGTAGCAGAGAGGGCATTAAGTTTTACCCCGGTCTATCCATAATTCTCAAAGTTGGGTTCAATTCTCTTAACTTTTTTTTGCCTAAACCAAATGTTATGAAAATTATACACAACGATTATTACTACAAAACAAAGAACAAAAAAGTTCGAATTTTTATTGCAACATTTTAAGAACCGTTCTAGAGTTATGCAACTGGAAAAATGCAGAATTTTTTCGTTTCCGTTCCTTATCTTTTGTTTGCTTCATCAAAATGTCATGAAACTTATACACAATGCTAATCACCATAACATACAGATGAAGTATTCTTTTGGGGTGTCACTTTTATTGATCGGGAGTTATGCCCCTTTACAAATTGAAACATTGCTGAATGTTAGTTTCCGTTCTATAACCTTTTCTAACTAAGTTAGCCTCAATCAAATTTTATGAAACTTGTACACAAAACTTAGAACAAGTACAAATTTGGTAGCATCACTTTTACCGTTCTTCAGTTCTGTTCCTTCGTATGATATGAAAGCGGGGGCTTCAACTGTGTCCCTTGGACACATTCCCCTTTTTATTTCTGCTTATCTATATTGATGTCCATTTAAGTTGTCCTAGCATGTCACTGTTTGTGTTAGCCATTGTTTTTGTCGCATTTCAGTGTTCATTTGATTTCCTCTTGTAGTTGATGTGTTTCCCTCGGTGTTGGTTTGTGGTCCGAAGCTGGTTATTTTCTCGATCTATTTATGAGTTTTGAACACTGGTATGCCATTGTTGCCTTTATTTACAGATGATCTATTTCTTTTATTGATCTGTAACATCGTATGTTTTTGTTACATATCTAGCTGATCTCTGTATCATATCTAGTTTGTGCTTATCTTTTTGAAGATGTGGATCCCCTATACTCGCTTACTCAACTGTTGGTCTTACAAGGGAGGTGTAGACTTTTCATTTCATATCTGTGTTGGAGATGTTGAGATTTCTTATGAAGATGTGTTTTGTGTGATTTTACCACTTGTTTGGTGTTTTTGTTACTCCCAAGGAATTTGGCTGATCATGTTACGTATTACAAATTATGGCTATGGAGAGAATATGTTTTGTTCTTTGTGACAGAGAGTGCCTGGCATATATCAGGATGGAATTTCTCGTCTAAATCTTCCTGAAGGGTATTTTCATCTTATATTACAATGATGTACGCAATAGTGTCATCAGCTCAGTAGATTTAATGATTTCTGGTATCGTCATTCAGTATATTCCAGTAAGAGGCTGTGTCATAGTATCTTATATTACAATGATGTACGCAATAGTGTCATCAGCTCAGTAGATTTAATGATTTCTGGTATCGTCATTCAGTATATTCCAGTAAGAGGCTGTGTCATAGTACTGGACTGTGTCTTGTGGTACCCCAGAATACACATCACAGAAATTAGACATTCTCCCTTATATCAGAACTCAATGGGTTCTTTCAGAAAGAAAGCTTATGATACAGCTATTTGGTTTCCAAATTATTACACGGTGTAGAGGCGGGTTTAGGGGGGGGCAGGTGGCCCGCCCCCTTTTTGGGGAAAAAAATTGGTTGCTTATATAGGGAATCACTGAAGCGTACCTGGAGCGGTCCCCCTCTTAGGTCAGTCAGTGGGCCCCCACTTATGAAAATTTCTAGATCCGCCACTGCGGTATTGTAACTTGTCGATTCGTAGACTACGGTTGACCTTGTCAAATGCCTATGAATCGTGGATTTTTTTTTTTTTTTTTTTTTTTATCTTTTTATAATAGGAGGTAATATTAGTTAAGTTTAAAGGGGGGAAAACTTTATGATAATAGATAAACTCATCATAGATACCAAGGTTTTATATTTACATCGGACACACGTTTCGTCTACAAAAGACTCATCAGTGACGCTCGAATAAAGACATATTATAATATTAAAATATGGCATTCTGACTATGATTTTTTACAGAATAGCAAACAAACTTCCATGAAGTTCATCAAAACATTTACAAATTAAACCAAAAAATCTCCAAAATATCTTTTTTTAAATCAAACAAAAAATAATTTTGGATCTTTATGTAGACCAATTTGAAACTTTCAAAGAACCATTTTTTTTTATGAAAACAAACAATAATTTTTTATTTTTTTTATGAAAACAAACAATAATTCATTTTTTTTTATGAAAACAAACAATGTTTAATTTTTTACCCTTTAGAACTCGTTGATACCCAACAGGCCCAAAAATATAAAAGTCTTAAATACAGGGATATATTCGCCATATTAAAGAACTCCAAGGATTCATTACTTTATGAAAACGAACAAGGATAAATTGTTAACCCTTTAGAAATCGTTATTGACCAATACAAATACGGGCCCCCAAAAAAGTCTAAATACAGGATATATTCGCCATCTTAAAGAACCCAAAGGATTTATTACTTTGAAACTACACTAAAATTGGTCTAGAAATAAGCAATTATAATACTGTATGTTTAGCCCCTTTTCCTAAACTGCACTGTTCCCTACTTCCATAATCAATTCCTTTTCAGACATGGAACCTTGTAGTTAAATTTCATAAAGTTTCAAAGAACTAAGTTAGTTTTTCATCACCTCTTTATTCCCTATTTCCTAAACAGTTTAGACAATACTCCCCTAGCTCCCATTCCCAAATAAAATCAATCCCAACCTCCCTTTTGTAGTTCTTAACCTTGTGGTACACTTTCACATAAATCCAAATACACTTATTTTCAAGTTATTGTCTGGAAACCAAATGTCTTCTATTCAAGTGAAGAGCGGAACATGCTTATCATACCGTGGGGCACTTGATTTCACTCCCCTATTTTAGTGTTTTGTATTGCTCTAAATAGATGTAGTACTCGAATCGATGATGGGTACCATATGTATGGCAGATTCATAATCTATGGCAAATGTGACGATATGCCATCCCAAATCCATGGCAGATGTTTTACAATCCTAATCTATTGCAAGTTTTGAAATTTCCTAATCTATGGCGGATGTTAGTTTGTTTTGGCAAATGTCGTGCAGTACCTATTCGACCAATGATTTGTCCTAAACCAGTGGACATGTACAACAACGGAAGCATATTTATAAACATTTGTGAAATAAACATTCCATAATTGTAAACAGAATGATGATGGCAAAAATAAACGTAAAACGATGAAAAATAAACATAAACGATGAATGTGTTTTTCGCCTGCGGCGAAAAACAATCTATTTTTTTGGCGATTAGTCCAAAACAATTTTTTCTTTCAATTTTAACCTTACATTTAATGGCAGCTGAGGGTGAAACAGAATCAAAAACAAAAACTGGAAACAAACTTTTTTTTCCAAAAAAATCCATAGACCCCCCGCGGGCGTATGACATTTGCGCCGATTTTGAAAATGTTCATTCTTTCATTTGCGCCGATTTCATTTTTTCATTTGCGCCGATTTTATATTTGCTCCTAATTAGATTTACAGGTAAGTTAAAACTTTTATTAGTCAAATCTGTTTATAATTGTTTTTCATCCATGTTTAAGTTAATTTTGATTCATATTGTTCTGAAACTTCGTTGTAACTTGATGGACATATTGCACACTGAAACGGACCGAGGAGTCAATTCTTTAATTATCGAGGGCCATACATATCGGAAGGTCAGTGTTCTGAAACACAACTACATATCTTACTTACGTACCATAAAATCGTGTAAAGCCAGATTTACCACGGATTCTATTGTCAAAACACAGATCGAGCTTAACCATGTGGCAAATGTCCGAAAGACAGATGCTAAAGAACTACGGATACGGTTAACAATGAAAAAAAGTCTGGAGATGTATCTTGTAGGCCTTCTTCCACCTTCCAGTGGTGAGCAGGGGACAACAGTTATATACAAGTTGTGATTGACAATTCATTACATTTGTACAAGTGGCAAATGGAAGAGGTCTATTGTGATAAATGAAAAATAACATGGCTTGGATGGAGAGTTTTCTCATTGACACTCATATCATATCTTCTTATATCTATTCACCTGTAATTTACCTGTAATAAAATCGGCGCAAATGAAAGAAAAAATCGGCGCAAATGAAATGCAGATCGGCGCAAATGCAAAACGCTGCCCCCCGCACCCCCCAAGATTTGGTTGCTGCCTAAGCATAAACATTTTCTAATCTGTACATGGTACCTGTTTAACCCATTCATTAAACCAAGTAGTCTAGTAAGTCCCTTGACAAACAAGAAGGTAGTTTAAAAAACAACAAACATGATAAATTTGTAACGTCACATTTGCTTAAATTTAAGCCTACTTGGTAAAAAGTAATACAATAAAGAGGAAATTTCAAAACGGAAAGTCCTTAATAAAATGGCAAAATCAAAAGCTCAGACACATTAAACGAATGGATAAAGTATCCAGTGTGTCTATAAAATCAAGGAATTTTCCAGGAATATATAAGTGATCATTTCCTAGGAACAAACCTTTTTCAAAAACTCAGAATTCCTAGCAGATGAGTAGAGTAGCGGACAGACCGAGAACCTGAATACTGTTACACAGTAACCAAAAACTTTTGTTGATTGGGATGTGGTGAAAGTTAACCAAACCACCAAACAAGTCGTCATTTAGGAGTAATACTGAAGTACGTCATCTAATTGTTTCTGACTTTTGGGCATTTTTGAAGATCTTAAATTACTAATCATTTATGATGTATGCAGTTATGTAGGTACTTTATACCATGCATGTATGGCAAGCCGTTTTACTATTTATTCGAATTTCAAGATATCTCCTATTATATATGAGATATTTTACATAATATATAAGATATCTTATATAATTTCATTTTTATAAGATATCTCATTTATTATATAAGATATCTCATATATTATATAAAATATCTCATATATTATATAAAATATCTCATATATTATATAAGATATCTCATATAATATATAAGATATCTCCTAAAGTTTATAAGATATCTTATATACTTTATAAGATATTTCCTAAAGTTTATAAGATATCTTATAAAGTATATGAGATATCTTATAAACAACTTTTATATAAGATATCTTATATAATCTATTAGATATCTTACATAATTTCATTTTTATGAGATATCTTATATATTATTATATAAGATATCTCCAAAAATTTATAAGATATCTTATATACTTTATAAGATATCTCCTAAAGTTTATAAGATATCTTATAAAGTATATGAGATATCTTATAAAGAATTTTTATATAAGATATCTTATATAGTTAATAAGATATCTTTGACTTATATAGTTTATGAGATATCTTATAAAGACAATTATAAAAGATATCGGATAAATTATATGAGATATCTAATAAACTATATAAGATATCTTATAAACTGTATGAGACAGGGTTTCCGCTGGCGGTCGCCATTTTCGCAATTTGCGAAAAAATAATAATTCTGGCGATTAAAATTCGTCATTGGCGAAAGAATTTGGCGAAAGAAATATAACGATTTATTTTCAGCCATCTTGTTTATTTACTTTTTTTCGGGTTTCTCGGACTTAACCGATCAGACAATACTCGGAATTCACCTTGAACTCGTTAAGATTTTTACAGAAAATCAATAATCAGCTGATTGCATTCATAGCTATCGACATCAAAGGACTAATTAATAAAGGTGTTAAAGGGAAAATTCACGATTTTTTACTTATGGTTTAAATATGTTCATTATGATATAATATATATATTCACAAAGTTTTATCGCTATATGTGCAGTAATAAAGGAGAAATTCAATATTTAATGAAAAAATATTAACTACTTCCTGTAGGTCGTGACGTTTTCTCCTGGTTTTTGCATGCCGGGATTTAAAAAACAATCATTAAAAGTCTTGGTTTTTAATCATATTTTAACGTAATCGTAAGCGTGCCGATGACTTATGCTTTATCTAATAACCATCCGATAATAAGAAGATAAAACGCACATACGTTCAATTGTACATATTCATGAGATAAATTTTCTATGTTAAACGTATATATTCGAATTATTTTTGTAGACAACACAAAAAGTTATAAATTGATTTTTAATTAATGTATTTTCGGACTGATAAGGTGAACAAAGTAAAGTACAATAATCTGTAAAGACAATATGTTGGTGTACTCTTATTGACCTTTTACTATCTCTGCTATGACTTGGTTGATACGATGTGTGTATTCACGGTTCTGTAGCAATACTCGTAGATGGCTTGTTGAAAGGTAAATTGTTATTTGCACTTCGGTATTTAACCACGCCTCTCGGGCACACCTTGCCAGGAGTGACTGTCTATTCGGATCAGTGAATTATAAGACAAGGGGAGCATCCAATACACATATTTAAAATATATATTCAAGTTGGTGACAAATAAAAATTGATCGCCGTGGAATTATTTAATTATGTTTGGTGCTATTATTTATTTGAATTCAAATAAGTTAATTTACTAAGAAATACACAATTTTTGGTTAAAACGGGAAACTTAATTCATATGTCCGATTGAAATGATTTACACCTTTTGTCCTTGATTGATGTCTAATAAAAAGGAGAACTTAGAAATTATAAATAGCTTTACCAAAGTATTTTTATTTGTCTTTATTAGGCAAATAAATGAATGAGAACACTTAGATTTAGACTTTTTAAAAGCCACGTACAAATTAATAACTGGAACTCACTGAAGATCGGTACGTCTAAACACCACCTAGGCCGCCTTGGTGCACTAAGCTCCAGGAAGTGCACTAAGCCCATGATGGGCCAGTCAAATATGCACCAAGGTCATTCAATACGATACAGATTTGAATAAAGAGCATATATCTAAATTTTGGTATAAATATATTCAGAAATAAAAGAGTTATTAACATTTTACAAGGCACGCGCCGATTTTGTGTAATGTGTCCAGTTGTCATATTGTTGATTGAATCCAATGAAGCTTGACGAATTTATAAATACTGCTCTAGGGACATGAAGCAAAGGTTAAATATGCACCAAGTTCATTAATTGAGATAAATCATTATATTAAAAAACATATGTTAAAAGTTGGTTCGATGATATAAAGAGATTTAAAAGTTATTAACTCTTTTAACGTGACACGCGCTCTACTTGAATGTGTAATGCATGTCTGATCGCCTTGTTAATTGATCAAATCAATTCTGAGGGATTAACTTTTAACTAGTGAATTATTTTCTTTGTTCCTAATTAGTAATAATAAAAGGTCTGTTTTCTGTGATCCTTTGTGAGAAATTCCAAATTTTTGGGAAAAAATGTTTGTTTGCGCTTTTCGAAATAATAGATTTGCGGAAATAGTAGTAAAAACAATAGAAATTGGCTTTTACTCGAAGCGGAGTATATTGTAGTCTATTTCTTTTCTTTTATTCTTCCCCATTTAGTGTTTCAATAATTGCACGAATAAATACAAATTTACACAGACTTATTTCAAATATAAGAGTCAAAATGTGGCGTCCTTGGGGTTCAATCCAACCCATTTTCTGTAAGAGGTTATTATTAAATTTATATTTCATATAAATAGATAGGTATGATTGCCAATAAGACAACTATCCGCCACTGCCCAGAGATGGAATGACGAAGATAAAAGGAAAAAAAGGTCGCGCAATACAACCTTAAATGATAATTATCAATATTATAGAGTGGAAATCAATTCGGAGTGGAAAGATACTTCTAAAGATGACATCCTTAAACTTAATTAATACTAAACCCCACATCTCACAGATTTATATGGCAATAACATTATTTGATTTCATTTGATTTGATAATTTCTACACTGGAAAGGCTCTTATTAAATGAATTTATGATAAAAGCCGTTTATTATGCACTTTCGAATTACGATGACGTATAGATTAAAAACAAATAAAAGTATCATAAAGTCAAAATAACCCGAAAATACAATAAAAAAGAAAGAAATGCAAAGTTTTGTTTTAAATCCTGTAAAAACAAAATACCCGCAAACAAAATATATAACACGACAAACAAGAAGGTGTAATTATATAAGCCGTGTAATTGTTGTTTCTTTATTTCTACGTGGATCACTGATTTTATTACCTGGTTAATTACTGGCACGTGCCGTCGGACCAAACCTTTGAAGACAGAAAAAGTCAAATTACGACTTATCTACAATTTTTAATGACTAAAAAATTCAGATACATTATCTTCATGAAAAACTACGTCCGATGGTATGTTTATTTTATCCATAGCACCATCCCATCATGGGCTTAGTGCAGTTTCATGAGCTTAGTGCACCAAGGCAGCCTAGGTGGTGTTTAGACGCTCCCCTGAAGATAACTCTACCGAAGCGGAATATAATATGAACGAATAAAGAAAAAATACTTTTGTACTTGAGAAGTCTTAAAACATTGACAGCAAATTTAAGGTCTTCTTGGAATGGAATCGAAAAGTTACGAATATATATTCTTTATCAAGTGAGAAAAACGTCAACCAAATTAAATCATAATCGGGGACGTCCTTATTAAAGTAGTCTTCGTCTCACAACGTATAATACTTCATAACTATTTGACCAAATATGTTTAAAAACAAAAGACAACGAATTTAATGTCATCTTTCCCTATTTTTGAATGTAATTATAAGTCTGTTCAACTGGAAAGAATACCCGCGCCCTAAAGCGGACAAATATCTGACAAGCAGTTTTTTCTTTAAATTTGCTGTCATTATTCGAGAACAATCTAATTGATATATAAATCTGTGATTTTACTATGTTCATAACTTCGATGAACCAAAGCAAGTTATAGATCGACCTGTATTTAAATCAAATTGGTCCTCTTCTTCTTCTTCTTTTGGTATACAATAGTCTATCGAATTGGATGATTACATACTGTTGGTATACGTGGACTAGTCTATTTACACAACTTTTACCCCAATTTGCACAAAATGTATGTTTCTTTCTTATGTTCAATGTATACATGTATATATTTTAAATTGCGCTGTAGTTCCGTAACCTTCTATCCGGTCGTATAAACGAATCGTCGACAAGTGCGCACATTTTTTTAATCAACATTTCTGGAATGATCCAACTATGTCCTTTACTATTGACAACGAGTAAATATTACAGTGTCCCAGAGACATATAATACAATTATATGTCTCTGATTTTCCCGAAATTAACCCTTGGAAAAAATACGTATATTTGTATATCTTCAATTTTTTTTTTTTTTTTTTTGGTATAATTTTTGTTTGTTTGAATAAATAATATTCTTTACACCAGAAATTTTATTTATAAACAAGCGTATGAGTTAAGTAATGACTAGTATATTACATCACTTTCGGCGGACACGCAAGACAGAGATGTATATTATACATGCACCTGATAGTTCAAAATGGAAAGTTATAAGTTATAGGCCGTGTACACTGATCAATACCTACAGAAGTGAAACGATGCATGAACTTGCAGGCCCGACAGGAAATCGCTTGAATACCTGGTCGTGTCACCTTACACCCCTCACAATACCTTTGGGAGTAATACCTTAAGCCATGCGGGTGATCAGTGGAGCGAAGATCCTAATTTATTTGAATAAAGTATATTACTTTAAAGAATTATGAATGAATTAGATTTTCGAAAACAATTTTCACGGAACTCTTATTTATGATTTGAACTTTGACTTTTTAACTAATTCCAATATTAACAGTTTAAAAATAACAGACTATATGGTTATTAAAAATATAAGTACATTTTCCGAATCAAGTTAGTTAGTCAGATAAAACAACCGTACGATTGACAAGATATCGACACGTAATTACGACAACATCGGTTACTGTAGTTTTGTTTCTTTATGGTTTATAGACATATCGTGATTTTTATTTGGACAAGATAACAAAATGGCGGAACGCAAAGAACTGATACTCAAAATTTAAAATCGATGGTGATCTCTTATCTAGCGGAATAAAACTTTAATATTTATAAATTTGAGCATTTTTATACAGAATGGACATAATATGAATTTTTGATTTTTTTGCGAAGTTTCCCTTTAATTATATAATATGACAAATTATGGTTAAATGGCTTCTGTCATATGTCACAAAGGGGATTTATTAACCACTTTGCAACGCACGTGTTTGAAGCAAAATTTTTACGCTTCCTCTCCTTCTTTTAATGATAGTCCAGAAAAGAAAATTGTTGTTAGGACAAAAAATGTCCAAAAGCAAGAAAGGTCTCCGATTTTAAACTTTGTCATTTAACTTTCATGTAGATCATTGATTTGAGTGAGTACTTCAAAGTCGTTTTAGTTACACACGTCTATCAAGCATTTAGTTTTACTTATTTACGATGGTCTAGAAAAGAAAACTGTCGTTATGAAGAAATCTAATCAAAAGGTTGGCATGAGAGTAACCCTTCAATGTAATGACTACACCTTACACGAGAGATCAATTTCAAGTGATAAGATGCTTCGTTTTGTTTTAAAAACCACTTCTTATTTAGGGGAGGGGGGGGGGGGGGGGCTGGAAAAAAAGGAAAATTTTAAAAGAAAAATGTATTTGTGTTACTTGGCGAAAAAAATAATAAAGTGGCGAAAAATATATTGTTTTGGCGAAAGAGTTGGCGAAAAAAATAATTGACCCAGGGGAAACCCTGGTATGAGATATCTTATAAACTATATAAGATATCTTATAAACTATATAAGATATCTTATAAAGTTTATGAGATATCTTGAAGTAAGAATAAATAGCAAAACGGCTTGCCATATGCATGCACTCTTTTATTGTTTTCGCGATTTGAGACAAAATCTAAGTACAATAACTCGGAGCTAGTCTCCTTACAGCAGTCAACTTATAATTTGAGAAAGAAGATCTTTTAGCATTCCTGCCAATGTCATATTTTCTTTATCTTTTTCTATTATGTCCTTATGTTGCATTTCTAGACTCCGGGAACATGTATGTTGGTTGATTGGCAAGATATGACACATAGTGATACTCTAATTAAGTTAAAGTTTGTTTGAAATTGGTTAAGGAATTTCAAGAAAAAAAGCTTGCAGTGAGAATGGACACTACAGTACATGTCATAGCTCACATGACACAATACATACAGATATGTCTGATATCTTGACATGCATAAAGAAACTGACAATCAATGATTCATTAGCAGTCGATATTTTCTATTTCTCCTTGTCTGTGTAGCTAATAAAGAATATATATCTCCCAGTTTATATAATATTTTAGGGATTGATAGAGGCCCTTGCTAGAGGGTTTCATAAACTTCCCTTCAATGATTGATTTCGTTTGACTACTTCAAAATTTGCATGGTTGATTACATGTCTGTTACATATATAACCTGGGATATGTTTCGCTCATGGTAACAACAAAGCTGTTCAATTTCTTTAATTATGGCTTTAGCAAATTTTGACTTTAAGTCAGGTGCAAACCTAGATGTGGAACTGCTCATCATTCAGTTAAGATATGAATTGTCCGTTTTTTGTGCGTACCTAAGTATCAAGTTTCTGTGTAATATTGTTTTGACTGTTGTGTTCTTTTTTCATGGTGTTGTCTGTTTTTTTTCTCTTAAAATTAGTTTACCTTTTACTATGTCTACATTTTTGGTAAATCTTCCAAAGCATGTAAAGTCGCCAAAAGTGCATCTTAGAAACTAGAGGCTCCAAAGAGCCTGTGTCGCTCACCTTGGTCTATGTGAATATTAAACAAAGGACGCATTTGAATTCATGACAAAATTGTGTTTTGGTGATGGTGTTAGTATATCTTACTTTACTGAACATTATTGCTGCTTACAATCATTCTATCTATATTGAACTTGGCCTAAGAGCTTCAGTGGAAAATGTTAGTTAAAATTTACAAATTTTATGAAAATTGTTAAAAATTGACTATAAAGGGCAATAACTCCTTATGGGGTCAATTGACCATTTAGGTCATGTTGACTTATTTTTAGGTCTTACTTTGCTGTACATTGTTTCCCTTTACAATTTATCTCTATCTATAATAATATTCAAGATAATAACAAACCAGATGCTCCGCAGGGCGTAGCTTTATACGACCGCAGAGGTTGAACCCTGAACGGTTGGGGCAAGTATGGACACAACATTCAAGCTGGATTCCGCTCTAAATTGGATTGTGATTAAATAGTTGACACAGTATAGGTTTCTGACACAGAATGAATGTATTCAAATGAACTTAAAATTTTTGTTTTCTCTTAGAGCAATTCACTATGCTGTTGAATATTAATCCTCTCAAAAAAATGTTTGAAGAAATTTTCTTTTTATTTATGAAATTTCAAATGAGAAAAATTGAACCCATTTTTTTATTCACATCCCCCTTTCCCTCATTCCAAAACTAATTTCAATTAAAATATTCTAATGGAGTTTGCAACAATTACTACTCATTTAAATACATCATAAAATATTAAGATGTAAAAAAACTGCTTGTTATCACTGAATGGTAAAGATTATTTAAATTTATCAGTTGGTAGTAAAAAGTGAATATACATTGTATATTGTATATAACAAAGATTTAAGTTGATTCTGGACAAAGAAAGATAACTCCAATTAAAAAAAATTCTTGCAGATATTTCTTGCTTACTATACTGGACAAAGAAAGATAACTCTTAATTAAAAAAAAATTTGCTATTTCACAATATTCTGAAATTAGATATTTCTTGCCATTGCACAATACTGTGCAATTGAAAAGACTTGCTATTGCACAATACTTAATATAATAATTTTAGATCCTGATTTGGACCAACTTGAAAACTGGGCCCATAATCAAAAATCTAAGTACATGTTTAGATTCAGCATATCAAAGAGGCCCAAGAATTTAATTTTTGTTAAAATCAAACTTAGTTTAATTTTGGACCCTTTGCACTTTAATTAAGACCAATTCTAAAACTGGGCCAAAAATTAAGAATCTACATACACAGTTAGATTTGGCATATCAAAGAACCCCAATTATTCAATTTTTGATGAAATCAAACAATGTTTAATTTTGGACCTCGATTTGGGCCAACTTGAAAACTGGGCCAATAATCAACCAGATGCTCCGCAGGGCGAAGCTTTATACGACCGCAGAGGTTGAACCCTGAACAGTTGGGGCAAGTATGGACACAACATTCAAGCTGGATTCTGCTCTAAATTTGGATTGTGATTAAATAGTTGACACAGCATAGGTTTCTGACACAGAATGAATGTGCTCTAATGAACTTGAAATTTTTTGTTTTCTCTTAGAGCAATTCACTATGCTGTTCAATATTAATCCTCTCAAAAAAATGTTTGAAGAAATTTTCTTTTTAATTATGAAATTTCAAATGACAAAAATTAAACCCAATTTTTTAATCACATCCCCCTTTCCCTTATTCCAAAACTAATCTCAATTAAAATATTCTAATGGAGTTTGCAACAATTACTACTCATTTAAATACATCATAAAATATTAAGATGTAAAAAAAACTGCTTGTTATCACTGAATGGTAAAGATTATTTAAATTTATCAGTTGGTAGTCAAAAATTAAATATACATTGTATATTGTATATAACAAAGATTTAAGTTGATTCTGGACAAAGAAAGATAACTCCAATTAAAAAAAAAATCTTGCAATAAGATATTTCTTGCTTACTATTCTAGACAAAGAAAGATAACTCTAATTAAAAAAAAAATTGCTATTTCACAATATTGTGAAATTAGATATTTCTTGCCATTGCACAATACTGTGCAATTGAAAAGACTTGCTATTGCACAATACTTAATATAATAATTTTAGATCCTGATTTGGACCAACTTGAAAACTGGGCCCATAATCAAAAATCTAAGTACATGTTTAGATTCAGCATATCAAAGAGGCCCAAGAATTTAATTTTTGTTAAACTCAAACTTAGTTTAATTTTGGACCCTTTGCACTTTAATTTAGACCAATTTTAAAACTGGACCAAAAATTAAGAATCTACATACACAGTTAGATTTGGCATATCAAAGAACCCCAATTATTCAATTTTTGATGAAATCAAACAATGTTTAATTTTGGACCTCGATTTGGGCCAACTTGAAAACTGGGCCAATAATCAAAAATCTAAGTACATTTTAAGATTCAGCATATCAAAGAACCCCAAGGTTTCAATTTTTGTTAAAATCAAACTAAGTTTAATTTTGGACCCTTTGGACCTTAATGTAGACCAATTTGAAAACGGGACCAAAAATTAAGAACCTACATACACAGTTAGATTCGGCATATTAAAGAACCCCAATTATTCAATTTTGATGAAATCAAACAAAGTTTAATTTTGAACCCTTTGGGCCCCTTTTTCCTTAACTGTTGGGACCAAAACTCCCAAAATCAATACCAACCTTCCTTTTGTGGTCATAAACATTGTGTTTAAATTTCATTGATTTCTATTTACTTTAACTAAAGTTATTGTGCGAAAACCAAGAATAATGCTTATTTGGGCCCTTTTTTGGCCCCTAATTCCTAAACTGTTGAAACCAAAACTCCCAAAATCAATCCCAACCTTTCTTTTGTGGTCATAAACCTTGTGTCAAAATTTCATAGATTTCTATTAACTTAAACTAAAGTTATAGTGCGAAAACCAAGAAAATGCTGATTTGGGCCCTTTTTGGCCCCTAATTCCTAAAATGTTGGGACCAAAACTCCCAAAATCAATACCAGCCTTCCTTTTATGGTCATAAACCTTGTGTTAAAATTTCATAGATTTCTATTCACTTTTACTAAAGTTAGAGTGCGAAAACTAAAAGTATTCGGACGACGACGACGACGACGACGACGACGCCAACGTGATAGCAATATACGACGAAAATTTTTTCAAAATTTGCGGTCGTATAAAAATCTAAGTACATTTTTAGATTCAGCATATCAAAGAACCCCAAGGTTTCAATTTTTGTTAAAATCAAACTAAGTTTAATTTTGGACCCTTTGGACCTTAATGTAGACCAATTTAAAAAAACGGGACCAAAAATTAAGAATCTACATACACAGTTAGATTCGGCATATTAAAGAACCCCAATTATTCAAATTTGATGAAATCAAACAAAGTTTAATTTTGGACCCTTTGGGCCCCTTTTTCCTTAACTGTTGGGACCAAAACTCCCAAAATCAATACCAACCTTCCTTTTATAGTCATAAACCTTATGTTTAAATTTCATAGATTTCAATTTACTTATACTAACGCTATGGTGCAAAAACCAAGAAAAATGCTTATTTGGGTCCCTTTTTGGCCCCTAATTCCTAAACTGTTGGGGCCGAAACTCCCCAAATCAATACCAACCTTCCTTTTGTGGTCATAAACATTGTGTTTAAATTTCATTGATTTCTATTCACTTTAACTAAAGTTATTGTGCGAAAACCAAGAATAATGCTTATTTGGGCCCTTTTTTGGCCCCTAATTCATTAACTGTTGAAACCAAAACTCCCAAAATCAATCCCAACCTTTCTTTTGTGGTCATAAACCTTGTGTCAAAATTTCATAGATTTCTATTAACTTAAACTAAAGTTATACTGCGAAAACCAAGAAAATGCTTATTTGGGCCCTTTTTGGCCCCTAATTCCTAAAATGTTGGGACCAAAACTCCCAAAATCAATACCAGCCTTCCTTTTATGGTCATAAACCTTGTGTTAAAATTTCATAGATTTCTATTCACTTTTACTAAAGTTAGAGTGCGAAAACTAAAAGTATTCGGACGACGACGACGACGACGACGCCAACGTGATAGCAATATACGACGAAAATTTTTTCAATCCATCTGAAAATTTCATGGCAAATAGATCTTGACCTGATTAACAATTTTATTCCCTGTTAGATTTGCTCTAAATGCTTTGGTTTTTGAGTTATAAGCAAAAAACTGCATTTTACCCCTATGTTCTATTTTTAGCCATGGCGGCCATCTTTGTTGGTTGTCCGGGTCACGCCACACAATTTTTAAACAAGATACCCCAATGATGATTGCGGCCAAGTTTGTTTAAATTTGGCCTGGTAGTTTCAGAGGAGAAGATTTTTGTAAAAGATTACCAAGATTTACGAAAAATGGTTAAAAATTGACTATAAAGGACAATAACTCCTAAAGTGGTCAACTGACCATTTTGGTTATGTGACTTATTTGTAGATCTTACTTTGCTGAACATTATTGCTGTTTACAGTTTATCTCTATCTATAATAATATTCAAGATAATAACAAAAAACAGCAAAATTTCCCTAAAATTACCAATTCAGGGGCAGCAACCCAACAACAGGTTGTCCGATTCATCTGAAAATTTCAGGGCAGTTAGATCTTGACCTGATGAACATTTTTACCCCACGTCAGATTTGCTCTAAATGCTTTGGTTTTTGAGTTATAAGCCAAAAACTGCATTTTACCCCTATGTTCTATTTTTAGCCGTGGCGGCCATCTTGGTTTGTTGGCGGGGTCACGCCACACAATTTTTAATCAAGATACCCCAATGATGATTATGGCCAAGTTTGGATTAATTTGGCCCAGCAGTTTCAGAGGAGAAGATTTTTGTAAAAGTTAACGACGATGGACGCAGGACGCCGGACGACGACGGACGCCAAGTGATGAGAAAAGCTCACTTGGCCCTTCGGGCCAGGTGAGCTAAAAAAGGAATGTTGTTTTTTTCTGCAGGGATCTTTGAGAAAATTCCCAACATCATCGTTGTATATAATACAACAATTAATGTTATTACTGCCAAATATGTATATAAAGGAGCTGGTGACAGACCAAGAGTTTCATTTAATACCATTTCCTTCTTTTTGGTGTGGATAAAATGAAAGCCATGAAATTTTATGAACTTAGTATGTCTTTAAAATGGCCATGGTGTTATCTGTTTTTATTTTTTATTTTTTAAAGTAAAAACATTCAAAACATGCACATCCCACTATGCTAGTCAAATATAACACCAAGGTTCTAGTAATTCCTGTCAATTTATTTGTAGGAGTTGTGGACAGAATGGGTAATTCCTATTTAACCAAACACATCATCCATGGGGATATGATGATAGCCATTAACTCTTCAATGTTTTAATCAATGAATAATCAAGTATAAAGAAGAAACTGCTTATTCTTCCTGAACCAACTCTTTTGGGTGAGGTTTGTGTTGTTAAAACTCAAGTTTTAAGTGGTATTTTGTTGACTTAACGTGTCTTTTGGCTATGGTGTTATCTGGTTAGTTTTCAAGTATTTTTTTATGATGTTAGATCCCACAAACCATGTAGTAAATCACTTGCCAATACACTTAGAAATAATCAAAAAGTTGTCATGAAGAGAAAGCTAAATAAACTATTCAAAATAGTTATCGAAGGTACCAGGATTATAATTTAATACACCCGTTTCGTCTACATAAGACTCATCAGTGACGCTCAGATCAAAATAGTTGTAAAGCCAAACAATTAAAAAACCTACACAGCCCAAAACAATAGTCAAACATAACACAAAGTTTCAACTAATATGTAGGAGTTGTGGACAGAGTGAGTAATTATTATATTACCAAACCCCTTTGTTGATAGGGATGTGATGAAAGCAATGAAGTCTTCAGTGTTTGAATCAATGAATCACAAAGCAGAGTGGGAACTACTTAATATCCTTACGGGGCACTTGAATTAACCCAATCTTTTAGTGTGGTTTCTGATCCTCAACTTCAAGTTTTCTATAATGTTTTGATGGTTTGTAGTTGTCTTTTATTTTGTCTGTTTGTTTTGTTCATACATCATTGTCAATATAATGGAATTTTATGTGACTGTCATATAAGTGAGAAGTTCAGCTAGCTATAAAACCAGGTTTAATCCACCATACATAAAAAAATGCCTAGGTACAAGGTTGTTATCCATATTTGATGTGTTGAGGAACTTGAGCTTTTGATTTTACAATTTCTTTATGAACTTTCTGTTTTGAATTATTCGCTAAGTTCAGTATTTTTTCTTATTTTACTGGGTTTTTTTGTGTCTTTTTTGGCTTGGCCACCTTTTTTTTTATTATTGTTTTTGCTTCATATTATTGATTTTGACAATGTCCACTTATAGATAAAATACAAAAGCTAATTGTTATTGAATTTTATTGGACTTCAACATCCATTTTTCTATCCTTTAACCTACTATGATTATATATACATGTAATGGCAAGTTACAGTTAAAAATGTACAGCACTGTCTGAAATACACATTAAAAAGAAGAAATAATATATCCCCGCAATCATGCATTTGATAAATATTATAGAAATTGATTATTAAAATGAAAAAAATAATATTTATTTATTTCATTTCTCACCTTTTGTTTGTATGTATATATTTCAATTATTTAGTTGAGGAAAAAGTGTCATCACTCACAACATTTTTTCTTAAAGATTAATGAAAGAAAAATTCTTAACACAATCTTAAGAAAGAAATCTTCATCCAGTATAAAATTTGAGTTTTTTTCTTAAATTTGGTCTTTTTTACAAATTCAATTAAATTTTTGAAATACCATTTGTGGTATAAGATGAAATGAAATAAATACAGTTTTATAAATTAAAAATTTCTCTTGTAATTGAGTTTAAGTAAAAATGTAGTTTTGAAGAAATATATCTCTGCTAATGAATTATGAGACGGTATATACAAGCAATGGGGTATGTATCATAAATATAAAATATTAAACAGCTGAGAATATTAAAAAATAATACCAAAATATTAAGTAAAATATAAATGTTTGAATAAAAAATTAAGTGTAAGATAACAATGCAGATGATTGATATATGCTGCAATATGTTTTTAAGCTACCTAAGAAAATTGCTTCCCCCCTCTTAAAATTTCTTTCTTTTTAAGTTAAAGAGTGGAGTCTAAAGGGTGAATTATTTTATTATTTCAGTCTTTAATAGAATTATTATAATTTCTTAACATAGTGTATATAAATGAGATTTAAATTTTTGCAAATAGGAAAACTACTCTTGCCTTCTATGTTGCATACAAGTATACACTAATTAATGTGCAAAGTAGATGATATACAAATAATGTTACAGTCAAATTGATGTATGAATAAAACGTGAAAAGGGGTATAAGTCAATAAGACAGCAACCCAATGACCTAATTACAAACAAACAAAAATCTAACAGTAAACATTGTCTTCAACAAGACAAGGTTACTTACTGAATTTACACTCTTTAAACATAAAAATGTATTTTCAAGGAATCATTTTAGTATTTTTCAGCTTCTGCGTGAATTTTAAAATTATGAAAAACAAAGAATAAATAAACTTTTATACTGTAGTCTGCTTTAGAAAATAATTCTATATAGACTTTATTCCAAAATGAAAACAAAAACAAATGGTATCATTTAAAATACCTTAAACAAATAGAAATGATTTAAATGAAAACAGGAAAATAATGTAACAAAATAACAATACAAAAACAAAATTTTAAATGCCGGAACAATTTGTCTTTAAATTTTTGTAACATGATGTAACAACATAACAACACAAAACAAAACAAACATGAACCTAAATGTATTTCTAAATCTTTAAGACAACTTATCTATTTACAGATCGTAACTACATGGATCAAAAAATCTAAGCGGTCATGAGATCACTGAAACATGTATTCCTAAGGTCAATTGAAAAAAGAATTTGTTTCTCAGATCATTTCAGAATGGGAGGTACTATACATAAAATTGAGAATGAAAATGGGCAATGTGTCATAGAGGCAACAACCCAACCAAAGAGCAGAATTCTTTCTGTACATAAAAATATCATTTCAGAATGGGAGATACTATACATGTAATCTTTCTGTACATAAAAAGTAAAACTCTATATAACAAGTAACCCCACCAAAACAAATTCCTCGAATATCAAGAGGCTCACTATTAGGAATTTACTGAATACATTACATCCTATGGTAAGCTTGGATGAACATTAAAGACGAACACAAAAACATTCAATCAATTACTAGTAAGTTAAAAATGAACATCTCAAGATGTAGTTTATGCTTATTCATTGATTGAAGATCTGACCGGATAAAAATGTTTTTGAAAAAAAAGCTTCGAATTATGAAATATTTTCAATACAAGGACAGCCCCAACAGAACCCATGTATCTTCAATGATCTAACAGTTATTCATTTTTCAAAAGCCTACAAACATTGACTATACCCTTGACCTGTCACTGAATTCCTTTTATTACAAAATCTCTTTTAAACCCGTAATAATTATTTATTTAAATAAACCCCAACATAGCAAAAGTTAACTATACCAACATACCAACACTGACTGGAGAATCTAAATGACTTCAATTTTTTTTTACTTTCCTATATATATATTAACATATAAAATTTTAAAAGTTTAATAAGAAAATCCAATTGTCATACATCTTAATTTTTATAAAGATTATAAATAAATAAATATATGATAAATAAATAAATAAATAAATATATTTTTTGAAATAACACGTAAATTAAATCTGAAGTTACACAAGAATAAAATATCAGTCAGTCTTGGTATGTTTTTCCTATGAACAAAATTTGAAAATATCCTAAAAGTGTATTTAATTCATCATAACCATTATAAGTCGTAAATTAATGGTTCGACCGGCCAATAATTTATTACATTCTACAGAGTTGATTATTGGTAAGTCATTGTATGCTGTTTCTACATTGTCTTGTACAAAGTCATGTGTGTAAATGTAGGGGTTGATCTTTATTTCGCCGTAGGGGCCTTTGAGCACAATGTAGGACAGACTGATTGGTGTTGTAAATTTAGATTTCAACACTAGTTGATAAGACAGAGTACGGTCTGTTGTAAGAGCTGGATTTTTCTGATCATTGTTGATTCTTGCTTTGATGACCCATTGAAAATTAAATGCTGAGAAACGACTAGTTTCATAGAATAACTTGGTGGTGAAATCATCTGTTCTGTAAGGTTTCATCTGTAAGTCTGCAAGAAAAATTTAGTATATATGTTATTATATACATAATACAATACACACAAGATGATTTAAGTTTCAGTACAAATAATTTTTCCTAGTGTTGAGAGAATCAGTGTGAAACAGGGCAATCACATGATTTACAGGAGCATTGGATGGTAAAATGCCTCAAGTTTTTCATCTGCCTGGCGGAACTTCATAGATGTCATTTTTTCTTCAATGGTTCATTGTGGTATCATGCAGCCTACTTCATTAATGAGCTTCTATACTATGTCCATTTGAAACAGATGATGCCCCTACTTTGCCTATAACGTTATGAAGGGACTGAAGAACTGTAAAGGTGACCCTACCCACATGCATACTTGATATGTGGTTTGTGGTAATAAGCTTTGTGTATAAGTTTCATAACCATTGGTTGAGGCCAACTCATGTTAGAGAACTACTTTTAACATAAAAACCAGATGCTCCACAGGGTGCAGCTTAATACGACCACAAAGGTCGAACCCTGAACAGTTAGGGCAAGTATGGACACAACATTTAAGCTTGATACAGCTCTGAATTTGGATTGAGATTAAATAGTTGACACAACATAGGTTTCTGACACAGAATGAATGTGGTCTAAGAACTTAAACTTAAAAATTTAAAAACTTTAAATTGGACATTTACCTATTATGTCCAATATCCAAAATCAAAATACATGGTTAAATTCAGCATATCATAGAACCCCAAGAATTCAATTTTTGATGAAATCAAATAATGATAAATTTTAGACCCTTTATACCTCAATGTTGACCAATTTGATAACCGGGCCCAAATATTAACCAGATGCTTCACAGGGCGTAGCTTTATACGACCGCAGAGGTTGAACCCTGAACGGTTGGGGCAAGTATGGACACAACATTCAAGCTGGATTCAGCTCTAAATTTGGATTGTGATTAAATAGTTGACACAGCATAGGTTTCTGACACAGAATGAATGTGTTCTAATGAACTTAAAATTTTTGTTTTCTTTTAGAGCAATTCACTATGCTGTTGAATATTAATCCTCTCAAAAAAATGTTTGAAGAAATTTTCTTTTATTTATGAAATTTCAAATGAGAAAAATTGAACCCAATTTTTTAATCACACCCCCCTTTCCCTTATTCCAAAACAAATCTCAATTAAAATATTCTAATGGAGTTTGCAACAATAACTACTCATTTAAATACATCATAAAATATTAAGATGTAAAAAAACTGCTTGTTATCACTAAATGGTAAAGATTATTTAAATTTATCAGTTGGTAGTAAAAAGTGAATATACATTGTATATTGTATATAACAAAGATTTAAGTTGATTCTGGACAAAGAAAGATAACTCCAATTAAAAAAAAATCTTGCAATAAGATATTTCTTGCTTACTATTTTGGACAAAGAAAGATAACTCTAATTAAAAAAAAAATTGCTATTTCACAATATTGTGAAATTAGATATTTCTTGCCATTGCAAAATACTGAGCAATTGAAAAGACTTGCTATTCCACAATACTTAATATAATAATTTTAGATCCTGATTTGGACCAACTTGAAAACTGGGCCCATAATCAAAAATCTAAGTACATGTTTAGATTCAGCATATCAAAGAGGCCCAAGAATTTAATTTTTGTTAAAATCAAACTTATTTTAATTTTGGACTCTTTGGACCTTAATGTAGGCCAATTTGAAAACGGGACCAAAAATGAAGAATCTACATACACAGTTAGATTTGGCATATCAAAGAACCCCATTTATTCAATTTTTGATGAAATCAAAAAAGTTTAATTTTGGACCCCGATTTGGGCCAACTTGAAAACTGGGCCAATAATAAAAAATCTAAGTTCATTTTTAGATTCAGCATATCAAAGAACCCCAAGGATTCATTTTTTGTTAAAATCAAACTAAGTTTAATTTTGGACCCTTTGGACCTTAATGTAGACCAATTTGAAAACGGGACCAAAAGTTAAGAATCTACATACACAGTTAGATTCGGCATATCAAAGAACCCCAATTATTCAATTTTGATGAAATCAAACAAAGTTTAATTTTGGACCCTTTGGGCCCCTTTTTCCTAAACTGTTGGGACCAAAACTCCCAAACTCAATACCAACTTTCCTTTTATGGTCATTAACCTTGTGTTTAAATTTCATAGATTTCTATTTACTTATACTAACGTTATGGTGCGAAAACCAAGAAAAATGCTTATTTGGGTCCCTTTTTGGCCCCTAATTCCTAAACTGTTGGGACCTAAACTCCCAAAATCAATACCAATCTTCCTTTTGTGGTCATAAACATTATGTTTAAATTTCATTGATTTCTATTTACTTAAACTAAAGTTATTGTGCGAAAACCCAGAATAATGCTTATTTGGGCCCCTTTTTGGCCCCTAATTCCTAAACTGTTGAAACCAAAACTCCCAAAATCAATCCCAACCTTTCTTTTGTGGTCATCAACCTTGTGTCAAAATTTCATAGATTTCTATTAACTTAAACTAAAGTTATAGTGCGAAAACAAAGAAAATGCTTATTTGTGCCCTTTTTGGCCCCTAATTCCTAAAATGTTGGGACCAAAACTCCCAAAATCAATACCAACCGTCCTTTTATGGTCATGAACCTTGTGTTAAAATTTCATAGTTTTCTATTCACTTTTACTAAAGTTAGAGTGCGAAAACTAAAAGTATTCGGACGACGACGACGACGACGACGACGCCAACGTGATAGCAATATACGACGAAAATTTTTTCAAAATTTGCGGTCGTATAAAAATCTAAATACATGGTTAGATTCAGCATATTGAAGAACCCCATATATTCAAATTTTGTTGAAACCAAACAAAGTTTAATTTTGGACCCCGATTTGGACCAATTTGAAAACTGGGCCCATAATAAAAAATTTAAGTACATGTTTAGATTCAGCATATAAAAGAATCCCAAGAATTCAATTTTTGTTAAAATCAAACTTAGTTTAATTTTGACGCTTTGGACCTTAATGTAGACCAATTTAAAAACAGGACAAAAATTAAGAATCTAAATACAAAGTTAGATTTGGCATATCATAGAACCCCAATAATTCATTTTTTTATGAAATCAAACAAAGTTTAATTTTGGCCCCTTTTGGCCCCTAATTCCTAAACTGTTAAGACCAAAACTCCCAAAATCAATGACAACCTTCCTTTTGTGGTCATAAACCTTGTGTTAAAATTTCATAGATTTCTAATTACTTATACTAAAGTTATTGTGTAAAAACCATGAAGAGTGCTTATTTGGGACCTTTTTTTGGCCCCTAATTTCTAAACTGCTGGGACCAAAACTCACTAAATCAATCCTAACCTTCCCTTTGTGGTCATAAACCTTATGTTAAAATTTCATAGATTTCTGTTTACTTATACTAAGTTATTTTGAGAAAACCATGAAAAATACTTATTTTGGCCCTTTTTGCCCTAATTCCTAAACTGTTTGAACCAAAACTCCCAAAATCAATCCCAACCTCCCTTTAATGGTCATAAACTTTGTGTTTTAATTTCATAGATTTCTATTTACTAATACTAAAGTATAATGTGAAAAACCAAATGTCTTCGGAAGACGACGACGCCAACGTCATACCAATATATGACCAAATTTTTTTCATTTTTGCGGTCCTATAAAAAAATTCAGCAATTCTTCCATTTGTAAAAAGTGATGTCACAAAAATGCAAACTTAATCTGTGTTTTGTGTTTATAACAATGAATAATTATTGTAATTATTGGTTGAAAATAAGTCCAACAGGAGTGAATAAAAAATAGTAACAGTTACTAGTCTGCTATCAAAGATCTTAAATATTGGAGTAGCGTCTGGATTAAATCCATTTTTGCTACTTTACCAAATTTTTAAGGACTACAAGATGAGGACACAGTCCAAGGCAAAAAAACTTTATAAGAATGAAAATCAGATATTATTTGTACTTACCATTAAAAGTAACTTTTTCACATGAAAAAAGTGAGACAATGTCTTTGTACAATTTGAGTTGGGTCTCATTGTACTTGTCCACCTCTGCCAGAGATTCCATTATTTCTGCTCCTGGCTTCATGAGATGTCCACAGCCAATCTCATGTTCAGCCAGTTCGTGAAATGGTCCACACCAGCAGCAACCAATGCGGGAATACTTGCATAAAGAAGGCCTGAATATAGAAAAACAAAACACATTCTAATAATAGATATATGATAAGACATCAGAGATTGCCTGAAAGGTCAAGGGATCACTTACCTGCATTCTTCTTCTTTGAAAGCTACAAAGCAAGTTAATTAGCTATATGCCACAACAAAAATAAATGGGAAAATTTTTGAAATTCTGTTCTTTTTTGTACGCTCCAATTTTTAAAGCAAAATGTTCCCATTTATACAGTGTAAGAAATAAAATATAAATGTTAAAAATCTCTGTTTATTCCACTGTAAATCTGTTGATATTTCTGAAAGTAATTAAGAGTATTGTAATCCATTGTCAGTAATCCTCTTTTATTATGTCACTCAGTATCTCTATACTCATGTTATAAAAATCCACATTTTATAAATTTTCCATAGAACGAAGTTTAGCACATAGTTCCAATCTTTTATGAATTGTCAAATCCACCAACTGTCATCTGCCATGATATCCACATCCACTTTTCACAATTTATTTTTACAAAATCAATGTCAGGAGTCCTACATTTTCACAATACTGACAATAAAGGTACAATTGTACATTGAAAAAATTATTAAAAAAAAGATAAATTAATTAATTACTAGAAAAAATAAACAAGGCAATCAACATATGAAAATATACATTGCAATTTAGTTTAATTTATCATTGAGAAGCAATCATTCAAAAAGTTTTAAAGCTTAAATGTGTGTTTGTGTGTGTTTTACAGACTTTAGATTAAATTATCAATGAACTTTTTTTTAATTCAGGGTAGAGATCAGTCGTAAAACGAACTATATTACCGCTATATTGAACTACTTAATTTTGATATGAAAATAATACTGGTGAGTCAAATTACAATCTTTTTCACTCTTCTGTTTCCTTCTCCCGAATCTCCTTAGTAATTTTGTGCTACATGTATAACTACTATTTTCCGAATGAAATTTTTATGAGTATTCAAATTTTATCGAAATTAAGCACTTGATATTTTTGGTTCAGCACAAAAACTTATTTTCATTCAAAAACCTCTAAATGTATTTTACTTTAACCAAAATATACTATTAACGGATGCATGTATGCAGGCATGTGATGTATATACTTTTCCTAACAAAATCTTAAACTTTGATAAAAAAAGAAAGAAAAATAAAATAGAACTCCGGGGTTGACATTTCGATTCCAAAGCATGCTTGTTGCTGCCGTTATTTCATCTTTGAAAGATGTTTAAAATACTTGCCGCCTAATTTTAAGTTGATCTGTTGACAAACATCTGGCACGTCCATGTCACATGATAGGCACAGGGTCTCCATTTAATCCTGGTCAGGAACAAAAGATAAAAGTGTGTTTCCAATTATTAACAAGTATGAATACAAAGTGGAGAAGCACCCGCACGGATGATCCAGCATCCATGCGCGTGCTTGCTCCTTGAGCAAGTGATAGTATCTTAACTAATAAACTTAATTAAGTTAACAATGACGATGCATCGTCTTACCTCTCCTCACACAATTCTCGTTCATGATAATCAACCTGGTTACGTGGTAGATGGCAGTAGCAGTACTGGCACTCTGTTGGCAGTTCTGACACTGCTTTCTCCACAGCCAGGTTTCTGGAACAAAGGTTTTTGCTGATTTCACATCTACAGTTGGGACAGGTTGCTGTCTCATCTTTGAGTCTTGAATCAGCGAGTACATGATTGAAACAGCCAGCACACATCAAATGACCATTGGTACACTAAAATAAGAAAATTCTTGATGGAATTTATGGCTAATAAATTTAATCATTATAAATGCATGAGAAATCTTTTGATTTAACAACTTGATTAATGGACAACTTATAAAGATAAAATTTCTCTGATTTACAAAAAAGTACAGGTATATGTTAATGAAAAACACTATAGCTGATAATGTGAAACAAACAACCAATGCAATAAACAATGTAATGCTGACTGGTTGGTAGGAATCATGTACCATTTATCGTCAAGTATTAAACAGTCATTTTTGGCTACCGTTAGCATCAAATTGGTAAAATTTTACAGTAATTTGTAAAAATATATTTAATGTGATTCATAAGAGGTCTCAAATAATTATCATTACTGATATTTTTGGAATAAAACTACATTTGTGTAAACTTGATTTGTCTTAATTAGACTGGGTTTTTTTTGCTAAAAGAAAGTGTTCATTTTATTGTCATGCACCAAAAATTATCTTTAATACCGTTATTAGTCATGAAGGTATCTCCATTTAATACCACCCTCCTTAATGTACCAATATTTAAGAGATTTGTTTTTGCATCAATCTCAGAGTCCGATTTAGAGGGTTTTTCAGGGGGCCTGTGCCCCTCTTTTCTGTTGATTATATATAGGGAATCACTGAAGCATGACTGGAGCGGTCCCCCTCTTAGGCAGTCAGTTGGCCCCCACTTATGAACATTTCTGGATCCTCAACTGAATCTGATGTCTTATAATGTTTGGAAGGTATTTTTTTTCTAACCTGCATTCATGAACACAAAGAGTTAGCTAGTCATTAAATACATATCATTTTATTTATATTATGCTTTAAATTATGTACCATATAACTTTTATCAGACAGAACATTTATCAAATTATGTACATGTAAGTAATATTTCATGTGTATATATATCAGTAGTATCTTGTGTTATCTTGACTTTGCTGTCATGTTATGAGGGTGAACTTCATGCATCAATGAATTACATATGGATTTGCTCCCATGATATTTCATTCATATTATGTGAAACCATATGTGATACTTATGCATATTAAATGAGGTGGCAGTTTGCCAACTGGACAACTGATTATGTTAATCATGTGATCATGCTATCCGTCAATGTCAGAGATAATTTGGGTCAACATGAAGGTCACAGCTGGTTTTGACAGATGTGTTTGGGCAGATCCCTGAGCAGATTCTCTCATATTCTATTGTATTCTTAAGCGCCACATCTATATTTCAATAAATCTGAATTTCTGTTTCATGCCATATTGTTGCTAAGGTATAAAAGTTCCGTTCCGAGTAAATTTTTCTGCATATTTGTTTGCAGACATGACCATATTTGGCTATGATGCAATATCCGATCAGTGAAAGACATATTTATTGAGGTGATTAATATACTCGAAACAAAAATTAGCAAATTCAGACGAAAATAGATAATTCGAATGAAACAAAAAATGCATACCTGGTAACAGGTTTTGGGCAGGTCCAAGCAAACTGCGCAACACAAGATTCCGGAAAGGCGATATTCGAGGGCATTTTTTTCTTTTTCTTTCTCCTCTACTTTGACTTTCTTCTTCTCAGGTTCATAAAATATGTCCATGTTTTCCTTATTGGAATTTTCATCCATTATAGCAAGGGCTGATGGTCCTGGTATGTCAGACATTTCGTATCAGCTGTCACTGGGTCACTGGTTTGTTTACGATTGAGGTTTGTTGATGTTGACGTTTTGCTGTTTTGATCATGTGATCTGTCTAAACATGACGTCAACGATAACCAATGGAACGAAATCGTGTTCATCGGGTAACTTCGTTACTTTCCGGTAACCAGTATCGGATCAAAGTACTTGAAAGCACTGTTTACATTCAAGGTTTCACAACATATTATGTGACAACTGATATTTTTAGTGCTATACATATCCTTGGCGTTTCACAACAACAAAAACAAACACCAAAAAATAAAATTCCAATCAAACAAACAAAAAATTGTGACCAAGAATGTGTACTGTATAACTGTCCTACTAGCTACAGCTAACATAATCAGTCTTGAAAAAAAGTAGGGGAAGACTGGGTATATTCGGACATTTTGTTTACATCAAGAGGCTACTGATAACCTTAATTAAAACTGATCACTAACTTGTAAAATATGCACTTCGTGTATCGCTGTTCATTTTTTTTCTGTACAGATTAATTCTACTTTACATTTATAGTTTTCAAGAAAAAGGGTAAACAATTGATATTTATCCATAAATTGCAATTTAAAGGTGTCACGTTGTAAGATAGTCATCTATCTTTTATAATTATAAAGGTAAGGAGATTTTAGTATGATTGCAAATCTGCAAATGAGAGTCAGACAACCTATCCATCAAATATCAAAATCTCAGTCTTCCTCTTTCAAGTTCTTCCAAATACTGCCCACATTCAACATGATGAATATTCTTGTAAGTTGAAGTGAATGTTAGAAAAAAAATAGAGACAAATGTAATTGCATATATGCTTGTAAAGTTTTATCAGTTTCGTCTTCTATTGTTTTTCAGTGTCCTCCCCTGAGTATGAAAATGGAAACTATTTTTTTTTATACAATCTGATTTGGTTGAAATCTATAATATTAATTTTTGAACAAAAAATAATACTTTTGCTTGTCATGAAGTCAAGTGAAGAATAATTATGGTCATCATGCACTGTAGTTCTTGTATTGGCGAGATTTTGTTTTTGTTGTTTACAGTTTCTACTGTGATAATTTTCCAAATAATATAAGGAAAAGTCTAAATAAGTAAAAATTCATCATTAAATGGCAAACATTAATGTAAGGATTCTTCAAACAGTTTTGGCTGCATTAGCGTTTTTGTTTTTATCACAGTGTTCTTGTATCGCTGATAACTTTTCCTGTTTACAGTTTCTTTTTGTTTATCATAAATTTATAGATCCTATTTTGAAATTAAGGACACTGTTTCTCCTCTTACACATGGCACTTTTCGATCGAAAATTGTTTAAGATAGATAAATCTCTTTATATAGCAAAGCAAGTTCTAAGTTTGAATAATTCTATCTTATATACTACTTTTTATGTTCCGAAATCTAACAAAAAACAATTTTTGAATATCAGTCAGCATTTTAAAAATAATAGGTGGATAAATACATTCAAAAATATTTGGTATTTTTCTATGTTACGTATATATATATATATATATATACAACTCGTCTAAACATCAACCCAACAATGTTAGATCTGTAAATTTGCTTTCGCAAATTTTTGGTTCTTCCCTCGCCGGGATTCGAACCCATGCTACTGTGATATCGTGACACCAAATCGCCTGCACTGCAGCCGTCCCGCTAGACCACACGACCACCTGGGCTCTCAAAAAAAGAGCCTTCGGTGGCCATATGTTACCTTTCCACGTCAGTTTTAATCTAGCGGCGTACTACAGTACATGATATATAAGGCATGAAGATGTTATTGTTACAGATCAGCTAAATTATCTATAGTAAAGGATCCTACAAATACACAGCCATGTATCACCATCATTGATGGCGATCCGATGGATACATCTGTTGTAGGGTTGTCACTGACTCAGACGTACTTATGTATATATATAGCAGGCGATTTGGTGTCACGATATCACAGTAGCATGGGTTCGAATCCCGGCCAGGGAAGAACCAAAAATTTGCGAAAGCAAATTTACAGATCTAACATTGTTGGGTTGATGTTTAGACGAGTTGTATACACATTATGTACACAGCCATGTATCACCATCATGGATGGCGATCCGATGGATACATCTGTTGTAGGGTTGTCACTGACTCAGACGTACTTATGAATATAATTATTTTCTGTGACTGTATCTTACATTAATTTGTAGGATCCTTTACTATAGATAATTTAGCTGATCTGTAACAATAACATCTTCATGCCTTATATATCATGTACTGTAGTACGCCGCTAGATTAAAACTGACGTGGAAAGGTAACATATGGCCACCGAAAGCTCTTTTTTTGAGAGCCCAGGTGGTCGTGTGGTCTAGCGGGACGGCTGCAGTGCAGGCGATTTGGTGTCACGATATCACAGTAGCATGGGTTCGAATCCCGGCCAGGGAAGAACCAAAAATTTGCGAAAGCAAATTTACAGATCTAACATTGTTGGGTTGATGTTTAGACGAGTTGTATATATATACAACTCGTCTAAACATCAACCCAACAATGTTAGATCTGTAAATTTGCTTTCGCAAATTTATATATAGGCCTCATATAGTAAATTAGTTGCAATCTTTATATTTTACAGAGGGGTCTTTACAATCTGACAGTATTATAATTGAGAAAAATATAACGTGAATCTATCGAATTCCCAAAGCACAGAAGTCGACTGAATTACTTGAACTTTTTGTTTATTCTTAAAATATATTTCATATATCTAAAATTGGATTATAAAAAAATGTGAGTGGTACTCGAACTATTGGATGACTATTTATAGGACTTTACTTTTGACTTTAAATTAAACTTTTAATTGGCTTATATTCTAGGCTTTCCTATATATATCATCTAAAACACTATTAATTATTTTCCAAATGCCAGGCGTCCACGAAACCTCAAAAATCTTTCTAACTGTATCAGCAACCAAATTGAAAAAAAATGACTCTGTTTTGTTTAATAAAAAAAAAACACAGTAGATACAAGTATTTTGTCTTTTGAAGGATGCATGTAGGTCGTACTTTTCAAATGTTTATCAAGATACTTGATTTCCTCAGTGATTGACAACATATTTGTTACGTTTGGAGGACGCTTTTTTTTCTTCAAAAAACAGTAGACTTTTCCATGGGAACCATTTGGGCTCATGATCTTGTCGACTTGCATTTTGATTTATAAGAGACTGAGCTTTTAAGGACAAATGAAAAGAAAATTGAATTATCCTGCAAATTCACCTTTTTTGCTATACATATATACTAGTACAAATGTATGTAGATGGTTTCCTTTCACTCAATAATTCAGTTTGGTGACTGGATTAAACGTATCTATAAACCCATCAAATTCGAAATCAAGGATATAACAGATACAGTTAAGTCTACCTTCTACCTTGAATAGCATCTAGAAATTATTGCAAGGAAGCAACATTCCAGCAGCGCCTACATATAGAATAAATATCTCATAGATAATAAGATATTCCAGAGTTTGCTTTACCTCTAAAGAGGGTTGCTGCTTACAAGGAATCCAATGAACCAAGTATTTCGAGTGGTGAAGTTTAAATCACTCCTTCGAAACAACCATCGCCATTTGGTTGATGCATAATGAATATCTATTTTCATAGATGACTGGCAGATATGTTCTATTTGTGATCAATTAATGTAACGTAACTGGCAAGTATTCTGGTCTCTTTTCTTCGAATTCTTTTCTATGAATGTGACCTTCCGAATTAGACTTATTACTTAGTTTTGTAGTACATGCATGAGCGGTTGCCACAATAGGAGCAGACATTGCTTACCCTGTCCGAGCACCTGTGAAGACCCACCGGTTCTTGGTGGGATTTGTGTTGCTCAGTCTTAAGTTGTCTATATTATGTTTTGTTTACTGTAGTTTGTCTTTTTGTCGTTTGCGCTTTTTTACCATATAGCATAATTGTCAGCTGTTTTTGACTTAAGAGTTTGATTATCCCTTTGAATTTCTTCTGCCTCTTTCTTTGCAGTTTCTTCTTTAGTTCTTATCTATGAGCATTTTTTTTTAGATAAAAGGCAAATACTGGGAAATTTGTCATCTAGGAGTAAGGATCCATGAGATAATTTTTGTAGAAATGGTTAAAAGGTAGATCTGGCCTACTTAGCATTTTTTTATGTAGATTTTCTATCTATTGTGGTCTTCAAGATACTAAACATATGATTTATAATTTTTATACGACCGCAAAATTTGAAATTTTTTTCGTCGTATATTGCTATCACGTTGGCGTCGTCGTCTGCGTCGTCGTCGGCGTCCGAATACTTTTAGTTTTCGCACTCTAACTTTAGTAAAAGTGAATAGAAATCTATGAAATTTTAACACAAGGTTTATGACCACAAAAGGAAGGTTGGTATTGATTTTGGGAGTTTAGGTCCCAACAGTTTAGGAATTAGGGGCCAAAAAGGGACTTAAATAAGCATTTTTCTTGGTTTTTCGCACCATAACGTTAGTATAAGTAAATAGAAATCTATGAAATTTAAACACAAGGTTTATGACCATAAAAGGAAGGTTGGTATTGATTTTTGGACTTTTGGTCCCTACAGTTTAGGAATAAGGGTCCCAAAGGGTCCAAAATTAAACTTTGTTTGATTTCATCAAAAATTGAATAAATGGGGTTCTTTGATATGCCAAATCTAACTGTGTATGTAGATTCTTCATTTTTGGTCCTGTTTTCAAATTGGTCTACATTAAAGTCCAAAGGGTCCAAAATTAAACTTAGTTTGATTTTAACAAAAAAAAATTGAAATCTTGGGGTTCTTTGATATGCTGAATCCAAACATGTACTTAGATTTTTGATTATGGGCCCAGTTTTCAAGTTGGTCCAAATCAGGATCTAAAATTATTATATTAAGTATTGTGCAATAGCAAGTCTTTTCAATTGCACAGTATTGCGCAATGGCAAGAAATATCTAATTGCACAATATTGTGAAATAGCATTTTTTTTTATTAGAGTTATCTTTCTTTGTCCAGAATAGTAAGCAAGAAATATCTAATTGCACAATATTGTGCAATAGCAAGATTTTTTTTTAATTGGAGTTATCTTTCTTTGTCCAGAATCAACTTAAATCTTTGTTATATATACAATATACAATGGTACGTCTGAGTCAGTGACAACCCTACAACAGATGTGTCCATCGGATCGCCATCAATGATGGTGATACATGGCTGTGTACATAATGTATATACAACTCGTCTAAACATCAACCCAACAATGTTAGATCTGTAAATTTGCTTTCGCAAATTTTTGGTTCTTCCCTCGCCGGGATTCGAACCCATGCTACTGTGATATCGTGACACCAAATCGCCTGCACTGCAGCCGTCCCGCTAGACCACACGACCACCTGGGCTCTCAAAAAAAGAGCTTTCGGTGGGCATATGTTACCTTTCCACGTCAGTTTTAATCTAGCGGCGTACTACAGTACATGATATATAAGGCATGAAGATGTTATTGTTTACAGATCAGCTAAATTATCTATAGTAAAGGATCCTACAAATTAATGTAAGATACAGTCACAGAAAATAATTATATTCATAAGTACGTCTGAGTCAGTGACAACCCTACAACAGATGTATCCATCGGATCGCCATCAATGATGGTGATACATGGCTGTGTACATAATGTATATACAACTCGTCTAAACATCAACCCAACAATGTTAGATCTGTAAATTTGCTTTCGCAAATTTTTGGTTCTTCCCTCGCCGGGATTCGAACCCATGCTACTGTGATATCGTGACACCAAATCGCCTGCACTGCAGCCGTCCCGCTAGACCACACGACCACCTGGGCTCTCAAAAAAAGAGCTTTCGGTGGGCATATGTTACCTTTCCACGTCAGTTTTAATCTAGCGGCGTACTACAGTACATGATATATAAGGCATGAAGATGTTATTGTTTACAGATCAGCTAAATTATCTATAGTAAAGGATCCTACAAATTAATGTAAGATACAGTCACAGAAAATAATTATATCCATAAGTACGTCTGAGTCAGTGACAACCCTACAACAGATGTATCCATCGGATCGCCATCAATGATGGTGATACATGGCTGTGTACATAATGTATATACAACTCGTCTAAACATCAACCCAACAATGTTAGATATATGTACACATACAAAGGAACCTGTTCAGTTTTTGCAGTAAGAGTCAATAATTTTTCTTAACTACAGCATAAAAATCAGAAGATTTTTTAATGATATAAGTTTTTCTTTAGCTCATTAATTGAAGGATTATCTTCTGTTGTTACTTATTATTTAGGACATGTTTTGACGTATAGTTATTTATTTATAATTAAGGATATATCTATATCCTTGTGGTTAAGAAAATCAATACATATTGTCATTTATTGCTGTATATCATATTAGCATTTTGTTCATTGTTTTCTAATTTAAATACATTTGTCATTTCAGGACCTTTTATAGCAGACTATTCTGTATGGGTTTTGCTCCTTGTTGAAGGCTTTAATGTAACCTATAGTGGTAAATGTCTATGCCATTTGGTCTCTGAGGGATACTTGTCTCATTTGCAATTACACCACGTCTTAATTTCTATATATTGATATCATTGATTTGATCATAATTACCTTTAGCATCTTAAATTATAAATAAAAATAGCTTTCTATTTTCATTCATTTATTGGATATTGGCATTGTTTTGTAAAAGAATTTAATTATGGGCTCATCATATCAAAACCGAATAATCATTCAATGTATAGATATTCAAACAGCTAGTTAATGAAGCACTAGATGGGACTTCTTCATTTCTGTATTCTACAATCTTTAAGCCATTTTTTTCTATTTTTTTGTAAATTTATAGCACCTCGTTATTCATTATTCTTTATTTTTGTGGTCCATTTTCCTATATTCTATATATTTTTTTGCCCATTATTCTCTATAATGTTGGCCTCATCCACACCCTCTTTAATCCTTTTTGCTGTCGTCCCACTAAAGTTTATCATTCATTTAGGGCAGATAATTCATTTTTTTTACATCTTAAATCATAAATGTATGGTACAGAACCTTCAATTAAACATTGTTTCTGTCAGAAAAAAATAATTACATTTTTTATTGTCCAGGTCAGTTCTATGGCAAGTTGTTTTACTAAATATTTGAATTTCAAGATATCTCCTATAATATATAAGATATCTAGATATCTTATATAAAATATAAGATATCTTATATAATATATAAGATATCTTATATGATTTCATTTTTATAAGATATCTTTAATGTTATATGAGCTATCTTTAATGTTATAAAAGATATCTTTAAAGACAATTATATAAGATATCTGATAAATTATATGAGATATCTTATAAACTATATAAGATATCTTATAAAGTTTAAGAGATATTTTGAAGTAAGAATAAATAGCAAAACAGCTTGCCATACAATTCACTTAATATTCTAACTTTGGAAAAGACCAAAATGTTTCCTGAAATTGTCTTTTCTGCAATGATATTCTGTAAACAAATTCATATGATCATATTCCTCAACTTTATTTTTTACTTAGTTGTAATGTATTATACCTACACTAATTCTACTACCAGTCTTGAAGTACAAGAGCTAAATTACTTTTAAATACAAGAGCTAAAAAACTTTTTAGTACAAAAGTGGTGGGGGTTACATCACATATAAATATCATCCCTTAAATCGTTTAGATGCATATATCCAGAATAAATACTTTGAGCTAGCTTTCAGTAAATGTGTGCTTTTCTTGATATGGTATAAATTATTAAGAATGCTTCTGTTGTGATTTTGTTGTCTGACAGAGATAAGTGCTGTTTATGAACTCTATCTTTATTGTATATTATATTTTAAGGTATTACTGTTATTTTTGTTTTTTTGTATTTTCTCTGATGAAATAAAAAGGTGAAGGGGGTTGTCAACCGTTGACACTTTAATTAACACTGCAACTTGACTTTGTATCAGTCCCAAATCATGGACAATGTCAGTGGCTGTCTCAGATATACATATAACAAATGTGTCCTTGAAGAAAGAAAAAAAATAGATTCAGAAATTTATACTGTGTGTATTTATTATTGGGATTTTGTCATTTTAGACTAAAATACGATTTTTAACTCTTGTGATTTTGAGAAAAATCTTGTTTAATTCATATAAAAAAAATCAAATTGCAAGTTTAAATTATTGCGATTATAACCCTAATGCATTTTTCGCAATAATTAAAACATTCCAATAATTTCTGAATTTACAGTAGTATCCTAACCTATCTAGACAATGAAGAGCAATAGTCATGGAATAGAACTTCATACCCTGTGAATCCACCCAAAGATTTTGGTGGGGTTCATGTTGCTTAATATTTAGTTTTTAATATATCACATGTTCTATTGAGGTCAACTCTCATGGAATTACAGATAATAGAAACTTGATAAACAATACTGCACACGCTGAAATGTCTCGCCTTCTTTACTAATCATTGATATTATGTTGATAGTCCTAAATATAAAGCTTTGTTACAACTCACATAAACTCATCATTAACCAAGAAAACAAAACATACGCACATACCAAATATAGTTATCCTATTACTTATAATAAGAGAGAATTTAACATTACAAAAAATCTTTTTTTTTCAAGTAGTCACTCAACTATGAAAATGAGGTCAAGGACATTGGACATGTGAATGACAGAAAGTTTGTAACATGAGGTATCTATATACAAAGTATGAAGCATACAGGTCTTCCACCATCTAAAATATAAAGCTTTCAAGAATTTAGCCAATGTCACCGCTGGATCACTATACCTATCTCCAGCTTTCTACCACAAAAGTTGCAGGCTCAACAATAAGAGACTTAGGAAAACAAGCTACTTTGTTGATCTTTTATCAGTTGATACATTGCCAATGGTATATTTACACTGCATGTAACACAAAAAATTGCAAAACTTTGCCTTCAAATAGCAAGACTTAAACTGTTTTTGATTAAAAAAAAAAAAGAAATCTCAATTTTGTTTTTTGTTCAAAGATTTGAAATATATTGTTGGAAATAAACTGTGGAAAGTTTAAACAAAGATCATTGTAATCTGTTGGAGTGTGGTATTACACAAAAGCTGGGAGCAATCCATAGAATTCAATGACAAAAAAGTGTAAGTTCCACACATTGAAAACCAATCTAATTAAAATTAAATCCTTTAATTGCTCCTGTTCTGATATGTCGCGCATCAAGGTGAAAACCTGAAGAAATTTGTTTTACCACAATAGCATAATCACATCTTCAATATAATGCGGCATAAAGCAACCAACAATCAATCAATCAATCATCTTCAATATCTTTGCAATCACTGAGCAAAATTTGAATAATATTCAGGAAGAAATTATTGCAAGGTTTTTATTATTGCGAAAAATGTGACAGGAATTGTAAACACAATTATTTAAACTCACATTTTGGAATAATTTATTTAAATTAAACAGGATTTTCTCAAAATCGTAAAAATTGAAATGATATTAAAGTCTTAAATGACAAAATTGCGAAATTAAATATGCGCAATAATTTCTGAATTTACAGTAACACAAACTATTGCATTGGAATGACTGATGTAGTGATGGCTTGAAGAGGTCATTAAACTTCTATAGTAGCAGGTATTAGAATTCAATGCTGAACTACATATGCTAATAAAGATATAAATAGTTTCATACTATAAATATGTACAATCAATTTTCTCATAAAAGGGTTGTAAATTAAAAAAAAAAAAAAAAAAGAACAGAGTTCCAATGCCTGTCACCTTGCACATATTTTATCTATCCAAGGATCAAGGGCAAATAAATGTTAAAAACAATTTATCAACTGATATCTAAATTGGTCCAAGAAAATTTCTGATATGAACCTATGATATAAGTTTCATAAAAACCAGCAAGAATTGATGCAATCATTCATATAATTGATGTTTAAAGGGCACAACTCTTTTTCAAATAATTGATCTGCACTGATTCGAGAAATAGCTGATATAAAGCTACAATATTAGTTTCATATAAATCTGGCAAGATTTGTAAACATGAGAGCTTTAACAATGCAATTTTCCTTTTATGCATGTATTTAGTTTGGCAAGGGACATAACTCTTTAAAAATAATTGATCATCACTGATTTTTGAACTTGTTCCAAATATTGCTGATATAAACCTATGCCAAATCTACAAAGTTACATGTTCAACTAATGATTGAAATAAAAAAGAAGCACACAATATATATCACTATATTTATTTGCCACAATAATTGGATTTAGTTGTTTCAAGGACAGACTCTGAGATCTGAAAGTTGAATGAAAACATTATATATTCTGTAGACCTGACACAACCATACCCCCTTCAATTTGTTCACTACATTCAAACATAACAAAATATCAACATTTTATATATATATCAAAATGATGAGTGCCACAAATGCCATTTTACAAATTACAAAAAAGAATGATATGAGGCACAATCAATGATTAAACATGAATATGAAAATGACACTTTATAAAATTGTATGTGTCCAAAGTGCTTTTTTGGATTAATTTCATCAGGAATATGCACAAAGCCAAAATTGTGCGGCCCAAGTATTGAAGACCCAAAACAGAGTAATAACAGTCAAAGCATTCACTGTCAGTGCATTTAGCTAGGTAGAACCTGTAAGTAAAAGTTATTCGCCATGCATTTTGATGGTCAGCAGATTCATAATTTTGGAATGTTTTCTGAGCACACTGTTTGTGAACAATTGTTCAAGGTATTATTGCAGTGAAATTTTACCATGCAGAAAAAAGTTTATAATAGTGATTTTTCTGATATATTTGTAACTTTTCAATTTTTTGCAAACATTGCCAAATAAAGATGGAAGACGAAAGTCAGATAATCTTATGCTTGTAGCATATGAGAAATTTACCACACCCCAAAAATATAACATTGACCAATGAAGTATGCAATCATGGTTATATGAAACCTACAAGACAGTCATTTACTATTTACAATTACATGTTTACCATATATACCAAACATCCATGACCTTTTGTTTATACTTTATAGTATCTTGGAAACTGACTGATACAACTAACAAAGTCTTTGGATACTTCAAATGAGAACTAGGTTTAAATTAGCACTTTTGAAAAATTATGATAACACAGACAAGAGTTAACTCACATGATAACTTTTTAAAGTTGAGCAAAATAAAAAGATGTTTTTATATTTGACATATGACAAACATGATTTTTTTATGATTCCAATGAGTTGAAAATGTTATTGCAAATTGTATGACTAGAATAAATCTCATATATACGTCTTATTTGGACTGAAACTTTACTTAAATACATACAAGTAATTTATAAAGTTTCACATCATCAACCTGATTGTCAAAGACAAGTTTTAACTTTACAAGAACAAAACTTTAGAAGCTGAGAATTTTCTTTTCTTTATAAAGTTTTTCTAATTATTTGTAAAAATAGAAACTGCTTTAGTTTAATGTTGTAAAATCTAAGGCTGAGAACTTTAGATACCTCTATTTTGAACTTGCAAATATCGGTTCTAAAACAAGTCAATTCATAAAGGGCTCAAGTTCAACAGAACCATGTGTCTTCCCTGTAATCCATGCTGTCAGTATAAAGGTGTAATGTTGCATGCAAAACACTAAATTCATCTGTAAAATATGGGAGAAAATAAAATAGGATACTAGATCTTGAAGAAACTTCTGACCAAGTTTCATAACATTGTTCTTGATGTAAACAAATACTTCATCCAAACAGTAACTGCAATTTATGAAGTCCATCATGATCAGTATAAAAATACTAAAATATCAAAAATCACAAAATTTAGATTCAGACATGATTTGTGTAAGTGATGAAAAAGCTTTTACCAAATTTCCTTTAAATTCTATCATGGTTTACAAAGTAATTAATGTCTAAAATACTCCACACTTACATGTACATCTTTAAAATGTTGATCATGACTGCAAACTATTAAGTTCTTTCATCAGTAAAATATGATCTTGTGATAAAAAATAAATCTGTCAACATTTTGTAACTTCTTTTAGTTTTGACAAGGATTTGTATAACTATACAATCCTTGGTTTTGACAAAATTGTTGTTGTCTTCAAAAACATTAACTACAGATTGAACCTAAATGTCCTAAATGTGTTGATTTAAAAGCAGCCAATGACTGAATGAAGGATCATTATGTCACACTTTTTTACAAAAATACTGAATAAAACACATTCTAATTTAGTAATTTTTCAATCACATGCAAATCTTATTGAAAAAGTATGAATTATATAATAAAGATCACTTCTTGAATTGCCAAAATTTAGAAAAATTAGTTTATATAAAATCAAATCTAAATCTTAAAAGTGAACTCAGCATCAATATCCATGTTATATATCTGATAAAAAAATATTACCCAGTATTCTTTTCATTGGATTAGGTATTAATACAATGCATACCATTCTCAATTAGTATATAAAAGCTTGAGTTACAAAAATAATGGTAAAATAATCAAAAACAATTGGAAATAAGGCTGTACAATAAAATTATTTACTTCAAAAATTTTGCAAATAATGTTTTGTATTGCTATTAGGTGGTGGATCCACCGTTGGAAATGAATACCAAAACATAATATTTCCAATAACAAGACCGTAATGAAGAATGTCAACTTTGTAAAATGGTCCTATCTGTCCATCTGACCCTCCAATTAACCCAGAAACAACATACAATACTGCAGCACTAAGACCATACCAATTTCTGTTCATAAAACACAGCAGGAGGATTGTTAACATTGCAAATCCACTGACAGCTTGAGTTGTCAGCTGTCTCATATTTGTTGGTAAGAATAAGGATGATACTGCAACAATGCCAACAAATATTATTATCTTGTTTGCTAAGACAGCTGAACCGTAAATGCCACAAAATCCTAAAGCTATTGTCGGAACGCCAAATGTAGCTGCTAACCATGAGAAGAATTTGTGGCCCTTGAAAATAAGAGATCCTTCTGGGTTTTCCATACTGAATCTAATGATGCCAACAGAGGCTGCTATTCCTTGGATAATTAGTCCAATAGATGGCTTAAGATGGTGGTTATATAACTGGTTTGCAACATAAAATGCTGAAATAGCTAGGATGAGATCACTGAGTGAGGTACTCAGTTGACGAGGCATTATCAAATCTACAAAATAAAAGAGTAAACTCATTTAACATGTTTAACATTTACATTTGATTAATTTATTTATTTCATGATCATCTCCTTACAATTACAGGGCTGTATACAGCAGAATATTTTGAGTAAATTCACTATGTGAGAAATAAATAACTATGACACACTCTGTAGAATGGTGACTAACTTAAATATCAGGTTTTTACAATGTTTCTGCACTAATCTTGTTAGGCAATGGACTTGTTGCTTTTGGTTTAAGACAGCATGACATGCAATGAGCCATACAGACAATAAGAAGTGGTATTTGTTTATATGATAACAGAAGACACCCATGATGTAATTTTGATATATTCATCTTTTTGGTTGTTGGTACCATTCTTGGATTTTTCAAATCAATAATAATTTAGATTAAGCACAGTCACTTGAATTTTAGTGATATATTTAACTATATAACAGTATTTTTTCATATATATATCACTGAAATCCAAGCGACTATAAAATAAGATAGGGTTTATATTTTTTTAAACAAGAATAAGAAAATCAATATTTAGAACAAGTCATCAAATAGGAAAATCATGTAACTATGAAAAAATATCAAGCCATTCACTTCTTTAGAAACATTTTTTGCTGTTGTATAATTTGTTTAGAGAATTACTACTGTAACTGAATAAGCATGCATGCTCTTATTCTATTTATTGCTTACAACAAATGCCATGGTTGATCTTGCAATAAATGAATAATATGAGAGTTTTTATGAAATAAGTAATTGGTTTCAGCATTTGTGCTAGTGTGACCAGAAATGGTTGGACTTGATTCTTCTTAACAGGTGGATTTATTTGAGGTGTCATTACCTTTAAATGTGGAAATTTGAACCTAAAGTTTAATGTTCAACAGGATTTGCAGTTTGGAATATCCGGAAATGTAAACATTCATTCGCTTCCGGTGGAATAAGTGTCTTGATAATAACAGAGGGCGCTCACGTGAGCATCTGTCATGCTGTAGATGCTGTGAGCATTGTGGCGTTAAAACAGACGCTTCTTATTCATGACAAAAAGATTGCAAACCAGGTGAAAAAGGTAAATTCTAAATGCTTACTTTCATATTAAATCTTTGTGTTCGACGAATAATACTGTCAACGTATACTATATTTTTAATTCTATGTCAACAGTGCACAGATTCATTTTCATATGAATCACAGACACAGTTTATAGATAGAAAAATATTTTCTATAATATCTTAAATATACAGTGATATTTTCGACAATTACGTACAATTTTTATTTATAATTATAGTTCTGAACAGTTCCCAGGAAATAAATGCTTAAATTCACTGCTGTAATAATAAAAACATGTTTATCAGTTTAAAAATAACATATTTTCTAATGTGCCATTGGGAACATAACTTAGAACCCAATGTTCACTAAGCCGACTTTAAACCAAATGACAACGATTAATAGCCCACTGTCACAGATAATGTAGGGCCCTTAAAAACCTACTAGATAAAAATAAACAGTACCTGTTCTAAACTTCCTTTATCTTAATTTCTTTTTATAGTTTGCCTGGTGCTATTAATATAGATATAATAGTCTTTAGTTATTACTTGGTTAGTATAGTAATGTGGAATTTGTTTAATAAGCTGGTACATTGGAAAGGGAAATAATGTTCTTCTATATTATGAATGATCACATATGCAATTTATTGAAATAAACAATACAGTGGGGCCATAATAAAAAATAGGTTTGTTCGCCCAAACGCTACCTACACAGAAAAAGCTGCCTACTCAAATTCTTTTATTTTCCTGATTTGAAGAAGATTTTTTTAATCAAATAGGCATGAAGACTAATATTAAACATCTGATACTTCAATTTCTTTTTTGAAAAAAAAAGAAACTGCCTACCTACCTGGTAGGGTTTGGTTAAGTGTGGCCTGGCGGATCCAGAATTTTTTATAAAAGGGGGGGGGGGGGGCTGACTGACTTAAGAGGGGGCCCGCTCCAGTCATGCTTCAGTGATTCCCTATATAATCAACCAAAATTTTCCCACAAAAAAGGGGGAGGGGAGCTAGGCGCCCCCCCCCCCCCCCCCCCTGGATCTGCCTATGCAATACTATTAAAGATCATGAATATGATGCTGAAATATTATCAGTTTTATAGTTAAAAGAACACCTATATTAAACTTCCATTTGTAAACAGCAAAAATATTCAAGAGAGTAAGTTCTGCAAATAAGTTCATACCACCAGAATTGTCAATTGACTCCTTAAGGAGTTATCACCCTCTAAGATATTTTTTTCTCAATTTGTATATTTAGCTTGCTTATATAATTACTTTATTGAATCAATTTCAGCCAAACTTGGACTGAATGAGTTTAAGTTTTAAGTCATTCATTATTAAATATTATAATGCAAATATAATCATTGATGAAAGATTTAAGCCAAAAATTACAGGTGAGAGATTCAGGCTCTTGAGAGCCTCAAGCTCTTGTTCTTTTATTTGTAGATGTAAGCATTCTATATTGGACTTATACATTATTCTATTGGTCACAAATCATGTTGAGTAAAAAATATGTTTGGAATGAAACTTACAAAATTGAATGAAATTAAAATTTGAATAATTTTCTTAGTTTGACAATAAAAACATTGTGAGTGATATGTGAAGACTGGTTTCAATTTATATATTTTGCAAATAATTAAAAAAAAAATCAGTCATCACACCCAAAAAATTAAGGTGCTTTCATCCAGCTGAAAGTTTCCTGCAGTTGTTCTGACATTAATCATGTTAATAAAGAATACATTTGTAGACTTGGATTAAATATATATATGGTTACCAGCATATTGCACTAAAAATAAGACAGGACTCTCAATAATAAATGTATTAATGCTTGTAAAATGATCCTTTATAGCTATATATATAGCAGTTTCTTGATGGATTTGTACCATGTTATATAACCAATGTGTCATCTTAGTAACACAGCACTACTCCCTCACTTTTCAAAATAGTCTAACTTGTGTCTTTTTCCTGATGATCCAGCATGTAATCACTCAAAGGAATTGTACATGTTATGTTAAAATTTGCTGATGCATGTCCATTTTACGAACTCCTTGTACATATGATTCTTACAATTCAAATTTTGAATTAATTTTAAAAAGGATATAAATATCCTGTAATTATTTATTGGAAATTACTCAGTGTGAACCTAGCTTTTTGAGCATAACTAATATTCACATTTACTAATAAGATGTTAGCTTTCAGGGCTTCTGTGTGTTCAAACCTCAACAATTCCGTTTATATATAATACTGATCGATTTTGGTGTTAACAAGTTAAATGTCCCTCAAGGTAGCGAAAAATATTTTTTCCCCTGTTATTCTTTGAACCATTTGTCCAACTGTTCCCAACATGTGTAATAATGTTGCCTGGGACAAAGAAAACTTTTATTAATTTTGATGTAATTTGGCAAATGTATATAAAGGTAACAACTTATATTGATTTTAAAAAAAAAATTAGATAAAAATATTAGTTTCCTGGTTATATCTTTAAAACTGTACATGTACATGTATGTCCAACAGTTATCAAAGCTTAAACTCAAATTCAGCGTTTTCTTGATGATACATGTAACCCTTGGACAGAAAAAAAACTATAAACTTTTTGGTCTGACAGTAATTTAAAGGTCAAGGCAACAATACCTATTTCCATTATTTGATATAAGTTGTCTGACAGCAGAATTTAGTTTTCATGTCAATGCATAAACAAAATAGTTCTCCACTAAAAAAATCTGCTTCTACTATTAATCCATTAAGATCACAACACAGCTCATGGTGTGCCAGGACTTTCTTATTAATTGTTAATTTTGTTCTTGTTCTTAATATGCATGAAATATTTGCCACTAGCATCTATGAATTTAATTTTAGTTTAAGCCGTACATCTTTGGATTTTAGTATCAAATTATTGACAGGTGATATTCATGAATGTTTTTGATGTAGTTTTTAATGGGAAATAAAATAAAAATCATTCCTAACAGACAGCTACAGTTGTATCTGTTAAAAATTACAAGAATATAATTGCTCTACTTCTTATATGCAATGTACATATAAAAATGAAGATGTGGTACAATTGCCAATAAGACAACTCTCCACAAGAGACCAAATGAGATAGAAATTAACAGTTCACTGTATGTACATGTATGGCCTTCAAAAATGAGCAAAGCCCATACCAGTGATACCACATAGTCGGCTATGAAAGGCCCTGAAATGACAAAAGTAAAACAATTCAAAAGAGGAAAACTAATTGCCCAATATTTGTACATCACATACATGTATTTTAGGTGATATCAATTTTTTGTATTACATCATCATGTTCTTTTTGGAAATTATTTAGGTTTTTAAATACCAAACAATTGTTCTGTATATTACATATTATCTTCTTCACTCATACATGTATCCCATCTCTATGTTGTTATTGTTGAATCAGATTATATGATTATTGGAATTGGTTGACATTGTAAACAGATTATACATTTCCCTATAGTAATATATACAACATACAACAATTATGAAATCTGTATAAAATTTATGTTTATAAAAAGGATTTAATTTGAAGTTCCCAGTGATTGTCTAGTATTGATTATTTTTTTGTAGCGTTAGAAAAATGGTGTGAGTGGGTGAAAAAGATAGAAAATGACAACACGAGTGAAGAGTTTGGTATGCTGGTCATTATTCAGGGTTCTAGTGCCTCTGATCCTGTTAGCAGGTAATTATTTATTACTCTTTTGTATTTAGCAACATTAAAAAGTAATATAAGTATTTATATTCACATTATACAGTCATAGAAATTTAGGTTTGGCATTTACAGTCCTGGACTCACGGTCATAAAACTTTCAAGCATGATTTTTGTACTCAGACTCGAAAATCAACCAATCAAATTGCTGGATTTCATGTTTCGAGCATGATTTTTGTGCTCCAAGCACTGAGCAAAGTTTTATGTCATGGCCTGACCTAATTGATGATTATTCAAATTAAAACAAAACTTTACTACAAAATTGGACAGATCAAAATATATATTTGCAGGATATGTCCTGTTGATGTACTAATTTCAAGGACTGAATTTAAATTTTACAGCATATTTATAGATTTATTGTCCCAAGGGCAAGGGATGTAAAGATGTAGGGCTTCTCAATTAGTCTTCAAATAGTGTAAGCATTGAATACATGCAATTATTTTTAAGGCATCCAATTTTCAAGTTTTGGTTTGGATTTTTGAAGCATTCAGTTCTTACATTTTGGTTTGTCAAAGCAGTTAATAGGGTCAATATGGAAATGAAGAGCTTGATCGAGTCCTCACATCTATCATTTGACATTTGTAAATTAAACCTTGCTAACAATTGTTGCGTAAATTAATTTTTATTACCAAAATCTGGAAGCAGTATTGCACAATAATTGCCATAAGTGTTTTGCCCTTGGAAGAAGAAAAAAGACTAAATTGTAAGCATTCTAATAATTAAATTCTTACACATATTGGAGGGGGTGTTGTTGTGATTCACTGAACTAGTAACACAAGATTCTTAAATTCAAACATATGACTTACCCCACAGTGCAAGGGCTGTATAGCCAGTCAAGGTCGTTAAAAACGTCCATTTACTGCATATAACTTCGTAAGTTATATATTCCGGAGGTTTGTTCTAGAAGATGGTAAATTTAAGTACATTTTTTTAGTTTGTATTAATTACAAAAAAACATTTTCATATGTTTATGATAAAATTTCTCTTATCCTTAGGTTTACCTTGCTTGACTTGAATGCTTTATTTTTAACTGACCGGCTGCTTCAATTCATATGGAAATCTTGAGTAGTTACCCTATTTTTTTGTTATGGAACTGAACAGTATGTGATTCCAAAATTTTTATACTATTTCTAATGTTATGTTTAAGATGCCAATATACCTCCTATTGCATGTATTGGCTCCTAAGACCATGGCTTTGACCAGATGTTACCATCATTTGCTTCTTTACAAATGAAAATAATGCAGACTAGGAGTTTATGTATGAATGAACAGTTTATAACATAGGTCATTGAAAAACTTTATATTGGATTTTAATTTATATCCAACTATCAAGCAGATTCATAAGGTTGATCTCAATTGCTTTTTCCTTAGTATGATTGATGCTTTATACATGTACAAAGTCAACAAAAGGAATTCAAAATATTTCAGTATTTTGATTTACAATGTGATTTATTTTAAATTAAGTAATTTAATATTAACCACCAACAAGGTTTTCTCCAGGGGGCTTCATGAATGATTTTTTTTTTTATATATATAGACATGAAAGACAGCCTTATATTTATGTAAAATAATGTAGTTAAATACCAAATGTTGTTTTTATTCAATGTTTGTATAATATATTACATTTATTTGGAATTAACATTTGTGTAAATAGTACCTAATAAAAGTACAATCTGTATGATTGCTAAAGGCAGTGTATTTTTATTTGTATGTTTAATTTTAGTGAATACACAAAAATTTGTATGACATGCTGGTCTTACAAAACCTAATTTCAGGATGATTTGAAGAATGAAACATGTAACATTGTCCTGTTCAAACTACTGCAACAAACTAAAATTTTGAAATCAGTATTTGTTTCGGAAGGGAAGTGAAAATAGTTTGTTTCTATTGAAAACAAGTATAAAAAAAACATTTTGAAAAAAAACTTTTAGACTAAAGCTGAAATATTGTTATTCTGTGAAAGTATGATGCCCAAGTGGCTGTCTGGCCAGTGATCCAAGGAGTTGGAACATCCCTCTTTTATGACAATCAATGTTTTTGACAGGGGACAACTGGTTGGAACCCTCCCTTTTAAAAATGGCTGGAGCTGCCCCTGTGTCCCAACCCCTAACAAGACGAAAGGTTTTAGTCCAACATACATACGACAGTAGATGATTGAAAGCCTACAAAATAATATTTAGCTGTTTTCAGGTTTTGATAATGACAGTTATGTAGATGTAATAATCTATGCAACTTATTTAAATTCAGATATTTCTTACTTTATTACCTATGGTGTCAAGTGTGTATATTTACAATATAAATTAAAATTCTTGTGTAAGAAACATCAATGTTATAATAATGTCATCAGAATTGAGTGGGAGTCGTTTTATTTCTATACCAGCTAAAATTTGCATTCTTTATAGGGTCAATGTACTAGTTAGCATCTGTTTGATGTGCATGACTGCATATGTTGTGTAGGGAAAATATGCAGTAGTAAAGTATTATAGCCGACCTGTAATGTTGTAACTTTACCATAGAGATGTTACAATAATCACATTATTGTAAATCTTGAAACCAAGCAACCAATATTTAAACAAATCTTATTCAATACATATACATTGTATGTAAATATGATTTTAGAGGGTGGACATTTATACTGTGACATTGTTTGGTTTAACTACATGTATTAGGCCTCGTTACTTATAGTATTCTCATAGAAAATGTTCTGAGTAAAACTGCATCAATTTACAGATTGGACCCTTTTGCAATTTGGTTAGGGTTAGATTAAGGTACCGTAGGGCTATGGTTAGATTTGGGGATTGCCTCAGGTTAAGAAATAATGATAGATTTCTTTTTGAAAATTTTGTATCATAAATTGCATGCATGTACAGATACACATGTACTAGTTTTTAGGGATCTGAATTATAGTGACCAGAAATTAAGAATACTAGTTTTTTTGTATGGATGTGTTTAGAATGAAACAATATTGATGCTGGTAGTGTAGCTGTCTATTCCTAATGTTGGTTCAATGGTTTGAGGTCACAGAATGGGTGATCAATCTACAACGTCCTTCATACTTCAAAAATAGAATCAAGATCTAAATTCAAGACCTGTTTTCTGGTGTAACTGACAAACTAAAGCTCATCATTTCAGACCATCCAGTAATTATCAAGATGGAGAACAACAATAATAGTACTGTTCCTCTGATATATCTCTATGATATCTTGGGAAAGTCGAAAGAAACTACTTCTTTCCTAAGATATCATTAAAACAACCTTTTTATCAAGAAACAACTTTTGCAAGATATTCCTTGAAATATAAATATTTATTATGCTGAATATTTTTTTTTTAAGGAAAACAGATGTAAAAGGTTAAATCACAAAAATACTGAACTCAGAGGAAAACCAATTCGGAAAGTCCATAATCACATGGCAAAATCAAATAACAAAACACATCAAAAAGAATGGACAAGAACTGTCATATTCCTGACTTGGTACAGGCATTTTCAAATGTAGAAAATGGTGGATTAAACCTGGTTTTATACACTTACCTTCTCACTTTCACAATGTAAAACATTGATTTAATTAGCGAGAAAACCTCATGAATATTTTTCTACAATATTTTTGTAGTTTTGCTACCTATATTGTATGAATACAGTTGTGTTTTGCTAGGTCAATACATTGCAATGATTTGTTTCTTCACATCAAAATTTGATATTTTCTTTATTTTCAGCATGTGTGGTGAGGTACAATGCATTGTCCTTCCTGTATGTGATATTTCTGTTGGTATGTCCTCTGCTCAGGTCACCGACAGAGTTCACTATAAAAGGTAAGATTTGACCTCATATAGGTCCACAAACAAAGATTAGTGTTAAATGTGTCCATCCTAGTCGCAATTTGTAAAAAGTAAACCATTGAAGGTTTAAGTACAGTGGACAGTGATTTCAATAGCTAGAAAACTCATTGTATAAATAGTATTATACAGTTATGTGATATTTCTATTGATAAGTTCTCTGCTCAGGTCACCAACGGAGTTCACCGTAAAAGGTTAGATTTGTCCTCATAAAGGTCTCTGTTAAAGATCATGTATGTCTTCAAATAGGATTGGGAATAGAAGTCAACTTTACAGGTCATATATATGTCCTTAAATAGCATTGTACTTGTACATGGGTCCAGAAGAAGATTCAGTATGCCTGCCAACTTTTCAAGATCTCCATCTGGGGGATTTAAAGAGCAAGAGATTCTCATTCACCTCTTATATTGATACAAGTGTTTTTATACTACAACTATAAAGTTTGAATGAGTATGTGTGTACTAAAACACCATTTTAACTCAATTTAATGCCTGTTTGAGTTGTTTAGTTCATACAAAAAGAATTTCAAAATTCATGTCAATACCTCTAATGAAGGAAACCCCCTTTCAATCATGTGAGTTGGCAGGTCTGATTTAGCTGGATTCCAATTCACTACAACACTGCGTAAAAATACTTCAGTCAGAATGCAAATTGTCTAGTAGTAGTGCATTCTATAGTATTCAAATAGAATGATAATGAGAATAAATCATACCATATGCTATTTAAGAATAATAGGATTTGAGTTATATTACTTCTTAAACATTTGTGTCGCAAACATATTTGCTAATAATTTACTTTGGTTATTTTCATATACTAAGAGTTACTTGTATTTATGACCATTTACTCTAGAATTCAGTAGGTAAATATGTCTACAATACAAGATATTTTCATGTGAAAAACAGCATATCTTGTTTTCTACATGTAGCTCCCTTGACACATGAAAAATATTTATGTATTTATATGTTTTATGATGTTAATAATTGGTAGAAAGGAGTAACATCTGGGAATATTTTACACACTTTATAACAGGACAATTATTGACTACTATTTGATATCAGTTTTTTATTGTTAGATAGGATTAAGTACAATAGTGATCAGATCTATAATGCAATATTTAATATTAAAAATGAAAAAAATTATTTTAAAATCATTATGCTGGTTGAAAATCTTTGAAAACGCATTGGCGTTAACTTCACATCTTCTTTGTTCATGTTTTAAATCAGTATGCTTTGTCCTATGGACTTTTATATCTGTCATGTTGCAATAAATAATAAGATCAGAAAAAGTTGACTTTAACTGAAAGGAAATATATTGATTTCTACAAAGTGAAAAGAAGAATTAGATATGTTTAGATCCACACTCAGAGATCAAAGAGATGACTTCCTATGAATCCTAAGTACAGGATGAATAATAATTTTATTATTAGTGTTTTATTAGGATAAATTGAAGGACGCTGCAATTAACCCATTGATTATACCTTATTTTTGTAACTCATTGTTAGCTTTAAAAGTGATCGTTATGAATGATTTAATTAAATTGATTATTTTTATGAAGTGCTTGTGTAACATTAAATATTTTCTTTTGATGACAATTTTTTTTGTCGTGCCTAAAGCCCTTGACGAAGTCTAAAAGTGGGACATAGGTATGCTGTTTCTTGGTGGTGGGGGCTGCAACAGCATCAATAATATATTAGTTTCTGATTAGGTCATTTTATGAGTAACCACTATTGATAGGTCAATGATATTTGGTATCAGTTGTATTAGTATCTATACATCTAAAGGAGAATATTTGGCCCTACCCCCCTCAGTCATGGTCTTTTGACTTCGAATATGTTTCATAACTTGCACATTAAAGAATTACTATTTTAATTTCAACATTTGCATTTTACGACCAAAATAACATAGCTCTGTGGTGACAGTTTATTTAACCAACATGTACAATTACCAGTACAGTTCCATAAAATTTTGTATTGAAGTTTTCCTGTAAGGGATTCCATTTCAAGAAAATCTGGCTGGCGCAGAATTAGTTACAAAGGACAAGGAACGATAAGGCTTGTTCCCCCCCCCCCCCCCCCCCCCCCCCCCCCCCCCCAACCTATTTTCTCATTTTTCAAATTCTGTTTTTGAAAGCTAAAATCCCGTCAAAATATTCCCTTAGGTTTGAAGCTTGTTTGAATGAACTTAAAAACCATTAATTTCAGAAAATGGGTGAGGTGAGGGAGGTAAAAGGGCACCAAAAACGCCAAAAGAAGGAAAAATTATGTAGGGTGTGCCTACGTGACCAGGCAAAAATTACAGCAATTTAGACAGCAAAAACAGTGCAAATGACATTGGAATAAAAAAAATCCTGGGTCACATTGGCGGAGGCACTTAAAAAAAAAAAAAAATGTTGTACGGAACAGCTGAAAAGTGAATAATAATTACAATATTTGAATAATAACAGAAAGTTTACTCCCCTCACCTCACCAAGTTGCTAACATTTGTTGTTTTGAAGTTCATCCCAAAAAACTTCAAGCATCAGGGAATATTTTAACATAATAAGTATCTTTCAAAAACAGAATTTGAAAAATGAGAAAATTTGGGGGCCAAAGACAGGCCTTATCATACCTTGTCCTTCCTTTGGGTTGCTGGTATATTTGTCTCACATGTACATGTACTTCTATTTGGAATCAACATTTTTTTAGCACAAAAACTTTGTGAGACAAGCTCCAGATTGTTCCAAGAATCTATCAGATGAGATGATTATATAACGAGTAGAGATTTTAATTGTAGTAATATAACTTGTATTGAAATTTATTTTTCAGGTGGAACAGGACTCTATCTGAAGCTTCTTATTGTGCTTGGAGCTCTTGGTACCCTAGCTCATATTATTTTCCACATCACTTTAGCAGCTCTGGATAAACCATATGGATTTGATTTTGCAAACTGTAAGTAAAGTCATTTGATGAGCTTTATGTTTCGTCACTAAAGGATCCAGGTTATGAACCCATGTTATGGACCCATGTTATAGAAGAAATAGTTCTAGTTTGTGAATTGGTGAAAAAATAATGAAAGTTGACTGAAATAGATTAATTACAAGTTTTTTCATGAATTAGTTACATCTGTTGACCAAAAGTCAAGCAGCTTAAATGACATCAATAAACAATCCATTCTTACTGTGACGTAATAACATTAGCATTGTGACAGAGGAAATGTAATGGAAAGTGCACAAATTTGAAAGTCTTACACAATTTTATATATTATTTGAAAAAGTTTTCTTGTTCTTTTAAGTTCCCAAACAAAAGGTGAACCAAAATTGTCTTTTTAAAATTTTACATTGCAGTTCATGCATACAACTCGATTATCGGGAAAACTCCACTTTTTCTTAAATTGGAACATTAGTAAGGATTATCTTTGATAAGTGTAGAATGACTAACTGATGTCTTTATAAAAGAATCACTTTCAATCCTCGACTATTAATTTTTTTTTATAAGAGAGTGCCTTATTTCTTTTTGTAGCAATCTAATTCAATATGATATTGATCTTCCCTTTTCAAACTGTGAAATTAAAAACTATTTAAAGAATACAGCATTGTTTTTGCATAACATTAAGCACATTAAAATAGTGTAACCTATGAAAGATTTTTTGTCCATTTGAATCTGTAGACATTTTTAATTTCCAAAGAATATGTTTATTTCCATGCATTGGTTGGAAGTCTGTCTTTCAGAAGACTTTCTTCCAGTATTTGTGGCTTCCTGCTATTATTTCCTAGTCAATGTGCTTAAATGTGGGATAATGGCCCTCAAAATATGCATTTTTGAAATAGAATAGTGTCAGTTTTATTTCACTTTTTCATTTTACATTATTGCAAGCTTTCAGTGTCCTTAAAAAAAGCCAAACAATTGAAATAGTTGAATTTAGGCTTTTTTACAAGGAACATAACAGGAAACATTTATGGATGTATTTAAATAGTTAGAATTCTTCTTTATGTCCCCAGATGTTGGTTATCTTCATTTTTCTAAGCTGTCCATAAGTTGTCTGAAAGGAGGTGTCTCTACAAAATCAGGAATTTCCTCTAGTTCAGGAAATTTTTCAATAAGTGGTAAGGTGCATGACAATCTTTGGCATGAATAGTTGTAGTGTTTTGGAATGCATGTATGCATTGTAGAGAATTCCTTGGTTCCAAGCTAGGGGATTTAAATTCTGGAGGGTTGAATCTGGAGCATTTCTGCAGGTAGTATGAAATTGGGTTAAACAAGATTCTTCCAGAGTATGGTTGAGAGTTACACGATTATTCCATACTGTTTTTTGTTGAATTTTTTGAAATATGAACGAGTACAATGTATTAATCATTACCTACATCAGTACATGCAAAATGTTCAAGTGAACACAGAAATTGATTATTTAACGAACATTGAATCGCATTTTGTCAAATGCATGCTTTTTTGTTTGTTTGCAAGCAATTTTAACTATGATTTTATTCATGTATAATTTAAGCACAGTTAAACTGTCATAATAAGAAAATATTGAACTTATGTTACTTGAATGAATAATGCCCATTTCCATGGTAGTACAATGTAATACCATAAAATGCTGCAGACTTTGAAAATAATTATAATCATACAAATGATGCTAAAGTGTTTATTTGTGTTGTGAATGCTTTAAAAGAAAATTATGAAAGTTATATTGTCACATTCAGGTAGCTAAGTTTGTCTTTGTACGGCTGAAAATCATGTTCTTGTGTTGAAATTATTTTCAGAACTTGTGTATTAGTTATTTATTATATGCTTTCCATGGACTATAAAGGATATTTTAAAATTTTATCTTCAAATTATAGCCCAAACTTGGTTAATAAAAGTATTTTTGCCACTGTGTCAAATCCATTTGTTTGCTCTAGGTCATAAAACTAAGATTTGAAATATTTAGTATCACATGCATATGTATTTCAAACAAAAGTTCAGTTAGGAAACTTGTATTTCGTTTTGTTGTCGGAAAATGAATTTGTTACTAAACATTTTGATAGTGATAATATTTTAAAACATTTATTGTTTATTTTCTTTAGGTTCAACAAATGATAATATTTCAAGACAGATTGCTGTAGAAAGGTAAAATATACAGTCTGGTGTGATTAGATACTACATTGTAATCACTTTGTTAGTCTGTCTGTCCACCCAAAAAATATTAATTACTTTTCTCAGAAACTACCAAACAGAATGACTTCACATTTGGTCAACTTCTCAACATTGGTAAGTTGTATCCTGTGTGTGTAAGACACTAATTTGTACATTAAACTTAGAATGGGGATATGTCTGGCATGACAATGCTTTCCTGTTCACTATTTTATAGGATGCTATTTAAAATAAGAGGACACATCTTAGATTAAATTTGGTTAGAGAATACAGAGTGAAGGAGAGATCATTTGCTTTTTTTTGCTGCAAAGTTACATAGAACACTTATGCTAATCTATTACACAATGCATACTTGTATGCTGACCTCATGATGTTGTTAGATGTGAAGTTAGGGAGTTGTCCCCTTTTTTATATCAATGAAAAAGTGTTTTCTTGATCTTGCTATGAGGCACTTGGACTTCAGATCTTAATAAAAGACCTTCACATAAGTGCACTACTGAAAATATGATTATCCTTTTTGATAAATTCTTTATAGTATTTCATAAGAGTGTAATTTTGTGTATATCTATACAACACACATCCCTTGAAGATAAGTTAATTAGCAGACAGAGGGTGCTTAAAAGGCTTTTAGAAAATTCGTTACTGTGATGATTTTAGGGTCACCATAGTACACTGTTATAGAAACTAATTTTAGAAATGAACATTTACATTTTAGGGTGGAGTTAATGTCTATTTCAAGGCCAACAAATTGATATTTCATACAATAATTACCTTACCACACACTGCTATGAATTATTCAACAAGTCAATATATTTCCAGGCAAACTGTACAATAATAAAACACACTTTCTGATTATTTTAGGGAAAAAGCAATTAAATGGATACCAAAAATATGTGATTAACTTCCAATGTGCATTAAAAATTGATTAAATTTATTATTCATAAATGTTGAACAAAGCTTGGTGTGATTAAATACCAAAAATAAAAAGCTGATTACTTTGATCTTTGAAACATAAGTACTTTTTGAGACTTTTAACCTTGATTTTGATGGAAACAGTTTACAAGTGTACATTATAAGACTCAATTTAAATGAATAGCTAAATTCATTATCCGTGAGATCATCTAGACTTCTTCATGCAAAGTTGCATTGTTTGAAATTAAAACTTTGAATCACCTGAAAAGGAAGAAAAATGTTTTAAGTATGACTTTGCTTTCATTTGTTTTAGACCTGAGTTAGGCCTGATCAAACTAATTCAACCAGGCTTATTTTTTAAAGATATGCTTTTCCTTTAATGAAGCAATGAAGTTTGTGACCTCGATCTTTGAGAATTCATTTAAAAGCAAAAAGGTCATAAAGATTGATAAAAAGCATACAAATTTTAGTTCTCTAGTGCAAGTTCTTAACCCTGCTGTGATTTGTAATAGCATTTATAATTTGAACCAGACTAGCAGAATTCTTTATGTCACCTAACATGTTTTGTTATTAAGTGCCATGCAGCAAAAAATATATATGTTTTTACTACCGAGATATGCACTTGACATTAATAAAATTTGAAATGTTGACAAAGAAGAAAGAAAATGTAGTATACTTAGAGAGAAAAACATATTCCTCTGTCACAATCATACATCAAGTGTTGCATAATCTCTTTCTCTCCCAGACAGTTAGTGTTAGGAAATTTGCCATATTTTTTTTGTATATAATCTTATTAGAGTACCAGGTTTCAGGTTGATTTTATTCTCTGCTGACACGCTCATTGTTTTTGAAATTGATGACTATATTGATTTGTGAGATTTTTTTGTCCTCCCTGTCATCCTTCTTTAAAAAAAAATTATAGGTTATTATGTGTTGTGACTTTTGCTTTCAATGTTTAAGGCCGGTCAATGACCTGTAGTTGTTTAATCCTATGTCATGTACCATGGTGTCTCTTTGGCAATCATATCTTATTATTCATCTATTATCAATATTCTTTTCAACACGAGTGTCACAATTACTAGAATTAAAAAAATTCCAGAAAAATCTAAAGAAATTTATGTTTCAATAATCTAGATAATTAAATCTTTTGAAAATTTATTGATTTACATAAATTTTTACCTTGCCAGATAAGAAGTCTTAATTAAGCCTTATGCCCAGAGGTTTTGTCGATGAAAATGTAGTACAGATTTTGATTTATTTATTCCAATAAGCCATGATATTCTAGAAATATCATAAATATATTATTACTGCTTGTCCAATTTTACCTTTGATTGTCAGCCACCATCAAATTATACAGCATTTGAAAACGTTTAAAAGAATTTGATTTCTTTACAGCCTTCAACAATGAGTAAAGTACATACTGACATAATAGACAAAATGACAAATGTACATGTAAGACAACACCAGAAAACTAACAGTCTGATTTATGTAGTAAAAACAATAAAAGAAAAAAACAAATATTATAAACCGCAACAAACAACAACAACTGAATAACAGTCTCTTGACTTCGGACAGGCACATATAAGAATATGGCAAGGTTGAACATGTTTGCAGGTGTGTCAAACCTCCCAATAAGTTGGAACAGTAGTATAACTGAACGATTTAAATAAAAAAATCATTAAAATGTTGTCTCCTGTAGGCCATTTTATAATTTTGATACAAAGTTTTATCAATTATGTTTGGGTTTTGGGTTTAAACTTAAATTAAAAAAGATCATGTGTATAAAATATTTTTGTAGCCTTGTTAATGTTTTCGTAATTCTATTTCAGGTTGGATGGTGTACCAGCAATTAATATAATCCGCCTAGTAGTCCCTGACCTTGCTGTTCTTATTACAGCCATCTTAGTCTTTGTGATCTGTTACGTTCTGCTCAAGGTTCCTGAAGGACAAGAAACAGAATTACCAACAGCAGTCAGCAGAACCCGCCGAAAACGAACAGAAAGATTTTTACATTTCTTTGGGACATTCTTGGTGTTATTATTTTTGGCAGCTAGCGGTATTATCGTGCCTTCTATTTTGGGAGCTTTTTACTTCCTGTCATTCCTGTACATATCAACATGGTGGGCTTTTTATAACGCTCTTGGATATAAATTTGCTGTGTATAGATTTGTTGTACTTGTGTGGAGTGGCCTTCACCTTTGTGTCTTACATCTGTACCAGTTCCCGTTTTTCCAGGATTTGGTTGATCCTAAATCTCTTGAAGCAAGGTTGGTAACAATAACATTAGAACATTGTAGAAGAAGCTTTATGTTCAACTGATGTGAATAAAAAGAAATGTTTGGTACAGCCACAACTGAAAGAAACCCAACAAAAAAAAAAAAAAAAACAACAAAAACATGAAACATCTAGGTGTCTTTATAATATATCAGACTCAAGATCACACTGAGTCTAAAAATGGTGTGAATGAATCTGAAAGAGAATATCAAATATCTGACATTAATAACAAACTCCTTGACAGACAAAAAAGCATTTAGATATTACTTAAGAACATCACTGATTTCCAGGGACAAATATTTCAAACATATTCAGTGTTTTGGTTGATTGATTGGTACTTGCCTAAAAATAGCATAACAAAAATCAACAGTCCAAAAGACAATATTAATAGAACACTCAGTATATTTATTAAAATAATACAGATTTGTATATTGAGAGAATGAAAGATCAGATTGTTATTCCTCAGACATGCTTCTGTTGACAATATTTTTCTCTGAATAACAATCTGACTTTCTCTCAGCTATGTGTTCAATGGTGTTATTCATATTATTTTCTTGTTTCACATTGGTTATTTAGTTATGTCTGTTATTATAAGTTTTATTCTTGCTTCATGAACAAATTTTTTTTCACCACTTGATTATAAAATTTCAGAATAATAGGACTAACAGGTATCATCAAGACTGACTGTGAAAGAACTTGGTATGTTGACTTCCATGATGCTAGTCAATGGCCTTGGTTTGTCAATCCTGGAATCCTGTTACTGTTGTACTTCACACTAGCTATAGAAAGCAGGCAGTGGTTACATCGTAAGGTAATGTATGGTTTACATTGGTGAGTTACTTCCCTTTAACTCTGAATAATTATCCTAAAAAAAAAGCATTGTAAGGATGTTCCATAATGATTAATATTTTTTTTATTGAATTGCATGAACTATTAAGAAATCTCCATTACAGTCTTTTTTTATTTTATTTTCTGCACTTACACTTGTTAAGCGGAAAGAAGATTTAAATTTTACATACTTTCAAAGGAGGTAGTTTGTGGATTTGCCTACAGTCTGTAAAGAGGTGCTGGCTTTCGGCAATTTTGAATGGCTGCATCTGTCAGTTAGTACACATAAGTAGGGTATAGACACTTAAAAATACTGACTCAGTGACTCACCGTCCAACTTTTACTCATACATGTATATAAATGATATGTTTCTTTTTTCATGGTTGTTTAATTTAACTGCATTGTGCTTGCACCATATTAATCCCAATGTTTTTTAGTTTCCCATGTGGACTATGCCACATCTACAAAAGGAAGATGTGATCTTGTATCCTCAAATTATCCCTAACTGCAGATTGGAGTTTCTGATGTCATTCATGCCATTATAAGCCTGCTTTTGGATTGTTTGATTGAAAGGATTTTAAATTTTTTTTAGTAACTCATGTACATTCCATGTTTTAACCCGGGAAGTAGCTAAAGTGTATCAATTTGTTGATTCATAGTTTTTCATGGTTTAAATTGTTTTTTTTTAACAATTTGACATATTCCTTTTGTAATTAATATGCACATTATATAAATAATTTTAGATGTCTATTGTAATGAAATAGCATGTTGTTTTTCCTAAGAATTGATTTTGTGATTTTTCTCATAAATGCATTTGGTTTATTCTGTATAGCATTTTAATTTGAAGTTTTGAAGAAAAAAAAAATTAAATCATATTTCGGCAATTATTTATATATGTTTTAATTTAAAATCCAATTTAAATATTAGAACTTTGAAAGGCATCTGCAATTTTTCGGGAATGTCTTTTTTAATCAAATGCTATACAGAAATGTTTCAACCAGTAAATTTTATATGTTTTTTGCATTTTGCATGTTGGCGTGTTTTACAGGAACTCATAATCATAGAGGAACCAAAAGCAAGAACCCGTAGTAAAAAATCAAGAAAATCTTCAGAACGGCAGGTAGCCCTACAGGATCTTAGCCAAAGAGAGGTTGGGTGGAATTTCCAATTTTACGGGGAATACCCGTTATTATAGATATTGCTTTAGTTCCATGTATTTATTACAAGCGCATGTTTTGTTGTATTTTATTATAGTTTTAACATTTTAATTTCTTGATTTTGTTGCATTTTGTTTTTTGGGGAATGAGGGACTGCTTTAATTGTTATATGTTTTTAAATTTTGAACAGGGTACTTGTTTTATAAAGTGAAAAGAAATGAAACTTTCAGAATATAGAATAACTAATGAATAATAAATATTTCTGTTATTTACTTGTATTACTAATCACTGTTAAACCTAATTTTTTTTTTTAACTATGAATACTTTTTTCTTAATATATACTAGTAATATTAGGTTTGATATAATTCAAATTGTAAAATAAAAATTAAACCATTTTTTCCAACAGGGAAAGACAAGGGTAAAAATTTGAACATGCTCAGGAACTGTCTCAAAATGTTGCCAGGATCAAGTTTTATTTTTCTATACATACCTACTCGCCCCTGAAATTTTTTTTAATACCTATATCAGTGCCAGCTAACAACACTATATCCATTGACAAATATTATTATTTTCTATAGTATAACAACACCCTTGTTGAAATTTCTTTTTTTAAGTCTTTAGTTTTGATGTGCTTATTTTTTTATATAAAATATCAAACAGAATACTGTGCACAGGAGAGGAGTGGCATCTCTCCTTGTGAAACATTACCTAATGAGCTAACATGCTGAAGATTTGGCTCTATGTACCAGTCTAGTACAAAGCAAAGTCTTTATTCATAACAGTGGTCTCGCTAGCCCAAAATAGAAGGGCGCCGCGCCCTGGGTGCCCTCAGTGGCGCCATCAGTGCCTTCATCCGCGCCCTTCTGCCCTAACGTCCTTTTTCAAAATTGTCTTGTGCCGTTTTGGTAAAATTTCCTTTTTTTCATCGATTTCTGATCTCCAAATTAATTACATATATGACACCTGTGTGATTGCCCCCAGGTTAATCATGTCATTACAATCAATCACATTGATAAAGACTTCAAAGGTGTTAATTACTAGGTCATTTAATTAGGACAATGTATCTTTTTGTCATGCATTTGATGAATGTGTCAGCGAGTGTGTTTAGCTTGGGTCGGCATTTCCGATCTTCAAGTCACAATGAAAGTGTATAAATAAAGACTTTCATGATTTAAGAAATAAATTTAAGTCATGAAAATAAAACTATGCCTTCACAGAAATGCCTTCCATTTCAAATTGTTAAGAGACAATAAAATTGAGAAAGGAAATGGTGAATATGTCAAAGCGACAACCACCCGACCATAGGGCAAACAACAGCCGAAGGCAACCAATGGGTCTTCAATGTAGCGAGAATTCCCGCATAGTTTTTAACTAACGAAAACGTTTTGGAAATTGATTTTGGAGTTACTTCCCCTGATTTAGCTTATTACAAATTTGTGCCCAAAAAATATTATCTAGTATTAAAAAAATAAATAAATAACCAATTGAATATATAATAACATTATAATCACTGGTATTAAAGAGATAATGGTAACTGCAATTACGATTATCCCAATATGGCGACGGTAGATATAGGTAAATTCTTAACACTCATTTTTCTTACATGTAGCATGCTTTTGTCAATAGTTACTCAGCTGCAAGGTTTATCTATACCATTACATCATATTTGAATCGTAATGGTGCACTGGAATTGTCTAAGCGCTGTGAAAATAGCCGTTGAAAAATTCGGGATGATAATCGTAACTCTATGGTATTTTTCTTCTTTGATAATCGTAATTTTCTTAATAGGATAATAGTAACTGAAACATAATAAATGTGTCTTTCAGCATTTCAATGGTATTTTGTGTGTTAAAACTGTAAATGCCCAGTTTAACGATGACATTTACGCATACACAAATAAATGAAGAAACTTACAGGTTAATATCTAGGATAAATTTATTTATTTATTTACATGAATTTATTGCTATTTTGAGCATTTTTCCTTTGATCTTTTTTGGTGATAATTTTCATATCATGCTTCTCGCTTGAGATGGAAAAATTATCGCTAGAAACTAAGGAGGCCACATGGCGTTGCTTACGAAATTGACATTGAAATTGACAACGTCGTCATAGGTAAAATAGCGATAAACAGATTCTCATTGGTCATCTCAACTCGATTGCTTTTCTCACTTTCGCTGTACCAGCTCAAGCGAGAAAATCAATCTCGTTGAGATAATCAACAATAATCTAAAAAACTGCATCGGATTTAGTTTTGTCTTCAACCGACCCTCATTGTCAATTTTTCACATGTGTGTCGCCTGACAATTATTGTCATGTATCATAATTTCCATCGCTCATTCACATATTTTGTGGCATACCTATAGTGTTTGGAAATTTCTGTAAATTAACAAAGTTCGTGATTTCCCATTTCCAAATTTCTTGAAGCTTGTTCACCCTTCCAATTTTATGATATACTAGTATGTAGCTGTTTTCATAAGAACTATTAAGTATATATGCATAAAAAGAAATGTCATGAGATGTTGGTACGTTTCGTAAATAATTCATCGCCATAATTTCATAATATGCTATCAGATTTACGTTTTTAGTGTCAATACCAATAAAACAGTTTCCAGTTATGATTATCTTTTTTATTTTTAGATACCATAATTACGATTATCTTTTTTCCGAGTTACGATTATCATTCCGAATTTTTCAACGGCTATTTTCACAGCGCTTAGACAATTCCAGTGCACTGTTACGATTCAAATATGGTGAAATGGTATAGATAAACCTTGCAGCTGAGTAACTATTGACAAATACATGCTACATTTAAGAAAAACGAGTGTAAAGATTTTACCTATATCTACCGTCGCCATATTGGGATAATCGTAATTGCAGTTACTATTATCTCTTTAATACCAGTGATAATGTTACCTAAGGATATTAACTGTCTTTGAACATATCAAGAAAAATATATTGCAATTTCTTTTTGATAATTATACTTTTACCAATCCATGTTCTAAACATTGATAAATTATTAATACAAGTAATGTCAGTGGTTGGATGTATTCAAAGCTGTATTTTTTATATAAATAAAAAAAAGATATAATGGCTGACAATGGGTAGAGTGAAGTTAAACTATAAAAACATAATATGTTGATGAAGATGTACTACAAAATTATACAAACAATGCAATAAAGACTGGTTGAAATGCATCTTTATTTAAAAAACACCACAACATTTACAGTAAAAAAAAGAGATTCGTAACTGGTAATACACACAGAAACAGAGACAAAAAATTTAGCAGTGCCTTTTCTTATCATAAAAGTGCCCTGCACTCCACTGGCACCCTGCCCCTTTTGATTTCTTGCTAGAGCACTGCATAACATACCCACATGTCATTATCCTGAGTACTTATAGGAGTTTAACATACCTCCATCATGGAAACAACATATATAAACATGATATGTTTAAATGTCTTAAAAGTTATCATAAAGCTACCTTGAGAAAAACAGTAAACTCATATTTCTTTTGGTCTTTTTATGATTATGGTGATAAAAAAAGTCTTTTAGATTTTGTCTAAACTACCTACCCTGCTGACATTAAACGCCATTTTGGAGAAAAAACCTGCAATATTTTGAGATAGTACTTTGAAATGTGAAGAAAACACAAAAGCATGAACAGCTTGCCTTGAATGCACTGGTTAGTAGGGTTGAAAAGGCCATAAAATTGATAAAAAAATAGAGAATGGGTTGTCTAGTGGACAAAAATCTAACGATATTTGTGTAAAAATAGAAATTAGTATCTCAGGCACCAGTATATTTATTTGGCATGCTGCATTGTTTATGCACATGAAATGAATCAGTTCATAATAGTACGTACAGGATTGCTTTATGCCACCTCAGCACAAAAACTAGAACAGGAGCTATTTCTTAAAACGCAGAATTATGTTAAAGTTCACATTTTTTCTGTCATTTTGAAAAGAAAATAAGTTTTAGTTGTAGAAAATTTTCAGCGCATTCAATTCAAACATGAAAGGTATCCTCTGCAGAAGAGAATATTTATCCTTATGACACTGAGATATCTGGCAGTTTAATATTGTAAAATTTTGTGTTGGTCTTTGATTGAAATTTACCCTGTAACAATAATTCATGATAGATAAACTGGTTCCAATTGCTGACTTAGATTAGGGGATAGAATGTTCTTGTAGCATGCATCCAGTTTAGTGCTTTTAAAATAAAAAAAGTGTTTTGGTGGGATTTGAATTTACCTATATTGTTTTAAGATGTAGATAAATATAAACATAGAATTAGAAAATAAGTTGTTGCAAAATCAAGAAATTAAAATAATTAGGAATAAAGACAAAGTTTTGAAGGAAGGATTGAAGAAAGGAAGGAAATTCCACCAAATCTTTCATTGGATAGAAAACAGATGTCTAACACTTTCTTTACAGTTGACTTAATTGATATTTTGGAGAAGGTATTTTAATTAAAACATTAACTGCTTTTTGCAGAATATAATTAATGCTGTGTAAGTTAAATTAGAAAATAACATACATAAGGACAATTTGAACTTAAAATTACATTACAATTAACCACAGCTTTTCCTTTTGAAATTTGTAGAATGAATTCATTGTTTCTGGTTTCTTGGAAATGGTAAATTTGAAAAAAATAATTATCATCATTTTGTTCCTTGACCACTATGTACCTTGACCATTTGGAACCTCATGCAAGATCATTAGTACCATATGAATGATCAATATGTATGCCTTTCATACCATAAGGAAAATTAATGTGTCATTTCATGATAAAATATATCCAATAGATTATAATGTTTACTCCATATGACAAATATTTACTCAGATCTAAATTTGATATTGTCAAATACTCTTTGATTGGTCGATTGTTGCTTGCTTAACCAGTGGTAATATTTTCATGCCTTTTTAGTATGAAATTTGGTTTTAAATCATTTATAGGTCTTCTAAATTTTCTACAGCTTGTTTTTCTGCAATGTTATAATAAATGAAATAAGAAAGAGTATTTAGTCTATATGGTACTTAATGATTTTGATCATTGGTACAAAATGACAAATTTTGGGTACACAATGGTTAAGGTATGAAACAACTTTTATCCGTTAATTTGTTTCGTCATTATTTTTATTGATTTTTATTTATTTACTAATGTACTAACATTGTTTATGAGATAAGTTTTTGCTTGCTACGTTATGTTTTATTATAATTTATTTGTATTCAATTGCTTTAAGCTTAATATTGCACAAAATATACACATATTTAACATTTTAACTATACTAATTCAATGTAAATATATGTTGGAAGAGGTATTTATATGGTATATTTGGTTTACTTCTTCATAAATAATTGTAATAAGAATTTCATAAGTTGTCTTATTGGTTCATGGCAAATGTGATTCATAAAGTACAGATTTTGACTATATTGCCTATTTTATAATTTGGGGTTAACATTTTTTGTGTACTTCATTTTTTGTACTACAGTAAAATTAACTTGACACTTTATATCATAACAATTCATGGTCAGTAATTTTATATGCTATACTTTTCAGCGATTGGTTGAAAATGAGAATGCATCATATAGTACCTTTGACAAGGAAGGTTCCCCAGCTATGTCTGCAGCTTTTGAATCTGATGAAGATGAAGCTGACGGTGACACTAAACCAGCCAAGAAGAAAAAACAAGTGAAAGAAGATGTCAAACGTCCTTATATGGTGTCCATCTTTGTTTATGCAATGAAACAGAGTTACGTTTTAGCTCTGATTGCAATGATGGTAGGTCAACAATCATATTTACAGGGAAATGTAAAATAAATTTGTTTGTAAAAACTGTGAAATGTAGGATTAATCAGGATGCAAAAACACAGAAATGTAGAATTAATTAGCATGAAAAAAGCTATTAATATTAAAATTAGCAGATGTATGAATCCCAATGAGAAAACAATTCAATTGACACACAAACAACTATAGGGTACTGTTCAACCTTCAACAACTATCAGAATCTTATACAATACAGTTAACTACAAAGGCCACGAAATGACACAATGTAAATAAATTCAAACAAGAAAACCAACAGCATGATTTATGAACAAACAATAAACAAACAAAAATTATGACCAGACAACAACTAATGTATACACTGAATTACAGGCTCCTTCTTTGGAAGAAATAAATTTTGTGATTATTATTTTCAGGCCTGGAGTATCACTTTCCACAGTTGGTTGACTTTTGTATTACTGTTGGGAGCTTGTATAGTGTGGATGGTTCCAAAGTCTCGTGAGCTGACCTTATGTATATCTCCATTGCTGGTTGTGTATGGAGAATGTCTGCTGATAATTCAGTATGTCTTTGGAATGAATTTGAAAAACGAGCTACCAGAAGTAGTAAATGGAGTGAAATTGAATGAGGTTGGACTGAAGACCTTTCCTTACCCATGTTTACAACTTGCTGTACAGGTATACAAATAGAATCATATTGTAGATTTACCGACTAACTAATCTTTATCAAATCTGCATTAAACTGAAAAACTGTGTAACATGAACTTTTGTATATTATGACATACAGTGATTAGTCTGTAGAAACTTACCTATCGAAACAAATTAGTTTGTTTCCAATTGGTTAGGCTAAAATAGGTTTCACTTTGATTCATTGACACTTAATTTTCTCATTGATTTGAAAGATCATTTATATCTAAACATCCAAAACAGAAAAGAATGTTTCTTGTGTTTTGCTTTATTTAAAAGAAAATTTGGGATGGTATTTTATAAGCAGGGGGATGGAAATTACACTAAAATCAAGTTTAAAGGTGATATTTATGCAAACTTACAATATGTATATAAGATTAGGAGATGTGGTATGATTGCCAATGCAATGAATGAGACACCAATCTAAATGTGTCCAAATAATGTAAATTTAAGCAATTAAAGGTCACCTTAGTGGAATTAACGCCTTCAACAATGAGCAAAAATGATACTAAATAATCTGCTATAAAAGACATGACAAAATGTGAAACAATTAAACATTTGCATCTGTAGGGTTGTTTATTTGGAATTTCATTTATTCATTGATATTAGTGAGCATATTTTAGCAACCAAATCACATCTTATTTCGAAAACATACTGTAAATTTCCATGAATACTGCTCGATAGTAAATGAGTAAATTGCCATTTTTGTGTTGAAGAGCATTTGTATGGGAAAAAAATTACTTACCACAAAAGAACTGTTTTTAAGTCTAGATTTTATTTTGTAGATCCTATTTACAGCTATGTTTTGGTTGACACTACGACAGTTTATGAGAGAAAGAAAAGAAAGAAAGTACCATCTTGGATATCAAATGGAAGATGTGTCTCCTAATGGTGATTCACCACAGTCGCCGTCTGCTCGGTCATTCTTTAGTATGTACAAACCCAAACATCTCTTCAAATATATTTTTTAATTGGAAATCTAATTAAACTTTATTTTACCTGTTGAAATATTATGCATTTTTGCTAATATATACTTCTAGTCGTTGTTGTAAGTTTATTATGCACGAATGTATTCAGATCATTCTTAGAAAACATCAAAATACTGTGGATTCATTTATTTTTATGAATATCAATTTTCATCTGTGAAAAAAGAATAGAGTTACATCACACATTTATATTTAGCTATGAAACCCCTAGGAAACTAATTGATACAATTTTCAGTGTTATTTTTGTTAAACATTGAAATTTGGCTTTTTGCTTTGACCCCAAAATTGGTACTCCATGAATAAAATTAATGAATTCATTGTTTTTAAGATGTAATAAATTATTGGAGTTATGTGTAGTAGCTATATATAAAAGCAAATGTAACATTTCCTAACATTTGAATTCTACGTTTAAGTATGTTCTTCTATGTTATAACCAATACTGAAGTTTTTTTTTCTTTTTGATGACATCATTAGACTCCCAATTGTTAGACTCTGAATCAACAGGTACTTGCACACTAGTAGTATATACAAGAATTTATATACCAATACATATATAGTAGAAAAATGAATAAGATGTAATCATGCATCTTTCATGATTTACAGCATGCAAATAGTATTTGTCAGAAAGCATAGTAAAACAATATTCTTAGAGAGCAGTCATAACACAATTATTTTAAAGTTAGTAAAGACAACTGTAGTTGGAAAGTGTTCGACATCAAATTCATATTTAGTGCATAGAAGCATTGCCGGTCCTATATTTAAAGCTGATTGGCTATTTGTTTCCCAAACCTATTTTAAGTAAAATGATTTACATAAATTACTTTTGATTTTAATGCATTTCCGTTCTTAGATGTTTTCTACCATAGCCTTCTGACAAAGGTTAGAAGTATCTGAAGTTTTGAGTTACCTGGTACATTATGTTTTCCCCATTTCATTATCTTATAGTCAGGCAGGTTTGTTAAGGTTTAAAATAGAAGATTGTTACTTTTCTATCTTTGTTACCCATTTAGAGAGAGCACCAGGTTCTCAGCAAGGTAATGATTTGTTGTAACAACTCTTAGATGGGTCTGTAGTTTGCCTATTGTAAGGTCAAATTTCTATCCAACATACCGGTACCTTTATTTTCCAGTGGCAGTCCAATTTTTCCAACCCTTCAACCCAGTTGACCCAATTTCTTAGTGTATTATGGTTGATTTGTTGTTGTCCCGACTATGCATGAAATGTTTGCCACTGGATGTGAAACAAACAACTATCAATCTGTCTATCCATCTATATTCTTTTCAACTTTGGTTTTACTTGTTGGATGTTTTGCTTACTCTCTCCCAATTGGGGTTAGTAAGGATTTGTTTTTGTTTCTTTCAAAAAATTATACATAGTTTAGTTATACATGGACTACATACATTAATTTATTTGATTAAAGAACGAAAATAAACACTACAAGAGATTTTATCTGTACATGCAACTCTTAGGTGGTTGGATGCAGCTGCAGAGTATAGATTATAAACGTAAGACTAACAAACTTAACCCTTTCTTCTTAAGAATAATGACAATTTTCATTTCAAAGTTTTAATTCATAATAAATTGCTTACACCTTTCTAACCAGATTTAAATTTTATATTTTTGTTTTTATATAAGTATCTTAAGAAGAAATCAATTAGAGGGAAAAGTTTTCTCTTTTCGGCAATGCTACCTCATTTCATAATTTAAAAAAAATAATTTTTTATTCTTTTTTAAAATATTTTTTTTTATAAGAAATTTTCTTTTTGATTCTATAATTTATGAGATTTTCTAAAATTCATTTGTGAAATGAGAAAGCATCTGCACAAATAAAAAAATGCTTTTCATTTAAAAATGCAAAATGTTTATGAATTATTTATCAAACGAAGAAAAATGAAACATTATCTGAAAAATTAATCAGTTTTATCATCAACAAACATTTTTAAATGAATAGCATAATTTTATCTGCATGAAAAAGAGAGAAAACTGCTACAAGCTTGAGGTGAAGGAATAATAATTTTAACAATGGCTAATGAGGCCAAATTGCTAGAATATATTGACATAGTTTTGTATTGAAATGATCCCAAATTTAGAGACTAAAGATAGAAATGAAAAAGAAGGGTTTTGGTAAAAAATGGCCTGGTTTAGAGGTTATTTTGATTTTATTTTTACTTCATGGGTCATGTGATCTGAGTATGCCTTGGTGTAGTGGAAAGTGTTTGTTCTGCATCATATGTTTTTTATAAGGTCGTAATTGTATAGATTGAAAAAGAATATTATCAGATATGCATGCATTTTAAAAATGAGATCATTTGATATTTGTAATATTTAAAGTAAAAAAAATCATTTAAAAAAATAAATTGGCGACTAATTTACATTTTACTTTGAATATTTTACATAGTCTACCTAAGTACTTTTTAAAACATATTGAATGTTATTCTTAGTGGTAGTTGAATTGATTTAATGTAGAAATAATACTGATTTCTTATTTTCATTTAAAATGATTGAAGAAAAAACAAAACATTTACCAATTTTTGGTAACCGAATTTAAATTTCCATAAAGCATGCAAAATCTATTTCAAAAAAGATATCTATTGCAGCATGTGCACTAAACAGTAATCTGAAAACTGGCATGGCAAAATTTCTCTAAGTATTAATGACAATTCTTAATTGTATATTTCAAAACATGTCTTGCTTGGTCTTAAAAATAACAATATCTTAGATTTAATGAAATGTTTGTTCATTTAAAATAAATTTGATGTAATGTTATAAATATTAATAATGAAAGAATTTCAGGTTAGATCTGTTGCATCAGACCTCTTTTTAACAGTTAATATTCTTTTATCATTTGTAGCTAGGTACTTTTTGTTCAAAGTTTTGTCTGCAGTTGAACTTCCAATAGAAATTAGTTTGTGATGTGTGTTCTCAAAGAATTTTATATATTATACACTTTTGGGGGGAAAAGAGGGGGGGAATTAAATCAACATTGTATAACTGTTATTAGCAGTTATTTAAAGGATCAATATATTTACATGGACAGTATAGAAATTTGTGTGTTCTTTCAACAACATTACTGAAAAATACTAATTTGAAAATTATTGAAATCCTAGATAATTCGTTAAGTGAATGCATAGCTGTAGAATTTTGGGGAAAAATAGAAAACTTATGACTTTTTGTTTCAGAATTTTAATAATAACTAGAATTTTTTCGAAAATTGATTCTTTGAGGATATAAACTTATTGCTATTTGTGTCCGTATATTAATAATGCATGTTCCAACAGGTTTTCCTTCAAGAGTGGATAGTGTTGATGGTTATGACAGTAGTACTATGAAAAAAATAGGTATGGAATGTCAATTAAACCTCTGTCAGTTGAATTCTCATGTTTTCTATTGTTTTGTTTATCGATTAAAAAAGTAACATGTGTTTTTTGTCGTATCCGTCTCTAAAAAAAATACTTATTCGAGTGAAGTCATAGCTTGGCTAGACTTTGAGTCATTAAGTATAAAGTAAAATTAGTATTTGATATTTTAAGATCATAAATGTGTAGGTGTTTGTTTCAGTTGAATATAATCCTAATTTCTGAAATAAATGTTTGAAATTCTAATTATGATTTTTTAATTTTTGTTTTTAAGAGTACTGAATATTTTATTTCAGATTGACATTAAAGATTCAGTGGTAGAAAAATACAATTATTTCAGTATATACTAAACCTATATTTAATTCCCAAATTAAAATTACATATCTGTGGTCATTTTCCGATAAGTTTAAATGTACTTATATCGTTTTGTTCACAGTCTAGCATGTTATATTGGACTTTTCCAGAAATCGTTGTGAAAGGGTTTAAATATCAATTCAAAATTTTATGGTTGATGTTTTTTTCCCTCCACAAATGTCATGCATACTTTTTGGAACATAAACAATCCAAATGCTGTAATATTTGTTTTGAAAACCCTCACAATTAATTCTGGAAAAGTTCTGATGCTCTCAATTTTTTGTTCTTTGTACATGCTTCTATTAAACTTTTAATTTTGAAAACTGATTGTCTTATTAACATTTACATTTTTTTGCTTCTAAACTCTGTTTTAACTGAATAATTTCATTCCTTCAATAAATGCTTCGTCTATACTAAGCCAGCCTCATTCTGGCAGTTGCTTTTTACATGGTACTGACCAACTTCAAGCCATGTGACAATTGCTGACTAATTTATTTTGAGGATGTGCTAGCAAACCTGCTTACCGTAGAAAATAATAATAAAAATCTGAAAGCCTATCATTGTTAATAAAAACATAATTAAATATTGTCAATAAATGAGGTACTTAATGGAATTTAAAAAATAGCACTGTTGCGCATCCCGTTGTGGTTTTCCACATCATCTTCAACATTGTAAATTTAATGGGTATATTTTACAGGGAAATACATGTGGAGTGTGCTAGCTAAGTACTGGATATTTGTATGTGCTGTAATGATGCTACTGATCTCCATACAGGAAGTGGTTATTTATAGAATCATTTATATGATCCTTTTCCTCTTCTTTGTACTGACCTTCCAGGTAAGATTATCTTCCTTTCTAGACCGGATGGCAGATTCAGAATCACGTGTTGATTCCATTACATAGTTTTTTTAGGGGGTTGGTAAGAGTGTGGATATTGTTGTTTTTTTGTTGATTGGGTCTGTTTTAAGATTAATATGATTTCCGCAGAATCAGAAGATAAAAATAACTTTAAAATTTTGCTTTTTTTCTCTGTAAAAATCTTGTCCACCGAATAAAATAAGAAGATGTGATATGATTGCCAATGAGACAACCTTCCACTAGAGACACCAATTGACATAGAAATTAACAACAATAGATCACCATACTGCCTTCAACAATGAGCAAAACAAGTTCTCATTTGGTCAAGATAATAAATGTTATTCAAAATGTAACGTTATACAGTGAAACCTGTCCAAACCGAACACCCACGGGACTTTGCGTTTTGTTCGGTTTGCACAGGTGTTCGGATTGTAGAGGTTAACGGAAGTCGACACCAAAATAATTTTGGCATTTACTGACAAGGGATCATAGGTGACACAACAGACGACAGTTTATTTTTGTGTTGATTTAGATGTAAATGTAAAAAATAAAAGAAGATGAAGATAGACGTTTGGTACATTTTTGTTTATAAATCAAACGCCACTCCGTCAATCACGCTCGTCAATTGGAGATGTCCGACGTGGAGCGATTTTGCTTTTTATAATTATTTTCTCATCCGTAAATTCACTGACCAATTCAGATTCACTGTTAAATGACGATTCCGTTGTTGAATCGGGAACGTCATTGTGCACACGAGTTCTCTGACTAAACTGGTCACCCGCTGATTGAAACTTAGTGCACATGATAACAGTGAAGCAACAGCAGGGATCAAGTTTATTCTCGGACTTTATCGTTGCTTTTAAAATAGCTAACGGAAGTCTTTGGGAGTATTCGAATCAAATATATAGGGCCTCTAAAGGGAATACAGCAATTGAAATCCGTTGACCTTGTTGTGTTGCACGACCTCTTAATCAAGTGAAAGGCTTTAAAACTATTGTTTAATTAAACAGTTTAGCTACAGAATGAAAGTTACGATTTTGTGGCCGTCATTATTTAAATAAGGTGCATTTAATTGATCTGAGGAAAATTTCCTTTCTTGTCATTATCGGCAATAGGTACCATTTTAACGCTTCTTTACAAAAAATTACTTTCTACATGGACATAGACATGCTAATTAGTTTGTAATAACAACTCACAAGTTCATTAAACCTCAAATACCCTCGGGAATACTCTGTCATCCTGTGTTTGTTTAATTAAATCATACAAATCATTAATAATATTTTATTGTTTTGATTGGTATTGATCGATTTTGACAGGTACTTTAAGATACAAATTTACTAACGAGCCTTCAAAAAGCGTTCGGAATTCGGTGTTGACAGGGTTCGGTTTTTTCAGGTATATTAACGTTAAATCATAGGGAAATTTTGTGGGACTTTGAAAATTGTTCGGTTTAATCTGAAATTCGGTTTTATCAGGGTTCGGTTTACCCAGGTTTCACTGTATATAACATACCATACATTTGTGACACAGTCATTTAGGATCCATTTTAAACATTGTTGATAATACTGATTACATTATTTTATTTTTACAGTTGAGTTACAGACTATGGAGGCTCACCATGTTTTTATTCTGGTGGATAGTAATTATCTATTCTATGGCTGTTTTGATTATCCTGTATACCTACCAGTTTAGTGACTTCCCAATGTACTGGAAAAATGGAACACATCTGTCAGATGATGTGTGAGTTATATTTAGAAATAAATCAAAAGCAAAAACCAGGGTTTAATGTCAAAAAACTTTACTCAGTACTCTGAGAAAAAAAGTTGTGCTCTGGGTACCAAATCTATAGTTTAAAATTGAGAATGGAAATGGGGAATGTGTCAAAGAGACAACAACCCGACCAAATAAAAAAACAACAGCAGAAGGTCACCAACAGGTCTTCAATGTAGCAAGAAATTCCCGCACCCGGAGGCGTCCTTCAGCTGGCTCCTAAACAAATATGTACTAGTTCAGTGATAATGAAAAGTTAATCAAATCTTTAATTGTTTAAATTCTGAATCTGAGTATGATAATTGTACTTAGAATTTTTATGACCATAAGGTCTGATATTTTGATTTGACAGCTAAAAACATGCAATCTTAACTCATGTTTTGAAATTAATTTTGCTGAAGACATTAGGATCTGATTATATAATCTCTAATGTTGTTCATAGCACACTAGCACAATAGCACACTATGATATGTGCTGCATTGTATGATTTGAATAAAACTTGTCCTGCCAGTAACTATTTACCACTATTGGCAAGTCTCTGCGAAAACAAGACATATGAAGGAAAGACAACCTGTCATTGGCCCAAAAATAGATTGGTTTAAGCTACAACAATCTTCATAAAAAGCTTCTTCTGTAAAGTCTTTATGAAAAAACTTGATACTGTTCTCTTCAATTTAAACAGTTATATTTAGAATTGTAACACGAAATACATGATGCTGATTTGGTCCAAATCTTCTTAAGGATGTACACCTCTGAGGAGCCAAAAATTTCTAGAATTAAACTTTTTTTCTTAACCTGATTTTTAGGTTTATAAGACTGTAACAAATCAATTGGTGAAGAAAAAATCATATGGTGGTTTGCTTCTTTTTTTGCTACGGCCCTTTGAAAATGCCAAATTTTGATGATTTTCTCACTTTTCATCGATTTTTACCTATTTTTGGGCTATTATCGTGAAAACAATCACAGTTCCACAATTAAACTTTTTTTCATACTTTCCATAAAGATGAAGTGGACCAATCTGAATAAATTTAACTTACAAAAACTATAGGTAGGTGTTAATATAAGAAAGTTTTATCATATTTTGATGCTTTTTTGTGTAAAATTTACCATACTGCCAATTTTGTATTTTTATGATTTTTCTCATTTTAAAGAACAAAATGCATATTAATTCAACTTTTTTGTTATAAATGATTGAAAAAATACATATCTAAGAAATTTGAAAAGACCAAAATGAGATGGGATGTATATTATTCTTGTAAACTCATTTTTTGTATCCCTCACCCATTTTCTCAAAATTTTGACTAAAAATACTGACTTGAATGGTCGTAAAATTTGAAAACTGGATTATTCAAAAACCGTTCATGGTAAATACACAATTTTTTCACAGAGTTATGTTTGATTATAATATTTTTGAAATTCATTGATATTTTCCACTTCTATCATATGTTTTGGAAATAATTTAAGAACGAGATTTCAACGAGACTGAACGAGACTGAAAAGTCAGAAGAATACATCCTTAAGGAAATGTATGTAAAATATTCATGAAAGAGAATATTTACTCATATTTGGGAAATATATAATTACTGGTCATCATTGGTTGTCTGACAATTTAAAAAAAAAGTTAATCAAATCTTTAAACTTATTTTTGCCTTGAAGCTAAACAAGTACTACTTTATTCGGGAAATTCTTTTCATAATATTTATAACATCTATGTACTAAAGAATTTTCACTTTTGAAGGATTAAATTTTTATATGTTTACAGACTGAAAGATATAGGACTAGAACAGTTTAACACAGCCACCCTGTTTGTGAAGCTGCTGACACCAACAAGTTTTCTGATTGTTATCATATTGCAGGTCCATTATTTCCACAAGGAATTCCTTACAATCAGTGACTTAAACAGATATGTGTAAGTCTCATCATATATAACAATTAGTTTAGTGGTAAACATTTTATTTAGAAGTGCAAGAAGCAAAATGCTGTCCTTAATCAAGTCTAACTTCCATGATTGAATAGGCCACTTCACGATTAGTTTGCCATATTGAATAGGGAAAGTTTTTTTTGAAAGAGGTGGAAATAGTATGATAGTACAGGAAATCTTGTGCACGTTACCAAGAAACAGCTGTGTTTTAATGATGTTTTCCCATATTTTACAGACCAATTTTACCTCCATTATTATAATTTCCCCCCTATTCAATATGGCAGAACTAACTGTGAAGAGGCCTATTCATAGACAATAGATAATTTTATTTGTTGTTCATCAAACTGAAATTTTGATTCTAAATTGGTTTGTAAATATGTTGTTTTAAACCTAATCAATCAAGCAAGAAGGTTTTTGTGTAGGTTCTAAAAATATTCCCTAGAATACCTTTGACTTTGAACTGACTTTTTATCTCCTTAGTTTTATACATAACAAGCAAAAGGTATTTTGAAGAGAATTGGATACTAAAAAAGGCATGTTTAATGCAGGGAACTTTCAGATAGTGGCAGTTTACTGCAGGAAAGCACTGAAAATTAATTTTCAGATGTACATGTAAAAAAACTTAAAATCCTTGTAGATAGCAGATGCCATGCTTAAGATATTGTAATTGAATAAATGAGATATTGCTAGAAATATTTGGAGGAAATGATATTCTTCATTACAGGAAAGATTCAGAAGAAGTAGACACTCAGCCTCCTGGTCCTGCAATCTCTGATACAGAAGGGGGTACCACAACTGATACAGATCATGTGGTCTATACCAAGACTAAACGTAAGTTATAACTAACTCTGACCACAGTGGGAGATCCAGATATTTAAAAAAAAAAGGGGAGGATGTCTTCTGTCTGCCTGCTCCAGTCATACTTCAGTGATCATCCAAAAATTTTGCCACAAAAGGGGGGGGGGGAGGGCAGGCCCTTTGGATCTGCCTATGGACAATGATATGTGATCCAACAAAAGATCTTAAAACGGGGGGAGCAATAACTCGGGGCTCATCTTGTTCATTTCAAATTGGTGATAGCACAAAGGAATCTGGGAAAAACTAGCTTATAATTGGTTATACATTTTTCAGTTTTGGTAAAATTGGTACCTCTCAAATGATAGTGATTTAGGAGCCTCAGTTTCCCAGTGCTCCTTATTAATTCAACTAGTGTACCACTAGCTTTTCCATACGGAAGTTTTAATTATTAATCCTGAACATGGTTAGTGCATTTTATTCCAATCTTCTGAAGGTCAATGGTACCTTCCTACTTTCTCCACCAATAAAAAATAACTGCCTCCAAATACCCAATTGTTATGAAACACCAAAATTCCATCAATTGATAATAACATTTAGACTTTTACCTGACCAGCACCTTATATTTAATTTCCGATTTGTTCTGATTTTAGGATGGAGAAGGAAGCTAACAGAGTGCTGGAATAAACTATGGCAGCTGTGTAGTGATTGGTGGAAAATTTTGTCTGAAATTTTCTGGAGACTGATGGAGATTCACATTTTTAAAATTGTTGTCTTTGTCATCATTATGGTTGCAGTTCATGAGGTTAGTGACAGTACACAAAATGTTCAAATATTCATTATTATTTGTGGAATACAATTTTTTTTAAATTTTGTAGGAACAAATGAAGCACTTATTGAAATGTTCATGGAATTACAATTTTTGTATAGCCATATAGGCCTGAAATTGCTTACATTCACTTTATTTGATATATGGTGGATAGTTGTCTCATTGGCATTCATACCTCATCTCCTTATTTTCATTTTGTATGCAGACTTTTGTAAAACTAAGAAATCAAATATTTAAGAAACTATAATTTTTTCCTAAATGTACCCACGAAAATATTTTTTATTTCCAAATTAACTTTTAGGAGATAACTGTATTGTATTTTAAGCTCCGACGGCATCAATTGGGGATTTGATGGTCGCAAATTAAGTTTACTGGCGACGCGTTAGCGGAGACAGTAAACGGGTATTTGCGACCATCAAATCCCAAATTGATGCCGTCGGAGCTTAAAATACAATATTGTTATCTCCATTCTAATGAAACTGACAGAAAACAACGTTAAAACATGTATTTAAAATCCGGCATATGCCGTCTGCGCTTGCGCGTACGTCCCATAGCATCAATTTTCAATTGATGCCATGTAAGAAAGTGACGTTATCCAATCATAATGAACGTTACAAACGTTGTTGCATTAGAATTCATTTTATTTGCAATACACATTTTTACACATTTATTCTAAAACCAGTTGTTGGCATGATTCAGGGATTGGTGTTTTTCTTTAAGAATTGATGATGATATGAAACTTAACCATTATCGGGAGGAATTGTGCTTGATTTTCATATGATAAAGCCATAATCATTCAATTGGTTTGATTGAGGTCGGTAGCTGGCATGTCAATAATTTTTAAAATAATTCCTTGTTTTAATGAACCAACAAGCTCCTTCATTTCGGACGTTTACTCCTGGTTTGCCCACTTTTAATTCTACCAATTAACTATTAATAATGAAAACAAAAAAATCAAAAAGTTTGATTAGCATATGTATAGTCTGTTCCGACTTATGCAACGAGTTTGTTTATGTTTTCTTTAATATTATAGAGGTATGTATTTTTTTTGTAATTCCATTTTCATTTGTATAAAAAAATAATGAATAAATGAAAAATTTTCACCATTATTTAATATCAATTCAATCTGGATCACCTAATATCACCCCCAGATTTTGGTGGGGTTTGTGTTGCTTAATCTTTAGTTTTCTATGTTGTGTCATGTGTACTATTATTTGTCTGTTTGTCTTTTTCATTTTTAGCCATGGCATTGACAGTTTATTTTTGATGTATGATTTTGACTGTCTCTCTGGTATCTTTCACTGATCTTTTAATCAATTCATTTAACACATATGTACTAGGACAACACCATGACATTCAGTTATAAAAAAGTCTTTGTAATTCATTAGTTTTTGAATCATTTTCATGATATAAATACACCAATACAAGTTCTCTTTTATTGCAAACATACTTTATATAAATATATGAATCAGTTTTATAAATTTTATAAATTTACTTAAGGAAATAAACAAAGCACTATGGTAAAATAAGTAATATGGGGCACTATGTGTAAAATGATTAGAAATACAATATTTTATATATAAATCAACAGTCACAAAACATTATATTTACAAAGTCACAAATTACAATATTTCACTTAATTGCTCAGTTCAAATGAAGAAGATGAGATGCTGCGTCAGATAAATCAATCATGTTGATGAGTCCTTGTTGGTATCTGTCTTTCATTAGTTGGAGTCTTGTGTCAATTACTCTGTTTCGTTGTCTTCTGGGTGGGCAGGCTCCTCCTGTTGCATACTGGATAATATTACATTCGCTTAGTATCTGGTTCTTCATCAGTAACTCGATGATCTTGTAGATGTTAGGGTGGGCATGTTTAGGTCTCTTCTTAAGTTTGGTGTGCCATCCTTCCAGGTGATTTGGCACGGTGCAGGGTCCTTCTGTATAGTAGTAATTCATGGGAAAGTGGTATCCTTGTGTGAAGTAGCTTTTCCAACTAACCCTGAGAACACTGTCTCTGCTGCGTTGTTGGTTGATGTCTCGTATTTAATAAAAACTGCTTCTAGTTTAAGTTGCTACAAGTGTTGTTGAGTGATTTATTGTATATGGCTAAAGAAGCGTGAATAGATGACCTGGCTACTGAACAGTTGCATTTATATTCTATTTGAAATAAAAGTTCAAAAAATAGAAAAAAATTCAAATGACATTTACTCTAATCTTTAGTTTCATTATTTTGCATACTACTTTTTCAGAATGTACCAATACTTGACAAATTGTAAAAATAATAAACATGTGTTGTACAGATTTTTTCCTATTTCTTTTTTCTGTTTGTCAGATTAAATCCATTTTCCTGCCAAAAAAATATATCATATATAGAATATTTTTGCTCTTCTTACTTGATTTAATAGCAGAATATAAGATCTTTTTAATAACTTTATAGGTAAAATAAAAGGTTAAAAATATAACTAAAATTCATAAATAAACTTTAAATATTAAAACAACAATTCCCCTATGTTTACATATGCAATGTAATGAAAAGTGGGCAAATCAGGATGACACCATTTCAGACAAATTAACAATGGTTAATATTTCCGGAAAACTCTCTAACTGGTAAATTTTTCACATCAAATGGGTGTTATTGGATTGGTCCATATAGTTATGTTAAACCAAGACAAGCTTAAAAGTTGTAATTTGCTTCTATTCTAATAGTCAATCACATGTCTTTAAAGGGAAAAAAATGCACAAAATTAATCACTTAAAGGGAAACTTCACCAAAAAATCAAAAATTGATATTATGTTCATTCTGTATAAAAATGCTCAAATTCATATATATTAAAGTTTTATTCCGCTAGATAAGCGATCACCATCGATTTTAAATTTAGAGTATCAATTCTCTGCGATCCGCCATCTTGTCTTCGTTCCCGAATAATAAAAACGATATGTCTATAAACCACAAAGAAACAAAACTACAGTAACCGATGTAGTCGTAATTGCGTGTCAATATCTTTTCAATCGTACGGTTGTTTTATCCGACTAACTAACTTGATACGGAAAATATTCTTACTTTTTTTAAATTACCATGGTCTGTTGTTTTTAAACTGTTGATATTGGAATTAGGTGAAAAGTCAAAGTTGAAATCATAAATAAGTGTTCCGTGAAAATTGTTTTCAAAAATCTAATTTGTTCATAATTCTTTAAAGTAATAAACTTTTTTCAAATATATTTTGATCTTCCCTCATCTGATCACCAGCATGGCTAAAGGTATTACTTCCAAAGGTATTGTGAGGGGTGTGAGGTGACACGTCCAGGTATTCAAGCGATTTCCTGTCGGGCTTGCAAGTTCATGCATCGTTTCACTTCTGCAGGTATTGATCAGTGTACACGGCTGATAACTTATGACTTATAACTTTCCATTTTGAACTATCAGATGTATAATATACAACTCTGTCTTACTTGCCATTACTAAACTCATACGCTTGTTTATAAATAACATTTCTGGTGTAAAGAATATAATTCATAAAAATATAAATAATACCCAAAAAATAAGATTTGATGAAATTAAAATCTATTTAAATATTTTTTCCAAGGGTGAATTTGGGAAAATGTAATATATAGTCATTGTCAATAGTGAAGGACAGATTGGAACAGACCAGAAATATTGATTTAAAAAAATGTACGCACTTGCCGACGATTCGTTTATACGACTGGATAGAAAGTTACGGAACTATAGCGCAATTTAAAATATATACATGTATACATTGAACATAAGAAAAAAACATATATTTTGAATAAATAGGGGTAAAAGTGTTGTAAATAGACTAGTCCACGTATGCCAACAGTATGTAATCATCGAATGTTGATAGACTACAGTTGTATACCAAAAGAAGAAGAGAACCAATTTGATTTAAATACAGGTCGATGTATAACTTTTGCTTTGGTTCATTGAAGCTGTGGACCTATAGGAAAATCACAGATTCATATTTCAATAAGATTGTTCTCGAACAAAGGAAGGAATTCGTCATCACAATTGTTATATATGCCACTGGACGAACACTAATTATCCCCAGGGGATGTGAATATTTTGCTGGGAAACTTTTGAGTATCAAAGTTTCAAATTAATTTCAGGATTTATTTTCTTTCTTGGTATTCAATAACAGAAAAAAGAATAAATTACTTGTTCGCTAAATAGGGGTATTCTTGTCAGATAAAAGAATTTTAGTTATATTTTAAAAATAGGGAAATATGACATTAAATTTGTTCTGTCTTTTTTTAAACATCGTTAAAACGATGTGTGTCTAAGGTGAACGCCACAAGAACCCTGTAATACTAGTACGAGAGTATAGCATGTAAACATTCCTTGTATTGGAAATCTTTTCATACAGATTGACAACTCATTGTCCGATATGCATGTAATATTTGCCACATGACGCCCATAGTTTTTTCTACCATCATCACCTTATTCTTTGATATTGCTGTAAACATTGATGGTTCACACCCAAACAAAATGGGAGTAATGGACCTTCAGAGCTTCTCCGTGTTATACACTTGTGAAATATATAGCCGAAATTTCTGTATTGAAATGAATCTACATCTCACAAACAGGATTTTCAAATAACGATTTTGAGTAATCACCTTACAAACCAATATAAATGTATGGCAAGATATAACCATGAAGGAATTCAGTTTTTGTCAGACGCAAGAACTCATCACTATATCATAAACGTATACTTATATATATGCATACAGTTTCAAATATCAAGAACAAGCGGTCGATGTCGATAGTCTGTTTTCTAACTGTTCAGAGTTAGACATGTCACTTGTTCATTCTTGGAAGCCTTCATATTCCCCGTCTAACGATGAGAACTCTTTCTGATTGTGTTGACTATAAATGCTTGTATGGTAATTCTGTCGTTTATCTGTACAAGCGGTTGCATTTCCTCTCCTTTCCCAACAAACAAACGAACGAAACGCCACTAGTCTGATTTCTCTGGAGCTCATCCTCAATGGCTCTTATACGTCAGGAAACTTACATGTATACTTATAATGATTGTTTCATGAACAACGATGTATGAACGAACTATTATAAATTCGTCAATATCAGTTATGCATGACTAAATTATAAATGTTATTACAACTACTGTATTACTTATTTGGATTAATGACGGCTATCATGTTCAACATTGCACAAATATTATCATAAAATTTTAAAAAAAAATCCTCAAAAATCCTCAAAAGAAATAATGCCTTAGCTTAGATAATTGGTATTCTTTTCACAAAAAGTTTGTGTAAATGATTGTCAAATGAATTTAATTATGTAAGAATAAAATGTTAAAAAGAAACTAAAAAAAAATCATGCATGTTGTATGTTGTATTTTTTTGTCAATTAAAAACTTTAAAATTGCGATAGTTTTATTAGCATTTAAATCACAGCCAGATTTGAATACAAGTTAAGAAATTCCGGTAAAGTCAATGATATCAAACAGATGTACAATGGTATATCAAATTGGATAATATTGCATTTAGTTTTTATTAAAGATTAAAACTACTATTTTTGGCTTCATATTTGAATCTTTACGCCAATTCGCTAAGCAAGTAATCAAAAATTGTTTCCTTTTATTTTTATACACTTTCGGAATTACGAATCTGAATTTTATTTTCAATTAATGTACACAATTTAATTATTGTATCTTTATTCTCATCGTGTATTAAATCTGAGTGTATTACATCGTGACAGCATAGACTCTTTCTAATCCCTTCTGTTTATCCTTTCCAAATAACAACATTTATACCTGTGTACGCTTGAACTCACACCTGCGGCTAAATAGCTACAAGGTAAACGAATTGACCTCAAGCCGAGAAATATACAGTGACCTTTACAAAATAATATACACACTCTGCTCACACATTAGTTGCATTGAAATGATTATCAAAACAATAACGGTAAATAGAACTGAAATATTTTCAGTTCAATATCAGTAAAAATGTTCAATAAATATTTTATGAAAAAAATCTCAACAATAATTAATTAAATTTATTCAAAAACATTTACTAGAGATAATTGTATAGGAGTTTAATTCAATCAATACAAAACGGTATATATATGCATATTCATTTTCGTTCATTCTTATATTGTGGTTAATAACTTTGACCATTCTTCAGCTGTGCGCTTTTAATTACATATATTGTCGATAAGCTATAAGAGTTAAACAGATTTTATTTTTTCCCAGAATTCAATAAATCGGGCTAATACGTCACGACCCACTCGAGAATTCAACCAAAAAAGTTACAAATACTTGATTTTCTCCGTTATTAGAAGGAATATAAATTTAAAACTTTGCAAATGTGTTTTTTTATGTTAAGATGAACATAATTAGATGATAAGTAAAAAATCGCGGAATTTCCCTTTAAGTGTAAATATTGGGAAAGTCTTTGTTCAAATTCTACCCAACAAAAGGACTTTGTTAAAGTTATTAGAGTTAAAGTAAATTCAATTGCCAAATCATAGGCAGATCCAGGGGGTAGTGGTGAGGGGGAATTTGGTTGATTACATACTGTAAATTCAGAAATTATTGCGAGGTTTTTATTATTGCGAATAATGCGACAGAGTTGTAAACGCAATAATTAAAACTCGCATTTTATAATATTTTAACTGAATAAATCATGAATTTTCCCAAAATCGTAAAAATTAAAATCGCATTTAAGTTGAAATTAACAAAATCGCAATAATAAATGCACGCAATAATTTCTGAATTTACAGTAGGGAATCACTGAATCATGACTGGAGCAGGCCCCCTCTTAAGGCAGCCAGTGCCCCCATCCACCCCTTCTTATAACATTACCATCGAGAAAAGTCTACAGTGTATACTGATGTTTTATGGTGGGTTTCAATTGCATGACATGCAATGTATAAGTGACTATTGCCACTAATACATATAGCATCAGGACTTTCAGTGATCAACTGGTCAGTAAGAAAGGCTATGATTGCCTGACCCTCATTGTTAAGTATATGTAATGACTTATTGTCCTTATCTAATACTACAAAGTTATCTAAGGCTGTGCTAACTATATCACATGGTTTAAATTCACTCCCTTGAACTTTCAAAGAATGCCCTTTGTAAACAGAGTCAGTGTTGGTGTCTTGACTTATTACATGAACGTGTCCATTGCCACTTTTACAAGTTATATCTACTATGGCTATGCTATTTTTATGATTACTTGTGATACAGGTCACTTTTGTAAACAGTGGTTTCTTATTTATATTGTCAAACTGGTATTCTTTCTTTACTTCTGCCGTCTGATTCAGGACAACAAGTTTTGGTGCCTCATGGGAAATACCTGCTACTAGAATGTCGTTATTTTGTGATACATGCAAAGCTGTTATAGCAATTGAAGAAATGTCAAAACCTGTTGGTAAAATTTGTTTTGTATCCTTGCAAAAAAGTTTTAGTTTTGGAGAACCATTAGCCAGCAGAATATCTCCAGAGGAATTTACTGCCATGCAGTAGCTTCCAGGTTTAATGGTGGATATAATAGATACAGGTTTCTTTGTAATTTCAAGGTTTAGAATTTTTTGTAAGTCATAAACCAGCAAGGTACCATCAGGAAGAGCCATCATTTTGAAATTTTTCAAATCTGAGAGAAAATCAGAATTTATAAGAAGTGGTTTCACATTATGCGTTAGGTTTGGTTTCACATTACTTTCTTCAATTGATCCAAACACTTTAGAAAGGTATTTTATTTCTCCCCTGATGAATGTCAGAGGACAGTCAAAGTTATTTATTACTTTAACTTTTGGTACTGATATATTTTCCAAATCTTTTGATGCAGCAAATATTTCTAGGATATCTTGTGACTGAATAACCTCATTGACCTTTTTCTTTTGTTCCATTAGTGTTTCTCTTGTTCTTTTTATTTGTTTGCTTTCTTCTTCAAAAGATATGAAAAGACTGCTGGACGTTTGTCTTAGGTCAGCCAAAAGTTTGTCCTTATATGTTTTAATGGCTTTTAGCAATTCCATTTCTTGACTTTCAATTTCTTTGGTTGCACTTGCATAATTTTTTGGCCCTACAAACTTTGCTACATTAAGTTTTTCTTGATTAATGCTGGAATTGTTAAACTGTTTGTCAATTGTTTTATCAACGTCTTTTAGTTTGTCAACTATTTTATAATAACCTTCTTTAACTTCTATCAAATCATGCACTTTATGGCTCTTGGTAAAGCAAGTGGGACAAACAATTTCGTGACAGGTATTACAAAAAAGACAGCAGTTTTGATTTGAATGTAGTTTACATTTCAGATTTGTGAAAACAAGTTCTGCTTCTAGATCATCTTCATCTTTCCCAATGTCCTTTATATTAATGACATCATGATTACTAGCAGATGGAAATTTAGGATGAACTTTGTCCTTACATCTTTGGCACATCAACAGGTTGCATTCTCTACATTTCCACTTTATTTTAGGTTCTATTTCACAAAGTTGACATAGTGCTGTAGTTTGCTCTATACTTTCAGTTGATAATGCCATCAATCTAAAACAGTTAAACATATCATTTGGTTTTTTTATAAATGCAATAATTTTGAATGCCTTATCCTATAATGTTTGTGTTATCTTCACATTTCTTTCCTGGTGTATTACCAAAATCTCTCATCAGTTAAATTATAATCAACTAAAAAGCTTCTCGCTTTAAATATTATAATTTAATTGTTTTGAGTGAAGAAATATCATAACATAGGAATCAGCACCAAAACACCAAGTAGAAAAAAAGTTTGTTATCAGTTCTGTATTTCTGTATTTTTTAGTACATTGATGTTTACATTGCCAGTTTATCAACAGATGCAGAACTTATCTTCAATATTTTAATTTTTCCAAATTAGACAGTTTCTCATCATGAACTACCATAATACACCTTTTTTCTCTATATGAAAGTACGGATAATGTATTGAGATTAATTGCTTTTAAGAGTTGATAAAACTCAACATTTATCTTCTTCCATAAAAATTCTTCAACATAAGGATAAGCTGTTTCTTGTTCACGAATTAGACGGAAATTCTCATTCTGTTAATAACATACTTAATGGTTTACTTTTTAAACTGTGACTTGGATGGAGAGTTGTCTCATTGTCACTCATACTCCTACATCTTCTTTTATCTTACCTCCTATACATTTGTAGGAATATGATTGGTTAAAAGCGTCCTCGTGGAGACGGTGTGTTTTTGATATTAGGTTATTAGGGAGGCAGGGCTTATTTCATACACTGTTAGTATTGGTGTTACGTCCCTTTATACTCCATATTAGGTAAAAGGGAGTCGGGGCTTATTTCATACACAGTTAGTAGTGGTGTTACTTCCCTTTATAAAAACAAAACGGAACTGAGAAAAAATCTTAAAGGTTTCAACAGACGAAGAAATTGATGATTAAGATGGAAATAAATTCATAAAACACATTTAAACCTAACAAGTTGTTATTGTTGGCATCTGTATTTGTAGGATCAATGGAAGTTCCTAGTTTCTTAATGCTAACAGTATCGAAGTCTTGCTCATTTTGATAGGTCACTAGTCTAAATTTCACATGTAAAGATAGTTGGTAAGATAAATACGTTACATAGTGTGCTAGTGACGTAATACGGTATATATGGGGACTCCAGCTTCGCTCACACCCAATATGGAATTTACTGACCCCATATATACCGTAATAGGTCACTAGCACACTATGTAACTAATAATATCTAATTAAGCATATATTCAAATTATAAAAAAGCCCAAAAGAAACAATTAACAATGCATTGACTCATTAAATCTAATTATTCATTGGGATGACTTACTGATCATGTTATTTTTAAATACGTTAATATAAATAGAAAAAAACAGGCATGCATTACATTGTACCAATAACTATCAGAATCAGATATGTTTCTTATTCATTCAACAGTTCACTGAACACATTATAATTAGTATAAGTAAGTTAATTCAACTTCAAGGTAAACTACAGTTAATAAAAGGGGGGCATCAAAAGAAAATAGGTTTTGTTGCAAACATTGATAATATCAGAATAAAGAAATATATCTCCCTTTGAGCATTCAGTTTATCAGGTCCAATTTTCATTTAAATAAGCTTAAATATCCTCTTTCAATTTGACATTTCAACGCATTTCAATAATACAAAATTTTGAAACAGGTAAGACAATGATTTACACACATATAACATCAAAAATAGACCTAGTAAAATCCTCAATACTTTTTAAACAATTTTGCGCAATATTTACAAATAATGACTTTTGCTACAACAAAATTACCTTTATGATTCACATCATATTTAATCCATATTATCTTTTCATAAAATTCGCCAAAATCCTGCTTGTCATCAGGAAGACCCTATTGCTTTTATACTTGAATAATTGTGCACAGTTTTATATTTTTAGAGTATTGATTTACCTGTTCAGAAAAATAAGTATTGATTTACCTCTTTAGAAATTTATAGTCTGTTTCACTTCAGCCCCCATATACCAATGTGAAAGTGTAATTTAAGAATTGCACAAATTGCTCTAAAACATTGATTTTGGAAAAGAAATTTCAAAAGGATTGATAAAATAAAATAAAAGTAATTTAAATAAATAGTCTACAGATGATTTAGACAAAAACCTGTCCATGCAGTTATATCATTGAAAAAAAATTATGGTTGTATTAAGTATTTCTATTTAATCTATGCATCTATAGAACTATAAAACTGCAGATCAAATGCACAATCTAAATAATAAACAAACACTAAACATGCACACTGTCACTGGTTTATTATTCTACTGGAACACATCCACAACATCTTAGGTCTGTAAGTGAATTTAAGTACATATGCCTTATTTTTAGCCTGGATTTTTAGTTTTCATATTGCCATGATTTCAAAATTTTTCCATCTGAATTTGTCCTTGCTTTCTTACTACAATAAACTAATTGTCTAACCTATAATTAATTAAATTTTTAGCTCACCTGACCGAATGGGCCAAGTGAGTTTTTCTCATCACTTGGTATCAGTTTTCTGTTGTCATCAGTCATCACTCTGTTTATTTTTACAAAAATCTTGTCCTCTGAAGCTGCGGACCAAATTAATTAAACTTAGCCACAATAATCTTTTGGGTATGTAGTTTAAAAATGAGTTTGATGATCCTGTCTGGGAATCAAGATGGCTGACATGGCCAAAAATAGAACCCAGCGGTAAAATGCAAGTTTTGTCCAATTATTTGAATACTATAAACACGGAAAATCTGGCAAGGGCAGAATTTATCAGAAAGATGAGCTCAACAAATTGTTCAAGTACATCAAAACTGTCCAACAACTTCATATAGAAGTTATGCCCTTTTAAAATTGACTAATTTTACTTTAAAATTGACAAATTTTACCATTTTTTTTTCTTCGATATTGTCTGTTATCTTGAAAACTGTAATTGATTGAAAGAAACTGTATATAAGATCAACAAGTCAACACCATCCTAGAGTTATTGCCTTTTAGCAACAATTTAAAAAAATATTATAGATTGAAAGAAACTCAGGGTTTTTGACCTCAGGCATAGATTACCTTAGCTGTATTTGGCAAAACTTTTAGGAATTTTGGTCCTCAATGCTCTTCAACTACGTACTATATTTGGCCTTTTTAACTTTTTTGGATTCAAGCGTCACTGGTGAGTCTTTTGTAGACGAAATGCACTTCTGGCGTAAATACTAAATTTAGTCCTGGTATCTGTGATGAGTTTCTTCATATGCAAATACGATCAACAAGACAAGACTTGAGTTATTGCCCTTTAAGGATGATTTTTACCATTAAATTTTTGCATTTTGCCTTATATGACAAAAATCATAAGAGATAAATCAACACTTAAATACTAGTATCACTAAAATTATCAGTAAGGATATACTAACAAGTAAAGTTTCTGAAGTTAGTTAAAGTTAGTTTTTATAATGTGATTGCCCTTAAATGAGGATTTTTTTAACCCTCTTTTGTGTTTTAGCTAAAACTAAAGAATCAAATGAAATGATAGGCAATACTAAAACAGAGATTTTTGTCATGAGTTCTATTCTTGTTTACAGTGTTGGAGGGTTTCCTTGGTTGAATATGCACATATATCAATGTTAAAAACCCAGGCTCTTTAGAGCCTCTAGTTTTAATTAATTAATCAGAACAAGTAGTGGTATTGAGGTGGAAGAAAATAGACTTGTTAAAAAAGGTACTTTAGTCTTACAAAGACATAAAACAACTACTGGAAGAATTCTAGGTTCTCCTTTTAGAGGAGGGATTTACAAAAAGTAACAGGTTACAACAATTGGTAACAAATTGTGACATAACTATTGGTTTTGGCTTCAACCCAGATATTGCTAATTATGTGAAAATAATTTTAGGACAACACCATTGTCCTATATCAGTTTAACATAAACTTGACATTTTTTTATTCATTTTTTTTTCATGCCGACTTACAAATTGGTCGTAGTTAGTTTAGTAGTATATATGTTGTGTTTTGTAGACTGTTGGTTATAATGGTCGTTTCTTCTTTTTACAGTGGCATTGTCAGTTGGCTTTAATTTGGTATCCCTTTGATATCTTCTCTCTCTTTCTAGAATACTCTTCTTCTTACAAATGAGATTTTGTAATACTCTGAGATTGCAATCAACTTACTGTTAAACCATTTTGTTTTCCTTTTTTTAAAGTATTTTGTTATTCCATATTCCTACCTAGTATTAAATTTATTCCAAACACATGTATTGTTTATTTTCCAGGTGACTGCTGTGAGTGCTGTATATGTATTTTTCCTAGCGATATTCCTACCAATTACTGGAGCATGGCCTTGTATGGCAGTTATCTGTCAGTTCTGGACTGCCATAGTATTGCTGGCAAAGACCATCTATCAGCTGAATCTTGTCGAGAAAGATTACTGGATCACAAACTGCACTGTAGGTTTCCAGTCACAAATTGAGTGTGCCTTGCTTTTCAAACAAAATTCCTATATTGCAAAAGGCCACATATTTTAGTCCTACATATATTTTTCAGAAATCCATTTATTCTGTCAAAAGTATATTGAAGTGAAATTAATGGAAACTTACACACTGCATCTCTAATACACCAACAATTTAAAAATGACCAAAACTATTTTGGTATTTTGCAATAGAAATAATAATGACGACTAGTAGATCTACATTTTCTTCAAAGACCACAAGGGAAAAAGAGATTTCTTGAATACTGTAATTTAGTGAAAATGATGTAAATTGTATCTGGTGTCAATATTTGATGAAAAATGATAAATTATAAAGATACTTTTCAATATGCTATATGAAAACTTAGTATATTTTATGACTTAATTGAATGTTTTTTTAACAGGCAAATTTCAGTATGGAGCCACCCATCATACCTTTAGGTCCTACAGTGAATTCATCCTCCAGTGTTGTAAACTCATCTGGTTCCCCATTATTAGCCAATTCATCTGGATATAACAGTATAAGTGGTGGAACAGGTTTGTCTGCTTCCAATGGTGTCACACCAGATACTAATGGAACAATTAACCAAGCATTGTGGGTAGGATTTGCAAAGACCAGTAACCTGTCTTATTATCTTAGTGTAAGTTGAAATAAGTGATTATAGATTACACTATAATGGGTTGCAGTAGGAACCATTTTATTATCAGTAGGTTATTTATAAGAAAATTGTTGTTTGAAGAAAAATATCAGTCCCTTTTGTCTTTTCATAACAAAGAAAAAAGATCAATTAAAAAGGGAGGTTTTCTAAGAGGCAATCAAAAACCAAAAGTAGAAGAAAGGCAAACAACACTGTGGCCAAAAGTAAACAGACAATCAACAAACCAGAACAAAATATTAAGACTAGAGTTACATTAATCGTGCAAAATCTTGAGTTTAAGAGCAGGAGATTTTTTTATTTTAAAATCTCACTTTATAAAGATTAGTTAAGAAAATTCAAAATTTGTTATAAATTCTACAGAATAATTTGTTCCTCTTTTACAGAACTACATAGGAATTCTGTTGATACTTGTTCTGTACAAGCTAATAAAATGTCATCAGTCACAATATTATAAGAAACCTAGTGTAACCAGACCATCACCAGGAGTTATCTTTCTTGAAATCAAAAGACAAGAGGCAGACAGAGGCTTACTTCGTTGCTCTAAATACTTTGCCAACTTTTTCTTCTATAAGTTTGGATTGCAGGTAAGATTTTAAAAATCTTGTGTTGAGAAAGTTTAAATTTGAAATAAAAATCTGTTTTAACTGAACATAAGCTTTTGTCCATGTTTATTAGTGATTCTTGAGTCTATTCGTTTTAATATAGGTTTGTTCAGTCGATCCTTTTTCTGTCTGCACTTTCTTTTCATATTTTTTAACCTATTCCTATTTTCAGATTCATTGAATTTCATGTTGGGAATGCTTAGCACGACAACTTGTGCATTCTTGTTTAAATAAAGTTTTGATTATTTTGTGGTGTTTGATTGCTGTCCCATTTAAATATGACCCACATCTCATCTTATTTATACCTTGACATATATAGTAAAGAATCATTTATGTTTTATTTCACTTAATATAATAACCTGTTATATGTTTCAGTTATGTTACATCATGTTGGCAGTAACCATTTGTGTCCGGGTGGATGTTTACAGTGTCATCTATGCTGTCATTCTTGGAATACTTCTGGTACTCAGTAGGAGAGGGAATGCTTTGATATGGCCATTGATAACCATCATTCTAGCTGTTATGTTACCTTTGGAGTTCCTCATTTGTCTGGGGCTACCCAAAGGGTTGTGTATTGGTATGTAAATACTTATATTAGTACAGTAGACTCCACCTAATCGGATATCGGCTAAACAAATATATCGGCTATTGTAATATTATTTCAAAACACCGAACCATTCCTTATACATTTCAGTCAAAATACATCGGATAATCGAATATCGGTTATTAGAATATATCGGCTAATTGGATAGGAATATTCATGAAAAATGTGTGAAACCATGTACAATCGAATATTTTGAAATAATTTCATATTTTTCTTGACAGGAAATGAAGCCGGAAGTTGCGCCATTACGAAGTTTAAGAAAATTTCAGTACAGAAATGTTTCATTTTAATAATAAAACGATCTTTTTAGTCAAATAAAACATGTTTCTTCTTGTTGTCTTGTTTATTTTATGAATCTGATATTATATTTTGCCTAAGATGTGTTTGTTGTGTGTTTATCAAAATGTGATCGTTATCATTTACTTCACAAACAAGGACACGACAGAAATAATAAACTGTGCGTGATGTTCATCAATAATTATTAAATATGAATGAAAAGTACCTCTTTCTCAACAATTTATTAAAATGTATATAAAAATCTCGTGTAAAAATAAGGAATCGTGTGTCAATAGCATATCCCAGGTGAAATAGAATTATGTAACTTGTACACATGTACGCCATTTTCCTAATTTACATAATATTCAGCCTTTTATTTTGAACCACGGCAGATAAGATAGAAAAGTAAATTAATTTTCCTTATCTTGATGTCCAATTTTATAATCATAAAAGTAGTTGTATTACTTGAAATGGAAATGTGTTTCATAAATAAAAAACTGTAGAAAAGTAGATCCGAGTTCGATCACCTTCTTAAGCTATTAATAGATTTACCTGTGGCCTACTTCCGAGAATTCATAGTTATTTTTAGCTTTTACCTGTTTTAACACACAAATGAAACAAATCACGCAAAAACAACAAGTCTCATTATTTAAGAGGTACATATTTTATTCAGATTATCAACACATAATTAAGAAATCAACAGACTGACAGTTAAACAAAATACATTGTAATCAACTGATCGATCTATTACTCAATCAACCGATTTATCCGAACTTGTACCTGAAAAAAACATTGAGATTAGTTACAAATTTCCATTAATAAAGCAGCTATAATAGCTTGGTATCTTAGGGTTGTGTCTGTCAATTTAAAAAAACAAACTTGGAGGAATATACCTTCATCGGCTAATTGAATATATCGGACAATCGGATATTTTTAGCTGACATTTTGGGTATCCGATTGGCCGGAGTCTACTGTATATCAGTTTCAGCATTTTTTTTATTTTTTTTTAAAGATAACATATATTTTATTCAATCATTTCCTGTTATATAAATACCTAAGTAGCCCAGGTTGCATATTTAGGGGCCCCTGTTTTTTAACATCCTCTCTTGACCAGTTTCAGCATATTAGTTCATTAAGTGTTAAAGTAAAACTGATGGACCAAAACTTGCTCAAAGTGACTCTGATTGGAAATGTTAATGATTTATAGAACAAAAGTTGCAGTAATGACAAGTTATTTTATACAAGATACACTTTTCATTTAAGAGCAAAGGATAAGTGTTTGAAATAAAACTGTTAACAGAATGTCAGTTGGAACAGAAAGTATAAACCATCCTACAACATGTAAAAGTATTTGAAAGATTTGAAAGAGAAACAATATCATTATAAATACACTACCAAAATAAGTTGCATGGTAACCTCATATATGTACACACAAAAAAATTTAGATAAGTTTACTTCAGGTTAACAAAAATTCAATTTTGAAGATACCATAGGGTGCAATGAAGCAAATATAGATGAACATCAATATTCCAATTTACAACAATGCAATCAATAATCAATGAAAATATTGCTTGGAAAACTTCTTGATATAGGATTGTGTTTAAATCAGGAGTGAACTCTATGCTTCAGAAAGATAAGAGTTCCTGCACCTCAAGTGCAGTAGTCAATCTCAATAGTACTGATGGTTGACCATTCACAATTTAGGTATATCTTACAACAATGCCAAAATAAATATTGTGCATTTACTCCTGGAAGTCTATAAAATTCTTTTTCTTTTTCAGAATATCCTTGGTCTTACATTGAGATCTTTGAGAGAAACTTGGAAAAATGGCTGTATCTGCCTGACTATAACTTCCCACCAAGAGCTATCAAACTTATTGGTAAGTACAAACTCTGAATATCTATCAACAGCTCTCAACTTTGATAAATCTAGATTGCAGATATTGATATCAAATAAACAGATTTTATCAAAAGTGACATTGGCATTGATGGAAATTATTTCATAAAAAAATCTATATATATTTTAACAAAAAAATCAAAAAAATTGTCTTAAATAACACTATAACAATTTGAAAAATTTGATAAATTACCTTTTAATTTTTTAGCCGATACAATTCAACTTTTGTTGATTTGCCTACAGTGGCAAGTATTCCGACGCGAATCAAGTGAAGGAGATTTGCACCCAGGAGGTTCCAATAAGGATATTCTAGAAGAAGTTGAGGCCAGTACTCCAATTAATGTTCCTGACTTTACTGGCCATGCCAAGTAAGAATTGTCTGCTTTTCATTTATGTTGTCTTTTTATCATCAGTGTCAGAAAGTTATAGTAAATGTTTGGGAGCATATATTCATGTGGAAAGAAATGGGTTTTCAGATAATGACTTGATTACCTCTGAAGCAATATTATCAGACAAATTATTGCTCAACAGACATGTATTTAAACATGCATATAAAAATGTGTAGAAGTACCAACAAACAAACATTTGCATCTTTTTGCTGTTTGAAATTCAAATTTTTATATATCAATATATTAATATTTTTTATACATACACTGTAAATTTAGATATTATTGCTTGCAATTACTATTGAGATTTTGTCATGTAAGACTAAATGCGATTTGTATTTGGCTATATTGAGAAAATACCTGTTTAATTCATATGAAAAATTTCAAAATGCGAGTTTGAATTAATGCCATTATAATCCTGCAGCATTTATTCACAATCATAAGAACATTGCAATAATTCCTTAATTGACAGCAATTGTATATTATGGTAATAATTTTGCAGTAAAAAAAATAATGTACTTTCAGGTCATACCTTGATGTGTTGAAGATAGGCTTCTTCACCTATATGTACTGGGTAACATTGTTTATCATGTTCATCACTGGTGCTACAAGGATAAACCTGTTCAGTATGGGTTATGTGATAGCTGTGTTTGTGTTTATGTGGTATGGACAGGAGTTCTTATTGCTACGTCTGAGGGTTATCAGGAGAAGGTAAGGATATTTTATTTCTTCTGAGAAGTACTATGTAGTATGAGTATGTTTGATTTCATGTTTTATGGGCAGGTTAACTTACTTCCATCATTTAGAATTGAACTATCAGATTTTTAAGATAAGTTATTGATTGTTGCTTGCTTAAAGTCCAGTGGCAAATATTTCATGCATATACAGGACGAGGAAAGTATTAAGATGATATATATTTGTTGCCAAGTGGTCAAGACAAAGCCATAGTTTTAACTGAGTTTAGTAAAACATTTTGGTTTCTGGACAAAATCTTTTGAGCCATAACCAAACAATGAAGAAGTCTGCTTCTATTTTGTGATCACTAGATTAAAGTTCAAGGAAACAGCAACTATTGATACACTGAAATATTAGTACAATTTTGGATACAGATAATATCTTTGACTATTAAAATTTGTTTGACAGTTTTTCATTTGATGAAGAAAATACTTCTATTGATTTTGAGGAATTTCAGCTAATAATGTAAAAACCTACCTTTGTATTGTATAAAATCTGATTGCTAAACATTCAATGAATTTACTTGCAGATGGAACATGCTGATTGGTTACACTTTCTTTGTACTGTTTATGAAAGCCGTATTACAGCTTCTTGGTTGTGTATATATAGACAAGCTATATACAGACCAGTGTTGGCTGATTCAGCTCTTAGGCCTGACTTGTCTCAACCCATCTCACATATTCAATACAGGTAAGTATCGACTGATGGCTTGTATGCCTGACTTGCTTAAATGAAGGGATGGCAAGGGTTTCTTATTCAAACTTTTTTACCCCATCTTCAAATTCCACCCTCTACTCCCTCTTTCCTCCCATTACTCAGAATTTCCACAGAATATCCCTATTCTTATATCCCCACTCTCCTGGTTCCTGCCCCCTGACTCTGACTTCCCTCCACCTCAATCAGGTTAATATTGACTTGGAATAAAAGTTATCTGTAAAGGATATATAGGAAATATCATCTGCCATTATCTTTAAAATCACAATTGCATATTATATAGATTAAAGATTATTCTGAAATGAGAGTGTTTTTTTATGCCCCACCTACGATAGTAGAGGGGCATTATGTTTTCTGGTCTGTGCGTCCATTTGTCTGTCCATCCAATTGTTCGTCCATCTGTCCCGCTTCAGGTTAAAGTTTTTGGTAAAGGTAGTTTTTGATGAAGCTGAAGTCCAATCAACTTGAAACTTATAGATATAGGAAGATGTGGTGTGAGTGCCAATGAGACAACTCTCCATCCAAATAACAATTTAAAAAGTAAACCATTATAGGTCAATGTAAGGCCTTCAATACGGAGCCTTGGCTCACACTGAACAACAAGCTATAAAGGGCCCCAAAATTACTAGTGTAAAACCATTCAAACGGGAAAACCAACGGTTTAATTTTTACAATATATAATTTACGATCGTTTTTTTCAACCGAGAATAGCAACCCCTCATGAATTATATCGTTTGTATACAATTCATTTAATTATCCGCTGTGCCATGATTGGCCATCTCCATTTTTTCTTAACAAAGCGTGTTACATGTTATGAATTTACCTACAATTTCGGAATTTATCTTTTTCCTTCAAGTTAATGGAATCAGAAAAAAAATCCCTATTCTATGAAGAATATCAAAAACTTGGCAAACAATATGAAAAGTGTTTGTAGTAAAGTATACAGTTTCATTTTTCAAGTACAACGTTAATTCATCGAGTCCATTGAGTAAAAGAGAAGGCAGGATAAGCAACTTGGGTGTGTCAATGGAAAAAAAATATGTGAATTGAGTTTTTTTTATACGACCGCAAATTTTGAAAAAATTTTCGTCGTATATTGCTATCACGTTGGGTGCCAATGAGACAACTCTCCATCCAAATAACAATTTAAAAAGTAAACCATTATAGGTCAATGTACGGCCTTCAACACGGAGCCTTGGCTCACACCGAACAACAAGCTATAAAGGGCCCCAAAATTACTAGTGTAAAACCATTCAAACGGGAAAATCAACGGTCTAATCTATATAAACAAAACGAGAAACGAGAAACACGTATGTATTACATAAACAAACGACAACTATTGACATCAGATTTGTACACATGTTGCTTATGACATGATCTTTTTAATTTTAATGCCAAATTAGATTATTTACCCAATTTCAAGGTCCATTGAACATGGAAAATGATAGTGCGAGTGGGGCATATGTGTACTTTGGACACATTCTTGCTTTAATTTCAACAATAATATTGGACATATGCATGGCTTTTTCTCATGTAGTTTGGGAAGCATATGTTGTTAGTGGCAACTTTTTACTTGTCAATTCAAATGCAAGTCTTGAACTCAACTCCAAAGGTTGACCAGTATGAATTTGTTGCTAATTAACTATTTATGTTTCCTATTTTAGGTGATTGTAAGGTTGAAGAAGATGACACTGGGTTGGCGTGGGATGTGATTTGCTTCACATTCCTCCTACTACAAATGAGGATATATAACAGTCATTACTTCAGACATGTTGTAGTTATGAATCAGGCCCAACACAATCTTGCTTCTAGGTAAGAATTATCACTGCATTTAAGACACACAAAATATAGTACATCCAATCCATGAACTTTTATAGAAATTTATCAATGAAATATATGATCAGTTATACAAGTACTTTGATTTTGACAAGTTAACAAACTTATTTAAAATGGTTATTGTTGACAAGTTTCTTGTATTCTCATAATTATATGTATAAAATTAATAAAAATGAGATTTAAATCAAATGAGACAACCCAACACACCAATAAAATCAAACCATAACCTGTATTTTATCACGATGATTGAAATATGCTGTTGATTTTATTTTTTGAAAACATTTTTTTTTCAAATTAAAAATTCTGTTTGTCAATAGTTTCTAATGTTCTGCGTTATATGAACAACAGATCTATTAGAAATGTAGATTCCACAACTGCAACAAGTGTATTATGATATTTCTCCACTCGAAACAGTTAAATTTTAATATTTAAAGTGTGAGGCTTACTGAGCTTTTTAAATAATAAATTTAACTGTTGAGAGTGGACAAATATTGTAATACACGAGTTACAGTGGTAGAATCTGTTTCTCTTATGATTTTTAACCGGATTTTTGTGACAAAAAAGTCGGTTATTAAATTGGGGATGCTCGGCTGGCAGGCGGCAGGGCGGGCCATTTTGACTTTTACTGTTCAGGAGTTATGGTTCTTGAAAGATTGAAAAATGGCGTTTCCAGTCGTGTCCGTGCATTTACGCATGAACAGTTCTACCAAAGCTTCCCAAATTTTAATATGTTGTAACTGGTGACAAAATGGAGGTCAAGTTCAATAATGACGATTTTGACTTTTACCGTTCAGGAGTTATGGTTCTTGAAAGATTGAAAAATGGCGTTTCCAGTCGTGTCCGTGCATTTACGCATGAACTGTTCTACCAAAGCTTCCCAAATTTTAATATGATGTTACTGGTGACAAAATGGAGGTCAAGTTCAATAATGACGATTTTGACTTTTACCGTTCAGGAGTTATGGTTCTTGAAAGATTGAAAAATGGTGTTTCCAGTCGTGTCCGTGCATTTACGCATGAACTGTTCTACCAAAGCTTCCCAAATTTTAATATGTTGTTACTGATGACAAAATAGAGGTCAAGTTCAATAATGACGATTTTGACTTTTACCGTTCAGGAGTTATGGTTCTTGAAAGATCATAAAATGGTGTTTCCATTCACGTTGTTGCATTTACTCACAAACCACTCAATCTAAGCTTTTCAAATTTTAATATGTTGATACTGATGACAAAATAGAGGTCAAATTTGATATTGACAATTTTAACTTTCACCAATCATCAGTAATGGTTCTTGCGATATTGCCAGGACACAAATAAATGCTAATAAATCCGGTTTGCTGTCGTTGTGACAGCCTCTTGTTATACGCCTGGGACGGGACGTATTATGGTATACCGTTGTCCATCCGTCGGTTGTCCACACTTCGGACAATAACACAAAATACCTTCACCAATTTCCATGAAACTTAAGTGAATTGTTTATATCTATTGACGTAAGCTCCCTTTCGGTTTTTTTTAATTTCAGATTTTTAGTTTTGAAATTTATGGGGTTTTATTCATAAAAAAGGGGGGATTTTCAACACTTCGGACAATAACTTAAAAAGGCTTTCACCAATGTCCATGAAACTTTGGTGAATTGTTTATATCTATTGACGTAAGCTCCCTTTCGTTTTTTTTAATTTCAGATTTTAAGTTTTGGATTTATGGGGCTTTATTCATAAAAAAGGGGGGATTTTCAACACTTCGGACAATAACTCAAAAAGGCTTTCACTAATGTCCATGAAACTTTGGTGAATTGTTTATATCGATGTAAGCTCCCTTTCGGTTTTTTTTAATTTCAGATTTTAAGTTTTGGATTAATGGGGCTTTATTCATAAAAAAAGGGGGGATTTTTAACACTTCGGACAATAACTCAAAAAGGCTTTCACCAATGTCCATGAAACTTTGGTGAATTGTTTATATTAATTGATGTAAGCTCCCTTTTAATTTTTATAAATTTCAGATTTTTAGTTTTGGATTTATGGGGCTTTATTCATAAAAAAAGGGTGATTTTTAACACTTCAGACAATAACTCAAAAAGGCTTTCACCAATGTCCATGAAACTTTGGTGAATTGTTTATATCTATTGATGTAAGCTCCCTTTCAATTTTTATAAATTTCAGATTTTAAGTTTTGGATTTATGGGGCTTTATTCATAAAAAAAAGGGTGATTTTTTACACTTCGGACAATAACTCAAAAAGGCTTTCACTAATGTCCATGAAACTTGGTGAATTGTTTATATCTATTGATGTAAGCTCCCTTTCAATTTTTATAAATTTCAGATTTTACATTTCCGTGTTATGAATTTTTTTTGCTTAAAAAAGGGGGGATTTTTCCAATTTTGGGACAATAACTAACACTTTCACAACATTTTATGTATGGATGAAAAATTAAGACAACAAACTTAGTTAAATTTGAGGTAGCCTTAATAGTGCTAATATTTTTGTGCATTTTTATTTATTATTTGGGGGTGGTATTTGACAGGGCTCACACTATTTCTAGTTGATCATATAAATTCATTTAAAGCATAAAAGACAAGTTAAAAGAGCAACGGGCGTATCATGCGCTAAAGCGCAGCCCTTTATTATCCTTCCTCTTCAAAGATTTGAGAAAAGTTGTGTACTTTTGATGTGACGTCATCAAACATGGTCGCCTTTTTTCATGACGTCACAGTAAGAAAATTCAGAAGAAAACAAGAAAATTTAACGTCACAATTAAATTTCAACTAAACAGATTTTTCACTAGTGAGGAGAAATATTTTTCTCACACCGGTGAGGAAATGTGAAAATAGCACAAAAATTAGATAACTACTTTTTACTAATACATTTTACTTCATTAGAGGAGCAGAACTGATTAACCAAACATTAATAGAGAGTGTTCTGAAACAAAAGGAAGAAGAACGTCAAGTGTTAGACAACATAAAGAAAAAAATGGATGCCATCAAAGAAAAACAGAAACATGTCAAAAAAGACTTTGTTGTGCCTGATGAACATTTTCAGAGTAAGTTTACAAAATATATTTTTATGTGGTTAACAATTTTATCAGAGATATCAGAATTAAGGGCATAGTGACTTCTCTTTTTGAAACTGATAAGGATAAGTGGTGAGACTTCAAAGTGAAGTGGTTGTTGGCTTGCAGCAAACACTACTTCATGTATTGAATGGGAGAACCAGCAATCACTGAAATATCATGAATAACTACCAAACTTAAAGCAAAAATAAATTAATTAATTAAGCACTGGCATTTAATAGAAGCTATATATAAAAATGCCTAAAAAAGCAGAGCAAAAGACCAGAAATAAAAAAGAAGAAACTTTAGCTATGAGGCAGCAATTGAATGAAACCATATGAACTGCAATTATATTTTTGACCCCCACACCAGAAATTTATATAATTTCTATACAGTTAAAAAATATGGTAGCAAAGTTCTCTCTAGGCACATTCGCTACTACCACCAATGAAAACTGACAGCCACTATATATTCAATAGTTCATTTTCTTACATAGATAAGGCCCTTAGTTTTCTCGATTGAATTGTCTTATCAGGGCCTTTTATAGCTGACTATGCCGTATTGGCTTTGCTCATTGTTGAAGGCCGTACAGTGACTTAGGTTGTTAATGTCTGTGTCATTTTGGTCTTTTGTGAATAGTTGTCTCATTGGCAATCATACCACATCTTCTTTTTTATAATAGTGTTAAGCGATTTAATAACAGAAAAAGTAATATTTTAGCATTGTTTATTAAAGTGAATATAATAGATCCAATAATTTGTTTATATCATAATCTGTACTTACCTGTCTGAAAACATTTGCAATTACCCTTTAAAACCCCACACATAATTGCTATTTATCGTAGACAAGGTTTTTAACCCCCCCCCAAAAAAAAAAATAATTAAATTATGCATAGTGAAGACCATATGAAAATTTTGAATTAATTAAGGTCAGGCATAAGATTTTACATTTGGCTCTATAACTTCAGCTATCAGATCTGGTGATTACTATTTGTTTGAGGAGGAGAGTGAATCAGAAGAGGAAGTTGGAGGTAAAAAGGTCAAGGACAGTATTACTTTTGGTCAAGATGATGAAGAAGATGAAACACCCAATCCTTTACAGGTAAAGAAATTAAAAAAAAGAAAAGAAGGGAGAAGAAAGTATGAAACTTTGTACTTAAGAAACCAAACAGAAATAAAAAGACCAATTTCATGAGGTCCATATATATTTATGTTTATGTGGATATCAGGTTATATGACAGTGGGTAGTCTTCTGGGGTCATCTCGATGGTTGAATTGATGGTGTCTAGACAAAAATACATGAAATGGTGATATAAATTATCAAGTACATGCATAGTAAATTGTTTATTTCAGACTTATTGTCATTTAGATATAGGTATAAGAATTTTTATATAAAATTTGAGAATTTTGAATCAAATTGGTGAATATGAATTTGACAGCTAAATGACCATTTTAGGGAAGATAACTCGAACACATTTTTTTTTTAGTGAGGAATAATAGAAAATGTTTTTACTTGTAGCAAGAAAACAAGGTTTGTGACATCATATTTCTTTTATTGTCTGAAAGCCTATTTTAAAACCTATCTTCTCATCCCACATCCAACAAAGTTCTTTTTATTTCACAAAAGAGTGTTTTTTCATGCACAATCTATGCAAATTTGCTCAATTTTGCAGGTCTTGCATATCACTGACAATGAGAAATCATGTCATGACATGACATGACATGTCAAAAAGTGTGTGAAAACGTGTGACGTAGATGCATACTTTTTAATATGAGCAATGTCCATAATTTCACATTTAATATAAAAATTTGTAAATATAAAAAACAATATTGTACTGTAAACTTTTATTGTATTCAACAGTCTTTAAAAGCAACACCACTAGGCACATATTCAAAACAACTGCCAGTTTGATTACATTGTCTTGATAACAAGGCTCACAATATATCAATGTCAAGTTCTGATCAGAATTCAAAGTAAATTTCTTTATGATTGAAAATGCTCTCTCACAGTGAGAATTGACATTTGGCTGAACTAAATTAGCGTTATCAAGCTTTGAAAGAATGGCATAGCGTTGTTTTTTTGACCATGTAAAATATCATCTATTATCTCTGGCATCACTCCCAACAAACTATATATGTTGCTATTGCCTAGTCTTGTAGCTTGAACAATAGCATGATGACCCATACTTTTCACGATTTTTTGAAAAAAACATAGAAAAATCGGCATTCTGGCAAAGTATGTGAAACTTCTATCTGATGAAATATATACCAATATCTGACAAGAAAGCAATATAAGTATTCAAGAGCCAACCCAATACCTGAATCACTATTTTGCCTTTCTGAGATTACCTTGCTTATTTTCGTGCCAACTTTCTTGTTATAAGATAAAATGGGGGACAAAGACGAATAATTTCCTGAGTGCTGGCTATATTTACACTGGCTATATTTGCTTGTACACCCTTCTTTAAATATCTCACTAATGAGTATGCACAAAAGAGCTAAAACAATCTTCTTAAACAACCACATCTAATCTAAAAGTATTATACAGCAATGCACTGCAAAGGTTTTTAGGTGCTAAAACTTGTTCACCAATCCCTTCATTGGATTATTTAAAAAATCAAATGCTGTAATATGGAGATACTGATTTCTTTTGCAGCTAATATCAACTGCAATGCATTCTGGTACTGATGCAGCAATAGATCAAGCTGAAGGTGCTGAAGATAAGGTCAGTTATAGGACTTGTACCATGTTTGAATTTTACATCAATGATGCATAATAGCACATACATAAATCATAACTCATATGATGTAGGGACAAATTGCTACAGAGTAGCATCTTGTTTGAATTGCTTGAAATAGAAGTAATTTTTGTACTCATTCATTTAGCTTGACTGTAACTACCTTTAGTTATTTTATCAATATTTCAACAGAAACAAAAGTAAATGTACATGTGTCAGTTAATCAGTTGATTTTAACTTTTTCGTAGTGCAAAGATGAACAGACAAAGGATAAAGAGCAAGAGGATGAAGATGAAGAAGAAGGTTTGTAACATTGGAGGGGGGTCCTGGGTCCTCAGTCATAAAAATTTACTCCATACTCAGAATACAAAATTTGTGCTCAAATCACTAAATCCTGTAATTTGATTGGTTGATTCCAGAGTTTGAGTACGGAAATTGTGTTAAAAAGTTTTATGACCACAAGGCCTGTAAACCTAATTGCTAGTTTGATGAATTGAGAAAATCAGTCCATTGGAATACAGTTTATAATGTCTGATGTTTGTCTTTATGTAGCAAAACTTGGGTAGTGTCTTTGCTTTAATGGTACTCTGAAAACAAATGAAAGTGACATTTAATTAATTTTGAGGAGTATTGTCATTACTGCAGATGCCTCTAAGATTTCACCAAGAATAATATATTGGAATTTACAAGTTTATTTGCTTGTAGTCCTTTTTAAAAAAAAACAGAAAAACTAACAAAAGTTAATTTTATTTTTTTCCATTGATAAATTGATGGATAACAGTATTAATAACAAAGATAATTTCCTACAACTTACAAGATGTCTTGTTCTTAGAATTTGATGTCAGTCAAATATATTTTTCAAGTGTGGCTGACGCTGATATTTTGACAGTACAATAGAGCTAAGAAAGCATTTTGGTTTGTCTGATTTGTCTATTAACTAATTTTTATGACTTCAAACAGAAATCGCAAATAAAAGGCATTTTTTGCTGGAAAAAAGGGGCCGGAGATCCTATGCAACATCAATATTAAAAATTGATGTAATTTCTAAAGTTTAAATAATTTACTTTTTTTGCAGTCTCAGTGAGTAAGTTATTGCTATTTCCATACCTCCATTTATACAATAAATTTATTATGATTAGATTCAATACAAAAGGTTTGATAAGGACCAATAAGGCCACTATTTCTAGCTAAAATTTATAATAGGATTTAATGGCCAGCATCCTGATGAATCATTGCTATTTCAATGATTAGATAGGAAATAGGTATTTAGTTAGAAGCATTTTGATCATCTTTCTTTTACGAATGAGTATTCTGATATGAATATTAAATTAATCAAACTCTACACTCTAGTTTTCTTAGGTTGGAATATAGTGTTGAAAGCCAAAGGATTTTGAAAGCTTTCATTGATATATTTTCTTTTTCACCAATATTTGATGTAAACATCAACATTTTATAAGAAAACAGAAATATTTCGATTTAACTTTTTCACTTGTATAAACTTGGCACTCTTCACCTATAAATAATGTACTTTTATAATAAAGTGTTTGGAGGGGGGTTGCAAATAGGACCCTTACCTTACCTTACCTATCCTTTGAAAATAATCACCAGTAGGAAAGCAAGCATTACAATTAATATTACTGCACATCCTCGCCTTATCTTTTTTGTTTGATGAAAAATAAAAATCTCAAAAAAAGGGTTATCATCAGATCAGTTTGTTACATCAGTTTGATTATTGTAATTGTTCGATAGAAAACCACTTTTGAATAGTTTGTGGAAAAGCAATCTTCCTCTCACATGCTCTAGAATGATGCTGTTCAGAAGTTTATATGACCTTTCCAATCTGAAAGAATAATCTAGTAAGCCAGATGACATCAATAAATTAAAAAAAAAAATTGTCTGTTTTGTTGTGTATTTTATTTTAAATTGTCTTAATTCTTTTTTAGATATTATCGACAAAACTGGAACAGTTCTGAAGTTTATACAAAAACTTTTGGAAAGTTTGTGTGATTCAATCATAGAAACATGTAATAATATTTCTAAGAACTACAGAATGGTTGCTGACCAACTTGAAGATGAGATGAACAAGGAAAGACAAGGAATTAGAGTAAGGCGTAAAATTTATTTTTATCTTTAATTTGGAGAAAGAACATATATGTTTAATAGCTTTTTATTGAAGTAAATTTAACATTGGATAACAAAAAAATTATAGATTATATAACAAATCATGTTGGTTGCTTTTTTGATAGTGTAAAGCTTATTTGTATTAAAAATTGCATAGTTTACAGCACCAGATATTTATAATTCTTTGATAAAGTAGTAATGTTCCGAAGAATAGTGAAAATGTATCAGAATACTTATGCAGCAGCAGATAGATACTAGGCCATTATAAATGGAATGTTAAGTCTTGATCACTTAATTGTTTTATGTGCACATTTTGTTACAGCGCTCTCTAAAGTTACATCATGAGGTAAAGTTCGCCATTTCAAATTTGTGTTCTTTTCTATTAAAGTTTGCTTTGATGTCAGTGTAGTTAAAACGCCGTCTGCTCACTTAACTAATATTAATTATAATCACAAGGGAAAATACGGTATTTGGTTTGTTAGAACATAGGAAGGAAAAAAGCAGAACATTCTCTGAAAAAAAAATTTACATTGTAATTTGATAGTATTTATATGAGCAACATAATAGTCCTTCAAAGCTATTTCATGTGACTATAATTTCATTTTGGCGATCTAATATGGAAATTTTCTGTTTTTATGACTTTAATATTCTGAAGTACAGTCTCCCTTTATCTTCTCATGGAAGAAATAAAAAAAAATACTGTGGATTCATTATTTTTTCAAATGCTTGTAAGCATTCTTTGGCAAAACCACAAAATCCATTATTCACAAAATTAGGTGTTCACAAAAAAATAAATGAATCCACAGTAATACTTCTCTGGTGAATTAGTTCCTTGTTAATCCGCAACCCAAAAGAAAAAAATATGTACCTGGATAATGCAATTATTATACAAAATTGTTAATAAATTGTCATGGGCATTAGGGAATAGAGGTAATTTAGAGGTCCTGTTCTTGAAAATAGAAGTCATCTCTTGATTTTTGTCTCGCCTTGACGGAGTCAAAAAGCGAGACATAGGTATGCTGTTTCCTGCGTCGGCAGCGGCGTCAACAATGTATTAGTTTGTGATTAGCTCAGTTTTATGGGGAACCACTAGTGGCATGTCATTGATAATTGGTATGCAGATGTATTACCATTGCCACATCTCATTGCCATGGAGATTATTTGGCTCCGCCCCTTCAGTCATGGTCTATTGACTTTGAATAGTTTGCTTACTTTACATGTATTAGTTTGTGATTAGGTCAGTTTATGGAGATCCACTTGTGGTACGTCAATGATAATTGGTATGCAGATGTATTACCATTGCCACATCTCATTGCAATGGAGATTTTTTGGCTCCGCCCCCTCAGTCATGGTCTATTGACTTTGAATAGTTTGCTTACTTTACATGTATTACTTTGTGATTAGGTCAGTTTATGGAGATCCACTTGTGGTACATCAATGATAATTGGTATGCAGATGTATTAGTATTGTCACATCTCATTACCATGGAGATTATTTGGCTCCGCCCCCTCAGTCATGGTCTATTGACTTTGATTAGTTTGCTTACATTACATGTATTAGTTTGTGATTAGGTCAATTTTGGGGGATCCACTTGTGGTAGGTCATTGATATTTGGTTTGCAATTGTATTAGCATTAATTGGCACAATTCATTGCCAAAATTACAAAAAGGCAAGACATATCTCTGTGATAACAGTTTATTCTTTTTGCACCATCAGTTTTTTCTTATGCAAATTAACCAGCAGTAAGGATGTCTCATGGAAATGAATATGCTACTAACTTTGTAAATGTATAATGTAATGAATTTAATATGTCTTGGATAGCTATAGGCTGTTTGAGGGACTTGTTGGGGCTGTGAACATCATTGGAAAGTTAATTTAGAAAAACATGGAAATGGCAGGCCAAGACTTGGGGTGGCAACAATTTTTCTAGAAATCTGAAGTTTTCTATTTTGAGGCAGATGAACTATAAATCATTCATCTCCAGTTTTAGTGACTTGCTTTTACCTAGCATTAGTTTTTTGTTAAAGGTGATTAGTGAGTAAAGGTAGATAATTATGGAAAAAAGTGGAAAAGAAAAGGAGTATTAATGGTTTATCTGCTTCACAAGTGGTATCATTCAAGAATCGAGACAATTTGTTGCCCTAAGTCTAAGTTGGCAATTTCCATGTTATCTAAATGGACTTAGCTCTAGCATCCCATGGCCCAAGCAAGTCTCCAAAACAGGCCAGAAAATTAGTACAATATCAGATAAGTTCTTCGATAACATTTAAATTTGAGAAGCTATGTGATGTAAAAAAATATATGAATGACATGTCATGATACATTATAAAAGATTGAAGAAAAAAAAATCAGCTTTTTAGCAAATTATTTTTTTATAGTTTTTCTAACTTTATTAATTGTTCAATTTGTTTCTTTCAATGAGAAAAGTTGTTGAAATATTTTTTTTTGATTTTACAAAAGCTGTATAAATAGTATTTTTCTTGGATATATATAAATTTACCTGAAATGCATTTTGGTAACTATGGAAAAAGAATAAGAAAGTGTGGGTAAACGAAGAATGATTTTGTTAAATTGTTGTGGGTCAAGAAATAAAAATGCTTTTAAAAATGTGATTTTCTGTTTATCCATTCGCAAAATGCTACTTATACAGTTTTATTATATTGAATCATCTGAAGTATTGGTATACCAGTGTTGCCTGTAGATATGGCTTTTATTGATATTTTTAATGCTGATGTTATTTTAGGATTTTGTTCATAAATTGGTTGTTTGGCTTTATAGTGATATTTATTTATGCCCCTGCCGCTAAATAGCAATTACCATTTTCCAATTCCTTTATTCTTTATAGGCTGCTGGCAGGGGCATTAGAATCATACAAACATATCTGTAGTTTTATTTTCAATTTTTATACTAGAAAACAAAAGGTGTGGAAAACTGGTTAGAGGGGATGAAGACATTTTTATTTCTTTATGCATTTTTCTATTGAGTTGAACTTTCTGACGATGACTTTTTGACCATTATATGTGACTTTTGCTTTTAACTTTATAAATTCTATACATCTCCATAATTCAAATATATATTATTAATTTATCCATAGTAAGATTTTAATGGGTCATCACCTCAATTTGAAGATTTGCAAATTTAGAAATACTTTATTATGATTTGTGAAAAGTGGTAAAAGATTTGTTTTGTTTTTTAACAGTCTGGGCACAAATCTTTAGAAATGGAGGACCAGTCTATTGAATTAGAAGGTCGAATGGATGGGTCAGCTGATGATGGACAACCTAGGTAAGATGATAACTAAAGAAACAAAAACCTAGACTGTTGTTAATTTCATCTCCAAGTTAATCTATTCAAATAGTAAGGAATGCTTTTTTTTAGACAGATTATCAGTAGTATGGTGCATAAACAGATCTTTCTTTATTTGAATCAAACTATTTTTCCTGTAAGAGCTTCTCTGAAATATGCCATTTAATTATGAAGATACTGTAGACGCTGCATGCATTAGAATTAATCATTGAAATTGAAAGCCTGATTCTTTTTTAATTGAAAGGTATAAGAAATAAAAGTCCATTGAGTTTTACTTTCCTGAATATAAAAGTTGTACTGATTTTGGATAAAATAATTAACTTGGACATTAAGCAAGCAATAATCCCTCATTAGTAACATCAAAGCCAGGTTTTTAACAGAATGAAACTGAATTTACTGCATTATTCCCCATGACAAATTATTGAGGGATGATTAGACTCACTGTCTGATTGTGCAAGTCATGACCTTTTCAGAACTTAAAACTTTCAAGGTTATTTTTTTATACTTTTAAACCCCCGCTTCAGCGGACAGGGCATTTCAGTGTTACCCTTGTCCATCCGTACATACATCCAAAATTTGGTTTCCGTTCTCCAACTTTAGTGTGCCTCAACTAAATTCTATGAACTTGTGCACAATGCTTATTACCACAAACACAGAAGAAGGGTGGGCGGGAATTTGCCCCAAAGTTAGTCCTCATGTGCAAAAAGCGTCAATTTTGACGTTTTTATACCCCACCTACAATGGTAGAGGGGCATTATGTTTTCTGGTCTGTGAGTCCGTCCGTTTGTTCGTCTGTTTGTCTGTCCGTCTGTCCAGCTTCAGGTTAAAGTTTTTGGTCAAGGTAGTTTTGGATGAAGTTGAAGCCCAATCGACTTCAAATTTAATGTTCCCTATGATATGATCTTTCTAATTTTAATGCCAAATTAGAGTTTTTACCACAATTTCAGCGTCCACTGAACATACAAAATGATACGAGTGGGGGATTCGTGTACTGGGGACAGACACATTCTTGTTTCGTTCTTTTTCTCGACCTGGAAGTCAGAGGGATGCTAATAGATGCATACAACTGATTTACATGTAGAGTGGAACACATTTATCACAACAGTTGTTAGGTCGGAGTGAAACTAATCTGGGTTCATCAATCTAAAGAAGGTCATTTGCACCAAAATTCAAAAAAAATCCCTTTTTTTTCCGATTTTGAATTTTAACTGGACTTGCAACCGGAAGTAGTCGTTTCCTTGGCATATTTTAAATATAATAGACACGATCAGATGTTATATGCCTTCAGGTTAACAGTATTTGTCAAGGTTTCAGTCCTCATAACTCCGTGTTTCAGACCTCATAGGTAAGCCCACCCCTCCAAAAAAAAACTTTTTTTTTCCGATTCAATTTTTGAAGTTCGTATTTGAGCTCAGAATGAATATTAAAAGTGAGAAACATGACAATCAATAGTGTCAGATTGAGGAAACATGCATACACTTCGAATTAAATGGCATTACCATGACCTCCAAATGTATGGAGCACCATTGGTGCTAAATAACGGCGGTCTGGGTATGGCCGTAATATTACGGCCCCCACATGACAAGGGTTAATATAGTTAGGGTTAATAATTTTCAATTTTTATTCCTCATTTATGAGCATTATGTTTCCGTTCATCTGTAGTCGAAGTTGAAGTCCAATTAACTTAAAATTTTGTACACATGTTCCCTATAATATGATCTTTCTAATTTTAATGCCAAAATAGAGTTTTTATCCGATTTTCACGGTCCACTGAACATAGAAAATTATAGTGCGGATGGGGCGTCTGTGTACTAGGGACAAATTCTTGTTTTTTACAACTTTCATAGAAAAATTTCATTTATTACATCTGTAATAGATATATGAAAACATAAGCTGTTTCAGGTGTTCTATATCATTTTGTTTTACAGAGAATCACTCTTAATGAAACTAAGAATCTTACAGAACTTTTAAAATAATCTTTACAAAGTTCTTTTTTCCTTTGAATTTAGTTTTAATGATTGACATTTTATATTTACAGAAGTACAGATCTTGTATCAATACATGTTACGTCTGCTGATGCTGATGTGAAGAAGACACCCAGGTATTATAAATAACCTTGTTCTGTGAGAGCCAAGGCTCCACATTAAAGGCAGTACTTTGACCTATAATGATTTACATTTTACAATTGTGACTCAGGTGAAGAGTTTTCTCATTGGCACTCATGCCATATCTATTCACTGTTTATTCATTTAATACATAAATATAACAATGAAATAAAAATGTCATAAAACTCATGATTTTATAATAGATAATATAACTTATTTTTATAAGAGTACAAATATATATGATAGCATTTGTTCAATATAATTACAAACTTTTAAAAGAATTATAATAAATATGAAAGAAACAAAATACAAGTTTAATCAACAATCAATTTATTGTAGTTTTTGCAAATATTTATTTATTCCTAAGTCTTCTGTTAAGTCTTGTTATGTAATTTGAATTTCCTGATTTCCAGTGAAGATTCTCTTGATGGAAAGAAGCAGGATAAGTTTGAGCAGAGTAAATCCAAGGTGTACCTCCTTCTGGAAGCTTTGTATTACCTCCTCATCTCACGGACAGAACTTATCTGTTATTTCCTTATGATACTTGACCAAATTGTCTATGCCAGCTTGTTGTCTTTGCCACTTCCATTGATGGTCTTTCTCTGGGGCATGTTATCAGTGCCACGCCCATCAAAGAGCTTTTGGATTACTGCTATAACTTACACTGAGGTATTGTTATGTTTAGGAAAAGTTGCAGTAAAATTATTTATTAAAATTGATTCATTTAGATGAAAGAAATATGAATTGTCTTAGTTGGTTACTAAATTAGAAAAAGTGGGAACAATACACAAATAAGTGTTAGCACTTGCATTCGCTGTACTTTAGGGACAACTACTGTTTTATGTTTGAAAACTTTTCACTTCCTTCAACTATTTAGTTAGAATGATTAACTTTTCTCATTCACTTTTGCTTTTATTAATAGGACTCAAATAAGACTTAAATGTAGCTAAATGAAATAATGTACTACTAATGATCATGGCTAGCCTACATGTTGTATATATCAAATCATACAAGGAATTGAAAATTGAAAACTGCTGGTTACTCAATGGTCTGCTAAGACCTTAGCAGTGGAATAGATTTTTAACATAGAACCATTGTTATTGCAGGCTATCATTGTGGTGAAGTATCTGTTCCAGTTTGGTTTCTGGCCTTGGAACAAAGACCAGACTAACTTAGAACCATTTTATCCACCAAGGATTATTGGAATAGAGCAGATTGATGGATACGCTACTGTTGATCTTATACTGCTGTTAGCTCTGTTTATACATAGATCTATACTCAAGGTATGCACTGTTATTTTAAGTATCCATTATTTCATCCTTTTGGTCCTATGGTCACATATTTTTGTTTTACAAATGTAAAAAAAAGAGATTGCAGCAAGTCATAGAACAATAACTACTTTACGTATTATTCACTTATTGTTTTCAGAGCTAGTCCAGGAGTGGAAAACTTTCGATTTATACATTTAATGATGACCTTTTCTTAAAGTTAATAATGATAATGCTGTTTTACTGAAATGAGGCTTTTGATAGATATAAAATTTCAGGTAGATTCTTCTTTTTACATCGTTTTCTCCATTAACAGAGATATGGTTTATGGAAGGATGCTGAGGAGATAAACTCTGACTTTGATAAGGTAGAGGAAAAAATATCACCACATGGATCTCCTGCACCTAAAAGGGAGGTAAGTCTTGGAAAATATTAAACAAATATTGTCAATTGGGTCAATATGTGCAATTGATTTCCCATAAGTTTGTCATGGTAACATTTACTTCTGTAGCTCAGTCCACATTGGACTTGGATATGTATTATAGCTTGTTTAGAAGCTAAGACATTTTCACATATGTGGTTAAATTTTCGGAATGTGTAGTAAAATTCATTTTCCTGTAAATAAGCATAATTTAATAGCTTTATTACAAAAGAGTCTGTACAGTCTTTGATGGATTATTATTCAAGCAACTGAATATTGTAAACTTTTTTTAAATTTTAGATTTGGATTTAAGATACATGTATTTGTTTTTATTGGTTTGATATAATGTGATGATTTTATCTATTAGTTTTACTTTTGTTTACTTGTCATGAGAAAACTGGTCCTTTTTAGGCATTTTAAACGTGAGACTTGTCATTTAGATTCTTGTATATTTACAAATATGATTTATTATTAGGATACAGAGTTAGTAGTGTCTGGCAGTACTGCACAGACCTCTGGAACACACAGTAGTATAGAGGAAAGTCTAGAGGATCCAAATGGCAAGAAGAAAAAGGCAGAAATGTCTACGTATGTTAATATATATAACTAAAACAATCTACCTTTTGAATAGAAAACATACATGGAGAGTTTGTGAATGAATGTTAATAAGAAACATGAAATGATAAGAAATATAGACACTGCTTTGCATAAATTGCAAAGATATTACTTTCCGGATTTTTTTTTAGATGTGGGGGGGGGGGGGGGGGGGGGGGGGGGGGGGGGGAGGGTTAAGAAAAATCTATTCAAAGAATAAAAACATCCATGATTTGATACGTAAAATGCTCACTATTGCTGTACGAAATCCAAAAATGTGATATTTTAAAGAAATAATGAAGATCTTACAATGTTTTATTAATACACATTACAGAATTATTAATAGGTTATGATCTGAAATGTGAAAATGATATGCCAAGTATTTTAATCAAATTTATCAAGCAGACAACAATCAGAACTTTGAAAGAAAAGAAAGAAAAGAACCCAGCTTCAAAAGTATTTCACTGTATTTCACCATAGCAACCTTTTTGTGGAATGGCAGGAATTGAAAAATCTTAAAATCTAGCATAATGTCCCTCAGGCATTAATTAGCACACTGTTATAATATATATTTTTATTTCAAAATGAGTTGAATTTTATTAATTAATAGGTTTGGCAAGATAGTGAACCCTTTCAAGGAGTTTTATAACCAGGTGACCAATCCAGATTACAATGCAACAACAGATGTGTATGCCTCCATGTTTTTCTGTGATTTTATCAACTTCTTCATAGTAGTGTTTGGTTACACAGCATTTGGACCACAGGTTAGCCTTCAGTTATAAAAGAATTATTAAGATTTTTTTATTAAGACTCATAATAATTATTTTTATGTCCCATTTATGGGCATTATGTTTTCTGGTCTGTGCAATTGTCTGTTCATACTTCTGTCCAGCTTCAGGTTAAAATTTTTTGGTCAAGGTAGTTTTTAATGAAGTTGAAGTCTAATCAACTTAAAACTTAGTACACATGTTCCCTACCTACGATAGTAGAGGGGCATTATGTTTTCTGGTCTGTGTGTCCCTTTGTTTGTCCTTGCGTCTGTTCGTCCCACTTAAAAGTTAAAGTTATTGGTCAAGGTATTTTTTTATGAAGTTGAAGTCCAATCAACTTGAAACTTAGTACACATGTTCCCTATGATATGATCTTTCTAATTTTGATGCAAAATTAAGGTATTGACCCCAATTTAGGGTCCACTGAACATAAACAATGATAGTGTGAGTGGGCATCTGTGTACTATGGACACATTCTTGTTACCCCTGTTTCACAATCTACCGAACATAGATAATGTAAGTTTGGATGAGGCAACGTGTACTATGGACACATTCTTGTTTATTAGACTAAGCACTTATTTTCTCTTGTTCAAATAATGAACATTTTTTTAGGTCAGCTTAATACATAAAAACCATTTCTCATATTTATAAGGTAGAATGTAGCACACAATTTGTAAAATACAATTTAATTTTACCCCTTATGCAAAGGAGGAGGCATACTGGTTTACCTCTATCTGTCCTTCCATCTCGTGAAACTTTCTTCCATTTATCTCAGGTACTTTAAATCACAGCTTCCTGAAATTTAGTGACCACTCTTTGACTCTCAAAAATAATTGTTCAATGCAGAAAATATACAGTTCCAACATTTACTCCATGGCATAAAAATCTTTGAACATAATAAGATATGTTTCTTTTTTCAATGTGTATACCTATAGTCTGTATAAAGTTTCCTGAACACTGAAATTATTTAACTTTGATGGAATCAATCTGTTATGGTTTGGGGGGAAACATGCTGTTTTAAGAGGGGTTCATTTTATTTTTTGCTCATATTAAAGAGATTGAAAAGATGAATTTCAATGAAGACTTTGATTTCAGCACTCTTTTTGCTTATAAAAAAACCAAAGAAAAACGAAATTCACTGTGTCAGAATCTTAAACATTGTGTAGGATCCTATACAAAGACTTCATAAACAGGTTATTGGTTAACACACATAAAAATATTGCTATCCCATTAATTGCATAACACTATATTCACATTTTGGTATACAATCACTTTCTTATATGGGGTATTGTGCAATGATAATTACATATATACAAAAATACAATCTGATTTGAAATTTTACATGTATAGAATAGGATAGAAAGTGCTTGTCAAGTATTTTAATATAAATTGTTTAACAGTCGTTTCATTGCATATATTTTCAGCAATCAGTTGGAACTGGAGATGTCTCATCCTACATCCAAGAAGACAAAGTAAGTTTATGGTTGTAGTAAAAATCCTGTCATACTTAGCTAAATATTTAGGTTTTATTCACCTGACTTAATGTTCATATCTGTAATAGTCTTGCTGGAAATTGTAAACATACATGTCTCTGCTATTCTTTTTGAATTTCACATATGGATTGAAAATAAACACATCATAGATACCAGAAATTACCTATTAGTAAAGCTGTTTCTTGGTAAGATCAGACCTGATTTGTCCTGAAGATATGACTTTTGAAAACTGTGTGGTCCTGGATTGAAGCACTGAATACTGTGAAAGTACTTTTGTTCGTGGGTATCAATTTTCGTGGTTTGAGCAATATTTACATGTTCGTGGGTTTTTAAATTCGTGGATTTTAGTTTTCTAAAAATAAAAATGAAAAATTGAAGCCTTTAGAAACGAAAGTTACAAATACATGAAAAAGTCTGGATTGAAGGAAATTGCAAAGTAAACCTTGACCCGTGTAAATCGTTGTGATAACACTAATGAATCCATTATAAAGTGATCAACAGATTAATTAAAGACCATCAAAGGTGTTAATTATGCCAAAACCATGTCACCTAAAGAAAACAGTAACATAAACAAATGCTATAAACGTATCTTGAATTGTCAAATGATTCTTATCAAAATCAAGATTAGCATGAAAAAAATATTTCTTATATGTACAAGAACTACGAGGGTATGAAATGAACACTTTATCATACTGGCATATTTATACCGGAAATCTGACTTTCATCGATCAAAAACAAAAGTTGTACATTTTAGGTTATTAAAGATTAAATGGGTATAATCCTGCATGCGGTTGTAGTTCTGTGACTGCTATTAAAGTATTCTCAGATTTGGCGCTATTCAATATGTTCTCTTAGACTAAATCATATTAGTAGTAAAACCTACCGATGAGGAACTTTCCATATCTTGATTTGGACAATGGTTATTCTATTTCGTTGGACACTTAAATTCGTGGATAAAGTCACCCACGAAAACCACGAAAATTGGTACCCCACGAATAAAAGTACTTTCACAGTAGATACCTAAAATCTACCATTCGCACCAAACACCCACATTTGTTACTTGATGAATTTGAACTGGTTTTGCCCTAGATATATTGCAGAATAGAATTATTTTGTTATCAGAGCACTATATATTTACTAATTGAATTATTTTTAAAGTTTCTAAAGAACATTATTATAATATGATGTCTTTGCAGGTACCTATACCCTTCCTGATCATGTTGGTAGTACAGTTTATCCTCATCATTATAGACCGTGCCCTGTATCTGAGGAAGAACGTTCTAGGGAAGTTTATCTTCCAGATTGTACTTGTTATACTGTTACATGTATGGATGTTCTTTGTTTTACCTGAAGTCACAAAAAGGTAGGTTTTCAGCTCATGTCAGGAAAATGAATTGTTAATTTGAATTTACCAAAAGATGTGGTTTAATTTATACGAAGTCACTTTAAATGGTTTTGACTGAGTTTACAATACAACAAACGTAGGTTTGATGTATTTAAGCTCTTGTCACAAAATTTCATTGTTATAACTGAATTTATCTGAAGTAAACTTGTTGAATTGTTATATTTGAAGTCACAAAATGTGTGTTTTACATTTTAATTTGAAAAAAAATTGTATGCAGTATGGTTTAAGTTCATTTAACTGAAGTCATTAATGATAATGCTAACTATTATACAGAATTTTAATAATTTGATATTACCAGATCTTATGAAACATTTAAAATCATGGATAAAACAAAAATACATAGCATTTGGTCACTGCTGTGTCTGATAAAAAGCTATTGTGATGTAATTAGTAGGCTAGAGACACTTGTGAATTTGTACATTTTTCACAGATTTCTTTTTGTGTTTTGACTGTGTCTTGAAAAACTAAGCATAGATATCAAGAAAAGCAAAGAAATATATTGTATTATTAGTTATATGAGCTCATAATTAATATACTTGAAATTGTAGCATAAAATATTTCTTTCAGCAATTTATTATAGTTTTTAGTTTGGGTAGAGTTTTGATAGTCAAAACTTGTTCCACAATATACCTCCTAAGTAATTAAAAGGGTTTTCATATAATTGTGGTTTTTGTTTCAGAATTCAAAAAGATTTCTTAAGCAATTGTTCTAATTGAATAAAGACACTATTAGCAGAAAAATTTCATAGTTTATCAAAGAAATATGTTGATGCATATTTTCTTAATTATTTATAAATAAGAGTGTATTTGTAATCTTTGATTATCTCCCCTACAGTATGGAACACATTTTTTCAAAAAAGTGGTTGAAATGGATTGAGAGGATACATATCAAGTATAAGTCTTGCTACCTTTCTCTTTAGATAAACAATTCTATAATAATCATAAGCACAATAGTAACACCAAATTGCACAAAATGATTTTGCCATGTAAAAAGATGCAGGAAAAAGGGGAATCACTCTGTCTGTTGAAAATCATGACTGGTTACCAACTTTTGCATGCTTTGAAGGATTCCAAGGCAACTAAGTACTATTGTTGACCCCCACCAAAAGGTTTGACTAGAAAAAAGTTGGAGAATGTCTGTATGCTAGGTCTTAACACAAACTGAACTTGTTGTTCAACTGGATATCCCTATATTGATATATACAAAGTCACATCCAACTTAGTACTGTTGAATGCTATAAACTGTATATATTTGGTCAGTACTTTGTATGTTAAGATCAATACAAGGGTGGGGTATCTTTTTCTGAGCTTTTCACACAGTACCTCTATCATAACCAAAATTTTTTTTTAAATTCTCAAAAGAGAGAAATTATTCTTTGAGCACCCTTGATCATACCCAATTGAGCATGATATACATCTATTTTTGGAAATTTCTACTTTGTAGTGATTTTTTTTCGATTTCCAATTGTCATGCGTCTTGTTTAAACACAGTCATGACTTATGACAAAACCAGTGCACCTTTCTTAATTTTTTATTGTTGACTGTGAATTAATTTATTTTTGTGGGTACTTATGTTCGTGGTTTTAGGAAAACTTGTAATTTTGTGGATATCTAATTTCATATTTTACTTATGAAGGACTTATTAGCATACTAATCAGTTTGAATTTATTTCATTGGCTTAAAAAAATTGCTCGATGTGAAGTATAATAGATAAAAAAAAATCCTGTAACTGACTACTGCACTGTATGCTGTTATCTTCTGCTGAATTTTATTTTATTAGAAAGCTAAAATTTAAACATTTCAAAAGCATTATTGTGGTCAGCAAAATCTAATAACTTGTATAAATCAAGTTGATATTCTTACTATGAATTTATTTTATTTGAGGTACTTTTTTATGTGCAATTTTATGCAAAGGATGTGGAATCGGTCTTCAAAGTGTGGCTAGTGATATCATGTAAAATATAAAATGGACATAACACATATAAATTAAAGCATACAACATATAACATACAAACCTATATAATATATTTTTAGGAAGTTTTCCGAGAATAGACCAGCACAGCTATGGTATTTTGTGAAATGTGTTTACTTTGGGTTGTCAGCCTATCAGATTAGATCTAGCTATCCCACTAGGATTCTTGGTAACTTCCTCACCAAGAGTTACAACTACCTTAACTTGTTCTTGTACAAAGGGTAGGTACATCTACTGATCTCTTGAAATATTTGTATGCCCTCACTGTAGCACTGAGGGGACATTTAGTGTTACCCTTGTCTGTCCCTCATTAACATTCCCTACCAAATGTTATGAAACTTATACACAATACATATTACCACAAAACAGATCAAGTTTGAAGTTGGGTGGCATCACTTTTACCATTCTTGAGTTAAGCCCCTTTGTAAATGGACAAATTGCTAAATCTGTCATTTCTCCTCTCTTACTTTAGTTTGCATTAACTTAATGTTATGAAACTTAAATACTATGGTTATAATCACAAACCGGTCTTAACAACATGCATCTTGCATCTGTATGTGGAAGTTGACTCATGCATATTTACAAGTGCTGGCTTCTTTGGCCCATAGACACATTCTCTATTTATTCATAAATCTTTTCTTGTATTTAAGACACAGTAGTACTGTATTTGAAAAGTTTTCATCGTCATATTCTTCCAGTATTTTTATTCTTAATCTAATGCATAAGTCATAAATGTTGATGATTTTTATGCCCCCTTGTACATCTATATGTACGTACATATATATAATTTTGTTTGACTAAATTTGTAATTCATACTCAGGTTCTTGGCTATCCCATTCCTATTGGAATTGAGAGTTTTAATGGACTGGATATGGACAGATACTACAATGGCAATAGGAAGCTGGCTACAGATGGAAGATATCTATGCTAATGTGTATCAGCTCAAATGTTGGAGGGACATTGAAAGGGTATGTTTACTTTATAACAAGTTTTTGAACTCATTCGACATAGGAAAGTGTGTAAACACAATTGCTTTTTTTGTTTTCTTCAAAATTTGAATAACTATAGAATAAGCAACAGAGATCTAGGATTGATTTGCCATACATCATTATAACAAACAATATTGTAAAGAAGATTCCTTCCATGTAATTATACTGTTGTATTGGACAATCTGTTTGCTAATAAATAATAACAAGGATACATGTTTAGTCTGGTTTCTTAAATTAGATAACGCAGTGCACCAGTTTGGAGTAAATATCTGTGAGTGCACATGGAAAAAATGTTTTCAACATATTGATGGTGCTTTCATGCGATTACATTTTTCACTTCAAAGTATTATTTCATATTTCAAATGATTTATTGATTTTCAGAATTATCCCACTCCTCGTGGATTTAAGAAAAAATCCCTGATAAAGTATGGAGTAGGAGGATTACTGTTGATTCTTATTATCTTTATAATCTGGTTCCCACTTGTCATCTTCTCATTCGCTAATACAGTCTTCAAGGTCAACCCACCAACAGAATGTACAGTTACCATGACAGTAAATGGATTCCAGGTATGAATTTAATTTTAAGAGTTGCGCCTTACCTTAATGGACTACACTCATTACTTGCGACCTATGCGTTCTGTATACATATTTTATGGATGAAATTTTTCTAATCTTTTTGTCAGATTTTATTGTATTTATAAGAATATGTTGCCAGTTGCTATTCATATTTCCTTATCCTGACAGCTGATTTGGAAGTATTCAAAACAACTTTAGCTCTTGACATCAAATGTGTGAGTTAAATTTACAAAATGAAACACCAAATCTTAAGAGTGTTTACTATTACAATGACTCAGTCCAAAACAAGATATTTGTAATATATGTTTCAGGTGATACAAAACAAAATAACTTCGTTGATCATATGGTCAGTAGCTGGACAAATGATTAGTTACAATTTTTAGTCACTTTTCAAATATGTCAGACACTTACTTCCTTTATGTGAATAAACTTACAGAATGACTTCATATTTGATCAGAAGCTTGATTGTGATGGGTTGTAATGTGTGAGCTTTTTTTTGGACTCTAATTGTTAATTGTTGTATTTGCACTGGCTGATTAAATTTCCATTTTTAATTTTATTTACAGCCTATTTATAAGATGACAGTACAGACAGAAGGGATTAGAGCTTTATCTTCTGCTGAGTACAAGACCCTCAAAGAGACATTCAATGGAAATCTGGTAAATTTTATTAATCAATTTAGTGAATTTTGATAAAAAAAACATTAGGATTGAGTTAAATTTAAATTGAAAATACTTAAGTCATATTTTTTTGTGAGAAACCCAGGTAAGAGTAATCAGTAAGATTCTGATAAGAACATGATAGATACCTAAATCTAAATGGAAAAAGAAAATGTTCAGGATTTATAAATACTAAGCCATGTCCTGCTAATTTACAGAATGCCATAGCCTTCTTGACGGCATATGAACCAGAAGATATTACAGAGATACAGTTGAATGGACAGTCCACATCATTGTGGGGAATAAGTCCACCTAGTAAAGACGAACTTATCAAACAGTTAGCCAGTTCCAATAAAGCTAGATTGGAATTCCATGCTTCTTTCTTGAGGTAGGATATAAATAAATTAAAAAAATAAATTGAAAAGTTATTACAGGCAAAGTAAGATTACATTTTGGGAAGAAATTGGTAACTACATTTTTATGGCCCCGCAACAAAGTTTTTCGGAGCCATATAGTTTTACCCTTGTCCGTCATTCCGACGCCATATAGTTTTACCCCTTGTGTGTAATTTCCGCAACAAAATATTATACAGACTTTTTTTCTAAACCCCTTCAGATATTGGACTGATTTTTGATATGTGAGTTAACAATGATGAGTTATAGATCAAGTTTAATTTCGTTCTGCTCTGCTAATTTTTGCCAAAATTACAGGCTTTGGATTTGATATATTGTTGAAAATCACAGTCATACAGACTTTTTTTCTAAACACCTTCAGATATTGGGCTGATCTTTTGGTATGTGAGTTAACCATGATTTGTTACAGATCAAGTTTAAGTTTCGTTCCGCTCCACTAATTTTTGGCAGAAATTACGGGCTTTGGACTTTAATAAAATGTTGAAAATCAGTTATATGGATCTTTTTCTAAACATCTTCAGATGTTGGGCTGATTTTTGGTTTGTGAGTTAACCATGATGAGCTACAGATCAAGTTTAAGTTTTGTTCTGCTCTGCTAATTTTTGCCAAAAGTATAGGCTTTGGACTTTGATAAATTTTTGAAAATCACAGTATATACAGACCTCTTTCTAAAAAAACAAATCACAGTTACATGGACTTTTTTCTATTCGCCTTCAGATTTTGAGCTGATTTTTGATATGTGAGACTACCATCATTTTTGTGTCCACATGTGTTTTTTAAATTGCAGATTTTTCAACTTTTTGAGACAGGGCCATTCATGTTGTTTTGACACATCTAGTTTCATTGCTATAACCTTATTGAAGGATGTTCTGACATAATTTATTTATAAAAAAATATCTCAAAATTTTTATGAGAGAATAAACAATTTAGGAAGTTATGTAAAAATGAGTATGCATTTTGTTTTCATGATATTTTCCTATATAAATAAAAAAAAAATCAGAATATGAAATTTCAGAAAATTTTGAGAGCTACATTTGTTTTTTTAGGAGGAATGAATGTACAAAATTGTATTTTTGTAATTGTATAAAATTTTCCTTTGACAGGACTCCTGCCTCAGCATCAGCTGCGGATACATTATCCTTCCAGATAGTTAGAACTTTAGACAGTACAGAGCAAACAACATTGAGAGATATACTAATCAATACAACACAGACACCATTGTAAGTAGTTTATAAATAATGTATTTGTCAGATTGTCAGATGGATTTTGAACTTTGATTCACCTTTATCACAAAAATTTACTGTACTTAGTATCCCATTGTATACACTGCAATTGTTTTTGATAGTTCAAAGATATTTTATTGTATGTTGAACCTCAATTGCTAACCACATTCAATGAGAAATTATCTCATGACATGACATAACATTAATTGCCAAAAAGTGGCTAAAAATGTGTACTGTGCATTTACTTCTGAAAATCATATAATTTCTGTACATTTGATCATGGAAAATGTAAGTATATTCCACAGTTTGAATTATTTTGAAAATAAGAATAAAATCATCACAGTAGAATATACGTTTGTTTTGTATTTCTTTTACAGGGTGATATCAAAATTATTCCCCAGGTTTTTGAAGTTACCAAGCAAGGGTTCAGCAGCTGGCATCAAGACATTAAATGATGGTAACGTTGATAATAATTATAAGTACAGATATTCTGAATCTGCTTATTTTTTATGACCCCTTTGTAGCTGTCTTCAAGTTTTACACTTGTATGTTTGTATGTCCATCTGTAAACCCTTCATCCCAAAATCAGTTTCCATTATTTAACATTAGTTTGCCTCAACCAAATGTTATGAAACCTAATATATAAAATACTTATGTACATGAATCAAGTTTGTAATTGGTTGGTGTTACTTTTATCGTTCTAGAGTTATGACCTTTATAAATGGAAAGATTGCTAAATCTGCTGTTTCCTTTCTCTAACTTTAGTTTGCCTCAATCAAATGTTATGAAAACGATCTCATCATAGATGCCAGGATTGAAAATTGATATTAATTAACGCCAGTTGCGCGTTTTGTCTTCAAAAGACTCATCAGTGATGCTCTAATCCCAAAAAGTTAAAAAGGCCAAATAAAGTATGAAGTTGAAGAGCATTAATGACCAAAACTTATACACAATGCTTATAATCACAACAATATAAAATACTTGAATCCTGCATGTATGATGAAGATGACTCCTGCATATTAACAAACATGGGTGCATCTTTGGCCCATAAACACATTTTCCATTTATCAAGTCAATATAGCACTTATACACTGACAGCAGCAATAACAGGTGAGACAAAGGGTTCATTGGGACCCTTTACAAATGTTTGATGGTTTGTAGCTATTTATTACCATCATTTAGATTAGATACTTTTTAAATGCTGTACCATAGTTTTGGTTATTAGTATGGATTAAGATTTAATTTATTTTTCAGCTGTTGGTCTGAGTAAAGTTCAGTTGAACTTACAAGGAAATGATCCTATAGTTGAATGGTGGAAAGTTGATGAGTTAATGACTGGTACAGTTATATCTCCCAGTCCTGGGAAACCAGATAATGTTGTCCATCATATTTCACTTATAACCTTCAATGCCAGAGTGGCGCCATCTGGATTTAGTTTCATAACAAATTATGGGTAAGAATTTTGATAAATATTGGGAAGAACTATTGAATTGAGAACAAATGTTTGAAAAAAGTACAATACTGAAAACTAACTGAAATTAGACTGTAGGTTTATACCATAGTCAAACAGCAGTCTGCTACAGCATAATTCAGTGAAAACATTTTAAGATGACAACATATGACATGAAATAAAAAAGCAAAAGATGCCAAACAGACAAACAAATAACAAAAAGATAAACAACTGTCAACAGTCTACCAAACACTAAAAATACTTAGTATCATATAAACCTATGGTACCAAAAACTTGGGGATGATCTATAGTTTTCTGTAGGGTAATCATATCCTGCTCCACAAAGGTCATCATTTGTGTTGCTCATGACAGTGACAGGTCAAAAATGGATGAAAAATTACAAAAATTAAAATTATGTAGTACATATATGTACCTGAAAATATAGAAACTGTCTATGTGCATATGTAAATACTGTAAATTCAGAAATTATTATGACATTTTAATTAATATGAGAATTGAGTCTGGGTAAGTATCGCAAAAATAAGAACTTGCATTCTGATATCTAATACATTTATCTGTCGGCAGATTTTTCAGAATTCGCAATAAATAATATTTGGTCCATTCTTCAAAAATCTCATTAATAAATGCACTCCATAATTTCAGTTTAACAGAACTGTATTTGCTTATTTTGTCTGAACTTTGGTTCAGATATTGTTACAGATTGCACTGAATGAATAACAGCTGTCTTATTCAGCATTCTGATTGGATGACTTTATAAATTGCATGATATCAAATTCATGGTTGATAAAAATACCATGTCTTTTATGCATCATATTTCTTACTAAAAAAAAATACATACTGAAGCGATTATATATAGAAACAAGAGAATAGATTGTTATATATATGCCTATCTCCAACTAGAATTTGATAGTTCTAGATAATCATTTATTGGCTGGGATTTTGCTTGAGAAACAATTTAAAACCATAAAATCTTGTTTTGATACTGGCAAAGCCATAAAATGGTCCGTAAAACTAGAAGATGCTAGTTTTAATGATCTTACTAATATATTTGTTTTTATAATTTTACTTTTCCTTATCTAAGCTTTAATTTTTTGTGATTTATACACATTTGGATTGATATGCATGTGCTTGTATATATATTGCAACAAAAAGTGCATCGTGAATCATATGTATATACCATGGTTTATATTGTTTACTTTGTATTATGTATAAACACTAATGGCTGCCATGTTCATCCAAGTTATAAAAATGTTTTTATTTTCATAACACCTTTCATCTTTCTATTTCTATTCTCTTTATTTGAAAGTTGAAAAGAACTTGAGATCAATTCTAAAATAAGAATAATACAGTTATACTGTATTGTAAATTCACAAAAAGGTAGTTGGTTGTTATCAGAATTCAATTTAAAATTTTCAAAATAGAGCTTAAACCTTTCAATTTTGCAAGATAATTTGAGACTTAAAGGAATTCTTTCAATATTTTGTATGGTAAACCATTGGTGTCATATCATATAAGGCTATAATTATAGATATGTTGGAATCCAAATATAATGGATACCAATTGTTTACAGCTTTCTTATTCAGGGTGACTTTTGAAAAATCCACTGTTTCATTACTAAAATATCTTTTCATAATATCTCATTAAGATATTTAAACATATTTGGCTTTCAAATTTTATATTTATATTCAAATTTTGCAGAAAAGCACATTGGATGGTAATAATTTAGAATTAATTATTTTTCATATAAAAAAAGAAGCTTTAAATTATACATTTACTACAAAATAAAAGTGGATCAATTTCATGTTTAGGAAGTAAATTTTAGATGATTAGGTGAATTTGAGACTTTTATTATATTCTACTTAAGTTTAAATATCAAATCAATTGAAAATTGAAAAGTTGTTGAATACTTTAATTCTTGCTTGCTTGTAGTTAAAAGAAAAAAGTTTGCCACAAATACTAATACATCTGAAGTACTCACAAATTTTCTGCTAAAGGATACATGTTATGAGATATCATCATAAGAAACACTTTCAGACATCAATGTTATTCTGAAGTTGCTGACAATTATAGCCTTAGGGGTACTTTATATTGTATGCTTTTATTGTATTTATTTTCTATAATACTAATATAAAATATCAGCAGCTGGAAATTAAAATCTTAGACCAGAAAAGTTCTCATTTACAATGTTAGAATAGAAAAATGAAAAAACAAGAGATTCTTTATAATGAATATGAACTGCTTTAAAAATTGGTTTAAAAACGTGTTTTGGACATGGACATATATTTACTTTTTATAGTACATGTAATATCAAACTTGAATTTCGGTAATTTCCAATTATTGTGGCATTAGTCAACATGGTGAATGTCCAGTTGATTGCCATTTTTAAGATCTTTGCATTTTATAAAAGTTTGTCGTCCAGTAAAATTCTTCTTCACATTAAAAGACATCACAATATTCGGTAAAGAGTTAAGTAAATTGGAAAAAAATTAAAAAGATGCTAGGTCATTGAATTTAGGATATTTAATTGAAAATGTGCTGCCCTTATGATTGTTTTTATTAAGTTCAAGATTATTTTTATAAAGTTCAAGATTGTTTTTATAAAGCTGCAGCGGCTGATATTTTGATTGCTTTTATTGTACACACCTACCCCCCAAACTAATTTGTATGATAATTAATTCTATACATTTTTACAACAGAGTATATTTACTGTTTGTGTATTATGTTTAAAATTTAAGTCACAGCACTGCAATACCCAATGCCTTATACACACATTTGTTTTTTTATTGTGCTTTTCATATTTATATTTAATTATATATATACACTTGTTGATTCTAGCTTTTTGAATGCTTTTTTGTGTATATTTGTATTTGATATTTATGCATTTAGATGTATATTTTAGTCTGCTGCAAGCTAGAAAGTCAGCACAGGAAAAGAGTCTCCAAAAAAATGACTTAATTGATTTAAAACATTTGATTCACGAAACAAAAAAAAATCTCTCTGATTTTTAATACCACCATACACAGCCTTTTATAGCTGACTATGTGATATGGGCTTTGCTTATTGTTGAAGGCCGTAAGATGACCTATAGTTGTTAATTTCTGTGTCATTTGGTCTCTTGTAGTGAGTTGTCTCATTGGCAATCATACCACATCTTCTCTTACATATATATGATAAAACATAACTGAAAATTGCATGCATTTACACTCCTCATTAACACACAGGTTGTCTTTAACCTTGATCTTTCGGGCCAATTTTGTTTGCTGTTTTCATTCTTTTGTTACATGTACAACATTAAATATCTGGTTTGATTAGGGCCATGTTGATAATTCAGCAGAGACCTATAGATATCAGCTTTTTACTAGTCACTAATAATTTCAGCTATCTGGTCTTAACACCATGAAATTTTGGCATGATTTTTAATCATTATTGGACAGTATTTCATAAAGAAGAAAACTACATTGAAAGTCATGGTATAGCTGTTCCTTTGTACACAAATTATATTTGACCTGTATCATTGAAACCCTGAAGTGGTGGGTTCAACTTAGCCTATGCAAAAATTGTTACTGAACTCTACTTCAAATCACCTTTTAAAGTTTAGTAATGAAAATTTGCACTATTTATCACCACTGCTAGAAGGTGTGTTACCTACACATTAGGGAACTGTTCTTTGAAATGCATTGTCAAAAACTTAGTGCAGCTAAGCCACTCTTGTGCATATGTAAAAAAAATTGTTTCTGATACCACATCTAAACTTAAAACTCAAATTTGGGATGAAACTTAGAAAATTATTTTTCCTGACAGTAAGAAGGTGTGCTGCATTCGAGAAAGAAAACCATAGATTGATGAACATTTTAACCCTTTCCTCCTTAATGATGCCTTTTGACGCCACCCCTTTTACTCCATAATGACACCTTTTGACGCCACCCCCTTTACTCCATAATAACGCCTCTTGACGCCTGTGTAGTGCCTCAGTTGAAACTTTGAAACAACATCAAATCTGTATCAAACTTGATTAAATTTGAATATAAAAAGGATATTCATGAGAATATCTGATTGGAGTTTCATGGATGAAATGTTCGTTTTATCAATGCATTAATAATACCTGATGAATTATTTTTTTGAAAAAATCCTATGCGAATCAAGTATGTTAAAAAAGAAATCCATGGAGGAAAGGGTTAAAAGGGAAATTGAAGTAAGATACTCCATGAATTATAAATGTACAAAAAAGGTTCTTTGAAGGTTAATGTTAAAAGTGTCATATTTCTTATCACCTATGTACTAATAGAAAAAAAGGATCACAAAATCAGAACATGCACAGCAAATAATACAAGAAACAAAAGAACAGCCCTTTTAATGCTGTCAGTCGAAATAAGCTTTATTCTAATTGAATAGCCCTGCTAAGGTCTAAACTATTTACCTATAAAAGTAGTAATCGTACGCATTCCATACACATGACACATGTTTTTAGAATAACTATTAAGTTGAACAAAGACTTTGAAAACAAAAAAATATTAAAAGACTCTAACAAACTGAAGTGGCTCAAATATGGCATTGTTTTGATATATTATCACATTTAAATGATACTATCCTAGTTATGGTAGCTAGATTATTTGATTCCAATATAAAATTCATTCCACCCTTGTTTTCTAGTTTCAGAACAGACCTTTTCTAGTGCAAAGGGGGAAGTAATATTCTTTATTGTTTTTGTGCATATCTTCCTTAATTGTGAAATACCTTTCTTTAATTTGTCTTTGCTTTTCAGCATCATTGGACTGTATATTTCCTTCATATTGTTGATTGGCAGAATCTTACGACTGAGTACATCAGGATTGATTGGAAATATCACCTACAATGAGCTACCATACATCGATAATGCATTACAGCTTTGCTTAGATTTGTATCTTGTACGAGAAATGGGAGAATTCCGTCTGGAGGAAGATCTCTACGCCAAACTTATCTTCTTCTACCGATCAGCAGAGACTCGTGTCAAATGGACTAGACTTCCAAATCATCTTGTCGTCACTGATTGTAAAAAGAATAATTAATGTTTGAGTTGGAGCTGAAAGATTAAATTATAAGCTAAAATATATTTGTTTAAACAATGATAACCTGCAGTGGCCATACACCTTGTTTAATATTTGAAAGTTTTTTATATATAAAAAATTCAACTGTTGTATAAATTTGAGTACTGCTTAAACCATAATACTATTGCCAGTCTTGCTCACATATTGTATATTCATCAGTTATACTCTATTTTGTATAGCAATTTTTTTTAGTCGTTTTACATTCATGCTGATACATGTGTATTGGAAGATTTGCAGCAAATTTAATGGCAATTATATATGTTTGTCTCTTTCCATTTTATTTTTTTTGGTGAAAAGATTTTATTGATTGTATATTTTGGAATTTTTTGGTTTTTATTCGTCTGAAAGGACAATAAATTTTTGCCATTCTAATCTACAGGGTATGTTTTCGTGCTGAACGTGTTACCTCTTATGAAGATAGCCATTTTTTATTTTTTCTATATATTTAAATATATTTCTTGTTATGTTTTAATACTTTGTGAAAAGCAATTGAAGGGAAAGTTTTTGTGGTTTTCTTTAATGAAATTTACATTTTATTTTATTTTTTTGTTTATGAAATCAGGAATGTATCATAAATATAAAATAAGAAAATAGTATCAATTAGAAATAAGTATAAAAGAAGGCAATTTGAATTGTCTCCCCTATATTGTATGATTTTGAATTCTGTATGTCAAAATATTCTTGGAAACCCATTTGTAAGTGGAGTTCTCTAATGACATTGGTATTCATTATGGATAAAAGTTTTATACTAGAATCCTAGCCTCGTGGAATTGTAAAGCATCAGTTATCCATATACACATTATCTTTTCTAAAATTTATTATTAATAAAAGAAAGATAGTTAGAATTCAAAACTTGCTGGTAGGTTTAATTTAAGATTTAAATTATTTAATTAGCAAAACAGTGAAATTTATATTTTACACCTCAGTAATCACACTGGTTCAAACTAGATTTTCATTAGTATAAACTCTTGCATTAAATTTACTCACTATATTATTTCGCTCTTTTTATTGGATATAAACTTTTCCTTTGTTGTTAATTGTTTATTTATACTATTGCAAAGTGTTTTCTTTACATTTTTGAATTTGATATTACGTTGAAATTATTGTGGTGGCATAGGTTTCTGTCTAGCTATAATGGTATCTCGATGATGTCTCTTGAAGATTGGTCGTCTCCAGATGAGATTTTTTCAAGCGATGCTTGTTTAGAAGGGTTTGGAGCTATTACTTCAAATCAGTATTTTCATGCTGTTTTTCCTTCTGATATCACAAAAGATCAATTACATATCAATTGTTTGGAGTTACTTGCTATTGTAGTTGCGGTTAAAATTTGGGGGAAAACATTTTGCGGGAAAAAAATTCTGATCTTTTGTGATAATGAGGCGTCTGTTCAGGTCATCAATTCAGGTTCATCTAAGGATGCTTTTATGCAAACTTGTTTGAGAGAGCTTTGTTTTATTCAAGCAAGTTTTCAGTTTGAAGTTCGAGCCAGACACATTTTAGGTGTAGAAAATAGACTTGCTGACTATTTGTCTCGATGGCATTGTAGTCATAAATACAGAGAGTTATTTAAGTCAGCTATTTCAGTAGATAGATATGAAGAGGTACCAGTTCTCATGTCAGATTTTTCATTTTTAAATAATTGGTAATTTATTTTACAGAGTTAGAGGTTCTGCGGTTTCAATGTAAAGATTCTGCTAAACATGCTTTTGCGGAGAGTACTTATAAAAATAAGAAAACTCAGTTAGAATCATATTTTATGTTTTGTATATATTTTGAACTTATGCCTGTTCCTGCTACAGTTCATGTCTTGACACTATATGCACAGTTTCTAAGTAGAAGTTTTAAATCTGTTGACTCTATAAAGAATTATCTTAGTTCAGTAAGATATCTGCACTTATTGTTAGATTTAGAATATCCACAGTTTGAAGCTTTTCATTTGAGATTAGTATTAAGAGGTTTATGTAGAATTAAGGCACATTGTCAAAAACAGGCCTTGCCAATTACTCCCCACATTTTACTTCAAATTTATAGGAAGCTGGATATGAATAGTGCATATGATGCTACTATATGGTGTTTATTTTTACATGCCTTTTTTCTAATGTTTAGAAAATCTAATTTGGTGCCAGACTCCATTTCTACTTTTGATCATAATAAGCAGCTTTGTAGGGATAGTATTATTTTCGATTGTAAGCGTAAGCTATTATTGATAAGTGTTAAATGGTCGAAAACCATTCAGTTTGGTGAGAGAGAATTATTGATACCTTTAGTCTCGATACCAGATTCTCCATTGTGTCCCGTTCAAGCTTTTTTGAATATGAAGTCTTTAGTCTGTACTTCTGATAAGAGTCCAGCTTATTGTTTTATAAAACATAAATTATGTGTACCTGTCACGTATAGACAATTTCAGACAATATTGAGACAGTTAATTACTGAAATTGGTTTAGATGCTTGTTCATATTCTACACATAGTTTTAGGCGAGGGGGGGCGAGCTGGGCTTTTGCATCAGAAGTACCTACTGAATTAATTCAATTGTACGGAGATTGGAAAAGCGATGCTTATAAAAGATATTTAAAATTTTCATTAGATGATAAGATTTCAGTAGCAGAAAAGATGACGGCACATATTTCAGATGTTTTATTATAAATTTTTACAGGGAATTTCTTTGAAAAAAGGGCGACCATTGTGTCAGCGTCTATACCTAAATATGTTAGTGGAATAGATGGGTGTACAACTCAGGCCTTTCCTGGTGCCACGATTGGTCGTCTTACTGAGTTAATTACATCTGGGAAAGTAGATTTAATTTCATTAGATTTCGTTATAGTTCATGTTGGTACTAATAATATTTCTTCGTCTCAATCCGTAGATACTATTATATCATATTTCGGAGATTTAATTCACAAGTTAAAAAAGATGACATTTGCTAAGTTGATCTTTACTTCTATTCTTCCTAGACCAGTTGATCACATGAAAACTGGAGCAAAAGTTAATAAAGTTAATACTGAGTTAAAAAGATTGTGTAAAAGAAATAATTTATTATATTGTAATTTGTATAGGAGTTTCGTACTCGACAATATTCCAGATGCTTCCTTATTTGCTCCGAGAGATGGGCTTCATTTAAATTTTGCTGGTACAGAACTTTTCAGAAAAAAGATAATCAATATTATTAAGCATCAGAGTATATAAGTTGTAATGTGTTGCAACTGTGTTTTTTATTTACTTCATACATGTATATTGTTTACTGTAATTATTCTTTTTTCTCTTTTCAGAGAACTTGCATCCTGAATATGATGCTGGTTTTCCTCTAACTACTCAAGATCTACATATATTTTGAGTTGGTTTGCTGTTTTGTCCTTTCATTATCTATACACATTTTGAAAGGATGGAGCTTATTTGAAGTGAGAAAAAAGAGTGATCATAGTATGTCTGGTTTTATCATCATTATAACTATTTTGATACTAGTTATTATTTTATCTTTAATTTTTTTTGGCGGCCTTGCAGGCTTGGCGGATGTTTGCCAAAAAATTTGGTTATATATCTATGTTTATGTATTTTCATTTGTGTATTTAATTATTTATGATATATTGTATTTGTAATATATTGAAAAAATATTTATATCAGGCAATACAAATTATACCTACTGACTTCCTTTTATTTCACCCTCTTGATAATTGGTTTAATTTAAGATTTAAATTATTTAATTAGCAAAACAGTGAAATTTATATTTTACACCTCAGTAATCACACTGGTTCAAACTAGATTTTCATTAGTATAAACTCTTGCATTAAATTTACTCACTATATTATTTCGCTCTTTTTATTGGATATAAACTTTTCCTTTGTTGTTAATTGTTTATTTATACTATTGCAAAGTGTTTTCTTTACATTTTTGAATTTGATATTACGTTGAAATTACCCACCCTCCCTCCCTTGTTAAATTTTTTTTTTCCGTTTATAAATTCATAGTGGCGGATGTTTGCCAAAAAATTTGGTTATATATCTATGTTTATGTATTTTCATTTGTGTATTTAATTATTTATGATATATTGTATTTGTAATATATTGAAAAAATATTTATATCAGGCAATACAAATTATACCTACTGACTTCCTTTTATTTCACCCTCTTGATAATTCATACATAACATAATTATTGTAAAAGAAGTAATTTTGTATTTGTTTATGTGCTATATTGCTTTGAAAAAAATTGAGATTAATTACTGTGGTTTATTGTTATAGTGCTAGATGTTTTGAAAATATAACTTCACTTGCAAGCTAATATAAATTTAGTTGTTTTAGCATTAAACAGCTTTTTGAAATGTTTTATACTGTATCATTTTATTTATCAGTGATATGTAAAAAAAAAAGTTGTTTTACAGTAGTAAAAAAAAAGTGGTGATTTTGTATAAGCTTTTACATATTTAGAATCTACCATTTTGTGAGTAGAACTTTTATATTAGTAGCTAAGAGTATGCAACATTAGTTTAGTCATGTAGTTTTGGGATGTTTGGTAGGATATATATTTATAGCTTCATGTAGTTTCATGATCATGTGCAATATTTACGTCTATAAGTATTTTTAAGCTTATTTATGTCTATAACTATTTTTAGGCTTATATATGTCTATAAGTATTTTAATCTTATTTATGTCTATAAAGTGTTAAAATATAAATTTTTAAGCTAATTTGAAATTATATCTCCCATGTTATGTTAAGAAAATTAAAATTATTATTTTTGATAAAGAATTGGCCGTTGTTGGCTTTTAATTTTTGATATACCAGTTGAAAAAAAAATCTTTACTTCTTTATTAATTTTAAATTCTTACAATTTGTCTTATGAATGCTGCCAATTGAAAGCATAAAAGAATATCTTGAAAGAAAATTGTCAAATGTGAACTACTGTTCAGGTATTTTTGTAAACCTATATAAAATAAGTATATTTTTATTGTAAATCATTTGAGACTTACCTCATGTTTTTATGTTTAAGATGCAGATTTTGGGTAAGACATTTTAATTTATGCTGCGAATAAGTTATTGTAGGGTACAAATGCAAGTTTAATGATACATAGAAAACTCTTGAGTTCGAACAATTTCTTTTGCAACTTCAAAGTGTTGGGAAATCAGTTACATTGTTGATTGTATTGTATTGCTAAGTTATCAACTTTATCAATTCCTTATTTACTAACAAGAATTCACTAATTTCTTCATTTCAGAATTATTGGACTATATATTTCTGCTGTGCTTGTGATTGGCAGATTTGTACGAGTGTTTTTTAGTGGTTCGTCAGAAGTTATAATGTTCTTAGAACTGCCAAACGTAGACTATGTCCTCAACCTGTGTCTGGATATTTATATGGCCAGAGAGTGTCATCAGTTCAGATTAGAAGAGGATTTATTTGCCAAACTCATATTCATATACAGATCTCCAGCAACTATGATTAAAGTGACGAAACTTAAACTGGAATGAAAAAAATGTTTGTAAATTCGTTTTAAAATTATATAAGGATGATATTAAAATTTGTAATTTGGTTAGTGGAAATGTATACCTTGGGTATGTAGAAATAGGGAGATGTGGTCAAGTTGCCAATGAGACAACTATCTGCCAAAGTTAAAAGTGGATGTAAGTAATTGTTAGCAAACCTACAACCTATAACAATAAGAAAAACCCATACCATACGGTTTCAAGAAGAAATAAATTGCTTTGTCTCATTTTTGGAGGGAATTTGTACTCACAAGCCCTCTGCCAAAATTTGAATACTATATCTTGACCGATGTCGAAAAGTAAAACATACAATAAGAAACTTGTACAGTGCAGCTAAAAACATAATAAACATTGAAATGATTGTTTACTTTTGTAAGCAGAAAAGAATGGCTTTGAAAACCAATACTCCCTATTAAAACCTACATACTAACTCAAGGTATATATCCTCCACTTAGTTTGCTGAACATGTGTGTAAGTGCAATAATAGTCTTCTATGAATTAATCTTGTTGAAATTATTTATGTGTTAATGATTTTCAAGTAATAAGTCTCTAAAATTTCAAAACCATTTATATTTATTTCGTGGAGAAAAATCAGATCTCTCATTGAGCTCGGTGAATGAATTGTTTTTGACTGTACATTATTTATTATCTATTTTATTCATATCTTTTTAAAAGAGTTTCGTTAGTTTGAAGTACAAAATAAATATTTTATTGTTGAAATTAGGTATCTTGTTATTTTTGTCTTCCTATCTTGAAAAAATGTGCCAGCTTTTCTACCTCATAATTCTAGAAACACTGATGCACTGTATCATGAAATTATATTTTTGTGCCTTCACTTTATTTATGTTTTTGTTTGCCAAATGTGCCTGATTGGCTGTTTGATATGTTGCTTGGCAACACTGTGAGGTTGTGTGGTTAGGACTTATCCATTATTTTTATTTTGCTTTAGTATATTAAATATATGTCATCTAAAAGATGAAAACCATTTTTTGTTGTAATAATGAAAACAAAAGTTTTGTTACTATAGTTATTTCCACTGAGGATTTTTTTTTTGTTGTTGATTTCTACTGTTTTATGCTAAGCATTTTAAAATGGTAAAATTTTATCAATATTTGGGCATTAATGATTGCTTATTTCAGAAAGATATAAAATTAGTCCAGAGTTGGCCAGTTTAGATGTATATTTCTGTCATTATATTTTGATAATGATTTATGAATTTGGGATACTTTCTGCTATTTAATGGTTTCAAAATAAATAAATAAATGGGAAAATAAAGTCAACTTGAATCATGTTAGCCTTTATAGAAAATAAGATAGCACATTAATTTTTTTATATAATTTTTTTTCTGAGATGATAATTCATATAAGTTCTGATGAAACCTAAATACAAAAAATTGAGGTTACATTTTTTTTTATTAAAAAATATATGATTCTAAGAATGCTTCAAAGTAATTTCTTTTTCAAAAATGATGAGTTTACTGTTGATGCATAAATGCTTAAATTTTAGTGAGCTAAATTTTTGAAATAATGGTTTTAAAAAATGACAAAATTATTTGGTTCATTTTAATAAAGGGTTATTTCCCCTTCATCTTAAGTATCATTTATTATACTGTTTTGGGATAATGATTTTTTTTATTATTTATCATTTCTTTGTTATGTTTTACAATGCATTACATTATATTTGCTCATAGTCATTTTACATGTACATACTTATATACTGCTATTTATTTTGTTAATGGATATTGTACCTGTTATGTATGCCTCCTTGTAAATAAAGCTATGAATGTTGTAAATGAAGTTTGTTATTTCACCATATGCATCCAGTTTCTGTATCATAATTTCAACTTGCCTATCGTCCCTTTATTATTGCTTTTCTAGGAACTCCATGATTTGGATGAAGTTTCCACTCTTGAGAACTACAGATCTTCTGTGATCTCATGCCTCATGGTAGTGTGCAATCCTCACATATGGGTTATATGTGGTTTGATCCCAAGCCATGTCAAAACTAAAGACTTTAAAAATTTTATTTTCTGCTTCTCCAAGAATTAGATTTCCATACTTCAAAACCACAGGTGATTTCAATCATCAGGGGGAAAAATCTTAAATCTTGAATGATGGGACAGTATAATTTCTTTTTGTACTTTCATTTTTTCACATATTCTGTTCTAATTGAGATGAGGCTTCCCACTTACTTATCATCAAATGAGTTTGATAATCAGAAAAATGTGAAACTATTTTCATGGCCCCGCAACGAAGTTGTTGGCGCCGTATAGTTTTACCCTTGTCCAAAATTCCGTCATTCCTTTATTCCTCAACAAACCATTATACAGAGTTTTTTTCTTAACGCCTTCAGATATTGGTGTGATTTTTGGTATGTGAGTTAACCATGAAGGGTTACAGATCAAGTTTAAGTTTCGTTCTGCTCCACTAATTTTTTGCAGAAATTATGGGCTTTGAACTTTGAGAAATTGTTGAAAATCACAGCTATGTGGATTTTTTCTCTATTCCTCTCCAGATTTTGAGCTGATTTTTGATATGTGAGACTACCATTATGTTTGTGTACACATGTGTTTAAAATTGCAGATTTTTAAACGTTTTAGGACAGGGCCATTCGTGTCGCTTTGACACATCTAGTTTCAAGAGAGAGTCTTGTGAATATCCCATATCATATGGGGGATGTAATCGTTAGAGTTTTTTTCATTCCATCAATTTAAAAAGTTATAGGATGCTGCCATAAAATCTTGCTATATACAGTTTTCTTTTACTTGTATATAATAATCTGTTTTCTTGCAATTGTGTATGTTGTGTAATTTGGAATTGAAGCTTGTTAAATACTTGTGCTGTTGAATTTTTTTTTATCTTAAGTGAAACAAATAGAATCAGGTTACTCTACCGTAGAACTTGAGTTTAGTTAAAACAGGCATGAGTTCATTAATAAACCTCTAGCATTTTAGATCTTTTATAAATTATGTAGTTAAGTATGACGTCTATTATCACCGAACTAGTGCACTTTTTTGTTAAGGGGCCAGCTGCATCCACTTTGGGTGTGTGATTTTTGTTGAGCCTGCAACTTTTGTTGCAGAAAGCTCGACATAGGGAAAGTGATCTGGCGGCGGCGGTGTTAGCAAATTTTTTAAATCTTTATATTTTAGAAGTTGGAAGACATAGATGCGTCATGTTACGAAGTTTCCGTCAGTCACATGTCAAATGTCCTTGACCTCATTTTCATGGTTCAGTGACCACTTGAAAAAAAAGTTCAGATTTTTTGTAATGTTGAATTCTCTCTTATTATAAGTAATAGGATAATTATATTTGGTATGTGCATACCTTGCAAGGTCCTCATGCCCGTCAGATAGTTTTCAGTTGACCTCGACCTCATTTCATGGATCAGTGAACAAGGTTAAGTTTTGGTGGTCAAGTCCATATCTCAGATACTATAAGCAATAGGGCTAGTACATTCGGTGTATAGAAGGACTGTAAGGTGTACATGTCCAACTGGCAGGTGTCATCTGACCTTGACCTCATTTTCATGGTTCAGTGGTTATAGTTAAGTTTTTGCGTTTTGGTCTGTTTTTCTCATACTTTATGCAATAGATCTACTATATTTGTTGTATGGAATAATTGTAAGGTGTACATGTCTAGCGGGCAGATGTTATTTGACCTTGACCTCATTTTCATGGTTGAGTGGTCAAAGTTAAGTTTTTGAGTTTTGGTCTTTTTATCTAATACTATATTCCAAAGCTCAACTATATTTGGTGTATGGAAATATTTTATGATCTATATGGTGCACAGGTTTAATTTGATCTCAACCTCAATTTCACGGTTCATTGCTCATTGTTAAGTTTTTGTGTTTTGGTCTATTTTTCTTAAACTATAAGTAATAGGTCAACTATGTTTGTTGTATGGAAGCATTGTTAGCTGTACATGTCTGCCTGGCATGGTTCATCTGACCTTGACCTCATTTTCATGGTTCATTGGTCTTTGTTTAGTTTTCTTGGTTAATGTAATGTTTATGAGACAGTTGTAATAAAGCTTTACACTTAGGACTATCAACATAAATATCAATGATTAGTTAAGAAGGCGAGACATTTTAGTGTGTGCACTCTTGTCTCACTATTGAAGACCCATTGCATTGTGGCCTTCAGCTGTTTTCTGCTCTTGGTCGGGGTTGTTGTCTCTTTGACACATTCCCCATTTCCATTTCCAATTTTCTAGATGAAATGTTTATAAGGTGAACATTCTGATATGGCATATTTCAACTGACCTCAACCTTTTTCATGGTTCATTAGGCAATATGTTTTTGTGGTTTGTTATCAATAAGACAACTATATTTGGTGTATGGAATGATTGCTTGTTGTAAATGTCTGGCAGGGTTTGCCTCATCTGTTTTGTTGTTCATTGATCAATGTTAAGTTTTTCTTATCATGTCTGTATGTCTAGACGCTATATGTATAAGCATTATCATTCAAGACATCATCTATGTGTAGAGGTGTACCTTGTCTTCAGCCATTTTCAAACTTGTCATCCATATTTGTTATTTAGAGAATTTGGTGGAGATAACAGATCTCAGAAGCTTCTGTTAAAATTGTTCAGGAGGATTAGCAGCTTGTTGAATACTAAAAGTTGAACACTTTCTTTTTTTGATATTTGTGTAATTTAGATGCTGTTCTCCTCAGTGAAATATACATCACAACACCCTTTTTATATTTTAAAGAAATGAATGACAAGTTTGAGGGAACACCACCTGTGGTACTTTTAAATCAGTTTGTAGACAGAGAATTGTGTTCCTTTTTATATATAAATGAATAGTATCAAAACTGCAAGATGAAAACCAGCAATAAAAGCGTTATTTCCTTAACTGATTAATCATTTTTCTTGTTTTTTAAGCGATTGTTATATAATATAAATTCATCACACACACCTTTACCTTATTATTAAAGATGCTTAATTCAAAATTGCTGAAGAAGTTGAAATACTTCATTACTTACTGGGAAGCAGGCAACATTTCTGCACATTCTTAGCAAATTGGAAGCTTTACCAAATTATTAAAGATTCTCAATTTAAAATGGCTGCAAGAAGTTGACCATCTTCAATATGAACTTGAAAGCTTGTTAAGAATAGGCAACATTTCAGCATATTCTTAACAAAGTAGAAACTTCAGACCTTCTCAATTTTATCAGCTGAGCTAACAATCTTCACAAGATCAAGAAGTTCAATGAGTACTAGTATTTACAAATCAATTTGTGAATAAGAATCATTATACCATCTTTAATGCTCTATTGATTGAATGCACTTTGTGAATCAGAATCATCAGACCATCTTTTATGCAGTATTGATTGACTGCGCTAGCACATGTGTCCTTCCTCGTCTACAGGAACAGCTTGAAAACTTATGTTGGATGTGTTGTTTTTAAATTATTTGAGAATTTGGTCTTGACAACAGATTCGAACCTGTTTTTCAGTGGTTGTTGTTTGTTGATGTTGTTCATAAATGATTATCATTTCTTGAATTTTATATAGATTGGATCATTGGTTTTCCTGTTTGAATGGTTTTGCGCTAGTCATTTGTTTGGGGCCCTTTCCAGCTTGCTGTTCAGTGTGTGCCAAGACTGTTTTGAAGGCTGTTCTTTGACCTATAATGGTTTACTTCTACAAATTGTGACTTGGATGGAGAGTTGTCTCATTGGCACTCATACCATATCTTCTTATATCTATATATGCATTTTTAAATGCTTTTGTCACAATATTTCAAAAGGAAAATTATGATGCATACTTATACCAGTGTGCCGACTCCAAAGAAATGGCTACATAAAAATGACAGTTTTTAAGTAAATTATTTTTATTATAACTTTTTAAGCATTTCTAATAGTATTGATAAACCTCCATTATGGCTACATTTGCCCCAAGTTAAAGTATACATATAATTAAAACACAATTTTATACAAAACTTGTAATGTTTGCAGTTTATAGAATGTAATTGTGGATAAAATATATTTCCATTAAAAGCACATTAAAATCAACTCATACCTGATTGTACTTTCATGAAAACATTTCATGTGAGTATTTTTAATATTGTAATCTTTCATAAATCAAACAAATTAATCTTTTAATTTGAATATAAGTATATCCTTTCTTTAAGTCAGGGTCAACATTTCAGACAAATTTGGATTTTCTTGCATTACTATTTTACTGACAAAAAATATTTTCAATCAAAAATATTTTCCAGATTATTGCAGATAAAAAAAAAATCCAACATCTCTTCTTATGCATAGTCTTTGGAAAATTAGAAACAAAATTTTGCTTACTCCAATTGGTTAAAAAAAAATGGCCACTCATGCAGATACAGAACAAATAATCAATTTCTAGCACTTAAACTTTATATTAAATGCTGTACGAAAAAAAATACCTATTATTTTTATCAAAAATCCAGAGAATTAAGTGATAATTTTTCTCTGATTTTTACTTCTAACAGACTAATGTGGCCTCATTTACAAAATAACTAAGATATTATCAACTTTTACATCGAGTGCAACATTATCAACTGCCCTTACGATAAAACTCATGACTGAATAACATTTTAGCACCTAACTTCAATGAATTTATGAGAAGCATTTTACACTAAATGTTGCATGATACACAATCTTAATCTATATGTTATTCAAATTGCAATTGAAGAACACAATTCAATAAAAAAAAAATAAGTTTTCATTTTTTTTTTTTATTTTATTTGTGTAATTATGAAAAATATGAGCTAAAACAATTTCATTTTTTACTATGAATAAATTCATACCATGTTTACTTTTTAATCAAATTCTATTATTTCTGATTATAGCAAAATGTAAATTAATTAAAAACATCTTCGCAATGACATATTTAAAATGATAAATGACTTACGATAGGAATTTCAAAAATATGTAATTTAATTCAGAGTTATCTCCCTTAGACTGTGTAACATACAACATTGTCCCAGCAGTGATATTACAGGCAGTTTCTATGTAACATAGCACCATATCATCAGTGACCAAGGCCTTCTGCCCAGTATAGTAAGATTATAAAGACTAACTATGTACATTACTTAGAGGTATTTCAACACCAGCTTACAAATGCAATATAAGGAAACAGAAGGAATATAAAATTAATCTTTTTGTTGTTTTCTTGAAAAAAGGCAACATAAAGAAAATGGTTTAATTTTTTTCCCAATATATCAAATCATTTCAGTCTTCATTGTTCTTCAAAATATAAACAAAATATCAAATATACAGAAAACTGCTGATTTTTTTTCAAAATATTTTAAATCATTATAAGCAAAATAAAAACAGTAAATTTGGTAAAATATATCAAATTATTTCTGAACATTATTTAGCAAAATAAGCAGCAAATTTACACTTTCTATATATAACAGTATTCATTGTCAGTTTAAAAAAAAAGAAGTTTCTTCATATGCATTTGTAAGATAAAATAAACAAATATAGCCCACAGTTTTGAATAACATTTAGACCATACACAAAACATTCATGCCATTATTTTCACACTTAAATGAATGAAAATTGGTATATGTGAAAGATACATGGAATGAAAAAAAATCGCACATTTAAAACACAAACATATGTTCAATCTCTCATATATAAGGTACATGTATATAATATATAATAAATATAAAAACATGAAAAATTGGTATATACAAATTGTGTAAGGCTCATTCTTGTGAATGCCAATAGAAATATATAACAATATACAAAATGGAAGACAAATGATTTGTTGTCAACAACTAGAAAAACTTCGTTGTTAGAAACCTTGCCATTATCTCTACGATTCTACTATTTACAAAAATGATGGAAGTTAGTTTTCGTTGGAAAGATTTACTCAATTTGTTATTTAATAAATTTTGACAATATTAAAATATTCTGAACTTGCATATTCATTTTATAATGGGAAGACATTTAATGGTATCACAATATGTGTTCTCTGGAATGTGAGGGCTTGTGTAAAATGGCAAAATATATAAATATAAAAATCCTCTGAATTTTTCAACAGTTAAACATCGATAATTGTATAAAAATCAACAATGTTGGAAGACATAATATTAAAGTAATAAAACAAAAAATCCTTTTTTTCATTTTGCCAATCCAATCATTAAACTTCTTTTCTTGAAAAAAAATTAACAACATTATAAAATGCATAAATTCAATAAGTTAAACACTTTAATTTCAATGTAACCTTGTTAACTAACAACTTTGGAATGTAAGGCTAAAATAATGCTACTTCTAAGGATATATTTAAACTAGACTGTATCTCTATTTACAATGAAAAATGAAAAAGAAATTAAATCAAGTATATATCTATAACATAAAAACATGGATTTCTAAGAAAAAATCTAATTATATATGAATGATTTAAAATTGCACTTTATATTTATTGAATGAATGAAAACTTAAAAAACTACAACTACGGTAATATACAAATGCCTTATAAAAATGATAATTGTTCTAATGATAGTTTATTGCACTTTTAACATTATTTTGTTTCAGTTTGATCATTTAACAGGACTAATATATTAAAGAATTATAATGCATATATCTGAAAGGCCTTTATTCACCAAGCACTAAAGTTTTTTACAAAAAAATTGAGAGTTATCTCCCATATACCAAAATAATTTTACTTTTCCTTGTAATAAAGAAAGATTGGTATTTTAAGTAAAAATATTAAATTTAAACCGTATTTTTATCAGTTACCAATTAAATGTTGTTTTTCATGTAGTAACAGAAGTGATTTTCCTTCAAATTCTCTATCACAATACTGACAACAATAAATTTTAGTAACAGTTTTTTCAACAGTAACTTTTTTGTCACTAGGTTCTGAAGACAGGTCTTTTACAGTGTTACGATCTTGTCCTTCGCTAACAGAGGTAGAATCTGGTTCCCCTTCTTGCTCTTCTTCCTTACTCTTGGATTTCTTAACCAAGTGAACTTCAGGTTTTAGCGGTTTTTCACTATTCTTTCCTTGCTTTTCGATTATGGATTTAAATGTTTCATTGTCAATTTTTGTACTTGGAAAATGGCACTGAAGATGCTCAACGAGTTGCTCTTCTTTCAAGCAGCTAAAGTCACAATATGGACATGAATTTTGTGATCTTTCGCTATGCTGATGTTCATGATTATCTAACTCATCTTTAGAAGGTGTGCTAAATGGACAACGGTCACATTTGAACTCTTTGTACTCTTCTTCTTGGCTGACATCACTGTCTTCCATTGAACCTTGTCCATTGAAATATACTTGTGGAGCAAATTCTGGAGTTGATGGTTCATTGTTTTTATTGTCATATATGTCACTAGTTGGTGAACAAGTAGCATCACGTTTGTGCAGTTTCATATGCTGGGATAACAAATTCACTCGCTCCACACTGAAGGAACACTCGTTACATGTGTATCTCGCAGAAATTTTGTGTAAGGTTTTATGATATGTGTAACTGTTCTTACTGCTACAGCTAAACGGACAAAGTTTGCAAATGTAAATTTTCTTCCCGTCTGCTGTTCTTGCAGTAGTTATTCGGTTCAGTTTTTCCTCTAACAATGAACTTTTAACTGAATAGTCATTTATAACACTTTTATTGTTTTCTAATGCAAAGTCTCTGTTAAGGAAAACGATATCTGAAGGCGCAACGTTGAATCCGACCTCTGCCTGATGAACTTTACGATGCTGATACAACAAGTTTAACCTATCAGCACTCCAATTACAGAAATCACAAATGTACTTTTTATTTAGACCATGCATGTGTATATGACATTTGAAGCTTCGTAATGCATTACATCGATATGGACACTGATTGCACGAGTAACGGACTTTTTGAGTTATGTTCCCAGACAAATTCATTGACATTTGTTGCTGTAGAGCAATAGGATCCATCTCTGCAAGACTGTCATCTGATTCCTCCCCACTGAAATGTTTCCTCCTCAACTTAGCCGAATTGCCTTCTAAGTCTTCTTGTTCTAAGTGAGCTATTTCATCATCAACAAATTCTCCTCCTTCCAAATCATCCATATATTCTCCTTCATCCATAAACTCTTTCTCATCTTCCATTTCATGATCAGAAAATTCTGTTGTGTTTGCATTTTTTAGGATTTCAAGACCTTTTTCATCTTTGGGATCAATAATTAAAGTTTGGAAATACTTGTCGGCTTGTTCATTAGTAAAATCGTCATTTCCCATTCGCTGTACAAATTTTTCTCCCATATTTGGGTGCTTAAGATGAAGTTCAGAGTGATTAAATAGGCTGCTCTTTCTGTAGGCCGTAAAAGCACAACGTGAACATTTGTAACGTATTTGTCCGGCATTGTTCGATAGTTTGTTCAATATATTGTTCATTCTTACTTCAGTCAATACTGGTTGTTCAATCTGGCTGTCACTTTGTTCTGTCGACCTTGCGTTATCCTCGTCATCAGAGGACTCTAACTTTGGTTCATATGGCTCACGGTGTACAACAAGATGCTGTAACAGTTCTTCGATTGTTCCAACATGGAAATCACAATATTCACACTTGTGTTTCTCACCACTTCCATGTAACATGATATGTTGTTGAAGTTTCTTGATAGTTTTACATTTGAACGGACATTTTGTGCATGTTGGCAGTATCATTGGTCCCTTGTTCGAACATCCATTTTCATCAATGGTACCTTCATACTCGGTAAATGGCGTGTCTTCATATTTTTCTACGAAGATAGGCTCTGTTGGATGAATGCTATCTTTATGGTTATAAATGAGTTTAAGATTGTCTGCGCCATAATTACATACATCACAGCAATATTTCTTCCCACAGTTGTGTTGACGAGCATGGTTTCCAGTGTTGGCGGCATTACTACTAACGTATGAACAGCTTGGACATTTGTAGTTTTTACGACCATTGATCATGCAGAGTTGTATTGGAATTCCTCTCCAGTTTGCCATTCCACGTATAGTCAGTACTGGTTTTTGTCCATTAATTGCCATTGTACTATAAATTTTCATTTCTCTGTTTGCAGATTCTTCCAATTGTTCTTGCATGTCCATTTCTTGTCCATAATCTGATCCATCAAAGGAGCTGTTTAAACTTTCTGAATCTATGCCCCATCTCTTGTCTTCTCCTTTCCCACTTGGTGTGAGACGGATCTTCTCCTCTGGTGTACCCCTCCAAACATCCCCATGAGTTCCTTTCATGTGCTGATACAACAGATTCAACCTATCAATGCTATAGTCACAGAATCGGCAGGTATGACGGCAGTTGCTTCCATGTCTTTCAATATGTCGTAGGTAAGTTACAGCATTTGGAGCAGTGAACGAGCATTTTGTGCATTGGAATGATCGCCCTCTCTTTTGTGGACTTGTAGATTTCTTAGCACGGGCCATTGCTTGTTGTTGGAGCTGCATGGCGACAGCGTTTTGAGCACGGCTATCATTAAGTCTTTGATGGAGTGACTGTGTCAAGGCAGACACTGTGGATGGCATTGAGGCCACTGACGGAGTTGTATGAACTGAGGCAGATGATGGCTTTGGCTCAATTGGACGATATTTGTACAAGTTAAACATAGGATTCTGTTGAAGTTGTGCCTGAAGTTGTGGTAACGCTTGTTTTGGTGTCATAGATATTGGATGCTCAAAAGTGTTGGCATTTGATACTGGTACTGGCTGACGTGTAGGCAGACTCATTCCAGTAGATGACTGTGGTTTGTCGTTTGTTTCTTGTGCCTTCAACTCATTTGGATGGACCTGGGATGCATGTTGATACACAGTCGCCAGGTTTGGAAACATAGCTGGACACCATTCACAATGGAATGGATATGCTGGGTTGATTGGTTGCTGGTTGACAGTCCTAGCAGCATGGTGATGGATTGACACTGTAGGCTTTTGCTGTTGTGCTGAAGATACTGGAGTTGATGAACGAGTTAGATCTAAAGCACCAGAGAAATTGAGTGGTTTATTATTATGGGACTGGTTCATGTCAGATGCATCAAGCTGGTACTCTTGGTCTGTTCCAACTATTTTACAATCATCGTATTCATCCTCTTGGCCTTCATTATTATCCTCTTCCATTTTTTCAGGTTCATGGGTACTTTCATGCATCATGATGCTAGACTTTGAAAATGATGTAAAGTGGCATTTTGAGCACTTGAATTGCTGTGAGGGTTGAGATGGTTTACGTCGATGTTTATGAAGTGTTCGGCTAGAGACGTCCATGGATGATGAATTTTCATCATCATTTCTGATTAATGATGATCCATTCTGTTGTGATGATGGTGATGGAGCGTTTTGTTGTGACGCCGGTGAAGCTACAGAATTTGTGGAATGTGTTTTCTTATGTTGAAGGAATGATGGCAAGTCTGGTGCTTTGAAATGACATTGCTTGCATTTAAATTTGTCATTAGTCTCCTGTGGAATGTTGGCTGAACCATGCATCTTCAAATGTGCCTGATAGCTGAATTTTTTGTACGTGGCATATTGGCACTGGTCGCACTTGTAAAGCTGTCTTTCATCTTCCTGCTGCATTTGTGACATTTGGTTTTCATGATGATTTTTGTGTGCAAGTTTAAACTTATCTTGCAAATACATTGGTGATGAATCCTCAGACTGGGGCATAAAAGAGTTCTCATGTCCGTATGTACGCATGTGTTTCTTAAGATCACATTTCCATCTTGAACTATATCCACATACGGTGCAGCTGAACGGTTTATTCTCGGAATGTAAGACAGAGTGACGTTTGAGTTCAGCAGGGCTGTTTCCAACAAAAGGACATTCGAGGCATTCATAGGTCATAACTTTCTCATTCTGATCATTTTCAGTCATGTTCTGCATAAATCCATTATAGACAAATCTTGGCTGCATGTTTTCTTGCATATCGCTATGTGGTCTAAATGGCTGAGGTGTATCTTGATGGAATGCTCCCTCTGTGTTGACAGTTACATTTGGTGGCGGTAGTTTTCTAATTTTGGTTGTGTCAATAACATCTTTAATGGTTCCGCCTCCACAACGTTTCAAATGTTTGACGACATCCCACTTCCATTTACTTTTATAGCTGCATCTAGGGCAATGATAAGGCTTCTCATCAGAATGATTTTTCATGTGCTGTTGTATTTCAGATGGCCATCTGGCTCGATATTCACATAATCTACATTTGTACGGTAACAGAATATCAGTTCCATCAGCGTCTTTCATGGTCAAACCATCTTTGACCTTAATGAAATGTTCTCTTCCTGATTGGTTAGAGTCATCTGATGATGGGATCAAATTTTCCATTTCTTTCAAAGTTGAAAAGGACGATCTCTCCATGCCACCTTTACCATATAAATCATTGTTCTTTGGTGGTTCTGAAGAAGCACGATTAGATTGATATTCAACTGATCCAGCAGTGATATAACCATCACGAGACAAATTGTTATTTGTATCTTCCAGTAAACTTAATTCAGTGTCAGATAATCTACGTTTCTTGCTGCTAGATTCTTGTAGATAACTATTAGAAAATCGTTTGTGACCAAATTGATCCTTGTCCACCAAAGCAGCTGCAGCAGTCGACAACATCTGCAGAGATCCACCATACATGCTATTCCCTCCATATGGAGATGGGGTTGACTGAGGTGTACTTGGTGTGGTCTTTGCTGATGCAGTTGGTGTATTTTGTTCACGGCGCTTGTATGGATTCTGAAGTGTGCTATGACTTTTTTCAAAATGTTTGACTAAGTCCCATTTCCATTTATATGTAGATCCACACACCATACAAATGAAGGGTCGTTCCTCAGAATGTGATACAGCATGTTTTTGAAGCTCAGCTGGCCATTTTGCAACGAAATCACACATGTTACATTTCAGATATTTTGGTTCTGTTGTTGTTGATATTTCCTGAGAGGCTATGTTGTTCAGTGGCATTTTGAGAAGATGATATGTCTGTTGCAGTCCATGAGGTATTTTCTGAATTGCTTCTTTATGCTCTTGGATTTTTTCAAGATGATTTTCAGCGAAATGTTTGTTCAAATCATCAACGCCATTAAAATGTTCTTGGCATTCAGCACATTTGAATGCACGCTTGTTGAGATGTAGAGTCATATGGGAGCTATAATCAACTAAAGTTTTAGCTATGAAGCCACAACGTGAGCACTGAAGTACAGGGTTCTCATCTTTAGCTTCTTCTTTTTGTAAATCTTCTCCATTTTGATTATCTCCCCATTGGAGTTCTTGTTTAATACCACGATACTTCTGAAACATCCCATGATCCATCTGATCTAATCTTACTCGGTTCTTGTTGTAATCCATACTCTTATTCATAGATAAATTCATTTCTTTGTGAAAGGAGAAATCAAGGGGCTGCTCATCTCTGTTGCCAGATCTTTCTCTAGGCAGGCTCCTACTATGTTGGTTATATCCAAGGTCCGGACTCATCCTGGGATGTTGTTGCATTTTTTGCTGTTGATAATAAGTTGGTGCATTGCTGATGAATGGTCCAATAGACCTGGGCATGACAACAGGTGAAACTGACATATCTTCCATCTTTTCATGCATGACTGGAGTTGATGTTCCAGAATGAGGTGTTGAATGATTCATAGCTGTCAACCGACTTCTCTCAGACGGTGGCACGGGATAACGATATTTCATATTGCTGACTGCATTAAGCTTAGCTAATCCTGGAGGAGGCTTACTTGAATCGGGAAGATCACCAATATGTTTTTCTTTCCAATGTTTGTTCAAAGATTTTCGCCATTTGTAAACATTGCCACATTTAGAACAGGCATATTTGATTCCAGTTTCATCAAAGACTTCAAAGTACTTTCCAGGATCAACCTCTTGTCTTGTTTTTCTCTTTTTCTTTTCTCCCTCTGGAGCCTCTGGTATGACAGTAGTAATGGGAGTTTCCTCTTCCTCCTCCTCCTCCTCTACCTCGTCTTCCTCATCATCGTGCATTGGAACATTCATTCTAATTATGTCACTTCCAGCGGTACTTTTATTATCTTTTTCTGAAAAACTGCTATCGAGATCTGAGCCATTCAGTAGAAGACTGCTATCTTTTCCAGAGAAGTGCAGTTTGTGATGACGTGGAAGTTTCTGCTTGTATTTTGTTGCATATTCACAAATGTTACATTCATAGATAGTTATGTCTGCATTGTGGCCATCTTTTTGATGATGCAGATAAGTTTTTGCACTTGTAGAGCTGAAATCACATTGTCCACATACGTAAGTACGATTCTGAATGTTGCCACTACGTGTGGGTGTTTTGATGCCACTTGGTGATTGGTCCTCACGATCCTCGGCTATAATAAGTCGACCTTCATCATCTTCCATTTCATGACTTAAATTTGAATGCTGATCAAAGTCCCTCTCACCATTCATGTGTGCTAGGTCTTCAATATCACCCATAGGTTCTTCTATACGGTCTGGGTTATCTCCCATTATGTTTTGTTCAGTTTTGTCCGTTATTGATGTATCTAATTTATTAGAAATATCTATTGATTTTTTAGATTGTTCACTTGTGGGTAATGAGTTTTGTTCAGGAACCTGATCAGTAGATGATCTAGATTCTGCTCTTTTCGTTGGTTGACTTTTTCGTCTCCTTCCTCCCAATGAGCGTATTAAGTCTGGATCGGTGTCCTGAGAATGTGCGAACTTCTGATGATCCAGAAATTCCTTTGGATCGGTACAACGAAACTTGCACTGTTTACAAAGTCGACTTCGTCCTTTGTGATTGTTTAGATCATTCCCATCATCCTCTGTTTTAGTGGAATCTTCTGACATGTCTTGCAGTTATCACACTGGATATCCTGAAAATAAAAAAAGATTTTGAATAACGATGTCTAATAAAATATTTATAGTTTTGACTAAGGTAGTATGTACCTGTAAACAACCATTTTAAGGAAAGTTTATGCATTGAAAATATATTCAGATTAAAAAAGTGACAAATTCCGTCTATAGGGATGATTCAAGACAGACACACGATTGATAAACAAACAACAACAACATACATTTTTCTCAATTCTATTATCATTATATGATTCCCCCACTATTTAACTTCATTTTTCTGATTAAAAGTATTATTATGACTTTTTTTCAACTTTTTACCATCATTTTTCACATTGATATTATTATCTTATTCTATCATATGCACCCCCCTATTGTTACCTATATTATTCTAAATACTATTATCATTATAGGCCTCCCCCACTTGTTACCTATATTATTCTAATAACTATTAACATTATTCCTCCCCCACTTATTAGCTACATTTTTTCTCATCACTATTATAATGCCTTTTCCTTGTTCCTAGTTACCTGCATTTTTTTCTCATGAATATTAATATAACCCCTCCCCCCTCTTTTTTACCTTCATTTTTCTCACACCTCAATGAGGTTTATAAAACTTATTCTCTCCCTGGTGGTCTATAGAATTGTCAGTAGAATTCCTTTTAGATATCAACAGTAAATCAGTTATAAGGAATAATCAATCATCTAGCTTTAGGGCTGATACATATACAACCATTTTATTAACCAATTAAATTTTAATGAAATTTAATGATGTAGTATTAACTTTTATCAAAGACCTAGAGGATATATGTGTATTTCCTTACTTTTAGTATCTATGGAAAGAAAAGTTGTTTACTTAATCTATGTCAACCCCACTCTCCTCCGTTCATTCCATTGAAATGAAATAATTTCCTAACTAGTATCCATGGAAAGAAAAGTAGTTTTATACTTTATATAATATAACCCCACTTTTCTCTGTTCATTCCTTTGTTACAGTATTAAAAATAATTTTAATTATCTTTCAAATTTCACAACTAAAACTGACATCACATAAAAAAAATTGTTTTTGCAGATAAACAATCTTAAAATGTGTCCAATGAATTTAATGAGTCAATTTTGAGGTGAATTCCCTCGAAACAAATTGTTTGTCTCAACCATTTAAAGACATTCCCATGTTAAACAGCCAAATTACAGGTAAGACATACAAGACAAAAGGAATGTGAACAACCTTTTGTTACCTGTCCCCAGGCAGTCTTGTTAGCCATTTCCTTTTCACAAAGTAATTCCATCTCTATATCAAAGACTTAATCATTAAAATATTATCTCTTTTGTATGCTTCAATTCTTTACAGAAATTGTTAGGTAAACTGAACAATTGGGGCCTGACTGAAGGGAGAATTATCATTTGTTTAATCAGGTGATTAATTTGACAATAGTATATTCTGGTAATATTATTTAATATCTCCTTGAACAATTCACTGATTCACCGATAAACTTTAAGGTAGAAGAATAGTAGAGTATTCTTCCGAGTTCTATTTTTTTTACCATATAAACAAAGCATATATCATGGCATTATGTATGCAAAGTAGATGAATTCTTATTCAATTTAAAATATGCATAGTCACTTTTTGAAACTTTTTATTTGCATAAACTTCAAAAGTTCAATATTTTTTCTATTCTTTGCAGAGTTCAAGTCCCTTTTTATGGTTTTTCAATAACATGGACTCCAACTAAGGTGTGATAAACATGTTCCAATTTTCTCTGAGAAAACCAATTAAATACCAAGTTTCACCAAAAATCCTGGAGATTAATTAAATGATAAAGTGTCTTTATATCAAAAAGTAGGATAATTAGATAGGAATTGTTAAAAACCCAGCAGAAAAGTCTTTGGATAATAGTGCCATTATGAATCGGTCATGTGTAACCAAATTTGACAGTAATTACAGGTATATGTTTACGAAGGTGAGAAACATGTCCATGAAGAATGACCATTCAACATAAATGGTCACTTGTCACACCAATCTCCCTGCTGGCATTCATCTAATTTATGGAATGCCTGTTTTGTTAAGATGGCTCCAGGTCAAGGTTCAATCATAATGTATTGTGTTGCCAATATTTCTTCCACAAAATGCCAAAATATTTACATAAATGTTTATTCATAAGTCTGAAAGGAACTATTTATTTTACTGAAAGAACATATAATGTTTTCTTTATAACAAATTCCTGTCTTTTTTAAGAACAATAACTTATATAAACTTACTATACATATATTTGCATCAAATAGTGTACATTTAAACTGAATCCTTTAAGTGTATGCATCAAATCAGTTGTGAAATTGGTAATTTCCCAAAATGATACTTATTTTTTTAATTTTGAAAAGCTTTCAGGAAGTTCCCTCTATGAGATTACTAAGGATAATATTTCATTATCAAAACCTGCATCTAAATGGAAAGGAAAACATGCATAAATTGTAATCTTCCAGGAAGAAAAAAATGGTTTGAAATAAAATTGATGAAATGTATATTTTAAAAGGTTTAAATATAATATCCTCACTAAATAAATTTCTACAATGGAAACTCCTTTCTAGTGCTGCTTTTTTTTCTCTATAAATTTAAAAGTTATTAAATCGAAGTAAAATTTTGAAATTTGTGAACAAAAGTGTAATAGTCTCCTTGTAAAAACAATATTCAATCCAATTGCATTCTACTTATCAACCCCTTAGCTAATAAAATCGTATGAAAACGAATCCAATAAAATTTACAGAAAACAATCCTCAGATATTATAAACATCCCAAGTTATCAGTTTTTGGCTTAATCAGGATATGTTCCAAAGTTCTGTATACTAAGTGATAATATAGGACCAAACTTGTACCCTGTTATCAGGATTGGGGCCATTTGGTTCCCTTTCAGATGGTACTTTGAACTGATTCTGTTTGCATTTGTTACAAGATTTATCTTATCTTGTCCCAAAGTTTATTTGTACTTTTTATCTTAATATTGTGTAACTTAATATGTGTTCAAAAATTGTCATACTTTTCAAAAATCATTACAATATTCTTATTCATTTTGAATGTTTTTCTTTACATTTAAAAAATGTAATCATATTTACATCCATGAAATCATAAAAAGTGTTATCATAATTTATATCTTTGACAAATTATCAATAGATGCTCTTATCACAAGGCAATGATTATGTTGAAACAAGGGAGTTAACTCTGGTTGACTTTTCCAACTCTAAAAAATCTTTTGAACCTTTGCAATCTTGTAAAACATCTGAATACAAGGCTTAATAAGTAATTAGATGGTTAGAATGCCTGGATGTATATGTTTTTAGACTTTGATGTTAAACAGGTAAACTGTCTTTGAAGTACAAAGACAATTTTTAAGGTGTAACAAGAAAATCCAGGTAACAGTCATTAATCAGCTGACTGAGAAGCCCCAGGTATTTGTTAAAGCAATCTCCATGCCTGTAGACAAGTTGTCTGTCATCAAATGGCACTGAGGTGATACAATGGAATATTATGTCAAAAATATGTCTCATTTGTTCCCATTATTTTTATTTATTTGGGAACATCTCCAAAACCAAAGTTACATGTAAATACCCCCTGCAGGAATTGGTTTTTTTTTCTATTACAAAATCATCTATAACAATATTTATGAGAAAGTAAGACAAATCAGTTGCAATTTAAATAAAGATCTTAAAAATAAAAAGTTGAGTTTTTCAAAGTTAAAACACTTGATTCAAACTTTAAAAGTTTAATGAAAGTGTATTTTAGTTTTTAACAAAAGGAAAGAATGCCCCCACACTTTCCCTCTTCCTTTTTGTGCCATTAGTAGCAAAAAGATAAAAACATATGGAATATGTCTGTGCAATAAACTGCCTAAACCTCAGGCCATTTATATATATGACTATACTGCCAAGTTTGGTCGGCTTTTACAAAAACACAGGTGAATTCAATCCCCAGGTAAAAATACTATCATCTAAATCCTGAGTTACTATTTCATCTTTAATGAATACCTTTACATCTGAAGCATGACAAAAAACATTATGCTTGGAATCTCATACTTAACAAAATGATCAAGTTTCAACATCGCCACGGGAATAAAAAAATCATATCAGGTCACCTGAACCGAAAACATGAAAACATCCTTAATGTACCTTTAATTGCTTTTTCTCTATTTTTGGTGGTTAATAAGGATGTTCCATTATAAGGGACTGTTTGTTCCAAATGGTACTATATCCTATTCAAGTCATTTAATAATAATGCTTTTTAAAAGTCACTTTTTAAAAAGAAACTAGAGAATTTCCCTGATTCATAGATTAAACCTATCTTCGCAACACAACCCAGCCATAAAAGGAAATCATGACACTTTGATACAATTGCCTCTTAGATGTCTTTCGTCACTTAGACACAAAAATTCTCAAACCAAATCTATATTTAAGTACTTCTTTGAACTCGTTGTTGGACTTTCGGATCCTAATCTCAAGTATTTCTTTTGAAGTTCTTAAAATTGACTTTCATTGTGAGAATTTTATGAATATGCATTGTCAGGACCCGAATAAATTATCAGGTCTATTAAAGCAGCATTCCTGAGAATAAGTCTCCACTGAAATTTCACCTGTCAGAATTCTAAATGAATTTGTAATCAAAATGTACCTTTATCAATCAAAAGTGGGTGACACCTCAGACTTAATTAACATGTTCATGCCACATAGCAATTTTCATCTATCTTTTTTTTTTCATATTTGGTTATATATTTTGGAGTCATCTTTGAAAAATGTTCTTTTCACTTTATAAATGAAGATGACATATCAAACAGACCCTGAGGGTCTACATCTTAATCAAAGAATCTACCAAGTGTTAAATAGCTTTTTTTTTCTTTGAGTCAGAATATAATTTAGTTTAGATAGTAGATAAACCTCTCCCCATTTACCAAAAAATCAACTTTTATGTCATTATGATAATATATTACAAAAATGATTACTTAGATGGTCCTGTTCCAAATATGGTCAGACATCTTGAGTGTTTATAAAAGTCATATTAAAACGTCATGCATTAAAAATATCACGTGCAATCACTTGTTGATTTAGGTTTGATTTCAAAATACTTCAAAATAGTTATGTTAATATTACATCTTATTAACTGAAAATTTTCAATACTACTTATCTTTTAAAATATCAACATAAACATTTTTTTCTCTCAATAATATCAATTTCAAACAAAACATCTTGTTACAATTAAATATTTTTATCATGATTTAACATCTGAGTCAAAGAAATTCATTGTGCAGTTCTTTTATGTTTACAATTAATCCAAAAAAAACTCAATTTACAATAGATATGCATGTTAAACAAGTCAAAGAAATGCATTGTGCAGTTCTTATTTAAAAAAAAAAAAGATTTTCAATAGATATGCATGTTAAACTTAATTTTCTCTACCTTAAATGCATCCTTCTATTACATATTATCCTGTATTTCTCCATCATTCTCCCTCCCTCGCATGGAAATTTGCTATTGTCTAGTTTATAAAAATGTTAAATAATCATTTCTTTATATATGGGCAACAGTTATCAATCTTAAACATCACATGCCAACCATTGAAAGAGATAAGATGGAAACCGAAGAAATAGTTTCATGACAAAATTTTGAAACATCTGCCATATATGGGAAGATTGGATAATTTATTTAATAGATGCCATCAGAGGGAGGTTCTGTCATCACCTGTCTTTTATAGTTCAAGACTGTATCATGTAGCATGGACTGATACGTTCTGATAGTTGGAATAATGATAACTATTCCTAAGATCAACAGAACTGTCACCTGCCAGGCCTAATCTTTACTTACATTGCCATTTCATTTTTGACAAATTTCACATTAAAATCTAAAAGTTTTGTACATTGAAAAAAAAAAGTGGATAATAAGTTAATTTTCTGCTCCAAAAAATTTGAAATCAATTTGAAACCATGACTAAATACATCTTCCAAATTGCATTTTGATGATGTTCAAAAAAAGATAAATTTCTAATTTACAATATTCAATGGGGTAACAAAAAAAATTTAAAGTGCTATATATGTAAATTCCCCTTCTTATTCTTCTTCTTATTTCTTTAACTTTAAAAAAGAAAAAGAAAAGTTTGTTCTTTCAATGTATAAAGAATTAAATTTAATCATAAATTTAACTTTAGTTTAAATATATCAAAATTTGTAGCAAGTCTACTAAAAGAATCAGTAAAAATATTTAACTTCATTCATAAATTTAGCATTGTCTAAGAAAGAAAATTAATTTCACATATCTGTTTTCACAATGTATGGTGCAATATTGGCTTAACAATCTTTCCATTTCTAAACCTCTACAATTGGCTGGATAAAATTTTGATTCTGTGTGCTTTTATTCATCATTGAATTTCAAACTCTTTATTTCACAAATTATGCAGCCATGAATTTACAATAAACAAAGCAAGATAGCAAACTGAAAGACTGAAGCAACTCACTTTTATGGTGATTGTTAGCAAAAACATAATTTCTTGTTATGTTCAGGAACAGTGTTAATGTCAACTAGTTTTTAGGGAAAACCTAATATTTCCTATGACGAAATGGACTAACATCATCCTACATCCAAATTTTCCATTTTCTTACTTATTCAGAATTATAAAATTTGGAATAAATCTGATCTCATATCAGTCTATGTTTTGTTTCTGTGAAATTATTAAGGGAGAGAAAGGTCCTAGATAGTACCTTTTAAAAAGTACAGATAAATTCTATTACCCAAACTGATGACCAAAACAAAATTTCTCAACCAATTTACTTATAAAAACACCAAATATTAAAAAGCCCCAACCCAATAATGATTGATTTCTGGTCCTTGCCATTATGGCAAGCAAGAGGAGCACGAAGTTTGGCATCTTAAGGTCTTTACTTGTGAAACAGTGGGAACTGAGAAGAATTATAGAATCAACAATTTCTCTATTCTCACTTTTTTAAAGGACTGTTTAGAACTAAATTACTTTGTAACTCATTATGGTACCATTAAAATATCATCCCCATTTACCAGTAACCTCAATAAAAGGAAAGGGGAGCCTCATCATAAGCGACTGAATTATCTCAAACTTGCAAATCATCTTAAGTTAGCCATTTATCAAGAAGCACAGAGAGCCAACTCATTTCAAAGCGCTATCTTTTATAAAATTGATCAGTTAATAGTTGTACAAAGTAGAATACTTTTTATAAAAATCCAGGAAAGTTACAGTCAAACTTCCAAGAGAATTAATTGGTCTAAAATTCTATAATATTCTAAGCAAATTACAAGCAAAATATCAAAGCATGCTAAGAAAGTTAACAAAGTCCAATACCTGGTGACCGCTGGAGTCGTTCGAGGCTTCATTATGCATGATGCAAGAATCCAGAGAAATCAGCCTTTGTCACCCAATATACAATCATCATATGTATGACAGTTACTTAATTTTAACAGAAAGATGAGTTCATTATTCTTGGCAAGTATTCAATGACATGAGACCTTGTAAAACTTGTCGAACTGTGTAAAAAGTTCGAAAACCACAAGCCGGACTCTCAAGACAAGACGCCTACTTGAGAATAATCTGAACGGATACAGGTCGAAGACAACATTTTTCAAAACGACATGACTCAGAAACAATGTTTTCCTGTTTGTCTCCTGATACACTTGAGTGATTCACATAAGTCGCAGAATATGAAACAGCATTTCTTTATATATCACGATATTAATGATTGTAATTTGTGGCACTAGTGGGGACATTCGTATAGGAATTAACTCAAGTGTCAAATTTTATGAAGCACTTGTGAATAAGTTTAGGAGAAAATGTTTAAATTTGAAATCAATTTTAGAAATAATCAGGTATAATTATCAGTAAATATCCCTTTTAAATAACTGTCACATAATTTACAGAAATAAGAATAAGAAGTAAACAAGTAATATAAATACATTTTCAGATGATGTAAATACATTTTTTTGTTATGTATTGTATTCAATACTTAAGATTCTAAATTTGTCATCAAAGTATCTCGTATATATTGGTACTAAAAGTACTTTAAAAGTCACAAATAGTAAAAGTTAACGAAGAAAAGGTTGTTTATTTAAAAAACTGTAACAGGAACACATTAACATAAAGCGTACTTTAGGGTCAAATATCCTTTTGATTTCAAACTTTTTTTTCTCTTGGAAAATCTTATAAAATGAACATTAAAATTCAATTAAAAATGAAAATATGCATCACCAAAGGGAGATTACCCAAGTTATTCTTCAGCATCAGTTGCAGTCAAAGAATTTTGTTACCTGTTGCATGTTAAATCTTTTTACAAAGATCTTTAAACTGTAAGTCTCTCATTGTATAAAACTAATGAGAAAATGCACACCTTCGCTAAGATCCAATATACCTGTCGCAAAGTTTACAACACCAATAAAGCATCGGGTTTTATTAATTGTATAAAATAAAATTCATGAAAAGTTGTTCAAACATGATTTATTCCATTATTTGGGCACTTTGAATAAGTTGCTTGTCAGACAAAGGGACAAGTATAATTGTTAGAATTCATCGTCATGAACACAGGTATTTGGTGGTGCGGCCAACCATCCTGTACCGAACTTTAAAGGTAATTTAGATTGATATACAGCCAGGGTTGTCAGACGATGTAATTGGAGACACGAACACAAGAGTTGCTCTGTGAGAAAGTTTCTGGCGAGATAATAATGGTTTTAATATTAATAATAGGTACTGAGGGTACATGCTCCAGTGAGCATCATTAAATAAGCAAATTTTATACAGTGCCAAAAGCCGTGAAAATCGAACATGTGTAATCTCTGATCGACCAAAATTAAATCTCCACTAAAATTCTTATCAATGACTCTTTATAAAGTTTGATTTCCAGAGTTATTGTTGGAAACCACCCAAAATCGTCAACATTTGCTAAAATCTTTTACAAAAAGGTTGGCTTAGAGTGACTGGCCATAAACTTATTCTTATGAATTGGAGCAGTAATTCTATGCCTTTTGATCAGTTTGTGAATTATTTTTTTAACACTATGGGTTCAAATGTGAAATTAGCTGGATTACCATAAAAATATTTCATTAATTTTAACAAAAATCTCATAATGTGTAGGAATTAAAATTCAACTTGGATGTTTTTTCAATGCCTGCAAAACTTTCACTTTCAAATGAATACATTCCGATACCTAGTATAAAATAGCTTTCTTTCGAATCTTTTCCAATACCCAGTTTAAAATAGCATTCTTTTAGAAAATATACGAAAAGCAGTCATGGGTGGACAAAAACATTATGATCTTTTAAAATGAAAATCAGATGTCAACAATGCAAGATATCCTGAATGCACTTAAATACCACTGAACTATTAATAACAAATATAGTCTTTTTTTAAATATTAAGATTTAACTACTAATCTTAGTACACAATGAAGGATAAAAAACTTACAATACACATCTTGACAATGCAACAGACTTTGACATTGTCAATTCAAACTGGGACTATTAAAATACACTGAATTTATCTATTAGTCCTAGATTTAAACTATAAAATCAAATCTTCTTTCAGTCTTTTTTTCTGTTGTAATAGTTTGAAGTAAGAGTACATATGATCGCATAGATAAGTATAAGAAAGAAAAACAATATGTTTATTAAGGAAATTGTTAATTGTTGACTTACAGGAAGGGATTTGTCAGCTTATAAAGAAAGACATCATTATTCAATATCGGTACTGACATTTAAAGCTATTGTAAAAAAACATAGATAAGTAGGATTATCCTTGTATATTATCTTTCTGTAATTAAAACAAATTCCTAAAGTCTTTTCCTTGAACAAATAGCATAGAAGACATTATTATGTAATTTGATTTCTTTGTCATAATAAACATTCTATCAAATATCAGTCATGTGAATGAACTTCTCTTTCATTCATTGAATTTCTTTCTTCTTTCTTTCTCAGAAATGACCACCTTTTGTTAAGAAAAACTTTTTTAATTAAACTGCCTTAGTAACAAAATGATTTATATCTAATTTTAATAAAATGCTACACATATATCAATATCTATCAGTACAAGAGAATTGAATTCTGCATGTAAAGCTGACTACATATTCTAATAAGTAATTCTTTATAATATTCAGTAACAGCAGTTGTTGAGAAATTCCATCTATAAACAAGGTAAATAAAGGAATCATTATTATTTCGTGTGAGTCACCTTAACAGGAACTTTTAAAGTTTAATCCCAAAATGTCAATGTCTTTTGTTGTCGACCACATCATAAACCATAAACAGAAATATTCGTCAGAAAAGATCATTTTTCAATGGGATGGAACACAAATTACGTCTCTTATAAAAACATGTTTTGAAATAAAGAAAAGATATGTAGGATCCATGCATGTATTATCAGACACTTTATAACCCAAGATGATAATTTAATCAAAACTCTCAACATCTCTTTAAGAAGTTTAAAATGTTTAAATCAATATAATTGAACATCAAAAAGTTTATAATCATATAGTTTTATCTAATTATGGATTTTAAATAGAAAAACCACTCTACCTTTTGGTGTTCCATCAGAGTCAAACTTAAAAAACTTTGTCATAAAACTTCATGTACTGTCCACTCAGGTAAAATGGTAAGAGCTTGGGAAATCAGACTGATATGATAGGAAAAGGGGGCGGATACATTCCTAGACACATGAGGACTTTAAACTCATCAATACTCAAACAGTGCTGATTTGAATGGAATCAAATCTCCTTAGTACCTGAGGCTTTTTAAAGACAGCTAGATTTCTACCTGACCAAACAATGTAATTTCTTTTCTTAATGTCTCATTTCAATGGGGACTCTATGGCATTAAGACCGTTCAGGTGGAACTCATGCTAATATTAAATAAATACTTTACAAAAAGTTTTCCAAAACAATTTTGACATGGTTTATTAAATTTTAACATTTCTTTTATTGAAAACTTTTAAAGAAAAATAATTTTTTGGAGAAATTTGAGAAATTCTAGAAATGTAGTTTAAAAAGTGAAAAAAACTATATAAAAGAGACTTACCATAGTATGAAAAGTTTTTTAAAGTTTCTCAGTCACAGGTAACAATGAGACTGTCGTCTGCTAAACATAAGTCATCAATATGGAACCTATGTCTTATTTGCCGATCCCCTTAAAACGTGATTCCGATATCAGGTAAAAACTTGTCAACCAATAGATGCTGTGTTCCAGGTGTATTATAAAGTGTCTCAGAAAGTAATGACAATTTATGAATAGGTGCCGTGAGGGCTGGCTCTACCTGAGCATGTTATTTATAGAAATCGGAGAAGTTTGTTGCCTGATTCCTCAGGTAGAGAATTGCTGTTTGGCCAATAAACAATTTACCACTTTATGCACTTAGTCTATAGCACCTATACGACAATGGAACTTCTTTCAATTTAAACAAGGAATGCCTGTGCCAAACACTCCGTTGATAAATAGAATCTATTGTCCCCAGGTAAAAATCTTTAATTATCAAAGCCAACGATCTTGATTCTGCCGTCAAGCTAGTTCCCTGGTCTTCACATCACCACATAGAAAATGTTTATTTGAAGTTAAATGTCACTTGTAAAAACTTTTATCACTGTTAATCAATTCCACAGCAATGAAATTAAAACTGCAACCTTTTAAGGTTTTCAATGGTTCTTTATGGTTTGTACTTTTGTTTTGTGACAGTTTTTAAACCTTATTTAAAACCTTGTAAGCGAATCTGGAACTAGTCAATTAAAAACTTGATACAGTTAATACTTTGCAGACTGTTGAATGCACACACAAAAGTTATTGTCCATAAAACAAGATGTCCAAATAATTCACTTATGACATCTCCAACTCAAACTTTTCTCCCAAACTAACTTTATTCCTTTCCAACTTAAAACTGGATTATAAACAATTTGCATTAATTATTATTTCTCCAGGTGATTAGATATCAATTGTCAGTTTAGAGATAATCAAATTAGCATGTATGTCCAGGCCTTGTTATTCACTCCACCTGGAAGGGCACTTAATTACATACAAAGAGAGACACAATTTTTCTCAAAGATATATATCTTTGGTATTATCTCATTACTTATTGTCCAATTAGGTCCTGTCCTGCTAGCAGGCTTGACAGGTATACATCAAGGTGTGGAATCACAGGTGAGATGTTTGTACCTGTATGGGTAATTGATGCTTGGTCACAGATAACACTAAATCAAAGTCAAAACTCCAAGAGACTGCAATGACAGATAACCACTTATTTTTACCTGCCAGCTAGTTTATAGTCTTTGAACTTTGGGCAGGTACCAAGATAATTAAAAGTTCAGGTGAAGTTATAGTAATCTACCTTTATATCTATCTTACAGTTTCCCTACATTTTCATTCAAATTCCTCACCAACAAATCACTAAGGATGTGTACGTTATGACACATAGACAAAATAGCTAATAAAATTCTACAAAATATTATGTTACAATTTCTGTGATATCAAACAGGTTGTTGCAAAAGAACTAAAAGAATTGCAAAAATGCATGTTTATTGTTATTGTACAATTGAAAGTTGAAATAATGGCATCCTCCCAAATTAAAAAAAGTTCTTATTATAATAAAAGTTTGGCAATTACAGAATCCAGGACCGTTGACAGGGTAATATAATATTTTGTAAAAAAATGAAACATTTGATTTCTGTTTTTGGCACAACAAACTATACAAAGTGCCCCATATAAAGATTAAATAAAAGGTGACAATAAAAAAGGCATAATGAAAATATCTTTAAAATCTGGTTCTAAAAGTGGTGTCATTTACCAAGTTTTTTAGCCAAATTATAGCTCGTAGGTACAAAATGAAAGAGACTATGAAAATAATTCCCAATTTTTATGAAGCCAATCATGCAAGAATTTTTACAGAAAACTTATCCTGAAAAGGCACTTTTACCAATTTTGACTTTTTAATTAAGTTAATAAATTTTGTTTTCATTTCAATTTGGTTGTAACATAAAAAGTGAGTAGGTGTAAAAGAGAAAATGTTACCTGTATTCTCTCCATGTTTCTAAACACATAATTAACAACCCAGATGTAGACAAGAGATCCAAATAATACAAGGTGTTACTTTAGCACTTTCTTAAACTTATATATTCTTACTTACTAAGGGAAAAAATTGAATCAATTAACATTTTTAAATGACATCCGATGACGTCTTTTTCAGGTTAAATTTTTGATGAGTAAAAATGAAAATTTTATGATTAACTGATTTAATCCATAATTTTTCTTTTTTTACGATAATCATATATAACGAAATAGAAATATTCCAATTCCCTGCAAGAGTGGAAAATTGTCTTAATATTTTTAATTACTCAGATACATTGACAATTTTTACATGTAATGATATAATCAAGGCTAATGACAGAATTGAAATAATGAAATTCTTTTTTCAAGATAGTCATATGTAACTAAATATTCTCATTCCCTGCAAGAATGGAAAAATCGTCTAAATATTTTCAATTACTCAGATACATTGACAAGTTTTACACGTAATGATATAATCAAGGCTAATGACAGAATTGATATATCACTCTGAGTGGACAAGTTTTTGATGACTAGGGGTACCTGACTGATAGGATGACCGACATGTGTGTTAGTACTTTGGATCCTGAGATAATTCTGATCATGTCCGATCATAATACCAGTGTACTTATCACTATAGTTAACCAACCATCTGCCATCATTACAGGCAATAAATGTTTGCAAAGCATGCACATAGAAATTGAATTCTAAATTATTCAAAATAAAACTTTAGAAAAAAAATGTTAAAAATTGATTAGATACTTATGTCAAAAGTGTCAATAAAATTACATATTATTTGCTTTATATCAAGTTTTAAAAATACTTTCCAAGTTGTAAATAGTAAATAGAAGGTCAATGCAACCTACTTTTTAAGTTACAATTTTAGTTTACCTGCAGTTTAAGAACATTCTAGTTTCTGACATTAACGCCACATATTTGTCAGATGCATTCGAACTTGCTATGAAGGCCAACTCTATTAAGGGAAAAAAAATCTTTTCATGCCACCCTTTTCTCCAGCTAAATTAGTACATAAGCATTTTGACCCCAAAAGGTCTCTTATAAGTAGATTTCACTGTTTCAAAGGGTGAAAGTAACTTAATTATTTGACAGATTTGACTCTATTTCATTTCTAGCACTTGCATTTTTTAGATGCCTACTGCAAAGGAGAAAAGACAATAGCAAGTATTCACCATAGAAACAGTAAAAAAAATACTTTGCACAATTTTTACTTGAACTTTTTTTTTTTTGCTGACTTTGCTCTTTAATGTTCACCTATTTTCTTTTTCCTTTTTTATAAGCATTTTTCATGCAGACATTTTTTTTTATAACCATTCATGCTTTTTATTTGTTACAACTTATTACAAATAACATGAGACATTTAAAATATACATATATTTACTACTTCTCTGTTTCCATCACTTTAGAGATTCCGAACAAAGAGCTCAAATAAATGTCATATATTGCCAAAAGGAAGGTCATAAAGTATCTAAAAACTTTTGATGGTGTCATGCCAACTTAAAGACGACACTTATTTGATGATCTTTGAAGAATCCTATTTCAAGTCAGACAAAATACAAAAAAAACTTAATGCCATTTATAATGCACCATTATTCAGCACAAATGATGCCTTAAGTCCATACTCTTGTTACTTTGCCGAAGTATTATTTCGAAGTATTATTTCGAAGTATTATTTCGACAAGATGGAATGAAAAGTTATGCTTCATGGAACCAGTACATGATAGGATCTTTAAACCTCCAAATACCATCAGGTTTCTGAGGCGTATAAAACATCAGTGGATATTTTTACCTGGCCAATTTACCTGGAGCTAAGCCATTTCTCTTTTGACATGAAACTGCTGTCATTATCTCAGACGATCTCATTACACCAGTTGTGAAATCAAAAGTCAAATTTCTTCTATTTCGGGAATTGAATTTCATTTCCAATTCAGGATGAAACCCACATATTATTACTTCTCTTGTTAATGGATACACAAATTTGTCACATTTATACTTTTTTCTTCAATGCTGGGCGTTTATTACATTTAGATACAAAAGTACATAACTTTCAAGTCCAATTCTATCTTTTTTTTATTCATGGCCACGTCTTAAGTTTGCGTGACCTATAGAAACCAGTAAAATGTCCATAAAATTTAAACTTTTGGAAATGTTATTTAAATCATCTTAAAATAAGGTGCCTCTAACAATATCACAAGTGGAAAAATGTTCAAGTATTTCAAGCAAACATTCTTTCCTATACATGTAGTAAAAATCTAATTATAAATTCTCAACTTGGAAAATTTTTGAATTCAGAACTAAAAGACCAGAATTTTGAATCGGTTCCAATGAGATTAATAGTATTTATACCTCTTTTTAATCAACTGCTAGAACCTGGAATCTCTTTTAAACGTTTATTTACAAATTGCATGTTACATTGCATTGATAGAAAAAGGTTCTGCTTTGATAAAAGTTCCACTAAAAAATGAGGAAAAACTTTTTCAGCATTTTATAGTTTCTATAAAACTTTCAAAAGTTTCTGCATTGATGACATCAACTGCGTTTGCAACTATATAGATCATAAATGCAACCTTATTTTCTAAGACCTCTTATCACTAAACAATGAGAAATCAAACTTTTTCAGCATTTTATAGTTTCTACAAAACTTTCAAAAATTTGTGGCATCAACTGCACTAAAAATAGCATTAAACAACCTTATTTTCTAAGACCTCAATTAAACATGACTATTACAAATTTCCTCATTCATCACACCTTTTGACATAAATTTATCATTACAACAACCTAATTTTCTAAGACCTATATTCTACAAAACTTTCTCAAATTTCTTCAATCATTATAATGCCTATTTTAAAATACAAATTTATGTGAGAAAAAAACTCAGCAAATCTTGCACATATACAGCATTTTGCATCCATTCCTATCATCACACTGATTTGATAAACTTAATATCTGTTTATTTTCTAAACAGATCTGATACACTTTTTTGTACTACAAAATGTAGTAACAAACAAAAAACATAATTTCAAGTCCTTATAATTATCTACATTAATTTTCGAAAATGCAAAAAATTACTTACATGAATCAAAGTGCAATTATTACTTGGACATGTCTCCAAGTACTTATCAACTGTAAATGACCCTGCATGGATATGCAATTACTCGAAACCCTAGATGTTTCCTTATCTTATACTTAATAATTTATACAAGATTATTTTGTTAAAGGAACAAATTAGATCTCATTATGGTTCTATTATATCAATTCTCAAACAAAGTCGCCTATCATAATTAACAACAAAGCCTATAGTTCCAACACCCTGAAAAACTTTTGAACCAAGCATGAGAAAAAAGTTTTGCTATCTTTTGAAATAGCTTGAGTCATTCTGATAGTATACTAAGACTTATGTTGAAATATTTTTTCCCACCAAAGATTTTGTCAAGATTCTTTATGTGTAAGAAACTTTCTGCGTTTACCATTAATTGCTGTTATTAACTATTTCAAAATCTGTACATGAAATTAAGATTAATAATCACACCCAAGAACATGATAAGAAAATGAAAAGGTTCAAGAAGGGTTAACATTGGACCGAACTTTAGAACTTGGAATTGACATATAAGATTTCTATACTTGGATTTATCAGATAAAAATATTTGGATATAGTTTAACTTTTTTTATTATGATAGCATTATGACTTAATTTTAACTAGCAACTCTTAGAAATTTTTAAGACTTTTAAATTATTTTTTTTTATTTTTTCATGGGCACTTCAAATTAAGTTACTCAAAGTGCTGTGAAATTTTTTTTAACAATCTTTATCAAGTCTTCTTTGTCTGAATATTCAAATTATACTTTTAACTTCCACCAAACTTTTCAAACAAATTTCCATGCACCCTTGCATTAATAGAATCCGGTATAATAGAGTATGGTGATTAAAATCTGGCATGTTAAGGGACATTTAGATGCATTAGATCTAGGTATTAAATTTTCTGTTTTACCTGAGAATGACTGCTACACAAATAAAGGACAATTGATGTTTAGAAAATGGAGACCTGAACAATGAGATCCCTTGAAGAATCTTCAAACCAATCAATTTAACATGAACTCTTCAAAAACGTCTGTGACGACTTCTTGGACACATGTTACATGGCATTATTCTACTTTAACCATTTTATTGAATTTCTATTTTTTCTTTGACATGATAGATGTTAATATATCAATGGTTTCATGATAATCCATTCCACGCGATATTTGATGAAGACCAATTTCTGTTCAGAGAATCAATTTTGTCCAAGCTGTTGCTGGCAACACTTTGAAAATTTCAATGCCAGTGGAAAATTCAGTATTTACTGCAATTAGATCCTGAATTTGTTTAACGATTAATGGAATATTGTTATGTTATAGGCTTACTGAGTCATACAGAAAATTCAGAAGTTTTGACCTCACTGGCAACATAAGTTTGTAAAAAATTGCATCTTATTTTAGAAAAGTTGAAAAATAGTTCACAAGTCTGTCAATAGAGAAACCCACTCTTTTATTAGAAAAAGGAAATATATACTTCATGTCACATAAACTTAATGTTAACATTTATTGGAGTTGTATAGTATCAATTTGAAATTTCTTTCCCATATTGAATATCATTCATGGGAAAAGTAAAAAAGTTAAAAAGACAAACTAACAACCAAAAACATCAAAATCATTTGAAATGTCTGTATTTTCTCATTTCTCTTGAAATTCAAATTTATAAATTCATCCTTGTATTTATATAAGTCATATATTAAATTTATATTCAAACTTGCTAAGGAACTTAAATTGAAAATTGCAAAATGAATCATTCAAATTTCTTTAATGGAAACTTTAATTAAAATTCTCTGTGAAATGACGGTCCTTTTGAACTATATACTATAGCTTCAAGGAATATCTGCTGGCTATATATAAATTACAAAATGTTCACCATAAAATATTCAGTTTTGATCTATGTGATATAGCATACTTTCTATGGAGCATAATCGGAAATGTATGCAAAGTCATACTTAAATAAGAACTGTGCCCATTGTCATAAGATCATAATACAATATTTATACACATCCTTGTGACTTAATGACACAACATTTTCCATAAATAGACAATATTTATTCTTGGCTTGTTTGATCCTCCTGAAGCCCCTTTCTTTAATCCCTACTTTTACGAATTTTAGCAAACAGTAAATGAAACTAACATGATCATGATCATTCTCAAAATTTAAACACATGCAAAGATCATGATTATTCCCAAAATAAATCACATGCAAAAATTCAAGGGTTCAAGTTTCCAGGCAAATTTCGCAATTTTTAATTTTGATGGGTGAACATTTTTTAATCTTCTACCAACTCTTAAAAATTATCTAAGAATAGACTACAAGCTGAATTTTGCTGAGCTTTTTAAAATAAATATATAGTCATTGAGACAGTTTTGGATCAGAAGTAAGTAAAATTTATTCTACCATCTATTAAAAAACAGCCTTATGGATGTGTGAAGGATATAAACTAATAAGACAAGAGGAAACTGGTCAACAGTTTGTTTTCCCCACAACTTAAAGTATAATTGTGAATATAAATATATCACTCTTCACAAAAATAGATAAGATTCATTTACTAAGGACGCTTGAACTCTGATTTACTATCTTTTGTAACTTTGCTTACAGAATGGGTCTATATTTCATCTTCAACAAAATCATTTAGGGAGAGACATACGATGGGAGTAATTGGAGCAATCATTATTTTTCACAACATTTTTTCACTACAAATCTAATGCCTCTGCTAAACATGTCACTTTTTTCAAACAATTTAATGAAAAGACGTAGCATTATGTCCATTAAATGAAGTGTTGGAGAAGAAATAAACCCCACACTGTGTCGTATGTTCATTAATCACATTCAATGTATATTCTCTGTGATAATTTCAATACACAATTTGACAGAAAAATTACATGGACATAAAATGCTTTTATCCATTTTAAATTATAGGACATCTTCCTTCTGGCTCAGGTTGTTGTCCATTAAAAACATGTTTTTTGACGATGTACCTGAGACATGGGAACTTTTCCAGTTTTTGTTCGATTGTCATTTAAAGTAAATACATGGGACAATAAATGTCAAACTACCAGACGATCTTAACAATGGTATGGTTTAAGGAACCCAGGTAGAAAAACTGGTGAATATTCCTAGGTCAACAAAAAATTGAAGCACTTATACTATGGTACCTGAGATTATTGTACAGGTAGTAACAAGAGGATAATAAATTCCTCAGTCAACAGAATACAAGTTTTACAATAAGGGTATCATGGAATGTCTTATCTACTTTAATAGCATATGGCCTTAGGAATGGGTGGCTACCGTCTATACACATTTTTTATGTGAAGGATTTCTTATCTTTTTTTATATGACGGAATGAATCTTGACTTGGAGCACAATTCTGATATGGATGTGCAAGTTTGCACAGATTCTGACAAAAATCTGATAAAAGAAATTAATCTGGTCAAAATTTCCATCATTATAGATATGATCCATTGAACCTGATCCCAAGGCCTTATTACTTGATATAAATCTGTTTAGGTAGTATAATAATTTTAATCAAAGTATATATAGATCAAACAAGATAAACAGAATCAAATCAAAGAATCCATATAGGTGAAATGAACACATGACCGATCTGTTAAATTAAGGAGACTCGATTTATTAATCTTCTAATCGTGCACAAACTTTTATGTACAAAAAATTCTACAAAAAGGGGGGGATCCACACTTCTATTGTTCATTTAAACATTTATTTTTCATCTACATTTCCTACAATAATATAACAATTAATGTCCCCCCACACACCCCACAACCTCTCCCTTTTCCCTGAGAATGGTATATTAATCCCTCCCCTTCCCCAATCAATAGTTTTAAAGTTGTGACTAACATTTATCATGCAAATTTCTTTTATAATACCATTAAATTACATTTTGAAGGTTTTTGAATCAAAATTGACATATTTATTTCGTCATCTAGACTTCCATGAAAGCAGTAAAATCATACTTCATGTAATTATGAAAATCAGACTGAATATTTAATTTCCCTGACAAAACTATTGATATGAAAATTAATGACAATTATGATCAGAAACATGTTACATGTTGTAATGGAATATTTTTCGTATTTGATTTCTACAAAAACGTACGGCGCCTTGCAACATGTTGCCAACTTGGTCTTTAGAACAATGTCTTTTCACTCATCAGGATGGTAACATTTTGTCTTCATTTTATCAATAATGTACAAGAGCTGTTTTCTCTACTTTATGCATCAAAGATTTTCCCTAGCTATGATTAAATCAGTCATTTCACTCAAAAGAAGACATTTTCTCAAAGAAGTGGTAAAACAATAAAATATTATAGAAGATGCCTTTAGCTATTTTACCTTTATACTGATAAAAAAACATTTGAATATATTTTTGCATAAATTACGAAATCAAATGTATACTTCTTGACCCTATGCCCTGCCTTTTTATATATTGTTTCTAAATTAATCATTTCAAGGTGTTGCTTGTCTTTCTAAGAAATTAAAAACAACTAACTATACAAGACAAAGAAAGATCGTGACAATTCAGACATTTGCACCAAATTTTGAACTCCGGCAGCTTTCTTTAGAATTTTGATCAATATAAGGCTGAAAAAATCAACACCCCCCTTTTTCTCTCCAAAATACCATATCCTGAAACCCCCGTTTCAGAATTTCTGGATCTGCAACTGTTTGGCCATGATTCCAAAAATAATATAGAGCCTTGAAGTATATTCCTGGAATTATCATCAATTAGGGTCCTCCAATACAAAAATCCATGGGAAATAATAGTTTACTAATAATTATCAATATAGTTAGTGAACTATGAACTTTGAATCCTTAAGCACAAAACTAAAAATAAAATTACTTCTTAATACTAACCTTTTATAAACTTTATCTGTCTTGACTTTTCTATTTAGAACCTGTAACGAGAAAAATGACATGATGTATAGAAACTGAATGAATGGTTTTTCCAACAAATCATTGTACAGGTACTTGAAAAACTTGAAAATATCATAGTACAAGCTTCACAAGTAGCATCTTTCAAGGAAACAGATGAAGTGTATCCATCATTTTACTTATCTGGGCCTTCCATTTCAGGAAATAGCTTAGGAGAAAGAAACTGAATAATCGCAGTCAGGACAAACATGGACTGTGAATCCTTTACAAAGCCATATATGCAGAAACAGATTAAGAAGGGGGTGTAGGGATCCATCATTCAGTCCTCTTATGAAACTATCTATGTGGTTAATGCATAGACATTTTACATTTCCCAATCCAAATGTTGTCTAGTTTGTCTAACACCCACACCTCCCCCTTTTTGAAAGTCTTGAATATGCATCTTATTTGAACCAAGTGTTTTATAAATAAAAAGTGTGGCTCCTACAAAAATCTTAAACGCAAATTCAAAACAAAAGATAATCATGTTTATACTATGAGTGACCAAAAATTTTACAAAATATAAGAATATACATATTAGCTGGTTATGAGAATGAAGTTCAGAAAACTTCATTCCTTTAGGACTGGAGAATAATACCTCCAACCAACCTCATTTGTTTTAAATACTATCGAATTAATCAATCATAGTGGCCAACAATTTCTATCAAATTTCTTCAAATTTTCTTTACAAGGAAACTGTCTTTGTATACAGAAATTATGTAACCAATACAACACTTAAAGGCGAAGTAACACAGTTTGATCAAAAATACATTTATGTCAGAACTAAAGAAACTCTATGTAGTTACAACTTTTATGAAAACAGAATATCACATGAACATTAAGATGAAATATCTCCTTCTAACTATTACTCTTCATTGCAGGAAACAAGTGCTACTTTCCAAGAAACTGGAGAGGAATACATAGATATAGGAAGATGTGGTGTGAGTGCCAATGAGACAACTCTCCATCCAAATAACAATTTAAAAATTAAACCATTATAGGTTAAAGTACGGCCTTCAACACGGAGCCTTGGCTCACATCGAAAACAACAAGCTATAAAGGGCCCCAAAATTACTAGTGTAAAACCATTCAAACGGGAAAACCAACGGTCTAATCTATATAAACAAAACGAGAAACGAGAAACACGTATATATTACATAAACAAACGACAACTACTGTACATCAGATTTCATATCAGTTTTAAAATTGAGAATTGAAATGGGGAATCTGTCAAAGCAACAACAACCTGACCAAAGAGCAAAAACAGCAAAAGGCCCCAAATGGGTCTTCAACACAGCAAAAAAATCCTGCACTTGGAGGTGGGTTTCAGCTGGCCCTTCCTCAAAATGTGTACTAGTTCAATGAAAATGAATGCAACACTTAACAAAAATTGGATATCTGCTTGTCACTATTATTGCTCTCAAGGAGAAGGAGAAGGAAACAAGTGTTAATTTGCTGGAACTGGGGAGAATAACTTTTGTCAAATCATAATTGAAAGTAAAATCAAATAAAAGCTTATAGAAATGACATTTTGAAACTTTATATGCATGATATTTTAGCTATAGCAGTGAGATTTTCCATGACTTTGATGGTTATTTTTATTAAGCAGATGCAGCTTATTTGAAAGGAATAATTGTCATGCTACAAGTACCACAAATGACCTGTAATTGCAACAATGAACTTTAATACCAATCAAATAATCAGTTTCCACTCACATTTGCAGGCATTTTCACAGACAATTCTTGATATTAGTCACTTATACCAGAATCATATTATCGCTGTAAATTAGAGCAACGACTTCCTCTCGAAAATGCTGGTGATTAATTCTGAAATTCATGTATCCTGAAACTTTTGACTTTTACCATCATCTCATTTTCCCATATTTCATGCTATAATTTTATACGATATAATTGGAATCTTTTTTGGCATTAAACCCAGCAATTGTCAAATTATGACGATTATCTACAGTATACCAGTTCCACAATAAAGGATGAAAATTGTCTGTTAATTTGGAAACAGAGAGGAAATGCCTAATTTCTAAATTGCTCAACACAATCAAGTTACAAGTCTGGTTATTTTGGTAACCATGATTAAAGCTTCCAAAACTTGGCAGCATTGTTATATTATCCCCCAAATGAAAAACATGTTTTTGTTCTGCAAGCATGCATGTACTCTTCCAATTTTAAAATTAAACTTCAACAAAAGTGAAAAATTACAGAATCATAGTAAATGTGCCAGGCTGAAAGAACTTTGGATAATAATAATTTTATTAACAAAGAATATTCTATTTTTCTATAATTTCATAAATTTCTTCATCTCTCTTTCTCTCTCACTTCTCCCTTCTTTGTTCAAGATTTTGATACAACGACTAAAATACTTCTCTGAAAATTATATTTTCTGTTTAAAAGTTAAGGGAGTTGGCTTCTCAGTTTTAAAGTAATTAACTTTTCAAAGCACTAGTTTATATAGATTAATAAAGAAATCCAAAGAGCAAAGAAAAAATAAATAGGTCACTGTGCTTGTTTTCGAGATATTAGCCATTGAAATTTTGGCGGGAAAATATTCTCTCTTGACTTTTCATAGCTTCATCATTGACAAGCTGAACTTCTCAAAAACTGTTAAAAAGTAATTAAAATGTTATAAGACTTTTACAGATGGCTTATCATATACATGTAAAAGATTTACAAAAAGATAATGGGGGTTACCGGGCAAATTTTTTCAAGGCATTCAAATGGATAAAACCAGAGGATTCCGAAAATCTGACAAAAAGTCTAAAACATGACAAGCCAGCTCCCTTAAGACACATAGAAATTTGATAAATTGATGAGACATTTTTATCTAGCAATGTTTTTTTTAGTTGCACCCTCAAGAACATGTCATGTTTTATTACAATAAAAATGTCATTTAATAAATTGCTGCATTTGACCAGTCTTCTTTTGAATTAAATTTCCCTGTCTCAATATCAAAGTTCAAGTGCCACTCAAAACTGTCAACTATTGGAATGGTGGGAGGGAGGGACTTCCAATAAATAGCAGATGCATTGGTTTCATTCTCAGATTTTTCTATGGTCAGTTTTAATGAAATTTCTGATGCATTATTTCTGTAGTGTAGCAATTCAATCCTCTTTGAATTTTTTATGGTGATCCACATCTGGTTTATTCAAAGTTATAGATACAAATGGTCATCTAAATAGAACTACCACCTATCTCTCTGAAAACTTCTATGGATGAAAACATGCAGGGATCAAACAATGAATGAAGCTTAGGAATGGATATAAAATGGGCATTACTTTCGAAATATTCCGCCAAAAATATTTGTGTTGGGTGTCAGTGTCATGTTCTCTTCACCTCAGAGGTGGATTTAGGGGGGGGGGGGCATTGAGCATGACTGGAGCAGGCCCCCTCTTATCGAAATCTTGCAACAGCTCAGGGAGAGCAGGGATCTGTTTGTTAATAGCTTGTTACAAGGTTAAATTACTTCCTCTATCCACTTAACCCTACTTTTCAGTCAATCTCCCTTCTATTTCTTAATATGCATGAACTATGTGCCACTGGACATTAAGAAAGAAACTACAACAATGAATCTATCCTTAAAAAAAACCTTTAGATATCAAGATCTTATAATAGATATAAAAAGATGTGGTATGAGTGCCAATGAGACATCTCTCCATTCTAGTCATAATATGTAAAAATTTTGATTTAGTGTGAAGAGTGTATTTTAAAGATGGGTCATAAACTTAATGACAATTCACATTTAAGGGGCCATAATTCTTGCAAAAAAGATTGGTAAAACAACTGTTGCCTATTGTGTGCAGATCAATAGAGCTGCCAATGCATCAAAGGGTGTATCTCTCCCCCCTCAATTATAATGGAATATTTTTTTGTACTTTTTTTCCCTAATGAATATACTTTTTTCTATTGTTTCATGTTTTTTTCTTTGAATGTTCTAGCACAACACTGTACAGATTTTTTGTACTTGACTTTTGAAAAGAAGTACTGCCCTAACCCCTCCCCCTCTTTTTTTAAATCCTGGATCTGTCTGGTCTTACTTAATTTCATATGTTTAGTAGGACACATAGATCTATTCCAACTGTTTTTTTAAGGAATAGTCATAAGGTTGATTAAATTCTAAGAAAAGATACCATGTCTCAACTTATGTTTGATATCAAAGTTTAAAAGACCCATTGTTATCTAGGATTCAAAACAGGATGTCAATTGAATTGCCTATGTATTGTAATTCTAAAATGTTTATTTTATATGAATTGTCATAAAAGCATCTTTTGTAAATATGTCTTCTTTACCAAGTGAAACATCAAAGCTACTATTGTAAGACCTGTTGCACGATTGACATGCAACAGTTGGAATGAAATATCAATAATATATAAATGACTTTTTCTTTTGAATTTCTTGGGCAGCAATATGCTAATAATGGAGACACAACATCATTTGTGTCATTTTTAAAGTTTAATAATTTCTATTCTACATCAACATTTATTTGGGGAGGGGGGTTAAAAGTAACAATTTAACAAAAGAAAAGAAAAAAGCTGAATCTCTGTGTCTGCAAGTTTTGCAAACAATTCATAAAATACAACAATATACCACTAGAGGGGTTATAATATTTGTGCTTCTATCACAGACAAGTCTTATTATCCAACTATTAAGTACCATGTGTTAATACAACACAAAAGCTTTCTAAAAATACTGTTTTCTAAGTCTGCTGCCAGAGAGACAGACACTCGTTTCTGGCAGATAATAATCTATCTGCCAAATTAGTTCCACGAGTTATCAAAAAGATCCTGCTTTTTTCTATTGTTTCATGTTTTTTTCTTTGAATGTTCTATTTGCATGCTTGGATTCCTGAGAGCTAGCTAAGCACAACACTGCATTTGTACAGAATTTTTTTCTACTTGTAACTACTTTTGAAAAGTAGTACTCCTAAAAGTACTCTGGTATCTTATATAAGATTTTCTTGTGTCAAGGTTTAACCTTCTTTGAAACTGATTTCCATTCTTTTGTGCTTTGTTTCTACAATGCATAATCCCCATATTGTATATTTTTATCATTAACCTATGATGCCAAAAATGATGAGACTGCAATTTCTTTAATATGTTGTCATTTGGTGGTGTTTTTTTTCAATTCCCATATTATTTATTGTTTAATCATTCTTAGATTTTAAAATTCACAAAAAAAAAATATATGAAAAAATATATTATGCAAGGGAAATATCTCCCTCATATAATTTTGTAAGTTACTGATAAATATAATCAAAAGACGAGGAAAGTATGAATAATAAATATGCACATACCATTGTCTACATATGTAATGCAACTTTTTACAAAACCACCAGTACACGTTGTCATGTCAAATAAAATGACCAAATTTTAAATCCCTGCTTCCTGTTACTGTATGTTCAACATGACTAAGCTTTTCCTATCGTACTAAATTTCTCAAATCTGAAGAAGCTTCGCAAAAACAACAGGAAATCTAACTGTCGTCATTAAATGATGTTCAAAAGTCATGACTATCCTACCATGTAAACCACTTAAAAATTGTCTCAGTATTGAACAAATAGGAAGTAACAATGCAATATTCAAGCACTAAGATCATTTACTTTTGGAAAACGCTATTGTCATTTTTTACCTACATAATTTTGTCACTGTATACACAGAAAGTTATTCATCCAAATATATACAGACATAATGGAATATATAAATATACTTATGATTATGTGTTATTTATAAAATGTATCTGATGTCAGACTGGAAAAATAGATAAACCAAAAATCCATTGAACAGGATTTAAATTAACTCTAAAATTCAACTAAAAATTGAAAGTCTAATATAACTTTGCAACTTATTTCAATACTTTTAGCAACTCAAATTCATCTTTATGGAATCCCTTTCCTGAAATCTGAAATGAAAATGCATAACAAAGAACCTGGCTCTGACAATGAAACAAAACTCAAGCCCTATTTAAGAATTAAAACGTTTTGCTCTTGATTCTAATTACGATAATGTGAACACTTTGTATGGGAAATATTTTTTTTCTCAGACTGAATTTTTTTGCATCCTCTAAGGTGTAAAGTATTTTCTTTTAGTTACACGCCTCCACTTTCCTCCTAAAATGTTTGCATATCCTGTATCTTCAGACATCAATGCAATATTTTGGCATAAATAAAGTTAAACTTATTGTTCTTCAAACAAATGATGTATTTTAAAAGATCCACTGTTAAAATTGTGAAAGGTAACTTCTGGTTACAGCAGAGATGATGAAAACCTTGAAGGTCTATTAAAACAATTTGGAAATAATTTTTGAAGGTATACATGTAAAAAAACACTTGACGACTGAACATAGTTATCATTCAGTTTTAGATAGAAATTAGAATTGCAAATAAAAAGAACTTTCTAAGGGGCCAACTTCCCTTTTATTTGTTCATTAATGTTACCATCTATGCTGGTGTTTCTAAAAAGGTGTTAATAGTAAAAGGATTAACCTTTATTATTGCATTCAGACCCATCTTTATAAACATTGGAAATCATTTTTTCTGTTAATAAATCATTTTTAATTCCTTCTCATTGTCACATATTACTTAAATATCCTCAAGACTGTACTTCACACTTAAAACATTTGTGACTATCGAATCACATTGACCTTTTTTAAACGGAACAAAACTACTGATTTGGTTGAGAATTTTTCAAATTTTCCATTATTTTCCAGGAAACATATCAGATTTCATTATCAGAAAGCATCGAAAACAATGTGCAAAGCACTTTTTTAGATACTTGAGTCTGAACACTCTAAACTGAGAAGGAAATTGATACTTTTTCAAAAAGGAAATTCTGCAAAACTGAAAATGAGGAAGTTGAATTCTTTTAAAAGAATCTTATCTGATGGAAAAATCTGCAGCTGTAGCTTAAAATTCAGGACAGATCCTATAATATGTATATATGTATAAAACATACAATAATCAATATTTAATGTTCAATTTAAACAACTGATTAGTTCAAATTCATGATGTTAGAAGGGAGATAACTCATGACTTTTTCAAAGAAATTACATTTTCTTTTCTAATCATGCTTATTAATAGAGAATGCCCAATTTGCAAAATTTTTCCTTCCTTGAAAAGCCTTAATGTTTTTTGCATACTTTTTATATTGTTTCAAAGACATATCTGTTATTTCAGATAATAACAATTTAAATTGGTTATATTGAAATTTAACAACAACAAAAATGAGAAACTATTATTCTATTGACTCAAAACAAAGTAGCCGTCTTTTTCTAGAAAATGCAATTGAAAAGAGGCATCCAAACCATACTTAAATTAAACAATATTTGTCCCTAAATCTTTTTTAGTAAAAAAAACTTTTAACTCATTAATTCCAGAAAATGTATAATCTACATAAAATCTAATTGAAAGCAAAAACAAGGAAGCTTTGTTTTGAGTTCCTTTTCTCTCCATAGAGCAAAAACCATCTCATATTTGTTCATGATTTTCATGAAGAAAATTTAATATTGATAAGAAAGATTAAAAATAACACTTATTTTTTACCCCAATGGGTCACTCTGTTTTAAAGCATTTAGAAGCAACTCTAAAATTTTCTGAAAAATGATTTTCAAATAATATATCAAAATGATTCCTTACTGTTAAAGTAAAGAATGAGTTTGTTACACCGTTGAGAAATAAAGATGCATACATAAATATATATGCAAACTATATATTATGGTTCACAGATCTTCGATCAAAACTGTATCACCCAAAATCCTCGAACAAAACAACTGCTCCCTTTTTTTTCCGCATCAACCCGCCATTTACTGCAGGAGTATGATTCAGGGTTCATGGATTTTTTTTAACAATTTTTGGCCAAGAATGAGACCTACATGCACTCCCCCTCACCCACCTCTGGTCTGCTTATGCACTATTATAAAAAAAAATAATCTGTCATTAAAGTTCATAAACATGTTGCTAAATATGTAGGACTTCATTGTTTAAAAAGTGTTACCATACTTATTATCTGATTCCCCTTCTGGTTGTTGGCATTGATTTTTTAAGTGTTAAATTCAAGTAATTGTACTGAAAAACAAGGTTGCAATTTCCCATGCAATGATGATCATTTTTCTTTTTTCTTTTCTTCCCCCTTTTTTGATGGGTGAAGATCCAAAATTTTATGCATATGACTTCATGAGATGTTTGGCCTTGAGTTTTCCTTATTTAGGTAATTCTAACATTGTGTCATGCCCTTAGAATTCCTTTTTATATAAATGTATTTAATAATCTTAACTCATTGGATCATTTCCTTGTACCCAGTATACATTCATGATAATCATAAAATTTCATTCAATAAAGTTCTAACCAGTTGAATTTATTGAAAGTTCTGAGTGTAAGACTGCAAAATTTAACTTATGAAAGGTTATTACTAAATCTTTCAAGGTCATGGATCTTAGACCTGTGCAATTTGAATCCCTCAAATCTTGATGACACTACTTAAAAACATTTACCCATCTACAAAGTTTTATATAAAAGACACTGCTAAATTATAGAGGTTAACTGAATACTTAAAAACTGTACAATTTTACAAAAGTCCTGAAGAATCTACCAATTTGCAGTCGACACATTTTCAAGTGAAAGGAGGTCAAAAGGAAGTTTTGTATCAGCTTGTTCCACCTACTGAACATTTTGAATTCAATTTATTTAAAACTTTGATGGCTTGTAATGTGATATAGAAGTAAATGACCTGAAAACTTCTTGGTCTCAAAGACACATAAAGAATTCTTCAATTTTATTTTTACCTGAGATTTAAGTTGATTATTTGGCATACTGTATCTAGACACTATTGCAATGTGTGTTCAACAAAGACAAATTCTTCAGTTTCCAATAAACCTTAAAGTTATAAGACCGTTTCTCTACAACCTACTTTCAAGTCCCAAATAAAGTGGAATTTAATGAAAGGAAACATGATTCGGTCTGTTAAGAATTTAAATGAGAGTACCAAATCAGGAAAGAGATAAGATGAAAATCAGGGTTTACTGCCTAAGTGCGGTTTCCTGTTTTTAGGAATCTACTTTTCTGCCAAACTACAGATTATAATTCTAACTTCCTTCTCAATGGCTTAATCTAACATTTTATCTTTAATGATGCCTTCTAAGTCAAAATTTGTTACAATAGGATTATAAAATGGTGATACTTGTTAGCCAACTATAAATTAATTCCTTGTACAAATAAAGCCTATTATGGTTCTTTTATTAATGATAAGGATCTTGATTTCTTACATTGTGAGGAATTAAATATTCAATACTTCCTTTTTTAACATAAAAGTTGAATTGGATATTCAAACATTGCTCTGCATGTGCTTTTGGTAAATTTTATAACATTTAAGAACCAAGAGAAAATGACAAATTACTTAATTGTTCGAGTGTTTTTGTTAAATACATGTTTTTTATTAAATAATGCATTCAAATTATCTCATTATTTTTCCATCATTAAAAAGATCAGGACCAAATCAAGTCAGTGAATACTAATAAGGGAAAAGTCATTTTACATATCAATAAATTTAGAATAAAACATTACAACCCCCCTTTTATGTGTGCAAAATATTGAATTCTGAAAGTTAGCCTTTGATTAAAGTGCAACGTCACAATGCTACAGGATATCTGTTTAGGAACCTAAAGGAAAAAATGTGGGTATAATCTACAGCAAATTAACTTCATTTTCTGGACAAACATAACAACTAGTGATTTTTGAGTTTTTGAAACAATTCTAAACCTGAGCGTAACAATTTATAAGGTTCATTTAAATTACAGATAGGTAATTCCGACTAAATTAAGTGATATTTCGAAAAAAATAAGTAACCTTTGCAAGTCTTTATTCAGAGTGGCTGATTGAGGTGTGGCATAGAGATGGTATGCCCCTTTTTAATCAGATTGCATAAAATTATTTTTTTTCAATTTTTCCTTACATTATTTTTTTTTTTTACCATAACAGACCATTACCATCCTGGGACTTTCCTCGGAAACTGGATTTCACCAAGATATCAACATTTCCCTAGAAGTGTAGCAAAAGGATAGAACTTTAAGCTCTTTTTTCATATTATTAGTTTTCACTTATAAAACTTGGCAACTAGAAAAGTACATGTGATGCAGCAAATTAAGATTTTTTTTTATTTTCAATGCTGTCAAATCGTTAATTCTTTCACTTCTTTAAAAACAATTTGGATATTTTTTTAGTTTTGGAGTACAGAGGGCTTTTCTAATCATAGACATATAAATATTGGCATCACAAAGAACAAACACCATGCAATTATTATCAATATTTTATTGCAAATAAAACAACAAAATGTCAAATCAAAACAATAATCTTTATCTGAACTGCAATTCCTGGAGCCAAAAAAATCTAAAATATGTGGTTCTACTCTAAAGTACCTTTCAATATAACTACTATATGTAATAGTGAGTCTCAAAAGTACCTGTAATTAATAAATTTAATCAAGACCAAAATTCCTGACAAACTTTCCCACACTAGATCACTTTTACGCTTTTACAGACAACAATATTTCTATAAAATGTAAAGTTGTAAGGAAACATTCTCCCATATCAATCTTGGAGATAAATCTCACCTGATGGCTTGTCATACCTGTTTACCTGTAATAAATCTGTTCATCCCACCTTTACAGGTAATCTGATACCACACGACTCTATCTTTCTATTGAAATTCAGAGATTTTTGGCAATTTACCTGTCTCCAAGATTATCCAAGCACTGCATTGATTATCGATTTTAATTGAATAATTTTTACATAATATAATGACAAGCTGTTGATCTTTTTTCTGTCTTGTATTAAAATACAATTGTTCTCTGTATCAGTACAAAGTTCACAGGTAGAACTATAAAATGAAAAATATATATAACTTACACTCGAAAGAATGTTAACATTTATGAAACTTCCTGAAACTTAATAAAGTTGGCCGGTAAAGATATTCTTAAGACTTCCTATATTCTCATAATAATGTTTTTAAAAAAAATCAAGCAAATATTGAATTTCTATAAGAAAACTAACATTTAATGCAATACCTGATTAAAGCTTGTCCAACTGGAACGCCGATTCCATCCCGCATTTCAACACGTGTTGGAATCGACACCTGTTGCATGAAATTATACATGTAAATTACTTGATTCATCTATTTACCTTTAATTAAAATCTTCTCAGCAATATAACTGCATTAATTCTTCAACTTTCTCTCCAAAACCCGCCCTCTTGATGTGTCAACAATCTATTCCACTTCTCTGTGATAATATGGTGACAATAACTAATCTTCCTTCCCAAATATCATGGTTGATAAACTGCCGTCTGCTATTATAGAGGGCGCCGTTAAGTACTGTTAACCATTTTCAGCGGTATTGTCTGCAAACAATGGAACCAAAATGTTCTGTAAATAGATTACAGCGGATTATAACATTAGTTGTGCCAGGCGGCCGTATAAAGTTGACAAAATTATCGATTTTATCTCCAGGTTACCCCGTGACGCACACCTTGCATTCCAAACTTCTACGGAATGGTTCCAGTTTTCTATTATATTTACCCATTTAATTATGTGACATTTGACTAAACAGAACCTGTTAATTTAAGGTTGGCATTTATTTTCGCAATTATTTTGGGGTTTTAATACACAACACAGAATGTTGAGCCATTTAAAATCCGGTTGGAAACTTGATTTATATAGGAAAGATTGAAACGGATCTCAAAGTTTATGATATTGGTCATATTTTATTTGATTATATCTTTTTACCTTCCAACTTAAGATTGCATTGCCGGGGGTCAAACACAATATTCTTTTTATGGAAATTAGACTGAAAATAGCCTATTTTTTTCGCATCGGTTTTAGTTGGAATTGTTTTTATTGAAATGGTACCCGGAATAAGTTAGGATTTTATAGGCAAGTTTCACTCTGCGCAAGACTTATTTATAAATGTAAAATAGGGAAAAAAATTACATAGAGCAGACTTAGAGGGACCGGGACCCTAAGCCTCCTTAAAAGATGATAAGAACGAGTACATATAAGACAACTGCTGATCAAAGCAAAAATGTTGACAAAAATGACGAAAAAGAACAAATGATGAAAATTTGTTGAAAGGGTACTTCGGAGAACAAATGTGTTGAAAAGAGTACAAATAATGACAAAAATGATGAAACATTACAAATGATGACAAAGTTGTTAAAAAAGTACTAATTTTGACTACGTTGTTGATAAAGAGTATAAATTGTGACAACGTTGCTGAAAAGAGTACAAATAGTGACAACGTTGCTGAAGGAGTACAAATTGTGACAACGTTGTTGAAAAGAGAACAATTGACGACAAAGTTGTTAAAAAGGGTACAATTCATTACAAAGTTGTTGAACAAATGACAGTTTTTGAAAACTAAAGCCGAAAGAAGAAACCAGAGGACCATCAAAACTCATAAATCAAAAATAAACTGACAACACAACAGAATAAACAAAACAACAAACAAAGAGCAGCAGACAAACAACATTAGACACAACGCAATATAGAAAACTTTAGACCGAGCAACACGAACCCCACAAAAAACTGAGGGTGATCTCAGGTTCTTCAAAAGGGTCCAGCTCCTCATGTGGCACCAGTCATATGAGACAGCTATTTTAAAGAGTACACACGAGGACACATGAAATGTGAAAATGTATACAAATATAATGATAAAGTTGTTGAACAAGAACAAATGAAGACAAACTGTCGTTGATGATTAATTTACAGAAAAACGGGAAATTGTTAGATCGTACACGAAATGCTGAGCCTAATTTAAACGTGCTAGCGTACAACTTGAGCAACAGTTCTCGATTATTTTCTGTTCCACTTATTTTGGTCATATAAAAAAGAAGATGTGGTATGATTGCCAATGAGACAACTATCCACAAAAGACCAAAATGACACAGATATTAACAACTATAGGTCACCGTATACCCATATAATTTAAAAAGTCAAATATGACTATATATATCATGATAATCATAAGAGCCTCAAGTTCCAATATTCTTGTAATAATGTCGATCTACCCGGACACATAACCTTAAATCTGAGCATAACATTTTTTCTCCTCCTTAATGTCAAGTGCCTATACGCAGCAAATACATTTTCGGTTTGACCTGACTGGGTACCGAACCACGAAATAAAACACTCGAGGCGAGAGCGTTATTTCGAATCCACCGATGCGGTTTGTTCAAAATGACAACATATATGATCGAATAGTTGATTACAAACAATTGAATAAAAGTATGTGGATATATACTAATATTAAAGAAAGTTGCTTGTACTCTTTTGGTATTGTCTCGTGCACAACGGCTTACGCAACACACCGATTTCTACCTCGTACTCCATTGTTAGATTGAACCGACCGCTTTGGCCGTTACATTGGACTCAAAATACCTATGGATCTGAAAATTGTCGACTTCGACATACGTTTTCTTTTGTATCAGTTATGTAACTTGTGCATGGGTGCTACTAGCATGGACCGACAGGACTGTTAACCCTTCTGGAGCACCTGAATCTAGACCGCCCAAAAGCCCTCGGTTTTTGACGACGACAAAAAGAAACTTCGGTTTTGTTTGATATGCGGTCTATAAAAGTGAGCAAGCGCTAGAATCAATCTCCAATATGAAACCGAAAATATGTACATTATGGAGCGCCTGTTTTCATACGGGACATGCGGTCTATAAAAGTGAGCAAGCGCTAGAATCAATATCCAATATGAAACCGAAAATATGTACATTATGGAGCGCCTGTTTCCATACGGCACACGATTCTTTGTTGGGTTGTTAATAGTATTGACAATCACATTAGGTTGTTCTGTTTAATTTCTTCACAACTATTTTAGACACAGGACGATTTTCACAGTGGTATATTTTATAGACAGTATACTAGTAGCTAAGTTGTCCTTTATATTTTGTATTTTTTTTATAGTTGGGTTGCTGTCTCATTGACGTACATCCCACAAATCATTTTGTTCATATAAGTTGTGAATAAATTCCAAAAGACTATCACTTTTGAAGATCTGCAATTAATATCAAATTCCCTTTAGGCTAAAAGTAATAAAGATATATAGATAACGACAACCGTATGCACTGCCATGGAATCCTGCTTTGGGATGGACACATGCAGAAGCATATTGCGAAATACTTGCTTTTTTTAAACAAGTTTCAACAACCCCTCCCGCTGAATTAAAAAAAAAGAGGTTTGAGAAATAACCCATTCGAGATTAAACCCCGCCTCGAACTTAGGTGTGCCTATTCCGAATCCGGGAACATCGTCAGTGCCGTTTTGTCATTTAGATACCTTGGTATTGATTGTAGATTTATTAGTTTATTAACTGATTCTTTTAGTCAGGAAGAGATTTAGATCTCGGGATCTGAACACCATTTCTGTAGTGTATATTGTTGAATATTGGATGTTGACCCATATACAGTACATATGTATAATTTGATTGTTTTTGACGAGTTTTTTTTTTAGTTAATGTAAAAAAGAAGATGTGGTATGATTGCCAATGAGACAACTGTCCACAAGAGACCAAATTGACACAGACATTAACAACTATAGGTCACCGCACGGCCTTCAACAATGAGCAAAGCCCATACCGCATAGTCAGCTATAAAAGGCCCGATATGACAATGTAAAACAATTCAAACGAGAAAACTAACGGTCTTATTTATATAAAAGAATGAACGAAAAACAAATATGTCACACATAAACAAACGACAACCATGCACTGAATTACTGGCTCCTGACTTGGGACAGGCACATTCACAAATAATGTGGCGGGGTTAAACATGTTAGCGGGAACCCAACCCTCCCCTAACCTGGGACAGTGGTATAACAGTACAACATAAGTACGAACTATAAAGAACAGCTGAAATAGGCTTAACTCATCAGATATACAAAAATACAAGTGGACGTGACCAGGTACTTATACATCCCGCCAGCAAAAAGACAGTAGGAAGATATATGATTGTACTCGCAGTTATTTAACAGCTAGTTCAAAGTCATTAAAAACTAATAAAAAAAAATATGCATCTATTAAAGACTAAACTATCAATCCGCACACATCCAACATCCAATGGATTTAGTTAAAGACGTCATAAACAGTCAGAGAAATACATGACCTTGTGCAATGCCAAGTTGCAGATATCGACAGATTGTAGATCCATGAATGTGTATGTATATAACATACTAGTAATATTTAGTTTGCTTTTAATTTACTGATAGTAAAATCAATATGTATACCAATAAAAACAATATTCAATGAACTTATAACAGTGTTGAATTGGTAACCTTTAAGAAAAGGTTTATTTAAAGGAGCGATAAGTTTACAAGGATCATTTCTAAATTTCCGGGCACGCTTAACAACATTTCCGTAAAAATGAGGATGTGCTATCCCGTTTAAAATAAGTTTTCTACAGGTACAACCAAACTTCAAAACCAAATCTTTATATCTATAGAAAAATTTCGTAAAGGTTTTAAGTAATTTATGGTAACTTAATAATTTACCAGTAATACATAGATTGCGTTCGTTAAAATCAAAAACGTCACAACATACACGGGCATAGCGAACGAACAGTGAAATACAAACACCGTAAGATGGTGCCAAAGGAACATCACCATCTAAAAATGGAAAATTAACAATAGGGAACGAAAAATATTATATATTGAGAAAATTCATGATTATTTAACGAAAAAAATATCATCAAGATAACGGTAAGTGATGTTGAATTTATCAATTTATTAAGAATTTTTGTAAAAGTGGCCAAGTGTGTTTTTGAAAGAAAATTAAAAAAAAATGTTTGCAACATAGAAGTGATGAAAAATAATACACGAACCTTATTAAAGGGCATGTTGTACCTGTCTCAAAAAAAAATCAGTTGCTTCTAAAACTACTGTTGTGCTCACATAAACAAGTCAACAGCATCTAATATAACCTATCGCATGCTACTTATATAAAACATTCAGTCTAAACAACCATAGAGGTAGAACTACCGACGACGGTAATAAAATCCGATATAAACCTAATATATATAAATAGATAGCAAATACGTGCATGCAATTGGATTTTTCTATGTCTGCTTGGTTTCATATTATAGGTTAAAATTACATTAATCCTCGTTTGTAGTTGTATAAGAAGAAGATTTTGTGAATCGAACTAGTCAACCAAATTGTTTATCCATGTTTCACTTTCAATGTTGACATATGCTTTTCCTTATGCTAGCTAATAGATATAGGAAGATGTGGTGTGAGTGCCAATGAGACAACTCTCCATCCAAGTAACAATTTAAAAAGTAAACCATTATAGGTTAAAGTACGGCCTTCAACACGGAGCCTTGGCTCACACCGAACAACAAGCTATAAAGGGCCCCAAAATTACTAGTGTAAAACCATTCAAACGGGAAAACCAACGGTCTAATCTATATAAACAAAACGAGAAACACGCTTAGTTTAGGCGTAAGCCATCTCTATCTACGGGTTAGATTGAAGGGTCACATGAATACAGATTAAATGAGGTCAAATTATTCTCTTGTAAGTGAATTGTTCGTCATCGATATTTCTTAGCTTATTTAAACAAAAATGACCCAAACTGGCTGCTAAAAGCGATGATTCGTCTTGGCTATTCCGTTTTCTTTAACCGAATTAAAGATATCTCGTAGCTAATAACGCTTTCAGGAAGCTAATACAAATATTTTATTATTCGTTTTGACTAGACATTTATAAGTCTTCTTTACTTATTGGTTACTCTTCACATTTTTTTGTTGTTGTTAAATAAAATTTGATTTGACAGTTTATTATGGAAAAAGTCATGTACACATAACTATTTTTGTCTTCTGGATAACGCCCTCCTTTCTTATCCTCGTTTGATTATGAAAGATGGTACCATTTGATATGCACTGATTATTTTTTAAGTCTGGGAAACATGTTTTTTTTATATTAGTGACATACGTTGTAATTCGCTTTAAACTTACATTCAGTACTTGCAGCATCTTAAGACCGGAACTTTGAGTCTAGTCTTTTTTGTAAATTTGTTTCTGTGTCGATCATTGACGAGTCAAGCCATTTCCAATTGGCTTTTTATAGTTTTTTCTTATGTATTGCTGTTACACCACTGTCTCAGGCTAGGAAAGGATTGAACGCTCGCAAGCATGTTTCACTGTTCAGGCATCATTCTATAAATAAGAAGATGTGGTACGACTGCCAATGAGACAGTTTCATCCAAGTCGCAGAATAAAAAGTTACAATTATAGGTCAAAGTACGGCCTTCAATATTGAGTCTTGGCTCACACATAACAGCTCAGCTATAAAGGGCCCAAAATTACTACATGGCCGCATTCTGCATGATTTAACTATTAGTATCCGCCTGTTTTAATTCAGTGGTGGTCTTTGTTCACTGTCTGTCTGTCATGTCTGTTTATTGTTTTGTAAATAAACCAGGTTTACTCGTTTTATAGTTACTGTTTGTCTCGTCGGGACAATTTTATCTAGCAATAAGACTTTTGTTTCGACTTTATCAATATTGTAGCAGGCTTTACGTTGAACTGCAGATGCTTACAACTTTCTGGTTTGGATATGCAGGCCCGTAGCCAGGAATGTCCAAAGGGGGGTTGTTCGGACCCCCGAACCCCCCTGGCTACGGGTATGATATGTTCCTCATTGTCAAGTGACCAGTTCAATATACTAGTACAGTATATGCAATCAATCTATGACGTTTTAAATAAATGGGTTGAAAACTGAAGAAATTGATTACTAGTACCAGAGACATATAATACAATTATATGTCTCTGCTAGTACATAAAATAGGTGTACCGTCTTTTTAAATGTGTAAAAGAAGTGCTAAGGTGCAATCTTTGGAAAAATAAAGGAAAACTTATTAAAATTCTATCATAGCAGTTGCACAAATTCAATTCATACTTTAATGAACATTTAAATTCGTTGTGCCTATTATTTTTGTCTTTAAAAAGATACATATAGGTGTTTTTTAATGTATTTTGACACCCGTTTTGTTGCTGAAAAATATGACAGAAAGATGATCTGTTCATTCCAAAGAGGACTGACAAAATCTAGCAGCAATCACCGAATCATTTCAATCACAGTTGATTAACTACTGGGGAAAGGGGGGGGGGGGATATAATGCTTATATTTCGAGGTTAAGTATTAAAAACAGTTTGCTGGGAAATAAAGAATAATGTTTCAAATAATTTTGTTATAGCAATGAAAGGAGAGGTGTTAGCGTTATATGTAAGTACATGCATACATTGTGTGAAACTGTTATTTCAAATATAAAAAAGTAAAATCACAAAAATACTGAACTTATTTCAAATATAATTTGTTGCATTATCATTTTGCTTCATACTTCACAAAATGTTCATAAAACAAATGAAAAGGACATTCTTGGTATACGACTTTTACTTCCTTTATAATTATGCAATTATTGTGAATATCAACACAATTGTTCAAATTTGCATTGAAACATATGTAAATGTAAGATAAACGAAATTGCAGACGCATTAAAAATAATTTTCAAGTGGAGACCAGGAAATTAACAAGATTTTTGTGATGGAACTGATATTGTTCCATGATATCCAGAGGAAACCAATTTTAATAGTGTTAAGTTTCAAGATCAGAAAAGGAAGTGGATTAACTGTACCAAAGAAAATTTCCCTGTTTTTATTCTTCTGACTTTCTTATATATATTATGCAGTTTATTTAAAGGAAGTGGCAAAATACATTTAAAGAAGAAAATAAGCTTCTATAAGGAAAATCCTCAAGAATCAAGTAAATTATGTTTTAATTAAAAATTTAATATGATATGCAAAAATAATTTTGTAGCTAGAGCTCTAGTGGTGACATGATATTGTTCTATCTTCCTGGAGGCAAATCAGACGTCTCCTGAGTGGTAGACAAGAACAAAACATTTCTTGACTGGAAACCCACAAGACTTTAACAAGCTACAACTTTTGTGTGAAGCTTGGAAAGTCTTTGATATTGTTAATATGGTCATTTATTTTTTGGTCAAAGTTTTTTTTTCAACTTGTGATTTTTGATTTACATTATTTTATTGAGCATTTTTTTTTCAACTTGTGATTTTTGATTTACCTAATTTTATTGAGCATTTTATTTAAAAGATATATTGGACCAGTATTAAATTAACTCCCCCACCCCTGGTGTTCCTTTGTGAAAATATTGACCCATTGCAAAATTCCACAATAAATTAAAAGGAAATATGCCCTTTATCCCCTACCTATAAATATGCTTGGGATATTGGCCTGTATGATTTTCTGTATCTATAGTACAGTAAACTGTAATAAATATTAGGCCAAGTACAGCAATTATTCTCAATCTTATTTGAGAAAAATAGTTCCATATCCACACAAGTAACTTTATTTTGCTTAACTCTTCTATGCATTCTGGACCCTTGTCTTAGGGCTATACCATTAAATTGGATGTGGTGATGTAGGCAGGAACTGTCAACCCTACCCCCTAAAATCAACTGTTCTGATGATTTTGCAAACATATAATAGACTAACAAACATACATCACATGACAAAAGATCATGTTAAAAAACCTTCCCTTTGTGCCCTCCCACATTTAATCTTTTATCCAGAAAGTCTTTTCTCAATCTTAATTAAACTTTAATAATTCTTTATTTATTTAAAGAGGATTGCCAACATCCAGAGGTTATATGTGGGTCTCCTTGCCATCTTTTTCAAGGCATCTGTCATTTCATAACTATCAAATAGAACTTTCAGATAATCATCCATGGATGCAAAATGGGGTGAGCTAATGGTGAACATTTGAATTTTTTCGTATATATTTTTTTTCTGATTTGTGACTGGCCAAGACCACACACACATTTTTCAAGTTGACCAGCAAATATTTTGATTATCAACTGATATTTTATTCCCTCAGCATTTCACTCAATAAGATTTTTAAAAAAATTGACACCGATTCCAGACCCTTGTATTAACTGAACGACTGCAGCACCATTTTTTTGGCATATGATAGGCAGACTATCATATGCCCAAACCAGATTCTCAGCAGGGCACAGCTTTATACGACAGCAGAGGTCAAACCCTGAACAGTTGGGGCAAGTATGGACACAACATTTAAGCTTGATACAGCTCTGAATTTGGATTGTGATTAAATAGTTGACACAACATAGGTTTCTGACACAGAATGAATGTGGTCTTAGAACTTAAACTTAAAAACTAAAAATGTTTAAATTGGACATTTACCTATTATGGTCCAATTTCCAAAATCTAAATACATGATTAGATTCAGCATACATGTATCAAAGAACCCCAAGAATTCAATTTTTGATGAAATCAAATAATGTTCAAATTTTGACCCTCAATGTGGACCAATTTGATAACCAGGCCCAAAAAATCTAAACACATGGTTAGATTCAGCATATTGAAGAACCCCATATATTAAATTTTTGTTGAAGTCAAACAAAAGTTTAATTTTGGATCCCGATTTGGACCAACTATAAAACTGGGCCCATAATCAACCAGGTGCTCTGCAGGGCGCAGCTTTATACGACCACAGTGGTTGAACCCTTAACAGTTGGGGCAAATTTGGTCACAGTTTTCAAGCTTGATTCTGTCTGAATTTGGATTGAGATCAATTTTTTACATAATATAGGTTTTTGTCACAAAAGTTATGTGATCAAAGATCTAACAAATCTATTGCACAATACTGTGCAATTCAAGATTTCTTCTTGAAGCTTTTCAAAATTTGTAATTTGAAAATTTTTGAAAAAAGGAAGCCCTTCAAAAAATGGTAAACAAAAAATCCCCCCTCTCCAACTTTTTGAAACCCCCTTAGAGCAATAACCCTTAAAATCAATCCCATGCTTTCTTTTGTAGTATCGAACCTTGTAGTACAATTTCAGAGAGATCCATACACTTAAACATGATTGTTTGGAAACTAGAAACATGCTTCTTTTTGGCCCCTAATTCATACATATTTTGGGCAATTAACCCAAAACTTAATCCAAGCCTCTCCTTTGTTATATGGTACATTGAAGAACAATTTCAAAGAGATCCATACAATTACACACAAGTTATTGTCTTGAAACTAGAAAAATGCTTGTTTTGATCCCTTTTTGGCCCTTAATTCATAAACTTTGGCCCCATAACCTCTAAAATAAATCCAAACCTTGTACTTGAGATTTTAAACATTGAGGTATAATTTCAGAGTAATTGAAATACTTTTACACAAGTTATAATCCTGAAACTAGAAAAATGCTTGTTTTCTGCCCCTTTTGGGCCCTTAATTCTTAATCCATTGGGACCATCATCCCCAAAATCAATCACAACCTTCCTTTTCTGGTATTGAACCTTCTGGAAAAATTTCATGAAGATCTATTCACTTAAACTTAAGTTATTATCCGGAAACCAATGTGTCTTCGGACGACGACCATGCAGACGATGACATCATACCATTATATGATCCCAAAATTGTTTTTGGGTCGTATAAAAATCTAAGTACATGTTTAGATTCAGCATATCAAAAAACCCTAAGAATTCAATTTTTGTTAAAATCAAACTAAGTTTAATTTTGGACCCTTTGGACCTTAATGTTGACCAATTTGAAAACATGACCAAAAATTAAGAATCTAAACACATGGTTGGATTTGGCATATCAAAGAACCCCAGTAATTGTTTTTTGATGAAATCAAACAAAGTTTAATTTTGGACCCTTTTGGCCCTTAATTCCTAAACTGCTGGGACCAAAACTCCCAAAATCAATCCCAACCTTCCTTTTGTGGTCATAAACCTTGTATTAAAATTTCATAGATTTCTATTTACTTATACTAAAGTTATTGTGCAAAAACCAAGAAAAATGCTTATTTGGGACCTTTTTTTTGGCCCCTAATTCCTAAAATGTTGGGACCAAAACTCCCAAAATCAATCCCAACTTTCCTTTTGTAGCCATAAACCTTATTTTAAAATTTCATAGATTTCTGTTTACTTATACTTAAGTTATTGTGCAAAAAACCAAGAAAAATGCTTATTTGGGACCTTTTTTTTGGCCCCTAATTCCTAAACTGTTGGGACCAAAACTCCCAATATCAATCGCAACCTTCCTTTTATGGTCATAAACCTTGTGTTTAAATTTCAAAGATTTCTTTTTACTTATACTAAAGTTATAGTACGGAAACCAAATGTCTTTGGACGACGCCGACAACGCCAACATCATACCAATATAAGACCACAAAATTTTCAATTTTGCAGTCATTTCTTTCTTTATAAATATGGCAAAATGTTAATCTTAATCAAGAGGATATACTTCTAAATGGCTGTCCTTAATCAAGATGACATTTTTTGTTAATCCAAAATACAGGAAATGCAAAACAGCTTCATTTACAAAGAACAGAAATTGAATCAACCAAAATCAAATCTCCATAAACACTGTTAGCATTTTAAATAAAATACTTAGCCGATTGCAGCCAGATAAAACTGCAGAGGATGGACCGTGAACAGTTTGCTCAAGTTTGGACACAATACTCTTGCTTTGAATTGTGATAACTTGACATAATATAGGTTTCCTACACAAAATAAATCTAGTTAAATCTTCAAAAAATTTGAAAAAAAAATATGACCCCCCTCTATAGTTGAATTACCACAAACTCAATCCAAGCCTTTCCTTTGTGGTATGGAACCTTGTAACACAATTTTAGGGGGATCCACACACTTAAACACAAATTATTGTCTGGTAATTAGAACCAGATGCTCCGCAGGGCGTAGCTTTATACGACCGCAGAGGTTGAACCCTGAACGGTTGGGGCAAGTATGGACACAACATTCAAGCTGGATTCCGCTCTAAATTTGGATTGTGATTAAATAGTTGAAACAGCATAGGTTTCTGACACAGAATGAATGTATTCAAATGAACTTAAAATTTTTGTTTTCTCTTAGAGCAATTCACTATGCTGTTGAATATTAATCCTCTCAAAAAAATGTTTGAAGAAATTTTCTTTTTATTTATGAAATTTCAAATGAGAAAAATTGAACCCAATTTTTCAATCACATCCCCCTTTCCCTTATTCCAAAACTAATTTCAATTAAAATATTCTAATGGAGTTTGCAACAATTACTACTCATTTAAATACATCATAAAATATTAAGATGTAAAAAAAACTGCTTGTTATCACTGAATGGTAAAGATTATTTAAATTTATCAGTTGGTAGTAAAAAGTGAATATACATTGTATATTGTATATAACAAAGATTTAAGTTGATTCTGGACAAAGAAAGATAACTCCAATTAAAAAAAATTCTTGCAGATATTTCTTGCTTACTATACTGGACAAAGAAAGATAACTCTTAATTAAAAAAAAATTTGCTATTTCACAATATTGTGAAATTAGATATTTCTTGCCATTGCACAATACTGTGCAATTGAAAAGACTTGCTATTGCACAATACTTAATATAATAATTTTAGATCCTAATTTGGACCAACTTGAAAACTGGGCCCATAATCAAAAATCTAAGTACATGTTTAGATTCAGCATATCAAAGAGGCCCAAGAATTTAATTTTTGTTAAAATCAAACTTAGTTTAATTTTTGACCCTTTGCACTTTAATTTAGACCAATTTTAAAACTGGACCAAAAATTAAGAATCTACATACACAGTTAGATTTGGCATACCAAAGAACCCCAATTATTCAATTTTTGATGAAATCAAACAATGTTTAATTTTGGACCTCTATTTGGGCCAACTTGAAAACTGGGCCAATAATCAAAAATCTAAGTACATTTTTAGATTCAGCATATCAAAGAACCCAAAGGTTTCAATTTTTGTTAAAATCAAACTAAGTTTAATTTTGGACCCTTTGGACCTTAATGTAGACCAATTTGAAAACGGGACCAAAAATTAAGAATCTACATACACAGTTAGATTCGGCATATTAAAGAACCCCAATTATTCAATTTTGATGAAATCAAACAAAATTTAATTTTGGACCCTTTGGGCCCCTTTTTCCTTAACTGTTGGGACCAAAACTCCCAAAATCAATACCAACCTTCCTTTAATAGTCATAAACCTTGTGTTTAAATTTCATAGATTTCTATTTACTTATACTAACGCTATGGTGCGAAAACCAAGAAAAATGCTTATTTGGGTCCCTTTTTGGCCCCTAATTCCTAAACTGTTGGGACCGAAACTCCCAAAATCAATACCAACCTTCCTTTTGTGGTCATAAACATTGTGTTTAAATTTCATTGATTTCTATTTACTTTAACTAAAGTTATTGTGCGTAAAAAACCAAGAATAATGCTTATTTGGGCCCTTTTTTGGCCCCTAATTCCTAAACTGTTGAAACCAAAACTCCCAAAATCAATCCCAACCTTTCTTTTGTGGTCATAAACCTTGTGTCAAAATTTCATAGATTTCTATTAACTTAAACTAAAGTTATAGTGCGAAAACCAAGAAAAATGCTTATTTGGGTCCCTTTTTGGCCCCTAATTCCTAAACTGTTGGGACCGAAACTCCCAAAATCAATACCAACCTTCCTTTTGTGGTCATAAACCTTGTGTTAAAATTTCATAGATTTCTATTCACTTTTACTAAAGTTAGAGTGCGAAAACTAAAAGTATTCGGACGACGACGACGACGCCAACATGATAGCAATATACGACGAAAATTTTTTCAAAATTGGCGGTCGTATAAAAATGCTTGTTTTTGGCCCCTAGTTTCTGCATGTTTGGGGCAAGTACATGTACCCCAAAACTCAATCCCAGCCTGCCCTTTGTGATATGGAAAGTTGTGTTACAATTTAAGAGAGATCCATACACTAACACTTAAATTATTATCCAGAAACTAGGAAAATACTTGTTTTTGGTCCCTAATTCCTAAACTGTAACATGAAGATCCATAACCTTCCTTTTGAAAAACCTTCTTGTAAAATTTCATAGAGATCCATTCAACTTAAAGTTATTGTTCAGAAACCAAAGGTGTCTTCAGACAACGAGACCCACGACAACATCAAATCATTATACGAACACAAAGAAAATTTTGCAGGTTGTATAAAAAAAAGTGTCAGATGAATCCTGCCAGACATACTAGATGTATTCCTAACAATTATTTCAAACACTTGAACAGCTGGTCTATTGCTTCTAATGTCTGACAGAGAAACAAAATTACCAAAACTTCACATTGACCAATGAACCATGAAAATGAGGTCCAGTAACTACCAGAATGACATGTATGCCCTACAATCAATCCATACACCAAATATAGTGGCCCTAGTGTTTTCAAAATAGACAAAAACCCAAAAAATTGTTGAATGTACCATAATAATAGGTCAAGGTAAGATGAAACCTGTAAGACAGACATGTGCACCTTACAATCAGCGCATACACCAAAATACAGCTGATCTATTGCTTATAGTAACTTAGAAACAGATTAATCACTAAACATTGACCAATGAACCATGAAAATGATGACAAGCAGACAATCAGCCAGACAAACATGTACACCTTACAATCATTCCATACACCAAATGAAGTTGACTTTTTGTTTGTATATTTGAACACATAAAACTTAAGCTTCATCACTGATCCATGAAAACCCTGACAAGGATCACAAATACAAGAATATAGTTAACCTTGACCTCATTTCCATGCTTCTAAGATTTCTTTGCTGAAAAAAATAGAATTCTTTTAGCAAACTTTGAACCAATTACCATGGAAATGAAGACAAGGACAACAGACTGAAACTTCTTAACAAAAGGCATCTGCATACAAGGTTACATCACAGTTTTCTACCTTCTAAAATAAAAAGCCTTATTAATATAGTTAAGGCTATCATTGCGTTTAGTAGAAATACCTATATCTTGCATTCTTCTTGTTTTGTTTCAGGGCAAAAAAATACAGAAACAATAAGACAAATTTATATTCTGAGAATTTATTGTTTTACAATCATTCATTAATTTTGACTACAACATACAATTTCTTATATTGTACTCTTGCAATCATATTACAAAACAATTCAATTTTAAAGATTGTAATGTACAATAAAAATGGTTTCTGCTTACAAGTCACTATTGAACACCACTGCATACTGCACAGTTTATACTAAGTTTAAGTATTGTATTTTGCTATTTATTAATGTTCAAATCTTTTAAAATATACATGCACTAAAAGATAAAAGTAGTACCAACAGCAGCTGTTTAAACTTAATATCTGGTTGGGATTTTTCTGTCAGTCATTTAGAAATAATAACCCAGTCTTCTTTTTTTTAATATCTTTAAAAAGAAGATAACAATAATGGCATGCAATTTAAGCATAATATTCCATATCAAGATTTTCTAAAATATTTATTTTTAAACTGAGAAATTTTCTGATGGATATGTTAAGCTGAAACCCCCCCCCCCCCTTTTCCTATATTTAGATGTAATACATGAAATGTGAAAGATTAAAATCCCAGAATCTTAATGAACCGAAATGAACTTCTGTTATGCAACATTGACTATTTTTGTAGATGACATAAATAGAGCCTGTCCAATATTGTTTTTAAGTGATGAAGATGTTTTAGATTTCAGAAATGAAAAAATAATAAATGATCAATATGAAAACATAAATGACTTTATATCTTTTCATTGCAGTACATCATACAATTTAAAATGTTACCAATATAAACTGATTCATTTTAGGTAACCCACCTTAGAAACACCATGAGAGGGATTTAGTCTACATATTCTTCTTGTATATATTTTTGAATATAATAGTTAAATCAAAAGCGTTTTAGGCTGTGCAAATACTAACAGTTCCTACAGCCTTCATTGAGATGATTACAGTTGTTTTCAGTACATTTTTTGTTAACAGTGAATTTGCACATATTTTAATTCAGATAAATTTCAACAGGCAATGCTGATGTTTAAATTAATATGCACTGATATGAGATATTGATACTGTAGAATTTTCTGTCAACATTTAACTAAAGGGAGATAACTCAGATACTTGCAGTATAGAAATATTTATACAAATAATTTAATCAGATTTTAAATATTTGCTAATGTCCAATACATACTATTGCATTAAAAAAAACCTTTGAATTATACTTATAAATAGAAGAAGATAAGGGGGATATGTAAATTAGAAAGCTACTCAACATAAACAAGAGTGCGAAAAATACATATAGCCTTTGACTGTGTCTAATACGTTTCAAAAATTGCATGTTTCTTACATATCTAAAGTACTAATACATTAAGCTAATTGTTTTTAACTAACTCTTATTGCAGTTATCAACCATAGATAATTGAAACACAGCAGTGACTGCTTTCTTTGGAACCAGGTAAAAAATTATAGGTAGTACTTCATTCATTTCTTCATACATGTATAATATTACAAATCACTCCTTATTTTGCTGTACATATTTACAAGATAAAAATCTTTTTATCACATGATAGTGAACAAATATTTACATACTGAAGTATCTCTTTCATATAATTCAAAAGCACTAAATACATCAAAAACAAAATATCTTAAAAGAAATCAACTTCCTCTTTAAATGTGTCCGCTCCATTTTTTTTTTATTTATCTCAATTACATTTGACCCACCCCATCCCCCTGTTATACGAATGAAAACTGGAAACTTTGAACTATAAATCAGACCAGAATATAAAAGATAAATGGTTAAAGTGCTTCAAAACTTTTTATGAGTTTAACAATGAAACTATTTGATGATGGATGTTTTAAGACACATGTTTTATAAAACCTAATGTTTTGTACTGTAATGTAAAAATATTTTTTTTAAATCATTCAAACATTTACATGATCAATATAGAGTTTACCATTTAATACATAGTCATTCATCATATTAAAAAATCTCTACAAGTTTACTCTCATACCTTTCAGAACACAATAAAATAATAATTAAATGCACTTAATTTAATCGCATAATTTTTTTACATAAAGCTACAAAATTAAATAATACTAAATTAAAAATACATGACTATTGCATCTTTGAGCGTTTTCTGGCTATAGCATCTTCTACAGCTTTCAATTGTTTTAACAATTCCTCTCGTCGATTAAGTGTGCTCTTTTTCTCCTTTGGAGCAGCAGGTTGTGCAAGTGGTGGTTTTACTGGTGCCTTTGTTGGAGATACTGCTGGCTTTGGAGGAGCTGCCTTAGGAATGGGTGCCGTCACTGGTTTACTGGCAACAACAGGTGATTTCTGCTTGTCTTGTTTAACTTTAACAGGTTTTGGAGCAACATCTGTGAAAAAATAGCAATAGTTATTCAGCTTTTAATAAATTATCAACATCTAGCAGTAAATATGTCACAGTACAATATAAAATTATCCTTAAGAAAAATGGGATTTTACATGAATCTACTAAATAGTTATAGAAATTAATTCTAATTTAAATTGAAATCAATTTCTTTTTTTGTCTTTGGAAAAAAATCTTTTTTAAGTAAGCTGAATATCTTAAAAAAAGATTTGTTACTAAAATGGCTATTAATGGGAGTAACCTTACTTTGAACAGGTTCAGGAGGAGGTTTGTTGACTGCTTGTCTTTTGGCTGGAGGTCCTGCTTTAGAATCTGCTGGACGTTTCTTCCCTGTTGGACCAGACTCTGATGGTTTATCACTAGCCTATACACAAAATCAAAATAATTAATATTTTTAAAATAATAAAAGCTATACCAGAATACATTGTACCATAATTTTTTTTCTTCTTCAAAGCATTAGTAATATTCTATCAAAATTTCAGTAAAAAATCAGGAGTAACCACAAATGATCCTTAATGAAGACTTCATATTTTCTTTTTATATATGTTTCTGTTTTTTCTTAAGGAATATATAGTTCATTCTCTCCCATCAAATTAGAAAATAAATCTCTGGAATCACTTCATAAAATCACTAAACAATCATCACATAATTAATATATTTCCCTAATTAAAATAGTTAACATGTGGAAAGTAGTACTGATTTCTTATCAAATATTTAAACATTCCAACAGAAATCTTCTTTTTTAATGCAAATTTTAGGTGATCACAAAAGTATTATAATGAGTAACTCTTGTGAACCTCAACTATTCACGTGAAAATATTTGCTGTCAACAGCCTTTTTGTTTATATCTCACCTTTTTGTTGCCTAGAAGTGTAAGTTTAATATTTGGCTTTTGACCTGTGACCTTTAACATATCTTTAGCCTTGCTGGTTAATCCAGGACCTTGAGGACCTTTACCATCTCCACGACTACCTTGTCTTGACACTCTTTGTGATTTATTTTTGTTGCCACCAGGTGCAGCTTTTTTCTTTTTAATGGCTGAAATTGCATAAAAAAATAAGAAATAATTCATAGCAGCCTAATTTGATTTTTGAGATTTTACAACTATATATCGTACAAGTGTTAACCATTTATTTTACAAGTCATAATTTTTTTTTTATTTCAATAAATTCCAGGTTTTAGAACTAACATTGCTCAAATGAAAGTTCTGATAAATATGGCTTTTAATATCTTTTCAATTTTTTAATAGGTCAAATCCAGATTGAGCTTCCCAGTTACAACTAAATCATTAAATAAATGTATCAGTTACATATTCATTGTAACAAGTATCTAACAGGCATTGGGTAATCATAATCAGTAACATTTTGCAGTGTAATCCTATGTAATCAGTAACCATGGTGATGCCATTTCTGATTACAAGTAACAGATAAACCAACAGCAAGACACTATCTAAATAATATGAATGCACACATCTTATGTGTCCAAGGGCAATAACTCAAACATTATTTTCTGGTGTTTTTTTTTTACTTTTTCATAAGTATCCTTAATTATCCTTAGGCGAAATTGTTTACTAAGCAATTTCCATTAAATTTCTGAATCAAAATTTCAAAAGTATCCATTCGAAAGGAACAGAATTGAGTACCATACCATTATAAATCTGCTTGTAGTTACTCACTATACACACTCAGCTATGAGCAATTATTCTTCCTATTTACTTACGTTTTTTCTTGGGAGAAGGTGAAGGAGAACTGCCACGACCTCCAACTCCTCTGTATAAATGTTCTGAGTCAGCACTACCACTTGAGGTACTTGTTGAATGACTACTACCCGATGATATACTACTAGCACTAGATGATCGGGATGAAGAGGACCCTGATGAGTGACTTCTTGAGTAACTGCTTCCACTCGAACTTCTTTTTCTACCTTTTCCTCTCCTGAATAAGTAAAAAAAAGTATGTTTTTGATGTCCAGTGTCATGAAACTTTCCCTGTTAACTGATAAGCTTATAGAACTTTTTTGAAAAAGTCCAATCTATTGTACTACATTTATGCTATTATGGACTTTTTAATCTATTGTGGGTGTGTGTGGGTTGGGGGTGACAGAGAACTGCCACATCATCATTATCACTGGCCTCAACTTTATTAGCTGACAATTGTTTTAAACACTATCATTATCATTTATTATAACAATTAACTTTACTACCTACAAACTACAATACAATGCTGATATACTAAGCTTTAATAAAAGTTTCATACAAAGTAGAATTGTACATGTGAGTGCTCTAACAATCAAATTTTTGATATAATTGATGTTTCTAAGGGGAATTTCTCTTTCAAAAATCGTTGATCAACACTGATTTTATAAACCATCCGAAACATTGCATAGATAAACCTACAATAAAAGTTTTAATAAAAATCTGGCATGAATTGTACATGTGAGAGTGCTATTAAAACCTGAAGACACCCAGTAATTTTAAGTCCTCTACAATGTGTTGCACTGGGGACAAAATGTGAGGGAAATTATTAATTTCTTTCAAAGGGAGGTAACCTCATTTTGAAAGCGCCTTCCCTTGGTATCATCATTCATGTGTTTAAATGGAACAGACCCAAGAAAAGTGACAACATTATTGATTGACTATTCCATTTGAATAAAACTAACATATTTACCCTGCAGGTTTAGGAACATTTCTGTCTCTGCCTCTCCCCCGTCCTCCTGGGGGTAAAGGTTGTAAAGGAGGACCAGCTCCTGAGGGTTGTTTCTTAGGTGACGTTGCCTGTGCACTGGATCGTCTTTTTGTTGGACTCTTCGGTGCTTTTGATTTCTGACCAGCAGTTTTAGTAGCATCTGGTCTGAAAATAAAACCATACTTTTAATCAATTTTCTTCTAACATGTTTCATCCACAAGGTCATTTAAGATTAGTATTTAATTAAGATTTATAACTTGTTCTGAATATGAGCTTCAAAAAAAAGAAAGTGAAGAATATACCAATATCACATTCTGAGAATTTGACTGAGACTCATTGAAATTTACCCTCGTCAACCTTATAATTGTCTAAGGGTTCTGTTTTGATGGGGAAAAAATAAGGAAATCATTCAACTTTCTGCACTGACACATAACCTACAAATATGTGCATCAAAATGAACTGTAAAAATACATTCATTAATTTAATTTTTCAAACCCTTTTCTTTGTGAGATTTTAAATTGACAATTTCACTTTTCATGTTTAATAGAATTGGAAAAAAAATCTCATCCTTGTTTATGAAATTTCAAAATTTTTAAAACCTAAAAAACAGGAAACTAACAAATAACACAAGTCCTGAGCATTCATCTGATAAGGAACCGAAAAATCTTCAGACTAGTTGATATCAGTTAGTCAATCGAAAATAATTGCATGCATTAACTACATTAATGTAAATGCAAATTGAACATAATAAATATTGCAAAAATTAAATCCTCATAAAAAACTTTTTAGTTGTGAACTGCACAACTAGAAATCACATAAATCAAATGTAAAATTCTTGTTGGTTATCAAAGACTTGATATAATAATGACACAAATTGAATGCTGAATATACAGTTAACAGTAAAGGGATATTTCATAGTGAAGTAGTAAAACCATCAGTAACTGTTTTCTGGTCCAGGCCATATCGTTTGACATCACAACCATGCAAGCAAGCTTTAATACTGCCACCAAAGTATCTAAAGAAATTAGTTTAGTACCTTCTTCAGTATCATCAAAGTATAAATCGTTAAATATATTTAACACTGCCATCTACTATGCTCATGTATTCAAAATCTCCCTGTATTATCTCAAAAAGTTATATATTTATCAAAATTAAAATGTAAAGATTTACAGACAAAGGATAGGTAGTATATTTCTGTTAATTTTTTTACAGTCATATAATAGATATTTACAACACTACATTTTTCATACCCAGACTTTGGTGGTTTCTTAGGAACATTTCGTCTTTTTACTGGGCTCTTGGATGGTGATCTTGAATTTCTGAATAAGATACATGTACATACAACTTCACAGTTAAAATTATGAGATTGAAGTCCTACAAACAGATTGTGTAATAGGCAATCACCAAAAATAAATACTTCTATACATATTTGTTTTGTCTACTATGATTAGTGTGATAAAAGCTTCACCCTGACTGCCATTCCTAAAATACTGATCTTTTTCTCCAATAAATTAAAGCTTTTTTTACACCATTTCTATTTTCATTGACAATTCTGCCTAGTTCTCAGTAAGGACTAATGCATTATGTAAGCAGCCCATCAAACCACATATAAGAATACCCAATACCAACATGCAAAATCTGCATTCACAAGGTTGGTGGAAGTGTAAAAACGCCTGTATTCTAAAAATAGTATATAATATATGGACACTTCATGCAAGGAAAGTCCAACTTCCAATTTGAAGATCAAAAATATCTTTTACCTGAGAAATCTCATACGTCTAAAATACACAGCAGATTTATAATTTAGAAGAGATTTATAACTATGATTTTAAACCTTTTTTAATATCAAGCATAAGCTATAAGATTTTCTTTTTTTTTTAATTCGTGAAAGACTGGTATAGTCATATAAATTTGATGACTTTGTATCTGACAGACTTTGGCTTGTTCAATTCAATGGAAGCAGGTGTCTGCATAATTGCAGAGTTCGTGAAAAGTGGCGGTCCTCAGGATTTTACCACCAAAATTTTGCATAGGACGGACACAATTTTAGTAGTTTTCAATAGAACTAATAGTGAGGACCAGCAGATTTTCTTCAATGACCACTAGGAAAAAAGAAGATTTTGCGAACTCTGTAATTGTAAACACACACATGTAACAACTCATCCCTGTTGAGCTGCTTAATACCAAATATGGAGTCATTCTGTTTTGTAGTTTCTAAGAGAAGTGTGCTGAAGGATTTCCAAGTTCAGTCAAAGTTACAGAGGTTAAAACTCATTACCGTCAAGTTGTTGACCAAATATGGAGTTGTTCTCTTTGATAGTTTCTGAGAAAAAATTGTGTTTTTGGATGTCACATGGTTGATAATTTATCAACAATAAAAGTAAAATAACTAAAAATAACATGGTGTACTTACTTTGAACTAGCTGATGATGAACGACTGCCTGATGAACTTCTACTGTATGAACGACTGTATGATGAAGACCGTGAACCAGAACGTGAAGACCCTGAGAATGAACTGCTCAAAAAGAAAATCAAAGATTTTGTGAACACTAAAAGATTATGATTGCGTTAGTTTTCCAGTTAAAATTAACCATTTCATTGTATTTATAAGCATTTGAAGGACTAAAACTATAGATAAAGGAAGATAACTCCAATTTTAAATATTACCACTGATATGTTTCATAGAACAGATACAAGATTCATATACATTACACAAAAAATGTAATTGTTTTGATAAATTTGAATAGCTTGAAGAAGCCAAACAATATTGTGAAATAAATTATCTGACGATGCCTGTAAGTATGCACCACTACAGTACAACCTTTGGTGTCTGGTTACAGACTTGAAGAAGAGAATTGTCTGTTAACTAATATTTTTCCAAATACTATATCAATAAACTTCCTGTTTTTCTATTTTCTCTTGAAAAGTTAAATATACCTTGATGAAAATGAGGATGAATAACTATGTGATCGACGATTCTTCCGTCGAGCTCTGGAATGACTTCGTGAACTTCTGCCTTTATTATTTTTGGGAGATTTTGACCTGAAAAGAAAATATGAAGTATGAAATGTAGCATAACCATCTTAATTTATACATATGAATCATTATTTTCATCTAGACTCAGAATGATTAAATAAGTTTTCAGCTTTTCTAGTATAAGAACCAAACACAATCTAACATTGAAAAGCACAGACATTGTTATTAAACTTAATATCACTTTTGAAATTACAATTGATGATTTTTCAACTTAAAAATAAGAATGACTTTTAAACACACAAAAACTATTGCTGTGAAGGAAATGGTAAAAATGATTTAGTATAAAACAAAAATGTGTCCATAGAACACTGATACCGGACACAAACTATTCTTAGGTGGGGCATAAAAATACAAGAATGTGTCCATAGTCCATGGATGCCCCATTCCCACTATCATTTTCTCTGTTTAGTGGACTGTAAAATTGGGGTAATAATTTTTAGGGAACATGTACACTAAGTTTCATGTTGATTGAACTTCAACTTCATCAAAAATTATCTTGACCAAAACCTCTAACCTGAAGTGGGACAGACGGGGATAAGGACGAACAGACGGAAGGACAGACAAACGAACCCACAGACCAGAAAACATAATGCCCTTTAATATCGTAGGTTGGGCATAAAAATGGGTAAAATTTTATCAAAACATTATGAATACCGTTGCCATGGATCCTGCCAATGATCAGCAGCTCTGGGTCTATTAAATGTTTGTTGTGGTTGATTAGTGACTCTTTCTTCAGGGTAATCTTTCCGTCGATCAATTTCTCTTCTTTTTTCATATCTACAAAAAGAAAAAGTAAGTAAACATAATATATTTCAAACATAGACAAAAATACGTCAGTAATTCTTAAGAAATTTTTTTTTTAAATTTTATAAGTGCTGCATGTATAACCATCAAATATCAAACAAGAATGCAGCTTATTTAATAAAAAAAATTTAAACACAGACTTTATTGTATAAGAGCACTTGTCATCTTGTTAAATCCAGTAGTTTTTATATTTATTTCAAGATCACTCCTGATGTTAAAATAGAAATTATCTCTAGACCTGACAAAAATCACTGGTGAGAACACCCTACTTTTAATAACACTCCCAATTTTTTATTTTTTTATTGGAGTATTTAAAGTGAATGGTTGCCAAATACATACATTATCAGACAAAATATAGTAATCCATTCTACATGTGGACTACGGCTTACTCTATGTCAATTCCTATCTCCCAATACCTGACACAAAACAGAGTCTTACCTATGAATATGTGGTGGTGAATAATGACGAGGAGCAGGATAATCAAAATGTTCTCTTTCCTGCAAAATAGAACAAATCCAAAATTGTAAGATATATATAGCAAAAAATTAATTAGGGTTTGTATGTTTCTATTATCAACCATGATTTTATTATTGGACATTTATGGTAGCCAGTTTTTGTTAGCCAGTTGAAAAATATAAGAATGGTGAATCATGGATCCAAACTGTTTATATTTTAATGGAATATTTGATACTGTAAATTCAGATATTAATGAGAAAAATGTGACAGGGTTAACTTTATAATTGCAATAACTTAAACTTAGATTTTGATATATTTTATATACGAATTCACCAGGATTTTTCTTAAAATGGCAAAAATCAAAATTGCATTTTAGTCCAAAATGACAATAACAAATGCACACAATAATTTCTAGAATTTACAATACTTGCAAACATTGGCATAATACATATGAGACTACTGACTCTATCAAGTGGTGAAATGTATCTTAATATGTTAAAACTCACTCTAGGTATATAAGGAGGTGGCATCCATTCTGGTTCCCTGTTCCATCTGACTTCAAAATTTTCATACTGTGCTGGATGCCACATATTTGGTGGCTGCTCCACTGGTGTACGATGTAATGGCACTTTATCATAATATTCGTCATCATATCTGAAATACAATTAGGTGAAAATGAAACTGACAGAATACTTGTTGTTTATTTAATGTCAATTAGCATTTACTTTTGATGGATTTAGGAATAAGGAAGTGTGAAACAAATATTTTGCTTAGCTTTAAAGTTAAAACAAATTTGTAGGCAGACATAAGTTAATAAGCATGTGACTCAAAGTAAATATAAATACAGACTTATTTTAAGAATAACAGCATTTTTTAATGTTATTGTGAGAATAAAAACAAAACCTACACTTGCTCTTCATAAAAAGGATTCTGTCTGTCATTCTCTTTATTGAATTCTCTCTCTTCATCCACAGACAAATTCAATTTCTTTTCTTCAAAGTCAGGTTCTTGTTCTTTTCTTTTGTGAGCTTTTTTCCTCAACTGCAAAAATAGATACTTAACTTACTGATTATATGTTTCTTTAACAAATCATTAAATCAAATTTCAAACAATTGTTTCTTTTTAAAATTAAACTAATTTTTTTTTTTTTTTTTTTTAATATGAAATAAATGTACAAACAGATGAAAAAACATTAAAAGATGACTCAAGTACAATTTTTCATGTATGCATCATGTGCATGTATGTGTGAATGACAATACTGCAATTTTTGTTATATTGAATGAAAAATGAAGTGTTTACCTCTTTAGCATGTCGTAATCCTCTCTCCCATGCAGACTCTACAGGAGCAGCTTTAGGAGGGGGTGGAGGTGGTGGAGGCAAGTCTTCCTCTTCCATCTACAAATCAAATATATCAATATTACATATTACATGTGTACTATAGTTTTAAATTTGTTCTTTTAGTGCAGTTGGTTCCTAAAAGATATCTTATTCAAAATTATGAACAAATGTTTTAGTTTTAGTTAATAAGGTAACAGGTAGAACTTCTCACCAAGTTGGACATATTATTCAATCTTGGAATTTGTTGGTCAGAATCACACTAACTGAAACTTATAGAACTACATTCTTACATGTCAGACATTTTACATTTTCACTGAAAAGATCAACTACTGAGTCCAATTTATCTAATGAATTTTGCAATGATGAAAGACAATATCACTTACTAACTTCATATTGATACAAAATAAGGAGAACTCTTTCAAATTAGCATTGATATTCAATTTTTATATAAATTGATTCGGCAGATGGACTACACATTAAGAAAATCAATGTGTCTAGACAATATTCATAAGTTCAGGGCTGAAGCAATTGTCTTAGTGAAAATCTGCTCGTTGAATTCGAACAATGTCAGCATTTTTTCAATTTTAATAACATGATCAATGAAAAACAGACAGGTTCATTTGAGTTTTTCTGACATAAGCTGTCTCTAAAAAAAACCAATCATTTGTGAATATGAGAGATTATGTAGAAAGCAGTGTAATTAATTCTAATGATTGTGTTTGTCAACTACGATCTAGAAATTGTATAAAACAAACATGTGTTAGATTGTGTAATACCAAATGTCACAATAATAAGTTATACCTCTTCCCATGGTGGAGGTCCTGAATTGCCTCCAGGATCTTCAAACAGTCTGTAGTTCCCTAAAATACAATTGTCCAAACAGTAATTAGAACATAAATCAGATAAAAAATACATATATTTTTTTTCTTGCTAACAGACTAAAACTATATGTAAACATTAATAAAATCAATCAGGGTCACATTATGTCTTTGACTTAGAACAAAATACATACTTAAATGTACCAGGGATATTGAACTGGTCAGTGCTTGCCAATCATTTTTACCTGTGTTGACATCAGACAGCAGAAATATTGTCCAACTGCAGGACATTTGCTTGATTATGAATCTACTTTTCAGCAAAGGCTTTTGCTAATTTAAATTTCAAAATCAACACCTTATATTTTGTACAAAACTGAAAATTTTTGCACAAGTTGATGCTGATAAGTAATACCCATTCCAAAATCTTACAAGTGTCCTACTATTTTTGACAATGTACAACATTATTTTTTTATTTCTGATGAGCAATGTTTCCATTTATAAAGGGTCATAACTCAAGATAGGGAAAGTGCTGCCAACAAAATTAAAACTGACCATTGTTTTGTGGTAAAAATAAGCAATGAGTACCAGTTTCATAACATTTGGTTGACTAAATTTAGTGTAATAAAGTGAGAGAATGGAAAACAACTTCAGGACTATTTACAAACAGACAAGGGTATTCTTTAATGCCCCTTCTCGTACAGTTGGGGCATAAAACCTTAAGTTTCTTCTTGATTCCTTCAAATTTTAATGACTTATAAAACAATATGGCAATCTGGATTTATACAGTGGTCTCGCTAGCCCAAAATAGAAGGGCACCGCGCCCTGGGTGCCCTAAGCCGCGCCCTGAGTGCCTTCATCCGCGCCCTTCTGCCCTGACGTTTATTTCCAAACTTCTCTTGTGCCGTTTTTGTAAAATTTCCTTTTGTTTCATCGATTTCTGATCTCCAAGTAATTAGTCAATTACATATATGACACCTGTGTGAATGCCCCCAGGTTAATCATGTCATTACGATCAATTACAATGATAAAGACTTCAAAGGTGTTAATAACTAGGTAATTTAATTAGGACAATGTATCTTTTTGTCATACATTTGATGAATGTGTCAGCGAGTGTGTTTAGCTTGGGTCGGCATTTTCGATCTTCAAGTCACAATGAAAGAGTGTATAAATGAAGACTTTCGTAACTAAAGAAACGAATTAAAGTCATCAAAATAACACTTTGCCTCCACAGAAATGCCTTTCATCTCAAATTGTTAACGACAAGCAGTCTGTAATAATTAACGCAAACGTTTTGGAAATTGATTTTGGAGTTACTTCCCCTGATTTAGCTTATTACAAATTTGTGCCCTAAAAATATTTTCTAGTATCAAAAATTGAAATAAATAACCAATTGAATATATAATAACATAATAATGTTACTGTAAGGTTATTAACTGTCTTTGAACATATTAAAAAAATATATTGCAATTTCTTTTTGATAATTATACTTATACCAATCGATGTTCTAAACATTGATAAATTAGTAATACACTTATAAAATTTTAACAGTGGATGGGCTGTATAGGCAGTCAAGGTTGTTAAAAACTTCCATATGTTGTTAAGATATATGATGTATCTAAAGCTGTATATATTATATCAACGAATAAAATATAATGTCTGACAATGGGTAGAGTGAAGTTAAACTATAAAAACATAATATGTTGATGAAGCTTTAAAGATCATAACAACACAAACAATGAAATAAAGACAATGGTTGAAATGCATCTTTATTTAAAAAAAAAACCACAATATACACAGTAACCAGATGCTCCGCAGGGCGTAGCTTTATACGACCGCAGAGGTTGAACCCTGAACGGTTGGGGCAAGTATGGACACAACATTCAAGCTGGATTCCGCTTAAATTTGGATTGTGATTAAATAGTTGACACAGCATAGGTTTCTGACACAGAATGAATGTATTCAAATGAACTTAAATTTTTTGTTTTCTCTTAGAGCAATTCACTACGCTGTTGAATATTAATCCTCTCAAAAAAATGTTTGAAGAAATTTTCTTTTTATTTATGAAATTTCAAATGAGAAAAATTGAATCCAATTTTTTAATCACATCCCCCTTTCCCTTATTTCAAAACTAATTTCAATCAAAATATTCTAATGGAGTTTGCAACAATTACTACTCATTTAAATACATCATAAAATATTAAGATGTAAAAAAACTGCTTGTTATCACTGAATGGTAAAGATTATTTAAATTTATCAGTTGGTAGTAAAAAGTGAATATACATTGTATATTGTATATAACAAAGATTTAAGTTGATTCTGGACAAAGAAAGATAACTCCAATTAAAAAAAAATCTTGCAGATATTTCTTGCTTACTATACTGGACAAAGAAAGATAACTCTTAATTAAAAAAGAATTTGCTATTTCACAATATTGTGAAATAAGATATTTCTTGCCATTGCACAATACTGTGCAATTGAAAAGACTTGCTTTTGCACAATACTTAATATAATAATTTTAGATCCTGATTTGGACCAACTTGAAAACTGGGCCCATAATCAAAAATCTAAGTACATGTTTAGATTCAGCATATCAAAGAAGCCCAAGAATTTAATTTTTGTTAAAATCAAACTTAGTTTAATTTTGGACCCTTTGCACTTTAATTTAGACCAATTTTAAAACTGGACCAAAAATTAAGAATCTACATACACAGTTAGATTTGGCATATCAAAGAACCCCAATAATTCAATTTTTGATGAAATCAAACAATGTTTAATTTTGGACCTCGATTTGGGCCAACTTGAAAACTGGGCCAATAATCAAAAATCTAAGTACATTTTTAGATTCAGCATATCAAAGAGGCCCAAGAATTTAATTTTTGTTAAAATCAAACTTAGTTTAATTTTGGACCCTTTGCACTTTAATTTAGACCAATTTTAAAACTGGACCAAAAATCAAGAATCTACATACACAGTTAGATTCGGCATATTAAAGAACCCCAATTATTCAATTTTGATGAAATCAAACAAAATTTAATTTTGGACCCTTTGGGCCCCTTTTTCCTTAACTGTTGGGACTCAAACTCCCAAAATCAATACCAACCTTCCTTTAATAGTCATAAACCTTGTGTTTAAATTTCATAGATTTCTATTTACTTATACTAACGCTATGGTGCGAAAACCAAGAAAAATGCTTATTTGGGTCCCTTTTTGGCCCCTTATTCCTAAACTGTTGGGACCGAAACTCCCAAAATCTATACAAACCTTCCTTTTGTGGTCATAAACATTGTGTTTAAATTTCATTGATTTCTGATTACTTTAACTAAAGTTATTGTGCGAAAACCAAGAATAATGCTTATTTGGGCCCTTTTTTGGCCCCTAATTCCTAAACTGTTGAAACCAAAACTCCCAAAATCAATCCCAACCTTTCTTTTGTGGTCATAAACCTTGTGTCAAAATTTCATAGATTTCTATTAACTTAAACTAAAGTTATAGTGCGAAAACCAAGAAAATGCTTATTTGGGCCCTTTTTGGCCCCTAATTCCTAAAATGTTGGGACCAAAACTCCCAAAATCAATACCAGCCTTCCTTTTATGGTCATAATTCTTGTGTTAAAATTTCATAGATTTCTATTCACTTTTACTAAAGTTAGAGTGCGAAAACTAAAAGTATTCAGACGACGACGACGACGACGACGCCAACGTGATAGCAATATACGACGAAATTTTTTTCAAAATTTGCGGTCGTATAAAAAAAAGAGATTTGTAACTCGCGATACACACTGAAACGGAGACAAAAAAGTTAGCAGTGCCTTTTCTTATCATAAAAAGTGCCCTGCCCTCCACTGGCACCCTGCCCCTTTAGATTTCTAGCTAGAGCACTGTTATAGATACTAAGTTTAATGGTTCATCAATCTTAATATTGGTATTTACCTTTGTCATTAACACCAGGGTGTAAAAATCTACAATTACTTCCCCAAGTACACAGTCCTCTCATAAAAAATCTGCATGTAGGTTTAACAAATGGCTTCCGACTACCAGGTTCTTTTATTTCTCCTTCTTCACAATCATCATCCTGTTAAAACATAAAAAATCTTAAACCTTATCAAACTGACATATTTAAAGAATACCAAAATTAATCAATTTGAAGCTGCTGACTAAAGAATTGACTACAAAAAGAATATTATGTCCTCATTTTCAATAAACTTAAAACAAAATATATGAAATTGTGGGTGGATAGTATCTTAGTGAATTGAATGCTTCTTTTTGTAACTTCATTGGGATGTAAAAGCGTTGACCAATGACAATGTTGACTGAATTACATTTTGTTTTCGTGCTTCATTCTAAAAATGTGCGCACAATCATTGCTTTTACATCCCTATGAAGTTACAAACAGAATAAAATTGAGAATGGAAATGGGGAATGTGTCAAAGAGACAACAACTCGACCAAATAAAAAACAACAGCAGAAGGTCACCAACAGGTCTTCAATGTAGCGAGAAATTCCCGCACCCGGAGGCGTCCTTCAGCTGGCCCCTAAACAAATATATACTAGTTCAGTGATAATGGACGCCATACTAATTTCCAAATTGTACACAAGAAACTAATATAAAAATAATACAAGACTAACAAAGGCCAGAGGCTCCTGACTTGGGACAGGCGCAAAAATGCGGCGGAGTTAAACATGTTTGTGAGATCTCAACCCTCCCCCTATACCTCTAACCAATGTAGAAAAATAAACGCATAACAATACGCACATTAAAATTCAGTTCAAGAGAAGTCCGAGTCTGATGTCAGAAGATGTAACCAAAGAAAATAAACAAAATGACAATAATACATAAATAACAACAGACTACTAGCAGTTAATTGACATGCCAGCTCCAGACTTCAATTAAACTGACTGAAAGATTATGATTTCATCATATGAACATCAGACACAATCCTTCCCGTTAGGGGTTTAGTATCATACCATCATAACATATATGAGAAGAACATAACCCGTGTCATGCCAACAACTGTTTTTAGAATAAATGTCTTTAGAAACATACAATACTTATAATTACATTTTTCAGCTAGGATCATGAAAACACGAATTTTATAAATTTTTTATTTAATTTACCTGTACACTTTATTGTCTGACCTCGTGTTGTCATGAATGAAAAGTTTTATTGGGTAATGCAAGTGCTTAAGGAATAACATGTAATGTGCAGTTAGCCAATCAGAATAATGCATTAAAATGAAACATACATCTAATGTAATTATAATAATTTGCAACAACAAATTCAGACTTACATCTTCAACTTCACCATCATCCTTGTCAGAATCGTGTTCTCCCTGTAATATACATATATGAAAAACTTTAATAAAATCTTAATACATACTAATACTATGTTTATTTTTATAAATTATTACTTGGATGAAGAGTTGTCTCATACCACATCTTCCTATATTTATACAACACATAATATACTTGATATATGTGTGTAAATTAATAATCTAAAGTTTATAATTGCATACAAAATAGATATCTCTTGAAAAACTACATCATATAGATATAGGAAGATGTGGTGTGAGTGCCAATGAGACAACTCTCCATCCAAATAACAATTTAAAAATTAAACCATTATACATACTTAAATGAAAAATTTCTAGGACAATTTTCATTTGTGCTGTTGTAAATCTATTATGTATCTGTGTAAGATAGTCTTTAAATGAATTTTATTCAATTTGCCTTTGTTTTTTTATCTACAGATTGATGAGTAGTTTAATCATACATGTAGGTTAATCTAACATTTTTTTAATATCAATGTTAAACCATGTAATTTTTCAAATCTCATTTATGATTCAAAGTTATTTGTAAAGCATGCTTCCAAATAAGCATATACCTTAATACAATAATCTTATTTCTATAAAACGCAATATTTTGTTCTTGTACAATTTCGATGTATCTTTAATTTACTCACATCCTCTCGTTCATTGAGATCTTTCTTTTCTTCACCATCTTTGCTGTCATCAAACTTGTCTTTTTCATCTTTTCCAACTTCATCCTCATCTTCATCCATGTAATCCAATTCGCCATGATCATCAGCTATACTAATATGAGTCTTAACTTTTTCACTATGTTTACTTTTAGCACTTTTTTCAGAGACTAGTATTCCTTTCTGTGGTTTTTCATCATCACTAAAAGAATCATCGTCAGATATGTCTTTGTATTCCTTCTCCAATCGCTGAGCTGGACGGTCATTGAATGAAGAAATGCCATTTGGAACCTTACTTTGTGACTTTTCTCCATCTTCTGATGGTGACCCTGGTCCATCAGGGGATTTTGGACCCTTTTCTCTATCACTGGGAAAACTTTCATTTTCAGACACAGGAGAAGGGGCAGACAATTCACCTTCAGAAGTAGGGGAAGCAGGTCCACAGAGATCATATTTAGAGAGTTTAGTTTCCCCTTCTTCCAGTTCCCCATCACTTTCATCAGAAACTGGAGAAGCAGGTCCAATCATAGAATCAACTTTTTTATTTTCACTAACTTCACCTTGTTCTTTATCACTCAAATCAGACACAGGGGAAGTAGGTCCAAATGCAGATTCAATAGTCTTTGATTCAGTTATTTCCCCTAGTTCTTTATCACTTATATCAGAAACTGGAGAAGCTGGTCCCAACATAGAGTCAATATTTTGTTTAGAACTTTTTGCTTGCTCTGTATCACATGAATCAGATACTGAGGATGCAGGTCCTAAAACAGATTCTTTATCTCTACTTTGGGTTACTTCCCCTTCTTCCTGTTCACTGTCTGTATTATCAGATACTGGAGAAGCAGCATCTACAATTTCACTCTTTTTCAAACCATGGGAAGTTTCTTCTTGTTCAAAATCACTCTCATCTGAAACTGGAGAGGTTGGACCAAGCATGTCATTCTGTTTTGATTCAAAGTTTTTAAAATCTTGAGATTCTCCGTCATCTGAAACTTGGTCCAACATATTACTTGAATCCATTGGTGGACTTTTTTTAGCTTCTCTTTGAGGTGAGCTTTCGATATCACTGTTTTCAGGTGAATCAATATCTTCTGTTTGTTGAACACTTGAAATGTGACCATCTTGGACGTTATTTTCTTCAGATAACTTTCCATCTGATTCATCACTTTGACTTAAATTACTACTAGAAACTTGCTTATCAATGTTTTCAGTGGTAGTTTCTTTTGACCTATCTTTTGGTTGTGAATGTTCAATATCAATATCAACATTACTGGATGTCATTTCTTCTTGATTACTATCAAAATTTTCTTCATCTGAACTTATATCAGACTCCTGATTTTTCACTTCTTGATCGTCAATCGTTTTTGGTATTTCTTCATCTGAACTTTTACCCGACTCCTGATTTTTCACTTCTTGATCATCAATCTGTTTTGGTGATTGTGTTGAGGTATCAAAATTCTCATTGTTAGCCTTTTCCAGAAAAGATTTGTCAGGTGAACTTGTTAAATCTAATTCATTATCAGAGTCTTGGTCTTGTTCAACTAGAGTTGTATCCTTTTCATCTGCATATACTGAATCATTCAATTGTTCCGATTTAATCTCTTCACTGTCAGTAACTCGTGATGTATCAAAGTCACTGTCTTTTAAATCTGACAGAGCATCCATTTTATCATCTATATCTGAACTTTGATTACAAATGTCTAATTCACTAGCTTGTGATTGTGACACGCTTGCGTTTATTTCTGTGCTTATATCAGCAGAAACCGGAGATTTCATGTCATAGTCCTGTGATTCATCTAACTTGCTTTCTTTTTCTTCAAATTCCATTTGTTCTTCTTGCTGAGAACCATTTAAATGGTCTTCTTTAGAATTAGAACTTGGAGATGATGGCATATTCAGATCAACATGGTCTTCTTTAGAATTAGAACTGGGAGATGATGGCATATTCAAATCAACATTGTCTCCTGTGACTTCATTTGTGTTTCCATCTTCCTGTCCTACTGATTGTTGTCGATCATTATGTGAATCGTGTAAGCTGACATCCTTTGTCTGTGGTGATACAGGAGTTTGCTGATCAGATGGTGACGATGGACTTGTATCAACCTCCATTTAAGATGAACCTTTAGATCTGAAAAATATAATACAAACCATTAAAATAAGGTACAAAATTGCCCAAATTTCAATTTTATTTATGGCTTCCAGACACCCATCATCTGAAATTTATTCTCATTTATATTATTTGGCAAATAGGGTAAAAATATAACAAAAAATCTCCATGCAAATAAAAATTAAATCTATTATCAAGCAAGGTTTTTGTTCAAGTCAGGGCACACCATAGTGCCTATATGTTTTTAATACTTGGTGATGCATACATGAATCTTAATTAAAACTTTAAATGCACCAATTAAACTACCTGAATTTCTTGGTAAGCGCCTTAAAAAGAAGCCTAATGGTATGCAAGGCTAATCAAAACTCTCCACTATTTGAGTATCAAACTTTTAAATAATCTGGCATCCAGAAAAATTATTACTTTTAACCTGACTTATTGCTGTGGTCCACAAGAGCATTTCCCAAAAAATATATTATATTTACACATAAGGATATTCCATGATAGTATGTCTTTATTCAAATTGTGTTTTTTGGGGGATAGCTGGTCACAAATTCTGCCTAGTTAACGTCACATTTTTTATCTTATACTTTACCAAACTGAAAGCCTTATGACCATGCTCAAATCTTCCCAAGGACTAATAAAATACTTAAGTTTGCACTATCCCTACCAAACTTGAATTTTAAGGTCAAACTGTTTCCCTGGCCCTGTTAATCAATGTTTGAAGTTGAACAATCAAAACTTTCAAAAAAAATATTCGCAAAATCTCAGGTATCATTTTTATTTTTAAAGTTTTAAGACCAAACTGATATTGAGACATCTGCAATACACCTTATCGCTTATCCGGGCTGAACAGGCCACTTGAATTTTTGACGCATACAACCATCACTTTTCCATTGTGGCATCAGATATTTTGTTTTATGACATCAAAATTTTACGGGAACCTGTGTGATATCTAGTTGTGGTGGACAAATAGCAGGAATAGCAATACACCTTATCGCTATGTGTCCGCAATTACTGGATATCACACAGGTTCCCTTAAAGTTCATCATAACCTTTTGGCTAAAATGGCCGTATTTAAACCCCAAATTTTACTCTGAGTACAGACTAACCTATACACCTGCAACAGTTTTAAGGGATGGCAGGAACTAGATATATAAATTTTAAATGCATTTTATGTTTCAGAAAATAATAAACTTTTCTAGATTTTGCTATCCATTTTTTTTCGTTCCTGCAGAAGGTGCAAAAATTAACTAAGTAGTGAAAACGATTGAGAAGCTCCCCTCGTATAATCAATGTTGTGAGTAGTATTGATTTAAATGGACAATAGATGGACAATAGACACCTGTTAACAATAGGTGATTTAACAGGTTTAAACTGTGTAACTGAGTGGACCGTATCAAATGAAACTCGGTGTTTGTTTATTTTGCTATCTTCTGCAGACTGGAAAAAAAATGCACATCAAAATGCAGGTAAGTTTTTAATTTTCTGAAACGTAGACTTCATATAACTTTTATATATCTAGTTCCTGCCATGCCTTGAAACTTTCCTGGATGTACCAGTTTGTCTGTACTCATAGTAATTTTTGAGGTGTAAACACGGCCATATTTTTCAATTCCTTATGATGAACCTTAAAGTTTTGATGTCATATAACAAAATATCTGACCCCACAAAGGAAAGTAATTGTTGTATGTGTCTAAAGTTCAAGCGGCCGTGTCAGCCGGCCGATAAGGCAAATAGCGATAAGGTGTATCGACCAAACAAAGGGAAGTTTACATGTAGATTTTTCATACACAGAGTATTTAACAATTATAATATGGTTTCTGCGTCACTGAACTATATTTAATGTTACATATTGTTTTTCATTCTGTTACACTCTTCATTGTCAAGGATATAATGTCATAAACAAGATTTTAAAAGTGTAGATATTTAATATAGTTCATCATCATAATCCAGGTAGAATCCAGGTAGGTAGAATCATGTTGGAACTACATAGAAAACATTATAATTGAAGACAGCAAACTAAAAGATAGTAAACCAAGCAAAAAATTTTGGTCATTCATAAAAAAACAAAAAAGTGAAAATATAGGTGTATCACCACTAAAGGTAAATGGTATAACAAAAACAAACCCCCAAGATCAGGCTGAAGCACTAAACCATCAATTCCACTCAGCATTTACCACACCTAAACCTTTGAAATTATCTCACATTTGTGAACTAAAATCATTAAAATCAGCAACACACAAATTAGAAATGAAGCAAATAAACATCACCCCAGAAGGAACATCTAAATTACTAAAAAACTTAAACCCATCAAAAGCAATTGGTCCAGACAAAATATCACCTCATTTTCTAAAAGAAGTTCATCATGAAATCTCACCTATTATATCTGACTTATTTAACTCATCAGTAAATACAGGAACAGTACCAAACGACTGGAGAGAGGCCTTGGTTACACCAGTTTTCAACCAGATGCTCCGCAGGGCGTAGCTTTATACGACCGCAGAGGTTGAACCCTGAACAGTTGGGGCAAGTATGGACACAACATTCAAGCTGGATTCCGCTCTAAATTTGGATTGTGATTAAATAGTTGACACAGCATAGGTTTCTGACACAGAATGAATGTATTCAAATGAACTTAAAATTTTTGGTTTTCTCTTAGAGCAATTCACTATGCTGTTGAATATTAATCCTCTCAAAAAAATGGTTGAAGAAATTTCTTTTTATTTATAAAAATTTCAAATGAGAAAAATTGAACCCAATTTTTTCATCACATCCCCCTTTCCCTTATTCCAAAACTAATTTCAATTAAAATATTCTAATGGAGTTTGCAACAATTACTACTCATTTAAATACATCATAAAATAATAAGATGTAAAAAAACTGCTTGTTATCACTGAATGGTAAAGATTATCTAAATTTATCAGTTGGTAGTAAAAAGTGAATATACATTGTATATTGTATTAACAAAGATTTAAGTTGATTCTGGACAAAGAAAGATAACTCCAATTAAAAAAAATTCTTGCAGATATTTCTTGCTTACTTTACTGGACAAAGAAAGATAACTCTTAATTAAAAAAAAAATTTGCTATTTCACAATATTGTGAAATTAGATATTTCTTTCCATTGCACAATGCTGTGCAATTGAAAAGACTTGCTATTGCACAATACTTAATATAATAATTTTAGATCCTGATTTAGACCAACTTGAAAACTGGGCCCACAATCAAAAATCTAAGTACATGTTTAGATTCAGCATATCAAAGAGGCCCAAGAATTTGATTTTAGTTAAAATCAAACTTAGTTTAATTTTGGACCCTTTGCACTTTAATTTAGACCAATTTTAAAACTGGACCAAAAATTAAGAATCTACATACACAGTTAGATTTGGCATATCAAAGAACCCCAATTATTCAATTTTTGATGAAATCAAACAATGTTTAATTTTGGACCCCGATTTGGGCCAACTTGAAAACTGGGCCAATAATCAAAAATCTAAGTACATTTTTAGATTCAGCATATCAAAGAACCCCAAGGTTTCAATTTTTGTTAAAATCAAACTTAATTTAATTTTGGACCCTTTGGACCTTAATGTAGACCAATTTGAAAACGGGACCAAAAATTAAGAATCTACATACACAGTTAGATTCGGCATATTTAAGAACCCCAATTATTCAATTTTGATGAAATCAAACAAAGTTTAATTTTGGACCCTTTGGGCCCCTTTTTCCTTAACTGTTGGGACCAAAACTCCCAAAATCAATACCAACCTTCCTTTTATAGTCATAAACCTTGTGTTTAAATTTCATAGATTTCTATTTACTTATACTAACGCGATGGTGCGAAAACCAAGAAAAATGCTTATTTGGGTCCCTTTTTGGCCCCTTATTCCTAAACTGTTGGGACTGAAACTCCCAAAATCAATACCAACCTTCCTTTTGTGGTCATAAACATTGTGTTTAAATTTCATTGATTTCTATTTACTTTAACTAAAGTTATTGTGCGAAAACCAAGAATAATGCTTATTTGGGCCCTTTTTTGGCCCCTAATTCCTAAACTGTTGAAACCAAAACTCCTAAAATCAATCCCAACCTTTCTTTTGTGGTCATAAACCTTGTGTCAAAATTTCATAGATTTCTATTAACTTAAACTAAAGTTATAGTGCGAAAACCAAGAAAATGCTTATTTGGGCCCTTTTTGGCCCCTAATTCCTAAAATATTGGGACCAAAACTCCCAAAATCAATACCAGCCTTCCTTTTATGGTCATAAACCTTGTGTTAAAATTTCATAGATTTCTATTCACTTTTACTAAAGTTAGAGTGCGAAAACTAAAAGTATTCGGACGACGACGAAATTTGCGGTCGTATAAAAAGGGAGCAAAATCTAAACCTGAAAACTACAGGCCCATCTCTCTAACCTGTATCCTTAGTAAATCACTAGAACATATAATTGTATCATCCATAATGAAACATCTAGACATTCACGATTTACTATATCCACTGCAGCATGGTTTTAGATCAAAAGTTAGCTGTGAAACACAACTTTTAACTTTTACACAGCAAATACTTGATTATATGGCAAATGGTAAACAAACTGACGTAGTTGTCATGGATTTTTCAAAAGCGTTTGATAAGGTGGACCACCAAAGACTTATTCTTAAACTGAAACGCATGGGAATAAATAACAAAACAACAAATTGGATAGAGGCATGGTTATCACATAGATCACAAAAAGTGGTGGTTGACAGTCACACATCAAATAGTTGTCCTGTATTGTCAGGCGTTCCCCAAGGCTCTGTTCTCGGGCCATGTCTGTTCTTAATCTACATTAATGACATGCCAGACAACCTCAAAAGTAATGTTCGCCTCTTTGCAGATGACACTATTGTGTATCTAACAATCTCATCATTAGATGACTGTCACACCCTTCAATCAGACCTACATAAATTGGAACAATGGGAGCAAGAATGGCTCATGTCCTTTAACCCAGACAAATGTGAAATCATCCACATAACAAGAAAACATAAACCAATCATCTATAAATACACACTACATAATCATATTTTAAAATCAACAAACAAAGCAAAATATCTTGGTGTTTCCATCACAAACGATCTGACATGGAATTCTCATATAAATGACATCACGAACAAAGCAAATGCATCACTGAGATTTATTAAAAGAAACGTCAAAACTAACAGCATAAAAACAAAAGAACTGGCTTACAAAACATACGTAAGACCAAAAATTGAATACTGTAGTGTCGTCTGGGACCCCTGGCAGAAACAACAAATACATAAAATTGAAATGGTACAGAGAAGAGCTGCCAGGTATACACTAAACCAATACAGCTATCAAAGCAGTGTAACAGCCATGCTTGAACATCTAAGATGGCCAACATTACAACAAAGAAGAAATCTTGCATCCGTCACCATGCTATATAAAATTCAACACCAATTAGTCTCCATCCCAGTAAATACATACCTAATACCATCCAAAGAACATAAATTTATACAGCCATTCTCTCCCACAAACTATCATTTATATTCATTTTTTCCTAGAACAATAAGGTTGTGGAATTCCCTAACATACCAAGTAGCCTGTAGCCCAGACTTAGAAGCTTTTAAGTCTGGTGCAAAACCACATATGTATTGCTAAATCAAACCATGTTTTTATCTATATACAAAAATTAAAAAAAAAGTTTTTTCTTGAAATTATTGTAAATATGTTTAGTTTTAATTTGTTTCCCTAGTATGTGCCTTCTTGTAATCCTCAACATATTGAAGTTAAGATGATGTCATGTATGGGTTTTAAAGCACCAGAAGTTGTCTCCCCTTCACTAATATACCTATCTAAGGTCATTACCGAGTGTCGTATGTTGTTAAGGGTAATTTCGCCAAAACTTTACAAATGTTTATATACACAATAGAGATATCTTTAACATACAGCTTGTACCGTTTACAACATGCAAGTTTATCGACCACGATATAATTTTCTTGTATTTTTATACCGAAACGAGAGACGAACGGACGGTGACAGCGCGTACTTACCACACTACTAAAATTACAGCTGTATAGAATTATTACTTCTTTTCATCTTTTACTTGAAGGGTTCATGCTCTTTTATTTAAAAAGGTGCTTATTTCTTTATTTTTAGTTCAAGATAGACACATTTTCGTTAGCTATTGATGTCGCCATTCAGCGATTTTCATTGGACGCAACCGGAACACGTGGGAATAGTGAAAGCGGATCCTTTCGTAAAATATAATCTTTTCGTGCATCTGGGGTGGATTCAATGCTTAATCTAGAGAGTTTCCAGTTACAGCAACAAACATGGACGTCGGGGAACTTTTATCCAAGGCTTTGTCCCACAAGGTTTATTCCTTACTAATATCATGTATCAAATCAATTGTGTTTTTTTTTAATGAAATATAACAATCATTGTTATCAAGAACCAATTTAAGATTTTTACATATAAGTCATCTAAAAAGAAGATCGGTTTAAAGTTAACACACATAAAAATAATGATTTTTTTTTAAAGAAAAGCAAACTGACAAATTATTATGACATGGCTAAGAACTGAAAACAACATTAGGACACTGTGATTCATCTCAGGTGCTCCTGTAGCTTTTACAGATCCTTCTTCACATGCGTCACCTGTCATGTATCTCAATTACAAACCTATTGCAACTAAAATTTTCAATTACCAACACGTTTTGCAGGATCTCAATATTGACGACTTCAAGTCTAAACCTCCTAACTGCACTTGTGCTAGTTCCCAATTCACATATAATCCTGGACATCTTATTACCGCTGACCTCAACATTGTTAATAACACTTCTCTACCAAATGTGTTATCGAAAGGTGCGAAATATTGTGAGCCTAAATTCATCAATTGGAAATACAACTTTAAAATTTTGATGGATTCATTCGAGGATTATGCCAGGCAAAAGGCTAAGCGCAAGAAGGAAGACGTAGACACTCTTTCCAAACGGATTAAGACAGTGAGGTCTGACATTGATACAAATCAGAAGTTAGCGGTCTCACTAATTAGCGACAACAAGAATTTTAGCGACAACAAGCGACAAGAAGCGACAACAAGAATTATTTTAGCGACAACAAGCGACAAGAAACTATTTTGCGACGAGAAAACATATTTTTTTAAATAAATTAATTATTGCAATAAATATGCAAAAGAAAATAATTTTAGCGACAAAAAAGTTAAAACTGATAAAAATATTATATTCCATTATGCCCGCTCCATATATATCTCCATTCGTTTATTCATACTTTGACTTTGATAAACAGATGCATACATATTCTTCATATTTAAAAATAAAAAAATGAAGCTAAATCTCTTTCTTCTTCACAAATGTTTAATTTCTTCATCTACCAATATTTTAAGTTATATGGTTCGCTACTGACCCCATACGGATCCATAGAGGGTTAGTAAAATCCAAAGGGGGTGAGGCCGGAGGCCGAGTCCCCTATGAATTTCATTCACCCTCTATGGATCTGTAGGGGGTCAGTAGTTAACCGTATAACAAATTTATCGGACGCTGGACTTTTTCTGCGGCGTGTTGTTGAAAAATAATCAATGAAACACAACAACATTAATAGATGACGTCGCCATTAACGTGTCATGAACCCCATATATGAAACTTACTAACCCCATACGGTCTCATAGGGGGTCACCACGTGACGGCGTTTAACCAATCACAACGTGATAATTTATCTGTGGTCCGATTAATACTAATATAAACTTCACAATCTCTTTCTTCCTCACAAATGTTTCATTTCTTCGTCTATCTATATAATAAAACATTTTAATTAGACATATCTGCTCGTATATTTAAAAAAAAACATTACATACAAATTTTATATATATATCTAATAAAAAAAATGTTTCTTGTCGCTCAATAGTCTTCTTGTCTCTACATAGTCTTCTTGTCGCTTGTTGTCGCTTAAATAATTCTTGTTGTCGCCTGTTGACGCTTGTTGTCGCTTCTTGACGCTTGTTGTCGCTAATTAGTGAGACCCGAAGTTAGCAATATCCTTTAACTCTACTTTCCGCTATATAGATGATGTTCTTTCACTAAATAATTCAAAATTTGGTGACTATGTGGAACACGTCTATCTCATTGAACTAGAGATGAAGGATACTACAGTTAAGTTGGTTAAATATCTTGACTTACAAAAATGTACATCTAGAAATTGACAATGAGGGTCGGTTGAAAACAAAACTTTACGTCAAAAGAGATGATTTCAGCTTTCCAATTGTGAACTTTCCATTTCTAAGTAGCAACATTCCAGCAGCACCTGCATACGGGGTATATATCTCCCAATTTATGTGATATTCCGGTGCTTGCATTTCCTATCATGATTTTCTTGATAGAGGGTTGCTGCTCACAAGGAAGCTATTAAACCAAGAGTTTCAAATGGTGAAGTTGAAATCATCCCTTCGTAAATTTTACGGACGCCATCATGAGTTGGTTGACCGTTATGGAATAACCGTTTCACATATGATATCGGATATGTTCCTTACGTTGTAACTATAATCCCCTTCCCTTTCATGAATGTGACCTTCTGGATTAGACTATTTACAGGATTTGATATCACATAAGCAACAAGATGGGTGCCACATGTGGAGCAGGATCTGCTTACCCTTCTGGAGCACCTGAAATCACTCTTAGTTTTTGGTGGGGTTCATGTTGTTTATTTTTTTATTTTCTATGTTGTGTCATGTGTACTATTGTTTGTCTGTTTGTCTTTTTCATTTTTAGCCATGGCATTATCAGTTTGTTTTAGATTAATGAGTTTGACTGTTCCTTTGGTATCTTTCGTCCCTCTTAGTACATACCCAATGTTTATGATTAGTTTCAGGGGTGTGGAAATGCTATGCCCGACTCGTACATTTGAACAACCGGACAAGTAATTATTTTTGTCTTGGTTGCCCGTGGACAAGTGAAAAAATATACAAGACAAAGTTCAAATCCAACAAAAACATAAGATTCATTTCAAAATGTATAAAGATGTTTAATTTATGTAAAACAAACCAATGTTCAGCAAGTAAAAACATCAATGTTCATGGCGATAAAAATAACATGATACCGGAAATAGATAGATTTCCAAAATAAATAAAAAATAAGTATACTAACCCGAGTTGCCTAACATTGCATTGGCTTTGTCCATTGACCCGGGATCGTCGATTAGGTTTTATCCATCTTTTACCGGAAGTTTTATTTCTTTAAATTTTGTATCGAGATTCAGATTGATAAATACGTAATAAAAATGTGGGCAAGCAAGACAAAAAGAGTCACGAGTCGAGTAGAAAACTTTAATGCAAATGGAGTACACTGAGTTAAAAAAAAAAAAAAAAAACGGTTGCGAGAATTTCAGACATTGTGGATTTCAGATTGCCCCTGGCTCTCTATGGTAATTCGGAAAAAAAATGAAGTTTTTTTCTTATTTATAGATGAAAGGTCAACAATAACATTATATGTTGTCAAAGTGGAAAATAGAAGGGACGCTTATAATTCCCATCAAGTCAATAATAAATAATCAAGAAAAAATCAAGTGTGAGTGTGTCAGTTGAGAGAAACACCACAAAATCAATAGTTTATCTATTATTTTATAGTTTCCTCAAATTTAGTATATATACCTACTGGCCAAAATTTTAATTCAAAAACTGCTGCAAAATTGTCCTTTACATGTCATTTCATTGGTTGGTTTGCTGTTAGGTTTCTGTCCCATTGATGTTAACCGGGCCATTTCCTACTTTCCTAATTTTTTACACATAGCCTAGGTTTCATTTGTTTGTGATGCACAACAGTGCTAAGTAAGAATCATATATTAGCTAACAAGAAAAACTTCAATATTTATTGGGATCATCAGGGCAATTAAAAAAAATTCCGGACAAGTAAAATTTTAGGTTTCCCTTGCCTGGGGTCAAGTGCTCACAACAAATATTTCCACACCCCTGAGTTTTAACTGGGACTTTTATACTAACGCAGTGTAACATAACTGGAAACTGGTTGATCTGATGAGCTTTCAATGCCCCAATAGCAGGATTATTGATTTTTTGTTTTGATTGACAGTTTATTGTGTCACACATTCGGTACATCATGTACATATATATAAACAATAGATTTCAGCAAACAAGTCAGCCAATAGAAAACTGTTATAAATGGTTGATTTGAAATATAGAATAATTATTAAATTAATAAGTCTGTGCAGATGAGGGGATTGAAAAAAGAGTTCATTAGTAGAATGAAAATTTCAGGAAATTGTCCAGAAATTTTTCATTTTTTTTGGTTTCTTTTTTTTAATTTTTCTACCGTAATTGGGGACTTTATCCCCATATTAAATATTCAATGAATAACAAATTGTCTAAAGGCTTATATTCAGACTTCAGCAAACCATGAAATGAAATATTCACGAACATATAAGTTTTCTTTAATCCACGAAAATTGGTACCCATGAAATTAAATGAATCCACCGTAATTCATATAACAAAAGCTACCCAGGTCTCAATAAAAAGTGCAGGTAAAGTCTCATTCTAATGGTTTTGAAGTAGATATTATTACACTGATTGGTTTAACGGTTTCCAGTCCTGTTAGTATAATCTGTTCACGACTGTTGCTTGCAACTGGCATTTGTTGTCATGTTGATTTGAGGAAGAGGACAGATTGTGGTTATGACATAGTGCGAGCGGAAATCTTTTCAAGCTGACTCACACCACAACTGAGAATTGAAGAACAAAGCCACTATTAACGTTGACAATCCCACTGAAGCTTGCAAAACAATACAAACATTAAAGTCTATTTATAAAACTCCAAAATAAATAAAATGTTTCAACATACCTTAAAAGATCCTACTGACAAATTTAGTGATTTTTTGTCGAGCCTGCAACTTTTGTTGCAGAAAGATTGACATAGGGATAGTGATCCTGCGGCTACTGCGGCAGCGGCGTTAGCTAACTTCTTAAAAGCTTTATATTTTAGAAGCTAGAAGACCTGGATGCTTCATACTTGATAGATGCCTCATGCTACGAAGTTTCCGTCAGTCACATGTCCAATGCCCTTGACCTCATTTTCATTGTTCAGTGACCACTTAAAAAAAAAGTTCAGATTTTTTGTAATGTTGAATTTTCTCTTATTATAAGTAATAGGATAACTATATTTGGTATGTGCGTACCTTGCATTTGACCTTGACCTCATTTTCATGGTTTAGTGGTTATAATTAAGTTTTTGTATTTTGGTATGTTTTTCTTATACTTTATGCAATAGGTCTACTATATTTGTTGTATGGAATGATTGTTAGCTGTACATGTCTAGCAGGCAGATGTCATTTGACCTTGACCTCATTTTCATGGTTTAGTGGTTATAGTTAAGTTTTTGAGTTTTGGCCTTTCATCTATTATTATATGCCAAAGGTCAACTATATTTGGTGTATGGAAATATTTTATGATCTATATGTCAGTCCTGCATGTTTTATTTGACCATGACCTTAATTTCACGGTTCATTGCACAGTGTTAAGTTTTTGTGTTTTACCTTAGTTTCGACAAAATGCATACCTGTCAACTTTCACGATTTAGGCGTGTACTACACTATTTTGACCCTTTGTCATGATTGCGCAATCATGACCATGAAAAACACTTAAAATACCATTTTGTGAAAATGTACACAAATAATTTGATCGTTCCCGATTTGAACTGTGTCCAAGGGAAGACAATTGTGTTCAGACAATCAAATTCTGTGTTTCTGGTGATCAAATTAATTAGCCAACCAAAAACGTTTTCTCTCAAGATTATTCTAACATGCTAGATTTTGAAATTGTGTTGTTTTCCTCTACGCGTAAGTCAGAATTGTAAAATCGTGAACATGGCAGTTGATTTTTCACCTTCAATGAGGTTTTTACACAGATTAATCATGCAAATAAACTTAATAAAAAGGCTTGAAAGCTCATCATACAAATATGATACATGTACTTTTTCTAGACCACAAAACAGCACGTGCAAAAAACGTTGAAAAGAATTGTAACCTTTGAAATTGTTGTCGTGCACTAAAACCCCAATGGGCACTTTTAAAACTTGGCAGGTTTTAAAATGGTGCGCTGTAGAAATTATTTGCTACATGTATTTAAAAATGTAAATGTCACAAAAAAGTAAAAATAAAATACTTGACATGATTTTATACATTACTCAATCTATTTGTAGTTGTCTACAAATTTTATAATCTGAAATGTTATTTTTTTTAACATTTTAGGCTGATAAATCATCTTCTAAAAATCCAAGTATAAAAAGAAAAAGTGATGCTGCTTATGAAAATGGAGATTATGACAAAAGAAGGAGAGAAGAACCAAAAGGAATTACTGATGAAGAAAGAGAAAAAATATTGGAAATGTTGGACAATGAACCAGAGGTACAAATAGCAGCTTCTTCTTGTCATGTTTAGTATAGATAAGTTTTGAATAACTTAACATGAGTTTGAGTTACCTCCCTTGGCCACCACAAGTAAATTGGAACATGGAATACACACAAGTCTGAAAAGATAGCCTAAATAGGTGTTACAGCAGATTTCAGTCAGTATGTAGCTAATGGTAATATCTTTGGTTAGCTTGCTTGTTAGCTGAACCGTGAAGTCATTGTTAGGTTAGGTAAACTACCCTCCTTTAATACTAGACTAGCCCAACAGATAACCAATCTATCACTCTAGGACTAAGCTACTTTAAAAGGAGGGTAGTATACCTTACCTAACAATGACTTCACAGTTCAGCTAACAAGCAAGCTAAACAAAGATATTACCATTAGCTACATACTGACTGAAATCTGCTGTAGTTATGAATTAAGTAAGGCTTAAAGAAAAACATGTAGAAATTATTCAGAAAAGCCCTTTTTCTGAAATTTAGTATTCAGTATTATTACAATAAAATGAATTTTGTTTGACTTATGAAGAAATTTGGGCACTTGGGCCTTTAACATGGCAACAAAAGGAAAGTACTGTATAGCTGGTTGTTAGTTTAAACATATTTATTTATAGTGGATTGGGAAACAAGTTTTGCAACTTATATTAATCCCTTTCCACTTTGCAGGTGCGAGTGCTGCCTTGTAGCGGCATTAGCCTACTCTTTTTCGAAATCTACAAGGGTGTCTTTAACGTGCAAGAGATGTGGCTCTCTTCACTGGTGTGAAATTTCGCAATTTAACTTGAATAAGTTATGCAAAATATTTTGGTGGATTCAAAACTTTCATCAATACCTTTGCATGTGCACTTTTAAATTATCAATTAATTTTGGCGATTTTGTTCTATCCACAAAAATAAGCAAAAATTTACACCTCGCGAAAATAACCTGCTTTTTGGTATATCTTGCTCAATTTGTGTCATATACCATGTCATAATTGTTTGTATCAAGTTTACAGCTGAATAGTAATAGTGCTAATGAGACAACTCTCTATCCAAGTCACAATTTATAAAAGTAAACCATTATAGGTCAAGGTATGGTCTTCAACACAGAGACTTGGCTATCACCAACCAGCAAGCTATAAAGGGCCCCCCAAAAATACTAGTGTAAAACCATTCAAACGGGAAAACCAACGGTCTAATCTATATGAAAAAAAAGAGAAACACTTATGAACCACATCAACAATAGATAACTACTGATCAAACATCAGATTCTGACTTAGGACAGGTGTAAACAATTGCAGCTGAATTAATCGTTTAAATGGTACCAAGCCTTCTACCTTATCTGAGACAATAGTGTAACATCAATACTGTATACTTTTTACATCTTCTTGGTAACCCTTAACTTATATTCTTATATTACTTTCTATATAATCTAAAATATATATTTTGTTTCTGTTATAATTTTTTTCAAAAACCCTTTTTTCGGAATGCAGCGTATCAATGAGGTTTTAACTTCAGCATTGAAGAAAATGTCTTCATACCTGCTGTTGAAATCATGTGTCACTGAAAATGCTAAAAAATACATAGGTCACTGAAAATGTTAAAAAAAAAACATGGATCACTGAAAATGCTTTTAAAAAATTCCCACAGTTATGTATTTAAAGATAAATGGTTGGATTTTTATTTAATTTGGGTTTCTGTTGGGTTTTTTTTCCAGACAGAAGCTTTGGATGAGACAAACTTAAAAAAGATGTTACTGAACTTTGAGAAAAGAGTTTATAAAAATCAAGAACAGAGAATCAAATATCCAGATTTACCAGAGAAGTATGTTTAGAAAAGTAATTTCAGAAAGGCACATCATTGATATCAATGTTGTAGACTATATTATGCATAGAACATACACACATATACAGTTGTTAAAAAAAGAGCATTTACTGCATCAGAATGTTTTCAATTACAATAAACTGAGAAGCAAGAATCAATGCAAAAAAATTAATGAGATAAAAATACTTGTCAAAGTACAGTGAAGAAGTGAACTGCTGTAAACCAACTTATCTTTGCAAGTGATTTATTTTCGTTACTTTCGAGAGTAGAAAAATAACGCGAAAAATTAATCATTTGGAATATGTAAAACTTTGGTCTTTCCTGATTTAACTTCTTCAGTTTAATAAGCAAATCACTAAATTAAAAAGCCGGGAAGTGGTCTAGAAAGAGTAAAACGTGAAATAAAGTATCGGCGAAAATATGTATTGCTATTTTAGTAAATATGATAAACACAGAACAATTAATAGGCAGGCTTCGTGTTGAAGGCTGTACATTAACCTGTAATGGTTTACCTTTATAATTTGTTATTTGGATGGAGAGTTGTCTCATTGGCACTCGCACCACATCTTCCTATATCTATTTAAGAGACCTAATAGAATTTTCATCAAAGTACACATTTTTTATAAGCTTGTTTGTAGACTTTGGTAATACATGTACAACTAAATCAAGTATCAATGAAAAATAAATAATCCATAGTAATTATGATTATATGATTACCGTATATGAAATGACTTACAGTATTCAAAGGGTTGTATATCTAATATTTTCTTTATAATATTTTCTTCTAATCATTTGTCACTTTTCTATTTCTTTTGATAGATTTATGGATTCAGAAATAGAAGTAAATGAGATTATCCAACAGATGCATGTTATTGCTACAGCACCAGATTTATATCATATCTTAGTAGATCTGAACACAGTACAGTCACTTTTACAGTTGTTAGCACATGAAAATACTGATATCCTTTATAAAGAAAATAACTTTCAGAAATGAAAATATTAAAGATAAGAATTTTTTTTTTAGATTAAAACCTTGATATAATCATGCTGCCTTGTTGCACTCGTCTCCCTTTGGTAATTGACAAGGATTGTCAGTTTTCCTTTCGAAGGTTAATGGTTTTCTCCTGGCTTTTTCCACCTATAAAAACTGACCACCACCAAATAGGAAAAATGTGGCACTTTAGGTGTTAAAACACCAACAATCAATTAATTGATATAATTATGGTTTATAATAGCAGGGTTTTGTTTTTTTAATTTTAATGTAAGTCTTAATTGTTGATATTGGTGAGTCATTGATTTTTTGTGTTAGTCATTTTACAATGGGGATAGGTTAACACTTAAAAATCTTATTAAAGTTATTTCCTTAATGTTACCTACATGTATCAATAGCTGTGGTGGATCTTATACAAGAGTTAACAGATGTAGATACATTAAATGAAAGTGAAGAAGGAGCAACTGCAGTAGTAGATAGTTTGGTAAGTATACGAGAAATATCACATATTTTGTTTTTGTCCTATGAGGGGTTTTGTCAAGGGGGTAAGTTTTGCTCTAAAAGATTCCAAAAAGACATTATAGAACATTTTAGATTATATAATGGTATATGGTTCAAAATTGAGGTCAAATACAAAAAGGTACTCATATATTTAAAAAAAAAAAGATATAACCATATAAAAAAGAAGATGTGGTATGATTGCCAATAAGACAACTCTTCACAAGAGACTAAATAACACAGCAATTACCAACTATAGGTCACAGTAAGGACATGGCCATTCCATGGTCATCTGTCTTTTAAAAATTGTCCAGATGACAAATGATACCTAAGTTTTCTTATGTATGATAATGTTATGCAATTTAGGCTTTGTATAAAACATCAAGTCCTATTTTTTACAACACAAAATATTGTATGGTCTAGATACCTTAGGTAAAAGTTGTTTTATTCTGTTATGTTACAGTTAGAAAAGCAAGTTGTTGCAATTTTAGTACAGAATTTAGAAAGACTGGATGAAAATAATAAAGAAGAAGCTGATGGTGTACATAATACTTTATGTAGGTATAATTATGTAGTATCAAGTTACCTAATACTTTATGTAGGTATAATTATGTAGTATCAAGTTACCTAATACTTTATGTAGGTATAATTATGTAGTATCAAGTTACATAATACTTTATGTAGGTATAATTATGTAGTATCAAGTTATATATAATACTTTATGTAGGTATAATTATGTAGTATCAAATTACTTAATACTTTATGTAGGTATAATTATGTAGTATCAAGTTACATAATACTTTATGTAGGTATAATTATGTAGTATCAAGTTACATAATACTTTATGTAGGTATAATTATGTAGTATCAAGTTATATAATACTTTATGTAGGTATAAATATATAGTATAAAGGTGTACATAATACTTTATGTAGGTATATATATAATTATATAGTATCAAGTTACATAATACTTAATGTAGGTATAATTATGTAGTATCAAGTTACATAATACTTTATGTAGGTATAATTATAAAGTATCAAGTTACATAATACTTTATGTAGGTATAATTATAAAGTATCAAGTTACATAATACTTTATGTAGGTATAATTATAAAGTATCAAGTTACATAATACTTTATGTAGGTATAATTATAAAGTATCAAGTTACATAATACTTAATGTAGGTATAATTATGTAGTATCAAGTTACATAATACTTAATGTAGGTATAATTATAAAGTATCAAGTTACATAATACTTTATGTAGGTATAATTATAAAGTATCAAGTTACATAATACTTTATGTAGGTATAATTATAAAGTATCAAGTTACATAATACGGTATAATTATGAAGTATCAAGTTACATAATACTTTATGTAGGTATAATTATATAGTATCAAGTTACATAATACTTTATGTAGGTATAATTATATAGTATCAAGTTACATAATACTTTATGTAGGTATAATTATAAAGTATCAAGTTACATAATACTTTATGTAGGTATAATTATATAGTATCAAGTTACATAATACTTTATGTAGGTGTTAGTATGTAGTATAAAATTAATTAACAAAACTACTGAACTCCAAGGAAAAATCAAAGTGGAAAGTCTGTATTCAAATTCAAAATCTTAAGCACATCAAACAAATGGATAACAACTTGCATCATATTCCTTATATGGTACAGGCATTATTAAGTAAAAAATGGTGGATTATACCTGGTTTTATAGCTAGCTAAACCTCTCACTTATCCCAAATAATCAAAAGCAATACAAATCAAATACTTGAAGTTGCTCAAAGTAAATAATTTCTATCAATATTCGTATATGTATTTTAAAATTTACATGTTGAATTATCTGTTGCAGTTGAAGATAAACTCATCACAGATACCAGGATTAAAATTTCAATTTGCGTCAGACATGTGTTTCGTCTTCAAAAGACTCATCAGTGACACTTAAATAAAAAAAGTGAAAAAGGCCAAATAAAGTACAAAGTTGAAGAGCATTGAGGACCAAAATTCCTCATAAATTTCATTAAAACCTATCTGTATTTCACAAATTTAAAAATGCATTATATGTTTTTGTTACTCAACTGTGTGGGAACTTTTACTTTTCAATGTGTGTTTTGAATCTTTAGCATGTCATTTGTCTTTTTTATTATAGTCTGATGATTTGATTGTCTTTTTTCAGCAATCATAGAAAATGTGACAGAATTCCGACCTGAATGTTGTTCAGAGGCAGCACAGCAAGGTTTAATGGTCTGGTTACTAAAGAGAATCAAAGTAAGAAACCATTCAGACACATTTGTTACACAATAGCCCTAAAGACAATTGGTCAATTCAAAATCTGAAGGCCTATGGGTAATTTCATTGTTCATTGTTCATACCCAAAATAAAAAAAAACTTCACACCATTGGTTGAATTTCTGTTGATTGGGATGTTTTTAACCAATCATAATGTTTTGATGTACACTTTTGAACATTGCCAAGAATGCATTAGATTCTTAAACGGCAAATTACTCTCCTTAGCTTGCTTTCACATAGTTGGTGATCTTCAAATGCTTTATGGATTTTATTCTTTACATCAAGTGATATATTCTAATGTAAATATATGTAATTTAATTCAAGTCCTATAGGTTGCACGTTGTAGATACAGCTGTTTCTCAAAACACGCCTCTTTTGGGGAGATCTTGAATATTCATAGAAAATTAATTTTGTTTACATACTGGTTCCCAGCTATGCTCTCTGTGTTCCATCTCCCAGAGACATAACTTGGGAATGTTACCAGTTAATAAACATGTGCATATTGATTACATTGAAATCTGTGGTAACCTTTCATTCGAGGTAGGGGTAGTAAAGAAAATCAGTGTTAGTTTAAACTCTGAGAAGTTCAGGGCATATAAACGTTGAAAATATGCCACGCAGCCCTATATTTTGACCTTTGAAAAAAATTGTGGTGCATATGAACTTTCAATTCTAGGATAATATTTTTTTCAAAACTTCATAGTAAAAGTGGTACAGTTTTAGCCGTAAAAGGAGTTCCTATGGGAAATTGCATTGTCAATATTTACAGAAATGCAACCTATAATTTGTAATATAACAATAAAGAATCCCCTGTACATGTGTAAACAAAAAGTTTGTCACAGTAAGAAAAAGAAGTGTCTGACAGGATTTCTTGTTTAAAATGAAATTTATACATTCTAATAGTAAGTCCTTTTAGTATCTCAAAGCCTGTCAAAATGGTATTCAGTAATAATATATTTAGCAAACAAAATATCACCATGTGTATTTTATTCTTTAGAATACAGTTAACTCAATTTATAACAAATTTATACAAAATATATGTTTATTTTCAGTCCAAAATACCATTTGATGCAAATAAGTTGTACGCCAGTGAAATTTTAGCTATTATCCTACAGAACAGTGATGGTTTGTATTATGATTAATATTATTATATGTTATTCTGGTCTTAGACAGGATATAAAGTGATGTGACATTCCCAGCTTAGGGAATATATATCTTCAGATATGATTATCACAATATATACCCTGTCTGTGACCTGAAATACACATTTATTCAAATTTATCATATGTTTAGTAGTAAATACAGTAGTTTTGCATATGTGATAAATAGCCTGCTGTTTAATCCATATCGCGCAACTTTGATGCGCACCCTTTATCGCATACCCTTTATCACACCCCTGCCCTTTATCGCATACCCTTTATCGCACCCCTATCCTTTATCACACCCCTACTTTTTTTTTTTTTTTTTTTTTACATAAAGTTAGTTTTACTTTTTTTTTGCTCAAAAAAAAATTTCCTCAATTTTTTTTTAATGACGTCATTGTTTGGTATGTGACATCACGAACGTCGTTTTCATATTGTATGTGACGTCATGAACGTCAAGTTTTCATAGTTTTTGGCACACTAAATGCAACTGTAAAAATTACAAAAATAAACAAAATATTTTTAAATCAACAGCACGCAAATTGTAAGGTAACCAAGGTGCTTCGGATTAGTAATTGATCAGTTCTTTTAAGACCTTTGAAACAAGACAAAAATAGAACTGAAGGTAACCCAGTGCTATGGATCAGAAAACAGTTCATGTAATACTCTTCTGTTGAAACATATGATAAAGCGTATAATACATGGCAAAATCCGTATCACATGCGGTATCACCCTCGACCAATATCATCCCTCGGGCCTAAAGGCCCTTGGGCTGATATTGATGTCTCGGGATGATACGACATATGATACGTATTTTGCCATGTATTATTCTCTATGTACCAAATGCTGAAAAAAATAAGGACACCGCGTTACTAATTTCATGAGTCTTGAGTGCTTTTCTGGATTTACCTTCATCCAAAACAGTCAAGGCAAATATTTGAAAGCCATGAATGTATAAGAACCAAAACAGTTAAAAATCTATATTATTAAAAGTACCTAAAATATAGCAAAATCCATCTACGGTAAAATATTCTGTGCAAACCTGTTATCATCATTTAGCATCACAGAAAATCTGCCAAATATACATTTCTGTATCAGTTTCAGCTACTTGATGACAATATCCCATTTGCAAATTAACTTATGGTTTTAAGAAGATTCTGATATCAATCTTGTTTCACAGGTTTTTATTATAAAAAAAGTTAAAAAAAAACTTTGTATTTTTTTTCAGAGATTATCAATCTGAAAAATCTTACTTATTCAAAATCACTAATACATATTCAATATATAATTTATATATTGTTGTTAGACTTTCATGGAATATATGATACATATCCAGTGCACATCACACATATGTCGTCAACATATTTGAAAATGCTATGTATTTTTCTTCTTCAGAAAATAGATTACTAATCGGTGAATTTGATGGTATTGATGTTTTATTGCAACAGTTAGCTGTAAGTCAGTTTCCTTTATCTTTATATTTCTTAAGATTGTTTTATGTTTTAACAGAAAGCTTTAAATATATATAGCATATATTAAATTGAGAATGGAAATTGGGAAAATTGTCACAGAGACAACAACCTGACCAAAGGGCAGAAAACAATCAGATGGGTCTTCAAACACATGAGAAAACCCTGCACTCAGAGCCAAGCATCAGCTTGTCCCCTTAATACAATTTTGTACTAGTTCAGTGAAAATGGATATCACACTTAACTTTAAAACATATAAATGAACTAAAAAAAACATACAATACTAACAAAGGCCAGATGCTCCTGACTTGAGACAGGCGCTAAAATGTGGCGGGGTAAAATATGATTAGTGATATCACCCTTATATCTCTAGCCAGGGAGTGCTATTCAAGAGCAAAAAATCTTTTTTTTTTATTCAAATGAAAAACAGACTAGTTGATATGTAGTATGATGTGCACCATTATTGATAAGTTTAGTTGGAAGTGTTATGTGTTACAGGATCCATCGCTTTTTTAACTGTGACTGTTAAATCATACCATGTTGACTGAAGATAGAATTGTACAACACGTCTACATTTTTTGCATTTAGAATTCTTACTCTGAATTTAGATAAAAGTAGTGATATATGGCTTTATACTAATTTTGATTTCTTTTTTAGTCATACAAAAGAAATGATCCATCAAATAAAGAAGAATTAGAATACATGGAAAATCTGTTTGATTCAATGTGCTCATGTTTAATGAGGACAGAAAATAGGGCAAAGTTTTTACGTGGAGAAGGTTTGCAGTTAATGAATCTCATGTTAAGGTGAGTTTTATTTCCTATTTCACAAACATAAGAAACTAAAATATGGTTCCACTTGACGCCATGTCTGTCTTTCTATTTTCCGTCAACTGCTTCTTACAATATAACCTGGCCAACATGATATAGCAAACATGCTGAAAGTGATGTTAAACATCAACCTTCAAACAAACACACAAACTGTTTAGTTCATGCAAAAGTTGGAAAGTGTCACCTACTTTTTTACTTCATTGACTTTGTCCTGTTAATTATAGGTCAGGTTCATCTTAACTTGTACAGAGGTGCCCTAAAGTAAGGAGAAATGAAAAAATATCTTCCAGACAGATATTAAATGCAATAAAAAGACATATAGGGAAAAAAGTGGGTCATTTTGATCTACTTTTAAAGCTTCACAGTTTATACACACTGATTTAAGTTTACTTATTGGGGAATTCAAGAAATATATTATAAGTTTTGTAGTGGTACTCTAATTGATAAGAAAGGCAAATATAGACTAGGTAAGCCTTCAATTTAGTTTAAGCTTTATTGGCCTTCCTTAATCTTTACTTTTAAATTCATACCTTTGTTATAAACATTAGATAAAAGATCTAAAGGAAGCTTTTTTTTTATTTACTTTTTTTATACTGGCTTTACTTTTCACAGCTTGGTATCTATGAATAATTTTTGTTTTTATCTTTTTCAGAGAAAAGAAACTGTCCAGAAATAGTGCAATAAAAGTATTAAATCATGCAATGTCTGGACCAGAGGGATCAGATAACTCACAAAAATTTGTTGACATTCTTGGTTTGCGAACAATCTTTCCTTTGTTTATGAAAACACCAAAACAGGCAAAAGCAGGACCATCTTCAGAGGAACTGGAAGGTATTTTTTTTCTTAAAAATAAAAAAAATGTTATTTGTAGGTTATAACCTATATAGTCAAAATGCTAACTTAAAAAAATCAATATATGTTTAGCTTTGTACAAAAAATCATTGTAATTATACTTTCATTGACAAATTTTATATTTCCAATTACTCACTTTTGTTTTGATTTTAGAAAAAGAGTATGAGTTGTCATTTTTTTTTTAAATAAAAATTTAAATGCAAAGGTAGCCTTCAGGTCAAAATAGCATATAACAAATTTATATCATTTATTTCAGAACACATAACATCTATAGTTGCATCAATGATGAAAAATTGTCAGGCTACTCAAAGGCAAAGACTGGTCAATAAGTATACAGAAAATGATCACGAAAAGGTAAAATTGCTATTCAATAAATGTATTTAGTATACAGTTGATACATTTGTACATCTAATAATACTGTTATGATTCTCTGTAATCTACCAAGAACTACCAATTTTATGTATACTAGTCCACTTTTCAATGGCATATGGACGGATTGTAGGCTAAACAGAAATACACCATTTTTCTATACAGTTTAGTGAGATGGAGCAGTTGACAACATAGAGCATGAATTTAACTTTCCAGTTAGGGAAAGAGATTATAAAAGAATAAAATCTGTTTTGAAATATGCATGATGTCACATTTCACTAAATATTAAATCAATTATGATAAGAAACAATTGATATTTCTGTCACTCAGGAGTTATCTCCCATATTCTAAATTTGAATAACTTTTAAAATGTGACCAGATGGCTATGAATAAAAAAATACATTGGTATGTAGTTGCCAAATTATTTTAAACTTTCTTTTTAATAAAGCATAGAATGGAACTTTATTCTTTCTGATTTATGGTGTTTTTATTTTCTAATACAAATTATTTGGGAAAAATATGGTGTGGTATTAATGGACGATTAATATATATTCTTATGGATGTCTACTTAGGTGTAGTATTTCGGATAATTCAATAGCCTTATTTATAATTTTCAGCATGCAATTATTCATAGTTGATAGTTATAATTTAAACTATGTTAATTTTTTTTAACATCATATTATTGGAAGTTGCAATAATTTTTAATTTTGATGGAAATAGATATGTTTTTGGCATTGATAAGAAAATTGTACTATTGCAAATTGCAGGTAGAAAGATTGTTAGAACTCCATTTCAAATACCTTGATAAAGTACGGACAGTAGATGATCAGATCGAGAGAGAAAAACAGGTAAACGACTTTTTCAAATTATGTAATTTAAAAAAGTATTTAAAATGTAGCTTACAATCGATGCAATTTTTGGGTGGCTGTTAAATATTTCATATTTTCTATACATAACCAAAAAAAACCAACTAATTGCACCAAATGTAAGCTTGAATTTACATCTTATTGCACCAATTGTAAGCATAATTTTACTTCTGTTAGTTGCTCTTACTTAACCGAGTACCAGAATATCCTATGACAGAGTTGGTAACCTGACAAAAAAATCATATGCTCTGGAGTTGATAATATAAAAAAAAAAACTATTGCAAGAAGTACAATGTTTTTCATTGGATTTATCTGAATTTTAAAGTCTAGATATGAAATTGGAATTTAGATTATTTTGCAATAATGAGGAATGAAGTTATTGGTACAGTCCTGTTGTGAAGAATATAAGCTACTGTGGATTAATTCCTTTTTTTGGGGTCCAATTTTTCGTGGATTGAGGAAAACTTGCATTTTCGTTGATATTAAATTTTGTTGTTTTGTTAAATCTGCTACATTTCTTTTAAAAAAATTGTAATTCGTTGAACGTAAAATTTGGGATTTCCCTGTATCCATGAAAATTTGTATCCAATATATATTAATGAATCCACAGTATCTTTTGCATCAAAAAGTTTGGCAACAGATTTATCTCACCATTATATTTGTTCAAATCTTTTTTGCTTCTGTTTTCAGAGAATGAAAAACAGAGGAGAAGAAATAGAAGATGACGATGAGTTTTATATCAGACGTTTAGAAGCTGGTTTATTTACTTTACAGCTGGTAGATTACATTATGCTTGAAATATGTGCCACTGGACCTTCATCGGTATGTAAACAGAAATATACATGTAGTTAAATTTAGGAGTAAAAACTGGTGCAAAAGCTAATCGGAATATAGTGTGCATATGATGAAATCATAATCTTTCAGTCAGTTTAATTGAAGTCTTGAGCTGGCATGTCAGCTAACTGCTAGTAGTCTGTTGTTATTTATGTATTATTGTCATTTTGTTTATTTTCTTTGGTTACATCTTCTGACATCAGACTCAGACTTCTCTTGAACTGAATTTTAATGTGCGTATTGTTATGCGTTTACTTTTCTACATTGGTTAGAGGTATAGGGGGAGGGTTGAGATCTCACAAACATGTTTAACCTGCCACATTTTTGCGCCTGTCCCAAGTCAGGAGCCTCTGGCCGTTGTTAGTCTTGTATTATTTTAATTTTAGTTTCTTGTGTACAATTTGGAAATTAGTATGGCGTTCATTATCACTGAACTAGTATATATTTGTTTAGGGGCCAGCTGAAGGACACCTCCAGGTGCGAGAATTCCCCCTACATTGAAGACTTGTTGGTGACCTTCTGCTGTTGTTCTTTTATTTGGTCGGGTTGTTGTCTCTTTGACACATTCCCCATTTCCATTCTCAATTTTATTCCTGACAAATTTGCAACTCATTTGATAATTTTCTGAAGTCAGTTAGTGATTTTTCTGCATCTTAAAGAACAACCATAATTAGTCAATTAACTAAATTATTAGAATTAACAGCAATCTTGGTGTGCTATTTGAGTCATAGTAAGCACCACCAGGAGTCTGTCATGTGTCATCAGGTCTTTACAGACCACATCAGACATCTTGGTCCTTGTTATGTTGTGAAAAGATTATTGAACAATCCCTCCTGAACAAAAGATGCTACATACCCCAAAATACCTGCGCACCTACATTTGCAAATATGACTTATACACAATAAATGAACAACATAATGGTCATATGGTATTGTAAACAAAACTGAAGGAATTTCTTTGAAGAACAGAAATAATGAAATTTAACATATATAGTTTGTAAAGAAAGTATTTAGTGTTTAGTCTGTAGTTAATGGTAATTCCTTGATATTAAGACTTAATGTGATTGATAACATAAAAATTGTTCCCTTGTTCTTAAAACTGTAGTTATATTGCAGGTTAAACAAAGAGTGATGCAGATTTTAAATATGAGAGGGGGTTCTATAAAGTCAATCAGAAGTATTATGAGAGGTAGGTCACCTTTTATAATGGTAAACATTTCAGTGGTAGGTGAATCACAATTTGTTTTGAAAATATCACAGTCAGTGTTAAAATCAAATTATGAAACTCACAGAAAAGCATGTTAACCAATATTTAGATATACATCATTTTGATATTCATGAGTGCCATAGTACCTTATTTTCAAGCACACTGTCACTGTAGTTTGTTTGTAAAAAGATATGTGGAGTAAAAATCAATCGGACAGCAATATGTGTATAAGTTTTTATATGCATGGTAATCATTGCTGTCATTGTATAAAAATATAAATTTGTATATGATTACAAATGAGACCACCATCAATCAGAGACCAAATGATGGAGATTTTAGCAACTATGGCTGTACAACCTCCAACAATGAGCAAAATCCATATCGCATACAAGCTATAAAGACCTGAACATGTCAAAATGTTAGATGATTCAAACAGAAAGAACCAATTTATGTTCAAAAATTAAAATATATATACAGCAACAAACAACAACCACTGAATTACAGGCTCCTTACTTTGCTTCAGATTTAAGTAAATTTCATTAAGGTTTTGATTCAGTGGCAGGAAAAAAGCATTTAGAATGATGAGATGAGAACTTTTGAATGACAAAAAATATATCAAGGATTTTAAAGGCTCATATATAGTTTCTTATTGTTAAGTTCTGCAATGATTTAAATGAGATATTTGTCATCAATGTCATATGTTTTAAAAAAAATATCAAACATTTTTATTTTCATTACTTGAAATTTCCAGTTTCCTATTGATAGTAAAATAACAAAAATCAAATGGCAAAATCAAAAGTTCAAACACATCAAACTAATGGATAATAACTGTCATATTCCTGACTTTGTACATGAATTTATTCATATATAAAATGGTGAATTAAACCTGATTTTATAGCTAGCTAAACCTCTTATTGATTTTTGTTCTTTCAGAATATGCAGGGAATATTGGTGATGCAAAAGATCCAGAGGCCAAAGAACAAGAACAGGACAGAATATTACAACTAGTGGATAAATTCTGAAACCATTGACAAAACCTTAAACAACAAGGATAAATAAATGTGTTAATCCAAGTCAAACACAAAAATAACAGTGACTTATGTCAATATGATGTATTGTTAAGAGTATATTTAAAATTGACAACATATAAATCTGTGATACTGTCAAATTTCTTATTTGCAGTTCAGGAACAGTGTATAGAGACAGTCAAAATTATTCCACCTATGAGCTTTACATCACAAAATTGTGAAAATATGAAAATTTAATGTTATCAGCTGGCCATGTATGGTAGGTCAAATAACTTGTTATGGATGTTAGTAGGTATCAATAAATCATGAAAATGTATACTTGTTCTGGTATTATTTATGCCCAGTTTTAACAAATCAACAATAGTAATTTTATGTAAATGATGTAGGCATAGAACATGGTCTCTCTTTTAAAAAAAACATAGGGCAAATTTGCAAACTGAATATCGTAGGTAGAATCTATGACCTGATATTTTATGAGACTATGTATTTGTAAGATGTTCATGAAATTTCAGTGGCAATAATTGAAATTAGTTTCAGTTGGCACAGCCCCTCTTAGTTTTCCAATATTCTATGAGTTGTTTTCTCAAAGGAATTGTGGATTTTATGGATTTAAAATCAGCATGTATATCACATATTGAAATAAATAAATACTTCATAAAATATGTACATGTATATGCAAATCATTCCATCTGAGGAAATCGCTGCAAACACAAACTTTATGAGAGATAATCATTACATTCTTATAAAATATTAATCAAGTCTGTTATTTGGTATGCAAGTTTTGTTTACATTGGTTTCTGACATACCGGTAGTCCAATGAGAAATTAAGTGGCTGGAATTTGATTTTAGATCTCATTATATTTTTTTCTGTGATTTTGTTTTAATATAACAAGTAGAAGATGTGGTATGATTGCCAATGAGATCCACCAGAATTTAAAGGAAGTGGATGTAAGCAATTATTAGCCAGCCTGCAGCCCTCAACAATAAGAAAACTGCATACTCTAAACTTCAGGCTAAAGTCAACTATGAAAGGACCTTACATAAAAGATATGAAACAATTCTATTGAGAAAACAAATGATAGGTAAATGTGAAGTAGATAGATTGATTGGTGTTTAAATTCCATTGGCCTTTGTATGCCTTTCTGGACAAAAACTTTGTCCAAAATGAAAAATCTGCTGGAAGACATGTCCACCTTACCAGGACACATTATTGAAAGCCAACTTGACCAGTATTCGCTCTACCTTCTATTACATCAAGTTATTAGCTTTCGAAAGATGGTATAAAGTTGTTTGATATGAATCCAATGGGAGAACTATCTTTTTTCACACCAGAACATATCTACATAATGATATAAGCTGTCTAAATGAAATGAACTTAAATTCATTTTAAATTTTTTAAGGTGTTCATGTCAGCAGTTGTAAATCATATTATTTTAGCTATCATTTTAATTTTGTTTATTTGGCACCCAAGACATATATAAAACAAGAAATAAAGCATATACAAAAAGTTGATTAAGTATAATTAAAAGTTTTAAAAAATATATATATTGCTATGAATTTGTCTATTCTTCATTGGCTAGAAATATAGTTGGAGGGTTTAGATCTCACAAAATATGTTTAATCCTGCTGCATGTTTGCACCTGTCTTAAATCTTGAAGATCTGACTTTTTTAAGTCTTATATATTTTTTATGTCCCATTTATCGGCATAAGGTTTTTCAATCTGTGTGTCTGTTTGTCCCGCTCTAGGTTAAAGTCTTTGGTTGAGGTAGTTTTTGATGAAGTTGAAGTCCAATCAACTTGAAACTGAGTACACATGTTCCCTTTGATATGATCTTTCAAATTTGAATGCCACATTAAAGTTTTGAACCCCATTTCACGGTCCACTGAACATAGAAAATGATAGTGTGATTAGGACATCAGTGTACTATGGACGTATTCTTGTGAAATTTTGGTTGATTAATATATTTTGGAGTTAAGTATGACATCCATTTTCACAGAACTAGTATACAGTATACATTTTTGTAAAGGGGCCAGATGAAGCCAGCCTCTTGGTGTAGGATTTTCTCTGTGTTGAAGACCCATTTGTGGCCTTTCAACTTTTTGGTCTGGTTGTTGTCTCTTTTACACAATCCTATTTCAATTCTCAATCTTATGATCAATATTTTATTCATGTTTTCATGCCCCTGCCTTAGCAGAGGGGGCATTATCTGTCTATATGTACGTCCCAAAGTTGGTTTCTGTTATCTAACTAAAGTTTGCCTCAACCAAATGTTATTAAACTTATACACAATGCTTATTACCACAAATACAGAATTTTGGCACCTAAACATTCTTTTCAAATGAAACAAGGTGCTCCGCAGGGCACCTCTTTATACGACCGCAGAGGTCAACCCTGAACAGTTGGGGTAAGTATGGACACAACATTTGAGCAGACATAATATGAGTTTCTGAAACAAAACAAATTTCAAGATCTTACAAATCTTTTATGCAATATTGTGCAATTAAAGATTTCTTCTTCAAACTTTTCAAAAATTTGGAATTTGAGAAACTTTGGGGGAAAAAAAATGAAAACTACTACCATCCTTCTTTTTTTTGCAATAAGTCCAAAACCTGACATTTCTTTATACATTATTTACAAGTAGTGTAAGGGAGGTTAATCTGAACATACCAAACATTGTGTGTTAACTGTTTTTTAATTACCTTCCTTAGACTGCTTTTAAATTGTCTTAATTGTCCGTTGACCAGATAAACCTTGTTTCCCCCCTTTTTTTGGCCCTAATTCCAAAACATTTTGAGCAATAACTCCCCAAAGTAATTACTAACCATCCCTTAATGGTATGGAGACTTGTGGTATAAGTTCAGAGAGATTCATACACTTAAAACACAAGTTATTGTTTCAAAACTACAAAAATGCTTATTTTGGTCCCACTTTTGGGCCCCTAATTCATAAACTATTGGGACCATAACCCCAAAAATCAATCCCAACCATCCTTCAGTGGTATTGAACCTTCTGATAAAAATGTATAGTGATCCATTTACTAAATCTAAAGTTATTGTGTGGAAACTAAATATGTCTTCGGACAACGCAGACAACGACATGACACCATTATACAACACACTGGCAGTCTTCTAAATATTACTAAATTTTCCATCTTTTCTTAAAATATCAATCCAGTAATTTTTATACGACCCCAAAACATCGTATAATGGTATGTTGTCGTTTTCTGAAGACACATTGGTTTCCAGATAATAACTTTAGTTTAAGTGAATAGATCTTCATGAAATTTTTTCAGAAGGTTCAATACCACAAAAGGAAGGTTGGGATAGTTTTTGGGGATGATGGTCCCAACTGATTAGGAATTAGGGGCCCAAAACAAGCATTTTATAGTTTCAGGATAATAACTTGTGTAGAAGTATTTCAATTGCTCTGAAATCATACCGCAATGTTTAAAACCACAAGTAGAAGGTTTGGATTCATTTTAGGGGTTATGGGACCAAAGTTTAGGAATGAAGTGCCAAGAAGGGGTAAAAACAAGCATTTTTCTAGTTTCAAGACAATAACTAATGTGCAATTGTATGGATCTCTCTGAAATTGTACCACAATGTACCATATAACAAAGGGAAGGCTGGGATTAAGTTTTGGATTAATTGCCCAAGTCATGTAGGAATTAGGGGCCAAAAAGAGGCATGTTTCTAGTTTCCAAACAATCATGACAATTACTTGTGTTTAAGTCTATGGATCTCTCTGAAATTGTACTACAAGGTTCAATACTGCAATGGGATTGAGTTTAAGGGTTATTGCTCCAAGGGGGTTTCAAAAAATTAGGGGGGGGCATAGGCGGATCCAGGCCCCCCCTTTTCAATTTTTCAAATTTGGTTGATTATATAGGGAATCACTGAAGCATGATTGGAGAGCTCCCCCCCCCCCCTTAGGTCAGTTAGAGGCCCCCCCCGTAGGAAAAGTTCTTGATCTGCCACTGAGGGGGAGGGGGTTGTTAACTATTTTTTTAAAGGGTTTCTTTTTTTTTCAAAATTTTTCAAATCTTCAATTACACAGTATTGTGCAATAGATTTGATAGATCTTTAACCACATTAATTTTGTGACAAAAACCTATATTATGTCTGAATTTTATCCAAATTCAGACAGAATCAAGCTTGAATATTGTGACCAAATTTGCCCCAACTGTTCAGGGTTCAACCACTGGGGTCGTACAAAGCTGCGCCCTGCGGAGCACCTGGTTTAAATTGGAGTTATCTTCCTTTGTCCATGATTACAGCTGAATCAACTACAATCAATGCTTTATACAATGCAATATTTAATTATGCTTCCACTGATAAATAAAAGCAATTTTTACCCTTCATTTCTGAAAATATTTTTAAGTCTTTGTTGAAAATTGGAGTTATCTTTCTTTGTCCAGAATGGTAGTTGAATCAACTACAACCTCAATTTAACTTCCTGATAATAATTTAAAACAATGTTTAATATTCAGTTCTTACATGCACTTTGATTACCGTTTCTAGTGTTTTGCCCCTTTACAAATGAAAAAAAATGCTGAATTTTTCGTTTCCATTCTCTTACTTGAGTTTGTCTCAACTTAAAGTAATGAAATTTATATTATGCTTTTTACCACAAAACCCAGAATAAGTTCAAAATTTTGGTAACGTCAATTTTACAGTTCTTGAGTCCCTTATAGCGATATATACTAGCTGGGGCATCATCTGTGTCCCTATGGACTCATTCCCCATTTATTTAACAAATATTTGTATGATCAGATCATTTAAATCTAAATTGATTATTATATATTGATAATAGATTGTGTTTTTTTTAATGTACCTAAAAGTCTCTTATATCTATATTACATAAATTTGTATGGTCAGAATATCAAATGACATAACATTTAAATAATCTCTTTTAATTGGTTAAAAAATCAATAGATTATTGTCAAGATACAATGTAGCTTTGTTGAAAATTACTCACATGTATCTTAAAATATTCTACATTCACTTCCATTGCCAAATTATTGAAATAAATGTTGTTAAAGTTTAAGGAATTTTTCAAAATTATTTCAAGTCTTTGTCTTTGTGAAAAATATTTCTAAATAATCAGTCACTGACATCTAATTTTAAATTGAATTTCATTGTAACAGTATTAAAATACAGTTTCTATGCCAAGTATGAAAATTGAAGTGCCAACTTTTTAGTAAAATGACGCTAAAATGTTTCAATTTAAGCTATTACAATTGAATATTTCAACAGAATAGAATACAAAAGATATGAGGATCTTGATTTTAGGGTAGGGGGTTATTAATTTTTTCGTGCCACTTTTTCTTTATTTTTAAAAGGCCTCTAACAAATGATGGAATTGAAAATTTTGGAATGCCTTCAATATATACTTGGTTTACTTAGGTCTATTAGTTTTATAAAAAAACATGCTATAATTTTAGCAAACTTGGTATGTTTCACTTTGATTCTCTGTAGTTTTTGAGACAGAGAAATTATATCTCCATACAACTTTACCAGAGAATACATAATATAAACAAAATGACAAAGAATACAAATACATGTACATATTGTTGTGATGTTACCTTATTGTTTAAGGTGAGGACCTATTAAAATGTTTAGCCTTCTGCATTTGTTTGCACCTGTCCTTAGTTAGCTAGGAACCTGATGTTCAGTGATTGTTGTTTGTTGATGTGGTTCATAAGTGTTTCTCATTTCTTCTTTTTATATATATATATAGATAAGACCATTGGTTTTGCTGTTTGAATGGTTTAACACTAGTCATTTTTGGTGCTCTTCATAACTTGCTGTTTGGTGTGAGCCAAGGCATTGTGTTGAAGACTGACTTTGACATTAAATGGTTTACTTTTACAAATTGAAACTTGGATGGAGAATTGTCTAATTGGCACACATACCACATCTTCTTATATCTATATAGATATAACTGACTAAACAAGTGAAACTGCGAGCTACTGCTCACTGATGATACCCCCTCTGCAAGTGGATAATATTAATAGTGTAAAAATATGCAAGTGTTCGGTAAACAGGAAGTTGTCGAGTGATGAATCTGAAAACGCATCACACGGTAAAGCTGACTTATATAAATCCTGAAACCAAATTTCAGAAATCCTTGTATTGTAGTTTCTGAGAAAAATGCGACAAAAATATTCATGGGACGGACAGACTGACAGACAGAAGGACAGACAGAGGTAAAACAGTATACCCCACCTTTTTTAAAGTGGGGGTATAATAACCATAAGAAGGCCAACTGAAAACAAGAGTGCACATGCTAAAATGTCTCGCCTTCTTTACTATTTATTGATATGATGTTGATAGTCCTTAAAATAAAGCTTTATTACAACTATCACATAAACAGTAACATTATACAAGAAAACTAAACATTGACCAATGAACCATGAAAATAAGGTCATGGTCAGATGAACCATGCCAGGTAGGCATGTACAGCTAACAATTCTTCAATACAACAAATATAGTTGACCTATTGCCTATAGTTTAAGAAAAAGACCAAATACTAAAACTTAACAATGAGCAATGAACCATGAAAATGAGGTCACGGTCAAATTTACCCTGCAAGACTGACATATGGATCAAAAAATATTTCAATACACCAAATATAGTTGACCTATTGCACATAGTATTAGAAAAAATAACCAAAACTCAAAAACTTAACTTTGACCACTGAACCATGAAATGAGGTCAGGTCAGATTACACCTGCCAGCTAACCATGTACACCTTACAAATATTCCACACACCAAATATAGTTGACCTATTGCATAAAGTATAAGAAAAACAGACCAAAACACAAATACTTAACTGTAACCACTGAACCATGAAAATTAGGTCACGGTCAGATGGCACCTGCCAGTTGGACATGTACACCTTACAGTCCTTCCATACACCAAATATACTAGACCTATTGCTTATAGTATCCGAGATATGGACTTGACCACCAAAACTTAACCTTGTTCACTGATCCATCATATGAGGTTGAGGTCAAGTGAAAACTGTATGGGCATGAGGACCTTGCAAGGTACACACATACCAAATATAGTTATCCTATTACTTGAAATAAGAGAGAATTTAACATTACAAAAATCTGAACTTTTTTTTCAAGGAGTCACTGAACCATGCAAATGAGGTCAAGGACATTGGACATGTGACTGACAGAAACTTCATAACATGAGGCATCTATATACAAAGTATGAAGCATCCAGGTCTTCTTCCTTAAAGCTTTTAAGAAGAAAGCTAACACCGACCCTGCCACCGCCAGATCACTATCCCTTTGTCGAGCTTTCTGCAACTAAAGTCACAGGCTCAACAAAAACTGGACAGTACATCAGATTCTTATGGGTAACCATTTTGGTCAAGCCTTCAAGTGTTTGCTTACATTATATCAAAGTGTACATAAAGACATGAAATATTCAAATATATTTCCAAAATTTTTACTAAATCCATAAAAATTGATACCCACAAAAATAAAGAAATCCACAGAATGAGATTAATATATGTACCACAACTTTACATATAACATGTTTGTAATTGAACTATTCCTCATACCTTTAATAGTTCACTGTACAGAATATTTGCTCATTGTTGAAGGCTGTCTGTGACCAGTTGGTTACATCCTTGACCTTTGTAAATATTTGTTTCATTGGCATTCACACAACATCTTTTTATTTTTTCACACCAATAAACAAACTTTACACCAATCAATGAACCCAAAAAATGAGGTAGAGATCATCTTACATAACCCTGTAACACTGAGATATGCCCATATTAACAACCATTTTAATATATACCATTTGTAGTTGACCCAGGTCTTTCATGAATTGAGAACCCTTGTTTTATCTACGCCATTTGGTCTTTGGTGGATAGTTGTCTCAATACCAATCATACCACATCTTAATTTTTATAATATTAATCCTGGAATTAAACCTGACAACTGGAATGAGGTCTTGCTACAAATAATTCACATCATATATGAAAACGAAGATGTGGTATGATTCACAAGAGACCAAATGACACAGATATTGACAACTATAGGTCACCATAAGGCCTTCGAAAATGAGCAAAGACCAAACAGCACAAAACAAAAATCATACATCAATTATTGTTGACCTGCAGTTTGAATATAGGAAGATGTTTGAATAAGTCAATGAAGCACATTACCAATTGTGCAAGAATAATAATCCTAATTTCCAGAGGGCCACATATGGTTTTCGACAAGAGAAGTTAGAGTCTGTGATGTGAATAAATTTAATAGATAAAATTGTGAATATAGATGAGGAATGTGTCAAAGAAACAACAACCCAACCAAGAGCAGAAAACTGCTTGAGGCTAATAATGGGGCTTCAACAAAGAGAAAATCCTGCATTTGGAAGTTGGCTACAGTTGGCCCAGACTTGGGACAGTCACATAAATAGGGCTAGGTTAAAACTTTGTAAGATGTATTATCACAAAGACACCAGGGTGATTTTAATGTCAAGGTTAAGTCACTTTGATAATATAAGTGTATTTTTCTCCATAAAAATGTTTGCTAACCTAAATGTAAGTTGGAATGATATATGAAGGTATTCTCAGAAATATGAAATCTTGGTCTTTCATGAAAGGCAAGACAAAACTCAAAAGCTTATAAAAACTTGTCAAATTTCTTTACAATATGTGAACATATAAACTATCATCCACTGGGCACTGGTACCATTGTACATGTTTTCACCGAAATAAATAAAATCATTGTTCTATTAAAATCCTTGATTAACCAATAACCAGCATTGTTCCTTCTGGAAACGAATGGTCAGGGATGTCAAGGTTCAACGGAGCTGGACCTTTCCTTATTCTTCCAGATAAATCATAATGAGAACCATGACAGGGACAGAAATAACCATTATAATCTCCAGCCATGGGAACTGGTACACACCCTAAAAAAAAGAATAGTAAGTTATAAAATATATGATAAGCATTGTGAATAGGTTTCAAAACATTCAGTTGTGGCAACTAATTTATACTCTTATGCGGCTTAGCTTAGCGAAAGGTAGTGCGACGTAATCAGTCAAACAAACTTTATAAGAATAACTCTCTAAGGAACGATCGTTTCCATTGGTCAATTCAAACCTTCGACCTCACACCTGCGAAAATAGAACACACGTACTATAACGTTGAATGGACTGATCAATATTCACGTAGCTGGTCAAGGTCGTTTAAAGCTTCCATCGTCGTATTCGAGTACATGATTGTGTTCTTGATTATCCAATCACAATTCTAGCTTTTATAAATGTGCATGTGAAATTCATTGGTTTTATAATTTTCTACAATTGATAACAAAATTTTAAACTTAAAAATCTAAACAGTTTTCACATTGAAATATTTCATTCAAATGTCTCTAGATCAAGGGACGACATCAAAAGTTCAATGCAGGATAAAACAAAATCTTAATTCACATATTTTTTTCATTGACTACACCCTCGCCCACCCCAAGTTACTCATCCTGATTGCCTTTTCTTTCACTGAATGGACTCGATGAAAAATCAAACCGTACTTTAATACAAACACTTTTCATATTATTTGCCGAGTTTTAGGTATTCGACGTAGAATAGTGGTTTTTTTCTGATTCAGTTTAATTGAGAGAAAAAATCCCGAAATTGTTAGTAAATTCATCACATGTTACCAACCATGCTTTGTTAAGAAAAAACGGAGATGGCAAACCATGGCACAGAGGAATTAAAAGTAGTTTATAACTCCAACGAAATACTGTGTGATGTTTTGCTATTCTCGGTTGAAAAACGAACGTAAATTGTATATTCATAATTGTAAATATGTACAAAGTCATGTTAATAGAAACAATCAGTTTAAAAAAAAAGTGTTTATTCATTAAATGTATTGATAAAAAGGTGAGTTTCTTCTTGCACATGCATTTAGTCATCCTTAATTTCTTGATATTTTGTTTATCAGTTTATCATACACGTTTAGTTTTGTATTTCATTTTAAATACGAATACATATACCATATTTGCAAATCCCATACCGCATAGTCAGCCATAAGAGGCCCCGAATTCGAACAAGAATTGTTCCTTATAAACTACGCTTTCTAACAAGTATTATTTATTATTAAGTTCCACACACGCAAAAGAAATAATCTTCGCCGATGTAATATTTCAATTTATTAAAACAACCTGCCTTCACTGAATTCATTCAGGTGCACCAATGATACGATTACAGTTATTTTGTTTCTATCTTTGGGGGACAATTTCCTTCGTTTATGGTACGCTTTTAGCTACATTTTTGTACTGTGTGTATGAGAAAAATAAAAGAGGAATGTCAGTGCAACCCCTCATTAATTGTTGTAATGGATCAGTATTATGAGATACTTATTATAAGTGACTACGACATTGTTAGGATTATAACTTATCGTCAGTATGAAAGAAATTAAAAGTGGTTCATATATTCATCCGTATAAAAGCGGCACATGTATTTTATTTTATCCTTATACTTCTCATCATGCCGGGTACAAGATAATCGAGTTGCTGCATGCATAAAGAACTTAGAATATTACTTTAAACAAAATATCAGTATAATATTTCGACCCCACTATTTGAAGTTAACAAAACATCTATTTAATTCTTTTGACCAAAGGTTTGTAAACTATACAAATCATTGTTTTACGTTCGTAGTAACATAGTAAATTCCATTGTCGGTCACCTGTGTCAATTCACGTGCACACTGACTACATTGTTGTTGTATTTAAATCTTTCGGCCAATGAAATGAGACGTAACAAGTTGTTTGTTTATGATACGCCAGAATGTTATCAATGAACTATCAAATGCTAAAGTTGACTGCATTTTAGTATAATCATACAACATCTTCTTTTTCAATAAGAGAACGGAAATTTATTTTTGGAAGTATGTAGGGACGTAGACTCTACAGACAGACAAGGGTACAGCTTAATGCCACCTCTGTTACGGCGGAGACATAGAAAATAGGAATGATAGACCAATGGAATTGCATAAATATTGTGTATAGTCGAACATGTTATCTTTCAAAATGACTACAGGTGTGAATCTGCTTGTGCATGCTTTTACTTCTAATGAATCCTTCAACAAGGCAACCTAAATATGTTAATCATCATATACACTAATGAACATAAATAATTATCAGATCAATACAGACATGACATATGTAGACAGAATGAGGAATATGGGTAGTAGCACTGTATGCAGTGACATAATTGAGCATAATAATCTTAAATGTTTTTTTTTTGTGCAAACGTAAAATGTTCATCTAGAGGGATTTGTCTCAAATTTGGATGACAGATTAGCATTTTGTTGTTTGTCAAGGCTCACAAATTTGGGTTCATTTGAAAAGCTTGCCCGTATTTTTATTATACTGGTGTGTTTAGTTTTCAGATGAATACATCTGTCTTTTCTCTTTGCTGAATGTAGAATCATTGCAAAATGTTCATAAAAATGTTTTTCATATTTTTAAATTGAAACTTAACTATTGTGAGTTAAGGATTTTATTTAATTTGTTTGGCTGCTATTTGCAATTTATCATTTAAGTTTGTGACATGACAAGCGTGTTTCGAATGGTAACATTGATGTACATGTATGAACACTCAAGTTAATAGAGAAACATAAAAAAAAAACACATCTTTCTTCTATCAATTACTGTGAAAGTACTTTTATTTGTGGGGTACCAATTTTCGTGGTTTTCGTGGATGACTTTATCCACGAATTTAAGTGTCCATCGAAATAAAACAACCATTGTCCAAATTAAGACATGAAAAGATCCCTATCCGTAGCGTAGGTTTGACTACTGATATGATCTAGAGAATATATTTTATGACACCAAATCTGAGAATACTTTAACTGCAGTCACATAACTACAGAATGCAAGAGTATACCAATTTAATCTTTAATACCCTAATCTGTACAAATTTTGATCTTTTAATTCCCATAAAAAACATTTTTGATCGATAAAAGTCAGATTTCCGGTATTGACATGCTAGTATAATAAAGTGTTCATTTTATTACCTCTTAGTTTTCGTACATATGGGTACAATAATTTCATGCTGGGCTTGATTTTGATGAGAATTACATATTTGACAATCCAAGATACGTTTATAGCATTTGTTTATGCTACTGTTTTCATAAGGTGACATGTTTATGGCCTAATTAACACCTTTGATGATCTTTAATCTGTTGATCACTTTACCATTGGTTAATTAGTGTTATCACTACGATTTACATAGTCAATGTTTACTTTGCAATTTCCTTCAATCCAGACTATTTGTAACCTTCCTTTCTACAACTTTTAAATTCTTATCTTAGAAAACTAAAATCCACGAATTTAAAAACCCTCGAACATGTAAATATTTCTCAAACCACGAAAATTGATACCAACGAATTAAAGTACTTTCACAGTAGTTTATAAATGATAGATTGATTGATGTTTAACACCACTTTCAACACTATTGTGCTATTTCATGGCAGTCAGTTTTATTGGTGAAGAAAGCTCGAGTGCCAGGAGAGAACCACCATTCGTCAACCTTTGATAGAAACTTATTAATTTATATTAACCAAATATAAAGTAATAAGAAATATAACTTCACAATCTTTGTACCAATATGAACTAGGTTTCAGAGAACTATATCAATTTGTTAGAACATATAACTCTATGGTACCACAGTACAAGAAGCCAGCAAATTAACAGTCTATTTTAGGTGACAATTACCTAAATGTGTGCAGACTCCTAACATCACAGCCCATTCTGGCTTTTGTGTTCTATCCAAGTCGTGTTGGGGATCTCTTAATGATGCTAAATCAACACCGGCTTCTGTTGCGATTTCTTCTTCTGATCTATGCCTAATAAATACTGGCTTGCCTCGCCATTTTACTGTCAGATTCTCTCCGATAGGGACATCGGCTAGATCTACCTCAACCTTGGCTAAGGCTAAAATATCAGCTGATACATCTATTATTCCCATTAAATCTTGTACAAAGGATTTAGCCACATATGTACCTGCAACTGCTCCACCTGTAAACAAATAAATAAAAAACAATACATATTTAACTGAAAATGCATATTATATAGTTAAAAATACACACTAAACTACTTTTGATGGAAGGATTTTGGTAAGTTCTTTTGGCAATTCTTGGCAATTAAGAGTGGATTCGTACACACCCTGCTACAGGTGATATTGGAAACTAACAGCGTTTTAGTTGACAGTCTAGTTATCATTAATAGTAAGGATCTACCAAGACCATTCCACAACTTAAGTTCCCTTCAACTTGGTTTTAAAGTGTTGCCAGATTGTTGCCTCATTGCCTTTTACTAAATATTACTTCCCTCCATATAATAATGTCTTATAATAAACTGAAATGAATGGGAGGGAAATATTCAATTGAACCAATAATATATTAATAAATTTCAAACTTTTTCAATCAAGTTGTAAATCCCAATGAGGATGGGTCACACAAATGGTGTTGGTTTATCATTCAGCTGAACCTACTATTGAGGAAATAACAGACATTGTTTTAGACTGAATTATTTTTTGCTGTGTCTACAGATTTATAGCCATTTTTTGTACGTTTTTGCATACTGTGGATTCATATAATTTAAATCAAAAATTCTTTATTTCATTTAGAGTTTGCATGAAATATTTGCCATTGGATGTTAAGAAATCAATCAATTAATCAATTTATTAATTTATAAATGGCAATACAAAAACATGACAGTTTAAAGGCAACAGAATATGTGTCCATACTTGAAACTGGTTCCTAACAAATCCAAAGAACAAGAACTAGTGTAATCTAATACAAAGGTGCATTATACAGGGGGAAAACATCCTCATTCAAAAGATGGTAAGAAGTATTTAGGTATTTACATGATTTATCTATGTTTGCTCTGAGTGCATCTGATCTAGTTACAAATAACCTTTTGATGTTGTTTATTATAACTTATACATGTAATTGTGACATCAAATATTTTTTCAGAAAACTGTGTCACTTTCAGAATGGCAGACTTGCAATGCATGTCCTTCTGCTCGTGAAACTGAGCCTAAGGTTGCTTTTCTTAACATTACTTACTTCCAACCATCAAATAGGAAAAGAGTTTCCTTTGTGGTTCTGATTGTCCTTGAGATACATTAACATCTTTAGAACCTGCTCTTTTATATGATGAGTAGTCTGGAAAATTTATATCTGTATGAGAATACCTTACTTGTTGTGATCCTGAAAAAATAAAGTGCAATATTAAAGTTTGTCAGACTTTAAAATCCAAAAGTCTCTCTATGTTTTAACTAAAGCTGTACTTTTAATGTAAATTGAGGCAGGTATAACCTGTGAAAGACGAGCAAGTCTGTTGTTAGCTACCCATGGAAAAAATGTTGGTTTTTTTTATTGATAAAGTCATTTTGATTCATTTATATGACATGACATGTCATGACATATACGGTGTACTAACAAAACTTAAAAAAAAAAAACCCACCATTTTATAAATAACTGAACTTCAATATGACAAAACAATTTTGAATGGGATAGACATCCACACTGTCTAGTGTCCACAGAATCAAAATATTAAAGTTAATTACAGTCTGCACGGTTAGCCACTAGTCCGATGCCCCAGACTAGTAAAATTTAATTCGGACTAGTGAGTTTTTGCAAAATTTTGTTTGGACTACTAAGAAAAATGTCAAAATATTTGTCTTCGGACTAGTAGTTGAAAAAGTTTTTGGTGCAGACTGTAATTATTTTGTTTAAGGACAAGTGTCTGAGAATAATTTCTGGGCCAAACTGTAAGCCTCGCATAACCTTATTGTTACTGTAAATTCAGAAATTCTGGTGTGCATTTATTATTTTCAATAATGTGATTTTGTCAATTTCAACTTAAATGCGATTTTAATTTTTACGATTTTGGGAAAAGTCGTGCTTTATTCAGGCCACGTTTTTTTAATTTGTTGGTTTACGGATTTTCCCCATGAAAAAGTCGGGTCGGTCGGTCAGGGGAAAAAAAAAAAAAAATCTTTCAAGACAGAAAAAAAAATGCAAAATAAATACATTTCACCTTTCTAACAAAACTGAGACTACTATAACACAGAGATTGGTCACTTCCTGTACTGACCAGTCAAATCGTGATTATTTTTGTGTCATCGATAACATCTGAGTCACGTGACATGATGGGTTCGAGAAGATGGAAAAATCCGCCATCTTTGACTGCTGAAGAAAAATAATTATTTAGCGAATGTGTATGTTTAAAGAGGTTTATATTTCGGTAAGTGTGAATATAACATTGAGATAATCATTATTGTTTGCTTATAATCACTTTAAATAGAAAAAAAATGCAGTTATATACTTGAATTTACTGACTAAATCGGCAGGTAATCTCCATTTTTTACCAGTGTATGGGACTGGGTCAATGAGAAATTCGATCATCACTTATAGTTCAGATGAACAATCTGTTTCCTTGATATTTAAGTACAAGCCTTGGTTATAATCCTTTGTACTCGTGTAAAATTTGTAATTTTACGAAATACCGTTTTTTTGTGATCGTGACATTTCCGATTCATAATTAAGAATCACACGTGACAAGTTCGAGTGACAAGGTAAATAAACAACATGAGGTCTGATAACGAATGAAAGGTTCATTTATATTGTTAGTTTAAGAAATTCAGACTTATATTTGGATCTGTTAATAAAATAAAAGCAGTCTTTTAAAAGCAGGGAGAGGGTTGGGATCCTGCTATAAACATGTTTAACCCAGCCACATTATTTAAAATGCTGAAATGGAGGGGTCACTATGAAAACTTTTAAAATATAGAAAAATAAAGTTGGCAGGTAGAACTTACATAAATGAAGAGATTAATGAAAAATGAGAGATGGATGCCCTATTTATAAAATTCCAATGTCCCCAGTCGGCTCCAGAAGCGATGAAGCAGCGCATCTATTTTGGGTAGGCAAATATCCACTTTTTGATATTGGAGAGCTCTGACGTCCTACGGCCCCAGCTTGTCTTGCAAAACAGCAGTCGGACGTCAAGAGTAATCTCGGAGTAATTAATTATGTATGTGTCTGTCCTAGCTAAGTCAGGAGCCTGTAATTAAGTGGTTGTAGTTTGTTTATGTGTTACACATTTGTTTTTCGTTCATTTTTTTTTTTACATAAATAAGGTTGTACGTTTTCTCGTTTGAATTGTTTTACATTGTCTTATCGCGGCCTTTTTTAGCTGAATACGAGGCTGTGATACGAGGTATGGGCTTTGCTCATTGTTGAAAGCCGTACTGTGACCTATAGTTGTTAATTTCTGTGTCATTTTGGTCTTTTGTGAACAGTTGTCTCATTGGCAATCATACCACATCTTCTTTTTAAATTATGAGATCTTATAATGATAAAGGTTCTATACATTTTCATTGATAATATATTCTTTATTGTAGGATTATCCCAGAAAGAAATCATGCATTGGATTTGGAAGAACGTTGAAGTCTACTGGAAAAAGTGAAAAAAAAATAATTATTATTTTAAAATTTCATTGTCATATTGTTATGCTTGTCTCAGTATATGGAGAAATAAATATTTATGAATTTTGATATACATGTTTATTTATATGTTGATGATTTCTACAACTGAATTGCAGAAATTTACATACATGCTTAGTCTGAATGACAGGTCAATTAAAAAACACACAAGTAACCACACATCTTGATATATTAAAGGGAAAGCGACTTTAAGCAATACATGTACTAATACTATTTAAAGAGGAGATGTTGGTATATTACAGTAGAGAAAACGAATAGTCTACATTAACAAAGCATTTTACCAAAAAATCAGATATGACAGACATGAACCACACCCAACCACTGAAATACAGTATGCTGACTTGAGACATAGGTGAAACAACACAATCAGAACTAACTTTAAACATGTTGAAAAATGTTTCATTGCGGGATCATCAGACTGACTGTACATAAAATATTCATCATTGACAGATGAGTTGTGAATTGAATTTTAATTGACAGAAAGAGTGACATCATCATATAAAATCATATTTTATAGTCTTGTTTAGATCTGACCCTGCTTCATCTTTATACATTCTGCAATGTTTTTGCTCACACATATAATTTGTATGATATTTTGATCATTTAGTCATGCAACCTGGAAGCTTTCTTCATATAGAACATCTTGTGTCATTAAACCTGGAACTGCACTATACATTAAATGGTATATAACTAGATTTGTTACACCAAGAAATACAATTCACCAAAAATACTTCTTCAGTTGAGGCGTGGTATTATTTGGAAATTGTCAACGAAAACAATGTGATATTACAAATTTAATTGAGTTTTAGATACTTCATACAACCTCAATCACTAGGGTACAAAAAATTATAATGTACGTCATAAGATCTCATAAAGATTTTGTAAAAACGCAATAAACCCCATATTCGAGAAATATTTGCCACTGGTGCTCTCATGTAGCTTAGAAATTGAAATTTGACAATCCTTCACCATACTTTTCACTGATCAAATTGAAAACAGGATTTTCATTATTAATTCAAAAATGTTGTTTTTGTTTTTTGAAACAAAAATATACCATTTCATCTATTTATATAGTTCATTATGGTATTGGTTTTGGCCATGATTGTTCTAGGCAGTTCGATTTCGGAATTCCTGAAGTTTACTTCTGTGTTGTTTGGTCTCTGAGGAGAGACTTATTACTTACCTTTTATCTTGATTAGAATGTTTGTTCTTCTTAAATAGCCATGGAAACCAGAAACGGAAGAATAATATAAAAAAGAAGATGTGGTATAATTGCCAATGAGACAACTGTCACCACAAGAGACCAAAATGACACAGGCATATACCACTATAGGTTACTGTACGGCCTTCAACATTAAGTATTGTCACACTCGGGCCACTGATATATAGCTTGTCGTTTCGATTGACAAGCAACTGCGGTTGCTGCTTCTTTTGTATTTTTTTGCAGTCTTTGCAGCAGAGACTTTATCCTTGTCAGATTCAATATCTGATGCAGTATAATCACTCCGTTAAAGATCAAGAATTGAGATCGATTCCAATCATCCCAAGATAAAAAAAAATCATTGTGAATTTGAAAATAAAAATGACGACGATTTTGGGGGAACATTTATTCATAATTTTAATTTTTATGGCTTACTATGTGTAAACTGGCCACATACTGATTGATACTTCGACATGATCGAAGATTGAAACAACAGCAGGGTCCAGTTTAGCTTATGTGAAGTTCTAACTCTTTCCTGATCTATTACCCAAGTAAATTATTCATTTGACTTTTATAATGAAATTTTGTGTTTCTAATGTATTTGCCGCAAAATACATTGTTTGCAAAATCTTTATCTAAATTGATTGAATAAGGAATCTTTGATTTATCATTTATTACTGACTATTAAAGGCATCCTTATTAGCTGAATCTTTAATAGGAAGCAATGACTATATGTGATCAGAAATAAACCGCACCACCTAATTATCAAACTGAAAATTAAAAAAAGAGAAAGGGGTTGAAACCGAAAAAAATATGGGTTCAAAAATAAAATTTACGTAGGATAATCTGAATGAGGTTCTTGGTGGGGTTTCTTTATTTACTATAATAAAATATTTAATTTGATTATTTCTGTGTAATTATTCTCTATTTAAATTGTAACACCGAGTTAGTTTCTAGTCTCTATTCTTTATTTGACGGTCCATTTTTCTCCATTCTCTACATGTTTTTTGAATATTGTAAAACCCCATTTATACCCTCCTGAATCCTACCTCCAGTGCAACGATGGTAATTGACAAGGTTTACTGCAATAAATATGTAACATGGGTACTCGTAGTGAGCTGTAAAAATACCTTGTACAAGTATACAAGTTTATTGCAATTAACGGAGCCTCGTGTATCTTGAGGGCACCCAGCTGTGAAACAAATTCACCTCCCATGCTATTGAGACTACCTGTCTTTACAGGTAAAATACTTGTTTATTAGATACAATTAACGGACCTGTAGCAAAACAATGTACCAAACTTTAAGATGGATAAGATTAATCACATTTGCATTTTCGCCGCATAATTAAAATTTATTAACGAACTATAAACTGATTAAAAATATCTAGATATGAATAGTTAAACGAAAATATTAATTATTTATTTTCTTTTTCCCTCTAATTCAATTTTTTTTATGATTTATTTTTAATTATATCCGATACTGAAATAGACAATTAGTAGTCTCGGTGATTAGGTGATGAAATTTGTCGTCTGCTACTGATAAATACGAAACTACGATTGAATACGAAACTACGTTATATTAACGTAGCTGAAAAGGTGGAGACTCACACTACACGATAAATCGGTAGTGACCAATCTCTGTGTTATAGTAGTCTCAGAACAAAACGAAAATAAGTTTCAACACACATGTCAAAAAACGTAATAGACTCGTCCACGGAAAAAACGAGAATATCGGGTTAATCTAGTGTCATGCATTCCCGTTTTTAATCCAAATGGACGATATTTTTTTTTATTATCCATGAAACAAGAAAATTCTAAATGACTTGTTGATATTCAAAACTTTTACTTCCAAGCGGTGCTTTCCACCTGTCCACATTTGGACAAGTCTATTTCTATGAGATTATGCATCTTACAGACTGATGACAAATAAGGGAAACGAACTTATTGTGTAATGGGTTTTAAACATAGATTTCGTTTGCAAAATTATTTAAGTAAACGACATTTCAAGGTCAGTTATAATTGATTTGTCTATTTTTAGAAACGTAAACTGGAAGTTTTATTTTTTCACAACAGAGTGTTATCAATTTTGTTACTCAGTGTTAGTGATTCATGCATTTCATTTCATAAAAAAAGAAAAAAATTATTATTTTGCAGGGATAATGTATTTGTTTGGGTCGGCGGGAATATAAAAAAGCATGAAAAGTCAATTTTATTTTTATTCTAGGAATCGGCAAAATCGGGTCGGCGGATCCGTAAACCAACAAATTAAAAAATCCTGGCCTCAGTGAAAATATTACAAAATGCGCATTTTAATTATTTCGTTTACAACTCTGTCGCATTATTCGCAATAATAAAAACCTCGCAATAATTTCTGAATTTACAGTAATCCCAACTGAGCTGGCTGCTTGAAATTTTGACGTCATACACAATCACTTTTCCATTGTGACTTCAGATATAATGTTTTATGACATCAAAATTTTACGGGAACCTGTGTGATATCCAGTAATGGTGGACAAATAGGTTTAGGTGTATTATCAGCATATGCAGACTAAAGTTAAAATTGTTATGTCAGACTTATACATGTATAAGTGATTGAGCCCCTGTATATAGCAACACCCAAGTTACACTGTATGGTGGTGCGCCTGACAGAGGCAGAAATTACAGATTAGGTAACAGTATATGAAATAGTATTTGCGAGAGCATCATTTCTATAATTAAACAATTAATTAAATATAAAAAGAATAAAAAATATCAGAATTGTGTGTTCAACGATCAATCTACTTACTACACCAGTTACTTGAAATTTTGACTGCAGATTTCGGTGCCAACTTATGTAACGTATAAGACGATTTCTTATCGTGTTGGGACGGTTTTAATGACACAACTTCTGGTGCCAGTGAAGCTGAAGGTAGAATCGGTCTTGTAATTTTCCCTATCATTTGTGAAACTGCTGGCATAGCAGCGGATTTAGGTAGGGAATACATATCCCAAAATTTTGTCCAAAATTCAAGGTGACCGGAAGAGAATTTATTTCGGTAGTTGCTCTCGTATGTTTCCGAAAATTAAAAACTAATAATCTATTGTGGGGTCTTATATAACAGTATTTATTTTTATTCAGATCTAAATGTAATTAATCAACCTTATTTCAACACATAAAAAATAAAAATTCAAAATATATTTTACGACATAAGCCTTTGGGTAGAGTCAAATGAATATAAATCCGACTCAGGATTAAAAACACAAAAAAGTCCCGGAACATCATATTCCGGGAATGAACAATTCAGCGACATACAAAACACGGCAACACAATACAACACATTTAAATCAAGTAACTGACAACTTGACGTCCATATCTAAATCAGTTTTTAGATGTGCTGGTATTCAAAGGTCTAAGATTTAAAGAAACAGGAATCTTAGACCTCACGACATTCCGAAAAAAGACTGAAAATTATCAGTATTTAGAGAGATCCTCATGCCACCCATCCTCTACTTTCAGAGGCATAATTAAAGGAGAAATGCTTCGCTTTAAGAGATGTACGAACGATCCAGTAGATTTGCAAACACAATATGCGTTATTTTCTGAGCGCCTTATTAAAAGGGGATACCCAAAAAATGAAATTAAAACTGTTATGCAGGAAGTGACTGCAAAACAAAGAATAGACACATTAATGGTAAAGCCCAAATCTGTATTACAGTCGCCTCCCTTGGTATTCTCCACAGTGTTTTCGAGACAGAAATCACACATAAAGAACAATATCTTAAAACACTGGGATAAATTAAAGGATGACGAAGAGGCAAAACTGTTATTTGATAAAAGACCTCTGTTTGCCTTCCGTAGGCATAAAAACTTGAAAGACATAGTAACATCAGCAACTCTGAATAATTAATATGTTGCAGACTATGAAAAAAGATTCTATACTTTGTTCGTTAAATTGATAAACAAGGTTAAGTAGATAAAGAGTATAGAAAAATATGAGTCAGACAGATCATGAGGTGTCGAGCCCCTAATAAAAATTACAGTATTTTTATAGGCAGTGGCTATTTGACCGGCACCGGCTACATAGCAAATTTGCTATTTGACCGGCACCGGCAAAATAGCAAATTTGCTATTTAGCCGGCACTGAATAAAACTGTTCATTGATGTGATTAGTAGAGAATAAAAAAGCTTAATAATAATTTAAAATAATTTAATCACAATATCAAGCATTAAAAATACAGTACAATCAAAAATAAAATATTGAAGATGTTCATAAATAAATAATTTATAACTTTATAATATTAATTCAAAGCATGAAAACAAATTTGTATATACATTACTAAATATATTTTTTTATGAAATATTTATTAAAAAGATGTCTAAATCTGCATAAAATCTATGGTTTAAATATCCTGCCACGCTATAAAAATAGTGTTATGTAAAACTACGTGCATCATAAAAAGACAATATTAAAAGTTGTTTGATACGAATTTCAAAGGGACACATGATTTCACATGTGCAATTGTTACAAAACCAATTATTTGCCTTTGGAAGTTGTTTTAGTCTAGCACATGATAATTGTTGCCACTCAAAACAGGAACTACACATTACACTGGCTTCCTTTGAATCTGCATCATGTGTGCATATGTTGCATATGTAGATAGGGTTATTTTTCTTCTCTTTATATACGCTCTTAATAGCTTCCCATGCATTGTTTTGGCAATATTTTTGATTAAATCAATGTTTACACTGCAAATATAAACGTATTTACACTTTCGGTATTTAGCTGTATCCTGCCTCCAAATGACCTTAGATCGACTCCAAATCACCTTTTGACGTCAAGCAACAAACAATTTTAAATTGTGACGTCAAATATTTTAAATTATGATGTCAAAGTTTACGGGAACCTGTGTGACTTTATGTAATGGCGGACAAATTTGCATACACGCATAGACGCGTTCCATTTTTAAACACAATATGTTCAGTTATTAACATTCGTGTTCCACATTGAACGCCAGCGTTAAAGAATATAACACATTGTGTTCAGTCTTTGAACGCACATGTTCAAGACAAGTGTTCTAAATTGGAACACTAGAAATGTTCTAATATTGTAATGGGGAGTGAAAAAATATTTCATCGCTTCAGAGTCAAACAGACGATGAATAAGGGTGATTCGCACTATAATTTGACGATAAATGTATTTTAGCTGTATCAACATAAGCAAATTATAGTTTGGTAAAAAAAAAAATGAAAGAGCGTATTTATAAAAGCGTGCAAACGATTGATCTTTAGTATAAATCTTCTTTCTAAAGGACTTAAGTTCTTTGGGTATATTTTTTTACAATGTAAATGTGTAAATGCTCATGAAAACGTTGCTATTGTAAAAGCGTTCTGGCGTCGAACATGATGCGTTCAAATTTACCATTTCCCCCCGAACGCCATGTGTTCGAAACATGCCCGCGTACATAACAGCGCGTGACGTATTTAATGTAGTTTGATGAAGTTTGGTTTTTGGTCGTGATTGAAGAAGCTTCACTGAAGAAAATTACAGTAAAGGTATGTTTAATTATCTATATTTATCACACATTTTTTTTAGTATTAAATCAATAAATTTCTACTTTCACAGGACACACTGAAGTATAAATGGAAGTAGAACATTTTGTGTCAACACATAACGGTGCTGTTATGCCATAATTTGATTCAAAAGTAGGAGGTTCATTGAGAGAATATATTTAAATGATCATGCTTTAAAAAAAAATAACCAATGTAAATTAATACGTAAATGTTTAATGATATCGTTGCTATTGTAAATGTGTTCTAGTTTCGAACATGAAACGTTCCAGCTAATCGTTTTCTCTGAACACCATGTGTTCCAATGTCAAGACAGAAGTTTGTAAAAAGGCATACTGCAACACTAATTTTAAATTTCTTATGTATATGTTATATAAAAAGCTTTCTCATTCTTAAATACTTAAATCTTAGCAATTCATTTTAGCAAATGTCCACCGTTCATACATGTATTGTTATGTATTCTTATGTTACTTTTATAGGGTACAAACACAACTACAGTACTGAGGGGTAATTGTTCGTGCATACCTCGCCGAGAATGAAGAGAAAATTTCGCAGTACAAGAGATGACTACTTATCCTGCACCATAAAAGTACTTTCATATGTAAGTTTAAGAATTTTAGGAGTGCCCATTGACTTCTTACAAGTTTTGTTATTTTAGATTTATCAATAAAATGTGCACCATTCACTGGTGTACATTATAATCAGAAAACTATTTGAGCTAAATTCGATATAATAACATCAATTTAAATTGGAATTACCGTATACAGATCATAAGTGAAATTACTACATATCTTAAAAAAAAAAGAGGCAAAAGGTAGTTAGTTTCTAGAAATGTGAGCAGTTAGTTTAGTGACAAGTCTAACGACAAAGTTTTGCCTAAAACACCTACTGTATGAGCATTTGCTGGACACTTCCTACCATCTTTTTTTAAAAGCTATAGAACATGAGAGCCCATATACTTGAAAATGCATGTATACCACTCTTTAACAAATGTATCTTATCTAATAAGGCTGACAAGTATAATGGAATTAAAAAAACGAAATAAGAGTTTAATTCTAATTCTTAAGGAATATCGACATGATCCATAATTTGTTTACTCATACACTTTATATTTCATATTTTAGAACTCACAGTTGATGGATAACAAGGTTAAAGAGTAGTTATAACCCAAGGAGACAAATGTTCTAAAAAATGGAAGCTCAAAGGACGAATGTTCTAAAAAATGGCAATTCAAAATCAGTTGTAGACGACTCAAATCATGTTCAAAAGTACCTAAGGTAGCAGTGTTACATGAACACCGACTCGACTAGTAGCAGCATATACACAGGGTATTTTATGTTTGATATTGACTATCTGAGTGCTATGAAAGCTGTGGATCATCGAAAATATTGGTGATAAACGAGTAATTCAGGACAGTGCTTGACTTGAGAAGTTGCAAACGATGAGTTAAACTGTGTTCATAAATCACTAAACTTTGTTGTTACATACTAATTTTAAATATGACGAACAATTTGTTTATGGTTAAATATTTGGACACATTAATTTTGGCAAATTACAAATGTTATATTTTTAATTTGTCTAACTTGTCATTTTAAAGTTGCTTCAATATTTCACATTGTATTGTACTTTTTTTTTTAATTTTGCCTCTTTTAATCAATTAAAGATGTTTTTAATTAATTTAATTATTTGATTTACAAGACCACAATAATGTTTCAGAGAATAGAACACTTTTTTCTGGAACATGTAAAATTGTGTTCCACTAATACATGCATATGTATACACTATGTGTTCTGGATATTAACACATACTTCTGGAACACAGTCCGAGCGTTCCAGAAGTGTTACAAGGCTTGCAACGCGTAACGGCATACAATTTTGCTCACAAGGTCATGTTCCAGATTCAAACACTAGGCGTTCAAGGAGTACACATGATGTTAAAAACTGGAACACCAAAGTTAATATTTAGAACACTGTTACGCGTTCCAGATTCAAACACTCGGCGTTCAAGGAGTACACACTATCCGTTCAAGAATAACACACATAGCGTTCGAAAGATGCACACATACTATTAAAAACTGGAACACCAATGTTAATGTTTAGAACACCGTTACGCGTTCCAGAAGTGTTACAAAAGGGTGTTCAAAAAGTGTTCAGATTCTTAACACTTTTATTAACAGTGATACAATTGAGTCCAAACAAGAGGCAGTTAAAAGTTCAGGAATTGCTTCAACTTGTTCCTCAGTAATTAAAATAATCTATGTGATGTCCTGACTTTGTTAATCTTCGAACGATCTGACACTGCTCCAGCAATAAATAAATTTTCGTGAATAACTTCTCTTAGTTTGAGTATATGCCAACACGGGAGAAGCATACTTTTTTAATAAATATTTTAGAAACAAATATACATGTAGTTAGTAATGTATATACAAATTTGTTTTCATGCTTTGAATTAATATTATAAAGTTATAAATTATTTATTTATGAACATCTTCAATATTTTATTTTTGATTGTACTGTATTTTCAATGCTTGATATTGTGATTAAATTATTTTAAATTATTTTTAAGCTTTTTTATTCTCTACTATTAAATCACATCAATGACAGTTTTATTCAGTGCCGGCTAAATAGCAAATTTGCTATTTTGCCGGTGCCGGTCAAATAGCAAATTTGCTATTTAGCCGGTGCCGGTCAAATAGCCACTGCCATTTTTATAATAAGTGTCACTATGCAATGGCTTGGGCTCCTGACGATGGACATGGCCATGATCAATTAGTTAATTCTAATTGGTCTAAATAGATGTTCGAAACACCTTATGATCTATGGAGTTGGGGTGCTGGGATAGGCTTTGACAACGATTTATTGAAATACTCCATCAGAATGTTGGGAGCTCTCTTCCTTATGTCCAGAGTATATATTCACTTCTCCGGGTGTTAGTTTTGATTGTCCTGCATCATTCCATCTTGCTTATGCTATTCCTAGTATACCTATTTCATATGCCTTCATTTTATTTGCGATGGTTTGCGCTTTTCCTGGAACGTACTAGTATATAGATTTCTCATTCCATGTTCATATCTTTGTTGCGGATTTAGAGTTCAGAAGTCTCAGTTGTGTAGCTTCCTTTCGATTTTGGCCATCCAATGTCATTCTCCTTCTATGTAAAGGTCTTCTTTCTCTTTCATCCAAGGTTCGTTTCGTGTGTCTGCATTCCGCCTTAACCTATAAGCAGCCAAGGGATTAGTTCACCTAAAGGTTCCACTGATGTGTTTTTTGTAAAGGCATCTGGAATGCAGCCTTCCACATACGAGTCATTAGCCGGTGATGCTTTGTTTGTCCTCCTTCGCCATTCGCCGTTATCGTTGATCTCCCCCACTATTTGTCCAATACGTGGAGTGGTTGTCTGGAAAAGACTAACGGTTACTACCAATCGGAATTTGAAATCAAAAGTTTTTCTTTTCCTAGACAGATTGCCTTTCTAGGCTCACGAGATCCATTTTCTTGTCGCCCTTGTAGTTTTGCCTGGGGCCTTTTGGTGCTCAGTATCCATCTGTTACCACCGTGGGAGGTACTACATAGGATTTGACGTGGAGAGGCTACTGTACGTACTGGCAGGGAGAGGCTGACTAACTGCTCACCTTTTTCACATTTCTGTTAGCCAGCGGCAAATTTAAATTTAAATTAAAAAATTTAATCGGCCTTTTATTCAAGAAAACCTAGAGGTATTGAAAAGTATTGCTTTTTATATGAATAAATGTTTGGAACTGCGAAACCTATCAATATAGTATAGATCATTGTTTTATTTAAGATGATTTGTGTCAACAATATTGTAACAATTATAAAAATCATTGTAATAAATTACTTTGCTCTTCGTGGACCTTTTAATTGGAATAAAAATATCTTGTCTTATCTTATCATATCTCAGTATAACCTATATAAGATATCTAATAACCTATGAAGATATTTTATAAACGGTACCAATTTTTCTGCACCGTGGCAGATGCGAATTTCCGGACAATACATGTCTCTTCAGTGATGCTCCTGGTAAAAATATGTAAAATCCAAAGCTTAAATAAAAGATGAAGATCTATAATCCAAAAGTTCCAAAAAGTATAGCCAAATCCGTGAAAGAAATCAGAGCTTTGCATGTAGTTATAGAATCAATAGTAAAACGGTTTGTCGCATATGGCACTACTTTGGTAAGATTATCATTCATAGTTTTTTACAGTCTTACTGCAAAATTTCTGTTCAGGATATGTCTCTGCAAACCGTGTTTGAAAAAAAAATTGGTTCGAATTTCGGAAAACTGATTGTCAACATCCTTTCAAAATGGTCTAAGTTTTCTTAAAATTTGTTTGGCCGGAAATGTCATATTCTCCTTTCGAAATGTCCGCGGCTGAATCTTTGTTTGCCATATACCTTGCCCATTTACAAAGCACGACGGGAAATCGGGAAATTTAAACATGGAGGTTTGTATTTCAAATTTTCAAATATCAGAAACTTGAAGTTAAATTCTTTGACTTTGAGTTTCTTATGCAGTTCTTTAGGCATGTTCATGATAATTATTACCAATAAAGGAAGCCAAAAATTATATTGCAAGTGATATACTCAAAGCACTTGAAGCACTTTCACTTTGGCGTCCCCACGCACCTGTCATGTTGTAAACAAATCTGCCTAAGTATTTTTTTTCGCTTGCCTTATTTTCTTTAGACATAATGGCTTCCTGAGATTTGTTTTCAAGCAGTTAAACCAGTCACAACCATACTAAATGAGCGTGTATTCAAGATATTCAAAGTAATATTAAAATTATATAACGTCTTGAACATGTTATGCCTGTGGACAAACACACACATGGGTCATTATTATAGGCATTATGCATAGTTTACATGAATAGTCAATTTTCAGGTCGGCAATTCATCTACATAGTTGTGTAGTGTTTTGATGATCAGATTTAGCTATATAGTCCAAATAATGTTTACGCCTGGACTTCGAGAGTGAATAATATATAATTTTGGGGGATCTTTGAGACACAAATTTATTTTGCATGAAATCTTCATTATCGGCTATAAATTTTTGCAAAGTAACAAAGTCTTACCTTTTTTGTGCTTATCGATTAAAATATATCTTACAGAAATGATAAAATAAGATAAGCTTGACATTACATTTGAGGTGAGCAAATAGAGTGGGGTGCTCATTTACGTCGGCGGCGTCAACAAATATTCACTCTGTGGTTAAAGTTTTTGAAATTTTAATAACTTTCTTAAACTTTACTGTATTTCTACCAAACTTGGACAGCAGCTTGTTTATGATCATGAGATAGTATCCAGAAGTAAATCTTGTAAAAATAAAATTCCATTTTTTCCGTATTTTACTTGTAAATGGACTTAGTTTTTTCTGCGGGGAAACATTACATTCACTCTGTGGTTAAAGTTTTTAGAATTTTTATAACTTTCTTAAACTATCCTTGGTTTGTACCAAACTTTGACAGAAGCTTGTTTATGATCATAAGATAGTATCCAGAAGTAAATTTTGTAAAAAGATAAATTATTTTTTTCCGTATTTTACTTTTAAATGGACTTAGTTTTTCTGTGGGGAAACATTACATTCACTCTGTGGTTAAAGTTTTTAAAATTTTAATAACTTTCTTAAACTATCCTGGGTTTGTACCAAACTTGGACAGAAGCTTATTTATGATAATATGATAGTATCCAGAAGTAAATTTTGTAAAAATAAAATTCTATTTTTTCCGTATTTTACTTGTAAATGGACTCCATTTTTTCTATATTTTACTTTTAAATGGACTTAGATTTTCTTCCAGTTAACATTACATACAGTCTGCAGTTAAAGTTTTCAAAACATTTATTGGATTTATTAACTATCCTAGATTTTTACCAAACTTGGACAGAAGCTTCTTACAATCATAAGATAGTATCAAGAGGAATACTTTTATTGATTTTTTCCTCATTTTTGTTTCAGCCTGCGAAAGTAGGCGAGACACTGGGTTCCGTGGAACCCTTACTAATTTTTTTCAAACAAACCCGTTTTCAAGCTTAAGAATATTTTGCATTTGAAGTTATCTTCATATAGAAATATCAGTATACTTCAAAAACATTTAGACCTGAAAATAAACTGTAGAAAACATGGAAAGATGTGGCGAAAATGAGCACCCCACTCTATATACTTTAATTTCAAAAGTGTTTCCCAGAATTTTTAAATACATTACTTCTGACAAGTCCTGTCGATTATTAAATTCCAAACTCTGTTAAATTTGGCAGACCCAAACTTCCCTTTTATACAAGTCAAATGTTCCTAATATTCAGGTCCAAAATTTTTTGTTGATTTTAAAGTCATAAGAAACGTCAAATAAAAAAAAAATAATGCATATGTTTTTTATAACTCAATGGATATTTTTCATTATAAAACTTATGTACATATACTTTTTTCTGAAGAAAATTCTTTAATTTATTCATATTTAGAAGAAGTTTACTTATTTGAATTGCTTCCTTCCAGCAAGCAATTCCCCTACATATTCTCCGTATGCAAGGTGACCTCAGTGTGACCCATCTTGTAAAAATCCGGAGACGCATGGATGTGCCTTAAAATAAACTATTATCTGAATTTACATGTTAAACAGTGCTCAATTTCCATGCTTTTTTGTTTATTTTTCGTCAATTGTTGACAAACAGGTGACAATCGTTAAACTTCGGCTTCAAAACACGAACTTTAATTACCTGCCATATTTTCACAACAACACTGACCGATTGAAAAAAAAATTGACGATTATACGAAATTTACATGAAAAAAATGATAAATTCGAGCACAGACTAAGTTTATGATGTTTGTATGCATTGGTTCAAGAATTAGAAGAACATTATTTTTCATCGGTCACTTGTTTCTTATGACTTTAAACTCTCTGCAAGTGATCATATTTTGGAATTTCTGGGAAACCCTTTTGAAATTAAAGTTTTGAGTTTTGGGTGTGAATCCAATGATTAGCTACTTCTGAAAGTGTGTTAAATGACATTCAAAGGGTTGCTGACTACAAACTAGTTTAATCAAGCCACATTTTGTATGTGCCTGTCCAAAGTCAGGAGCCTGTTATTCAGTGGTTGTCATGTTTTGCTGTGTAACATATTTAAGTAATAGATAATGACTTCCATGAATTTTTTCGACTCTAATATGAAAAACTTGTTTGTATATAAATTATGTCTATTCCACTATCTCACTTGTAATAATTACTCTTTTAGGCAGAACAAGTTCTTCAAGAGAGAAGTAGAGGTAGAGGAAAAAAGGAATATTTAGTAAGATGGGAAGGAAAAGGACCAGAAAGTGATTCATGGGAACCAGCTTCAAGTGTACCTCAAAAAATTGTCAAAAGATTTTCAGTAAGTTCAAAATTGCCAGAAAATTTTTCATGGCTGGCTTGACAGTAAATCAGTATTGTCTGGTTTTCATGTTTATAGTTTTAACTCCTATTAACTGATCACATGTTAAGTACAAATGTATTTCAAACATGTTTTTCTCTTGATCACCAATGACTTTTGCTGATCAAGATATATATATATATATATATACTGTATTAAATGCCCTTCTTCTGTGTTTAATAAAGTGTTGTTTGTTTTCCTGATGCATTTAAAATGACCCTTTATCTACATGTATGTGTGCAGAAGCATATTTATATTTAAGATAGATTCATATACAATTTTAAATCTGAAGGGATCCATTAACATGTTTGGTTTTTTTTAGGGGTTGCAGTTTAATATAAATTTATTATGTTATTAAACTTTTTCAGCAGAATATGACAGAAACATGCATGATGAATGTCACATAAACAATAATTTTATGATTGACTAAGCTAGTAAAGTTTATATTATGAAAGGTTCATCTTATTATTATTTTTTATACATGTACCTTATTATCAGAAATGTAAACTGGTTTAACTGTATCTGTTACAACTCATTTATGATTTTTACAAGTTGAAAAGTGTTATACAGATGTCTATTTTGAGTAACTAATAAATTTAGGCTAACATCTAAGTTATTATCTTTCAGTCACCAGGAAAGAAAACACCTGCCAAAAGGTCAAGAACTCGTTCAACATCCAGAGGCAGAGGAGGTCGCTCTAGATCAAAAACTCGTAAAGCTAGTAAATCACCTTCTAGGAGAAAATCTGCGCCTACTGCGGCTCCAACTAGACAGTCTAGAAGATCTATTATAGAAACAAAGACTCCTGAATCTGAAATTAGGACAGAAACCTTAACTTCAAAGGTATTTTTTGTCTAAGTAGAATTGAAATATTGAAATTGAAATAAGAAAAAATATTTATATTATATAGCACCTTCAATGCCCCCCTTCATATTTTAATTGTCTTACATGTACTATAGAGAATAATAATGTTTTCATGTTACATATATCAGTCTCCATTATGAAACTGTATCCTATTGCATGTTTGTTTATATAAATGAAGTAATAAATGCATTATAAATGTAATAAATGTTAAACGAAAAGAAGTATAAAATAAATCTTTCCGGATATATAAAGTACATAAATACATGTATATATTGTACATCATTATTTTGCAGACGGACGTTTCACAGAATAACATTGGTACAGTAACGAGGACAGTGACAGAAGAGAAAACAGTTACTAGTTCTGTGAAAAAATCACCCATCAATAGATTTTCTGACTCAGACTCTGCCCCAGCATGGAAACGAAATTTACCAGACGTTGGCCAATATTACAACTCAGATTATGCCATGATTATAGTATTTACCTGTGTCACTATAATAACACTGAGTTTTGTTTTGGAAAATAAAGTCGAGTAAGTTACCGTATTCTTTTAACATTTTAGAAAACTAAATACATGGTTTTAACATTCTTTCAATAGATATAAGAAAATGTGGTTTGAGTGCCGATGAGAAAACTTTCCATCCAAGTCCTAATTTATAAAAGTTAACCATTATAAGTCAAAGTTTGGTTTCCAAAACGTCTCACCATCATTTAGTTTGTTATAACAGTTCTTTATGAAATTAAAAAAAAACTCTGTACATAGAAAAAAAAACATATTGACAATGTTCACACAAACAAAGATATTAACTTGTTATGTTGCTCTTCATCTTGAAGCTGGTCATGTATCAAGTATAATTATTTCATTTCAGCTTTGCAGCAATATGGGAATACTTAAAGAATCTTTTCAACAGTCTAGTTCTGATGATGACTAGTGTGTTTCCATCATCACCAGAAACCAAATCTACAGGTTCTCAGACAGGAAAATAGAAGAACATTGGCCAATTATTTAGTGTATCGATCACAACCTGTGGCAGCTATGTCATCGATCACACATTTAACCATGTACTGAAATTATTATAGATGTAGAGTAGAGACTTCATAGGCAAACTTGTGTCGAAACTCGTGTCTGGTTCAGGTTGTCACTTTTATGAGCAGTCAGTACTTAAAGAAGAATTGACTGAATACACACATTTTTCTTGTGACTAGATTGTCCATAACTTCATAGTAGCGTAGTAAATTGCATAGAACAGACACTTCCTACATGAATAGTTAGATTGATCTATAGATTTGGAAACATTTTAGATTTTTTAACCTTAATTTTAATTTTCAAGAGTCAATTATAGAGCAGTTGCCTGAAATTAAAGAAGATCATGAAAAAAATCAGTCTGAGATTATTGGTAAATTTTCTCAAAGTGATTGTTACATATAATGTGCCTTGAGTTCAGATTTCAAGCTTCATAAATCTTTCATTTTACATTTTACTGTAGAGGGTTAAACTGATTTGTTTAAGATTTATAGAAATTGGAAAGGAAGATATCTATGCCTAAAACAAAGTAAATTAAGAATACCTATTGAAACCTTTTTTTTACAGACAATCTTTTCTGGAATAATAGGCAATAAAGAGGAGATTTTTTAAAATGATGTAAATAATGACATTTTGTAAATACCTTTTTGTTTCATGAATTTTTCAATACAGTATAAATTGAAACATTGCATACTTTTTATATATAATGATAAACATATTATGTACGAAATAGTGCTTTTATAAGATATCAATTAAGTAAGCTTAGCTACGCAAAATTTATTTGCACCAAATTTTCTTAATATGTGTTGAGTATTTTAGTTTAGAAAATTCAAGTTTTACAGTAAAACAGCTACAAGTGATATCAATATTGTGTTTTAAATTTTTTAGGTTGCATTTTGAGTTTTTAATTATTTTGTCTTTGCTTTACTTTTTGTCAGCATTATGATAGCAGTGTTTCAAATTTTTTCAACTGTTGTACTTTACATGTGTTTTTTTTGTTCTAGATTTATTAGATTATATTTATTTTGTCTGAAAGATGCTTTGCTTTATGGGGGAAAAAAGAACAAGTGCAAAAAAAATAGCTAAGGAAATGATAATTCTTTCACACTTATTAAATGATAATTCTTTCACACTTATTAAATGATAATGTTCAGTGAATTGATATAAAGTTCACAAGAAGTGCTGAAATAAATTGGAAAAAAAGCTAGTTTGAGTTAAAATATTGTAAATCATATTGTTTGGTATTCAAACTTTCAAAAATTGGTGTAAAGAAAAAATGTCAAGTTAATTCATTTCAGTGTGGATGCAATCTGAACACATCATTTTGAACATTTGAACATTTTTGGGACATGCACTCTCTTTTTTAGACAGGATTTTGGGATGTTTTTTGTTATAAATCCTTATTGTCAATCAAAGTTTCATTTAAATCCACCAACATTTTATATTTTTTAAACCAATCCATGTTTTCATGTTTTAAAACATTTGATAGATGTATTTTATTTGTGAAATTTTCATATAAATGTCTTCATTTTACCTGTATCATATACATCATAAATAAATGTAATATACTTACCAATTTATTTTATCATTTAGAGCCATTTCGTTCTATCATAGTTGTTACAAAAAAGCTTGGTATAAAGCTTGTTTGGAAGGCTTGTACCAAACAAAATTAAAAACATACTTAGAAAATATTATATTCTACTTAAAATTAAGTAGTTTTTTTCTGATTTGATTCCAAAAAACTGAATGAAGTCATAAAAATGTCCTGCAAATAAATGTATACGATGTATGATTGCCAATTAGACAACTCTCTACAAGTGACCAAAAGACGTAAAGTGAACAACTAATGTCCATAATTCTGTACTATATTACAAAATGAAATGAGATGAAATGAAATGCAAGTTTGAAATGAACCTGTGATCTCTGCATCAGTATCAAAATTGAAACCGAAACCATAGAATTTTTTGTCTCACCAAACCTGATGTCATAGAAGATTAGAAAGCCATGCCAATCAGTAATGGTCTTTCGCCTTTTGGAACTTTTGCATAGTTGAAATGTTTTAAGTTTGTGATTTAGTCAGTTCTAGTGGAACCACTTATTATAAGGCAATAGAATTTGGGAGGCTCAAGAGATTATTTGTCCTGCATCCTTGGTCCTGATTCATTAATTGAAAGTTTTGCATAGTTTTTATGTGAAATTATTGCTAAGGTACTATTTAAGTTTCATATAGGTGTGACATATCACTGTTTCTTAAGTTAATACGGATAAACACCACAAAAAAGTTTATTTGTTCAGAGAGATACACCACACAGTACAGTATAGGTTCTGCCTATAAAGATGTATATACAGAAACAGTGTTGTTTTGTTGCTTCACCTGCTGAAAATCATCCTTTTTGTTCTGGGTTTACAAAGTACACAACATACCTGCCAACTTTCCAAAATGTCCATGGGTGTTTTGCATGCAAGATGGCTGTCATAGACCTAAAAAACCTTCAAGTTTGTTTTTTTGGCATCTTCATACTTTTATAAGCCGAAAGTCATTGTAAAATTAATCGTTTTGTATAAAATTGTGTACAAAATTGCTCTTTCAAAATTTCAATTTGGGAGACTCCATAGGAAAAAAACACACAAATAGTGACAGTTGACACATATGTACACAAAGTACATAAGTGGTTACAATAAGTCCCTTTTTTCCTGCAAAGTCTCTTAATTTGGACAACATCAAGATATGACCTTAATTCATTTTGTAAAAATGTGTCCTGTTCATGGTAAGCACAAGCGTTAACTATGATCAGTTTCTTGTACATTCAAAGATCTTCAAATATAAATGAGATCTAATAGTAATGCTGTATAGGTTAATCACAAGCTACCAGTAAATAAATTAGTAGTTTCCTTCCATGTATATAATAGGTTGGTTGCTGAACATCCAGTGGCTATTTCCTGTATATACTAGTAATATAATGTTACATTGTCCTTAAACTTTAAAGGAACTTCAGGTTATGTTTTGTTTCTTGACAACAAGCAGGCATAAAACATCCCTAAGTAAACTAAATGCTTAAATTTTAGGTGTTTTTCTGCCTTTTTGATGATCCCACTTGTTGACTGCACAAAATAAGAATGCAGTTTATGTTAAGTAAACTTGCAAAACTGATACCATATATTAACCATCCAGTCACTTAATTGATATCTAAATGAGAAATTTCATCCAGTTCAACTGATGAAATAAATTATAGAAATAAGCCAAGCTTGCTGATTAGTAGCATCAGTTTTGACGTATATATATGTGAAGAAGCTAGAAAACTGCTAACTGAATTGAATTGTTTTTATTCAAAAACATATTTTAATAATCACATTACAAAAAAACTGGTTTTCTTCATATACATCATTTAGAAAAAACACTATTATATTTCAGCAAGGAGGTTATATGACAGTATTTACTGATGTAGTTTTTAATCCTGAAGGGAAAGGAATTAAGTGGAGTATACTTATGACATTTTGGGTCTGTGTATTAAAAAGGCTGTCAGGTGTCAAGATCTTGTATGAATGGGAGTGAATGTTAGGTAAAAGTCGATGAGACAGCCACCTAACAAACCAAACTAAAGGTTTGGTTCATCTCATCATTTTCGCAATTCTGACGATAATACTTTTCACAAAACATTTTAAAAACGGGGAAAACACTTCAGCTTTTTGGAATCAGTTTTAAGAATTTATCTTATTTTACAAGGATGAATACATACTATCTTTTAATATACCCCACACCTGATATTTTTTTTAACTTCAAATAAAACAGCAACTGTTTTATTAATTAAGTACGTGAACCATGAAATTGACTTCTAATCTCTTTTGATACTTATCTGTGGGAGTTCAAATGCCTTGATGTATTCATCGGCGAAGTTTCATTTTACCATTAAATATTATTCACACAGAGTTCAGCAAACTTTGTCATAACAAGGCCGTATACAACATAGATCGAAATCCAATGCTATATACACCCACCCCAGCAATTGTTAGTTATGAAAATGAATATAAAATGTCTCGTCCATGAGCAGCAGTAGTCTGCTATTATCTTTCATCTGCGACCAACTGAATATGCCCATATTTAAAATAGTTTTTAGGTCTAACAAACTTGTCACGTGCGCTGTGGGCAATGGGCCCGTTTTGTTTGTTTACCATGTTTTATTAAGTTTTCTTTAACATTTCAGCTTGCTCTTACCTATAAAATTTTACAATAATTACAGCTAATTTCCTAATGCTTGTAAATCAAAACTTTGGTTGGCTTGCTTGCTTTGTTTGTATAATTGTTTATACAAGCTTTGTAAATAAGATTGACATCTTTAAATAATATATATAGACATAGTTCAACCTGTATATATAATATTTGAATTTAATTTGGTGTTATCCTAATGATTGTACAATATAAAAGTAAAGCAAGCAAGCTAACTAAAGTCTTGCTCTACATGCTTTAGGAAATTAGCTGTAAGGGTTGTACGTTTTGTCCCTCTACTCTTATTTTCCAAGAGTAGATAAACTGCGGTCTTTGTAAGGTTGAAATATCAAAAGAAAATTGAGGAGAAAATCTTGAAGCCAAAATAAAAAATAAGTAATAAAGGGAGCCGTTTCTTAGAGCTTATGAAAATCGCTGGTGATTGCTTTCACTGACATACTGTTTCATTACTACATCTGGTATAAAATGAAATTTTGAAGTCAAGTGTTTCCTTTACCTAATTATCGTCAATAGCTGTATATTTAGGTTATATACCACTTAAAGTCATTCTATGATTCATTTTGTTTAAACAGAGATTCAGATTAATATTCAATTTCTATATTTTTTTCAGCAGAAATGTTGCTGGACGAAAGTACAAATAATTAATTTTATTGTTTCAATCTTTTGTCTTTGTTAGATTCTGTTCGATAGATTGTGAGGATGCACCTTCGAGATCGAAAATCATATCAAAGTTAGTTGTTAGGTACACTGAAAGCATCGTTATTATTACAGCAGATTTTAGTCAGTATGTAGCTAATGGTAATATCTTTGGTTAGCTTGCTTGTTAGCTGAACCATGAAGTCATTGTTAGCTCAGGTAAACTATCCTCCTTTAATAGTAGACTAGCCCAACAGATAACCAATCTGTCTCTCTGTAGGACTAAGCTACTTTAAAAGGAGGGTAGTATACCTTACCTTACAATGACTTCACGGTTCATCTAACAAGCAGGCTAACCAAAGATATTACCATTAGCTACATACTGACTGAAATCTGCTGAAAGGTGTTTATAAGATTAAATAAATCATTTATAGTATTACAATTTCCATGACGGTAGTATTTCTTATTAGACCAGTATATATAAACACCAGTTGATGTACCTGCCTGAAGTACTGCACATCGGCGTTGTTTATCAAGAAAGCAATTGAGATGATTTGAACAAAAGTGTATTGCTGTACAAATAATTAATTTACTTTATGTTGCAAGCAATCGAGAAATGTGGCCTCCATTTATCGTTTTAATCACCAAAATATAAATAATAGATATCTCTGACATCGCACTTTAATTTTTTTTGCAAATTTTTGGGGTACCCTCTAAGTCTCTTCTCATGTATACATAATCTTTTGAGAAAAGGATTTTTTCACATCCTGATGCGTAAATAAAATAGAAACCAACACAGTTTAGTGACACTTTCGTCGTGACTTCTGAAACAGCGTGCTATAAGCTACCTTTTTGAAAAAGTGTTTTTGAAAATACCTATCGGTCAGAACCGTCTCGCTCTCGGCTATCATAACTTACAATAGATCACTGGAGTAAAGCTGATGACCGTAACTGCATTCACGGTCATCCCAAGATGTCGGACGAAAAATTAGGTCAGTTTCTGTATTGTCTGTTTAAGTGTTTCTATATCCTTTTCTTTACAATTCATACATTGAAACGATGCAAATTTATAAAAGAATCATTCGGAAATCACTAATTACTTCCGAGAAATGTTCAGGAAACGGGAAATTCGATTTGAAAAAATCGCTCAGATGACCGTAAATCACAATCGAGATGACCGTAACAGAATCAGCGATTCATAACAAGGGTGACCGTAATTGCTTTTAAGATGACCGTAATTTGTAAATGATGACCGTAACTTTTAAACGATGACCCTCAATTCTAAGAAATATCCGTATTTATATAACTAACTTTTTGTATCAAATGATTAATCGTGTTGGTATAAACATATTAATATGAGAGTATTATCCTATAGGTAGAAGAAAATAAGTCGTGCTTCAAATGCAAAGATTACCATATGTATCTTTTTTACAGTAGAGGGTTTAATTTTTAAAATGACTTTGCAAAATGACATGCTACAAAAGCGATAAAATGACACCTCACAAATATAATGAAAAAAAATGCGGTGCACAGCTTCCAACTGCTCGACAAAAGATTTTTTTTTATTTCAGGGATTCCTTTTAATGACATATAATAAATACACATCTATAAAGGTCCAATGCATGTAAACCCATTGATATTATATCGTCTTCCATTTTGTCGTGCAAATAAAATAGCAGAAATATTTTGAAAATATTATACGACTAAACTAGCTATATATATATAGTGAAGGTGAGCTCCAGCAAAGTAGATCCTTAAAATAGTCTTGTACGAATATCATATCACAAGGCGGAACGTTGTCAATTTGTATATAAACAGAAATGTTATTCATACAGTCAGGATTCTACTTTCATGCTCACAATCGTAGAAATGGAAGCCATTGTAGGGATGACGCTCTGTCAATTTTGCTCTTGAAAACTGATAAATTTATCCACATAGTACCATTACGATCGATCGTTATATATCAGTTATATCTTTAAAGACAAATGTATCTACTCACGGTGGGTATGGTTGTCCTGCGAGAGAACGTACTGTGCTGGTGATTTGGTACTGACGGGTGCTGGTGGGTCCTGATTCTGTGCTGGTGGGTTTGTTTACATTGTATCAAAACGGCAATTAAACGACTGTTTTGTTGCTTAATTTTTCTCTGATGTGTCATAAGTACCATGCAAAGTATATTACAACAATATTATATTGCAAAAGTCGTGCAAGTTCATTAAACGGAATTGTCCTGACGCTGTGCTGGTGATAAGAAAAACGGTCCTGGTTCTGTGCTCCTATGTCCTGGTTCTGTGCATACATTCAAGATCATTGATGCTGTACTGTTATTGACTTATTAGCTGTTGTCTGCTTTCTTGAAATTGGCATTGTTGTGAATCTGTTTACTGTTATGATGAGAGAAAAAATACCCGTATTTTTATTTTTTTTTTAAAACTAACTGTAATCTTATTTATTGGCCTGTTAATTGAACCCTTCTTGCCCCCTTTTAAGATAAGAAAATATGTTTACGATTTTCGGGATTACGATCATTTTGCAAGATCACCAAAATACGTTGTAATTTATACAATACTTATATAAAGTAGATGATGTGGTATGTTTGTTGTCAATGGACAAATTTCCAGAAGAAACCAAAAGAAGTATGTGTTAACAACCATACGTCATCGTACGACCTTCAACAATAACCCATAAAATAAAAATGTAAAAGGTTTTGCATAAAAATGGAGAGCAAAAATATAGAACAAAGGACTTTATGAGCGTTTGAATCATGTCTTTAGCAGCTTAAAACACATTTGTTTGTGAACAATTGAGTGCTGACTATAAGAATGACAATAGTATTGCGGGTTTGTTTGTTTGGTGTGGTTGTTTGGGTTTTTGTTTGGGGGGAGGGATGGGGATAAGTTAGAGCGAGGTTTCAGTGAAAGCCTGGAATAGTTTCCCGTAAGATTTAAAATTTGTATTGTAAAAGAAAAATGTATCTTATAGCTATTAAGAATCAGTTGCTGTAAGATTTTCCCAACAATTTTTTTTTGTCTAAACGGTTATCAGGTGGTTTTTTTTTCGAAAGTTCGATAGAACACTAAATAAAAATCACTATTCTATGAAAGGGCAGGCTAGAATATGTCAGAGAATGAAGACGAGATAACCTAGAGAACACTAATAAAATTAAGATTTCTTAGCTTTTTTCATTTCAAAATAAATATTTTTGATAAAGAATTACGGGGCAGGAAGTGAACAATGTGTCCTTCTTTTCTATATATAAATATTTTTCATGAATACAAATAAAATGTGCCTTGATTATAATTGAAAATTAGTAAATGGAAAAAATACACAACTAAAATACATTTTTTTATTTTAATATTGGTAGTTTCACTAAACTTTTAAGTTCTGTGTGTCAAATACACCATCTCTGTAGTAATGACCTTACTAAGATATTTCACTTCATTCATTTTTTTTTCTACATTTTTTAATATTGTGAATTCATAGAATTATTATATTAAAATGTAGCCTTAATTTATATTTAAAAAAAACTGAATCATTTTTAGACACCCCAGGCTCCTAAAAAAACTAGCCGGGTGGGGGTTCAAAGATGCAAATTAAGTACTTATATCAATATTTTATCTGTTCGTGTACGGTTTATGACCCCTCCTGTGGCCTGTCAATTCCGAAATGTGCAAACTGCAATAGTATCAAAACAGCACAGACAATGAATAATAGAGATATACTTTTGTACATATATCAAGGGGAAACTTCTACCAAAGCCTTATTTTTTATAGTTCATTATTGTATTTAGTAGAAAAAGAGAATTTAGTGAAAATAAAATCACTATTTTTGTAGAAAATTCAGAGACCTTTGTTCAGGGATTTTTGTTATGTTTAGCATGGGATCAACACAATGGTTCATTACCGAGTAAAAAAAATCAAAATGTCTATCTACCTTGCACATTTCAGAAAATTCAAATCAGATAACGAAACTGGTTCCAGCAACATTTATAATCAATTTAAGATTGTGACCTTCACAGTTTCCATTCACCACAAATATTCTCGTTACAACGAATCATTTTAAATACAAAAATACGTGTTGCATGCAGCCTTTTGTTTATCTATTAATATATGTATACGGATAAAGTTATGAAAGGCAGCAGGGTCATCAGGGTCATCTGAAATAAATGCTAAGCATAGATCTAGAAAGCGATATATAATCATGACATTAAAAAAAGTCTCTTCTTTTCGACTTTTTTCGAACAGATTGACACATAAAATGAATTATATAGTATTGTGGAATTTTTAACTTATTTTAGATACTATATATTGTTCTCTGATATTGGACGAAAGATGTTGCCCTTTTAAGTTATTATGTAATACAAGTTCAGATCATTTGAAAACAGATATTAAAAAGCCAAATGGATGCACAAGAGCTAAAATAGGAGTCATAGATCCTGTTGGCAACAATTATCTGGCTAATTTTATTGATTTTGTAACATTTGTTTCAAATATGACCAACTTCTTATCCAAAATCACCAGCACCGTATCAGGACCCACCAGCACAATGACAGGACCCACCAGCACAGTATCAGGACATAAATAAATTGAGAAAATGCTAAATTTTAATAAATTGCAATGTTTTTTCACAACATTGTTTTGTCGTGTGGATTGCAGTATAGAAAGCGGACTCTATGACCATTTTTGTTTTATTTTTTCAGTTCGAGATTTTCTGAAAATGAGCATTTTTGTGTTACGCTTACTGAAACAGTTTAGAGGGTCATTTTTTTAATGGTTTATATATGAACCCATAAGAAACGAAATTGAAAAATCTCAATTGTTTTCTTCCATTTTTTATGAGTGAAAACGTCAAAAATCATCATTTTCGTCTTTGTTTACATTTTTTCATTGATCACCAGCACCCGTCAGGACCGAATCACCAGCACAGTACGTTCTCTCACAGGACAACCATACCCACCGTGCTACTAGCTAATGAGCATCAGTTGATGATTTTGTCTGCATTGATTCAACTTAAAAATATTGTCTGTTCGGATGTCAGGTGAAATTTTGGAAAATTCTTATGCATTTAAAAAAAATATAATTAAATATTTCGTGCCGTGGAAGGGCTGCCTAAACATTTTCAGTGGTTGAAGATTATAAACCCTAGTTATCACACACAAGAAAGTCATATTTGTTCGAAGATATCCATTTTCATCATCCAAATTAAAAGACCGACGTCAAGTACTTTTAGAAAAAAATAGCTATTCGAACACCTACTCTGTTTTTGTGATTCATTAGATAGGTATTTCACTTGACCTTTAGGCAGCAACCATTTGATTTTCTGTGGGGGGGGGGGGGGGGGGGGGGGGGGGCTATGGTTTTTTTTTTGGAAAAAAAAGTTTGTTTCCAGGTTTTGGTGAAAAAAATAATTTGTTTTAGACCCTGAGGAAAAAAAATTGTTTGTTTCACTCTCAGCTGCCACTATATGTAATGTTAAAATTGAAAGAAAAAAATTCTTTTCGGTTTGTCGCTAAAAAAAAAAATAGATTGTTCTTCGCCGAAGGCGAAAAAAAAAGTTTGCACAGAAAAAAAAACCATAGCCCCCCCCCCCCCCCCAGAAAATCAAATGGTTGCTGCCTTATATTTCCTCTTTTCGTACTGTGATTTTTTGACGTTATAAAATCAACCTGTAGCTTTGATATATAAAAATGATAGAATCTGAAGTGAGATGCTATATCAAACACTCTTGCTTTGTAAGATGAAATATACACCAAACATGCCCAAACATAAAAAGGTGCACTCGACTTTCTCTTTCCGATACAAACGTTACCTATTTTGAGGAATTTTTCATGATTCATATAACCAGAGACATATAATATATGTCTCTGACATAATGGAAGGGCAGACACGAAATTATTTTAACTAAATTATTGATATGTTCTCCGTCCGTGGTAAAAAAAAAACCAACAGATTATGCATTTTCTACATCCAATTTATAGATACCCATGTCGTCGGCTTGATATCTTATTGTTTTGCATTACTGTGTAATAGATACATTGAAAACTTATGCAAATGGTGTTTTTAAAATAAAACACTTCGTAATTGAGAAGAAAATTGTCTTTTTATTTGTTTCTATTAACTTTTTAAAATTTTGTTACTATATCAAACATTACAGTAAATATTTATCGCTTTCTCGATAAACAAAGAGCTTCGATTCTTTTTGTTCTATTTCAAAAGTGTCTCCGCCTGTATATATCAAGACAAATTAAGATTTTAATCTGCTTCCTCTGAAACCATACACATGGGCTGGATTACCAAATATCCGTATGTATTATTAATGTTTTTAATGCTCCATTTATTGGCATTAAGTTTTTCTGGTATGTTTATTTTATTGGCGCAAATGATACCTATAGTTTTGAAAATTAGGTGGCGCAAAAGAAGTATCGGCGCAATTAAGTTGTGGCGCAAATGAGTTACTTTTTGGCGCAAAAAGATATCGCCCAGAAAATGATAGTGTAGATGAGGCATCCGTGTACTAGGGACAAATTCATATTTCTTCAAATTTTCGTTGTATCGCTGTCAATTTGTGTTAAAATTTTAACGTCGTTTTCAATAAATATTTCATTGTTTACGAGAAATATGCAAATTAACTATCATTGTCATAAATTCAAAATACGGTCAATTATATTATAGTTTAAAAAAAGAAATTTATGAAACATATTTATATCCGCTAACCGATCCCCAATTGAGATCGACAAACTCAACAAAAAAGCTTTGAATACAATACGGATATTTCTTAGAATTGATGGTCATCCTATAAAAGTTACGGTCGTCCTATATAAATTACAGTCAGTCTTTACAAATTACGGTCATCTTTTTACCAATCACGGTCATCCTTGTTTTATGTTACGGTCATCTTGAAAATATTTTGATTATGATTTACGGTCATCTTAACGATTTTTTCAAATCGAATTTCCCGTTTCATGCACATTTCTCGGAAGTAATTTGTGATTTCCGAGTGATTCTTTTATAAATTTACATCGTTTCAATGTATGATTTGTAAAGAAAATGATATAGAAACACTTTAACAGACAATACAGAAACTGACCTAATTTTTCGTCCGACATCTTGGGATGACCGTGAATGCAGTTACGGTCATCAGCTTTACCCCAGTGAATAGATATGAATATATAAATAAAAATGAAAGATTGGTCAGAATATTATATATAAGTTGGTGTCAACAACAAGCCCTTGTATGAATAAACGATAAAAGTAAACATGAGTAGACATGAGTGCATACTTTCTATTTATGACTTTAGCAAGAATACATTTTCATTGTTTAATATCGATGTTATGCATATTTCAGAGAGTTCGACAGAAAACACATCTCTTTATAATACGCACTATATATAACTACCTCTTGAGAATTTTTTAACCTTTAACTATTATTGCCAATTCTGATATGTAAATTGTTAGATGAAGTCAAATACCATCTTTCCATATGATCTTCCATATATATCTATAAGTTTTTCAGATAACGTTTATCAGCATCTCTACCAGTTGGATGCTAGAATTATCCCACAGTTGCAATCAGTTATCAAAGGTACTTTCGTCTTTACATAAGACTCGCCAGTGACGCTCAAATCAAAATAGTTATAAAGTATAAGTACAAAGTTGAAGAGCATTGAGGACCCACAATTCCCAAAAAATGTTCCAAATAAATGCAACTTATGACAAATTGGTTGACTTTCTACTTGTGAAGAGTCAGGAGAAATTCTTTTTTAGAGGGATATCTAATTGAACCTGGGTACCAAAGTTTATATTTTTTGTAAGGTCACGGGATTTGTGTTTTTAGGTCATTCATTATTTTCCGAGGGGTATTTTTTTTAACTGATCGGCTTGTCTTTTTGTCCTTTGTAGGTGTTAGTCTTGGTGTCGGTTGTTTTTTTACCTTTTGTCCTACAATTTTTCACTTGTTTTTCACTAGATAGAAATATATCATCTTAATAAAATTAAAGGGGCATTAGCTGTCATGCTCACGGATTTGACTCAAAAGCCGTCATATTTGATTTATATCACATCCTAAAACACATATATCCAAATTAAAATAAGTCTGAAATAAACAATTAACAATGCATGTACGCAATTTAACATATCAGATGTACGTGTGTATACAAGTCTAGACTCCATCTTTAATATTTCTATCGAGATGACCTCCGAAGACTGCCGATGGTCACATAACCAGATAAAAACAAAATCATAAATTAAAAGCGATCTCGTTCAATCGGATTTCTCTATGTCTGTTTGATTTATTGTTAAAGGTTTAAAAAATTATTTAATTATCTGTTTTACTTGTCTAAGAATTACTTTTTTGGGTGGATCGAAACAGTCAACAAAATGTTTCACCTTCGTTTCACTTTCAATGTTGACATTCTTTTGAATTTCCCTTTATTGATGAACACGACTTTAATAAAGATCCTTAAACGAAATCTGTAGATAATGGATTAATTTAAAGGTCACATGAATACGGATTCAATGATTGATGTTTTTTAAATTTATTTATTTTGACAAAATTGAACCAAATTGACTGATACAAGTGAATTTTTTATTTCATCGTTATACTTTTATTAATGATTGAAATACACTGAAATACATCTCGTACCTTTTGTCACGTTTAATAAAGGTTTTATTCTTAATTAAAAGAAATAGCAAAGCTCATAGCTGTTAAATCATTTCCGGAGATGTTGGTCCGTCACAGTGATATGTTTAATATTTTTTTCTCACTGGTTACCGGTTACCGGATACCTGACTTTTCTATTTTCCTTTCCAAATCGAATATGATGACAATTCCAGTAGAAGAAAGAAAAATAAATCAAGACACCTCATTATAAATTAGTAAACAGGGGTAACAAAAATATAAAAGAACTGCTTAAGTTAGAAAAACCTATATAAACAAAAGGCGATAGCTACCAAACTCAAAAATCCAAAGGGATGTCGAAAACAAACTGACAAATAACGTTTGTTTATTGAGTTAAGGTTAATGTGGACCCTTTGGCTAGGTATCAGGTTCGTTCGCACCCAATACACATTCGTAACTAAACGTTCGCACCTCGCACAATCGAACCCAAGGTTCGTTGGCACCCTACATGTTCGCACCCAATTTTAAATCCTATTCCAGTTGAATAATATGAAAATCATGATTGTTGTTTTAAATTGCTCTTCTACATGTATCCAGGTGTAATGATAAGTCGTTATACTAAGGCTATTTTCTTCCTATTTTTTCTGTAGACTTAGCTTTAATTTTTTACAACCATGCATTGGCAAGCTTGATAACAAGTAATTGTTTGTCAGTAACTAAATGTACGATGATGTCCCATACGGAACCTTCTGACCTTGTTTGTTTACATTAAAATTTCAATGGCGACAAAATCATGTGATGTCAATTCGTTATATCCAATCAAACTGTTCTACTGTTAATTAGGGGTTTTTTCAGTCTACGGCAATTACTTTATTTTTTTCTGGGATATTGCTTCAAAATAGTTTGCAATAGTTCTGGGTTTTATTCAACAGGAAAACTCTTTTTTTGCCATCCCTTTCGACATCAAGGGAATTTTGTATGAATATTTACCTACAGTGATGATGGTCAGAATATCAATCTTTTTATAATGAATAAAAAGAAAATTCTATGAAAAATAAATGTAAATTGTTTTTTATTAACCAACTTAATATGCCTGTTCAAAATTATGGCATGGACATCGTTTTTTCATATAGTTTTCCATTCATTTTGGTTGGGCTTTTTTCGCGGGAAAATCGCGTAAGAGGTAAGGAGCATGTCATTTTTAAATTCCTAAAAATATGATTTGCTTGACCTGTATTGCCTGCCACAAGATTGATGACGCTGAATGGAATGTACACAAAGCAATGGAGGCCAGAAATGGGATTTTGTGAAGTTCTAAAATGTTTTTAAATATTCGGAAGTTGGGATTGAAACGGGCATAAGAAAATTGGCATTTTTTGGCAATAATTGAGAACAACAATGAAAACTTACCTTTAGAAATGTCTTTTTATTCAAAAGTGCAGAAAAAACGTATTTTGCACTGTTTTTCTATGCCGGAAGTACCGTAGTGATATCAATGCGGAGTTTCCCCGTGTGTTAAGTTCAAACACAAATACCTAACGAACTGACAAGATGAACGATTTTAGACTACGGTAGGATATGTAGGTTGATATGAGTAAGACATTGAAGATTTTAATTTACACCTGTGTTAAATTTTACCTGTAAATCAAAGAAGATGTGTAATTATATGGCTTCACTTGACAGCTTGGGTGTCAAACATACTGGTAATCAACAATGCTTACCTCTGGCTAATGACCGCTAATTGCTGTTGTGTGATAAAAACTTGTATTAAATTTTTGAAATAAATTTTGGTTACTTCCGTTTGATTTATAGTTCAAAAATGTAAATTGTAAAATGAATGAATTATATTTTGATCAAATAATCATAAAAGGATGGTAATTAAATGAATTTGAATGTTTTGGACAAATAAAATAATATTAATTTACAAAATATTGTGGGAATCTAGACTTCTTTTCAAAGATTAAATTGAAAATTATATAAGAATTTTGACTATTACAACTGATTGTATTTACCGACCGTGTGAGGGCTGAAAAGCCAGTCAAGGTCGTTAAACACTTCCATATATAACTGACTGTACCGACTGTGCAAGGGCTGTATAGCCAGTCAAGGTTGTTGGAAACTTCCATTTGTTACTGACTGTGTTAGGGCTGTGTTGCCAGTGAAAGTTGATTGTATGATAAAGATAAAAAAAAAAAAAGATGTTGATTGTATGAAACTTTGATAATATTCAGAATTCTACTTGTAAATGGCTTGAACAAGGGGTACAATCAAAACCACGTGATGGATATACACACACCGGAAGTTACAGTCGAACTCGCCGCTTGAAAGGTTAGTAGTTGCATTTTCTTGTTTATATCAATTAAATTTTGATTAATAAGTTGGCACACCGAATGTCGGATAGTATGTAGTTTTAAAATACACAATTGTTTTTGCTAGAAAGCGTGCAGGTATTGCAAACACTTCGACACAGTTATCTGGTGAAATATTGGAACTGTGTCGAAGTGTTAGCAATAACTGCACGCTTTCCAGCAAGGATAATTGTGTATTTCAAAACTAGATAGTATCCGACATTCGGTGCACTACCTTATTTATTAAATGTTATTGATATAAACAAGTAAATACGACTACTTACCTTTCAAGCGGTTTGCTCGACTGTTACTTCCGGTGTGTGTATATCCATCACTTGATTTTAATTGTACCCCTTGTTGAATAAAACTCTGTATCAGTTGAACAATTTGCATGACCCAGACCCATAGATGTTGAAATGTCGAAATAAATTTTGTCAGTAAAATAGGTTTTCAGTCATTCAACTAAAAAAAGGAAAATCTTTAACACAACGTCTCAAGTTTCTAGAAATATGACTTTTACAATGCTAAAAAACAAGCAATTTACTATTGTTATTGTTAGTTGTTTTTTAATTAATTTATCATGTTAAAAATATACATGTATAGCATATTTCTTTCTTATTTGTATACATTCATTTATTTGCAAGCAGTGAACAATCAATTATCAAACACAACACAAAACAAGAAACAGATTCGTCTCAATATTTTTGTTTGATAATGTGTTATCATTCAAATAGAAAGGCAACAAGGGTTCTAGGGTGTATTTATATAAACACATTACATTCTGATGGAAATGAAAGAACACTTTAAAAGACAATTTCTACATTGTAAACTTACGAAAAAAATTAATGCCGATAAAAAACCTCTTGATATGAGTCCCAATCTCCTGACCAAAATTTCCCAATCTCCTGATCTGAGTTTCACAGTCCATCACATGTATGTGATATAAAGTTATAGTAATACACTAACCAAACATGATAAAGATTTATTCAACACTACAAAAAAGATGACAGAACCTCACTTTATTTAGAAACAATGAGTTGTTTTTTAACAACACACTATCCAAAACCTGTTTAAGATTTATTCAAGACAAAAAAAAAATGAATGTTTTCTCACTTTATTTTGAGACAATGACAACAACTATAGTATAGGAATACACTTTCCAAAACTTGAATACAAAGTTATTAAACTCAAAACCAATATAAAATTGAGCGCAAACTTGTAGGGTGCGAACAGCCTTTGGGTGCAAACATGTAGGGTGCAAATGTGAAAGGGGACTAAAATAGCCGTAATTTCACTGAAAAATTTAATCTGATAACAGACAAACCTGTGCATCTGTAAAAAAAATTAAGGCATAACATGCCCTAGATAAATAAATTTCAAATATGTTTTATGTTATAGAACATGTCGAATAATAAAAACTTACCAGGATTTTGTAGTTTACTTTTCATTCCTCCAGAAGGTGCCAAAATAAACCAAGTTGTGAAACCGGTTTGAGAACTTCCCCGCAGGTAATAATTGAAGTGAGCTGTATTGATTGACATGGACAATAAATACCCGACAATAATTGGTGATTTAAACTGTGTACCTGAGTGGACCATTTTAAGGAAAACTCAACTGTTTGTTAATTTTTATCATCTTCTGCAGGGACGAAAAAAAGTGCACAGCAAAATCCAGTTAAGTTATGAATTTTCTAAATCATACAATGCATTTGAATTCTATTCATCTAGGGCATGCTATGCCTTAAAACTTTTCCAGATGCACAGATGTGTTTGTACTCAGAGTAAATTTTGAGGTGAAAAATCGACCATTTTAGCCAAAGGGTCCACATGAACCTTAAGCAGTTAAACCTTCCAATTGATATTTTATAGTGTGTTTTTCCACAGTCGCCTGAAGATTTCATAATTATAGGGAAAAAATGGGGGAACTAAAATATGTTAAGTAGTATATTCTAGCCTGAAGATTTCATAATTATAGTGAAAAAATGGGTGTGTTAAGTTTAAACAGAAATACCGAATGAACTAACAAGATGACTGATTTTAGACAACTTAGGATATATAATATACTACTTAAGATATTTTATTTCCCCCATTTTTTCCCTATAATTATGAAATAATACTACATGTACTACAAATAATTTATTTCTACCATTTTTTGCTATAATTATGAAATCTTCAGGAGACTGTGGTTTATCTGCATGTATGTTGTGATGTTATACTTTTGTTTCAGAATAGGGAGAAGGTTTGGTACGGTACCATTAAAACATTTAATCCCTCTACAAATGTAGGCTGTTCCCCGAAAAAGGTTGATTTCTCATTAACGGTAACCAAAGAGTGACTAAACCCTTTTGCTCCATACTATCGTAATAACATAAAGCAAAACATTTCTCTGTAAGTGTGTGAACAGTTTATTGTATATTTTAGATTAATTATGGATACCCATATTTGTGGTGCCTGCAAGGCTGAAATAAATGATTTGGATGAATTTATTGTTCACAAGAAACAAACTTGTCCTGTGTTACATGCAGTCCAGAAAGAAGTCAGACATGATCAGCAATCATGTAACTCAGTAAGTTGATTATAATTCTTCCTTTATTTCTATTGGGCCAAACAAAAAAGTATGTGTGTTTACTGTTACATGCTGAAAAAAACAAGGTAGGTAGGTTGTTGGTTTTTTTACATTCAGTTTATCAAATGTTTATGGAAGCAACATTGTGATTTTAACGGTGCTTTATCAAAAATAGCCATTGAAACTTTAGATACAATTAAATTTAGGATAGGTGGTACAGTAGACACACATACTTTTTTGGACTTAAGCCTATCTTATAGAATTAGATTTGAGTAAAAACTTTGTACTATATATCAACCAAAAATTTTAGCAAGTGAAAGATACTGCAAACTTTGTAAAGATAAAGTGGAAGATGAAGTTCATTTTCTTTTATATTGTCCTCTATATAAAGACCTTCGAGAGAAGTTTGATATTTTCAAAAACCTTAATAATGATGACGATATCAAATCAACGATTTATTTACTTAACCCAGTAAATCTGGTTGACACCAGACAAATATGTAATTATTAAAGTCAAGCTTTTGAAGTTCGTTATAAAAATCTAATGTCAGTTGGTCTACCATAAGTATAATACTGTGTAATACTGTGATATTATATATATAATTAGTACATGTACTTGAAATGTTTTCTGTATGTTGTATTTGCATAAATTGTCATGTTTAATGTGTTTGTATCTTGGACTACGCATTGTATCATATGTGCTTTGTCCAATAAAATATTTGAATTTGAATTTGATATATGTTAAGGAATTATGAATACTGTTGTAATTGTATCATATTTTAAATTGATAGTTTGAATTAAAGTCTATACAGGATGTATATATGACAATGTGATTACAACCTTAAAGCACAAGTAAACCAAAAATGACATTTGGACATCATCATATTGTCTATAACAATAAACAAGTCTCTCAACCATATGTTAGGATCTTAATTTTTCAGAGTCTTAAAAAAATGATATTTATAGCGAACCAAATGAAAGTTTACCATAGAGTCGTCTGCTCTTGACCAAGGTATTTAAACTTTTGCAAGTTTACCTGTACCATTGAATCAATACAATAGCTTTTGTTCTCTGTTTAGTTTATTCACTGGGACATTTAAATTTCTTCTAGGAGAAATCTATCACTCATTGATTAATTTGCCTGACCAAAACAATATTTTTTCTGTTAATTGAAATATATGTATAAACTCACATAAACTGCATGTGATACAGTATTTATCCAATCTCAATAATATATTTTCAATCAATTCAATATCAGCACTGATTTAATTAAAAAAAAGTTTATTTCTAATTTTTTTTACTACTGCATGCATTTGTTTCAAAGTATTTGCATGTTTTTTGTGGTTGTTCAGTTATAAAGAATACATTTATGAAGACCTTTATTGAAACATAAGCTTTTCAAGTTTTTATTTGTGAACAGTCTAAAAAAAGCAAATTTTAATAGTTAAATGTTGAAATTTGATTAGAAATCAACTTTTAATTTTTAAATCAGTGTTTATATAAAACAAAATGAAAATGTGTTTTTGATTAAATAAATACAACATCACATGCAGTTTTATAATCACTTATTTGTACATGTATTTCCATCATTGACAGTTCAATTTTTTGTTCAGGTAAATTAATCAGTGAGTGATAGATTTCTCTTGCAAGAAATTTAAAGGTCCCATTGAATAAACTAAACAGAGAACATTACCTGTTGTATTTGTTAGATGGGACAATAGAACTTACAAAAGTTTAAATGGACAGGTAACTTGCAGGTTAATCTGTGGAAAACTATGATAGGTTTCGCAATAATAAAACAAATACTATCAAAATCACATCCTTTTAAATCTGTTTTAAAAAAAATATCATTTACAAATTTTAATTATTTCAGGATCAATTTTTGAAAGAAAATGAAACAGAAAACAGCAATTATTCATTTCAACACATTTCCATACCTAAGAAAACAAGTGAAGAAATTTTTAGAAGACACTCAGAATCAAATCTACCTTCAAATTCATTACACATTTCTGGATATGATCATATACCAGTGACAGATATTGATAACACTGAAAATGGAAAAAATCATCAGATTCAGGTTTCAAGTATTGAACAACCAGCCAATCCTAGTACAGAACATGAAATATCTGAATCAGAACAGAATGTTGATAAAACAGCTGTGGATCATTGTAAGGAACATACTTCAGCTGAATCAAAACAATCACTATTGAATAAATCAAGAGACTTTAACCATTTACCAACAGAAAGCTCAGGACTAAATGCATTACATGAACACCCTGAAACTTTTAAATCATGCAGTGCACCAACTAAGGTAACCGGTATTGAAGGTGCATCACAAGAAATAAAACAAAAAACAATACAAGAGGGTGTATCAAATTCATTAGTTGAGAATCATTATTCAGGCAGTGATCAGAATGAATTAAAACATTTAGCTGAAGTCAGTTCTCAGCTTGACTGTGCCTCAGCTGAATCAGTTGTCTGTAAACCACCTCCTGGTCATGAATACATTCAATCCACACTTCAAGATAGATTGTCAAATGATAAAATCTTATGCCACAGTCCGTCAGCATGGTCAGTAACTCATGAGACTCCATCCACTTTACATACAGGGCTAATCAACACATCGTCTTTGGACATGTCAACTGAAGTGACAGCTCTGAATCTTATGTCACCTGTAATGTCAACAGAGGTTTCTTCTGCCGTTTCTACTTCTGTGCCACCAGTAATGACCGCTGAAAGTTTCCCTGTGAAATCAACTCATTTATCAACTGAAACCACTATTGGACCACCTGTGACATCAACTGAATTATTAAGTGAAGTGTCAACTTACATATCAAACCAGAGGATTCCAGCTACAATGTCATCCGAAATGACTCCTGTGTTGTCAGCTGGCGATTCCTCAAGGATGCTGATTAAGATGACACCTGTATTGTCAACCTCAAAGCCTTCTGTTCTTTCTAATGAAGTGTGTCAACAAGATCTGTCAACTGACATTAGAGGTGAGGTGTTATAACTTATAAGTCAGAATTGTCTGTAATTATCTTTATCACCATCTATATATCTTTTCCAGCAAAAGGAACTTCATTTTGGATCATGTCGTATGATAAGATCAGTTCACAGTATTGGTTATAAATTTTTACAATGATTCTGGTTATAAATTTTTACAATGTATCTGGTTATAAATTTTTACAATATATCTGGTTATAAATTTTCATAAAAAAAAAAGTGGTGGTTTCAGAGTTAGTGGAATTTGATAGAAGTGGAAGCTTCTTCCTTCTTAATTTACATAAAAAAGATAATTCATATTTACTGTTCTGGAAGTTTATTGAACACACTTTATTATTAAAAAAGAATAGTCCTTGTTTAATTTATAGAACTTGTAAGTAAACATATTTTCCTTTATACTTTCAGGAAATCTTGCACAAGAGATGATTCCACAAACTTTACACATGGTCATTGATCACAATGGCACTTATTCTTTGGTTGCAAGATCACAGATCTCAGAATTTCTCAGCCCTGTTACACCATTATCATTATTTCCCAGTAAAGAAACAAACCGACCTAGATCACATTTGGCCGAAAAGTCGATTCCAATTGACAACATACCACAAGTAGCTCATCTTCCCACATATGAAGACAAATCTAGAATGATATTGAGTATTTCAAACGACTTGAATAGATCATCCCCCCAAATAACTTCTGATCAGATTATTGCAGTTCAAAATGAAATGTATCTAAGTTCTGGTAAATTGCAGCTTACGCCTGTTTCTTCTGTTGTTGCAGAGCCCAACTTAGAGCCATCTCAATCAACAATCAATCTTGGATTACAGCATTATGGATATCATTCTGTTCCTCATTCTAGTGTCAATTCTGGGAATATTACCCAACAGGATCAGATATTGAATACTACCCCTACTAGTCCCCTGAAAGTTGTAAGAAATCTAATGACAAGTTACCAAGACAACAGTGTAAGTGTTGCTACACTGGATACACTGGCAACAACTACACAACTTCTAGCTTCAAGTTCAGCTGGCCCTTCAAAAGTACTAAATGTTATTGCACCAAATGGTCATTGTTTAGATCATGACTTGTCAGGAAAAATTACTTTAGATCCAAAAAGCACAGTAGTGCCATCTTTTAGTCAGAAACCAGTACAAGTGTATGACCGGCCACAATTTGTTGTTATTCATGAAAAAAATTCTAGTCAGCCAAATCAGAAACATGAAGATTACCAACCTGTTCAAGAAAATTTGCAAGATGGTGCAGAGCAAGGAATTTTGATTCCAACCCACAAAAATCCAGTACAAAATATTATCTCATTAGAATCTGGTATTTTAAATGTAGGACAAGATCATAGTATTGCTCATGATGAATATAAAGCAACACTGACTGGATCCAGGGAAAACCAATCTTTTGTACTGAGACAGGGTCCAGAACAACAACATTTGGTGTACACTTCTGTAGAAGATGTTGATAGAAATATCCAATCTCAAAGTTTAGTTAAAGGAGTTGTAACTCATTTATTAGACAAACAGGTGAAATATAGCACTCCTGTATTACCTTCAAGAGTTACCCAAAAGCCAGATTCTGATAAAAGGAAGGAGAAAACAAAACCCTCTTTAAATACAAATATTGAATTAGATCAGTCTGGAAATCATAAGGAGCAAGTCCTTAATTTGAACAAAACACATGATAAGAATGAAACTGGAGTATCTCTGATAAACAATGATTGTATTGAAAAACTAAAGGAAAGACAGTTACAAAAAAGAGTAACTAAAGGTAAAGTTATAACAATTGATGCATTAAGTAACAGGAATTCTTCAACTAGTAGATATCAGTCTTCAGATAAACATGTAGAATCTGTACAAAATTTCAAAATGGCTCATGATGTTGCCATAGGACAAATCTCTTTTTTCCAAAATGAACCTCTGCCTGAAGGTAATTTAATTCAGAGTTCCAACGATCCTGTTTTACTAAATAGGGAAACAGAAAGGGAATTAGAGGGTTCTGAAAAATATAAAAGTCAAAGTTATTCAAACAGAAATTCAGTACATGGTGTACAGAGAGGAAATTCAGAAGATAGGGCTGAAGCAAATACACAACCCGAAATTAACCAGAAACATAGAAGTACAGACCAAATTTCAGAAAGAAATGCATCAGGAATACAATATGTTTTACATAAAACACCAGAGAAAAACTATTTTTTACCCATCAACACTGCTGAATCGAGAATGGAAGGTGATATACAAACCTATCAACCTGTGCAGGTATGGACACCTAATCATATAGCTTATAGCAACTGTTATTAAAGTACCTCCCAATTTGGATGTTTGAATTTATGAATTTTTTATTTCAATGCATAAAATTGAATTGACGGTTAATTTAAATTGTATTTGATTAAAACCATTAAAACCATTAAGCATATGAAAATAAATGGGAAGACATCAGTGTTTCCATTAAAAAGAAAATTAAAATGCAAATCAGAATAATGGTTCTATGGTTTTAAATATAAGAATTTATGTTCATGTGTAAGATAAATAATTTACTCAGTTTATTGTCATTTAGAAAAGTCATTATTGTTTCTTTGGTTATAAACATTTTCATAAATATACAAAGAATAACCAAACTTTGAAAGATTATTTGCTAGGAGAACTCTATTGGAATATTTTTATTTGTATAAAGAGAGAAAATTTAAGTAAGGTGTATTTTTAATACATTTGAAGGAACTACTTTTTGCTCTAATTGCATTTGAAATTAAAAGAAAAGCATTACTTTTTAATATTTACTTTTAAAGGAATTAGAAAATCAGAATATTCCTCCACAACAAGATGGTTCTAACACAGTTGCTTCCCCTGGACAAATTCAGTACACTGTTCATTTACATCAAGTGCAGCAGGTTGGTAAGTATACTGTTTTATTTATTTAAATACTACTGTTAAAACAGTAAAAGTAGAATGAACAATTTCTAGAGGAGTTTGGAATAAATTTACTCTTGGACATTATAAAAATAAGAATATGTGATATAATTAACATGGCTCTTCTTCTGAAAACTGTCAGTCCTTGATTAAGAAACTTTATTTGTAAAATGCTTATAAATCTATTCTACAGATGGAAGTATTATACAAGTATTATCACCAGAGAAACACTATGATATGACAACACAAGGGAGAATTCCACAAAAACATCCAGCTGACATACCATCAAAGAAAAACGCAGGTTTGTATATGATTAATCATTTCATGATAGATGTACTTGTTAACTTAAAAATAATGTCTAGACATTTATTCATAGCTGTAAATAATCATAAATATCACCATTTTTGTTTTAAATCAAACCGCAGCAAGAGAAAAGAGAGAGTGTGATACAAAAAAAAAAAACTTTTAGAAAAAATCATACTTAGTACATTGTAGTAAGATAATTAATCAGTTCTGTGCAAAGTGATAGTTTCTTTTTTTTCTTTCTAAAGGTTCATCTTCCAAGAAGACAGCAAATAAACCTAGCAAAGAAAGAGAAAAGAAGTATGTTTGTACATATGATAAGTGTAAATTTTCAACTGTGTACTTCAAAGATCTGACTAGACACATACGCACACACACAGGAGAGAAGCCTTATCGTTGTGGAATGTGCGAGAAAAGTTTTAGTCGTGTAGATAAATTACGTCTTCACATTCGCCATCACACTGGGGAGAGACCATTTCAGTGTGATCTTTGTGAGTACAATTAACAAACGATATTATTTATACATGTAATTACTGTAAATTCATAAATTATTGCCAGGTTTTTATTATTGCGAAAATTGCAACAGAGTTGTAAACGCAAAAATTAAACTCGCATTTTGAAACATTTTATATGAATTAAACAGGATTTTTCTCAAAATTTAAAAAAATTAAATTGCATTTCAGTCTCAAATGACAAAATCACAATAATAAATGCACACAATAATTTCTGAATTTACAGTAACATGCACAGAGAAAAAATTTATATATTAAAATTCAGGGAGAAATCATTTTATCTATTCAAAGGTAGGGAGAAATCTGTTCATCCATCCAATTTATATTTTACTATTTATAAGTTTATTAAGGCAAAATCATTGAGAGAAGTGGCCATTATAACTGATTAACTATAATTGAAGGGGCATCATCATCTGTGTCCCATGGACACATTTCCCCTTAAGTTTTTTACTGCTTTAAGTAATTTATTTAGGGAGTAAGTTTTTTTCACTCTTATCTCAAAAAGACAGATATAAGAAAATTTACAAGAATGTATATGTAATGCCCTCTCTCTTATTAATCTGACCTGATATTGTTGTTTGATTGCCAGGTGAATACAGAGCTGTAGATAGAAGTACTTTGAAGAAACATGCTATCATACATACAGATGAAAGACCTCACATGTAAGATGTACTATAGTAGATGACTACTTTTTATTACTGTGTTGCAAATCTGGCTTGGGGTTTATGAATTGTATTGGATTGGTTAGAAAAGGAACTGTTTTGTTTATCCAGTATATTTCTTTAGAGAATGATCATTGAAATTTCACAGAATATTGGGTGTACACTTAAAAAGGTTATGATTTTTTTTTTTTTAACCATAATTCCATAATTTAAAGATTTTTTTACCATCGTTCCACAGTTTTAAATAGTCCTTTTGTGTTAATACTTTTAAAGTGTACAAATGTTAAACCACTCCTTTTCAATCAAGCCGTATATTTATATTAAAAGTATGAGTTTTGCATTGCCATATCAGCTATCTGGCTTATACAAGGGGTGTTTGAGACTAAAATCTTGACTGAAATGAAAAGTAGTGTATTATGTTTTCTTTATCAAAGATTTTTTTTTCACTCAATCATAAGTTATGAATTCCTATTTGGATGATTTGTCCTACCCAAATTATGAAATTTTGTTTACCAGTATGTCTTTTTCAGGTGTCAGCTATGCAGTTACTGTTGTCGGACATCTAGCCAATTGACAGTCCATCTTCGTACACATACTGGAGATTGTCCATTTCAATGTCCATGCTGCAGTTCAAAGTTCAAAATTAAGTCCGATTTAAGGAGACACATGAGAACACACACAGGAGAAAAACCTTATCAATGTGATAAATGTCAAGTCAAGTGTACCACACAAGGTAAGATCCAATGTGATAAATGTCAAGTCAAGTGTACCACACAAGGTAAGATCCATTGTGATAAATGTCAAGTCAAGTATACCACACAAGGTAAGATCCATTGTGATAAATGTCATGTCAAGTGTACCACACAAGGTAAGATCCAATGTGATAAATGTCAAGTCAAGTGTACCACACAAGGTAAGATCCAATGTGTTAAATGTCAAGTCAAGTGTACCACACAAGGTAAGATCCAATGTGTTAAATGTCAAGTCAAGTGTACCACACAAGGTAAGATCCAATGTGTTAAATGTCAAGTCAAGTGTACCACACAAGGTAAGATCCAATGTGATATATGTCAAGTCAAGTGTACCACACAAGGTAAGATCCAATGTGATAAATGTCAAGTCAAGTGTACCACACAAGGTAAGATCCAATGTGATAAATGTCAAGACAAGTGTACCACACAAGGTAAGATCCATTGTAATAAATGTCAAGTCAAGTGTACCACACAAGGTAAGATCCAATGTGATAAATGTCAAGTCAAGTGTACCACACAAGGTAAGATCCAATGTGATAAATGTCAAGTCAAGTGTACCACACAAGGTACAGATCCAATGTGATAAATGTCAAGTCAAGTGTACCACACAAGGTACAGATCCAATGTGATAAATGTCAAGTCAAGTGTACCACACAAGGTACAGATCCAATGTGATAAATGTCAAGTCAAGTGTACCACACAAGGTACAGATCCAATGTGATAAATGTCAAGTCAAGTGTACCACACAAGGTACAGATCCAATGTGATAAATGTCAAGTCAAGTGTACCACACAAGGTAAGATCCAATGTGATAAATGTCAAGTCAAGTGTACCACACAAGGTAAGATCCAATGTGACAAATGTCAAGTCAAGTGTACCACACAAGCTAAGATCCAATGTGATAAATGTCAAGTCAAGTGTACCACACAAGGTAAGATCCAATGTGATAAATGTCAAGTCAAGTGTACCACACAAGGTAAGATCCATTGTGATAAATGTCAAGTCAAGTGTACCACACAAGGTAAGATCCAATGTGATAAATGTCAAGTCAAGTGTACCACACAAGGTAAGATCCATTGTGATAAATGTCAAGTCAAGTGTACCACAAAAGGTACAGATCCAATGTGATAAATGTCAAGTCAAGTGTACCACACAAGGTAAGATCCATTGTGATAAATGTCAAGTCAAGTGAACCACACAAGGTAAGATCCAATGTGATAAATGTCAAGTCAAGTGTACCACACAAGGTAAGATCCAATGTGATAAATGTCAAGTCAAGTGTACCACACAAGGTAAGATCCATTGTGTTAAATGTCAAGTCAAGTGTACCACACAAGCTAAGATCCAATGTGATAAATGTCAAGTCAAGTGTACCACACAAGGTAAGATCCAATGTGATAAATGTCAAGTCAAGTGTACCACACAAGGTAAGATCCATTGTGATAAATGTCAAGTCAAGTGTACCACAAAAGGTACAGATCTAATGTGATAAATGTCAAGTCAAGTGTACCACACAAGGTAAGATCCAATGTGATAAATGTCAAGTCAAGTGTACCACACAAGGTAAGATCAATACAGTAGAATTAAAGGCCTTCAAAAGACTAATCAGTGACCCTGGAATTTAAAAAGTTTAAAAAGGCAAATCAAGGATGAAGTTGAAGAGCAGTGAGGACCCCAATTTCAGAAAAGGTTTTTGCCAAACCAATATCTTCCAAATAGAAAAATATATCAGATTACATTACATTTAGTTAGCTATTAAGCAATTAAATAAAATTGACTGAAAGGATAAAAGAGGTGGATATATTTTTTTTAGCAATTTTAGGATCCAAATGGGGGCTTATAACATACCTCCTATAATTTTCAATAATGTTCAATCGTTGTAATTATTTTGGTGGACAGTCATACTTTTCTGCCTACATTGAGTTTTATGAAACCAATAAAAAAAAAACTTTCAACATAAAGATTTTAAAACCAAGCTAAATGTCTTGAACAGTAATGCTCCCACAATGCATTGAAAAAGAAGTTGTATTAAGTCAAAACACAAAATCACTACATGCACATGAAAAAGCATAAAGCAAAGTAACAGCGTTTTTATTGCTGTTCAAAGTTACAGATAGGCAGTTAATATGAAGCAAAACTGTCACCACACTGCAAGTTCTAGACAACATCCTTACACATGTTTGAGTGGACTTCATAGCTGCTTCACAATCACATTACAAATTATAAAAATCTAATTTAATTAGGCATGTAACACTCATTTTAATTGGATGACATCTGCCCTCAATTTTTGGCTGTCACAAATATCTTTTTTACTGGCTTTTCTTCGCATTGCCTGTACAACTGAATTTGGGACTGTCAAATCCCCAATTGAGAGTGGGAGTTTTTCAAATTCAGAATGGTTATTCCTTAAATAATACATATTTGTCAAAAAAATCTTATAAATACTGTCATAAATAACCTGACAATCTCACTGTAAAATACAGAAACATTACAATCATTTAGAAAACCGTAGGGGAACATTGCTCCATTTATGAATATGTCTATTGCTTTGTGTTAATATTTATTATATTATGTAACATATTTTAGGTAACTTACACAGCCATATGAAAGTCCATCATTCTGCTGAAAACCTGAAATGCAGTCATTGTTCATATAAAACCTCTTCAAAACGTTCACTATGGAATCATTCCAAAATTCATGAACCTTTTGATCCCAACAACACATGCCAAATATGTGATTTTAAATGTGCAAGCAATGAAATACTTAAAAAGCATATGACAATGCATAAGTCTGACTATTTAAAATGCCACCACTGTGACTTTACCACTCGACATCAACAAAATTTGGAACAACACATAAAACGTAAACATGGCGAACATTATTACGAGAACAGACCAAAACGAAACACCACCAGTAGTAGTAGCAAGAAGTCTAAAGAGAGTTCTTTAAAGAAAGAGATTAGGAGTGATAAATTATTTTATAGAAAGTTTCAGCGTTTATTTAAATGTGATCTCTGTAGTGAATCTTTTGTGCGAGAGGACTCGTTAAAAAGCCATGTCAAACTTCACAAAGAATTAGCTAGTAATAATTTACAACTGACTACTAAGAAAGTTTTGAAACTCCCTAGTCATATTTTAAATCCTCCAGTAAATGAAGAAAGTAGTTTCACTTTGCGCTCTGTGGCAATGCATGGTTCTAACCAACAAGCAGACAGTCTGGCTATGCCACCTGATAGAGGTCAAAGGTCAGCCACACACACTTATAGTCAGTATCATCATCATGAGCAGGCGTCTGCTTTGGAAGAACCAACCCCTAACAGTGATATTTTAGAATCAACTTATAGACAAGAGAGAGATGAAAATATTCAAATGCCAAATGTTGAAGATAGAAATTCTAGTCAAACATACAGGCGGCAATTAAATTTTGATTCTGGTAGAGGCAATAATGCATCAAGCAAGCGTCATTCATTTGAAACGCCATCTGTATCAAAGAAAGATTTAAGCCATCGCAGACTTTCTTTTCCAAGTGATACTGAACACTCTGTTTCAAAGAGAAACAAAAGTGTTGGTGACAGTTTAAGCAGTTCAAGTAGACCAGTTAGAGAATTATTACGAGAGGAAAGAGCTTCACAAAGGTCCAGTAGAGATATTGAAGGATTCGAACAAGGATTACAATTCATAGACAGTGCATATAATAGTAGTATTGTTAGGTCAAATAGACAGTCGAGTGGGCAAACACTGAATAATCAGAGAAATGATGGTAATGAAAAGGTATCAAGATCACAGAAAAACAAACGTTCTCATTCTATGACATCTGCTGAAGGTCATTTGAGTTCAGGGTCAATACACAACTCTGAACAAATGAGGATTGTGGCATTGAATGAACAAAGTAGAGATCATGCACCACAGCAGCAACCTGTTTACCAAGTTCCCAATATACAAGTAGTGCAAAATATTTCTTTGCCTCTAGTGCAACTACCAGATGGGCAAATTATAAGACCACATATAGGGAACCAGATTCCTCAATTAGGGCACCAGTTTATACCGGAAATCAATATAGAGCAACCTATTGTCAGTTCTGGACTTTTAAGACCTGCCAATGAAAATACACACACGATTCAACTTGTAGCTCATCCAGGTGTTAGTATGATGCCACAATCTGGTAACCCTGCTCACTCTGTTCAAACACAAGTAGTTGAGCTTGTTGATTCTTTAGGTAATCCAGTCTCTGCACAGTTTATGATTCCTACATCAGTTGCATCTGTTGATGAAATGGCAACAATGCAGACCATTGACATTTCTACGATATCAGATCATGGGGGTATGATGGAACAAATGTTATCCCCACAGCATGTTATGAGTGTACCAGTACAGGTTGTTGATGTGCCACCAAATAATTGATATTTCTACAAAATCAGATCATGGGGGTATGATGAAACAAATGTTACCCCCACAGCATGTTATGACTATACCAGTACAGGTTGTTGATATGCCACAGAATAATTGATATTTCTACGATATCAGACCATTGGGGCATGATGGAACAAATGTTATCCCCACAGCATGTTATGACTGTACAATTGCTACTGTTGTATTTCACTAGCATGCATCCAAAGTTTAAGAAGGTTTAACAAACATGTAGTATCCATTTAATAATTGTTGTTTGCTTTACGTCTATTGGAAAAAATTTCATTTACATTCAGGACGAGAACTAATGGACGTCTTGTACAATAGAAAGGTCATGTAATATAGATCAACCTACATGAAGGGCTGGAAGTTTTGTGAATAGAATTCACATATGAAAAATCCTCAATTGTATTTGGTACATGTATGTACGTGAATAAACATCTTCAAACTTTCAGAATAACTTACATAAGTATAAGAAGATGTGGTATGAGTGCCAATGCGACAACTCTCCAACCTAGTCACAATTTGTAAAAGTAAATCATTATAGGTCAAATTACAGGCTATAACACGGAGCTTTGGCTCACACCTACTAGCCAGCTATGTAGGGCTATATATCTCATTATTAATTTTTGTTTTATTATTGATCTGTAGAATTTTGTTAAGATTGAAATATAAAACAATTGCTGTCTTTATATGAGGTGCCGCAAATGTTTGGTTAAAATATAATTGACTTTTCAAAACTCATTATCACTGAGGCCAACTGTTTTATTCTGTATTCCAAGAGAAAAAAGGTATTGAATGGCAATTATTTACCAAAAGGAATTTTATCAAACATTTTACCATTATTAAACATGTAATTTTTAAAGCTGTAAATATAACCATTCCTTAGTTGAATATGCTGTTTTATTCAAAATCGAATTTGAATGAAATAGAACTGAATAAAATAATACAAATATGTAATAAAAGATTTATTAATTCATAAACTTATTTTCATCTTCCTTGTAAAGAATGCTGCTGAATGAGAGACATATGGATAACAATTTGTCAGTTGCTTGAAGTATTTGTATTAAGCTTTATATGTTAAAGGGAAGGATGCTTCATACCTTGTATACAGACACCTAATGTTAAGAATTATTTGTCCTTGACCTCATTTTTGAGGTTTATTGGTCAATGTAAGTTTCCATAGTGTAGTCTCTTCGTAAATACCATTAGCAGTAGGCTAAATATAGTTAGTGCATGGAATGATTGAAAGGTTAATTTGTCTGTCTTGCATGACTTATCTGACCTTGACCTCATTTTCATGGTTCATTCCTCAATGCTTAGTTTTCATGTGAATTCCTGTATTGTAAGTAATACTAGAAGGCCAACTATATTGAGATGTTCATGTATGTCTGTCATGTATAATCTGACCTTGACCTCATTTTCATGGTTTAACACTGTTAAGTTTTGTGATTGGGTCTATTTCTTGGACATAAGAAGTAATAGGTCAGCTTTATTTTGGGTATGGGAGGATTGTAAGGTATACATGGCTGTCTGTTAGGGTTTATCTGACCTTATACTAATTTTCAATGTTAAAGTTTATGTGGTACTTGTACTCAGTTGTAGGTTAGCCTTTATCTTTGAAAATTTCATCATAAACTCACTCAGAAGACAGGACATTTCAGCATGTACACTCTTGTTTATACTTTATATTATATTCCTTTGAAGTAAAATGAGCATATATACATTCACCTTTGTTAGTCCATATATGCCCATTTTTGTCAAGCAAGAGACTTTTGTCACAGAAAGCTGGACATAGCTAGGGATAGTGATCCTACTGCGGTGTTAGCTTCTTTTTTTTTTAAGAGTGGAAGACCTGGATGCTTCATACTTTGTGTATAGATGCCTTATGTTAAGAAATTTCCTTATGTCACATGACCATTGTCCTTGACTCATTTTTGTCGAGCCTGCAACTTTTGTTGAAAAAAGCTCGACATAGGGATAGTGTTTCGGCGATGGGGTTTATATTTTAGAAGGTGGAAGACCTGGATGCTAAATTCTCTGTATATAAATGACTCATGTTACCAAGTTTCTGTCAGTCACATGTCCAATATCCTTGACCTCATTTTCATTGTTCAGTGACTACTTAAAAAAAAGTTAAGATTTTTTGTAATGTGAAATTCTCTCTTATTATAAGTAAAAGGATAACTATATTTGGTATGTGTGTACCTTTCAAGGTCCTCCTGTCCATCATACAGTTATCACTTGTCCTAGGCTTGACCCCTTTTCATGGATCAGTGAACAAGGTTAAGTTTTGGTAGTTAAATTCATATCTCAGATACTATAAGGCCCAAGACCACAATTAATGACCCCGCTTTTCGTTGTCCACGAATATAGTTCCTTTTAATTAGAGTGTATTTTTCCTTATTTTTTTTTCTTTCCTTTCCTCACTCATTCCTTAAATCTTTTTGGGTGGAAATGAAAGAAGAGAGGTCAAATAAATTTTTGGAGGTTGTATTTTAACTGATTTTGATATGGAATGAGTGATTAGGTCAAGTGCAAAAAGGTGATATTTACAGTTTTCGGAACATCTCTTGACTTGTCAATAGGGGTATGGATGTGTATTGGCTAAATTTGTAAAAGTGATTGCTTCAATCTTTCTGAATTTTGGATATATATTTGGACTAGGACAATACATTACACACACAAAAAATTGGACAAAAGTGCATGGTGCAATTTTTTTAATGATGCAAAAGGTTATAAAGAACTGATAGAGGAATTAATTGTGGTCTGTGGCCTAAGAGGTGCATTTCAGCAAATTTAGAATTTTTACTTTGGCATCTTTTCTGAATGATCTATTGGTATTGATTTGTCAAACTATATGAGAAGAAATGATTTTCACTTTCATTTGATAGAAATTTTGTGAAAAAGTCACTTTTCAGGTTAAATGCCTAAAATGTAGCTTTTTCACTTTTTTCACTATTTTTTCAAAAACAGCATGCTTAATTTCTCTCTGACAGTTTTTTTCTGATATCTATTTGTGTTTGTGGTATTTATTTCAGTTGTTTAACTTATTTGTGAACTCTGAACACAAAAAAAAGTAGATAAAAACATAAAAAGAGTGCAAAATGTGCTGTTTTAATAGTCTAAGTCTAACGGTCAGTATACGCAGCAGGTGAAATGTGAAGTTCTATGCACTTAAAAGTTGTATTCCAAAACAGATTGCACTGAACCTACATCAAAAACACTTATTACTGGTTGCTTAACCATTTCTGTTTCACAGACTACCTTTACTTTCTTCTGTTGGATAGCTAGTGGTTTAAATATTGGCCTTTTGAGGCTGACATTTCATTCAGTTTTTAAACAGAAAAGTTAATAAACTTTGCATCAGACCATACTGTCTGCATATATAGTTGAAAGTGACAGTCTTGTTACATCCAGGCTCCATGTTTTATCATATCTGAGCACAGATTTTAGCAAAAAGAAGTATATCTCCATCTCCCATATCATTTATATGCTTTTAAATATGCAAATGTGGGGAACGGCCTAAACTGGCAATCTGTTTTTTAAGCATAACATTGCTAAAGACCATTTTATCCACATGCGTTATGCTATTTGAAACTTATATTTCCATCAAAAGTACATTTATAACCTGTTAAAGTTTGTTTGATAACTTAACAACTTCAGAAAATTGTGGTAAGTGAAAAATATTACATTTGATATAAGGCCTCACCCTAATTGAAAACCTCTATTTTTTGGCACAGGCTCATATAAAATTAACTTCTGGCCATTTTGCATAAGTCTGATACATGAAATATGCTTTCTGTTGCTTTAAATAGATGTTAACTTATACATAGAGACATTAAAAAGTGTTAGTTTTGGTATCTTTTGGTTTTTAGAAGCTCAAATTTGATAGTTTTAATTGTTCTAATTCAACGCCACAATTCAGCACCCAAAATTCAGATATAAAAAATGCCACATTTTTTTCATTTGGTATCATATGGCTTTGAAACTTTGTAACCTGTTTTATAATATACTAAGCTTGAATCATGCCAAGTTTTATTAGAATTGGTCAAGTTTTAGGCCCCTAATAGGCCCAAGACCACAATTAATGACCCCGCTTTTCGTTGTCCACGAATATAGTTCCTTTTAATTAGAGTGTATTTTTCCTTATTTTTTTTTCTTTCCTTTCCTCACTCATTCCTTAAATCTTTTTGGGTGGAAATGAAAGAAGAGAGGTCAAATAAATTTTTGGAGGTTGTATTTTAACTGATTTTGATATGGAATGAGTGATTAGGTCAAGTGCAAAAAGGTGATATTTACAGTTTTCGGAACATCTCTTGACTTGTCAATAGGGGTATGGATGTGTATTGGCTAAATTTGTAAAAGTGATTGCTTCAATCTTTCTGAATTTTGGATATATATTTGGACTAGGACAATACATTACACACACAAAAAATTGGACAAAAGTGCATGGTGCAATTTTTTTAATGATGCAAAAGGTTATAAAGAACTGATAGAGGAATTAATTGTGGTCTGTGGCCATAACCATTGGGCCAAGTATATTCGGTGTATGGAAGGACTGTAAGATGTACATGTCCAACCCGCAGGTGTCATCTGGCATTGACCTCATTTTCATGGTTCAGTGGTTATAGTTAAGTTTTTGTGTTTTTGTCTGTTTTTATACGACCGCAAATTTTGAAAAAAATTTCGTCGTATATTGCTATCACGTTGGCGTCGTCGTCGTCGTCCGAATACTTTTAGTTTTCGCACTCTAACTTTAGTAAAAGTGAATAGAAATCTATGAAATTTTAACACAAGGTTTATGACCATAAAAGGAAGGCTGGTATTGATTTTGGGAGTTTTGGTCCCAACATTTTAGGAATTAGGGGCCAAAAAGGGCCCAAATAAGCATTTTCTTGGTTTTCGCACTATAACTTTAGTTTAAGTTAATAGAAATCTATGAAATTTTGACACAAGGTTTATGACTATTAAAGGAAGGTTGGTATTGATTTTGGGAGTTTTGGTCCCAACAGTTAAGGAAAAAGGGGCCCAAAGGGTCCAAAATTAAATTTTGTTTGATTTCATCAAAATTGAATAATTGGGGTTCTTTAATATGCCGAATCTAACTGTGTATGTAGATTCTTAATTTTTGGTCCCGTTTTCAAATTGGTCTACATTAAGGTCCAAAGGGTCCAAAATTAAACTTAGTTTGATTTTAACAAAAATTGAAACCTTTGGGTTCTTTGATATGCTGAATCTAAAAATGTACTTAGATTTTTGATTATTGGCCCAGTTTTCAAGTTGGCCCAAATCGAGGTCCAAAATTAAACATTGTTTGATTTCATCGAAAATTGAATAATTGGGGTTCTTTGATATGCCAAATCTAACTGTGTATGTAGATTCTTAATTTTTGGTCCAGTTTTAAAATTGGTCTAAATTAAAGTGCAAAGGGTCCAAAATTAAACTAAGTTTGATTTTAACAAAAATTAAATTCTTGGGCCTCTTTGATATGCTGAATCTAAACATGTACTTAGATTTTTGATTATGGGCCCAGTTTTCAAGTTGGTCCAAATTAGGATCTAAAATTATTATATTAAGTATTGTGCAATAGCAAGTCTTTTCAATTGCACAGTATTGTGCAATGGCAAGAAATATCTAATTTCACAATATATATTCACTTTTTACTACCAACTGATAAATTTAAATAATCTTTACCATTCAGTGATAACAAGCAGTTTTTTTACATCTTAATATTTTATGATGTATTTAAATGAGTAGTAATTGTTGCAAACTCCATTAGAATATTTTAATTGAAATTAGTTTTGGAATAAGGGAAAGGGGGATGTGATTAAAAAATTGGGTTCAATTTTTCTCATTTGAAATTTCATAAATAAAAAGAAAATTTCTTCAAACATTTTTTTGAGAGGATTAATATTCAACAGCATAGTGAATTGCTCTAAGACAAAACAAAAATTTTAAGTTCATTTGAATACATTCATTCTGTGTCAGAAACCTATGCTATGTCAACTATTTAATCACAATCCAAATTTAGAGCGGAATCCAGCTTGAATGTTGTGTCCATACTTGCCCCGACCGTTCAGGGTTCAACCTCTGCGGTCGTATAAAGCTACGCCCTGCGGAGCATCTGGTTCATATATACTGTATGCAATAGGTCTACTATATTTGGTGTATGGAATAATTGTAAGGTGTACATGTCTATCTGGTATGTGTCATCTGACCTTGACCTCATTTTCATGGTTCAGTGGTCAAAGTTAAATTTTTGAGTTTTTGTCTTTATCTAATACTATATGCAATAAGTCAACTATATTTGGTGTATGGAAATATTTTATGATCTTTATGGCAGTTGTTCAGATTGAATTTGACCTTGACCTCATTTTCATGGTGCATTGTTCAGTGTTAAGTTTTTGTGTTTTAGTCCGTTTTTTAAAGCTTTAAGCAATAGGTCAACTATATTTGTTGTATGGAAGATTTGTTACCTGTACATGTGTGCTTGGCATGGTTCATCTCACCTTGACCTCATTTTTATGGTTCAGTGGTATGGAAGGACTGTAAGGTGTACATGTCCAACTGGCAGATGTCATCTGACCATGACCTCATTTTCATTTTCGGTTTTTAAAGTTTTGGTCTGGTTTTTTCTTATACTGTTTGCAATAGGTCTTCTATATTTGGTGTATGAACATATTTCTTGCATGTTTTATTTGACCTTAACCTCATTTTCATGGTTCAGTACTCAGTGTTAAGTTTTTGTGTTTTAGTCTGAAACTATAAGTAATAGATCAACTATACTTGTAGTATTGAAGGATTGTAGGCTGTACATGTCTGTCCGGTATGGTTCATCTGACCTTGACCTAATTTTAGTGGTTCATTGGTCAATGTTTAATTTTTCTTGGTTAAGTGTTTCTTAAAAACTATAAGCAATAGGTAAATTTAGAGTATTGAATGATTGTGAGGAGTAAATGTATTGCTCCTTTAGTTATGACCTTGACCTTATTTTTCTTGGGTCATTTAAAAGTTTGTGATATAGTTATAGTAAAGTTTTACACTAAGGACTATCAATACAATAACAATGGTTAATAAAGTAGGCGAGACATTTCAGCGTGTGCACCTCTTTTTCATGGTTTAAAGATTTTCAACTGTCAGTTTTATTGAAAATATGTTTTCATTGGTAAAATACTGAAATGCAGTAAAGCATTGAACCCAAATTATATTTTGATACTGTTAACGTAAGAGGAGCATGTGTGGATGGTTTTGTGCAGCCAAACGAAAACTCTTTTCATTTACCAGTCAACGTCTTCGGTATTTCAACAATATATATGGAATAGTTGTTTATACCTTTGGCAATAACATGCTGTGAGAAGATTGCAAAATTTTGGAAATTATTTAAAATTAAGGAATGTCCCTCATGCACTGAAGCGCTGATTCCCTGTCCGGTTTTGGCTATACTTTTGGTTTCTTTTTGTTTGTAGCTCTAAGTATTTTTAGTAAGCTTTTGAATTATATATATTTTGGTCTCGAGCATCACTAAAGAGACATTGATTGTCGAAATGTGCATCTGGCCTTGCGGTCATAAAACCTTCAAGTCAGTTTTTTGTGCTCATACTCCAAAATCAACCAATCAAAATGTTGGATTTCAAGTTTCGAGCATGATTTTTTTTTGTGCTCTGAGCAAAGTTTTATGACTTCAAGCCCTTGTGCACTGGTATCTGGTGCAGAACAATTGGTGCCGTTTATGCTATTGCACAATTCATCATTTTTGTCATGATAATAAACATTATTTTATCAGATACCATTATAGAATTGAAAAAAAAGTTATTCCCCTTTCAACGGAATAACTGAATCTTTAAAAACAGATTTAATAAACTCATTTCTAATTAAGAAATTGGCGGAAACCCTACCATGCAAAGTAAACATTCAATCTTCAGAATTTTTCATTAAACATCTATAAAAGGAATTTTATAATGTTTGACAGAAATTGGCGTTTTAAACACTCCATAAAATTTATATTAATCTTATAAATACTGTAAGATTTCTTTTCTGAAGATACCAATATAAATTCACCAACTTTCTTGATTGCTTATTGTGTTGTTGATAAAATAATTTTGTAAAAACATCACTAAGAAACCATAAAAAGACGGAAAGTAAATACACTTTTTAATAAGTAATGAAAAAGCGGGTGTCATTACGTACATGATTATTTCTATCAGATAAAGTATATTTCAAGACAATACGGTATTTGTGCTGTTGCAAAATTTTGGAAATTATTTAAAATTAAAGAATGTATCTCCCTCATGCAAATCTCTGATTCGTTGTCCAGCTTTGGCTATACTTTTTGTCCTTTTTGGTTTAAAGCTCTCCATATGTTTAATAAGCTTTGGATTTTCTAATATTTTAGTCTCAAGCATCACTGTCTCATAAAATTGTCGACAAGAGCTCCAGTAAATCAACAATGAGAACATTGGTATAATATTATAATTGTTTCAATATGAAGGTTTCTGAAAAATACAAAGAGGCTTCAAGATCTTAAGCATCCTTTTTAATAAAAAAGATAGATCCAATTTCTCTTAACAATACCAATGTTCTCATACTCCCTGAAATTGAGATTCTATAAGTATCCAGGTTGGGATAATTCTATAAAATAGAAAAAACTTTCAAAATTTACTTCGGAACCATTTTTCGGCATCAATTTTTTTTTCACATAGAAAGAAATTCCAATGGAAGTTTGTTACTCATAGATGAAACTGTTAATTATTGGTCACTACACAAAAAATGCCACTACCATGACACAGTAAGGCATCAATATTTAGAGAATTCACCAGGCTGCACTTTACATTCACAAAGACGTTAGAACCGAACAAAAAAGCCATCATATATGAAAAAATTATGGGCAAAATTTCACTCTGAAGCCCCGTTTTTGTCAGAATGTGCTTATTCCGTCAACCGCGTGGTTCAGTCAGAAGTAAGTATTCCTTTTTATTTATTAATATTTATATCGGAAATATTGAAGACTCTCTCCATCATAGCCTCATTATTAACAAAAACTTATTTTATATGGCTTAAATATCATATTCGTGTAAATTCGATAGTTATGATGTTCCTTTTTATTGAATTATATCAATTCTTTGTCGAAGAAACAATTTGAAATGACATATCTGACGATCGCTTAAAGTATTGGATCATATCGGATCATATCGGTTATGACTTTCCGCAATTTTTCGTAATTATACAGCAATCATTTTGTCAGCTTCAATAATGTGATGATTTATGAACAATGGAGGGTCACTAGTATTTCTTTAAATGGAATGATTTTGATGCCATTGTTGTTATTGAAAATTGTCCAGTCAGGGGGTAGGGGGTGATTAAATTGTGATGTTAGAATATAACAAATGACCATTAAAATTAATCAGTGAAATATGAAAGAAGGAAGTAAAGCAATATCTATTTATCTTTAAATTTCCTTCCCTAAGTAAGATAAAGGGCAGGATTTTTTTTACTGCCACTGGAAAATGGAAGGAGGTTAGAAAGGGCCAGAAATTTTGGTTTGGAACAGGCCATTTTAAGACCCCTTAAAAAGTTCCTTCATAATTATTAAGTTAGTAAATTTGATCTAGAGTCGGCTCATATCTAGAAAGAACTGTAAACCTGAGCTTCAGAAGGTTCTGACAATTGACTAAGCCGTATGCAGTTGTCTTTGATATCCCGAGAGCGTCGATCAAATGGCACCTACAGTTCGGACTAAACATGAATGCGCCGAATTGCATGTTGTCATACGAACGATTTTTTTTTCGGATGAGTTTTAATGCAAGACCGGAGAATACTGTCAAGTGGCAAAATTTCTAAAAGAGAAAAACCAACCGTTGGGATGTCTTGAGAAATATTTGATATTCGTTTTCGTGCAGACGAATGGTGTTTCGAAATTTTTTAAAAGAATTATAAAGATTGAAGAAAATAATCGTATTTATCAAACTACAATACCATATTTGGTTACATAAAAGGTTTAGAACATGGCGAATCGACGTGAAACAATTATAAATGGTTATCTGTAGTAAATTAATTCATTCCTTAAATTACAAATTTATTGTGACATTCTACAGCAACGAAACAAAATTATGTTATACAATGGCGTTTTTATATCTATTTGCTTTCGGTTATTAGGCTTATTACACTGTTTTGAGCATATCATTCTTAATTTCATGCCATCATTTCATTTATTTCCAAATAGAATTGTCAGCATCCCCGGAAAACATACAAAGGCAAGAAAATTGTAATCTTTGTAAATAATTATTTCTAATATTATAAGTGACAGCAATAGAACCGTTACTTCGTCTTGAAATCAATGCTTGCAATAAATATCTATTATAAGTGTTAAGTAAGAATATGAACTCATATCAGTCCGTTATATTTGATTATCAAGGGTTTCCTCACCTCTCAATGACAAATTTTGACGCTAAGCCTGCCAATCATATACTAATATTGTTACACGAGTGACAATTGCTGAGGGAAAAATTGTTAATTTTGTCTTTGATTTAATTATGTCAATTTAAAATTGACGTTTTTCATCACTTATCCCTCTGCTCTAATATGTTCGACTGCTTGTATTACATATTTTATAAAAAAGAAATTATAAGCGTCTCGTCTTACACGCAAGGGATACAGATTTTTTTTATTACTTTTTAAATCATATTAGGTGATGAATAAGGAAGCTTTGTACTACCATCGAAAACCCATTAGTCTCTAGGTGAAGATTTTGGTGAGAAATAATTTTGGGAGTGCATTTCGAACCAATGTGCGATATATAATATATTCCAAAAGACAAGTTGGCGCTAAACTTGCAGTAATCGCCCATATCTCTCAATGTTAATAAAAATCGGCCTTGTATAGACATAAATGCATGATAATTAAAAAAATCATCTTTATGTTTTTTTTAAATAGTCTATTGTTTTAAAAGGATTTGTCAATCGGCGGAGGATCGTTTTTATATTCTAGGGTGTAAGTAATTAAATGCCACTGTACGGCATTCACCAACGAGAAAAACCCATACCATATTGTCGGATATAAAAGTGTTTTTAAATCTACTAGGTGCATTATTACGAAGTTTAGCCCTTTGCCTAGGAGGATTTTGTTGATACAAAATGTGTATACTATTTTCCACACTGTGTTTCAGGTGTTGTTCAATTCATAATGGCTAATGTATATTATATAAACAAATCATATATAAAATAAATCGAAGGTACACAATTGTCAATTCGCACGGAACATGTTTAGAAAGTTTCAGGAAAATCCAGTTATCGGTTTAGGACGAGTTTCGTCCGAAATGCTCCAACTTCGTAATTCAGACCAACCCTTGGTAGCAACATATTTGTATAATAGAAAAACAAAGGATATCATTTCATGTCCAAAAATCAGTTCATACACACAGCAAAAACAAACCAACGGACATAAAAAGCAAAGGAACCGCGCTTTTAGTGCTGTTCTTCATCTGAAAGTCACAGTGAAACTTTCAACACAGAGCAGAAAATGTATGCGTTTTTTATTTGTCCTATTTAGATTTTCCATTCGAGCGTCACTGGTGAGTCTTTAGAGGACGAAACGCGCCGCGTTTAGCGTACACAATTCATCTTCTTATAAAAAGTGAATACGACCAAACGAATGGGCATATGATCACGATGCATTAAAATGAAGGCAAAAAAAAACCAAATATCATTTTGTCATTAAAATCAGACACTGAGCTTATTAATACAAAGTTTACATAGTTATATAAACACATAACTAATGATCAGAACTATATATGCAGAAAACAATCTTTTTATGTATAAATATGCATGATGCACGGTGAATAATAATTCCCCTGACGTCTACATTGTTATGAAACTCCAATGAGCATGGTGTATTCTTTTTGTCAGGAATATGAGAGATTACTTTCCTTGCGTTTGTCTTATTTCTTTATGAAATGTAAAATTTGTAGACCTTTTATTATGAAAAAGATTTCTTTATTGATCATAAATTGATCTCTTGGGATAAAAAGCTTCAGAATCAGACAGACATGTACAATAAATGATTCTGAAGGGAGAAAGAGTTAGTTTTAGATGAAAATATTGCCATAAAAGATTGATAGGAATAATTGCCTAAGTCTCTTGAGAAATCGAAAAGGCGACCCGAAATATTAAAAAAGAGCATCTTTTGACACAAAGACTGACAGATACAAAATATATATAATCCATCAAATTTTTTGCCTTGTGGTTATAAAGAATGGACTTTAAGTGTTTAATGTTGTCTTGCATGCAATATCATTCCCCGATTATGGAATCCTTAGTTAAATGTGCAATGTATTGATTTCATTGCAGTTGTTTCTTTTGAATATACATGTAGTAGTTAAATCAGATATTAGCTTATAGTTCAGATATGGTCTTGCAGGAAGGCATATATGTATTCATTCACCCTATATCTGGAAATTATTTCCTATTATAAAAGCAAATTCGAGAATAAAATTTGGACTTAACACGAAAAAAAAAAATAATAGAAAGAGGGAATGTTGCTGTGTGCATATATATCAGTAGTTATATCACCAATATTATGTCAAGGGTAGCAAAGTTTCTTTAGTTTGAAACCAATATGAATTTGATAAGAATTACATCGAGAATGGAAACGGGGAATGTATCAACGAGACAACAACCCGACAAAAGACCAGAAAACAGGCCAAGGCAACCAATGGGTCTACAACACAGCAAAAACATCCTGCACCCAGAGGCGGGCTTCAGCTTGCCCCTAAACAGATATGTGTACAAGTTCAGCGAAGGTTAACGAACCAACATAAATAAAACAATACAAGACAAACTAAGGCCAGAGGCTCCTGACTTTGGACAGGCGCAAAAATGCGGATACGAAACTTATTTGTTACAAAAAAAACAACAGTTTTACCACGTGAATCCCCAATAAAAAGAGTGCATTTGATATACTATTATTTGTTATATCTATCAAATCATACGACTTTTGGTTCATACGCTTCGTTAAGTGTTATATAAGTTGACATAAAATACTGTAACCAACTGAACGACATATTTCTTACATTTGTGTATCCTTGTCGGTGCCAATCTGCTATTCGACGTTAAATTATATATATACTGACGGATTACTGGTGTCAAATATCGAACGCAACCGAGGATATTAGTTCATTTTCGAGTTTGGATCTTGTGCACCTTGTCCCAAGAATTGACATGGTTTTGGACCTTTGGTAATCCCAAGTTTTCCACCGTCTGGCAGATAATTCCTTGCCCAAGTATGGTGTCCGTTTGTCTGTGTGGGGTATATATATATATTTATCGGTCGTCCCCCGGTCTATATCACTCTGTTCAGCTCTTTTATATTCTTCCATATCATGTCTTTGTGACGTCAAATACGTTGACCCGGCCTTAATATCGTATTTAAAGATAAAACACATCAAACGAATGGTCGACAACTTCTTATTCCTGACTTGGTACAGACTTTATCGGTAGTAAACCCATATCATTAGCATGACTAAATGGAAGCGTCTGACGTGTGGTGCATGTATAGAAGGAGAAACTTTGCACTTTGTTTTATGTACGTTTGGAATACATGCCTCGCGTTTTAAATCCAATACTTGTCTGTTTTGAATTACTATACTAGTACTTATGTAAATCAAAATCAATTTAACAGATTTTGATGGTAGATTGATAAAATATTCGATTGATACTTGGTTTGATTTTAGACCTTCAGTGCAAAAATCATTTAAAATTATGGATGCTTTATTTTCTGTGCAATAAGTTCACTCTCTACAACATTTCATATTTAAATGATTTTCAGCTTCCATAGGCGAAGTTACTTGGTATTTTACATATTGACTGTAGTCTACATAATAGTTATCAAAGGTACCAGGATTATAACTTAGTACGCCAGACTCACCTTTTGTCTACATAAGACTCATCAGTGACGCTCATATCAAAATATCTATAAAGCTAAACAAGTACAAAGTTTAAGAGCATTAAAATAAAATATAAAATAAGTAGATGAGGTATGATTGCCAATCAGACACTTTTCCAAATTCAATCAGAAACCAAAATGCTGTAGGTATTCCATATAACTGCATGAATTTCAAGATTACCTGTAATAAATAAAGGCAACAGCAGTACACCGTTGTTCGAAATTCGTAAATCGATTGAGAAAAAAAATATATCCGGATTGTAAACTAAAACTGAGGAAAACACCTAAAATATAAGAGGAGAACTACAACACAACAGAAACACAACACTAAAATGTAACATACACAGAAACGAACTATAATATAACAATGGCCAGTTTCCTAACTTGGTACATGGCATTTTAAGAAAAATATTGGTGGGTTGAACCTGGTTTTGTGACTAGCCATACCTCCCGCTTTTATGGCAATGTTAAATATAACATTAAAATGACAATACTACAGGACTACACTACAAATAAATGGGAAAACATATAGGACAGAGAAACACTCGAATAATAGCTATCAAAAGGTACCAAAATCACCGAGGACCAAAAGTTCAAAAAAGTTTTGCCTAATACGACTAAGGTTTTCTGCCTGGGATAATATATACGTTACTTTTTGTGGCGTCGATACATTCATGTGACGTACAGATTGTGGTGTCCTTTGCTGTCGTCAATTCACTTCCTTCGATTTAAGTTGGTAGCCCAGATTTGTTTTCTCTTAATCTATTTATGACTTTTGAACAGCGGTAAACTACTGTTGCCTTTATTCAGCCATAGCTGCTACTAAGTAACTTAGATTACCATAAACTACAACTTACGTTTTATTAAATATTTCTACACTTGACAAGACGATCGGGTTAATTTTCACTCATTTTTGGTACAATTTAAAATTGAACTGTGTGTCTTCCCAGTCAACTTGTTGTAGGGCTTATTAATCTTTAGACATAGAGTAGTTTTTTAATTGTTTCGATATGTTCCAGTTAAAGAACGTGGATGGTGTTGATGGATATAAGACAAAAACTCATCTATCAAAAAACACATCGCTTTTGTAATGGTTCTTTGTCCGAGCAGTCATTGGTCACTGTATATAATTAGGGATAGAAAAAAATATTTTCATTTTCTTTGAAAAAAATCATTTCATTTTTGAAAAAAAACCCGTTAAACTCCTCTTTAGATTAAAATTTGATCTTCTATATGAAAATGGTGACACTTTAATGCCATCTTTTTAAAGGTTACAGTGATTTTATTCAAATATTTCAAATAAAAAATAAATCCGATAAACGATTTTTTTTCGCTAATAAAAGTTGACATATACGTAATTTAAGTAATGCAATACCATAGAAGTACATTTCACATTTTACTATTTTTTCTAAAATATTTATGTCTAAATTCTTTTATTGAATAAACACTTAAGCAATATATTTGCTTAATTTGATTTTAAAGAAATAAGTTGTAACGAACGGTTAGAGATGTTATTATCGTTTAACGATTCTGTTGTTCTGCAGGAATTTCATTTCATTTTGGCGACGGATATAAACATTTCAAGGAGCTTACGAATCATTAATTTTTTCTGAATTATGTCTCGAAAAGCATCAAATCGTACGATTTTGTATTAATTTATTTTAAATCTTTTTTCTAATACTGGTCATAAGTAAGAGATTGGATAATTTCAGCACCACAATAAGTCCCTAAAGTGTCTTTAATAATCTGACGGAACCCATAGATTTGTGATTATTTAAGACATGGTTATTTTGACGAGAAATCTTACGAGTGTCATACTTTTCTTTTGGGTATAATATCATCCATTCTTCATCTAAAAACAAGATTATTCCAAGACCTTAAGAACGGAATATTCCGTCTAGAGAAATAAAATTGAAGATAATAAATGGTTATGGTTGACAAGGTGATGCATTTTTATTATTATAAATGAAAATCCTAGAACACTTGTATTGTTTCTGATATCAATACTGAGTGGGGTTAATGTAATGAAGGGCGAAGAAAGTCACGCAATTTATGTGATTTATTTTCTTTATTACAAAAAGGATATGGAGATGAAACTTTTATGACAAAAGGGCGTTTGAACCATATTTTCATTAATAGAGATTTCTTCGGATGGACAAATGTACTGATGAACAATAGGGGATTGCTGTTTCCACATTTAATTTTCAAAGCAGTTAAATTAAACTTAATAATATAAGGATAAAGAATGGATGATTTCATTATGATGAAGAATATAAGATAACATAAAGAAAATCTTCCATTCCAGTTGGACTATAATCTGACTGTTACACAAAGAACTCTGTTTTTTGCTTTGTTTTTAAAATTAAAGTCTTTTATAAAACATACTCCGCTAGCTATTTCTCGATATTTAACATGTTAAGATTACAGAATTTTGTATTGTTTTTTTCTCCTCAAAATTAAAAATGATTGTGTTTGGCAAGGTTTTTTTTTAAAAGCAGGAACCGGATACCAAAATACGTTGTAACACTAAAAACCCAGAGAACAAAACACGAACTAAACACACAAAAAGCAATAAGGCATGTGTGTAGATAATTAAACTAGGGAAAAACATATTCTGACTGTTGTTCGGAGTTTTAGCCTCTGATTTTAAATTTAGACACATAGCCGCCTGTCTTCCTTTGCCTTTTTTCTGACATTATGAGCACAGTGATTTTATGCCACAAGTTGCTATACCATATTCTTTATTTTTATTTGTAAAGAAAGAAATCTAACTCCTTGGCCTATACTGTTATCTAAACTTGGGAGTAATTCGAGGTGCTTTGGAAGGAGTAAGGGTATCATGAAGAGCATGTGATATCTATTGTATTGTAAAATACACACATTCAAAACATACCTCTGTTTGAAATATTTCGAATGTATTGAAAAAAGTCAATGTATTTATTATTGACATACACCTTTTGTATCGATTTCTTTGATTATGATTTTCACATTTTATCTATTAATTTCCCACCAACATCAAACTGCGCATTCTATACCGTCTGATGAACAAACAAAATAATTTAAAAATCCATTGTTTGTGTATATTCTAAAGCATATGATCAATTTGGGAAAGCAAATAAATGCATTTCCATATATCATTGAGTTATTAGGAAATAATATCCTTATAATGTCATGAACTTAGAAAATAAGTTATCATAGCAAGGCAATGCGTTATGATTAATTGAAGTCACGTCTCGATAGTAAACGATCCATTAGCGCGGGGAAACATAACAGATGGGGTTAATTCCATAACTGTTCATAACTAGAAATAAACCATTGGATATAAATTGTGTGAATTATTCACCGACAGTTATATTGCTTCTTATTTATTTAACAAAAACAATCTATCATTTTATAATATTGAATGTATTTGTGTCGTTATTTGCTGCCGACGTACTTCCGATATTTATAGTTGTACATTACTTTATTCTTTTGACAACAAAGGATATATGACGTGGATGCACAAGCAATTACAATCCGACGAAAAGAAGGCCGAACTATGATCATGTTCCTCATCTTAAGGACCTATTGTGCCTAAACCTTGCAGACAAGCGAAATCAACAGATACATATCGTTTCATTAATACTCGATAACCAGAACATATATGGTCTTTTGAATGAACACTTGAATGATAAATGAACAGATTACATAAGTAGTTTGGTCGGTGCCAGCAATGAAACAAGACATGCGTGTCTTCTGAAATACATACGTTCAATCTGATTGGTTGGATTAGTTTCAATCAATCGTTAGTTTCTTTGTTATGTAATGTGGACTGTTGTTTACCTCTTCGTCTTTTTTCCTTTTGGTCATTTGTATTGATTGTCTCTTTGGTATCTTACTTTTTGTTTGTTTGAAACTACATAAACACATATTCCTTTAAACTGTGTCAATAGATTCCGTAGAACAATGTTTATTGCAACCTTTTCCGTAATTAATAAATTAAGATGATCGGGTTTATATTCAATCATTTTTGGTAAAATTTGTAATTGAATTGTATTTCTTCCCAGTGGTTAACTCGTGGAGGGGCTTATTAATCTTTATACATAGAGTAGGTGGTATTTTAAGCTTTTTTTGGAATTGTTTTGATATATTCCAAATAAAAGAATAGAGATGGTGTCGATGGACATGAGACAAAATCTCAGCCATCAAAGAACACATCGCGTTTGTTACGGTCTTATATCCGGAAAATCGCTGGTAGTTTCTATCCCATATAACCCTATATGATGGATAGAAAAGAACAAATTTTTCATTTCTTTAAAAAAAAATAATTAATTCTTTGAAAAAAACCCGTTAAACTTCATTTTAGATTAAAATTTGATTTCATATACATGTATATGACAAGGATGCTACTTTAATGCCATTTTTTGTAAAGAATACAGTGATTGTATTTAAATATTTCAAATAAAAAATGAAATCTGATAAAGGAATTGTTCTCGCTAATAAAAGTTAACATATACGTAGTTTAAGTAATGCAATACCATTTGCTGTTTGCTAATGCGATATGTCTATATGTCTTTTTGTGTTTCTTTGTTACATATATATGTTTGTTTTTATACTGATTGAGATTATAACACAATGTTGACTGTTGCACCCCAATTATTTGACACTTTTATCTATTATGTATGTTTGTTTTGTTCACACATCATTGTCAATAAAAAGGAATTTTATGCAACTGTCATACAAGTGAGAGGTTTAGCTAGCTATACAACCTGGGTTAAACACTATTTTCTAGATAGAAAATGCATGTAACAAGTCAAGAATATGTCAGTAGTTATCCATTCGTTCGATGTGTTTGAGCTTCTGATTTGCCACCATTTGGTTATGGTCTTACTTCTGAATGGTCCTATCTACGTTATTATCGTGAGGAGAACTTGCATCGCCGATAATATATTTGAGGAGAAGCTATCAGCGACGTGTCACTATGACAGCTGAACTAGCCAAGCTGTTGTTTTCATTAGGACAACCAAGTGTAAAACTGTCTGTGGGAGGGAAAAACAGGAAATGGAACGATACATAGATTATCGGGTTGTAGCGTGTATGAGTCGACAAATATCAGCCGCTCGACACAATGCGAACATTTTTTGCCTGTTCGCTACAATCAGTCTCCTGATATTTTACAATATAAATTTACAGACCACCATATACTATTTGGCATAGTTAGAAGTAGTTGCATTTACCCACGATTTATTTATGTTTCTGCCATATAAGAAGGCCCCTTTACCGAAATACATACCACTCTTGTTATCTTCACAAAAATGTTTCTAGTAATGAAAGTTTTTTTTTCTGCAGAAACACAGCGCCAACACAGGGAAGAACTGAGAGTAAGATTTATTCAATAGCATTCAGGTACAGAAAAATCCAGTTTCTCTCAAATTTGATGTTCTATTAATGTACAGTTTCATTAAATATGCCAGTTGATAATTGATTAAAAGTAATAAACTTTTTATCTATTTTAGTGATATTGCTGTTTATTTCTGTTTGTTATTACAATTTTTTGCATTCAAAATTGAAAGTCTGAAAGTGCCCTTAGATAATAATGAAAGAAAAGTAAGGTTAAACTAGAGATAATAATTTGGATCAAAGAGGTTTGTTATGACGAAGACAGATCGTCGATATTTTATCATTCATAACTATAACCAGGTTAAGTTACATGCCAGTAGTTGAGCGGTTTTCTTTGTCGTGATGGCGATGAAAATTGATAGTTATAACAATATTAAGGCTGAATATTGTTTTGTACGGCAATCCTCTCTGACAGATTTGTGAAGATATCTTCAACTGACAATCAAATTATGACAAATCATTCATAAATGGGAAAAGATAAATATAGCTGTCTTCTTGGGTTATCAACTTTGTATCGTTGCAGCTAATTGAATCATAGCAGGCAAAATGGTAGAAGCACTTTGTCATCTGAACTTCCATGATGAAATTAACCAGATATGACCAGTTGCAAAACATGCTTAATATCAATTTAGCACGGCGATATCAGAAACAAATATAGCTAGGTTAAATGGAAAATTTTAAGACACAATGTAGACATGCCTTACAATATTTCATCTATTTAAATTAGATTGCCAAACAAATACTCGCAAATCAATTTAATTCAACAAAGCAAGCGTAAACTTATTTATGTTTGAATTAACTCACCATATAAATTTGGTCAAAACGCAACAAAACTATTTATTTTGAGTTTTTATTACCTTCATCGGGTGCGGTTTCAGAATTTGAGGTAAGAGGTGGAGCAAAATTAACACCGCTTTTTTCTTCGAAAATTGCTTATACGCTTTTTAAATTTACCTTAGATTTCGGTGCTATGTTTCTACAAAGATAACGAATATGTATTTCACTCTTCGATTAGGTACTTTTTCTGACGTATTTCATATTTTATTGATTATTTCAATAGTTATCAAAGGTACCATGATTACAATTTAATACGCAACACGCGTTTTTTGTCATCATAAGACTCATCAATGACGCTCAGATCAAAATATTTAAAAGCCCAAAAAAGTACAAAGTTGAAGAGCATTGAGAACCCAAATTTCCAAAAAGTTGTGCCAAATACGGCTATGGGGATAAGAAAGTAGTGTACCTTCAACTCTTGTTTGAGTTCTTTGGCATGCGTTGCTTGATTTATAATACCCTACATAGTTGATATAGGTGCCGGGCAGGGTAAAAGACAGCAGTTTACCAAAAATATCTTGCAAAAGTACATACAGACAAGATCTTGAGAAAATTGTATATCGAAACTTATTGAAGATAACGCAACAAGACCCTTACACATATACAGGCGTTAATCTTGTCCTTCTTTTCTCGATTTTGACATCACTGAAATCGAACTCACCGGCATGAGCAACACGATGGGTGTCACATATGGAACAGGATCTGTTTACCAGTATTTAGTTTCAGTTAGGAAGTGTTCAGTGGCCAGTTGTTTGTTTTTCGTCGAATTTCATTACGGTGTTGTCGGTTGTTTTTCGACAAGATATTTTTATTGGCCCTTCGATATCTTTTGCCTATTTTTTTTATGGAAATATTTATTGAAACAGTGAATCTATACGGTACGTATGTCTGAATACATAATTATGTATATTCTATAATTACTACTATTACACAGTAATTTATATTCTTATTTTCATAAGGTAAGTACAGTTAAACTGACTTGCATTTTAAGAACTACAAATGTATAAAGTGTGCACTATGAGTTTTGTAGTGATATGAAAGCCATTGAATTTGCTAATGCAGTTCTCGTAATTGATGTTTATGGAAATATTTGCAAATTAAATTCTTTTTAAAACGTCAATAATCTTTCAAAAATTAGCTTATATATTTCGTAAAAGAATATATAATAAATTTTAAAATGAGTTAATCCGTTCTTCTGTTTTATTCAACACAGATTTTTTTTTGATAAATTCAAAAATCAATACACATAACAAAATAATAAATAAACAAATTAAACAAGTGAATATTCATTCCATACTATTTGTCATTTGTATAATACTAGGATTTTGAAATGACATTTTAATTAAAATTCAGACTTTGGCAAAGCTCCAGTTTGTAAATTAACAAAACGACAACAGAGAAAGAACATATTAAGAGCATCAATCATTTAAAGAAGCGACAGAAAATTGTTATTAGATATCATCATTTACCAACCGCCATGACATCTCATGCTTAGAAACAGTAACTAAAATTGAATGAAAGATGATAGAGGTCAATGCTATATCTAAAATAACTGTACTATCATTTCCTTAATGAGAAAGCCCCTCTTAGATGTTCTGAAGATGTGAATTATACATGGTTCTCAGACATTTTATCGACTAAATGATATATATTTCATTGATGGCACTGCGTGCTCCAACAAATACCAGTTATTTAGTTTATATTAAGCATAAAGTAATTATTACTCGACCCCGTCATCAATTTCAATGCTCTATTGTTGATCTCTATAACCCAATATTATACAAAATTAATTAACTTTCACGTTATTGACGCAGAGATGCTCGCTTATTCCATGCAATATTTTATTGAAATAAACACTTTTCAGACTTTGTTCAGATGGTAAAAAAAAAGACAAGATTAATGAAAAGGTATAAAAAAGGTCAAATATTAGTTTAAGTTTTTTTGTTTTATCTGAACTGTACAAGTTATTCTCTCCTTGAACATGATAGAATCTAGCTGTGTTAATGTTTTGGGCACGACACTATATTCTATATCAAGACTTTTCTGTATTCAATTAAAAGACAAATCCAACAGTTGCAAATTTTAATGAGCAGCATAATTAAGATATTTTGGTGACCCAGATGATGTAGATTACATCAGCATCCTATTTGATAAAACTATTGTTGTTACAGCTGACAAAACATCTAACAATACTTTCTTCACAAGAAAACAAACAATTGTTTATAATGCTGCCCTTTAAAACTTAGAATCAACGATACTGATAATCCTATATAAAAAAATAAAGTTTTCCAGCGGAGTTTATGAGATACTTATACATCCCGTCATTGTCATATTTTGTATTGAAAATAGTACAATGAAGACTGCCGTACCCCTGTTTGTGACATTTTCACTTATTATGTCTGTTTGTTCTGTACACACGTGGTTGTCAAAATAATGATTTTTTTTGCGACTGTCACACAAGTGATAGGTTTAGCTAACCATACAAACAGGTTTAAACCACCATTTTCTGCATAAGAAAATATCAGTACCAAGTGAATAATATGACAGTTGTTGTCTATTCGGTCGATGTGATTGCGCTTTTTATTTTGCCATTTGATTATATATATGGGGACTTTCCATTTTGAATTTTACTCGCAGTTCGATAATTTGGTGAATTTACTTTTGAATGATGTGATTTCAAACACATGTACAATTTGTGATTTTGCTTTACAAATTCCTTCAACACACAGAGTATAGTGTGGAATAAAATTTTGTTAACATTGATATATTATCATTGTTTAAAAGCTCTTTTTATTTCAATATGATCTAGTCATGATGTTTTTTATATTTACAATAACACTTTGTGATCGTCTCATATAAGAATGTTCTTATCCCGGGCATAAAAAACAATGCCGTATATGGCGAAACCTTTTCAACTTTTGATCTTCAGTGCTGTACAACTTTGTACTTTTTTCACTTTCGATCTTTTATATCTGGGCGTCACTATTGATTTTTGTGTGGACAAGGCGCGTTTTTGGCGTATTGAATTTTAAACCTAATGCTTTTTTGTTATCTATTAATCATGTTTTTCTTTGTCTAATATGTTCTCCTATTTATTTGTATTGTAGTCCTGTAATATTATGTTGTCATCTCAATGTTATATTTAACTTTGCCATTAAAGTGCGAGGTTTGGCATGCCACAAAACCAGGTTCAACCCACCACTTTTATTCCCTTTTAAAAGTGTCCTGTTCCAAGTCAGGAAGATGGCCATTGTTAAATTATTGTTCGTTTATGTGATTGTTGCATTTTAACGTTGAGTCGCTTGTGTTTTCTCTTATTTTTAAGATATTGAGATAAGATGTGGCACGGTACTTGTCTATCCCAAATTCATGTATTTGGTTTTCATGTTATATTTGTTATTCTCGTGGTGATTTGTCTGATGCTTGGTCCGTTTCTGTGTGTCTTACGTTTCGGTGTTATGTCGTTGTTCTCCTCTTATATTTAATGCGTTTCCCTCGGTTTTAGTTTGATACCCGGATTTTGTTTTTTGTCCATGGATTTATGAGTTTTGAACAGCGGTATACTACTGTTGCCTTTATTTGCACCTTACACCAAACATGTATAGTTGGAAACCGCCTGTCTCCACTGTTATTCGTTACTAACTTATAAATGGTAAAACTTATAGAAAAGCGAAAACTGTACCATAGTTATGTAAAATTGCTTTGAAAATTTCATATTTATGTTTTACAGTTCTATAAATTCAGACTTAAAGTCACTATAAAATTTAATCAAGGAATATCTCATATCATGAACATTTCCAAGCCCATTACTTATTGATCAACGTTTAAACCTCTTTGCACTAAATACTAAATAATAGTTTAATAAACATCAATACAGAGGTACTTAAACTATATAAGTATTCTGAAATTAAAATATTCCTATTTCCATCGGCATAACTTTTATATATCTCTTTTCAATCAATGATTTATCGTGCTTGCGTCAAGCTTTAAAATGGTTTCATAATAGCATAGAAAGTATAAAATTTTCATAAAATTATTTTATATTGCTTCAATATTAGTTTTTAAGAATACACAAAACGTTAAAGTGTTTTAATTCAGACATCAAGTATAAACACGGGTGTCATTCGGTTTATCGAGAGAAATGGGCGTGAAAGAATATCTAACGGCGGTCAAGTATTGAGAGACGATCGTGAAAGTTCTGGTAACGGATCGTGAAAGACATTTAATCGAGAAGACATATGAAAGATCAGTAAATATTCTAATTTAATTAATTACACAGACACATTTACGACAAAATAAAACTGTCTGTCAAAATGGTTCAACATTATGATCAGTATGTCAGAATATCCAGTTTCAAAAGTACACAGTTATTACAAAACGACAAAAGGCAGATTGCTTCTCGACTTTTCAATGACATAAAAAATGTAAACAAACACGATTTTTTCACAAATTCGACTAAATAAACTACGTTTATCAAAATAAGGGCATTGTATTTGAATTAATTAAACGGTTCTCATAGTTATTTTGTATAAATATAATCTGAAACTTGGTAAATAAAGAACTATTCACACAAAGTTGATTTTTTGGATCGTGAAAGATCGCGTACCGCATTTTTGAAGATCGTGAAAAGGATCGTGAAAGATCTGATGCTACGAAGACGTTCATGTTGCTGACAGTGCGTGTTTCAGAATGAAGCGCGAAATATAAATAAAACTTTTAATATTTTTTTATGGCTAGCATTATTCCATACAATAGTTTATTTTCTTATCTAAAGACCATCAGAATTGGCTCAATTTTATATTTTGAAATGATATAGTTAATGTAATGTTGATTTGGTGCCACGCAACTTCCGATGTCACTGTAGGACGTAGTGCAGTCGCCAAAAAAGTAAATTTTATATTATCCACCAATGTATGTTATTGTATACTGCAAGTTGTTACACCCGGCACTTGAAACTTTTGTTTAGATCTCAAAGAGGAGCTTAAAGAACTGCTGCACATAAAAACAATCCATATCATCGCTTTCTCGGGATATAAGCGGGGTAACAGGAAATTTTTATTTGTATAAGTACAAATAGTTATCAAAGGTACCAGGATTATAATTCAGTACGCCAGACGTACGTTTCATCTACACAAGACTCATCAGTGACGCTCATATCAAAATATTTATTCAGACAAACAAGTAAAAAGTTGAAGAGCATGGAGGATCCAAAATTCCTAAAAGTTGTACCAAATACGACTATGGTAATCCTTAGTTTTTCGAAAAATTCAAAGTTTTGTAAAAAAGAAATTTGTATCAAATGACCACATTATTGATATTCATGTCATCACCGAAGTGTTGAATACGGGGCTGGTGATACCCTCAGGCACGAAACGTCCACCAGCAATGGCATCGACCCAGTTGCGTAAATAGTTATTAAAGGTACTAGAATTAGAATTTATTACGCAAGACGCGCAAATACATTAAAATTATTATTTGGGCATTCGTGAACATGTTGTTTGTAAAATAGTTGGATAATTGTAGGAAGAATTTTTTTTATCGTCATGTGAAGTACTCACTTATCATGAGTTATAGGATACCCATATTTTGTATATTGGATCCTATAAACTAAATGTCCGTCAAACAGGATTCACCTGACTCTGAATTTGCCTCATTTCATGGATGAAGATTCATTGTAGTGGTCAAGTCCGTATCGAGGATTCGTTAAGCTTTAGGATGACTATCTGTTGTTATGATTGTAAGGTGTATATTTTCGACTTGTGCAAGGTTTCAACTAACATTGAACTCATTATCATGCATCATTCGGCAATGTCTGTTTTATGTTGTTTGGCCTTTTGAATAAATACATGTATGCAATAGCGACAATGTGTTTCGTGTATGGTGTACATGTCTGTCTGCATGTTTCTTATATGACCATGATGATTCAATTGTGTTTGATTTATTAAATGATAGAAAGATGTCTATGTCTGGCTGTCGGTCAGGGTTCATATACTTTTGAACTTATGTTTCGAATTAATTGGCCAAGCATAACTTTTACATTTGTCAGTTTCTAAGGCACTGTAAGGATTCGAACACATTTATTTGGTGTACGGGATATTTGAAGAGATCTGTATGGCATGGTTCATCAAACCATGGCCTTTTTTTTTTTTATTAAACATTGATGATCTTAAGCGCATTTGACACTTCTAGTAAAACCCTTGATATTATAGACGTTCAGCACATATACTATCATAAGTAAAGCAAACAAGACATTATAGCATTTGCGCTTTGGTATTCTATAATATGTAAGTATATATAGTTAAATCAATCCTTATCTGCGTTGTTTATAAAGAACTTAAAAAGTTCTGTTGCACACAATGTTGGTTATCGTTCAATCCAAAACTACACATGAAATGTGCTGTTTTTGCTATGATTTTTTGTTTGATGGATAATATTTTGGTTTAAACGTTGCATACTATCCATATTATTGGCTAACTAGTGTCGGTGTGCCTGAAGTGCACTAGACTGATTCACAGAGCTGAATCTTTCACACTTATTTAGACACGTTATTAGTTTTTTTTTTTTTAACTTTTGAGGTAAAGTGTTGAATAGAAAAAAAAGATAATATCTTTAATGTTCATCCTTATCAAAATAGCTTCAACCACTTGCAGATTTATCAAATGGTAATAGAAAAACTGATTTCTGATTACTAGTATTAAGTCTGGTCACGCATTTTCTTTCACGATCGAAAAAATACGTTACCTGATCTTTCACGATCAAGTTTGATGGAAATTCAACAAATTCAAGGTTTTCATAAACAAATTAACGCTTTTAATGGAAGAACATACTTTAATTTTACTGTACTATCAGATACACCAAAAATTAAATTTCAAATATATCATGATATTCTGAAATATGACCATTATAGGTACACAAAGCGTGTTATTTTTAATTAATTTCATAGACACGCATTTCCCCTTTGGTGTTTTTTCAAAAAGTACTTCATATTTTCTTTATCTTCTTTCAAAGTTATGTTGAGGAAGTTAAACCATTTTGACAGACATATTTTTTTGTTCGGATTTGTTACACGTTTTGAAAATTAAGCGATTTTTTCAAAGATTCAGAACTAGAATGTACACTAAATGCCTTTCACGATCCGTTACTAGAACTTTCACGATCGTCTCTCAATACTTGACCGCCGTTAGATATTCTTTCACTCCCATTTCTTTCGATAAACCGAATGACACCCGTGATAAATCTATCACTTTAAAATTGATAACTGTTTTTTTTATTAACCGAAAACGTTATGCACTTATGCAGTGACCAGCATTTTCTTGTGCTAATATAGATTCAAATATCACTTGTGTTCAAATAGCAATTAAAAAAGATTTGGAATCGAACGATGTCCTTATGTTTCTTCTAGAAAACTAAGATATACGTATCACAATCTAAAAGGTCCACTTTTTAAAAATGAAACAATACAACTACATACCACTACTGTTGCCGTGTTGACTTTGCACATACTTACTTTTCTTATTCGTCGGTCTCGTCTTTTCAAACAGAAACTATTTATCATTTCATTTTGAAAAGTATTATTGCTTAACAGTTTGATAAAAACTTAAACAACAAGGAGATTTGGTCAATTGCTAATGACACAACTTAGACTATGTGGTCGATGTGTTCTTCGTTGATGCTTTATCTTTGTTTGGACGTCTATTTACTCAGAAAAGATCTTTTGTGCTATGTAGTACTGTTCTGTAGTTTTAATACTTATTGTTTTCCTTACTAATCTAAACAAACATATATAACACATTAAGTGTTTTATGCGTCACAAAGGTATCCCAGAGCACCGGAGATCACCCCTGGATTTTGGTTGAGTTTGTTTAGTTCAATGTTTATTTTCTATGTTGTGATTTGTGAACTGTTGATTGTCTCTTGATTGCTTTTTTTTCTTTTGCGAATTTTACTTTGGCGTAATAAACGTTTTTCCCCAACTTATAAGTTTAGAAGTCTTTTTCATTTCTTTCGTCTTTCTTTTGCAGTAGCTAAAATCTGAAAAGAAATAAAGATGATTACCGTATACTCATTCATCAAGGTGTTCACAAGTACGGACATTTGTCAGCTTCAAGATTAGTAGACAAACAATCATTATACTTGGGACAAATATGAGACACGTTGGTGATTTTGATGAAGTAGTAGTAGAGTAGTATTAAGATCTATACATTTTTGCTTGGTAAATTATGTGATATCTGTCATTTCTGTCGTACAAACACTATCATTCAAGTCTTTACAAAATGAAAATAATTTGGGCTGATGATGAAAAATTCTCTTGTCCAATAATCAAATCGTCAATCCATCCATCAAATTGGAAAGAATCGTTGGCATTGATAATATCTTTCTAATACTGAAAATTGAAGAAATGTCAGGAGTTGAAATTAACTGGTGTTAACTTTATCCATCCATGATATAATAATTTTCTCGCGTATCATTGTCAACGTTTGGAAGCATTTCTCTATAATTCTGAGTTCTGATAACTCTATTCAGCCGTGTATTTAGACAATTATTTAAGACGTTTATTGCGGCCCTGTCATGTCGCTCAATTTTATTGTCAATTCCTTCACGTAAAAGCATTGATCACATCAGAAAATAATAACCTTATTTATACTTTGATAACGATTTTTATACAATGATGGATAGATTCCATTTTTACCATTTATCAAACCATGTTTTGGAATTGTTCAATATGTCCAAACATTGGAAAGTTTTATGGATCCATATTAACCCATGTCTGACACCCTTGAACTATCAAAACTAAACAAACTGATTAAGATAGACTTACAATTTAAAAAAACAAAGATAGGTCAACCTCTTGATTTAATCATCGAACATGATATCAATAATATATTGAAATGAGCTGCTAACACTGACGCAAATACGATTAAGTACTTAAACAGTTTACTTTTTCTAATAGAAATCCACGATATACAAATTACAATTTCGTAACATTAAGCGATACCCTTTTTTAATGTAAAAATTAAAAATTATTATTCAGTGATGCATGAATTGAATATAATATTCAATTTAGAGACATATTTTTCTGTGCCACACATCTTCTAGAATTCGAGAAAAATGGCAAGAAGCTATTGGTATTTGCTATACTATGTACTTCATGAATTTGTATTTGGAATACGTTATATCGTTTTTATTTTTTAATAATAATTACGCAAATTTGCAGTTCCGGAGTTATTGATCTCTTTTCTAATACATGGTCAATAAAAAACCAAAAACTACATGTCGATAAAGTAACAGTATTACAGGTGCAATCCCCTACTCCCGTCCCCAAAAAACAAACGCGATATGATATGAGTTATGTATATATGGGAAAACATTAACTAAAGTTAATTTGTATAGGCACTAAGTATTTAGTTTCTTTTGGTAAAATTTGATTTGACATTATAAGTTATTTTTCTGAACAAAACACATACATGTATAATTTATTTTAAAAATCACATAAAACGCTTCAACTAGTTTTAAAGTTCTATGAATACATTATTGGATAGCCTCTTTGTATGCTTCGTTAAGAAATAAGGTCATTTATATACTTTAAAAGTAAGGAATAGTATTATTCAAATATGAGGATGTATGGTATCGCTGATGAAGAGAACAAATATCGACCACAGGAGGAGAAAATACAGTTAAAAAGTAAAATCACAAAAATACTCAACCCCGATCAAAATTCAAAACGGAGAGTCCCTAATCAAATGGCAAAATCGAAAGTTCAAACACATCAAACGAATGGATAACAACTGTCATATTTCTGACTTGGTACAGATATTATTTTATGAAGAAAATGGTGGAAAAAAAACTGTTTTTAGCTAGATAAACCTATAACTTGTATGACATCCATATCAAATTCCATTACACTAAAACGATGAGTGAACAAACCAAACGGACACATTCCTCATTTCCATTCTCAAGTTTTCAAAAGTAGGGGTATAGCAGTCAATATTGTGTTATAATCTCAATCACTATAAAAACAAAAAGAACATGTAACAAAGAGCCACAAAAAGGTAAACGATCGGTTTTTATCAATAGACGAAGGCACTTATACTAAGAAAGTATATAGAATATCCTCTAAAACATGAACAAAATAACCAGATTTTAGCAAATAACGTTAAATAAAGAAAAAAAATAATGTTTCAGGTCGTCACATATCATCTTTGATATAGATAGGAACATTGAAATGCATTTGGTGGCGTTTGATTATACCTCATCAACTTGATTTTTGCTCTTAAAGCACCAATCCATCATAAATACTGGGCTAAGAATTGCGTACGACAGACTCGCGTTTTGTCTTCAAAAGACCTACAAGGGTCATATTTATAAATTAACTGTTTACATATTTTTTGAATTTTTTGAAAAACCAAGGATTCCTTTGATTATCTGAGCTGTATTTGGCAAAACTTTAAGAATTTTACTCCTCAATGCTCTATAACTAAGTACTTTATTTAGCCTTTTTTTTTTTAACTTTTCGTGGTTCGATCACTGAGGAGTCTTTTTTTGTGCATAACAGTACAACACACATTACAAATCAATTGAATGACGTAAATAATAAGGTTAATAATATTTTCCCCCCATGTTTTACCACTTTACGTTTTAAGTCTGTTAGCCAGTGCTCATGTACTGGTAGAATAGTATTCTTATATTTAAAAAAAATATATATATATTGATAGTTGAGAAAGTAAAACTCTATTCTAAGAGTTGTTCGTAGTTTTTACATCATTTATTTGGTATAATAGCGTTTTAATGCTCATTTTTAAAACGATTTTAAGGTTTTTTTTAATATTTGATTTTCATTTCTCGAAACGCGCATATGGATGTAGTATAGTATAAATCAACACCGGTATCCTGAAACTATGTTTTACAGGAAAGGCAAAAGAAAAGAAGTGAAATATATGTTTAATTTTTTTTTTTTTTAATTTTTGTAATACAAAGACGACCCAAATGATTGTAAAAACCTAATTCCAAAGGTGCAACCAAACTCTAGCATCGAAAATGTTATTTGGAACAAAAGATTTTAAAAGCATGATTTGTAAGCTGAATAGGAGATTGTCTCTATTCCGATTATAACAACTAAATATTTATCTATCAAGATCTAAACGTATTTATTATTCTTTAACTAAGATAGATCTAATCAGGCTATTAATATGTGTCTTAGAAAATTGATGAATTTCTCCGCAGGAGAATTTAGATCATTTTCAGATTGGATTGCAAGCGGAAACCATTTTATTTCTATATTTTCTAATTTAGCTTCTTGTGATTTGATTCGCATTCATCATTTATTCGGGATCATTCTGGACTCTGATATAAAATTACAGATCTAACAAATGAATATAGAGCTTACACCCATCTCAAGAGAGAAATTGGTCATCTTGACGGAAGACACTTTGCTATCCACTATCATTATCCTCATCTGTAGATTTATTATACTTCATAATGTTCTTTTTATTGATTGCTTGTTAGTTTTCCGGAATTAGAAAAAGATTTTCGATATTGATGACACAACACGACAAACGACAAAAACATCTGTTTACCTTTGATTTTTTTTATTATGAGTTCAATACCAATTTGGAACACCAAAGCTTAGTTTTCACTTTTTAAAACCATTTTGAATCGCAAATTCACTTGAATACGCCCTGTGTTGTTCAGTTATAAATCAGATAATTTATCTTATTAGGCTAAGATGACTCATTTAAGAAATGTAAAGGTTGTCCATCCTCGCTACTTATATTCAACAATATCTGACATGGCCTTAGGTAAATAACACCTGGACCAATACTCTACACCCAAACGAATGGTGACCCAACGATGCATACCAGATTTTTAATTGGTTACAAAAAATATACTTGCCAACATTTACCACGTCTGCCATAGTTGTCATTTCATTTTACCTTAAAGAACGTAATAATTATATTGAACTTCAAGTTAAACGTTTCGTAGTTGCGTTAAAAAAGTAATATCATATGAGTTTTGGTATCAATTAGTTTAAAAGGTTGATTTGTCAGACACTGCATGTTTGTGATCGATATGACTACTGCTACTCATTAAATTGAAGGTTTATGTATTGCACTCTGCAAGTTTGTATACGATATAGACTATCGGTGCCAGTTAGTTAAAGGTTTTTGAGTTGCACAATGCGCCTTGTCAATATAATGTAATTTGATGCGACTGTCATACACGTGATAGTTTAGCTAAGTACAAAACCAGGTTTAATCGACCATTTCCGACGCAAGAAAATGTCTGTTCCAAGTTAGTTGATGTATATTCGTTAAATGTGTTTAAGCCTTTGATTTTGCTATTTGATTAGGGGCTTTCTTTTTTAAAATTTCCACGCTGTTCAGTTTTTTTTGTGATTTTAATTTTTATTAACAAAGCTAAAATTTGATTTTCATTTGTTTGAAGTTTTTTTTTGTGTTACACATCTCGAAATTATACACAGTATGTACTCTCGGTATCGTTTAACGGTTTCTCAGTTTAAGAAAGTGTTCATGGACACTTATGTGATATGGAACACAGTTTTGTTGACAGCACACCGCGATTTTGTCGACGATTCGGTATTAAAAGAGGGTCGAAAGATGCCGGAGGGACAGTCAAGCTCACAATTCGAAAATAAACCATGCCGATTGTTCAAACGTCAACGAACATGCTGTAAACATGTATAACCCTTCAACGATAGAACTTATCATATAAATATTATTATACTACACACCGCGAGTATGTTGACGATGAAGAGTACCGGTATCCATCAGTTTAAAAGTTTCTGAGTTTTTTGACGCCCGGTTTATTAATCCATAAAAGCGTACCTCGCTTGAAAAAAAATTGAAGGAGCTTTTTAAGTTAAAAAAGTTCTGTATAAATCGCTGTTGACATGTTATGTTGCTGGAACTTATAATGAAACAAGTTTTATTTATTAATCGATACCACTTACTGCATGAGATGCGCGTTTTGGCAACAATAGTACATGTTTCTGCGCAAGTCCTAAACGATTGCAAATCCAAACCTTAATTCAATCGACGATGGACCGTTGAAACAAAAAAGGATCAAAATATAACCAAACCCGGCAAGGAATCAGAGCTATGTATGAGTGGTGACAGCAACGTTCAGTATTTTTGTGATTTTACTTTTCAATAAAACCGTATGTCTCTGCCAGTGAGGTATCGGCAACTGGAGTGGTGTTATCGACCCATTGCGATCCGTAATACTAACTGCAACAATTTAAATGCACCTGATGTAAATCAAACATTAATATCTCTTCAATGTACCTTCATAATGACATAATGTTCTTTTTCAAATGTCGGTTTCGTTGTTGTCTTTTTTGTGAAATGAGTGGAGTATTTTGTTACTTTGTGTTCTTGTCAATTCTTGTATTCTTCCTTGATATTTAATGTCATTTTTTTCTGTAAGGAGATGCTCTTTTTTAAAACGATTTTAGTTTATTGAAGTGTTTGATTAAGCCAATGTAGACATGCAACGCATTTTGTAATTGTTATTTCTGTTATTGCATGTCAATATCCAATTTCCACTTTTACTAAAACATCATTGATGAATGTAATTACTTAAAAAAGAAATATTATTTGGTTAATATCGATAGTTTTTTTACCCTTAAGTTAAGTGTTTCTTTGCAGTTTGGCATAAGAGTAAGTTGATGGCCAATAAAGATTTGACCTATCCCTCACCATGGTCCTCTCTTATCAATACCGAGTGATTTATCTTAACACATCAACAAAATTAAGATATTATGAAGACATATGAAGAAATATTTAGTGCGCCCTGCACAGATTGCCTACGACGATTGTCTAATTGATGGGCGACCTCTGAGAAAATTTATTTCTCCCTGTAGAAGAATATTGTGCTAAAAGTAATAATAAAGACAGCCGATTGTTAAGTTATAGAAGTTTCTGCAATGGATTTCATAGAAATCGACAGTAATCTTAATAAAATGGAGATCCCCGGATGACTCGGTGAAAATTTATTTCTTCTTTGCTGTCATCAAATGGCAATGAAAAATCTTTATAATCACAATACCTCTAAACTAGCGTAACATAACAAACAAATAAGATAAAGGGATCAAATTGGTTTTCAAACATTAAGTAAAAGATATATGGATTGCATGCCAACCTGGTAGTAGAAACCATTTTCATTTCTATAGATTCATCAAAATAATGTACCTTGCTGAGCCGAGACACGTCTATTTGTCGTCTTAATGTGTTTCGAATTATTTTTCTCGTTCCTTCATGTTTATGGTATTTTTTCTTATAAAGATAAACGATTCCGTAGGAGTTGGAAAAATACTTAGATAGTCTTCAATGTGAATGTCAAAACAAAAATATAGATGTTAAGATTAAGTTTACGTAATGAAAATTAAAAGTTGATATAAACGAAAAGTTTTTTCGCCGAAAAATTATGTAATACGTGTTTAATGATGAAAATAATGATAAAGATAAAAGTAAAACCCCCCAAAAATAGATTTTTTTATTACTTTATTCAAAATCCTTTTAAGGAAGAGCTTCACAGAAAAAAAGGTGTGCATATACAGCTCATTTTGATTATAGTTATAACATTTAAACGCTAAACACATATAAAAATATAACGTGCGGAATTAGGCTTTTCAAGTATTCCTAGGCATTGCTGTCAGTTTATCGAAGAGAACATGTGCAGTCATGTATGCTTCATTTTGAGATTGGAACATATAATCACCCTATGAAAGGTTGATATGTATCAAGACCATTTTGTATTGCCTACAAAAGATAATTCTCAAAAGAAATCCTGGAAACCCATTTACTTTTAAAAAAAATAGCAAATCCGTGCATTTCATTTTTTGGTAATCTCATAAAAAAATAGAATTTTCCCTTTTTATTACTGAATATCAATACTCAGCAAAAATCTTTAGCACAAAAACATATTTCAAAGTTTTATTATCATTCTTTTTAAAGTAAAAGATGACCTTTTAATATTTAAAATAAGATCTTCACCAAAATCTTTAATCACAATACAATTTTGAAATTTTTTTTTCTACACTCTTCATCACTATATACAATACTCAATTGAAAGATCGTCTCCATCTTCTCATTAAACTCTATTGTTCTACAAAACTTAAATTCTTAGAAACAAGCTTTATTTCTGCTAAAAATCTTACGTTGTGAAGAAACACCATGATTCCAATATCAAATATATAAAAAAAGATACAGTAGCTGTGTAATGTCGATTTATATTTAGATAAACATACAGTTTTCCAATGGGTACTGATTCTATCTCCCTACCGACCGAACGGTATTTGAACCCGTATAAAGCAGGATGTATTCAAATCTTCTAAAAGACAACATGTAGAAATGAATTTTTGCCAAGTTCTTGAAATTCACTTTCCAATATATTGTTGTTGTCCTCAAACTCAATTATCCAAATGTCACCGGATGGTTCTCTCTAACATATACCGGTGATCCCGTATATCAGATTCTACCTAAGTGGAAAGACTGCTCCATATTTGTGTTATTTTCTTGATAGCAACCCAGACGGACTACCTTCACACTACATATGTGAACATTTCAGCTTCCCATGGTCAATTTTCTATTTCTCAGAAGTAAATTAAGGCAGGAATAGATTACCGAATACACCCCCAAAGTAACGAAGAAAACCTGAGAGAATCACATGAACTTAAACAAAGCTGATATCAGTGCATGGACAAAAAAAGCGTCTCTTGCTATGTACCCAGTACCATTCATATAAATCCACACATTAATAAAATTTCACAGTTTGGAATATGACAAACTCACTCAAATTACACTTTTTTTTTATTGTGTAAAGAGCAAACCGCTGCCAAAGAAATCCATATAGTTTGAAAATGCAATACCTTTATGTATAATCAATGTATGTGTTCGCCATACGATGGGACAGATAGTATGTTACTGCTTAGAAATAGAAAGATAACAATTGGAAAGTTGAAATAATCACATTTGTAAAACATTCAAGTTGGAAATCGTCCATCTACTTCAAAATTGAGGACAAAAACATAATAAGAAGCGGACTTTCTAGTTTTTATTTCGAGTTCACTGGGATATAATTTAGGATAACATAACTATCTACCTCCATTAATATGAACTTTTCTATTTGAAAAATTTAAAAAAAGTAGTTCGTTGTATATTAATGAACCCGAAAATGTTCTAGTATCGCATTGTTATACAATAAAAGTTATATTTGTTTTCAGAGGAGGAAACCCTATATGTTAACAGGAATGACATTACAAAGAAGTTATGAGTTGTGTCCATATTTTATCTGCATCTGCTTTTATTATGGGACCATCTGACTATAATTTTGCAGATGATGAAAATGTACATATAGTTATTGAATCTTAGTCATTCTTGAAGTATATAATAGTATTTTTACAATTTCAGATTTCAGATGGACTTTACTTTTTAACATGTTTACATATCATTTAATCATCTTTGCAAAGTTCTTGTACTTTTTTTAAGGTCACGTTAAAACATTTACACTTGCCATTCCGTTACAATCGGAACCTTTACATATTAGAAAATAATCATCACCTACATTAATTTTGTTGTATAAGACTCGGTTAGGATTAATAGCGATGTAATCTTATCTTAAATTAAAAATTGAAATTTGAATAACTTGTATTTAACAGGCTGTCTTCTATTTAAGGCAAATGTGACATGTAATATTTGTGATAAGAGCATTGACCTTGCCATTAAGTAAATTTCTCATAGCATTCTATCATTAATTTTTCTTTATTTTGTAAAATAATCCAACAAAAGACGAAGTTTTCACAAGTTAACCAAAAATTAATTTAGAGGCGATTTTGATTTGATATCCAACCCACTGTCGAAATGAATTTACTGAGATGAAGCGAAAAAAATTAATATAAATAAGTTGATAAGGTTACCTATTTTGTTTTAAATAAATAAATTGATAAGGTTGTTACCTTTTCCTTTTTTTTGTAAAATAATCCAACAAAAGACGAAGTTTTCACAAGTTAACCAAAAATTAATTTAGAGGCGATTTTGATTTGATATCCAACCCACGGTCGAAATGTATTTACTGAGATGAAGCGAAAAAAAATAATATAAATAAGTTGATAAGGTTACCTATTTTGTTTTAAATAAATAAATTGATAAGGTTGTTACCTTTTCCGACTTTTTACGTAAAAATGTTGCTGTTGAAAATACTCAGTTTTGATTTTCAATATCTGTTATGGTTTCTAGAGAAACAGTTTAGTATGTGATACACTGAACTTTTCAATAAATTTTATGATGTTTTCGCTGGTTCGAAAAGCAAAGCGAGAAAACATTGAATTGTGGCATTTGATATTACATAACATGTATAAATATAAGTTTAATAATATGCAACTATGCCATTTTAAAACCACGTACATAAATCTTGTTTCAACCATCGCTTTTTCTATGAAATCCACTTTTTCTTAAAATATAAAATTAGTAAATCTTTATGTAATCAGCTTGAAAGAGATATAAGTAATATATGTCCAGATATCTTTAAATTGTCTGAAACAGAAAGTTTACAATTACTTCTTTCTTCATTTGATACATGTATTATGCAGCTTACTTAAAAAGTCATTTGCACTGAGGAGAGTAACCACAACACCTGCATAAATATAACTGTTTTACTACTTTATAAAAGATGTTAAATATGTTATAATTTTTGTATTGTGTATATTTTTATATTGTATTGTTTATCATATAAATATGCCTTCAATAATGTGCATTTCACTTATAAATAAATACACATATTCTTTTTAAATTCTGTATTGTCTTTTCTACTTCAGAAATAGGTACCTTAAATAGGTACCTTGACTGTCCCTTTGGTATCTTTGGTCCCTCTTTTAACCGTATTTGGCATAACTTTTATGAATTTTTGGTCCTCAGTGCTCTTCAACTTTGTACTTAATTAGACCTTTTTAACATTTTTTTATTCGAGCGTCACTGATGAGTCTTTTGGAGACGAAACGCGCGTCTGGCATAAATATAAAATTTTGGTCCTGGTATCTATGATGAGTTTATATGAAGCCAGAAATATTACAATTACTAATAAATGTTCAATGAAAAAGGATTTGAGAGGGTATTTTTGGAAACATTTGCTAGTATATGTCGAAACTGTTTTTTTCGTCAAATAAACTAGAAGTATTGTAAAACATATTTGTTTTGCTTTCATTTTTTATTGCCTATTTTTCTTAAAATTTCCTATACCAAGTCAGGAAAATAGCAATTGTAATCTTATAGTTCGTTTTTGTATGTGTTTCATTGTCGTTTTTTGTTGTTGCACCTCAGTGTTTCTGTTGTTTTGTTGTTTTCCTCTTATAGTAGATGTGTTTCTTACGGTTTTAGTTTGTAACCCGGATTTATTTTCTTCCAATCGATATATGACTATCGAACAGCAGTATACTACTTGTGATTTTATTTAATATGTACTTTTTCAAGTATGTTGAAATTACCCATAAATTTCATATTGAGAAAGTGAACGTGTTGGATATTATATAAATAACACATCGATGAAAGGGTGATAGAGCAGAGTGTTACCCCGAGAAAACATTGTCAACTTGTGACCGAGGCGAGGCAAAGGTTGACAATGCCTTTTCAAGGATACAAATCTGCAATGATTTTAATTTATTATACTGAAAGTTCTTTCGTTATTGACTTCAACAATTGAATTTTAAAGTTTTTACTATGACGTCAAATACGTAAAAAAAGGTTACGGATATTAAAAAAATCAAAAGAAATGAAGAAAGAAAGATGTTTTATTATTTCGAAGCCAAAAAACGTAGAAATTAAGCATTGTCTTTAATTATTTGATTTTTTAAGTCAATTCTTTGTCCTTTTAATTTTTGATTTTTAATTTGTCTGCACGAAAGGGTGACATTAAAAAAATGTCTCGCGCTCAGCCATGGAATAGAGTTAAGTAACTACCTCGTATAAGCCAATCAAAATCCGACAGTTTAACGTCAAGTAAAATAATTGTCGTATTTCAAGAACCATTTGACACAACAGTAATCTTTTGAATCGACGTTATAGAGAAAAGTACTTACGTGTACCCTTTGTTGTATCAAAAAAGGGGGAAAGGTTTAAAATCTTGAATTTCGACACATTTGCTTGATTCACTACAGAATCCACGTATGTGCTTGTCATTTCGTGTTATATTTGCTAGGCTCGATGCAATTTTAATCTTGTCAAACTGTAAAGACTGTTTCCCGATCCCCAGTTGTCTTTTGGATTTTGTGGTTTTTCGAATGATGTTTCATTGTTTTTTTTTCCATATTTTTTAAAGCTTTATTCAATGGTTTGTATTCTTTTTCAGTAAAAAGTATGTGACAGCAGTATTCTTGCTTTATGACAATATGGGAGACGGCTGAGTTACTTCGCTTTGAATATATATATCAATAACATGTCATTTGAAGGTAGCCATAGCTAGATTTTATATTATTTTAGGAATACTCACTTAATTTTAAAAGTTATTAATTTCAACTTAAGAGCATAACAAATGTTCGCACTTTTAAATCGCTGTCGTTTTATCAAGGAAACCTTGTCCTTTTGTCTCCAGAGATTTAGTCTCAGCTGATATTTTCAGATCATTACAAGAAAAATATTTATCTATTAGGAAGTAAGATTACAGATGAATTATTTTTCTTTCAATCGTATTTATTATTCACTGACTTTAGCGGTATCTAATATCCCAATTAACGTGTGACCAGGAAAGTTGATGAATATCTTCGACTGAAAATTATATCTTCTTTCTGATTGGTGGTTTCTGGAAGCCATTTTATTTTTTATTTCATCGTATTTGGCGATGTATTATTCGTTTCACATTAATCATTTAGTTGTATCAATCTAAAGATGATTATAAAATTCCTGATTAAGTTCAGATAATGGTGTGATGTGACCATGCATTGCATACACGTCCAAGAGACTAGTCTCCTAACAAAAAGCTCAAAGTTTCACTTCAAGGAAATAACTATAATACCAGATTACTAAAAAGTGGGATTGAATATGTAAATAAATGTTGTCTTTTAATGTTCACTTTTTTTGAATTACAAATGAACGATACAAAAATACGCGGTTTTGTAATTCTATTATTTTATTTAGATTTCCACACACCTTTGACAAATCAAAACTTTTACCAAACCCAGTAGAATGAAATGGAATGGTGTGCCCTTGATGCGTTCATACGGTAATTATCAAATTAGCACGCCAACGTCTGTCAAAAGTAACCTACAGCCAATATTTTACTCCTCATGACAGCACGACGGCTGTTGCTATTTGAGTAGGATCAGAACACTCTCCGATATCATTCCAGGGTTTTTATATTTCTGACAAGTGTTTTGTGAACTTTATTTGGACGAATCGCTTTTTCATTTTCTCCATGGTGTAAACCGTTGTTTTTTCTTCGACTAACGGTTGTGAATTGCCTCGTCGTATCTCCTCCTCTTTTTTAGCTAATTATTATGGCAAATAATTATCAAAGGTACCAGGATTATAATTAAGTACGCCAGACACGCGTTTCGTCTACATAAGACTCATCAGTGACGCTCATATAAAAATATGTATCAAGCCAAACAAGTACAAAGTTAAAGAGGATTGAGGATCTAAAATTCCAAAAAGTTGTGCTAAATACGGCTAAGGTTATCTATGCCTGGGATAAGAAAATCACTAATTTTTCGAGAAGTTCAAAATTTTGTAAACTGGAAATTTCTAAAAAATGACCACATTTGTATTCATGTCAACATCGAAACTTTGACTACTGGGCTTGTGATATCCCCAAAGGCGAAACGTCCACCAGCAGTGGCATCGACCCAGTGGTGTAAATAGTTATCAAAGGTACCAGGATTATAATTTAGTACAACAGACGCGCGTTTCGTCTACATAAGACTCATCAGTGACACTCATATCAAAATATGTATAAAGCCAAACAAGTCCAAATTAAGTTGGAGAGCAGTGAGGATCCGAAATTTCCAAAAGTTGTGCCAAATACGGCTAAGGTAAACTATGCCTGGGATAAGAAAATCCCTATTTGTTGAGAAATTCAAAATTTTGTAAACAGGAAATTTATAAAAATTGACCACTTTATTGATAACTATTTCAACGATTGAACTTACGTAATGCCCATCCTTGTCAATATTTCCACGGAATGTCAACGAAATAACCATAACAGACGAAATTTAAAAAGAAAAAAGTAGTTTTAAAAATAAAAAAATATATACAATTCGTGTAGGGTCTTTTGATATTGGAAAAACATGTTGTTTGCAAACTATAAGATGAATAACATTACATTATTCGTCTTTTGTTCCTTTTTTCTTATGAAGGTTATCTGAACTTCATGGCATTGTCATACTGAACTACGCTTACCAACAGGAACAACCAAACCACCATAGAAAATCTGTAAAACATCATAAAAAAGACTATACGATACTTTTTCCCCTGCATTTTGTGTCCTTTAGTTTGTTCGGTCCTGAGGATAGTTGTTGCTGAACGATGTATTCTTATTTTAGTACCCTCGAGAATAGTACCTCATAGAATGACTCTCATCTGATATGATCTTTATAAAGTTTAGAAATGATACCTGTTCCAATCATCAAACATCAAACATCAATGGGCATTAATTGAACAACTTTACTTGAAGGAATTACTGACGAAAAGGACTCAAAATTTTATAGATAATGAGATCTTTTTGAAAAAGTTTTGGATGTACTTATCATACTTTATTGATTTATCTAAACATTTGATGGTTGGATATAAAAAGCACCAGTTTTCTAGAATTATTTATATGTAGCGGATTTTGAGTTAGAATGTATAAGTTATTAAAGTACTTTTCAATAAAGATGACATATTGTAGTTTTTTGGCAACATCTTCAAAGCAAAATATGTTGCAAAAGTTGCTGAAGTAGACGATTTTCTTTTATAGGTTATAAGTACATTATCGGATATTTATAAAAGCATATTGCTAGTTATCAGCCAGACAGAATAGACATTTGAAATAGTACGTACTTGTATAACATGAATGGTCGCTTGAATAAGGCAAACAAAGTCATAGTATGTTTGCAATAAGCGATAATGAGATGTAATTCAAGAATAAATGCAAAGGGTTCCAACAAAATTTTGGGTTTCTTGTGATTTTTTATGATATTCTATTCTAACAATATATTTCAATTAGATTACCTTTGAGTCGTTTAAAACTCATCAAAGATACCAGGCATATAATTTGGAACGCTACTGTTGGAAGGTTGAATAAAAAACGAGAGTTAAAAAATCCAAAAATTCCAAAATGTGGCGCCAAATACGGCATAAAAAATATTTTCCTAAGGAGAGAAAATGCTTAGTGTTTTGAATAATTCAACATTTTTCTACCTTATAGTTGATGTGTTTCCCTCAGTTTTTGGTTTGTGATCGGGTTTGTTTCAGATTAATCGATTTATAACTATTAAACAGCGGTATACTACTATTGTCTTTATGCATAAACAGCAAATTTATAGAAAATGAACATGTCAATGATATATCATGTCAACACATATGATAATTTAAACGGATTTGATTTTCAAAAAGTTTTGTTCTGTAAATAAAGAAATTTGTCAAACGAATAGTTAAGTCTTTATTTATTTTATTAGTTCCTGTCCTTTCTACAATGGATTTCTAACTTAACCAATATCCATGTTTAATTGACGTTAAACACTATAAGATAGACAAATTCCAGTCATATTTTGTTCATAATTGGTAGAGTATTCTATACTTATATAAAAATATATTTTTTTCGATGTATTTAATTAATTCATTAACATTAACTTTAGAACAAATCCAGGAAAACAAAAGACGCTCAGCTCTAGAATAAACAGGTCGACCGGTCGATCATCATTTTCCTTTCACAAAATGCCACTAAACCAGTCAATCACAGTATCTCTATCTATAGCAAGCTTAAGGCATATTTCTCAGTTTGCCACGGGATCAAATTTCATTTTTCAGATTGACCGTGGTTTTTAGAACGCCAAATGTATCAGTAGAACCGGATTCTCGTAAAAACTGACCATTGTTTGGCCATTAGTCGCACCCGTGAAAACTATTACGGTAAGCCTTCGATCTACCAACTGAGTTAAAAGAGCGTAGTCAATGGAAGGCGGTTATAGATACGATATAAAGTATAAGCAAAGCGTGGGTTTCTTCCATACTTACTACCTATACTAGCCGGTGATTGAAGACGAATCCGCTGGCACAGTAAACAAACGCGCAACCAGCTAAGCTAAAACGGTACTCTCACCAATACCATCAATAATGAATAGTTGGTATGAATGAAAATATTTCCAGAGAACTACCCCTCACGATGAAACATTTGGTTTAGATTTTTATAGATGTATAGCAAATGACTATTCAACGTCAACCTGTGCAAGGCAACGTTCGCCCATGTTAGGCTTCCTTTTTTTCTTCTCGCAGTGTTAACACTTTTTTATTTTATCTAAAATCTTAAACTTCACGTATACCAGACCAACATGTTCCTAAATCAACTTCAGAAGTCAGTTTCCTTTCCCAAAGTAGAAATGGAAAAAGGTCGACGCCTAAAATTGGCAGTCAAATAAACAAAATGTTTCAAGCAAAGATAACTACAAATGCTATGTTCATACCTTTAGTCCCATTTCAACGATCTGATTTCATATATTAAATCAATAGAACAATTGAAAATATAAATGATGATTGGTCAAACAGTTATGACAAAAGACAAATGTTTTACGTTTACTGTAATTTCATTTGTCTACAGAAATGATCTCTTTTTATCATTTCTCGTCTGCAAGATGTCAGCTTTAATGTCTTTGTCGATCCTACATCGCCATCAACGGAATCTGCGGGATGAAAATAATGAATATCATTTGTCATTTCCTTCACTATATAGAAAATCATTTAGCTATGAATTATCTGTTTCGAGGTTCTAACCTTGTTTATATATTTAATTGATTTCCTACGGCAGCCTGAAGAAAGGTTAATCGGTGATTAATCATAAAGCTGCTTCTAAGAATTAAATTGTTTTAAAGCTAAGACTAGTTATTGGAAATATGATGGATGAATTGTGTGACAGATATTATAGTCACCAATCATTTCAGCTCGTTGGTTATTGGATGTATCGCGAAATTGAGATGATGGCTGCTACCAATCGTTGTTAAGGCATTACTTAATAAAGGAAATATGAAAGATGTGTTATTAAAATGCCGGTATTCAGTGGTAGTCATTTGTACAAGACAAAAGCATTCCATCATATGAAATTATGAATTTTCGATTATTTATCTTTTAACTTAGATAATTATGGTTACACGTCAACTGTACCTCAGGTAATACATTAAAAAAATCTACCGTTGTCTACATTCGACAAAAACAAAATGCATTTGACGAAAATCTGCGATATTTTGTTGTTCTATTGATTATATGAAAAGATACATGTTGCTGCTTAAACTTACTTTTATTTGAATAATAGTATTTTGAGTAAAATGTGCATTTCAAGCTTATACCTATACATTTCCTTAAGAACATAAAACATCGATGGTTTTTAGATAAAAGATATAAAATCCTAAGATGTGAAGTATAGATAGATTTTTTATGTAATTACAGAAGACTTTCGTCAATATATGCCGTTGAAAGAACCACCTTAGTGTATTCCATAACTGCATTAACATTTTTTCACCAATAAATTATTTAAGTTTTTACTCCTCTAAATTCCATCTTAGAGACCAAAAAGAGGTTCAACAAACAGTCATCTATTTAGTTCGGAATTAAAATTTTAATGTAACCTGAAAAAGTCATTCTTTATCCCTATCTTATAATTCTCTTGACGACGTATTTTCTTGAGCAATATGATATTGTTTTCATTTGTGAGTATAAATGGTATCATCATTTTTCAAATTTCTAATTAAACCTTCACATTCGCAACTCTTTTTCGGCTGTGTTTCCATTTAATGCAATAATCTGAGAAAGGGCAATCTAATATCGCGCAAACAGCAAATTTATCATTTGTTTCACATCTTAATTTTTGATGTAAGAAATAATTCTTGTTCCATTAAACTGTCAAGAAGAAAGAACAATTGCAATTTTTCATATTGTATTATACTTCCATCTTTGATAATTGTACAAGCAGACGACAACTTCACCAGACGATACTCGTGGGCAAATTATATTACATGCCATCAGTCAAATTGTTTAAAGACAAGTATCTTTTCAAGAAAATATTATATTGAATATAAAATTGATTTGTTGTTTTTAAAGAGAAATAGTTGAATGAGCATTATTTCTATTTTCAAAGAACCAAGAAAACCAATATTAACAGTCCAGAGTTCCATTTCAAGAGGTTTTATTTGTTTCTGTTGACAAAACAAATAAGAAACCACAAAGTCAACCAGGAACAAGCAGTCAATATTGCATTGAATGTTAACATTGCTTTGAAATTCAAATAAATAAATTTATAGTTTTGTTTATTATACACCTTTTTTGCATCTGACTGTCATTGTTTAAACTCAGACTTGTGCTGCGTAATATTTTTTCACTCTCACTTTCACCATAGATATTGAACTTTCAAATTTTGGCGTTAAACAAACAAAAAGAATTTGTATAAGCCATGTCTTTCTTATGGGTTACGACAGTCTGACATTTATTATTTGATAAAGGTAACCATATATAGGGAGTGGCTTTAATCAAAACGCAACTTTAGAACCTTTTATTAGAAGAATGGTTAAAATTGTCGGGTAATAGACTGATTCATACTTAATTTGAAAATATCCGATTCATTCTCCTTTCATATTTCGGGTACAATAAATAAAGCATCTGTTATTATTATTGTTTGAAATGAAAGTTAATAAATGAAATAAAATGTGTGGAATTCATCCATTTTCAAAATTGCATGGACATGTATAGGATTTGTCCAAAGCTATCGTCTGTATAGATAAACTTATCAGGGAAAAAAGACATATCCTTATTAACCATTTATTATTATTCGCAAGTAACTTCAATGTAAAATTTATTTTTGAACAGCCAGGTGTTTTTCAGGTAAATCCGCAGGTAAGTTAGAGTTAATTCCCGTTGAACATTATGAAGGATGAATGAATTATTGCAGAGTAGATTGTCTGTCTGTGGTTGTATTATAAAGGTATAAAATTCGTATCAGTGGTCAGCACTTCTGTATTAACAGGAATTATCATTGATATGGTCATAATAATTAACTAACTGTCGGCATACTTTTTTATTTTTCGAAATACTTAGATTTCTGCCTCAGGAAAATATTACCTTCGCTGTATTTGGCAAACTCTATTTGGCCTTTTAAACTATTTCAATTGAAGCATCCCGGCTTTTTTGTAGACGAAACCAGGTTTCTCTTCATGGCAATACATGGACTCTCGCTGATTTTGTAAAACTGTCTCACACTTGTGCTTTGTATTTGTTTAATCTCTTAAAGTTAACGCTAAGACTTTTAAAATATGAGTTACGTCAGCCTTACATTTTGTTACTAGTCTTGATAAAGGTAACTATACAGGGAGCTACTAAAATTGAAACGCATCAACTCGCTTATATCGTACATTGTATATTTGTTTGGTGAAATTCATAAGGGAATAAGAAATAAGTTCCCAATTAAGCTTTTTCTAATAAAATCTGATATCCATATACAGAAAAGTGTATGCAGGGTATGCGTCAGTGGAATACAACAATATTACGATTGCCTCATGAAAAATATCACCGTAACTGTATTTTACAAAACCCTTTTTGAAGTGTAAGTCCGCAATGCTTTTCAACTTCGGTCTTTATTTAGCCTTTTTAACTATTTCGATTCGAGCATCACTATTGAGTCTTTTGTAGACGAAACGCGCGTCTGGCGTTCAAGTTTTTTGAACCTTGTATCTATGATGAGATTAGTCGTTGCACATACAATGTCTTTTTAAGGTGGTACCCAACACTTTGACTAAAATTAATTTGGCTCGTTTAATTTTCTTATAATTTTTACAAAGTATTTACTTTGACTAATTGACAAAACTATAAAAAAAATCAGAAAATTTTAACCAACCGTTTTATCAGAAAAATTACACTTGTTATATAGCAGTTTGAAAAACACTAATTTTGATCTCTGAGAAGCTTAATATTCCCTTAACAACACAACGTAATTAAAACGTTTAGCTGATATTGCAGAGTTATCTCCCTGTAGTGTTAGGTACCACCTTAAGATTTGAATGACGTTTATTTTCATGCTAAAAATCCTTTTAACAATTTTATTGCAAAGCTATGTTGGAGGAAGTTTCGATAGAAGTCATTGTGGTCTAAATATCGGTTGAATAAAACATACATTAACAAGATATATGATACCATCAAAGACAATAGATCACAAACTAATTTGTGAACTGGTTCCTCGTATGTGTTTGCCCAATATAAAAGTTAAATCACAAAAATCCTGAACTCCAAGGAAAATTAAAAAGGAAAGTCCCTAATCAAATGGCAAAATCAAAAGCTCAAACACATTAAACGAATGGATAACAACTGTCATTTTCCTCTCTTGGTACATGCAGGTTCTTTTGCCAAATAAACAACTTATGGGTATGACGGAATCTGAGTAGGGACAAACCGTCCGAGAAGGAGGTAACATACTACGTCATTTGATACTTACCAGAAATCATTTTGTACATTCGTTTATAGGTGTATCGGAAGGCGTATAGGTGTAGCAAAATAAAACAAGTTTTAAAAAAATATTATGAAATTACGTCACCATTTATTCTTAAAAAGGAAAGTCCCTGTAGAAATGCCTGATTCCGGTGACATAATATTACCATAGATTTATTTACCCACGTTCTGCTTAAGAAGTTACAATTTTAAAATTATAATCCTAGTACCTTTGATAATATTTTATATTACAGTTTAACACCTGATAAAATTTCTATATTTGTTTTCATAAACAGAATGGATCGCATGGAAAAAAATGGTTAATAAATTAATGGTTTTTGGTGTAATCTAAGAGAAAATAATAAATTTTTCAACTTATCTCCAGCACATTGTGTCATATGGTTTTGAATGCACCATACCTGTCCTTAACAATCTTGTTACATGCAATTGACGTCCATTTTTTTTAAAGTCACTTAAGGAGAGATGTTTAAACCATCACTGGATGAAACTATTTCACAATATTAAAAAAAAAAAAATGCTATTTAGTGCGTAACATTGCCCAATGTTACCTTTGAAGTTTATTAGATTAGGAATTTTAGTACTAAAGGATATATATAAAGTTTTGATATATTCTACTGTCGACTAAATTGAACAACAGAAAGGTTTTGCATTGTAGAAAGTGAATGTAGGATCCTTTACATGGGCTACAATGCAAAATAATATATATCATAGTGAGGAAATAATTAAACTGATGACAAGCTTTCTATGAACTGTCTGGATCACTTGAAACTCCAAAAGTTTAACAAAATTCTTAATGGAATAACCGTTTCACAGATGGTATCGAATATGTTCCTTATGTCGTAACTACAATCCTCTTCCTTTTTTCAAGAATGTGACCTACCTAATTAGACTATTTACCGGGTAAGCTATAACATGAGCAACGCTATGGTTGCCACATGTGGAACATAATCTGCTTACCCTTCCGGACGGCACCTGAGAACACCCCCAGTTTTTCGTGGGGTTCGTGCTGCTTAGTCTTTAATGTTCTATGTTGTGTCTTGTGTACTATTATATGTCTGTCTGTCTTTTTGTCTTTTCTTTTTTTAACCATTACATTTACAGTTTATATTTCGATCAATAAGTTTGACATAGTTTCTATTATCTTTCGTTCCTCTTTTATGAAATTTCATATTCATCTATAGAATTGCCTTATTTCCCAAGCTCTGTTAAATTTATGAAGTTTAGATTTCAACAACTTATTAAATTTCGATAATTGTTTTCAAAAAACAGAATGGACCACACTGAAAAAATGGTTAATACATAAATGATTTTTCATGTACTTTAACAGAAAGTAATCAACTTATGAACTGATCTTAAACACGTGATGAGTATAGTTTGGGTGCATCACCCCTGTCCATAAAAATTTCGTTAATTGGTGTCCATTTTTGTACAATTAACTTAAGCTGAGATGTTAAAATCATTACTTCACTTGACTATTTTACAAAATTGATTCCTAATCTGATTTTCATATACCAATATCGAAGTTTTTATGACATTTCGAACTCATATTTAATTGTAAAGACCTTATTTGTTTAAGTTTCAGCATGACATCTTCCATTTACTGCAGAGTATTTGAACATGGCGCATCCTTTTGCTGCGGTTCTGTAACGTACCCCAGTTGACCTTTGTTTATTGCAGAAAAGACAAATATTATTTAATACAGTTTACCCTTTACATCGAATGAAAATGTTGACTGTAAACTGTGTTTCCTGCTCAATGGCTTTGCTTGATAAAATGATAGAAGGCATTGCGTACATATTTCTAATATCAATAACTGCCTTTTATGTGAATATTTTAATATTGCTTTTCAATCTACAGTTTATGAGATAGATAGTCCTAATATCGGAAATATTGGCTCAATAAAGTTATTCAATTTGAATCTCTCCACATTATTTCTTCCGGGGAATTTTTGAAGCGAAAGTCTCAATATAAAAATATAAAGTATCTAATAATTGCATTTTTATAATAAATAGATAAATTAATCACAAATATTAAATCTAACATGGCATGCAGTGAAGTATTAATCTGATGTTCAATTCAAATCTATTCCGTTAGAAATGCTTTATTAAAATGGATTTATTGAAAGAAAATATGGATACATACAGAGTGTATTATGTTACTTTAAGCTTTTTATTGAAAATATGAACTTCTTTCTACAAAAAATCAACAGTTTTAGTCCTCTTTCATTGAAATACCAATAGTTCAGGTTAGTTCGTTCCATCGAGATGTGCCAATTGTTTTCGGTTCTGAACTCGGTGGCAATAATCCAAATTAGCCATAATTTAACAATTAACGAATGTCAAAATGTATAGCTTGATCTATGCGGTAATTTTGTTTTGTTTGAGGAATAAAGTGTGATTATTTCCATCGACAAAATATTGAAAAATATGGAATCTGTACAAAAAGCCTGTAGAGATTCATAATTCTTGTTCTTAGAAACAATTTGTATTGTCCCAAGTTCATTCAGTACTGCAATCATTGTTTTATCAGAACCGTGTCATGCAAGGCGCTGCGGAAAGAAAAAGTAAAAATGGACATATTTTGTTGCAGAAATATATTAAGTGCATGCAACATTATATTTGAGTTCTTTCAGTACTATTTTTTTCTAAACTTAACTGCATGTCAGTTTGACACATTCTTAAACAATATGAAATATTCCATATTTCAACAGAAAAACATAAAGATTAAGCCTACAAGAAATTCAACATGTTTTTATTCTGAATTATCCTGGTGTGAAACAATAAAATCGCTTGTTTGTTTGTATTTCCTTACAATTTTGTTTCATAGATAACATTTCTTGAATTGCTATTAATGTGAATTTACTGTAATATATCATTATTGCCCTACCTCATAGCCCAGACTATAACTCGTCATTTTGACCGAATTTTGACTAATTTACAAAATAATTCCAGACAATTTCATTAATTATTAATATGGAACACATTATTTGACAGTTATACTGATGTTTAATCAGAAATTACACAGAAAAAATAATTTTCTGTCTCATTTAAACATAAAATACAACCTGAACACGATATACACTGTAAAGGTAACAAGATTTATAGCCAGGTACGCCAATACACCTGAAACTGATTAACAAAATCACATATCGTTTGATTCTGTATTTACATGGAATTGTAAGAAAATATTAATTAACCTGTTAAGGCCAAACATTTTGAAAATAAAACGTTTTTTCTTATTGACATTTAGACATATTTCGTAGTCACGTACTCGGCATTTATGGGAAAAAAATAAACAGAAAGACAAAATATGAAGAACAGAAAAATATTGAGAACAAAAACATATGGAGAACTAAGAATTATGAAAAACAGAAAAATGCTGTACCGATACAAATGTTAACATTTCGAGATCAATCTAGACTGAAAGTAATTCTATGTAAATTTCACTTCCTTTTCTTAGTCAAATTCTTGAACTGAAGATATTTTTTCTTTCTCTCCCTTGTCTTTGAACAAGCGCATGTCGTGGAGTGACTGATGGAAAAAATCTTTTAACTTTGAGATTGAAATTTTCATTTAACTTATCTGTGATATGCTCTTGCATTAATGCTTGTATTATATATTCAAGAAACATTTTTCAAATGCAAGTACAATTGTTATTGGCATCTGTTTGTGAAATGATTATTATCAATTCTAGTTTTAATAATAAAATGTATCCAGCATGTTCGCAATCATACATACAAACATATATAGTACATATTCTGAAAAGTAAATATGACTGACAAAAAATGATATAGTAAAATATGATTACTTAAAAAATCTTAATTTTTATATCTCAAATAACAACATTTTCATAGGAAAAAAGTAAAGTGCCTATTTTATGAAAATTTTGCGACTGTTTTTTTTTTTTATTTCAAATAATATTTTCTTCCTTATTAACTCTAAATTCCGCTATTCTCACGCTTCTGAGAGCTACCTTTGCGTGTAATGTTATAGAAAGACGTATACCATCTTATCAGATTTTGCAACTTCATATATTTCTTAGTCATCTTGGGAAAAAATTATGCCTTATAAGTGATAACTTTAAAAAAGCAATGTAAATGAAAAAGATTATACATTTAAAAGCTATCTGGAAATGCATCTTTGCATATTTAAAAGCGCACATGGGAGTACCGTTCATAGAAATATATGTAAAAAACAATAATAATGCGACGAAACGAACTGAAAAACGTGTAGCAATTGGCGTCAAAACATATTTTTAGATGTGCTATGGGAAAAGTAATGGTTTACCATTTCGTTACACATTATTGATAAATGTTGCTTATGAAGAATTTCAAAATGGCTCTTTTTGTGACCGCTTGATAAAAATTTTATAAAAAAAAAAACAAATGGAAAAAAGTAACTAGAAATGAAAATCATAAGATCTTATATCGTCATATTAAGTGCGAATTGAATCTATCGTTGAAGTGGGCTGTTTCAGACTATCTGGGATTATTACTGTTTTACACAATAAACAAATGAAGACTTTCATATTTCAATCATCTTCGATGAGTGTGTAAATATTTGAAATCTAATAACTGTCTCAATTCCAAACATTGATCATATTGCGGTAGAGTTTTATGAGGGTCTGTATGGTGTTTACAGAATTGCGAACAATGGACCAATACTACAAATATGGGAAACAATTGAATAGGGAAGAAAAATAGGGCCAAATATAACAGATAGAGAATAATGGGGTAATAAAAAAAAAAATTAGAAATTATGGACAAAGTTGCACAGAATAGAGAAAAATGACATGAAAAATTCCAGAATACAGAAATGAAGAACCTCCAATATAGACCCTCTTTCATAACATTGGAATCACGAAAAGTGCAATTCCAAATTTTGTAATATTAAGTAACTCATTACTGCATACTCATGCAAGTAATTTTATAAATGTCTTCTTCTACTTAAAGATATAATACTGTGCGAAATAATTGTATGAAAAACGTTTACACTTTTTTTTCTCTATATTTGATTGTTGGAATGTTACAAGAATAATTGGTTTAAAAAAAGTAAATTTTAGTCTATATCGAATATAATTTGTGAATCTTAATGACTTTTATATTTGCTGCCAAATACATGTACATGTCATCCATTTACAAGATACTTGTTTCTTTAATGACTGAGTTTAATCACATAAAGCTGAAATTCAATTTAATATTTTCGAAAATCGAGTATTCCATTGTCTCAAGTCTATGTTATAATCCTGGTACATATCTCAACATGGTAAAGTCATTTTTACATTGCAATAGATTCACATCTAAGTCTAACATAGTTTTGGTGTTTTCTATGTCGTAAAACTAGACAAAGAAGGGAAGCCCAGTATGCACTGTCGTTGCGTCTGTGCAAACTAGCTATACAACCAGGTTCAATTCACCATTTTCTACATAAGAAAATGCATGTACACTGTCAGGAATATGACAGTTAGGCGCTATCCATTCGTTTGATGTGTTTGAGCTGTTGATTTTGCCATTTGATTAGCCGGGGACTTTCCGTTTTGAAGTATCCTCGGAGTTCAGTATTTTTTGAGATTTTTATTTTTTTCTTTCTCTCCCGGTCTTTACGGTCGATATTTTATACAATATCATAAATGTATGCGCTTCTTATACAGCCCCCCTCCCCCAAAAAAAATAAAAATTTAAGGATTTCTGGATATGGTTACCTGACCTGTTGATTTAAGGGCAGTCTGAAACCCTTTAAAGATATTCATTTTAAACATAGCATTGTCTAAAGGGGACAAGTAAAAAAGGGTGGTGTGCGCAACGAAAACCTAAGATAAACTATTCATATATTAATACAATATCATTTTTGATCTCATTCGACACAAATTATTGTTTTGTACACTATTGTCTCAATTCAAATTCAGAATATTGGGACACATACGTCTCCTGTTCAATTTTTTTAACATTGAAAAAAGGTTGTGAGGCAACATTTATATTTGGCGCTTAACTTTAATCATTACAATAAAAGCTGCATTCTGGTTGTTGAATGATGCTTTGCATATATAAAAGATTTTGAATAACGCAGCTGTCCCCTTTGGATTGAAAAAAAAACCTGGAGGGTCATAAATTATTGCAAATACCCTTGTATTTTAATTTAGAATAACTTAATCTAACCGCATAATAATTTAAATTACGTAAATCATAACTTTTGTGAAATCAAATCCGTTGTCAATTACAAAACTTTTATGAAAACACCAAGTGAGGCGTTCATTCAAAGGGCACAATTAGAAAACATTTTACACCATATATTACATTCTTGTAAAAGCAAAGGGAGGATCACATTTAAGTATCTTATAAATTCTTATCATGAAAATTATTTTGATGCGATTTAGATTCCTCATTTTCTCACACAATAATCAAGAGATACGACATAAAAGAAGTAGTAATTTGGACAAAGAATCCCGCCTTTCTTATTAACAAACATTACATTTATTTAACATTTACTGACTTGCGTCGCATTACAATGCTAGGTCTTACGTCTTATATCTGGTTGGTAATTTCATCAAAATAATAAAATTTGTCTTTTTCTACAATTAGTGTTCGTTTTCTATGACCTCTACTCATTTGTAAATAATGTCCAGGTCTGATGAAATTGACATCAGTTTTATTTTGTCTGTATTTGATACGACTAATTTCTGAAAACAAACTGAAGTGCAAACTTGCTAGAAGTACAAATGAGCATGATTCTGGGTAAATAGAGAGCGAGAGAGAAGATAAAAATGGCAATCTAAAATAATAAGTCAAAATAAAAACAGGAAACAGCATGGCCAAAAAGACGAAAAAACGGATAAGATTCAACGAGAAAATATCCAAACAATACCAGTTCACTTAAAAACTATGATATAAGAGACCGTCAATTAACCTTATTAACTTGGCGAGATAAAAAATTAAGAAAATTAAGAAAAGTTGTGATTGATTTTTAACTAGGACGATAAAAATCTAAAGTTGAGAGTATTTAAAAAAAAAATTGTATATACAACTACTAAAATAAATGATATAAATAAAAAAAAATATATGAAAAAGCAAAACGGCAGCAATTAATTTACAAAAATAATTATGATAACGTTTAACGTGACATATGGGATACGAGGAATCGCCAAAATACCACACAGTACAACAGACCACATCAACCACCAACACCAGACCCTTAGAATCCCTTATCACAATTAAACGTAACTACGCAGAAATAAAAAGAGAATAACCAACACTTAAAATTGAGGAACAAACAACACGGCGGTCGAAAGCATTCCACAAAACTGAACTCATGTACAATAATATCAGACTTTCAGTATCATGCACATTTCCCGATTTCTTTTGCTTCAAGTTAATTCTTTAACCACTACCAATAATCGAACTATTCGATAACTTGTAATGAATTTGATTGTGCCTCGTAATGAAAATATCTTATCTTGGGTCACTGAACCTTAAAATCGCGAGAAAGCGCAGTCCGTTTAATCTATTTTGGAAACTTTTCATACCTGAGAGTTTTCAATTGTTAAGATACAGCAACATAAGCTTTTTATCCATTCAAAATACTATTGAATACATGTAACATCTTTCTTTCGAACACTATTTAGACTTCATATATTGATGTGTTCAGTAATGATATGGGAACACCGGAAAATTCATGTTAGCACACAGTGCCGCGAATTTCATTTTCAAGACCATATTCGTATTCTGCAAAATATTCTCTAAATATGAGAGGAAGCAGAGTTCATCACTTATGATTGGACTGTCGGTAGTTTCGCAAATCTAATGTTTTCCACAGACCAATTTTTCATACTGATTTTTAATAAGTACGACAAATATTTTTGCTGCCATTATCAGAGTGTACTATAAAAATAAAAGTGCATGCAAAACTTAAGCTGTCAATCAAAACTGACTTATGTATATTACATCCTACCCTACCTACTTTCAGTATACTTATCTAAAGATCAACGCGAGTCTAATTTTTTCACAGAAAATTAAATTACTCGTATCACTATCATTTCATTTCCTTCAGTGTTTCAAAAATACAGATGTTCGTTTTAAATTTCTCGTTCAGCATCATTACCTATAAACAACAATTAAATAATTTTATCTAGATAATTCTTAGATATTTACGGTATATGTCAGTCTATCATATCAAATGTTATAGCACCGTTGATATATCTGGATATTCATATCAGTTTGAAAATTAACCTTTTTTACAAAGTTCAGAAAGAATTAGTCAAAACTTGATGTCAATTTTGCACTGTTGTCACGGTTTGATATCAACTTTTACGCTTCTCTGAAAACAGCTTCCGAACTTTTTATAAAATTAAAGTTTTGAGATAAGTTATCAGCTATAATATCAACATACTTTTTGTAACTATATGTGCACTTATTTTTTTCCCTTTGTTTCTGTAAAAACTAGAGGAGGATCGAAGAGACTATGTTGTCAAGAATAAGGAGATATGACCGAGATGATAAAAGAAGATGTCTAAATTAGGAAGATGTACAAACAAAAACAATAAAACAAACGTTCCATGAAAGCTAAAGATATGCTAATTATACATGTATCTTCTAATTCGAGAAGTTATGACATCCTAGTTCATCTAAAGCGCCTTTTTAAAACATGATTATATTGGTTTACAAGTGGAAGGTTCGTAGCCATAGATTCAGGCCAAGAAAAAACGAAAGACATCAACAAAAACTCAAAGGGGAGACCAAATGAATTGTACAAAGAAGTTCTGATCAAAATTTACAAATTCATTGATCATCAGGACTTAACCTCCTTTTCTTCTCACTAAATAGTAAATATGGATAACAGGCGAAGGTCGTGTATGCCTGGTGATAGAAACAAGTTAGTTTTTTGGACGAAGAAATTAAAAAAAAGTGCCATTTAACTGACCAGTTGTTGTGCTAACAGCTAATTTGATCTTATCGCTGAATTTGAACCTCGGAATTGGAAATAACTTATGAGATTTAGTACATTTGTAATTTCGAATTCTTATACATGTATATTATTTTTATTTTCTATTTTGAAGCCTGTCAATATTCGGTATAAAGCGACTTTTTTTTTTTTTACTAAACCGTTATCCAAAAGCAGTCACTTTAAATCTATGATGCTAGTGCTCATTCAGAAAATGTCATATGCACTTTAATTTTTACTTATTTTTTTTTATAAACAGTTATATTGAGATCGGTTGTTTAGTTTGCATGTATATATTATTTTAGAATTTTATATTACAAATAACTGGTATATATCGTGCGTAGAAAAACTGTTAGAAATACTTCTGTTACAATAATCAGATGTAACAATACAATAAATTTTGCAATTATGATAAAATATCCAAGTACAAAAAATAATAAAACCATAAAAGAATATCATACGCCTAAATTGTCAACTTCAACGGGATTATTGGCAGTCTGAAATTTCATATTTGTATATTTGACTGTAATACAAACATGATAAAACATAGACTGAACCCGGTGAGAACAATACCCGCTTTATTTTTCTTTATTATTTTTGGACTAGCGTGAAATGATGAAAGAAACCACTAGGAGATAAGATAAAGGTCAAATTATTAAATGGGTATATGGCAGCCACATTTCATCTTCATCTTCAGGTATGATTGCTCTAATGGATGATTTTTGACATTACATCTCAATTTTATGACAGCGATGCGCATGTTCTGGGTCAGTTCCGGAGATTAACGATTCGATTTGAAGCACAACATTTCATTAAAATCTAACAGGGCGTGAATGTTTATTCGAGTGCTTATGAATGAAGAATATTAATATGGAACATTAAATTCACTAAACTGACCATTAAATTCACAATTGACAAAAAATTATGATATACGATTACATACTAGGAAGTCTGTCAGCTCAGGGTTATCATAATTGGTTTTGGGCGTTGCTGTACATGTACAATATTTTTTTTTCTTTATCTAATATTTTAAAAAGAATAAAATTTCGGTAAGCTATTTAAATCTAAATAATAATTTTCTTGATATAATGTTTTACTGCTCTCGAAAGGATGTAACAGTGAACCATTTTAGATGGGGCATTTTTTTTTGGCGAAGCTTGTCAAGTAGCTGATGAGACACTTTAATCATTTGGAATATCCAATTCTTCTAATCTGTTATTTAAAATTGGGATTACCGATGGAAATCAAAATGTTTTGGTGTATAACCTTGTATATCTCTATTTCGGTTGTCTTAATGCTTTTAGATATACACCACATTCTTTTTTTTTTTTTTATAAATAAGACATAGTAAAATGAATGGGTTTCGAATGACAAAGTCTATCGCTTGTCGTCTTCAAATAGACGAAAACAACAGGTATTTTCCAAATAAAAAAAATCCAAAAACAGCAGGTGAAAGTTTTCAGTAAGAAAAGTAATAGGAATAGCTATTATTGAATTTTATATCATGCAGAAGATCTATGCTGTTTAATTGATCTGTATACCCGTTTTCAAAACGATTCTGGTAAACTGTGTATGCGGACAATGACGTACGACCTATAGAGATTGGTGTATACGCCAATGAGACAGAAAACAAAAAAAGTAAAAGATATGTTAGATATATGCCAACGAGACAATTAAACAGAAAAGGAGTTTTGTGTTATCGACAATGAGAAAGCAAACGAACAAAACGAATAGCAACAGAAAAATTGACGTGGTGTATACGTCAATGAGACAGCATACCAATATTACAAATAACAAAAAGACAAGATATGTGGGATATACGGCATTAAGACAGCATAACAAATGTACCAATAACAACAACAAACCAATTGTTCCAATAACAAGACAAGAGATACAGGGTATACTTCAATAAGACAGCATACCAATAGTACCAAAAACAAAAAGACAAGAGATGTGAGGTATATGTCAATGAGACAGCATACCAATAATACCAATAACAAAAGACAAGAGAAGTGGGGTGCATGTCAATGAGACAGCATACCAATAACACTGAAAAGCCAAGAGATCTGAGGTATATGTCAATGAGACAGCATACCAATAACACTGAAAAGCCAAGAGATCTGGGGTATATGTCAATGAGACAGCATACCAATAACACTGAAAAGACAAGCGATGTGGGGTATATGTCAATGAGACAGCATACCAATAACACTGAAAAGACAAGCGATGTGGGGTGCATGTCAATGAGACAGCATACCAATAACACTGAAAAGCAAAGAGATCTGGGGTATATGTCAATGAGACAGCATACCAATAACACTGAAAAGCCAAGAGATCTGGGGTATATGTCAATGAGACAGCATACCAATAACACTGAAAAGCCAAGAAATGTGGGGTATATGTCAATGAGACAGCATACCAATAACACTGAAAAGCCAAGAGATGTGGGGTATATGTCAATGAGACAGCATACCAATAACACTGAAAAGACTAGAGATGTGGGATATATGTCAATGAGACAGCATACCAATAACACTAAAAAGCCAAGAAATGTGGGGTATATGTCAATGAGACAGCATACCAATAACACTGAAAAGCCAAGAGATCTGGAGTATATGTCAATGAGACAGCATACCAATAACACTGAAAAGACAAGAAATGTGGGGTATATGTCAATGAGACAGCATACCAATAACACTGAAAAGACAAGAAATGTGGGGTATATGTCAATGAGACAGCATACCAATAACACTAAAAAGCCAAGAGATGTGAGGTATATGTCAATGAGACAGCATACCAATAACACAGAAAAGACTAGAGATGTGGGATATATGTCAATAAGACAGCATACCAATAACACTGAAAAGACAAGCGATGTGGGGTATATGTCAATGAGACAGCATACCAATAACACTGAAAAGACTAGAGATGTGGGGTATATGTCAATGAGACAGCATACCAATAACACAGAAAAGACTAGAGATGTGGGATATATGTCAATGAGACAGAATACCAATAACACTGAAAAGCCAAGAGATGTGGGATATATGTCAATGAGACAGAATACCAATAATACTGAAAATCCAAGAGATGTGGGATATATGTCAATGAGACAGAATACCAATAACACTGAAAAGACAAGAGATGTGGGATATATGACAATGAGACAGAATACCAATAACACTGAAAAGCCAAGAAATGTGGGGTATATGTCAATGAGACAGCATACCAATAACACTGAAAAGACAAGCGATGTGGGGTATATGTCAATGAGACAGCATACCAATAACACTGAAAAGACTAGATATGTGGGATATATGTCAATGAGACAGCATACCAAAAACACTGAAAAGACAAGCGATGTGGGGTATATGTCAATGAGACAGCATACCAATAACACTGAAAAGCCAAGAGATCTGGAGTATATGTCAATGAGACAGCATACCAATAACACTGAAAAGACTAGATATGTGGGATATATGTCAATGAGACAGCATACCAATAACACTGAAAAGACAAGAAATGTGGGGTATATGTCAACGAGACAGCATACCAATAACACTGAAAAGACAAGAGATGTGGGGTATATGTCAATGAGACAGCATACCAATAACACTGAAAAGACTAGATATGTGGGATATATGTCAATGAGACAGCATACCAATAACACTGAAAAGCCAAGAAATGTGGGGTATATGTCAATGAGACAGCATACCAATAACACTGAAAAGACTAGATATGTGGGATATATGTCAATGAGACATCATACCAATAACACTGAAAAGACAAGCGATGTGGGGTATATGTCAATGAGACAGCATACCAATAACACTGAAAAGACAAGAGATGTGGGGTATATGTCAATGAGACAGCATACCAATAACACTGAAAAGACAAGAGATGTGGGGTATATGTCAATGAGACAGCATACCAATAACACTGAAAAGACAAGAAATGTGGGGTATATGTCAATGAGACAGCATACCAATAACACTGAAAAGACAAGAGATGTGGGGTATATGTCAATGAGACAGCATACCAATAACACTGAAAAGACTAGATATGTGGGATATATGTCAATGAGACAGCATACCAATAACACTGAAAAGCCAAGAAATGTGGGGTATATGTCAATGAGACAGCATACCAATAACACAGAAAAGACTAGAGATGTGGGATATATGTCAATGATACAGCATACCAATAACACTGAAAAGCCAAGAGATGTGGGATATATGTCAATGAGACAGCATACCAATAACACTGAAAAGCCAAGAAATGTGGGGTATATGTCAATGAGACAGCATACCAATAACACTGAAAAGCCAAGAGATCTGGAGTATATGTCAATGAGACAGCATACCAATAACACTGAAAAGACAAGAAATGTGGGGTATATGTCAATGAGACAGCATACCAATAACACTGAAAAGACAAGAAATGTGGGGTATATGTCAATGAGACAGCATACCAATAACACTAAAAAGCCAAGAGATGTGAGGTATATGTCAATGAGACAGCATACCAATAACACAGAAAATACTAGAGATGTGGGATATATGTCAATAAGACAGCATACCAATAACACTGAAAAGACAAGCGATGTGGGGTATATGTCAATGAGACAGCATACCAATAACACTGAAAAGACTAGAGATGTGGGGTATATGTCAATGAGACAGCATACCAATAACACAGAAAAGACTAGAGATGTGGGATATATGTCAATGAGACAGAATACCAATAACACTGAAAAGCCAAGAGATGTGGGATATATGTCAATGAGACAGAATACCAATAATACTGAAAATCCAAGAGATGTGGGATATATGTCAATGAGACAGAATACCAATAACACTGAAAAGACAAGAGATGTGGGATATATGACAATGAGACAGAATACCAATAACACTGAAAAGCCAAGAAATGTGGGGTATATGTCAATGAGACAGCATACCAATAACACTGAAAAGACAAGCGATGTGGGGTATATGTCAATGAGACAGCATACCAATAACACTGAAAAGACTAGATATGTGGGATATATGTCAATGAGACAGCATACCAATAACACTGAAAAGACAAGCGATGTGGGGTATATGTCAATGAGACAGCATACCAATAACACTGAAAAGCCAAGAGATCTGGAGTATATGTCAATGAGACAGCATACCAATAACACTGAAAAGATTAGATATGTGGGATATATGTCAATGAGACAGCATACCAATAACACTGAAAAGACAAGAAATGTGGGGTATATGTCAACGAGACAGCATACCAATAACACTGAAAAGACAAGAGATGTGGGGTATATGTCAATGAGACAGCATACCAATAACACTGAAAAGACTAGATATGTGGGATATATGTCAATGAGACAGCATACCAATAACACTGAAAAGCCAAAAAATGTGGGGTATATGTCAATGAGACAGCATACCAATAACACTGAAAAGACTAGATATGTGGGATATATGTCAATGAGACAGCATACCAATAACACTGAAAAGACAAGCGATGTGGGGTATATGTCAATGAGACAGCATACCAATAACACTGAAAAGCCAAGAAATGTGGGGTATATGTCAATGAGACAGCATACCAATAACACTGAAAAGCCAAGAGATCTGGAGTATATGTCAATGAGACAGCATACCAATAACACTGAAAAGACAAGAAATGTGGGGTATATGTCAATGAGACAGCATACCAATAACACTGAAAAGACAAGAAATGTGGGGTATATGTCAATGAGACAGCATACCAATAACACTAAAAAGCCAAGAGATGTGAGGTATATGTCAATGAGACAGCATACCAATAACACAGAAAATACTAGAGATGTGGGATATATGTCAATAAGACAGCATACCAATAACACTGAAAAGACAAGCGATGTGGGGTATATGTCAATGAGACAGCATACCAATAACACTGAAAAGACTAGAGATGTGGGGTATATGTCAATGAGACAGCATACCAATAACACAGAAAAGACTAGAGATGTGGGATATATGTCAATGAGACAGAATACCAATAACACTGGAAAGCCAAGAGATGTGGGATATATGTCAATGAGACAGAATACCAATAATACTGAAAATCCAAGAGATGTGGGATATATGTCAATGAGACAGAATACCAATAACACTGAAAAGACAAGAGATGTGGGATATATGACAATGAGACAGAATACCAATAACACTGAAAAGCCAAGAAATGTGGGGTATATGTCAATGAGACAGCATACCAATAACACTGAAAAGACAAGCGATGTGGGGTATATGTCAATGAGACAGCATACCAATAACACTGAAAAGACTAGATATGTGGGATATATGTCAATGAGACAGCATACCAATAACACTGAAAAGACAAGCGATGTGGGGTATATGTCAATGAGACAGCATACCAATAACACTGAAAAGCCAAGAGATCTGGAGTATATGTCAATGAGACAGCATACCAATAACACTGAAAAGACTAGATATGTGGGATATATGTCAATGAGACAGCATACCAATAACACTGAAAAGACAAGAAATGTGGGGTATATGTCAACGAGACAGCATACCAATAACACTGAAAAGACAAGAGATGTGGGGTATATGTCAATGAGACAGCATACCAATAACACTGAAAAGACTAGATATGTGGGATATATGTCAATGAGACAGCATACCAATAACACTGAAAAGCCAAGAAATGTGGGGTATATGTCAATGAGACAGCATACCAATAACACTGAAAAGACTAGATATGTGGGATATATGTCAATGAGACAGCATACCAATAACACTGAAAAGACAAGCGATGTGGGGTATATGTCAATGAGACAGCATACCAATAACACTGAAAAGACAAGAGATGTGGGGTATATGTCAATGAGACAGCATACCAATAACACTGAAAAGACAAGAGATGTGGGGTATATGTCAATGAGACAGCATACCAATAACACTGAAAAGACAAGAAATGTGGGGTATATGTCAATGAGACAGCATACCAATAACACTGAAAAGACAAGAGATGTGGGGTATATGTCAATGAGACAGCATACCAATAACACTGAAAAGACTAGATATGTGGGATATATGTCAATGAGACAGCATACCAATAACACTGAAAAGCCAAGAAATGTGGGGTATATGTCAATGAGACAGCATACCAATAACACAGAAAAGACTAGAGATGTGGGATATATGTCAATGAGACAGCATACCAATAACACTGAAAAGACAAGAGATGTGGGGTATATGTCAATGAGACAGCATACCAATAACACTGAAAAGACTAGATATGTGGGATATATGTCAATGAGACAGCATACCAATAACACTGGAAAGCCAACAGATGTGGGGTTTTTGTCAATGAGACAGCATACCAATAATACCATTACAAAAAGAAAAGAGGTGTGGATATACGTCAATGATATAGCATACCATCAATACCGATAGCAAAATAAAAGATGTGTGGGTGTAAGTCAACGAGACAACACACCAATTATACCAATAACAACAGAACAAGATATGAATTGTATGATATGTCAATGAGACAGAATACCAATAGTACCAATAACACAAAGGCATCTAGGGCGAAACACCATATGCGCTACGTAACATCAGACAACGGCTTGTCCCTTTACAGTTCTTTGAATTTGTGTAAACACAAACTTTTTATGATTGGTCTTTACGTGATTTTTAATCGGACCTACCTCTGTTTAAGATATGTTTGCTTATCATCGTTCAGGATTGGTATCAAACGAATGAAACGATTGGAAATGTTGCAAACTATCGAACAAAATTGTTTTCTAAACTATGAACTGTATAGTCTGTGATCCAAGTGTTCATTTCCGGTTTATTTATTTTTTTAAACTTGTTCCTTCATCATGAACGAGTTCTCATTCTTTGATCTGATATCGATTTTACCAACTTCATGTTAGTTAATATGAGTTTTTGAAAATGAGTAATAAAAATTGAAAAAAATATTATTATTTACATAACATTTTGGGTCATTCACTGAAAACGAATTCATAACTAGTTTAGAAATTCCATTACATATACCAATCAAGTAAAAATGTTATTAAAAGAATCAAATCGGTGTAACATATGAATTTCATTAGAAATTAACTCATATCATATTGATGTTTGTTTAAACTTTCTCTTCAATTGTAAAAATTGATGCATATTGGATTGTTCTTAAGTACTGTTGACATTATGACATGCGAACATTAAGACCATTGGTGCAGTTGCATATTGCTGATTGCACGCGCAATTGTCCTTTTGAACAGAAGACACTCAACACGGCTGGAATATAAAGTTGGTTAAAATGATATCGTGCTAGTACTCGTCACCCTAACATTTTTATATAAATATTCTGTCTGATATAATCAGAATTTCATCTTCAATTCAGGGATAATCCACGGTTTACTAGTCAGCGGTCGCTTGATGGACCTTCTCACGCAAGCCTCAACATAATTGCATTATTGAATTAATATATAAAATACATCGTAGATTTTTATCACTGATATTTATATTATAACATGTAATTAAGTCTTTCTTTGAAGTCAATTTCATCTTAATTCACTTAGGAAATGGAAAATGAAAAATATGCTGATCATGTTTTCCTCGCAATTTAAAGCAATTGACCTTCCAATTACAAGATTATTTCCATAGCTTTTTTCTTCCTCCATTGCATTTTTAAACTATAAGCAAATTACAATGTTATATTATATCATTTTAAGTTTCCGGCGTGTTATTACAAATTTAATATGTATAAAATCTAATTGTCTGGATATTTTACGAAGTTTTCGATAGAAAAGGTCTGTAAAGTTTAAAATTTATGCAGTTAATATGTAAAATTTAAAGCCACGATAAGAATTTCTAGATTAACCAAGAAAATTAAATTGCAAAAGTTAGAAAACTATGATATAAAAGGTTTAGCATATAAACATCAAAAAGAATAAAAAGGGAAATGAACGTAATGTTAAGAAGCAGCCTCATTTAGTCTTCGATGCATGCTTTTTCATACCACATCTTTTTTTTATATCATAGACCAGAATATCAGGAACATTATAGTAGAGGTCGATATCAATGTCCTTCTTTAATATCGAACAATTTTATGATTCGTATCCTTTCGTTAGAAGTTTTGATATATAAAAAAAAAAGATCGGGTATGAGTGCCAATACAACTAAGTAGAGGGTCGGGATCCCGCTAAAATGTTTAATCCCGCCACATTATTTATGTAAGTGCCTGTCCCAAGTCAGGAGCCTTTAATTCAGTGGTTGTCGTTTGTTTTTGTGTTACATATTTGTTCTTCGTTAATCTTTAATACAAATAAGGCCGTTAATTTTCTCGTTTGAATTGTTTTACATTGTCATATCGGGGTCTTTTGTAGCTGACTATGCGGTATGGACATTGCTCATTGTTGAAGGCCGTACGGTGACCTATAGTTGTTAATGTCTGTGTCATTTTGGTCTCTTGTGGAAAGTTGTCTCATTGTCAATCATACCACATCTTCTTTTTTATATCTCCATCCAAGTCACATAAGAAGTTTACACTCAGAGGTCGAAGTATAAACCTTCAATGCGTTGCCTAAGCTAACACCAAACATTATGCTATAAAGGGCCCAAAAATGACTATTGTAAAACAATTCAAATAGGAAAACCAACGGTCTCATCTGTTATCTGCTCTTTGGTCGGGTTGTTCTCTCTTTGTCATATTTCCCATTTACATTCTCAATTTTATATAAAAAAAGAAGCCAGAAACACTTTTGAACCGCACCAACAAACGCATACTTTTACCACACTTAACCAGGAATATACTACCACAGCGTCTATAGTAACCTTGTATATATGTTCGCCACCTCTTAATAAAGCACTCTCGTGCAACACTTAAAATGTACTTCTATATAGAAAAAAATCACATAATGAGAATCGTGATCTATGGGAATTCATTTATTTTCATTGTTTAATTTTTAAAACTCTTAATCCATAAAAAGTCAATTTTTTCGAATTATTGACATATTTATTCTTTGTATCATACCAGTTTATAATACTTTTTATGTACATAGATTGAATATATATATATATATATATATATACAACTCGTCTAAACATCAACCCAACAATGTTAGATCTGTAAATTTGCTTTCGCAAATTTTTGGTTCTTCCCTCGCCGGGATTCGAACCCATGCTACTGTGATATCGTGACACCAAATCGCCTGCACTGCAGCCGTCCCGCTAGACCACACGACCACCTGGGCTCTCTATAAAAAGAGCTTTCGGTGGCCATATGTTAACTTTATATATGTATTTTAAAGTCAGAATTTAAACGCACTATAAACGGCAATATATAACTCCTTTTTCTGGAATGCTAAACGCCTAATATAAAAAGAAAGAGAGGTGATATGTTCGCATAGTTCGCACATGAGACTATTATCAACCAGACACCATAATGACGAGGATTTAATCAACTGTAAACACTGCTAGATGTATACCAAAACTTTTTGAATGGAATTACTTTGTATAGATAATATAAAGGGAAAATATAATAAATGAAAAAGAAAACAATTGAAGGCCTTTCCACCAAAAAAAACCCCATGTATTTTGATATGAAAATATCAGTTCCAGTTTCAGATGATAGCTTACTTTTTGCTGATTCCAAATATATTTGTTTTTTTACACTTGTGTTTGAAACAAGGGGGATAATTTGTTACTTCTGTTTGAAAAAATGTCGTCACTTCCTGTATAATATGATAAAATGAAAACGGGGAATGTGCCCGGCAAAGAGACAACTACCCGACCATAGAACAGACAACAGCAGAAGGTCACCAGCAGGTCTCAGATAGTTTACTTTATAATGATTCCAAAAACATATGGCTCTATATACTTTGTAGATTATATAAATAAGTACAAAACATAGCCACTTTCATCTCACACATAATCAAATCTGGATTATATTTTCAAGGTCATATGGTTTGCAACCTAATGCAAAAAGTTTCATGGCACTATCATGTAAAAATATAAACTTGAAACAAATGTCAAAATCTAGAAGGCCAAATGTACTTATGACTTTGACTTAAATATCAAGCTATTTCAAGGACAACCTGGAAATCCTATCACAAAAAAAGCGAAAAACGACGAAAAGACAAACGACATATACAGAAAAAACACTAAAACACAGTATCCTGCTCCACATGTGGCAGCCGTCTTAGAAATTCGGTCATTTATAGTATCATTCGATGATGTTACCTTCGAGTAAAAAAGACGGAAATTGGGATTCGATAATTTTGAAAATTAGTTTTTTGAAATATTAAGGCTTTTCTACCTCAGACATATATTAAATTAGCTGTATTTGGCAAAACTTTTAGGAATTTCGGTCCTCAATGCTCTTCAACTTCGTCCTTTATTTGGCCTTTATAACTTTTGGGGATTCGAGCGTCACTGATGAGTCTTTTGTAGACGAAACGCGCGTCTGGCGTATATACTAAATTTAGACCTGGTATCTATGATGAGTTTATTTAACATTTACATCCTTACTAGTAATTGTGAAACAAATATCAAGTAAGAGTCAACCAAACTCGTGACGGCGTCCTCAAAATTTTCGAAGGGATTTTATCTCTTGGAATCCTTTGTTTGATGACTTCTTTGTAAGTAATAATGGTATTTCAAGAAAATCAGGATGCGTAACCACAGTGTGGGAACGGAACTGTACGGTTTTCTAATAATTTGGTCATTCGGGAGACTGTCAAGCGGTGCTCCGACATTCGAAAAAGAACAAGTTGCTTGATGGAAACTTTGACGAACTCTTATGTTCCTATATAACGTTTCTGCTTCAAGTTTTGATAGCTAAAACATTCTTTATGTAAATATGAACCAATAAAATAATAAGAAAGATATATGCATCGAAACGTTTTCCTTAGAATGGTGGAGCTCCGTGTAAAACAATCAAAATGGTCACACAACAGCGATCAAAAATGTCAAATAAACATCGAAAAATCAATGTTTGCTACCTGGATTTTCACATGTACCCTTTCTGATACATAGTCTTACCTGTCTTAAAGTTTCAAAGCCATTGTCCCAGTAGAAATCCAAATATATTCATGTTTCTTCTGTTCACACATCGTCGTAAAAAAATGGAATTTAATGCGACTGTCATAAAAGTGAAAGGTGACTATAAAACTATAATACCAGGTTCAATCAACCATTTTCTATATTTGAAAATGGCTGTTCCAAGATAGAAATATTACAACTGTTGTACATTTGTTTGATATGTTTGAGCTTTTGATTTTGACATTTGATTAGAGACTTTTCGTTTTGAATTTTCTTCGAAGGTCAGTATTTTTGTATTCCACTTTCGGCATAGTGACATACTTCGAATTTTTTAGTCAGCTGACACCATCTTCTTAGCAGTCAAGGTCAAGGATAATGCTGCTTCTTTTCATTCTTCCTGTATGTATTCAGTCACAGGAACAAGGCGGAATAGGAATACAGATGTAAAACCGCCGTTTTTTGGTGTGGTTCTAGTTGCTGCATCTATAGTTGATCACGTTGTGTTTTATAGACTGCTGTTTATTTTTTGACCGTTTTTCTTCTTTTTTTCATGGGGTTGTCAGTTTTTCTTCGAGATTGAATATTCCTTAGGTATATTCTGTCTATACCTTTGATAATGTTAGAGTTTTTGTTGTTGAAAGAAATTTTTTCTATACGAGGTATGAATTATCCTCCGTAATACAATATATTTGTATCTACATTTGTCATTTTATTTATGAGGCCAAATCTTTCAATATTTCTCCAAGTTTTGTAATGGAAATAATTGTATGAAAGGTAGATTAGTCAATTGCTTGGAATACAAAATAGCTAGAAAGGTGTTCCGAACACCGTCAAAAAGAAAAAAAGTTAGTGGTTCTATTGCGTTTCATTATATTGAACAGTACAGACTATTATCTTATCAGTGGTTTTGTTTTATGTAAAACAGAAGTTCTAACCATTAGCTTGTGATACTTCTTGTAAAATACATCCACCAGCAGTTGCACTGAAGCAGTGGTTGTAAAAATTCATTAAAGATATAAGGCTAATATTTTAATACGCTAAACACTCGTTGAATTGACATAAGACCAGAGGGGAACTCCAATCAAAACATGTGGACGGTCACAACAATATATAATTTCAACATTTAAAAAACCCATTTACGTAATTTTGTAAAATCCTTTCTCTCAGTTTTAATGAACTTATTTATCGAATTCGACTTCGGTATTTTTGTAATACTTAATTTTCACTTAATGAAAAGCTATATTTTTAGATACAATATTCATGTTGTTTTATTGTAAAGTAATGTTCTTTAAACAAATAAAAATATGTAAACAAATGCTGAATATTAATCTTAAACTCAGGTTTAATGACCTTAATTGGACTTTATATTCGTATAATTTAAATTGATTGATCTTTCAGTTCATCAAAATTTATTTTCATTTAAAAAATAGCAAATAAAATGAAAAAAATATTAAAAAACATCGGTTTTTAATAGTTCTATATCATCGAAATGAAGGCATAAACAATATGTTTAGTTGAATTTTATACGTACATCTGAATTATCGGAATAGTTATCAAAGGTACCAGGATTATAATTTAGTACGCCAGACGCGCGTTTCGTCTACATAAGACTCAGCAGTGACGCTCATATCGAAATATTTATATCGCCAAACAAGTACAAAGTTGAAGAGCATTGAGGATCCTAAATTCCAAAAAGTTGTGCCAAATACGGCTAAGGTAATCTATTCTTTGAATAAGAAAATCCTTAGTTTTTCCAAAAATTCAAAGTTTTGTAAACAGGAAATTTATAATAATGACCACACGCTCATGCTATTGTTGCATATTTACGGTCAACCTTCCATAAATATTTTTCTTTCAATATGATATTTCTTCCTATTGAAAGCATCAGGGACATTTTAGTGGAATGACATTTTTTGAATCATTTTCATCAATTTTTTTGCATGATTTAGAAAAAAGAAATAGTTAAGAAAATTCTTTTTATTACTATTTACACTTTAATAAAGTGTTGTATTCCTCCTCATTCCTTAAAAAAAAGACACTTACATAAAACAGGGATAAAAGCTGACATGATGAACTAGAACAGTATGAACTTTTGGTCTGTTTTAAGTGATGAGTTTAAATATTGTAATTGATAAATTAACGTGAACCACTACTGGCAGAACTTTTGTGCTCATAAAAGTCGAAGTAATTCAGAATCTTTTGTTAGAAGACAGAAAAATAAGAATCTTGCAAAAAAACTCATCATAGATACCAGGATTAAATTTTGTATTTACGCCAGACGCTCGTTTTGTCTACAAAAAATTCAAAGGCAAAGTACGATGTTGAAGAGCATTGAGGACCTTAATTCCTAAAAAGTTAGACAAATACAGCTTCGGTTATCTATTCCTGAGATATTCCTGAAATTGAAAAGCCTTAATATTTGAAAAACTCAAAAGTTTTGTAAACAGTTAATTTATAAATACTGCTATATCAATGATAATTCCTGTCAGAACAGAAGTACTGAATACTGGGCTAGTGATACCCTCAGGGAATTAAAACTCCACCAACAGTGGCAGCGACCCTGTGGTTGAAAATAAACTCATCATGGATACCAGGAGTCCAGGATTACATTTTGTATTTACACACGACGCTAGTTTCGTATACAAAAGACTCATCAGTGGCGAAACCTAAAAAGTTAAAAAAGCAAAAAAAAAGTACGAAGTTAAAGAGCAAGATCTTCAATTTCAAATTCACTTTTAGATATCTTAATATATTAATGATATTCTGTCATTCAATAATAAACTAATTATTGATACCAGAATTAGTTTTTTCAATGCCAGACGCGCTTTTCGTCTACACGAGACGCTCGAATCGAACACGCTTTAAAGGGACAAATAAAGTATGAAGTTGATGGTCATTAAGGACCTAGAGTTCTGGAAGGTTTTCAAATACAGCTAAGGTAATTTACTCCTGGGGTAGAAAATCCTTCGTATTTCGAATATATTTAAAGTTTTATAAACAGTTAATTCAAAGTTATCAATATTAATTCATTTCAACACAAAAGTGCTGACCACTGGGCTGGTGAAACCCTCGTGTAGAAACCCACCAGCAGTGGTATCGACTCAGTGGTTGTAAATAAACTCACTCAGACGCGCGGTTTCGTCTACATATACATAGTTAAATATTATAACTTTTTTTTATTGCAAAAAGTGAAACTCTTACGGGTTAAAATGCGAATTTAATATAACTCACAATTGACAATAAACATACAATACACCGTAAATCAATAAAAATTAAATCAATAAAAGTTTAAAAGATAGAAGAAAAATATAGACATTTCAATGAATGTTTATACATCTCTGATGTTTTAGTGAACTTGAGTGTAAGGATATTTTAAAATTCCTTGAGGCTGTCACTCGATATTGATACAGATGCATGACGTTAAACTAAAAGTTATGACAAACGTGATGATTTCAACTTTTCAATTGTCAATTTCCAATTTCCAGCAGTAACAAATGCTCTGCTCTTTCCCATGGCCGTATACATATCTCAATTACGCTGATGCATGTTCACACTATACGTACATCATAAATAGAGGTGTGCCCTTTCACTAAACCGCTCTAACTGAGAAAAAAAAAATTCGTTCACCATCTCGAATTGATGTCTCATATATAGATAAAGGAAGATGAGATATGAGTACCAATGAGACAACTCTCCATTCAAGTAACAATTTATATAAGTAAACCATCATAGGTCAAGGTACGGCCTTTAACACAGAGATTTGGCTTACACCGAACTAGCGACATGTTTTTGTGGATTTAGATCATTAGGTACTAGTTCAGTTGTATGATCTTTAATTTGACCAATTGTGTTACATTTCCGATTGTGATGTTTTTCCTGAGTGTTAAATTGCATGCCTGCATAACAGAAGACGCGTACCATGTCGACGTATATGTTTCGACCCTTTTGGGATTTCATACAATTCGCCGTTTCAGAATCTAATGCATCCTGGGTAATATTTTTAAAAGTGTACACCAAAAACGTCCTGATTGGTTAAAAATGTCATAAAAAAACAATGGAAATTTAACCAATGACGTGACGTTATTTTCGTTTTGAGGTACGGACAATGAAATTACACATGATGCTTTAGATTCTGAAACGGTCAATTCCATCACTTTATTTTTTTTACCTTGATTTGTCTCATTATAATCGATACACGGGATATAACCAACGGTAAATAACTACTAGTATTGCCTTTTATATATAAATTAAAAAAAAAACATTTGATTAATATCTTTTAAGCAAAATTACATCCATAAAGATTAATCAATAACAAGTGAAAAGTAAAATAGTAAAAACACCGACCTCCAAGGAATATTCAAAACGGAAAGTCGTTTGCCGAATTGTAATATCAAAAGTTCAAACACTTCAAACGAATGGAAAATAACTGGGTACAGGCCTTTTTTTTTTTTTATATATATATAAACATGGTGGATTAAACCAGGTATATAGATAGCTAAACCTCTCACTGGTAAAATCTATTCCTGTACTTAAAAGAGGAGGAAGATAGCAAGAGGTCATCCAAAACCTGTTAGTCGAGGTAAACTGTGTTAACACCATGGAAATTTGGCATGACAAAAAAAAATGAAAGACAAGGAAAAGACAAACACGTCAACCAAATGCTTCATAGAAAACTAAAGACTGAAGAACACAAACCCAAACCAAAGCTGGGGATGCTTTATCTCACATTTGAAGGGTAATGATATCCTGCTCCACTGCTGACACCTGTCGTGTTCCTTGTGGACATTCGATATCGATTCTCATTAGGTAAGGTCACAGTCAAGTCATTAAACATTTTAATAAGTACACAAATAAAAGATATTATTTACAAAATTCATAGATATGGCATTTATCAGAGAATAAACGATTCGCATATATATATATACCTCGCCAAAAGTTAGGCAACACCTGATAATTTTGAGTGTAAGGATATTTTAAAATTCCTTGAGGCTGTCACTCGATATTGATACAGATGCATGACGTTAAACTAAAAGTTATGACAAACGTGATGATTTCAACTTTTCAATTGTCAATTTCCAATTTCCAGCAGTAACAAATGCTCTGCTCTTTCCCATGGCCGTATACATATCTCAATTACGCTGATGCATGTTCACACTATACGTACATCATAAATAGAGGTGTGCCCTTTCACTAAACCGCTCTAACTGAGAAAAAAAAAATTCGTTCACCATCTCGAATTGATGTCTCATATATAGATAAAGGAAGATGAGATATGAGTACCAATGAGACAACTCTCCATTCAAGTAACAATTTATATAAGTAAACCATCATAGGTCAAGGTACGGCCTTTAACACAGAGATTTGGCTTACACCGAACTAGCGACATGTTTTTGTGGATTTAGATCATTAGATACTAGTTCAGTTGTATGATCTTTAATTTGACCAATTGTGTTACATTTCCGATTGTGATGTTTTTCCTGAGTGTTAAATTGCATGCCTGCATAACAGAAGACGCGTACCATGTCGACGTATATGTCACCTGATAATTTTCCAGAATCGTTTTTTACTGAATTCATAACTTATCGAATTATTGATACAATGAGAAAACATAAAGAATGTTTTAATTGAAAAGTGAAAGTTTGGACTGTTTTTATGATTGAACTTTTGACTGTTTCATTTTGGGCAAATGGTTGTAAAATGGCAAAATAAAATACAAGATAAGGTTTCAACTAAAACTGATTTTTTTTTATAAAGTTTGCTCTACACTATACACACTATTCTTTTCAAAACTCGAGAGTGACAATTTGTGAATAAATTAAAGTACAATTTAGGTCAGTAGCGATTGTATCCTCCAGGCATCCGGAAAATATCAGTCACACGTCGTCTCGTGCTTTGAACTTTGTCGTAATGTTCTAGCAGATATTCTTTGCCATTCATCAATCAAGGCTGCTCTTAATTCCTGTAAATTCTTACTAGCTAGAACACTGTTGATGACTTTTCGAGCAATATCATCTCAAACATGCTAAATGGAAACCATATCCGGTGGAATGGGTGGCCAAGGAATCGTGCCAATTGCCTCCTGTCTTAAATTATCGGATACAATGCGTTCTCTATGTGGTCTAGCAGTATCGTCCATGAATATCGGTCTAGTTGCAAGATTGTTATTGTAAAAATGTGGCTCAAAGATATCTCGGATGATCTCAAAGTTCAATTACGGTGATCACGAGCCCGACGATGCCTACGAGTCAGCAATGGTCTTTTGACTGGTCTACAGGTACGTTATTTGGCACAATTTAGTCTGTGGTTAACGGTTACATTTCATTGCACAAAACTTGCAAGGAAAAAACTTGTATGTAGCTTTCGAAAACCCGTTTTGTAATGTACCTAGGAACAAAAATCAGACCTGAATTTTTACCAGTCGATAAACAACAGATCGACAAAATATATGGAAACAAAGCAGTATTACATTTCATTGTAAAACAACAATTAGAAGCAAAAACATTTAGGTGTGGCTTAACTTTTGGCGAGGTGTATAGATTCTTTGATTCTTTGGTCTATATATATATATATAATTCAGTTTATGCATGCATACAATGCACAAAAGACCATTTACAACTTGTTTTGCACATCAAATCAGTTCGCGACAGCCGCTATTCGAAAAATTTCAATTTAAAATAAAATTATTAAAATTTCACCATTTATTCCAATAAACAATCTTTCCACTATCATCTTGATTAGACAAATTATACAACAATTTCTCAGGAAAAATAAATAAATTAAAAACATTTTTTAAATATTTATATTTAATTTCAAATGATCTTGTTGCATGTAAATTGCCATTAACATCCGAAATATTAACCATGAATCATTCTGACAAAATAAAGGTATATCATACCTATTTTGATGAGTACAATGCGCATTTCTGAAGAATGCAAATGTTACTTAGCCAAAGATGTATAATACTTCCGGTTGTCCGACTGACTTGGTGTTGAGGTGAGACAACAGATGGGTCCAGCAACTGTATTACAAAAAAAAAAGGTGCCCGGACGGACAATTTTATAAACCACGGTAATTAGCCCCAAAAATATACTTATATGATTTAAGCAAATATGATCTATAAACAAATATTAAATCAATGTTTGCATAATATTTGAAATAATACGGTTTTATATCAGTGAATACAATATTTGCTCATTAAACCAGCCTTTTGAATTATTTTCAACAGTATCGATGTATCTATGTGGTCCACGATCTACATTTTCTCAAAGTATCCTTCGAAACAAGGGTAAGGTAAAAAGTTTACTTTCATCTTGATTATCTTGTTATCGGTATATCTTTTACAATTAGTCACTTGTTACATATTTTTCAATACTTTGGTTTGTATTTCGCTTGACTTTGAAGTTTAGTTAGACGGATAAAAATATGACAATCTTTGTCCTTTTAATAACTTATGTCAACGTTATCTGTAAACATATTTCCTTTACTAGTTCTTGTGTTTGATATTTGATAGCAAAATATGATCTTCTTTTGTCATCGCCGATATTTAATTCATAACCCTATAGACCACACATTACAGTCTAAATTTTGTACCCAGTTGTTTTACAAGCAACATCTAACATGCCTGAATGAGCTAAACTAGTGCCCGTTACATATATCTATATTTTTCATCTTTTTTAACTTGCTTTTAAACGTAATCAAAGCCTTTGTTTCCATATTCTGTATTGTTTTCTTTATAAATGATAATCCATTACTAGAATATAATCATAACCAAAAATCTTGATATCTTCTGTCATCTTTTTCAAACAAAAATTTCAATATGATTAAAGACAATTATTTCTATAAACCATATCGCGGGCAGCTAGTTTCGAATTACAGTAAAGACGTTAATTGCCCTTAAAATAATTTAAAGTTATTATTAATTGATTTGTTTACATGCACGTGTTGTTAATTATAAACTGTACCCATTCTACCCTGGTGGGTTCATTTCTGGTAGGGCTGGCAGCATAAACTTAAAGCAGCAATTTCAAAATCCTATAGATAGTGTATACCATCAATTTTCCCAACTACCACATATGTTGTTCTGATTCAATGATTAAAAAATATTTGTAGGTTTTTTTCTTTATGTCAAAGCATGTAACATGTAAAAAAAATGTCAAAAACTGTCTAATTACCTCCCCTGCGAAAAAATATGGCTTAATCTACAAAATATTACTCATAAGACGGGCATAAACATGAAAAAATATCATGATAGATATATCATACAGATTGATGATATCACGTTGTCTTTAAGGTCTATTACTTTAAATTGCTTTGATCGTGTTTCGCTAAAAGACTTTAAAATTTTAAATAATTAAAAGATTTGAAGGAAAATAAAAATTTACAAAAGCCTTTTGACATTTGTTATTTATCAAATTCAAACATCAATTATTCTTTTATATGTTACAAGTCTTTTGTAATATTATATTATGATCGAGTGAAGTCGAACTTTGATAAAAATTAAATCCAAAATAAACAAAACAAAATATGAAAAATCAAATTTAATAATTTCAAAAGTATTACATACTTTTAAGAAAAGATATGCCATGAAATCATGCATACAGATATGTTGAAAGAATAAAACCAAAATGTTCAATCATAAAACAAGAACTAATAAAAAAAAAAAAAAAATCCTGTAGAAAACCATTAAAAGCATATGAAATGCAGGAATAATATAACATCACAGCCCCCGTTTTTTAATTATAGGTAGAATACAAATATATATATCAAATATAGAAGAACGTTCATAATAAGTTGTAAAATGCGTAATTTTTTTGTTAAGTTATGTATGAAACAGTTTTTCTTATATACTATACGACGGGTCGTGTTGGAATGTGAAATAGTGCAAGGGCCAAGGAATCATTGGTCTCTTTGGTCGCAAATTGTCGTAATACTAAGGATTTTCTATCACAGGAATGGCTTACCTTAGCTGTATTTGTAAAAACCTTTCGGAATTTTGGCGTACATAATTCAATCCTTGGATCTATAATGAGTTTATTTGTAGGATAAGGTAAGATTGCAAACCTCAGAACAGACATAGGTTTCACATTAAAAGGTTTTATAATTATGAATGATGCGCATTATAAGACATTATTAAATATTCACAGATGTACATAAAAAACATGAAAAAGAAAAACGTCTCCCTCTCATTTTTATTATTGGAACTTAAAATTGTCAATTAATCGAAGTAACACTTATGGTAGGATGTCCCGTGTAAGAGTATTGGTAGCCCATATATAGTATGCAGCAAGTATTTTAAAAACAAAAGATGATATCTTTAAAGCACTTCCTATTCCCATGTCAAACTCAAATACACCGCGAAAATTGTGAAATAGAAGAGTAACAGATGTAGTTTGAACAAAAAATCATTTACTTATTTTTTTTTATAGTCATTTTTCCTTTATATCTCAGCTAAGAAAATTTTACATTTGTATTATCAATATATTCCTCTGTTTCCTTTCTTAAATATAGATTTGATTGTCAACAAATGCTCAGTTTCTAATTGGAGGTATATGACCTTTTGTCTGTGCATTATGTGATATTTGCGTCCTTGTAATTTTACATTCAAACGTTTGCAAAAGTTAAATTTTCACAATGAATTGCTATTTTAGGTTGATATTAAGACTTTTTGCTGTCTCATTACGACCATTCAACGTTGTTCATCTATGCATTGATAAGAATACTATTAGTTTTCAAAATTTTAAATGATATAAAAAAAAAATGGTACCACCGTTTTCATATGGTTGTTTCATCTGACGTCTTAATTATTGTTAATGATCTTTACAATAAATGTTTCGGTTTTGACAGACATAAACCCATTCATATTAAATATCAATAGTATTTCGATGTGTTTTGCCACCGTTTTGTCTTTATGGATCTTGTCATCGCAACTCTGAGAAAAAGGTTAACTTTCAATCACTGTGAAATTAAATATTCATGCAATCTGAGAATTCTTATCATGAAAATTCACTAGAACTGACATATCATAAGAATAGCTATATTACCTCTTGCATGTCTGATCTCTAATAGATATGTGTGATGTCAAAATCTGTTTAAGTCCATTGATTAGGTAACGTAACGTTTTTTGTTGTTTGATCAATGGAATATTTGTTTTATTCTTCTTACAGGAAGAAAGAAATATAACTATTTGATTATTTAGCTGCTTTCGAAACCGAAAATGTACCGAAAGCAGCATGCAATGCACATTTTACATCTTCTTCATGTAATAAGTCTCGTTTTTAATGTGATCCTCATAAAACAAAGCGGAATGCATACTTTAAAATGTCTTCCTATTGTTAGTCCTGTATTGTATGGTGGTCCATAGAGTAACGTGGAATACATACTTTGAATCTTATAAATGTTATATTTAAAGTTGTACACATAAGAGCATGGCATGCATTCTGTAAATACTCTTAATATTATAAGACTCGTATGGGAAGTGGTCCACAAAAGAATGTTGCATGCATACTTAGACTTACGTTGTGAAATACGATTGTGTCGTATTTAGGATGGACTATCAAATCAATCCATTTTTCGGAGAAAGTGCGGCGGGTTAAACCTGGTTTTATAGCTAGCTAAAACTTTTGTGATAGTTCTGTTATATTGACAAAACTGGTTGAGCACTCAAACAGACTAAGTAGTTTTCTAATGAAGCAATAATTTGGATCCAACTCCAAAACTTTACAAATGCATACATGGAAATTGATAATTCATCATTTTATAAGTCTCATATTATGAAGTTGTCTATTGAGCAAATGAAATTCACACTTTGGATCTTTTCCATTGTATAAGTCTCTTATGTAGGTGGTGCATAGACTAACGTGGAATGCAAACTCTAAATATTTCAATGTTAAGGTCTCGTTTTTCAAGTTGACCAATCGATCATTGTGGAATGCACATTTTTAAATATTCTTTATGCTAAAAACGGTGCATTCTAGGTGGTCCAGCAAGCAACGTAGAATGCATACTTTGGATCTTTTTCATGTTGTAAATCTGTTATTTAAAGTGATTCCCTTTTCATATTTCTGATGTCTGTTGTTATTTCAAAAAGAAAACTCTCATTTCAAACCTATATAAAACTGCTTTCCTCTCTGTGGAGTTCTTTTTTCGAACTTTAAAGTTGCGTGCTGCATGATACTGTAAACCATGGACGTGTCGACATGAATTTATAAGTTCTTTTGTTAAAACTGATTCTGTTATAATAAGCAAAATTGCAAAATATCAAAATTAATGTGTTATTGGATTGAACTGGGAAGGTTCCTGATGAAGGTAAATCCTGAAAAGCGCTTCGGACGTATTGAAATTATTAAACGTGTTGTTTTCAATTTTTTGTCTTAAAATTGAAGGTTGCAGCTTCGATTTGTTTGGAACGAAACTTTATGATAAAACAGTTGATTTTTTTCTGCTTTTCTTAAAAAATATGTTTTTTCTTCATTTGTAACAATGTCTACATGCCAATTTTGTTTTTTTCTTTCTTTTCTTGAGCAGTGATTAGGATAATATTACAATGTTGACTGTTGTACCTCAATTTTTGACATTTTTACTTATTGTGTCTGTTTGATATGCTCACACGATGTTGTCAATAAGTGCATTATATGCTACTCGCATACAAGTATGAGGTTTTGGTAGATATAAAACCAGGTTTGATCTACTAATTTCTACATAAGAAATACGTGTACCAAGTCAAGAATATGACAATTGTTTTCCATTCGTTTGGTTTGTTTGAGCTTTTGATTTTGTCATTTCAGAAAAGACATTTAGAGTTGTGTAGTTCTACTTTATGATAAAAACATGTCATTTCTAGTAAGTTTTCTGCTGAAAGCAACTATATTAAAAACACTCTTTACACAGTAGTTGAAGTGATGTTAGAAATCACGTTTTCTGTAAGGTGTATGTGTCGAATGAATAGTTTGTGTTTGCCTAATCGTCGGTTATTCCGTTTTAGTTGGGAAGTATATAAAAATTAAAATGTTAAGAGAAAAACCACGGTAACGATACAAGAAAATAGGAATGCTGAACTCTTCCGACTTAAAAGGTATATATGACCACTCTTCCATATTTAGCTTGTTTTTTGTTATTTATCTAATTTTCTGTTTTGTTTTTTTGTGGAATTTTAGTCGTAACTGTTTGGGTCTTGAGTCATAAAATATTCTGTTCTGTCTATTTAATAAGTCTTACTATCGCTTTTCATCTATAAGTTACATCAGTTATTTCCTTATATTATGTAAGACAAAAACCCCCTATTTACGAAAATAGCTTTACACTGGTCGACCCTCTAGGACCACAGGGTTCGTTGCTTTTTGTTCAAAGGAGTTAAATAGGACTGATTATACTTGCGATAATCAAGGCAAAGCGTAAATGATCAAGTACTCTAATAGCTTGTACGATATATGATATGGTAGAACAGGTGTATATTGAATATGTTTGTAAATCATTTTATTGAATATTACGTTTTGTGATAAGAACTTTTACGTTTAGAGGACTTTGATCTATCTATTTGGTTTTTACCTGATACAAGCCAGGATAGACAGGTAGAAATCAAATTATGTGGTGACTTTAACACTGAAACGTCAAAGTATAATTGTCAGAATTATCAAAATAACCATATCATATTGTGTACTTGTCGTCATCAACAATATCATTATCACTTAGCATACTTTGTTTCTTTGTATCTATTTCAAAAGAAAATAATAAGTTAACAGATGTTTGTTTTCTGTATTTGAATTTGACACAAAAACTGCAACAAAAATTGTTATATTAGGGATAATTTGAAATAATTATAATATCAACTTTTCTATAAAAAGAAAAAGAATGAAGAAATGTAGAAAAATTTAAAAGACAAGACAACTTATTACCGACTAAAACAAACGCATTCCTGATTACACATTTTCTTTAAATTTTAATTCTGCGAATTGCCCTAGTTTATCTTTAATTGTATGGGTTTACTAATATTATTTTTATCAAATATACCAGGTTTCAGTACATCAGACGCACATTACATCTACGTAAGACTTATAAGTGGCACTCAATCGAAAATAAGCCGAAAGGCTAAAGTTAAGGCAACCTATATCGGGGGATAGATCAAAATTAGTGTTCCAATAATTCAAAATTTATAGACAGACAACTTAGAGAAGAGGGATATTAGTCAACCCAAAATTGTTTACAACAAGACTAGTAAAACCATGAAACCATCGGGTCCATCAGCAGTGGCATCGGCCTAGTGATTGTAAACAAAATATGAAAATACCTGTCTTTAAAATTGGTACATCAGACACGCGTTTCGTTTACATACGACTCGTAAGTTGCGTTAGAATAAAAAAAGGTTAAACTTTCAAATGAAATTCAAAGTTCACAGAAAATTAAAACCAAGCATTCCGAAATGCTGTGTCAAATTTTCGACTAAGTCAATCTGTGACTGGAATAAACCAACCATAGTGTTTCGAACAATTCAATATTTTAAGACATCAAATTTACAGAATGTACATATCTAAGATTTTAAATGTCAACACAAAAGTGTCTACTATGCAAGCCAGATACCTAAAAAATAATGTTATCTACTAGTATTTGGTCTTAAGCACCAGTCTGGGCTGTAATCATAACTTTATTCGTCGTTTGTATTAAAAATTGAGGTTTTGCTAGCTATAAACCAGGTTTAACCCACCAGTTTTTATTATTTTTTTCTGAACCAAGTCAGGAATATGCCAGATGTTATCTTATAGTTCGTTTCTGTGTGTGTTGTATTGTCGTTTGTTTTTTTGTTGCACTTCAGTGTTTCTGTTGTTTCGTTTTTTTTTTCTCATAGTTAATATATTTCCCTAGTTTTTAGTTTGTAATCCGGATTTGTTTGATCTCAATCGATTTATAACTTTGAACAGCGGTATACTACTGTTGCCAATATTTACTAAGATCTCATGAAATTTCTGTGAAATGTGTTCACCAAAGGCCAAAAATACCGTGAGACAATATTTATATCTTGGGGAAAAAACAACTTCAAATTAAATGGATTCAGTCGACGGTTGACATTTATACCTATAATGTCTGTTTGTTTTGCTTATACATTGTTTTGCTTGAAATGCCTGTACCAAGTCATGGAATGTGACAGTTGTTTTCTATTCGCTTGATATGTTTGAGCTTATGATGTTGCCATTTCTTAAGGGACTTTCAATTTTGCATTTCCCTTTGAGTTCGGTAAATTGTTATTTTACTTTTTGCTGGATCTGCCATTTTTTGCTTTACAAAACATCTTTCTACATCATCTATTATATCAGCATTCAAAATTGCGGTTCAGGCTCACTGAGAAATTTCTCTTATCTTTTTTGCAATTCGCTTATATATATAACATGCCGCTAAATTTTGTGAACAATGATAAAGTCTCTTAATTATATGTATGTTAAATAACGATTCAAACAGTGCATCATAAGCCTATTTGACTGGCTGAAGTTTTATATTATTTATTTAATGTAATGATATACTTTATATGCAGGTTGCACTATAATAAACAATTCTTCTTCTTCTTCTTCTTCTTCTTCTTCTTCTTCTTCTTCTTCTTCTATAGCGATGTGAATCGGATAGGTTGCTCCCATTTATTTTATAAGATCAGTGAGAGTACATACAATCTAAGTAATTTTCTGTGTGCAATAATATCTACCTTTTACACCAGTAAACCTCTCTCGGAACTTAAAAACTTCCATTAATATAGAAATGGCATAAGTATGGATACAAAGATCTTGTTTTAGGGAGGGATAGATAACATAATTTTGATAAAACACTCAGATTAAACCAACTCATATCTTTTAATGACATCATATGAATGCTTGATTTCTTAATTCGTAATATATTTGTTACGTTTCGAGATTTTTCAACAGAAAATTGATAATGATATGGGAACCAACTGTGCTCCTCTTCTTGTCGACTTGTTCTTTTGTTCATATTAGCCAGACTTCATACAAGATCTTCTCAAGAAAAATTGAAATAAACCAGCATTATTTTCCTCGTCCCTCTATATAGATAATGTTTTCTCACTAAATAATTCAGTTTCGTGACCATGTTAAACGCAGCGATTCAATCAAACGAAAAAAAAAAGATACTTTATAAACAGTTAGTTCTGCCTCGTTAGAAATTTACGCTGCTGATTAGTTCTGAACTAAAACGACAAATAAGGGGATTTCAGCTTTTCCTATTGTAAATGTTGAATTTTTAGTTGGGTGTATATCGGGTATATATCTCCTAGAAGATACGATATTTCGATGCTCGCATTTCCTATCATGGATTCCTTGATAGAAAATTGATGTTGATAAGTAAGCTATTGAAAAGTAAAATCACAAAAATACTGAACTTAAAGAAAAATCAATTCGGAAAGTCCATAATCATATGGCAAAATCAAATAACAAAACGCATCAAAAACGAATGGACAAGATCTGTCATATTCCTGACTTGGTACAGGCATTTTCAAATGTAGAAAATGATGGATTTTGAAACAAGAATTCCTTGCGATAAAGGTGCACAGGAGATCCCCTCGGTTTTTTAAGGTGTTCGTGTAGCGCGGCGTTAATGTTCGATGATGAATGTTGACGGTTGTTTGTGTTTTGTTGTTTCACGGTGTCCTCTCTACATAATACTATCTTTTTTTACTTGGACATTGGTATATTTTACTTTCATTATTAACAAATGCACAAATATACATAATATAAAGATCACAGCAATAAGATAAATTATATATTTAAGCTTAACTTGTATTTTTTCGGTTGTTTTGAACACGCTTATTTCGTTTTGCAGACACGATAACGGTTAAATGTTATTACAGGTATACGATAAACATGAACAAAAGTAAAGCACATTTTGTTATAAAAAAAATATAATGAAGGCTTTTAAGACAATTGTTTTAATGTACCAATGGAAATTATATACGAGAATATACTATAGTTATTTGTTGAAATAAAAATCAATTTAAAAAGTAAAATCTTGAGATGTGATTGCTGATGACATGAAGTGCTTGATTAATAAGATTCTTATTTACGACTTACTCTGATTATCATTTCCATATATGGTGAAAATGACAAATTTTCCCTCTTTAATCAACATTCGTGCAAATCTCGTCTAATTATAAAGCTGATTAGAAAATACCGAAATTGACAACAACGGGGAATTATAACGCTAGGATTTCATAAATCTTGACTCTACTGACTTTCTTCTGATTTCTTGGCTATTACAGAATTGATTACCATGTGTCAAAACGTGTTTCCAAAAATCATCAAAAATGAGAAATAATTGCCACATTGAGCCATAACGAGGTTGAAATATCGCCTCTAGAATAATACTTTATAGGATATTTCCAATATCGTGGGTCAACGGATTTACACTAATTTTTCTTTATAGCTTTTTATAAAGTAGCGATGACTAATGGCGAAAAGAGAAATGAGTTTTTACTGTTTTATCTGTATTATTTATGAATGAAAGAAAAAATAAATGACTTATTTATGTATTTGTTATTTCATGTCTGGAAAGGCAATCCCAAATCAGGACACCACAAGATAATCGTTTAGCAAATTACATTGCCAGATTTCTGTTTGACATTTACAGTCAAAGGTGTTTATTTTGCAATAAACTATGAACTGTCAAATAATTCTAAATAGTTCCTATGTTAAAAAATATGAAAATGACACAATCCAGTATGGTTGACAGAACTATGGTATCCCTTCTCTTCAACTACATGGCATTACATCAATGTTAAGGCAAGAGTCCATTTGGCGGGATAAATACGAAGCTTAGTCCAGGGTTGAGTTCAATATCTATGTAACAAAAAGTCTATAGCTACTCGTCCAATAGTCAAAATCTACGTAGCACTACGTAGCTGCTACGATATTGAACTGAACCCTGATGAATCCAACGTCTCTTGAAGTAAGATTCCCCGCATTCTTAGTTATTAGGAACAAAACCTCTTTGTCGACGGATGCGAGGAAACAGTACTATCACTTTTCAACATACATTCATTTTCCAATGGCATTCATATTTTCCGCCCTTTATGTCATGCTTTGGAAACACTTTGCAGAACCTACATATAGCATTGCATTCCTTTTTCAATTGTTGTTCCTGAATATTCATGAATGAATTATTTGCCACTGAACTATAAACAAACAACAATAAACCAAGTTTTACGTAACCGCAGAAAGCATGGATCTAAATCAGTCGCGTGCAAATCAGACAAGAGCAAAACTTCAAAATATGGAACAAACGCGAAAGACTTAACATAAAAAGTTTCGATGATGAATTAGAATAAGGAAGAACGATTGATATATTCAAAATACGAGAGTTTTCTTAATCATATAAAGGCAATACATTAGATTTAGTTGCGTCGTCAAAAGTTATTAAAGAGCAATCGGAAACTGGAGAGGTACCGTACTTGTTGATGTAGGAACGAGGCTGAAAAGTAACTCTTATCATGCTAACTTATCATAGACAATATAACGATCGTGCAGGTATTGCTGTGTCGAACAATATGTTGCAAGTGTGATTTAATTAAACGTTCTGGGCTGTTTCAAAACAAACATCTATCTTTCTGTTCAGTTTGACCCATGCATTTAACCCGTTATTAATCTGAAACTGCAAATATCAAGCATAATCATTTCCCACAAAGATAAGATGATAACCTTCGAAACAGAACTCTCTTAGACTCAAAAATAATTGTCTTATAATGAAAATTCATAATGTTTAATTAAGTTCACTGAGGCGTGTAAGCTCCAGAGACTTGATCCAGGAAATTGATGTGAAATTTAACATTTATAAAATTAAAAAGATTTTATTGTTCACTTGACTTCATATTCCCGGCACATCTCTATCGTCTGTCAGATATCTTAAAAAAGAAATCAATGCCTGTCAATCAACAAGCAGTGGCAGACGATACTTTGCACTCTCTAACAGATCTTAAATTTGATTTTCAAAATGAAACAAAATCTTGTCTTGTAGAATACTTCATTGACTATGATTTACTTTATTTTCAAGTACAAATGATGAAACAAAAGTTAGCGTATGGTAAACTGTACAACCCAGTAAAGGCTAGCAATCCAATTTCAAGTAAATATTCTAAACCATGATGAAAAAATAATAAAGGAATTCATAGTATAAATGAGGTTTTTTTTGTCTGCTAAAATGTTTTTGTTGTTGTTACTTTGTTACTTTGTTTGTTTGTTCGTCCGTTTATTCGTTCGATTGCTTGTTTGTTTTTTCCTAGCTGACGCACTCCCTGATCATTAAAAGATCTGTGCACGTATATGGGCCCATCCTGCTCTTTGTGGATAAATCTTACTCATCTTTGGCCTTATCAATAAGAAAAACATATGTTTTAGAAAAGGATACATGTGCCGTGTGACACTGCCGTTCCAAGTCCGAATAAAGGAGTAAGGAAGTAATTCTTCGTTTAACTGGCGCAATCGTATGTTTTATTTTTGGCGCAAATGATACCATCTAATTTTAAAACATGTGGTGCAAACGTATCATTTGAGAAAAAAAGTTGTGGCGCAAAAAGACGCATTTTTGGGTGCAAACGGATCTCTCCCTCAATAAGAGTGTATAAAAAACACAGAAATCTAAAGAAAATTAAAACAAAAATTATTAAGTGCAAGGTTTCTTTCATACCAGGGTCTGACTTCCAGAAGTCCCTTACAAACGGAATATGTACACATGCAATAGTAGGAATAAAAGTATAAAAAAGAATTCGTTTACTGGGGAAATGTTCAAATAATTCTAATAATTGTATAATATGTCAAGATTATCACACTTGAAAAGTCACATGAATATGATTTATATCCCCTACCCTTTATTTGATATCGATCAATGGACTAAAAAAAAAACCACATGCACAAATACAACAATATTAAGTAAAGCAATATTAAAGAAAGCTCGGAAAAACCAAAATATAGCTCATAGTTCTATACCTATGTAATTTAAAACGGAATGTCCCTTATCAAATGGCAAAATCAAAAGCTCAAACACATCAATCGAATGGATAACAACTGTCATATTCCTGACTTGGCACAGGCATTTTCTTATATAGAAAATGGTGGATTAAACCTGGTTTTATAGCTAGATAAACCTTACACTTGTATGAAAGTCGCACCAAATTCCATTATATTGACAATGATGTGTGAGAAAAAAACAAACAGACATAATAGGTAAAATAAGAAAAATAGGGGTACAGCAGTTAACATCGTGTTATAATCTTAATCACTATAAAAACAAATAGATATGTAACAAAAAAGTACAAAAAGATATATAGACAAAAGCACATTAGCAAACATTACAGACAAGAATACAAAAATTTACCAAAGCACAATGACTCAATGACGGGCTGTATAAATACAGAGCCACGTCGTATGTATCAAAACGAAAGACAAAATTACACGCTACTTCTATTTTTCGTCCCGACTTAATGTTTCTTACCACTTGAAAACAACTGGTTTGAATCAGAATAAGCCGATGGTTCTTCTGTATGTTCTGTATGCTTTATAAATTCAAATTGTTTCTGTCACACATTCAAAAGGAATATTAATTTAATACCAAATTCAGTTACCAAATAAAATCTATAGGAAAATATATCACATTCAGTTAAACAAAATAGTTTGATTTTTCTACACAATTGACATTTCTTAAAAAATACGACATCCAGACAACTGGCTTTTCCTGTGTAGACAATTTCGTCAAAGATTTCTCTACCGCTTCAAGTCAACATTTTTAATCAAATTTACCAAAAGGTCTATTGTCAGGAAAAACAAGTCGGATATTAATTTGAAAAGATTGACATACAAAATTGTATTACATCAAATATTTGTGAATGTATATTCAGTATTTTATGCCTATTCACGCATTTTCTAATAATTTGGATCGTGACAAGTGGAGATTTTTCGAGACAGTTGCTTTTAATACGGTCTTAGACACAAAAGTCACTTACTGATAATTTAACAAATATTGATTGCTGTAATATAAATTCATTTGTGTTATTAATCAAAACAGAAAAATAACTTTTTCCTCATCAAAGTTCGATTTTCATTGATAAGACAAGAAAATAAATGATTTTTGTCTGTCAGTAAATTATAACACGTGCCCGATAAAAGTCGTCTGTTTCCGGTTTGGTCCATCGTCCAATACATATTTCTATTTTCACTAATTGAACAAAATATATATCTTGACATTATAAATTATATGCGTTTTATACATTTCCATATATCATGAGAAATATCTTAGAAAACAATTAAGAAACGTATTTAGGTCTGAGGAGTATTTCTTCATACTGTCAGATTGGCGGGTGATACGAAATGATACGTCAAGAGACAGGAGATGGAAACTGTCTTCTTCTACTATATCATGAACAATTGTTTAATGACCAGTGATTTCTAGCAAGAATTATGACAAAATTATAACAGAACATATTTCTATGAATAAGTTGGAAACAAAACATTTATAGATGATATCATGGAAAATTGTCCAATTTAGAGTTGATTTATTCGTTAAAATTATGATTAAAATATTGATACTAATTTAATGAAGCAATCATTCAATTAATAGTATGCTGCAAATTCACAAATGCACGAAATATTCTCACTTAAAGATAATTTGAACGGAAAAAGTATTTTGAAAATTCACTTGTGCTTTTCTCTCCGATGCTGACAATCTAATGATATTAATACGAATGTTTTCAGAGTCACTTGATCTTAAAATTCAAATGTACGTTTGACCATTCTTATACACTCTGACATACAAATGTGTCTCTATCATAAGAACATTACGGTTCTTGTATTATTGAAGTGGTCTTAAACGGAGAAAAAAAACACCACACAAACATATAACAAAATAGAATTTAAAAAAGAGCGCAGAGAGAGGTTTGATATAGAGAGTAAACAAACAAAAAATACAAACTCCAAGATATTCAAAGTGTAAAATGCCTTATCAAATGGGAAAAAAACTCAAACACATCAAAGAAATTCCTGACTTGGTACAGGCGTTTTCTAAGGATGAAACTGGTCACGTGGATTAAGCCTGGTTATATATAGCTATTTAGTGGCGTTCAGTTTTTATTGGTGGGGGCAGCCGGAGTGCTCTGAGAAAACCACCGACCTTTCGCTGACAACCCTAGTAAATTTAGATTGGATTAGAGAGCACCCACACAAACTGGGTTCGAACTCACAACCTCAGCGTTGACTGACTTGTAGAATGATTACAGTAGTTTAACTAGTTAGACCACTCGGCCACCGAGGCCCCTGAGACAGACCGAAAGATCATTAATATTAGTATTAAGTTTTTTTTTTATTGCAATTCGATAAGAATCTATGCAAGTAATGATGCAACAATTTCCTTAAAAAACGAAAACTGTAGTTATATATGTATCACAAGAAGACATGGTCAAAGTAAGCCAATTTTCATTTTGCATGAAACTTTTTTTTTTAAAGAACCCGTCACAATTTTTTTCTGTATCTAAAGAATGGTTATAAAACTCATTTGAAAATCGCTTCAATGTCTTTTTGTGTTCATATCACGGTTTATCATAAATATCTTCAAATTTGAAAAAAAGCCCTTCGATTTTACAATAAATCTTACATAAAATTTCGTCTTTGTTAAAAACGTCCTGAATACTCATCATTGAAAATTCTTGTAATATATTCTCGTGTATATAATATTAATGCTATTTTCATCTGAAGTCATTCTGAAAAGAAACTGACATCCTTTATCAAAGTTATCCCAACAGAACAAGACATATTTATACAGTTAACAATATCATTTAAGAATTTCTCAGAATAAAAATAAAAAAGACAGAATATCGCTATAACATTATTTTGCATAATCATCAAAGACATCAAAATGATAAGACAGTATTTTTCTGGATGTTGAAAAATTATAGTCAAATCAATTGTGTCTTCAATGAGTCGTATACAATAGGATTATGAAGAAATGACGGTTTTGAAGTATTCTGATTTTCCGGCTCTTTATCTTTTTTGGACAATGAATATGAAACATTCGAATTATTCATTTTTTTATTTTCATTATTTGCTTGGCTTTTCCATTTATGACACGTGCAGGAAATGACGTTAATGTCAATCGGTACAACGTTTCGATCAAAGGTCGCTGAAAGGGTCAACAGCAACGAGCATTGCAAACGTTATGTGTCGAGTGGGGTACAGTCCAATAATGATCTTTCAATCTTAAATAAAGGATTGCCATTAGAAATGAAGAAGTTAAAACTCAACGATACTAAATAACGTTTTTATTAATAAGATTGAGTTATAATGATGGTATTATCAATAAATAACAAAAAGGATACGAATACGAAAGTTTTATTCTGATTCGGTTCAAATTAAACAATACAAACATAAGATCTTGAGAAATCTATAATATTAAATAAAATATACATAACATTAAAAGACAGAATATGCAGATAAAATTTAGAACAGCCATTATTATTTCAAATGCATAGAAACTGCACAGACATATTGAAGTGCATGCAAAGTATTACTAAACTACAAATCTAAACATGCCAAAACTGAAGAATAACCAAAAATTTAAAGAATTTAAAAATAAATAGACAAATAACATATTAGCGAAAAGCAAAAACTTTTTCTAAAGTGATTGAGTAACTGAAGCTATAAACAAATATATATAATGATAAATTGTATCATGAATAAAAAACAGTATCGTTTATAAGAAAAATAAGAGAATAATTTCAGAACACATACACACACACACACATGAAATAGAGTTCCACAAACATGTATTAAAACGTAAACTACATTCTTATATTTAAGTGAAACGCTTATTTTGACACATAGGCTTCTATGCTGAAAAAAATGAAGAGAAAAATATATTTGAAAAAAATCGACGACGTCTATCAGAAATGATTCTGCATGTTTCGCTACAAAACCAGATCTTGCTTATTCTAGAATTACAGAAAGCTTAACTTAAATAGATTATTTTCTTCTACCTCATTGCAGCTTGGGCAACAATAACAAGACACAGAAAGGGTCTACAGATCATATTTGTATTTGGTATATACACTTTTTTATCTGCTTAAAAAAATGTCTGTAAATGCGCCATTTGTTTTGTGGATTTCCCATTTCCCCTTAAAGCAAGGAGTATTCCGAATTCATTTCATTTTGAAAGTCAATTAAAATGCTGCAAACAAAATGTATCTTTCTAAAATATCGTACTCTCAAAGTTGATAACTGATTTTAAAATGCAGTTTGAAATCGCTTGGGTCACATCCCATTCTAAATGTCCATAACAAAAAAAAAAAATGGAAGCTTTTTTTTTATAGTTCTCTAATTCAGCACAAAATTTCATTGATTAACTACATATGAAACATACGTCCAGCCAATATCATCATTAACGCCCGTTTAAAGGCCTTTAGCAAGGTTTCTCCATTGATGACACGGGCATGTTATGACGTTAATGTCAGTCGGTACAACGTTTCGATCAAAGGTCGATTTTCTATTTCTTATTCATTATACCACCCAACACACAGAAAACAACTATAAATGTGTGATTGTGTAAGGCAGCAAAAACATGGGTTGCTAAAATGAAATATTCAAAGTTTTATCTCCCATGATTTTTAATACTACAGATCATTGAATAATGCAGTTTGGTATACGAATCATTGTTAGTAATATGACATTGATGCATTACAAATTTTATGTAAAAATCTCAATTTTATGAGCTGTATTGGTTTAGGCAAGTCCACCCCCGAATATTTTCAAACATTTGTTATAATTGAAATACTTGGTATCTTTGACAAAACAAGTGGCATCAAATGCCCGTTATGAATTATTGATTTATTGAAGCTTGCTTATCATCGGGTGCCACTTGTGGAGCAAGTCCACCGAATATGTTCAAACATTTGTTATAATTGAACGACTTGGTATCTTTGACAAAACAAGTGACATCAAATGCCCGTTATGAAATACTGATTTATTAGAGCTTGCTTATCATCGGGTGCCATATGTGGAGCAGGAACTGCTTACTTTTCCAGAGCACGTGATATCATCCCCGTTTTTTGTTGGGTTCGTGTTGCTCAGTCTTTAGTTTTCTGTGCTGTGTTTTGTATACGTTTTTTTTTTTGCCTTTTGATCATTTTCTATTTTTGCTATGGCATTGTCAGTTTATTTCGACTTATGTGTTCGAATGTTCTTTTCGTGTCTTTCGCCTCTCGCTTCTCTTTAAGTTTATAATTAGTGTTGATTTTCATACTTTTGCTCTGGGACCAAACCATTAAATTAATACTTCGCTGAGTTTGTAATAGCCTGTCTTAGTAAGTTGAAAAAGAAAATGTCGACAACGAAAATTACCTGACGATGAGGATGAAGAAAAGAAAAACAAGAAGACAATAATGGCATTGATTATTATAAAGTAACAGATGGGATGTTTTAATAAAAAAAAAATACTTCAAATGTTAGGGGAAATTTCTAAATAGGCTATATTTGAATATAAACTTTAAATTAACTCTAAGAGCTTTTAAATGCATAAATTAAAAGGAAGTCAGGTGCATACAAGTCAATATTATGTAGTTGTAAAAATATTTAAATTACGTGATTGTCTCATTAGTAATACTATTATTTAACTAATCTTTAAATAACTTGTACCCGATCACCTATGCAAAGATCTAATTTGTTTCTTATCATTTAAATATTAATAAGCAAAGGGGAATATGCCAAAAGGTGATATCAGCGTCATTGATCAAGAGGCGTTGTTGTATGTTGTTGTTTTGTTGGTCTTTTGCAAGATCTTTTATGATCTTTTGATCACAAAAAAATATTATGTTTTATCTTTTTTATTTTATTGATATTTACAGGTGTTGCCTTGAATTGATGTTAAATAATCAGATTAAGACAATGCAAAGATATACATCTATAGGAAATGACATTTTATATATTTCAGTTTCAAGTTTCAAGGTAACCGTGAGAGCCGATTGTTTTTGAGACCGTTTAGCACTTCAACCGTGCTAGATCTAAATACGCATGCAATCAACACATTTATGGGTGTCATATTCAATAAAAGTTGTCTTTTTATTAGTTTTATGATTGAAATCCCTTTAAAAAGTTTAGATTTGGTCGTACGATTTGTTTTCTTGCAATGTAAGGTATTACCAAATTAAGACGTAGTGCACCATTACAATTTACAGCAACAAAATTTCTTAATCCGTACCTACAAAACCACTAAAACTTAAAAGGGATTTTTTTTTACTCCAAAGAATTAAACCAGTATTGCGTATGTAATAATAAAAGATATAATTGAAAGAGGGACACACGCTATATTGAAAGTGAACAATGGTAAAGTTTAAATGAGGAAGATAATAACATTATTTCTGACGCATCCATACTTTGTAGGAAATAAAATGATTTAAATTCTTTTCTTAAATAAAGTGTCGGTATCTTTTCTAAAATTTTCAAGAGAAAAAGTTAATTAATTGGGTACGCTGGTAATGACACATCTGTTATCTGAAATAAGTATAAAGCAGAAAAGCCATTTTACCTGTGACCACACGACAAATATTAGGATATAACTTCTTTGAAGTACACCTGAGCAATTAATTCCGAAAGGAATTTATGTTTGATAAAGCATCTTACAAAAAATGTCACATTCGTTATTGATCTGTTGATCATTCGTAAATGAGGCTTCAAATTTTATTTTTAAAATTTGTAAATTTAAAAAGAAACATCAAACAAAATACAGCTCTTCAGAAATCATCTAGATCATCAGACAGCGTACTATGTCAAAATGAACACAATTCATTATATTCAAACATATAAACAATGTAATTAACCATAAAGTCCGTCTGTTGTAAAAAATGACATGTAAACATATTTTCCTCACAAGATTACATGTAGGTCAAAATAGAATTACTTGTATGCGTATATCTTTTACATCAAGCATGCAAAATAGCAACTTTATATAATAATTCTTTTCTTTGAAATGTTCTCCTCTGATCTTTCACATACTTGCAGGTCACAGGTTAGTTCTTGAAATTCGCGTTCATATGTATATACTGCTTAATAAAAATGGTATTGCACGATTTTATTAGCTTGCCATGATTAATGAATCGATTATTTGATTGTTGTTTTCTTAGTGTCCAGTGGCAAATAGTTCACGTATATTTTGAAAAAGATCAAATTAGCAATAAATGCACTTATATGTGTTCTGAAAGAGTTTGTAATGTGCGAAATTTTACATTAATTGACGTCAAATACGGACCCCAAACGAAGGATTGTATGCAAGTTCCCTCTGCGTGTAGAGAACGTGAACTCTCTTCACGACTGACGAGGTGTCATATTTTTATAAAACATTCCAATTTTGACTAGACGGTAAATGCGTAGAAGGTTTGTTTTCACGCGAATAAGACAGCAACACTGCAACTTTAAACACCAAAAGCTCTTCATGTCGTCAATTATATTATACATGTATCTTATTTGAACTTACAGGCAATTTAAGGAATGCAAAGAGAACAATAAAAGATTGAGTTCATTCCAGTGATGGTTTTATGCATCCAGGTATTCATGAAATTCTTGCTTTGAGTAATGTTGATAAATGTAAACCTAGAATATAATTCAAGAAATTTTCTTCAAAAAAGCATATGCGATAGGACTGAGTGTTCAAGCCCTGAATTGTGTATAGCAAGTGATAAACACCAAATGTAATCCACTGTATAACATTTGATCCCATTGACATGGTAACTTTTATTAAGAAAAAAATCCACTTTTGAATTGTAGCGTTGTCATGGAGATACGTGCAATTTTGAAAATCGCGATTAATTAAATATCAAATGCATTTGATTTATACCATCACGTGAATGCGTCTACACCAATAACTTTAGCAATATTAGATAAAGATAGACATAATAAAGTTGCATAATTTGGAAATGTTGCAACTATCTGATTTGTTTTTGGAAGCCAAAATTCATTAATCCTGGTTAAATTATAATTTTTCAAACCATACAGTGGAAGTTAATTTAACCTTAATATGATGAATGATTCACCCCACCAAATAATTTTGTGACAAGTTTAATAAATGTATTTAGATCATTTCGATAATTTGTAATCACGAGCCATCAATATGGTTGCACTGATCTTGCACACATACACGCACCTAGAAATGTCAACTCTGTTATCTTTATATCTGCAAGAATTTTTGAATGCGTGATATAAATGATTAAAGGTTTCGAGTCTCATTTAGGTTTTTGTTATTTTTCAAAGAATTTTTCAACAGGAAAAGAAAATTATAAGATATTTCACAACTTTTCAAGAATAATTATAAGGAAAATGATTTTAGGTGATAAATTTGCTGCTGAACTATTGTTTTAGGTTATATAACCCGACATCCGAAACCCAATAGAACCTAGCCTTATCTACACGTAACACTATTAATACTTAAAATATCCATATCTAGATATGACCATGGAAGTAATGTTTTGACATGACCAAATATGAAATTACATATCATTTTAGATTATCTTCTGATTAAAGTTATTAACATGACCTGTCAAAACTCGCGTCATTACTTTAGATATATTCCTTGTATTTGTGAAAACCGTGAAAGATATTTAATAAAATGTAATCTCGATAAGTATTGTTTTACACTTTAGAAATCTACCCTTGAACATTTGTTTTATTCTTAAGATCACGAGGAAGCAATGTATTACTTCAATACGAAACATTATGAAAAATAAGAATATATGGTATGATTGCCAATGAGACACTCCCCACCAGAGACCAAAGACGTATAACTTATCAGTATAATCGTGGAACCTTTTGATAACTAAATAAACCACTGGGTCGATGCCACTGCTGGTGGACGTTTCGTCTCCGAGGGTATCACCAGCCCAGTAGTCAACACTTCTGAATATCAATAATGTGGTCATTTTTATAATTCTTCTGTTTACAAAACTTTGAATTTTCGAAAAAAATAAGGATTTTTTTAATCCCAGGCATAGATTACCTTAGTCTTATTTGGCACAACTTTTTGGAATTTTGGATCCTCAATGCTCTTCAACTTTGTACTTGTTTGGCTTTATAAATATTTTGATATGAGCGTCACTGGTGAGTCTTATGTAGACGAAACGCGCGTCTGGCGTACTAAATTACAATCCTGACACCTTTGATAACTAAATTAGCACTGATATGAAGTTTATACTGGTATGGTGTTGTTTAGATATATAAAAAAGGAGATATGGTATGATTGCCAATGAGACAACTCTCCACAAGATACCGAATGTCACAGAAATTAACAACTATAGGTCAGCGAATGGCATTCAACGATGAGAAAAGTCCATATCGGATAGTCAGCTATAAAAGGCCCCGAAATGACAATGTAACACAATTCAAACGAGAAAACTAACGGCCATATATATGTCCCAAAAATGAACGAAAAACAAATATGTAACATAAAAATAAACGACAACAACTGAATTACAGACTCCCGAATTCATGGCTTAAGCACGAGAACATTTTAAATAGTTTTGAGGAGATCCCGATTTTTTTTTCATACAACCTTATCATATTGATATTGCGTAGAGTATAGCGCTCTTTAAATACTGCACTAAACCAACTATGTAATTGTTTTACAACTAATAGGTCATGAAATTTTATGTCACATGATAATCTGCATATCAAATATAACAAGAAAAGTAACCGGATACCATTTAGTGAGCAAGCTTTATCATCTAATAACACATAGTAGTTACCAATATTTTAAGGCTAATGAGGCTAACAAGATAATAAAGATCTTAAGTGTGTTTTTTTTATTTGGTCCAATTTGTCCTTTGTCTGGAACTTCAATACCTTTTGGACATTAAAGTCAAAAGTGAATTTCATCTACAGTCGATCGATAGCTTATTTATTTCCTTGTACAACCCCTAACTTTTTTTTATGTCCAAACGTCATATTTTGATGTATGAAACACTCATCATATCTGTAAATCTGTGAATCTTTCTTTTTAAATTCAAGTGTGGATCAGATAAAAGTGAGCTTTATAATTGCAAAACCGACTAAATTAAGCTAACATGAGTACTTTAATATCTTTTTTTTTAATTTTTAAAGTTTCACGAATGCGTTATCTTTAAAATGTTCAACGATTGTAGCAAACAAAAATAAAAAAAAATATAATTTGATGCATACGTATGTCATTGGGACTGCAACCCAACAACTTTTAAATAACCAGAAACATATTTCGATCATTACGTATTTTTCACAAATGTCTGAGAAAAGAGAATTCATTTATAATCAGGGTATCAAACATCCTTATAGCTGTTTAAATATGCTTAAATTTCAAACGGATAAATTTGTGTTTGTGGTGTTCCGGTCCTCATGTGTTGTTCTTAATGCTGTAGGAAGTATCACTTCGATTCAAATTCATATTTCATATACTTTGATATACTTAAGGTATAGACCAAAGTTCAAAGAATTATCGTTTCCTTCAGTTTAATATTCGTTAATAAATCAAATATAATATCATTTTATAACCACAAAAGAAACAATAATCTTAATAAAACTGGACCAAATCCAAACAAAATGTGGCAACTCAATATTCTGGTTGTTCAAATAAAATTAATATATGTGTTTAATTTATGATAAATAATTTGTATTGAAAACTTAACATATTTTGTCCCTATCACAAAATATAATACAGTTTCCTTTAAGTGATTGTATAAATATCAACATAAATTTAAACTAATGAATAAGAAATGAAATTTTGATACTAAACTAGAATGAATTATTCGATCATTTATAACTCGTGACATGTATGTTATTCGCTGGGGTGCATGATTCTATATGAAATACACCTCTCAAGATTATATTTCTTTATATGAAAAGAGATCAGAGGTGAAACTATGATTATAAATCTTCATGTTGGTTTGGCAACAATCTTAATATGTGTAATAAATATAATAAAATATACTGTCTTTGACAATCTCTAATTCTTTGGTTAGAATTTTCTTTCTTGACAACTTTGGGTATCCGGATACCAAGAAGGTTACAAGAGAATACAAAATACTTACTACCAAAATCCACCCTGGTTTGGATCTATAAATTTTTACGGTTAATAAAAGGATGAATGTGGTAAATTCAGGGGATTTTTGTTCAAGCCAGACTTCCTTTGAAATGACACGAATCACAATACACATTTATTACCATTAACTCCCAAAAGCTCAGTTTTGTAAGTCTCTTTAAATTATAAATTCAAGTTGTCTATGCATACATATATAAGTATATACATTTTGATATAAACAGATATGATTGTATGTGTCAATGCACCTTGATTTTCAGTGACTGATTTTGTGGATAGATAGTTCATCTATTATAATAGTAAATGGTCTCATAAAAAAAACATACGAACAATTTTAGATACCAATGACAAAAACAAAAGTCAATAGACATCCCATACGCACACACACCAAACTTACAGAAAATAACACAATAAGAACAAAACAACATTCTGAAATTTGCTAAAAGAAAGTATAACTATGATTTTTTCCCCAGGTAATTTCGTTTTATCTGGTTTCAAGCTCATTAACATCATTCCAAGAACTGTTGCAAATTCAGGAGTACGACCAATAAACATGCAAAACGGAAAAGACTTGACGAACTCGAACTCAACAACTCACATTCATATGCATCTGGACTTGAATTGTCTCCCGGTTTGAAGAGACAAATAGTTTGCAAATATTTTATGATGAGAAGAACGTATGCATATACTGCTGTAAATTGTGGAATACAATATTTTCCTGTAAAACATAATCTGCATTGTCATATATACCAGTTTCTAAGCATGCTATTATGCAGAAGAAATTCGCACAAACAGCAAAGTGTTTCAAGGTTGTGCTTCTTTCAAAATAAGTGCATTACGCTGAGGCTTTAAAGAGACAAACAAGAATCTCATTGGGTAATATCACATTAACACAACGTTTTATAAATATATATGTTTGGGCAACTCCTTTTTTGTTTACAACTTTACAATATATTCCAAAAATGTCATTCTAAGTGCGGATCACATGCAAAGTTGATTGCCTTAATACATCCTGTTGAAAAGATGCCTGAGTCCGTCTTCATGTTAATCCTTCTGCCTCAGCTGTTTCGGCACTGTCCACCACAACCTTCAGAGGTGCGCCGACTGGGGTGATGCCAGCCCAAAACCACTTGGCTATATATATATCCATCCCTGCCTCTACACTTTACTGCTCCCAATGGTCCTACCTTTTCCTCCACAAACATATTGATGATGTCTCTGTCTCTTTGCACAAGTACTTCTTTTCTCTCTAATTACAATACCAAGCGCTGTTAATGTCGTCCACATAGACTGTCCAACAAACTCTTTGCTTCCAACTTCCACTGGAAATAACGAGTTCTACCATCAATTGTCTCCACATTCTGCAAATAAGTCTTTGATACTTTAATCTCTTTCTTTCGTTAGTTTAAACATATTTATTTATAGTGGATTGGGAAGCAAGTTTTGCAACTTATATTAATCCATTTCCACTTTGCGGGTGCGAGTGTTGCCTTGTAGCGGCATTAGCCTACTCTTTTCGAAATCTACAATAGATATAGGAAGATGTGGTGTGAGTGCCAATGAGACAACTCTCCATCCAAACAACAATTCAAAAATTAAATCATTATAGGTTAAAGTACGGCCTTCAACACGGAGCCTTGGCTCACACCGAACAACAAGCTTTAAAGGGCCCCAAAATAAATAATACAAGGCTGTCTTTAACGTGCAAGAGATATGGCTCTCTCTTGAAACGGGTCGGCCATTCATCGTCCCTTTCCGACGGACTATCATCGTTTCCTCAAGACCATACTCGCCAATGGTGTCAAGGGAGAGCCGAAAATCAGATCCTGAAATTTCCATCCCGGAACGAGAATCGAACCTTATATTCGTTAATGGTTGACATACTCCAGACCGGCACTAAGATTCGTATTGAAATTATGTCCTGATTGTGCGGGATGAAGAAATAATCAGTCCTATTGGGGTGTTACCTTTTATGTGATGTTGAAATGTACTCAGCACTCTGTGCATAAAATAACATTTAAAACAACTCTGTGAGGTTGAGTATGTGGCTTGTTCCTAGTCATATCCCTGCCAGTTCTCCCCAAAAAAACTATTTTCAGTGACCGATCTTGATTTTCCGCGCTCAATCTCGATCGACACACTTTGCAGACCCTATGCAATAGATTTAAAGTGTTATTCATTTGCTCTAGTCCAAGGAAGCATGCATTAAGGCAACAGTAGTATACCGATGTTCAAAAGTCATAGATTAATTGAGAGGAAACAAACCCGGTTTCCAAACTTAATCCGAGGAAACACATCAACTATAAGAGGAAAACTTACGAACAACAGGAATACCGAAGAGTAACAAAACAAATGCCAACACACATAGCAACGAACTGTAAGGTAACAACTTCAATATTCTTTTCTTGGAACAAGACATTTCTAAAAAAAAATGCTGGGTTGAACCCGGTTTGATGGTATGACATCATCCTGCTTTATGACAATGTAAAAAGTATCGCTAAATCACCTGCTAGTATTTGCCACTTGAAAAACAACAATTAGAACGCTAATTTTGTAATTGTAAGAATGTTTGCCATGCTACAAACAACATACGAAACACCAAAGAATTGTTACACAGGTTATGACATTCTCCCTTCAAAAGCTATCATGACGTGATTCCGTATCTATCAATCATAGCAAACAGACGTCCTTCTATAATGCAAGAGGAGAGAAGTCCTGGGGACCAAATTTCTATACTCTAGCTAATAGTTTGTGTCTTAATAAATAATATAAAAGCGAGTTCGATGAAATTTCTTTCAGTTATGTTAGGTTAGTTCACTTCAAAACCATAAAAAGTATATTTTGGTTGAAAGTCAACGAATCATCAACCCATTGACAAAAAAATGGAAAGCTAATAGTAGTCAATATCAGTCATAATCCCCGGCTTAGTATACTTCTAGAACTTTGATTGGTTAATGCACGTCGTTACAAAACCTATAACTATTGGGTGTTGTTCACTCATATACCCAGACATTGCTACCCATTACATCGGGGATCTTCACGCGTGTATTCCTTAGTTCCAGGGTTTTCCTTATGAAATATCAAATTTTGTAGATTATCCATGATGTCTGTATGATTAGATACATAATACACTAACGATTTTATCTTATTATGTCGATTATATGTATTTTAGTAAATACATCACTATGGTCGCCTCATTTCCAATTAATAGGACTATTGACCTTATTATGCAAATGACCTATGTTGATGTCGCAGAGTCTATGGTGTAATTCTCAGAACATTGAGCGCCAAATTCCACCAATTTCAGTTTCTCTGTCTCTAGATTTAAAAAGTCGTATATTTGTTTTTACCTGGGGTTGTACCCTACACCCCGTTTAAAATATGTCAAATTCCCAAATTTAATAAAAGATATTTAAAAAATCGAGGAAAAAAGTTGCTTTCACAACTTTATGTTCGAATTTCTTTAAAAATCGTCAGATTTAGACTAAGACGGTAATAAATTCGTTATCTGGATATGAACGTCGGTAACTTATAATACAATACGTCAATATCTATGAACATGAACTATGTTACGCTATGCTTTTGTTCTTTCATTGCTTTCTGTTGGATAATTTATTTTAAAATAATAAAAGATTGACTTTTAATATTTATGTCTTACAGTGCAAAAAAGGTATGGTAAACTTTCAATGGCACTGGATTTCTCGATAATGTTCTACATTGTATTAGTAAAAATAAAAACTTGAAATTATGCACAGTTTGAGGTGATTTTAATTGATTCATCAACCTACTGACACAAAAATTACATAGTTATTTAGTTCTAGTAGTTAAAAGCATTCAATTTCCAATAGTCAGTACAATATGTCAACCTCTAAGAACATGTACTATGTTACGTCATGCTTCTGTTTTTTCGTTCTTTTTCTGTTAATCTAATTACTTTAAAATAATAAAGGATATTTTTTTTTACTTATGTCTTACAGTGCAACAAGGTATGATATACGTTGTCAAGCACTTGCTTTTCTCGATAATGTTCTTTTTTTCTTTTAAATTCATACTTGAAATTATACCAAAAAATCGTTTATTCTTTCAATTTACGAATTATTTCAGTTCTTTTACATCGTTCGGACCATTTTCATCACAATTTTGAAGGTTTGATCTCAATATCAAACTGTAATTAAAAAATTTATCCAATTATGTCATCTATTTCAAAGAGAGCAATCTGAAATTGTTCCATTTACCCTTTGAATTAACCTGTCATGAACTCTAAAGCTAAAAAATTGGTTTGATGAACACATAATCACAAAGATAATTCAGGCAGTAAATAGCTTGACAAAATATGGATGATAATATCATTTTCTGATGCCCCCTATTATTTGCTTTTGTCGATTTCTTCTCGCGTTGTTGATTTCACTGACAAGTTCAAATTGATCAATTGATTAATAAGAAGGTCACATGATAAATACAGAAATGGCGGATTTATCGTTTTCATTATGTTACATCTCGTGCGATTCCATCCGGTTTATTGATTGGTTGATGCTCGTCTACAGCTTAGATCATTGACAAATCGCGTGCTGTGATACAAAGCTAGTAATTTCTGAAGAATTACGATTGCGAAGAAATTTCATATTGATGATAAATCGAAATTGTTCAAGTGAATGCTAGCAATATTAAGATTTTTAAAGGGTCGTTATTATAAAGAAATGTATAATGAAAGTATATTTGTTGTGTCGAATGGGAAGGAAAAGCAATGACTATTAGCACCATATAAAATATTTTTAAATATCTTTCGCCTTTCTCTTATATATCTAAGAGACCTAAATGTTACAGTATATACATAAAGACATTTATATTCAGATTCGGTTATCACTCAAAAGAAATGTTGTGTATTTATTTTCAATTGAATGTATTTGAGGTTACACTTCATGTCGTATTTTTTTCTGATGATACTTCCCCTTAAAACGTTTTATCTTGATCAAAACTGTCTGCTGTTCCATACAAACGCCTATTATTTAGCATCCGTTTAATTCGGAACTTAAAACTACTGCTTCTTCTTCTGCTTCTTATAGAGTTTCTAGATGTTATTTTGTTTCTGGTCGCAACTTATTTTCCTGTTTATTTTCGTCTTTTTTTGTTGCCTTTACCTCCGTAGTGAAGATTCCTTATGGTGAATAATTCTAAATAAAATGTTTAAAAACCCGTCACTTAACTGCATCCTGTTGTGGATTGCATATAAAGTATGAGGTATTCGTCGACAAGACAGGTGGGAAAACTAGTTGATATGAACTTCGCATATTTTCCTACATGCATTGATTAAAAAAAGTTAAAAAAAAAAAATCCAAATAAAGAGCGAGTTCACTGGTTCCTAAAAATTATATTTTATGAATCAAAGGTCCCACTTTAGAAGAGTTACTATCTTCATATTAATGAACTTTCACAACACTTCTTTCTCCTAGGGATATTAGGGATCTTTAGGTGAGGAAATCACTGTTTCTTTCTAACATACCCTTATCTCATCTTTTATATATGCTTTGGATTTCAAATATTTTGGCCACGAGCATCACTGAAGAGACATGTATTGTCGAAATGCGCATCTGGTGCAACAAAATTGGTACCGTTGATTTTATTATGTCTGAGCTGCAGTCTGAATGATCAGCACTTCTTGTTTTTAAACTGAATATACATAACAAGTTTACCACATAAGGGTTTCAGAAACAGCAATCAATCATTCAATCAAAAAAATAATCCTTAAGCTTATGTGAGTAAGTCTAGAGCTAAAGTAGACATTGGAAGATTTATGAGTGTACTGGGTTCTGCGGTATATAAAAAAAGTTATATACAAAGTGGTCCACGACCTAAGCGGAGTCGGCTAATATTCAAGGTCTCTTTTGGTCGTATATCTCATAATAAGGCGTGGTTCGGTTTTTATCCATCCTGCTTTCAAGTTTTTGTCTCTGAGCGTTCCAGATAATGCTAAATCCAGAAAGACGCTTTTGACGCATACATTTTATAGCGTTAATTTTATTCTAGCAGTATATTAGCTTAATTTTTCATAGCAATTAGTTATGCTATAAAAATAAAGCTTGTATGACTCTGAACGCGACACTCCGTAGAAAAAGATAACGAAATCAGGCAGATAAAACATCTAGCTTTTAGTCACGATTTAAAGAAGATTTAAGATGTATGCCTATAAAACTGCAATCTAAACATAACAATAAAACGAACATAAGATTTAACTGATAGTGTTGTGAAATTTCACCAATATTAGTTTATTATATAAATACTTGGACCCGCAATTATCTTGTAAAGCCAGCTGCTTAGTATTCCAAAAAGTGAATTGTACACAATCAAATGAGATTATTTAAAAATGATGCGGTGAAAATTGACTATATACCAATGATGATAGTGTTTAAGCTTTTTAATTTGTTGTGTGGTTTTATTCCGCAAAGGTAACAAATTAAATGTAAATCGACGAAATAAAATTTAATTCTTTGTGATTTAATGAACCATGATTCATTTTTATCATCCACAAAATAACCCGAGTATAAATTAAATATAATAAAATCGTTTTAAATGCGATTTCACCCCGATTACAACCAAGCGCTTACATAACACAAGGTTTAATGTTTTGATACAAATTCGTCAGCGGTAAACTTTATGATAACAATTCGTAAATGGGGCTGTACCTTTATTAATGTAATTTCAATATTTAAAAGCGACGTACCCTGAAGGTACAATCGTTGAATTAGGTAAATTAATACAGGAACAATCATAGTATGAGTGGTGTAGAAGTATTATATCTAAGTAACTCTTAGTTCATTAACATAAAATATAACTAAAGTAAATATTTTTCATATAATGTTTCAAAAATTACAACTATATCATTTTTCACTGCAAAATTTTCAATTTTAATGCATGATCGAATTCTGCATATAACCTTAATTCTTCTTTTTAGAAATATAATATACGCCGATTCTGTGACAAAGAGTTATTACAAGACAAAAAATAGACTGCATAAATTAAAATGTCCATTCAAATCGTTCGTGTCATTTTAATTGGGTAAAATTACAAAGTAAAGGTGCAGAATTCTACTTTGACGAAAGATAATTTTCTAAAATACCCAAATTAGAGTCTAAATTTGAATCATTATACATCTAAAAAATTGCATCTGCTGGTTACAGGGCATTTATTGTTCTGCTTCTAATGCAATATTTACAATAATAAAGAAATCAAAGCCGCCGATTGCTTACTTGAACAAACATAAAGAAATAAAAGTCTGAGTTCTTTCAGTGCTTTTTGTTTCTAATTGGTGTGTTCGACAAATACGCATAATTTTGTATGTGTTCTTTGTAGTTTAAAAATGAAATGATAGTTTATTACAAAATTCTACTGTTACAAAGTTGGTTATAATAGTGAACGCCGAATGAATGAGATAGAACATCAAACGAAGTTCCATCACAAATGTTCATCAAAGTTTCTCAAGTTGTTTAAAACAACTGGAGAAAAACATGAATTGCTTTATATGAGTGAAGTGAAATCTAATGAAGGGAATGATAAAAGATACAACTCGTTCACATTATTAATATTTTATTATTCTATTTATTAAAAAAAAAAACAATAGACATTAATAAAGGCAACAGTAGTATACCGCTGTTCGAAATTCACAAATTCATTTAGAAAAAACAAATTCGGGTTACAAACTCAAACTGAGGGAAACACATCATATATAAGAGGAGAACTACGACTAAAGCACACCATTAAAATGTAACACACACAGAAACGAACTATATTATAACAATGGCCATTTTCCTGACTTGGTACATGAAATTCTAATAAAGAAAAATGGTGGGTTGAACCTGGTTTTGTGGAATGCCAAACCTCCCGCTTTTATGGCAATGTTAAATATAACGTTAAAATGCCAACATTACAAGATAGGACTACAATACAAATAAATGGGAGAACGTATAGGACAGATAAACACACAAATAATAACTAACAAAAGGTGCAAGGTTTAATCGTTAATACGCCAGACGCGTGTTTCGTCCACACAAGGCGAACCAGTGACGCTCTGATGAAAAAAGTTCGAAAGCCAAAAAAAGTACAATGTTGAAGAGCATAGAGGACCAAAAGTTCCAAAAAATTGTGCAAAATAAGGCTTGGGTTTTCTGTCTGGAATTAGAAAATTCTAATCATTTAGAATAATTCAAACTTTTGTAAATTTTTATAAACTGACTATTAAATAGATATAAATGATAAAACCGGTGACTAACTACTAAATACAAACGGAAAGATAAATAACCCAAACCAGAATATAAAAATTCATAGCCGCTTTAGCCAAATCGATAAACCAAAATATCGAAAATGTATAAAAGGCGACAGTAGTTCTTCGATGTTCAAATCTAGTAATTCGAGAGACAAATCAAGGAAACAAAACAAACTCAAAAACACCTGAGGGAATCTCATAACCTACTAAAGGAGCCAGGCCAGTTAAAAGATATTAGAAAAAAGTAAAATCACAGATATACAAAATTCTGAGGAAAATTCAAAAAGGAGAGTCCATAACCAAATGACAAAAATGAAAAGCTCAAACACATCAAACGCATGGATAACAACTGTCATATTACTGACTTGGTACGGGAATTTTCTTATTAGAAACTGGTGGATTGAACCTGGTTTTATAGCTTACTTAACCTCTCGCTTGTATGATATTTTTCATTCTGGTTGTTAATGTATTGCAATTTGCCGTTATAGAATCATTATGATTATGGTTCTGTTATTTGTTCGAACACCCAAATGTAAATGGTGTTACGACTCAATCGTCAATCGATTATTTAGGACGTCGTTCGAAATTCTCAGCATTGTGGTGGGTGTACGGTTTTTTTTAATGTTGGTCATACAATGCATACTATTATGATACAAATCGAATTGCAATGTTTAAAAATCATTGGGAATGAAGCGCACCATTTTACTTTGTATTGGATACGCTCTTTTCGATTGAATTTTGAGAGGCCCGACTTCCGGAAAATCAAACATGTTCAAATTCGAAGGAATTATTAAAAAGTGATGTTCGTTTTATTGTATTATGTTAATATCTTTAAGTCATAAAAGAATAGGATAAACAACTGACTTACAATGAACAAAGAAAAAATACACGACCTCTGTAAAAGCGTTCAAATCAGAGGAACTGAAGAAATGTAATATTAACGACGTCAATAATTAAATATCAGAAAAAAACATCAGTTGGATAAGAGATCGGACACGCAAAAAAGTCTAAAGTATAATGTATAAAGTATTTACACAGAAAGGTGACTATTAAGAAGCATTTTTTAAATGTTGGATTCCAATAAAATTATTATGATAAACTTATTCGCGCAAGTAATAAAAGAGTCCGGATTGGAACATTTAATAAAGAATCTGTATAATGTAAAAATAAGAGAAAAAAGACAAGAGAAAACAACGAAGAAATATTAAGAAGATAGAAAATAGGGCTAAAAATACAGGCATTTGATTTGATGGGGCGCTAAAATACGAAGAATTTAGAATAATGAGGTAAATTGTGGAAAAGGACATATAAAAAAGAGAAAACTAGTCTAATAACTGAAGACTACAGACCGTCATAAAAGATAGCAGGGCGGCGGTCACTTTTGGGGAATAAATGATGATATCTATCTAGATATTAAAATTGCACTGTCCCTACGATTCGATAGACACTATTGACATAAAGGAGGCGATAAGCATAAGCAATAATGGCTTGTATACTTTTCAATAATTATAAACTAATCTTTCACCAAAACTAATACATATCAAACCGTTAGAGTATACCTGTACCTAATATAACTCATTGTCTTGCTTCATAATCATATTATCGTCTACTAAATATATGTATGCCCACTTTCGGAAACTGTGTTTAAGCTTTTGATTTTGACTTTTAACAGAACTCACCGTTTTGAATTTCCCTTGGAGTTTGTATTTTTGTTATTTTACTTTTTCCTATTGGAATCAACATTGGCACGATGATGAAGTCTAGCAAATATATATAATTAAAATACTAATACTGTTTTTTTATAATATAGTAAAATATCTATGATACAGATGATTACGGATGTGTTCCTCTTGTCGTATCGTTGATTTGACCTCTTTAACTCGACATCGCTGACATCGCTGAACGCAACATATATATTTTTACTTGCCTTGTGCAAGATGACAAATATACCACAAGAAGAACTACTGCTGTCTACTTTTCATGGAGCTATTGTTATGAATTTGGATTTTGAAAGTTGAATTGTAGTTTTCTACATGATATTCGGTAGTCTGTTATTCGTATTTTCGTCTTTTTTCTTTTGACAGTGTTTTCTTTCATTTTTTGTGCATCGTATCTCTCAGTTATAAATATGTTTCTCTCTCTCTCTATATATAGAACATTTAAAAATCCATAACATGTGTTCATTCCTAAAAATATCTGTTTAGAAAAATTTAAAGGTAGAATTGATTGTCTTCAATGTTCTTTTAAGGTTTTAGATTTTAACTCACCCTTTTTATTTAAATATAAAACTTTTTTTTAGCAATTAAAAGGAAGAGGTTAGTTATATGCATTTCATAAATTCATTGTATTGATCTCGTATCAAGAAATGATTGGTATTGAAAAAATATCTTGAATATTTTTTCTATTTATGGTGGTTACAGGTATCCTGGTTGTAATGAATTGTTTCAATGGATTACTTATTGCGATATACTAACATTTCCCTTCATGCATGTATACATTTGCAAGAGAAAGTGGAAGGGTTAATGAGCTGCAGGTGTAACTGATTAACAGAAAAATAAACTGCCGACATTCCATAAAAATTAACAAATAACGAAAAGGGAAACTCATTTATGAACTAATGTGAAACTATTGATGTCATTTTCGAAAAATGCCTTTATATGGCTTAACTATAATTTGAGTCTTTATTGTTATTTACTGACAGACAAAGAAAATAAATCTTTAAAGATTTCTTAATTTTAAAGATTTTGTAACCGAATTTGGCGTTACATCTGAACAAACAAAGGTTGAAGAATCAAAACCGATATTAAAAATCTTATTGATGCCCTTCGAATTGAAATTTTGCAATTGTTTGTTCGTGATAACGCATAGATGAGTGACTTCAAATGGGATACAAATTGCTTGTTAAATAGCTGTGGCCCAAGGCATACAGGTGTACTGTACCTTATAATTTAATTGTGGTAGGTATTTATACATAATAATAAACTCTCCGTTTTTATATCTCTCACAGCTTTCAAATCGTACATGTCTCCTATATTATACCAAAAGATAATAGGCAGTTGTCAAAATGTGTAGTTTCAGAAATAATCGTGGACTAACCCCTTATTTTTACAATTTTCTCAAAACTTCATAAACGTTTTCTATGTAAATCGATATCATGGGAATTTTGAAATTTAAATATACATTCTCCATATCTACATATGAATTGCATTTATAATTATAAAGATGTAAAATAAACATAAATTAGATGTTTTAATGCTTTTCCCACCAAGACATAACTATGGGTATACACCCTATACCCCGGCAGGTCTGTAAATCGCTCATTAAATGAGACAGCAAAAGCTATTGTCCTATATTATAGATTACAAGGTAATATTTTTCAATGAATATATTTCATTTTTTCTCAAATTAATGATATTCATGTTACATGGCATTATAAAACTTTGAACCTGTAATTTGGTTTTAAACATGCTTGGACAGCCTTGGAGCAAATAGAAGAAACAACAATAACAAAAAACTCCTAATCGCTCTTCAACACCGTTTTGTTAACTGGGAATGTAACAGAATACAAAAATAAATGAACGGATTGTAAAGCTAAATGCTTTGGACACTTGAATACGGACTTTTCGTCTTGAACTTTCCTCGGACTTCGAAATTTTTGGTATTTTAACTTTTGATTTGAAAATTGACTTGTGCTTTTACATATGCAACTTTTTTCTAGCTGAAAGGTATAATTAATTCGAAGTGTATACCAAAACAATGGCAAAGTATTCTTTGGAAATTACAAACCATTCTACTATTAACGAAATGTACTTCTAATTCTGCCATTTTTATTGCAAACTATCTGCTTCCGATTATGTATCTTCTAATTGTTAATCTTACTATGTCATTGAGCTTTATTAAATAAGAAGGTGTGGTATTAGTCCTGAGGATACAAATATCAAATAGAGACCAAATGAAGCGGATTTAAGATGTTTATAGAATAGATGTTTATTTCAAAATACAACCGGGTTGCAATAACTGCATAACATGAGCGAAAAGTAAAATCACACCAAAAAAAAGAACTCCGAGGAAAATTCAAAACGGAAAGTCTCTAATCAAATGGCAAAATCAAAAGCGTAATCACATCAAACGAATAAATAACAACTGTCAACAAATATGTTTATGCATAGCAAACCAATCGAGTAAAACATGATAAACATCTTATAAAACATTTGCATTTATTAATTTTATTTAACATAATAGTTTGACAGCGAACAGAGTGAACTCCCTTGTGGATCTTTGTAAAATAATTTCACGAGGCCACCGCAAACTAACTGCTAACAGTCACGGATTGTACTGTAGAAGACACTGAAAAGTCACGATGGCAAAGAGAGAGGACTTGCCCGTGAAAATGGGGAAGATCTCTAATTTGGCATTAAAATTAGAAAGATCATAGCAAAGGAAACATGTGTACTTAGTGTCAAGTTGATTGGATTACAACTTCTTTAAAAACTACCTCGACCAAAAAATTGAACCTGGAGCAGGACGGTCGGGCAAGCAGACGGACGGACGCACAGACCAGAAAAAATAATGTCCATAAAATGGGCAAAATACAGAAATCATGTTTTAGGAAGTGAAATCAGTATCAACTGTTTGTAAAAAAGGGAGATGTGGTAGAATTGCTAATGAGACAACTTTCCTACATATTTTAGATGGCATAAATGCGGTATAAGCAATTATAGTACGTTTCTATGTTGCATTGTTTTTTGGTTTTTGTTGCACTTCAGTGTTTCTGTAGTTTCGTTGTTTATCTCTTATAGTTGATGTGTTTCCCTTCGTTTTAGTTTGAAACCCGGATTTGTTTTATCTCAATCGATTTATGACATTTGAACAGCAGTATACTACTGTTGCCTTTGTATGTCACTGTTAGACAAACACGCATATAACTATGTATTGTATTAATTCGGTCCGCGAGCTAAATTTCCACAAAGAAGCTGTTGCCTCAGCAATCGTATACTAGATTTAAATGAAGCAATTCTATCTGAAATTTTATCATAAGAATAAGTGAAGAATTTCAGTTTAAGCTATTGATGTAGCCTTCTAAAAACTAGACTATGTTACGACTTTCTAGATTTGATGATATCGAGCACTTTGAATATCAACTTATTATTAAAACACTTCCAGGGAAAACGGTATATATAATCGTTCATATTACTACTAACGCAACAGTACCACAACGGATGAACTTTCAGAATTCGAGGGTATCATCAGAACAGCTAGTGTTTTGGTGGCTACATGTCATTTTAATGGCAATGTATTTGTTCACTGATTCTGCTCTTCGTATATTTGCTTTTAATAATTTCTCCATTATTAGGTGCACTTCCTACACTTCCGTTCTTAACCCACCATGGGGATTTAAATCTAAAGAGGGAACTTCTACTTGGCAGGAAGTATAACCCCTACAGAGAATTCCAACTCAAGCCTGTTGATTTTGATCAAAAGTTTAAATCAGCTTTTGTAGTCAGGTAATCAAGCAGAAAATGTGCTGTTATTGTCAAATTTTACGCAATGTTTTCCCGATTTTTTTTCTTATCCTCAATGAATGATATACATATGTGCTAAAAAGCAATTCATCACTACATTGCAAAACGTCGTATTAAATTTTGCCATAGTGTCAAACTACAAAAATATAGAAAAAATATTTACATAAATTATACCCAATAACGAATTTGCATAATTTTAATTCCTTTTATTATTCTTGTCTTATATTTGATTACATCTCAAAAATAACAAAGACTTATATATTTTGTCACGATGGAAGAATCTCAGATGAAATTTGCATCTTCTGGGTGTGAAATTGACAAGCTCTTTTCAGTATTAAAATTTAATGTTTGGAATTCATATATTTTATACGAGCCTTTTCACCCCTTGTCTTCATTTTAAATAAATCAGGAAATACAAGCATAAGCAAAACGATATTATTTCAGATTAATTTACAAAAATATTCATTTGGTTGTCAAAATTCTGTAACATTAAGTACCACCGAATGTGTCATATAATAAATACGTCTATTTATATTATCATTTTACAAAATATCCGAATTCGTATTAAAGATGTCATTCTGGAATAATAAAAAAACTTAATAGGTAAACTTTGTCATATTATAATTTATAATAAAGAAATTCAATTCTATGCAGACTGGTCAAATTTCAAACCCATCTCATAATTTGGGTAAATAATATCTGAATTAAAACATATTTAAGTTTCCCTGTAAGACATAGTTCAGGTTAAAGGTTTCTCAGGTATGGGGTTGATCGCTTATAGAAATATATACAAAAAATCTCGTGCAGGGTAAAATATATATTTGTAATATGACTGAGCAAACACAAAATGCCCCCATTGAGCTAGTTTGTTATATCAAATTTTGAGCAGTTGTCACAAAAGCCCACCAAAGAAGCGAATTGATGCAATATCAATAATGTTAGTAACACTTTCACTGCATGTTTACAATAGCATAACTAATATGACATTTCTGAATAGGGACATTCTCCTCTTATACGTCTTCAAATAAATTGGGAATTATTATTATAACGAGAATGAATGTATGATATTGTGGGCGTTGCAGACAAACACAAACTTGGTATCAAAATATGTTTTCATAAATATTCTTCTTAACTATATCTTTTTATTAAACTTTGTTGATTCTAATTTGATCAAATATGAACAAAAATGTATACATTGTATCAGATTTCACAGAGAAAAGAAAACAAAACGTAATCCCTCAACTCTACAAAACATATACACAGACTTTAATTGAGATATGATTTATTTCTAAATGTAGATAATGTTTTTACTAGTAGGAATGAACTGCAATGTATCTTCATTTTTGTTTGACTGCGGATGTCTCACTTATCCTTATCCTCTCCTATTACTTTAGCTTTCCTTTCGGGATTTCTCGTAAGCACTTGTATCGAATTCAGTTCCAATCAGAACCAAAATAAATTCTGAAGTTTTTCCAGATATTATCTTCAAGATACACATTTTTAAGATTTATTTTCTTGCTTTATACTTTTTTTTTATTTTACTGACAAACCACACTTATTGTTTCTTAAAGTTGCTGTGGAAATATCACCTGCTTCGACTGGTATTGGGTTTTTTTGCGTTTACCCCTCCAAAACATGAGACTGCGTATATGTTCAAAACCATTTGAGTACTCTCTAAACATGTTCTATGAGTTACCCCACAATTGAGACTAAATGTTTCAAACACTAACTACATAATCCGGTACGTTCATGATCAAATGTTTTGAGAACCACATAAAACGTTTGTGAACATTTATATCAAAAGGAAATAAAAAGCAAAACAACTAATACCGTCAAAGATCAAGTTTGCTAGAGGGATTTGCAGTATTAGTACAATGACATAATTTACAAACTGAAAATTTACATCCAAAATATATAACTTTTAACACATGCCAAAATAACAAAAAATGAGTTTTATCAATTTTGCATACAGTAGTTTCACTAAATTGTATGTTATTGTGTGAATTTTACAGAATATGGTGAGGATGTTGAAAGTTCTATTGTTATTTTCTTTAGCCATTGAATGCATTATTAGAATCGTGATACTTATTTAGGTTTTTCTGTTCTTATATCTTCGACGGTAATGTCAAGATAATGATAGGAAAATTGGTCGTTATTATTTTTTAACATTAAAATTCCGAAATAAAATATTACACAACTATCACAACTATTCTGGTCAAATCGTACTACACTGAACTAAGCAAGAAATTACAATGTGTTGTTCAAAATGTTCCAATGTCACAATCAATTGAAAAAAAAAATTATAGTATCGAGACAATACATTTTCAATTTGACTTTACAAACGTTTCGGAAGCATTAAAATAATTTGTGGTTTCAAGTTCTTTTCACAAGTGCAGTTTTCAAATAAATCCAAAGATGTTGAAACCTAAAAGATTGAACCAGCTTTGTGAAAAGAACTTGTATAAAGTTCGAGATTTCATGTAAGTTGCGTAAGTGCGTCACTGTTTTTTATACTAGTATCTTTTGATTTTTTTTCGATGCTAGAATATGTTCGCTGTTGTTCTGCATGCTGTTTGCATGAATTGTCTAATATTGTATTATTTGTTCGTTTGTTTTATCTTTGATTTGCGTTCTTGCGTGCATGTGTCTTTGCTGTATTCATGTCACGTAGTTTTGACATTTCAGCGATATTTGTTTAACATTGTCATAAAGCATGAAGTTTGGCTAGCCATTACACCAATTTTATTTTAAAATGTCCTGTACCAAGTCCTGAATATGGCAGTTGATTATCAAATAGTTCGTTTCTATATGTGTTTGTGTTTGTTTTACTTAGGCGATCCTGCTGTTCCTTTGTTTTCCTCTTATAGTTGATGTGTTTCCATCGGTTTGAGTTTTTACCCAGATTTGTGCTATCTCAATCGACTTATTACTTTTAATAACCGGTATTCTACTGTTGCCTTTATTTGACTGAATATCGGTACACTACATTGTATCTTTGTATTTATCAGTGACTTGCATGGAACATCTGTGTAATACATTGTATCGATATTTGCATTGCCCCAGTGACTTGTAATGACATCGGTAAACTACATTGTATCTTTAAATATACCCAGTGATTTGTACTAGCATCGTTAAACTACATTGTATCTTTAAATATACCCAGTGACTTGTACTAACATCGGTAAACTACATTGTATCTTTATATTTACCCAGTGACTTGTGCTAACATCGGTAAACTATATTGTATCTTTAAATATACCCAGTGTCTTGTACTAGCATCGGTAAACTACATTGTATCTTTAAATATACCCAGTGACTTGTACTAGCATCGGTAAACTACATTGTATCTTTAAATATACCCAGTGTCTTGTACTAGCATCGGTAAACTATATTGTATCTTTAAATATATCCAGTGACTTGTACTAGCATCGGTAAACTACATTGTATCTTTATATTTTCCCAGTGACTTGTACTAACATCGGTAAACTATATTGTATCTTTAAATATACCCAGTGACTTGTACTAGCATCGGTAAACTACAGTGTATCTTAATATTTACCCAGTGACTTGTGCTAACATCGGTAAACTATATTGTATCTTTATATTTACCCAGTGTCTTGTACTAACATCGGTAAACTATATTGTATCTTTAAATATACCCAGTGACTTGTACTAGCATCGGTAAACTACATTGTATCTTTATATTTTCCCAGTGATTTGTTCGGAACATCTGAATACTACAGTGTATCTTTATATTTACCCAGTGGCTTGTATAAAACATTGGTATACTAAATTGTATCTTTATATTTACCCAGTGACATGGACAGAACATTGATATACTACATTGTGCTTTTATATTAACCCGGTGACTTGTACAGAACATCGGTAAACTACATTGTATCTTTATTTACCTATGCAGGCTTTTTTAATAAATTGTGTCCTATACGCGATTGCAATATTTTAACTAAGTGTGAAGTCGCATTGTGTGTGATGCATCTCTAACAGGAGACGCTTAATGTGTCAACGTACCCAGTCTCGCTCCCTTTGAAGTTCATGCTGGTCTCTCTGTTTTTGTTTGCTACCTTGATTTGTCTCTTTTTTTTATCGATGTACGAGATTTGAACATCAGTTAACTACGTTCGCCTTAATTTGTACTAAACATCGATATTCTACGATATATCATTAGTAAGATGTCCAGTGACTTGTACTAAACTCCGATATACTACAGTGTATGTTTATATTTGCATGGTTGATCCTTATATTTCAAAATAAGCGTCTCGATTCAAAAGAGTTATTTTATGATAAATTGTTACATTTGAAAATCCTAAATCCGTTAATCGTAGTTATTTTTGTCAATTACGGGAGGTGTAAATTTAATAAAACTCGCAACAATCTTAGTTGTTCAAAATGAAATCTTATCTAATCTTATTCTGCAGTCAAATGGTTTATTCTTATACATATTTTGCGTTTAATTTCGATCAGTAATTGTATTGTCTTACAGGTCACACCAATGAACCTGGAAATGAAGCAGACTAAACAAAATCATCTGTATTTCTGGATTTTTATGCAATACTAGTAATTGGTTTACCCTTGCTCAAAATATTCTGTTTTGATAGTACGTACTAAAATCTACACACAACCTTGCCTATTGTGTGTCTTTCATTCACTGATAATAGTCAAAACGGTCTCCTTTCGTATGATATCATTTGCAAAAGAATGCCCTCATTTTATGTAACGGGCATACCAGTATTTTTAAAGCTGAACATAGTGTACCTCTTTGATACATTTTCTGAGATCTTTCTGTTTGTTGTTTGGTCCCTTTGTATCAAATTCAATGAAGGGTCAAAATCATATGTTATATCAGACGCCTGGAGAAGTGTGATTGTAGCAAAGGCTGCAAAAGGGTTTGTTTCCTAAGCCGTATTTGGACCCAACTTTTTGAAATTTTAGGTTCTCAAGTGTCCTTTAGCTTTAGCCTTGTTTGGCTTTGTAATCATTTTGATATGAGCGTCACTGCTGATTCGTATGTAGACGAAACGCGCGTCTGGCGTATCAATTCATAAGCCTAGTATATTTGATAACTATTTCCAACTTAATCTAATGCACTTTAGGTTTTGATGGTATGATTCAAAACGATTTGTCTCCTTTGTCTTACACAGACGAGATATTAAAATGTTTATTGCTAATGACATTTATTAAAACTGTCAAAGTACTTTAAAGGTAAAACAATCAACAAAAAGTTCAAATTTAATTCATGATTCTAGAACATAAATGAAGAAACTCATCCCACTCATATTCAATATCCCTGTAGTGTAATATAAAACATATGAAACTAATACCTTTACATCTTTAATCTTTTTGGACTGAGTATACCGACATATATAAAAAGGTATACTAGTATATTGATGTTTTAGCATGTCTGCTAGTCGTTGTTTCATGACTTTGGTCTCATTGTCATGTTCTTATACTTAAACAATATCTTATAAGTACCGAAGTACGTGCTACTGTACTGTTCATACATTTGGATATAACAGTCCCTCATCAAAGTTACATTTCCAGCTGTTCTGTTCATACATTTGGATCTAACAGTCCCTCAACAAAGTTATATTTCCAGCTGTTCTGTTCAAACATTTGGATCTAACAGTCCCTCATCAAAGTTATATTTCCAGTTGTTCTGCTCATACATTTGGATCTAACAAGCTCTCAACAAAGTTATAGTTCCAGATTTAGTAATAACATTAACGGTATTCATTGTATTGCACCATATGCGCATTTTGGCGATTTCTCTGTGGTGATGCTCTAAATCTCAATATAAAGAAGTTGTGAATAGATTGAAAAGAAGCCATCAAATATCAGCAATCAACACCTATATCAAAAATAAAAACCATAATTACACTAAAACATTACAATAATCCTTTGATGATGATCCTTGCTCGGGCTAGACACATGACTATTGAATGGTCAATACTAGTTTGTAGCCACCATCGGCATCCTCTCCCTTTTAATCAAGGTTGACAAGGGTAGTATAAAAGACTTGTACAAGAAAAGCACATAATTTCTAAAATAACAGTAAAGTAAATATCTTAAACACAGTCAAGTATAAACAAAACATAAATGAAATATTTCATACCTTTTTAAAAAAATACTTGCAATTTCTGAAAGCTTACTATGATACTTATTTATATTTATATACTCTTCCACACATAGACATCAGTTCATGGTTGTATTTCCGAGAATATTGCTTACAGCATAGTCGTACCTTACAATATTAATATAAATATAAATATAATATGTTCATAGACATGCACAATACATAGGGCAGAATGACATGATCTTGTTCAATGCCTAGAATAAAATACATAAAACTTCAATACAGTAAAACAAAATAAACATTCAATCTAAATCCAGAACATATTTGGTAAGTGGTATGATGTATTCAGCAATAGACTATTAACCTCGTTTTGATACTCGCAGCGACGCTGAAGTGGTCAGATTATTACATTTTCATTAGGTCCGTGATTCTTTTTGCATATTTTGCGTAACTATGCAATTCTTTGATATGTTTGCAAACCTGTCTGACATATGTAATATTTACTTAATCAAATTATTTCATATTAATCCAGTGATCGCAGGTAGTTTTGGATTATATTGAAGTATGATATGTCTGCCAATCTTTACATGTGCATTCTCTGCAACATTTATTTGTCTCTCTGTTATTTTTTTTCTGTGTTTGTGGATTTTGGAATAACCTTCACCAATCGAATGGGACCGAGTTTCTATTCTACCATAAATAGCCACATTAACATTCTTTTACTATATAAAGATGTGGTAAAGGTTCTTATACGTTGCAATATCAAGGCATACTCTACAAGGGTTTTGGAAGTCCAATTGGAAACTTCATATCAAAGATTTTACTATGTCCAACGGTGCATCATAAGTAATGGTCCTTATGTTTTCGCTCATCTTCGTGATTGCAAATTGGAAGAATGCCAACATGGTGATGCACTGGGCGGTGATTTTACAAACACATGCCAGGAAAATTAAATGCATTTCACCACAATGTCTGAAACAAAAACAAAAACAAAAAAAATAATAACTCGTATAACTTGAAAAGGACATCAAGGTATGCTTGTTATATTTTCAGCCTCAGAAGGGAAACAACTGCTCCTGATAAATTCCATTTGCCAATTATGTATAGATACTATTATACCAAAACCTTTATAATAATTATGGTCGTGATTTCGGTATTTTCCAATAAAACTGAATGTTAAATGATGAACGACAAGTTCTGATGACAAAGTAAATTGATGTGATCAAGCAATTATTTCATTTTCATAAAACATTTTCTGTCCATTAATAGAAAGACATTTTGTCAATTTAAGTCGTTGTCAAGTAATCTTTGATCTGAAGCTGGTAGAAACACGAGTAACGAGTTATAGTATGATGTATGAAGCTCTTTACGTGCTTTTATTGGAATTTCCTTAAAATTATTGCAATATCATAAAAACCTTATGGAGACAACCGGAAAGTCGCTTCTTGATTTTATTACACAAAATAAAGATAATTCAACTTTTTCCAGAGATGAAGCAAATTCTTTCTTCGTTCTGCGAGTAATTTCATATTGGGCCATTTCCCGTCGAGTATAAAGTGTCATTAAATATGGGGGAATAAATACTGTTTGTGATGACTTCTCTTATTCAAGAAAAAGGCATATATTGTAGTTTCAATTTTAGTTTGTCACAAACTTGTTTTGAGGTCGCATATAAAATTACTTAAACCTATCATTTTATAAAAGCATTTCTATATACAAAAGAATACAAATATATAGCACTTCAAATACATGATAATAAATTAGTACGAAAACTCTATATTATAGTTCTCATAAGAAAATAGGTGGAATTAGATATACATAAATCACAAGAAAATCCGATGATGTTACACTCATATATAACATTAAAGAAAGAACGTTTGAAAGTTTATATTATATGAAGCTTAATGATAAATGGTTCAGGTGCATAAATATCGTTTTTACACTTAGTTTCTTATATAATTTGTACCCTCTGTTGCAGTATTCCTGTTGCGAACAGCATCTTGTGTCTATCTGCTTGAACAATATATCATTTGAAATTATGATTTGAATGAAAGGATGAAAGAAAACTTTTTTGTAAAGCACTGCAATATCTTTCGGTTTTATTGTTTAAGACTTTTCTGTTAGTACTGCTGGATGCATATTAGTAATAATTTGATATTAACATCATTCTTAAGTTTTGCAACCTTTTCTATTGTATATATGGTATATATAGGGTTGATGCTTGCTCCTGTAAAGATTTAGGCAAGGAATTTAATAGTTTAATTTGTATAAAATCAGCATTGTTAAATCCAAATTCTGATAAGTATTTGCATATCATATACATTTATTTAAAACAATTTGATTTACATACATACATTCATGCATATTCGTTCTATATATAGCTAGCTACATGCAGTTAATGTTGTTTAAAGGACGTTAACAAACACATTTGAACACTGCATTATAAATACAGCATGATTGCATGGTTTACTAATTTCTACGAAATACCGAAATAGACTTTGCACACATCTTGTCACAAGCATAATACTTATATATAATTTGGTTTTGTATCATTCCTGCAACCCATCCAACAACTATTGCTGAAGGTAAAGTGTTTTTTCTTAGAATGAACAAAGATAGAACCCTATATGGACTTCAACAATGAGGAAACCATTCTTTTTACTGGTAATTTAGGACCCCCTTAACATTAAAAGGCAGAAAGATGCAGCTATATATAGCTGAATATTTCCTAACTATATTCAATGTTCTTTATTGACCCTCGAGGCTAACTTGAATATTTGGGGATTCAAAATCGAAAGAAAACGTTGAAGGCCCATTTTAAGAAATGTTAAAGTAAGGAAAGTGTTATCTAAAAAGAAATAAAAAAGAAAATCAATTCCAACTTAGCGTGGGCACATTGAAAACTGATTAACCGTATTTTACAAACTAGAAAACTATAATAAATGATTGATTTTTATGGATTGAAAACTGAAGTTAAAGCATTGTCTGTTTAAACTAATATCATTTTAGCACGAAACTGGTAACTGGTCGAGTGATATTACTTCAGAGCACTTAGCCTACCAAGGCAGAGCCAGTAAGAAAAATCACAGAGAGTGGTGGGACATTTGTTTTTTTTAAAGATCAGCTTTGTTAAAGTCATAAGAAACCTCAAATCAAAAAAAAATAATGCATATGATTTTAATAACTCAATGGATAGTTTTCATTATAAAACTTATGTACATATACTTTTTTCTGAAGAAAATTCTTTAATTTATTCATATTTAGAAGAAGTTTACTTTATTTGAATAGCTTCCTTCCAGCAAGCAATTCCCCCGACATATTTTCCGTAAGCAAGGTGACCTCAGTGTGACCCATCTCGTAAAAATCCGGTGACCACAATACGCATGGATGTCCTTAAAATAAACTATTATCTGAATTTACATGTTAAACACGTGCTCAATTTCCATGCTTTTTGTTTATTTTTCGTCAATTGTTGACAAACAGGTGACAATCGTTAAACTTCGGCTTCAAAACACGAACTTTAATTACCTGCCATATTTTCACAACAACACTGACCGATTGAAAAAAAAATGACAATTATACGAAATTTACACGAAAAAAATGAAAAATTCGAGCACAGAAGACTAAGTTTATGATGTTTGTATGCATTGGTTCAAGAATTGGAAGAACATTATTTTTCACCGGTCACTCGTTTCTTATGACTTTAATGTTTATAAGAAGAATTTTTCGTTGGTTTACAAATAATGAAAGGACAAGGTTCACTTTAGGCCAAATATAGCATTGGAGTTCAACTTTATCAAATGGCCATTATCTATTTCAAAAGTCTTACTTTTAAAAAAAAATCTCTTTATGAGAGTAAATTATTGGCATCAAAATCACCACATTTTACCATGTATGTTTCAGTGAATGTGGCACCACGTGTTACTAAAAGCGAAGTCTCGGTGGGATTTGAACTCATTTGAGACATAAACTGCAATGCCATCTCAAGCCACACAGTCAGTCAGAAGAAAACCCCCAAAATATCCCCCAATTCATCGGTTGTAATTAAAAAATGAAATAATGAACTCGGCCTTTTGACTCGAGCAAATTTTGTTTAATCGATCAACTTCCATGAAAAGATATGCAAAACAAAGCTTTAAAGCAGATATAATACGCAAACAAGCGGTTGGTCGAAGTTTCTCTTCATCAGAACGACTATTTGATTTTCGAGAGTGGGGTGGGAGTGTAGGAGGATTTCAGAAATCAATATCCTGGCCTGGTAAGAGCCGAGAATAATATCCATGCGTAGCAACAGATGACACTGGTATGTCAATCCGTTTTAAATCCTGCCACTGGCCAGGATATCAAATTGTCCGCCGCAGTGACGTATCCAGAACTTTTCATAATGGGGTGGGGGGGGGGGGGGGATGCGGCGCTGACTACCTAAAAAAAGGGGTGGGGTTAGCTCCGGTCATGCTTAAGCGATTTCCTATATAAGCAACCAAATGTTTCCCTCAAATGGTGAAACCCGGGCCCAGCACCCTCACCCTTTGGATCCGCTTATGGGCCGTCAACTTCAGCATCTTATAGAGTTTTTTTTATAGTTTCTAGGTTTATTTTCCTTTTACCATACTCTTACAAGTAGAGGTACAGAACATGCATACTGATGTTACTATAACACTGGGTAACGTATTAAATAGATAACAGAAAGAAATTAAACTGAAGTTATAAACAACTTATTAAAACAAAATCTCAGAAGATGGAAAATGAGACCCCAAAGGTCCGTGTTTTGGAGTCATTTATTATGATGATCAGACTGTTTGCATATAAAAATGTGGATATTCAGTCCAGGTTTAACTCTTGATTATTACAGGAATTTTTACTGATGTCAGTATTTTCATTTGAACAAAAGTCTTCAAAATAATCAAATCAAAGTTGTTTCGTTTTGATACATCCAAAAATAATACATGAAATTTAGGTTTTCCAAATCCCTATGCATATCTTTTATTGAATGTAATTTTGTGGTGCTCTCTTTTGTTTGAAAAAACAGTTGGAGGGACAAATAAATAGCGTTGGTGGTTGTTAGCATGTGTGTTAAAAAATGAAAACTGCTGATCAGAGGGACTGAAAAATTAGATACATATACGTGCATATTCAATACCATTAATTTAATTAATTACCATCATCAACTTTATGACATCAAATGTTTGCTCTGCAGTCATATAACAACGGCTGGTCCTTTTAAACAAATGTTTTTAGATTTTGGCGTGGGTGGTTGTTAACATGTATTTTATGAAGAAATTAATGAATTTAGATTGCATGAATCTGCATCAAACGATATAATAATAATAAATTTTGTGTGAATCATATATTTTGTTATATCTCCTTCTAGCAGGGGCGAAAATGTTTTATATTCATTAATAATTTCTTTTGCTTAGTTAATATTACATAAAAAAAAAAGTAATAATCATTTTTATTTATGATTTCAAATTGTTGTCAGGAATCAAAAAGTAATTTTGTAAATTTTTTTTTTTACGAAATGTTATCACAAGCGCTGAGTAATTCTTGCGAGTTGACAATCGTTGCTTGAATTGGATTATCTGTAAAACAAACAGCTTTTTAGATTAGCACGTTTGAGTTAATGTCATCTAAGTTAGTAATCAAATAAGAAAGGTTCTTTCACAAAACTCAATTGTTTGACATTCTTCAGAAATAATAACTAATAATTATGTCACATCCGACAATTAAAAAACATATAAACCCTGAGGATATTTTCACACTAGAATATCATTTATCTAAAAATCAATAATTGTTCATTAAATAATCATTTGTAGTCTTAAAGTCTTGGAAATGTAATTAAGGCGCATCTTTGTCGGTAAAAAGAGCTCTGCCGTTCTTTAATCTAATTATAAATTAAGTTTTAAAGATAGGCCGTTATTTTAGCACTTGCTGACAAAACATTCATATTCCACATAGCAAAGGGTAATTTCTGTAAGTTAAAATTCATTTCAATTAATTAGCAAAACCATCTGAGACCAAATTTAAAAAAAAGAAGGTGGGTTTATTGTTTAAATATAGATGAGGAAGAAAGTCCCTTTAATACAACAAATTTTTATATATGTGAGACATTTGATTAAACATGCAATATGAAAATTAATATCATAACTGATATTAACATTAATTTGACATGCGATGCCCTGCACTTGCAAATAATGTAATAACTATTTCTTCGTTTAAAACTCCGCGTTAAATGAGACTAAAACGAACAAACAAACATAACATTATTAATGGCTCGGTAATAAGTTTTAATTTAAAAAATAGAATTACATAATTTAAACCATTTATAGTAAAAATAATATTTATATATAAATATCATTTATTTTGTAACGACAATTCCGCTAATATGATTGTCGCTATGAAAATGCCTGAAGGTTTTATAATTATACAAATTTATCATACTATCGCATGTAATTTCTTTTGTTTGTTTACTTACTTAAATATATTTAAATTATTATATAATTGTAGATTTTAAATAATGTCCAATATACCATTTGTTTATTTAAACAATCATCAGATGGTATAACGAAGAACCTGCGCATTGAAAGTCACTCAGCTATTACATTTTACTGATTTACTCATCTCATGTTCCCGAATCTCTTTATTTCAAAACCAATCAAAAACGTTGTTTCTATTTTATTATCATAATCTTCAATGTATCGATAATCATATTTTCTGACATGCGCAAATGAGATGCAGTAATCAGAAAAATAACTAGAGAAACTTTGTCATTTGTTTCTTACTTTTCTTAAAGAATGTCACGGCGTAAACAGACAAAGCCGAGACATATCGAAACGGAATCTGAAATTGCCTCCTTAATCCAGAATGGTAAGTTCATTGATAAAAAGGGAATACACACGAGAAAAGACGGAATACACAACTTGTTTCAAATGACAGGTGATCGGAGTGATTACATTTCATCCAGATTCCTTAGGGAGGTTTAAATTCAACTTGGGTCAATAATTTAATTTCATTTGGAAGCAAGCAGGCGAACGGTTATGTATTACATTTAGTTTTTCTTTATTTACAAATACTCCTTTATTGCGGCTTGTTTACCTATTTTAAAAAGTCCGCGAAATTTACACCCGACTTGGTCTTAGCACGTGGGGATTAACAGACTACATTCATCGAGAGCTCAGCGAACGGTAAAGTAGTATTTTGTTATTTCTTAATTAAAGGTGCTAAACTTAATTAATTGTGGCTAATGATTATTAGTATTATTACAATAATTATTTTAACAGGAGTGTATATATATACGGTTTTTATGCATAATTTATATTTGACAAGTGCGGCAGAAAAAAAATTACGGAGATTTTAGATTTAAAAAAACCTCTTTGAATCTTAAGATGACGGGACAATGTTTATTTAATATTTGATTGAAATATATTTCGTACTTTCACTTAATATTTACTATTGACTAGGCATGCTTAGGTAACTGTTATACATGGGAATGCATTAATCTCTTTATAGAATTATACAAATTTATAAAGCAATTGTTGATAAAAGGAATATTAATATTTATTGATACAGTGTCTCGTTTAATGTAGCATATACAAACATTTGATATTAGGTACAAATATTAAGATTTTCTTTTCATTTGATAAGAAATTAAGCAAATCATGCACAATTTTGCTTTTCATCTGTATTTGATATGAACGTCGTATTTATAATTACTTGAAAACCTAGACATAAAAAAGGAGTAAGTTTGCTGGTATTGAACCTGTATGAAAAAGTTACAATATTGATCTAGCTTAATACAGAACACCTGAAATATTAAAAACCTTTTGTAAAAGATTGCAAGATTTATGAAATAATAAAAAGATCGTCCCAGTGCTTAAATAAAATTTTGAGTCCTCTTTTCGTGGACTTAAGGATGAAGGAATCATGTTGAAAACAGGGTGAGAAGTATTAGAAATTTAAACAAATGGGTCCTTAAGATTATTATAAATCATAAACTAATTCATATCAATATCCGCTAGGTATGTAATATTTCTAAAGAAAACTAAGAAAATTTGATAACTTTGTATTGAAAGGGAAAATTGATAAGACTATTTAATGCCTCTTCTTAAGAAATTGTGGAGTTTTTCTCAGTGACGACACACTCATGGTTGCTACCTGGATCAAGGAAATTGCTATTTATTTCATTTAGTTATATATTTCATGTAGTAATTGACAATTTTCAGATAAGGGTGTAATTTACCCAAAGGGAAGCATGTCAAACAAGCAAATCCAACAAATTCTTTTTGATTATTTCTGTATCTACAGTTCTGAAAGGGGGGATAAAAAATGTGAGAAAAGGCCCTAAGGATCATGTTATCTATACAAAATAATTAGATATAATTATCATCTAGATGATATTTACTTTGTAATTGATCTCATACTTGTGAAATGTACAATGTACATGATCTTTAGAAATTGTCAATTTCATGAAATAAAATGAAATTGACAAATATTTATATTTTTATTGTTTGATTATTATCATATTTGCATTGAGCAGTGTTACATTGTTGCCAATTTTAATACAAAGATAACAATGTCATACATTTGTGTACACAATTATTCAAAAACATGAACATTGTCATTTATTTATTTACTATGTGTGCAAGAAAATTTAAATGATTGAATCTGAAATATTTTTTGGTAATTGGTAAGGTTGGAATAGGAGTCAATTGTTATTTTATACTTTTGATAATGGAAGTTGGATATTAACAAGTTTTCAAACCAATTTTGTTGAAATAGATGACAAGCTAAGATAGATATTGAGATGGGCAGTCAGATATGAAATGATAGATATGCGAAATTGACATTTTAGACAGAAAGAAACTATACAAACAGCTGTTTAGCTGATGATTTTCAGAAAAATTTTGACAGACTATTTAGCAACATTTGCTAAATTGGCAGTTCTGAGTTTGTTAAGAAAATCATAACAAAAATGTTGGCATCATGACTCAAACAAATAGATATTTTTTTTGTGTGCTGATATTATCTGCATTCTTAAAATAAAAATATTTGTTATTTTAAATCAGCTGTTATGGTTCAAAATAATAAATGTACAAATTGTAAAGATATCTTATGAAGATAAGTATGAAAATTTATTGAAATGATAAATGTCACTTTGACTTTCTTTGTTTTTTTAATCACATATTTGTTTAAAAGAAATGGGAAGAATGAAATTCAAAACATGCAGGGAAAAAAAGAATAAATACTTATGTCACAAATAATGATGCAATTATCATTTTTCATATCATCTTAGCGTAAATAAATAATTTTTCAAAAGTCAGATTCACCTGTCTTCGTTTCTTCAATGGATTTGAAATGTCTGGAAATCTAGTTAAATTTTAACTCCAATTAGGTTTTGTTCAATTTAAAATTGAAGTTTAATTTATTTAAAGTCTTAAAGTGCAGAATCATTGCCAAATGAATTTAGTGCTTCACAGACGACTAATGATTTCATTTCTATTGCATTTTGCAAACAAAGACACCAGCAACTGTTAACAGGGGGTTAATACAAAGTGTTTGGATTTAGAAAACATGAGATCATTATTGCCACATTGACCAAAAGTATCCCACACAGTATATACATGTATATGACTTTGGGGAAATAAAATTTTAGTTGCTATATTTTGAAATTCATCCTATAAAATCTTGGAATGATGTTTGATTTTTTTGAAGATGATACCAAGAAGTATAGACTTCATCCCATTAAATAAATATTTGAAGTTATATATGTGTTTGAAGGGAAAGAATTAAAGAGAGGACATTGTATAAAAGTTTACAAAGGAAGTGTTGTAATCTAAGATTAAAAGCATTACAAGGTTGATATCAAAACTTTAATGGAAAATTGCAATATCACATTTTTGACAAATTGAAACAAACTCCAATTAACAGCTCATGGAGCAAAAATTTTGGGCAAGGCATCCGTTTATGAAAATTTATGTAAACAAATCTTAAGATCACTAGGAACAAGCTGATGAAGAAGTCGACATTAATGTACATAATTTTATCTGCCAAAATATTTTGTCTTATGACATTCTGTATATGTTTATAAGTATCGGGACAACTAGTGATAAAAGTAGAAAGTTATCCAAGCAAGTACTGTTGATATTACCTATATCGTAATGGATACAAATTAGACAATTTGTATGTAGTTTGTAATACTATGATGTTTAAAAGAGTTTTTGATAGGGTTAATTTGTAAGTAAATAGAGAGTGTTTTCTTACTAAGTTTGCATGTATCACAGCTTAGGTAGCCACTTTAATAGAAAAATATAACTATTTGAAGTTTATATCTTAAAGGCCCAGTGTTTTAAGTATTAAAATAGAATATAAAAGGAGGTATTATAGCAAAACTATCTGAGTATTGATTGATTTCAAGTTGAGTAGCTTTTTTGTTGCACAGGTTTCTTTTAGTATTAATTTGTACTTGCTAAATTTATTACACCATTTCTTCATCACAAGTTGGGTTTTTTTTTCTTTCTTTTTTTGTGCAAAATCTTGGAAGTTAAGAAATTGTTTGAATGGCACTCAATTGAAACTGTCAAGTTTTGCATGGTGTTCCAAATCAACTTTGTCAGTAATTACTCAAATCTGAGATAAAAAGTACTTGATAATCTTAATTTGACAATTTATAAGTAAATTTTATAGGACTAAAGTGTGCTTTATAGTCTGAGAAAAACATTTTTTTGACAGGATATAAAACTGGAAATGTCAATGATTTTGATTCGTAATGACATATGGGGTGTGTATGTTGGTTCTTGTAGTTTTCAAACATTTTTTGTTTGAAGTTATGATACCTGTTGGTATTTTATACAATAACTAAAATACAATAACAAAAATACAATTAAGTCCATATTAGTAAAGTATAACTAATTCCCCTTTGAAATCATTTACTTTGAAGCAGCTGGAGTGATTTCCAGACAGAAATTAATAATTTGCTACTTTTTCATTGACAGGCCAGAGAAAAGGCATAAACTTTTGCAGGTATCCTTGTGTCTAGAAACAGGCTGATGGTCGCTGGGTAACTTATGTTTTTATAAGTTTTGATTTATGCTGACAATATTGATATTCACCAAAATAAAATAACTTTTGCATTTGGGTTAACATTTTAACTTTTGTTTGCTCATGAGTTATGTCTGAGCGATAAGATATGATGTTAAGTACATTTTCAATAGCATGGATTGAAAAAATTAATCAACTGAATTTGTCTGCATAATATTCATTTAAATGATTGATAGAGAAATTTAAAAACTTTGAAATTAACACTTTAATGGTTTGATTGTTATTGGATTTTGTTGGTTTTAACTTTTTTCACCACATTTAATTTATTGCTATTTGATAATTGTTTAAAATTTTGTTGGTTTGTTTAATATCTTCATTTGTATCAATGGCAATTTATCAGTTAACAAGATGCTAAATAGATAAACCATATTTAATGTAGATTTCAATTTTTTAATTAATTAAATGCTATTTATATATAATATAATATATCCTTATAAAAAGATACATGTACATATCTCAGATTACGTTTTTTTTTGTTGCGTAAATGGTTTAATATCAATTCTTTTTTCATTCATATTTTTAGATGTATTCATTCATTCTTTCTTTGTATAGCTCTTTTAATGCTCTTAACCATCTTTCTGTCTCAGCTTGATATATATCTGCTTAAATAGTTGCCAATGATTTTACATGAACAGTGTGTCTTAAAATGAGTAAACATTTTTACCTTGAAAATTGATTTAGCAGAATTAATTGTTTTAGAGACATTAACCACCTGCCATTTGGGTAGCCCCCCCTCCACCCCCCCCCCAAACACACTTGATATCTTTACACCCATGCAGGGCAAAAACAGTACCATTGTTGACTTACTAAGAAAATATTCGGAAACTGTTCTTCTTTGAACAATGACTTTATTTTATTCTTTTTATTGAAGCAACAATTTTATTTTTCTGTACAAGCTTTTTATTGAAGTTGATATTTCGGTTCATATATATATGTTACATTTCAAAAGCAAAATAATTAAAATATTTTTATTTATTTTATGTCAATTGTGGGGGCTACAGTAAAGAATTAATGGGAAGTGCTGACCTTTTCCTGCTCAATTATGTTTCATGATTCACTGAATGAAAGGAACCCATTCCCAAAAATCTGTTTTAAATGACATTGAACATGTTTAAAATCATCTGTGTGGCCACATTGACACACCTTCATGACAGACCACAGTGACCTATGTCCACCCTGGGTAAAATAATTAATGTCTCTTTAAAATATCATTTAAAATGATTCATATTTCTTGTTTAATGCCTTCACAGACAATAAACGACCAGTTAACATGGTTAAAATGTAGGTGTTATTTAAAAATTGGATATATAAAATGACCATGATTCATCAGTTTCAATAGAAAAGGATGGCCAAAAAATAATAAGGTTCAACAATTTCAATTTTGACATCTATTATCAATTTTTAAAGTCCAAATAATTGGGGGTTCATCAAGGAGCCATGCTTCAACATTATCTTTTTTTTGCATACATGACTGATTAAGATATTCATCCTCTTCCTCATGTTGAAGTTTAAAAATCTTGAATGAAAGCAGTTAATTTTGTTTGTTTAGCAAATTTTCAAGAATAAGATTATAATCTTCAATTTCAATTGTAAGTACATTACAAAGACAAAAGTATTCTAAAATCCTCTTATCCAGAATCAAAATTTACTGGATTTTAATTTTTCTTGAATAATAAAAGTGGTAATCTAAATTCCTTTGAAATACCAAATATTTATGTAAAACAAATTAAATGAGATATAAAATTTTTAATGTTTACCTTAGTTTAGGCCCCAGGGATAAAAAAGAATTATTACAACAGCATATAGGTGGTCATCTATAGAAATTGGCTGGACACAATGGTTTATGGTGGAATTAGCACACATCTATGACATCTTAAATTATTTCTCTGTAGGGATTCTGTCCATATTGCTTTTATATAAAAATGGTCATTAAAATGGACATGAGATATTTTGAATATAATAGCCAAAAACATCACCTTTGTCAAATTAGAGAATGGAAGACTTCCTGCTTAATTGTAAGAAACATAATTTATGCTCTGTACTGACATTGTGAAAAAAAATTGCATAATATTCTACACAATAAATTGAAAAGAAGAGAAATTATTGTGGGAGAAAATAACTGGGATTATAAATTAATGTTGGCATTGAAATCTGGACATTAAAAACTTGTCACAGTGGACAATGGTCAAATGTGTCATTTAAATAAATTAAAATTCCATTACAATGTTATCATACCCATCAAATAATAATTGCATCAAAGTTTGCTATTATTACAGGGATAAATTCTCAAATCAATTTAATTTTAAGATTTTCATGATAACTCTCTGTCTCAACCTCACAAGACGATATAACGGGTAACCCATCTGCAGGTGCTGTGCCCCTTTAAATGCATCCCCTAAGTCATTGACATAGGATCTTGTTCATTGGTTAGTTTGAATTTATCTAAAACTTTTTATTCAAATGATAATCTTTGATACATCCAATTTACACGGTGCTTTGGCCTTTGATAAGGGGAATTAACTCTTAAATTGTTTTTACTTTTTTTAAATATCTTTCAAAAATACTTTTAAAATTTGTCATATGGGATTAATTTAAGACGCATATTTTTGTATCTATGAAAACTTCAAGTACATTTTAGATATATTTTTGTAAAAGTTCAAACATTTCTGAAAGCTTGACATTTCAACAAAGACTATAATAATTTATATGGCAAGCGATTAAGTGGTGCACCTAGATGAAGGAGACAAATACCCACACCAGGAACCCTTTGTGGCCAACAATGGTGAGATTAATTTTGCAAAGCTTGAGATATGTATTATAGAAACATGAATGATATATATTGGTATATTTTAAGTATTGGCAATTTATTAGGAAAATGTAACTAGGAACGAAAGGGACGACCAGGTGAAAATATTGAATAGGTTTATCACTAATCGTCATAAATAAGTCGAGCAGAAGGATCGATGGCATTTTGAATATTTCTCCCTAAATGCTTTTGTCAACAGTTTCAATTAAATTATATATGTATGATATTGATGCAAGTTTATGAGTGGAAATATGCATGAACATGTTTCTTTCACCTCATATTTTAATGTCGCGAAGGAATAATGTGGTATATCAAACTAAAGGCAGTTAAATTGCTAATCGTTTCTTCAGTGCATGTTCATATATTATTCAACAGATTGAATTAAATATCACACGATTTAAACTTTAATATTCTAAATTACATAATGCAACAAAATTTAATCAAAATTTTATTAAACTTTGCAAATTGAGGCATGCAACAAATATCATAGAGGGATTAAAGATATTAGATATTTTCCATATACTATTAGATTCAAATTTAATATGAGTTATGAATTATTGAATCAGAAAGTAATTAAAAACAGTAACATGAAACTCAAATTTTATGGGAAAGTTGTGAAATGACATGTAGTTTACAACGAAATTCTTTTCTATATTAAAACAAACATTAAAATGTTTGTAATTACATTTTATTGATGTTTCTTTACAACATTTTAAAAATAAAGGTATGTCCTTTGGGTATAGGCTTTGTCAAGTAATTGCCAAAAGTTTACATTTCTTATTAATCATGATGTAACATACCAATTTTTATTTCAAATTATGTAAGGCGAAAGCTTTATTCTTGAATATCAGACCAGAGAAAAATTTTATTATTGGAAGATTATCTGGACTTTTTGTTTACCCAAGATATCTGATAATGACAAAAATGTTTCAATTGTCAGAAATAACTTGATCAGTGACAAGGTGACAATATCATTCAGAAATAGGAGAAAAAAGAACACAGGAATTTTGTCAATTTTTTGCCAGGTAAATTAATTCAGGTGTTTATTTGACAGGTAATTTATGTGTTTTTTGACAGGTTACACTTATTCTCTACATTTTACAAAATTCTGTGACTTTTATTTGAAGGGGAGATAACTCTGAAAACTAATTGAATAGTAATTGAATTAGAAAGATGAAATTCCTACATTTTCACTTCGTTATAAATAACTTATTTCTTACACTGTTCAAATTTGCTTTTGAAATTTCTAGTTGTTAATATACAGATATGTGCAAGCTTGAAGTTTTCATAAAAGAATGTTTGTTCTGAATGGAACTCAGTAGGCTTTATGCGAACTGTCCGTAGGGGAAATTACTCTATTTGAAAGCAATAGAAACAACAGCTATGTAAAATTGATTATTTGGAAACTTTTATGGGACAATAACTTTGTATTGTTTGTGCATCAATAAATGTGCATGAAATTTGAATTTTCAGCAAAATGACTCATTAAACAGCGATTATGAAATGTTTCTTTGATATCAAATTATGAATATAAATTGATCGATAACAGGCAAAATGAATTGGTAAGATTGATATGAAATTGCAACTTAAGGTGTATAACAATAAAATATTCAATATGGTACACTTGTTCAGACTTTTATTTGTAAATTTAGCTTACATAAACAGGCTTTATGGAGAAATTAAAATTTCATATTGTAACTTATAAACATCAAAGGGTGAGAGTTAATATAATGGCCTTAGAACTTATGCTTGATTTTCGCTAATCTAAACAAAATAAAACGATAAGTGTTAATATTTCACAATATCCACTGATATCTTACATATGTGCCATGTTTCACAGGAAGGACAATAACACTTTTTCATTTTCTTTGATTTTTGAGGAAGTAAACAATTAAAAGCTAGGGGGGAATGTTTGATTTCAGATTTCAAGGTTCTCATTTCTTTGATTTATGAATTTATTCTGACTTTAAAAATGTTTAATAGTTGAAGATTCACTTGACAAATTTTAAATAATTTGATCAGTTCTTTTTATGACATATTCTAACTCTTGTACATTTTATAAATTCGTTAGGCATTTATTGTTCTAATTGTTTAATTCCCAGGATCTTTGAAGAACAAGGTTCTGTAGATGAAACATTGGTAACAGGTTGCATTTGATGATGATGCATAAAATCGTATCGGAATCTTCCCACATCATAATAGGCATATATTTCATTGTTACAAGGCTATCAAAGTCATTACTAAAATTCCTTGCTTCCATATTAATTTCCTGAAATTATGTTTCAAAGACTGCCATAAAACAACGCAGATTCTTGGAGTAATTGTTGCAGTTCATCTCAATAGGATGATATTTAAAACAAAAATCTACCTCACAAGTAGCTTGTCATATCTTGCACATTATTAAATGCAGTACTTGTCATGATTCATTTAAAGGGACGGTTAAGTTATTCTGAGAGGCATATTTTTCTCAGGGTCCGAACATTGGTCCATGTACTTGTTGACTTCAAAAATGTCTTTTGGCTTGGAAGGAATTTTATTTGCACAGAATGCGCTGATGGGTAAATGTTCTGCCTTTTATTGACTTATTTTAGTTTTTTGTTCCTTTCATCTGTAGTATATATTAGTTAAGACTTATTGTTTGTTTTACATTTAATTTTCTAAGGCCATTTTTGTCAAAATATTGTAGTAAAGTTCTTGTCTGTACATTTAAATAAATCCTTAGTGCAGACTTCCCCATTGTCGAGTACTTTTAGACTTTGGTTTAGTTTATTGTATTAAAATTGTCATTTTTATTAACTTGTTTGTGTTATAAATTTCAAAAGTTCTAACAAATATAACCATACATTTGCAGTAAAATAGATTTTAGTCACACCTAAACTGATACAAGAAACCTCAGAACCCAGTGTGTGGTCTGACATTCATGTCATAATGTTCAAAACAATCAAATATAAGTATTTTAATTATTAACTTTAAATTTAAATGTGATTAACTCATAGATGATTATCTGATCTTGATAAATTTATGATTATGAGTCAAATCAGTCCCTGAGAGATTGTTAAAATAATGAATAATTCGCTGATGAATTTAACTTTGTGACCCCCAATTTGTGTAAAATATCAATTATCTAGCTTTTATTTGCTTTTGTGGATGTTGGAATTTTAAAAGGATTGTGCTGTTGGAATGTTTTTATATTGAACTATTGATTGATAACATCACAGCTTTTTTTCATTGAGAATTTCATTATTTTTCTGATATTTTGACCAGATTGTTTTTGTTCAAAGTTATTGACAAATCTGTCTCAAGTAGGCATCAAGTATCATTGTTGGAAATGGCCTGAATTAAAAAACGGAATTGTTCATGGCTAGTCTTTAATAGTTTTTTTCAAATCTTAGTGCAATACCATTTCATAATGTTGGTTTTTATTTAAAGATTTTTCTTATATGATTTTATTGTTAAGAATTTGATTAAAGGGAAATAACTTTCTAACAAAATAGGAGTATATTTTAAACAAAGAGTTATTTCCCTTTTTGAGCTTAATGTATCATTTTATCAAGTGATTTGTCAAAAGGGAGCACCACTCACAGTTAGAAAACATAAATTCTCAGCAGGAAATGATAGTTTAACTCTGGAAATAATCATGTTTAGTAATGATTATCTGTGATTCCTGCAGACTAAACTTATCATTATAATGGTTGAAAATTTGTCATAAATTGATGTTATAGGTGTGTGGTTAGTCTGGCTTATGAAGAGAATTCACACATGGTTTACATCATATCTTAATGTTTTTGACAATTATTTTCTCAATTTTCATCTTGAAGGCAATTATATATTCTTGATTTATCCAGAATATGTAAAATCTGAAGTATTTACTTACTGATGTATACCACTGCAACCACTTTTACCTTTATATCAGTACCGTTTTGACACAAATCATATATTATGTTGCATTTTAATCTTGCATCATATTTATATGAATTTTTAAACTATTTAATCATTTGAATCATGCATTTTGGTATTTATCAGTGCATAGGGTACATAAGAAATTAGTTAAAATTTTTAGTAAGTAAATTTATTAACTGATTAAAAGGTTTACGAAAAATCTTATCTAAAATTAAGGGGTAATAACTGTTTATCTACATGTATATTACATTTCGAACATAGTAGAAATTGTCAACAATCGTACAGTAGTACAGAGCTATCATAGTACTGTGGCATTTGTCAACATCAGGTGAATGATTTTACAAGTGATCAAAGAATCTCCCAGATAAACCATATTGATACCAATGATTATTTAGAGTCTATTTATCAGCTATCAATACCAATGGAATAGAAGGGTCGTACAAGCTCTTTGGTGTTATAGAAATCTAGACTGTTCAGCCATTATAGTTTATTGACAAGAGCTTTAACATTGTTGACCCCAAAGGGTAACCTGGTGTTTACCCCCACTTTACAAACATGTAGTAGGATCAAATTATTATATTTGTCAAACCAATTAAGATATGGAAGTGTGAAGCAAGTTGACAAATCAATTGACGATTTTTCCACTGCACAATGCATTGTACTATTTTGAGGATAGTTTTTAATCCTATTCAGTATTTTTTCAAAATTTTTGTTATGTTTTTTTTACATTTTTTTTTTTGAAAGTTGAGAAGGCAAAATTGCAGTGTTAAAAAGAAATATAAATAACTCCTAAATAACCTCCCATATCTTCCTTATGATTACATGTAACCTAAACAATTCTTGTTTTATTTGCACATTTATTATATTACATGAACAAAGTTTTCACAACTTTTTGTCGCCAAATGTTTATTGTATTATTGATGAAATGCAAAAACATGCTTCATGATATGAAAAATTAACATATAATCAATTCAAAAATCGGAAAAATGAAATAAAATACGTTGTTGAGACAAAACTGCTATGAATTCTGATGTAGATTTTACATTATATTCCATTATCTAAGATATTGAATTTTGCTATCAAAATGTTATTTTCTATTGACCTGTCAAAAAACATTTTCAATTTTATAATCTGAAGTTATATCTTTATCTCCAAAGATGCTATCAACTGTGCAGTAAGTGATATTTAATAGTAACGAAATAAAAAAAGACCACATTGACTGCTGCTATGACATGTAGGGTGGTAGTTCAACATATATTGTAAATGGTAGGACTTCCACCTACCTGAGGTCAAATTAAACAAAACAGTTATTGAAATAACAACAAAAATCATGTAAATTTATATCTGACCCTGAGATTTAGTTGTGATATAGATGTTACTATTTGTTCGTATGACACAATATGTAAGCTTTAATTACTGGCAGTGCATGAGACATTGCATTTCTTTTCTTTAAGTTTGACATGACACCTGTATATGGTCATGCAATATTTATATAGACCTTAAGGTAAAAAAAATAAGACAAGGGTTTTAGATTTAAATATTATGTGAGGGCTTTGACATCTGTATTAATGTCTCTAATTAAATAAACTGATAATAAGTTTACCCCAAATCCCAATAAAATAATAAAAGTGAGCCCTTTGATAAGGAGAGGTTGCTTTTAGAGATCTTTAAATAGACATCTGTATACTTGATTTACATATGTTAGTTTATCCACAAATTCCCCCCCCCCCCCCCCCCCCCCCCCCAAATGGATAGAAGGGAGCCCTTTAAAAAAGGGAGGACTTGCATTTGGGAATCTATAAAAAGGCATCTATTTGATACATTTTGTTTATATCTTATTACTGAAAACTTTTAAGATATATATACATGTATAACTTAATTTGAAGTTCTCAAACTAAGGAGGGTGTTTTATGTATTCTATGTTAAGCAGCAATTAATTATCTGATACAGTACAAAAGAACATCTATTTTGCTAACCTTGATTCATAATTCAAGTGAAAACGTACTAAAAGAAGATACAAATTTGTAATATAATATTTTTGACACTTTCAAAGGCACGTTTTGTGTTTCAATTTATCAAAAATTTGTTTTATTGTAAATTGTTGAAAAAAATAATATTTATTTTAAAAAATGATCTGATGATCTCAAATTATATTTTATTAGCTCTTCCTGCACCTGTAGAAAAGAATATGATCTCCTCTAATGTTAAGTATACCCAATCATAAAATATAAGTAAGAAATACTTTGACACTAAATTACAATGATATCATCATTAAAATATCCCATTTTATAAAACTTATATGAATATACAGTGTTAAATATAAAAGAATTTGAGGTAATAATTTATTGAAGGATTTTGGGTTTTTCAATTTCCATAAAAGCGGAACTTTTTGCAACTGCAGTTGTTTTGGAGGCAAAACCTAGGAGTTGGTTAGGATCGTCTTTCATGTTTAAATTAAGATCCTTCAATAATGATGATAGTTCAAATCATAGGGAACAAAAAAAGAGTACTTGATTGTAATATTATGCAGGAGAAAATTGAGATGCTATGCCAGGTGGTATTAACAAATTTCAGCAAATTTTTTTTCATGACACTTTTGCCCTATACTTAAATCTCTTCATATGCGGTAATTTATCCAAATTTTGATCAGAGGGAAAACTGCATCTAATCTCCTACTTCTGACAAAGTCAAGTTTCCATATTAAAATTTCAAATTTGCAATTAAAGGTAAATTTATTAGTTTTACATCTGGTGATGGTAAACCCACCCAGGACCAGATAACTGTAACAAATCAGATCCCTTTTAAAATAACATGAAAATGATATGAAAATAACCCATAATAAATAAAGAGAAAATAGATTAATCATGTATTTTGATACTGTATATAAAATTTTCTATAAGGCTGGTCATTTTCATTTTATAATCTGTGAGTCACATTTTGTACCTGGTCACAAAAACACCTGTCTAATATATACTTAGTTTTGAGGTGTATAATATTATGCATCAACAAGTATTATTTAGCATTTGAGGTGGTCCTGAGGTGTCTGACTTCACAAATTTATTGCATATTTATTCTTTTACACCCTTTTGTTATCCCCACTTACAAAGGGATTTGTTAGTTCATTGAAATGTCTTTTGATGTTTTACTCTGTTCTAACCAATTGCTATGCAAATTAAATTATGTATTTAATTTTCATTGAATGTAAGGGGATGTAACTCTTTCAGTTTTGATAAATATTAAAATTTGGAATGGTATTTGGTTACATATACAGTATGAAGGTGCAAATGACATCATGAACTTCATGCTTAAAAGGTTTTTCCCCTGAACCAAATTTTTTTTAAAGAAGGGTGAAAACTCAAAATTGAAATATTAAAACTCCATGAACAAATTTGGTTACATATAATACATTATAAGGGTGCAAATTACATCATGAACTTTATGCTTAAATTAGTTTTTTCTTAGATCCATGTTAGTTTGAAAAAGTACAAAAACCCGAAATCAAATGTTAAACTCCATGAACAAGAGTTTTTCTATTATATACCAAAGACAGGCCATATGGCATGTGGAAATCAATTGATCATTCTCTCTCATAACTTGACAAACTGTTCTTCATTTTTTCAACATCTAATAACAGCTTTCAGACTTGACAATGATAATCCTTTTGATTTTTTTTACATCATTGCCACATTAAGTGTGTTATAATTATGTCGAAGGCCTGCATGACAAGAGTGTATTAATATCGACTTTTTGAACTTATAATTATAATCACACACATTTTGTAATCAAAATTCAAATAATGAGTTCTGAGATTTCAAAAATCATATTCATTTGAATGTTTTATCACTCCCGGAAGATGAAATTTTCACAGATCATATCAAAAAGAGTCATCAGATGTCGGCAAACGTTGATGGTGTCTATGAGTTTTATATGGAATGAATTAAAACTTGCACATTTTCATCAATAAATGATAGAATCGTCAAGGCATATGGTCAAAAAGATTACAAATATTCAATATTTAAATTGTCAGTTCTCTAGTGTGTTGTTTGTAGTATTTTATGATATCTATGATCATAATTGAATCAAAACAATTTCAGAAGTATGTTTACAGGGTAGATGAACACGGAGATTAATATTGTACAAGGGTATTAATTTGAAAAATAATAATATTATGCTGAATAAATGAAAGATATTAAAGTGAAAATAAATATAGAAACGGTATTAAAATGTGCTTTAAATTTAGTCAAGTTTTATCGGAATTCCAATCTGGATTTATTTTCACTTTTAACAATTGAAATTACATTACATTAAACAGCTACATAAAGTGATTTTAAAACTTTGATATTTAGAAAAAAATCATAAAAGATTCAATGAAATTATAAGGATCATCTATTTTGATGCTGAAAATTGAAACTCAGCAAGAAAATTATGTCCAATTATTAGCCTGAACAAGATTAACAAGGCATATCATAGACAAGATACCTGTACCAATCATCCCATGACTAAAGTGTTACCATCTGCTTGTTTTTATACCAAACATTGTCTACCAGACATCTAACTTATTATGTGGTTTCACAGTTGATTTCAAATTTGTAAATTGGTCAGTATAATAACACTGTCAAAAATTTGATTTGTCATCTTTGGAGGTCTGTGGGGTCTTTCATTAGAGTAAGAAATAAAAGTACTTTTAACTTCGTTAGTACCCTGAAATCTTGTTTTTACAATAATGTACCAATTTCAGGTATCTAAACTTGAATTGCTGCTGATGGTCATATAAATGAGAAGAGACCTTAATAGTTTAATATTAATATATAACATTATTGATAATCATTTCATATTCATATAGCACTGTATTATTATTTATGAATAGTGGTTGAATTCTTAATTTTCAGAAAGAAAAAAAGGTGAAAGCCATACTTTGTACTGCAAGGAGTACAGGCATAATTGGATATAATAAACTGTAAATTTTAACAATATATTTTATTGTATTTTTCAGGTTCTGAGCTTCCAGCCCTATCCCCTCCCTCTCCTGTCCGTGTTGATGCCCATGTATGTGGAAAGTGTCGTGAAGAATTCCTTGAACTTCCCGACTTTATAGAACATAAACAACAGTGTTTGAAAAACAAGCCTTGTGTATTTTTTGACGCTAGTGAAAGTGAAGACTTTTCCGATAGTGGACTTGACTCAAACTGTAAAGAATCAAACTTAGACAATAGTCAAACATTTCTTCCTGACCCAGGATCTGACGGAGAAGGAAACATGGAACATTTTGAGGAAGAAGAGGAGAACAATGAAATTGGTGATGATTTTGTAAATGACAATGTTGATGATGAAATTGAAAATAATGTGGTGATGAATGATGAAGATGATATATCAGATCATAGTGACAATGAAGAGGAAGATGACGATGAACATAAAGATCATAATCAAAATGTTGATTATTCCAAAAAAGTCAGACATGAGGCTGATATGAATGCCACATTGTCACAGTTAATGTTTCCATTCGGACCAGGATTCCCAAACATGGATTCAAATGTGACTTTAGAACCATTGTTGGCCACCAAAGCCGCAGTGGCACAGTTTGCAGAAAATAACAATTTGCCACCGAACGATATTGCTGTTCTTCATAGTACATTGTACAGTCTGCAACAACAACAGATTTTACAATTACAACTGATACAACAGTTACAGACACAGCTGATGATGGGAATACCACCCACTAATCTACCCATGGGGCATTTCCCATTCCCTATGGGCTTACCCATGCTGCCATCAAGAGAAGACTTGAATGAGGATGATGAAGACAGTGATGATTTAGAAAGTGAAAAAGGTATGCAGATTGATTAGAAATGAAAATTAAATTGTTAATATAGCTATTTTATACCTAAATAATTACAGCATTTGGGCAAGTTTGGTCAAAAGATAATATGGTGGCGTTAGTTAACATCTAGGTTTCAGCGGTAATAATCTTTAAGGTTTTCCATTTATAAGTTTTTAAAATGTCAGTTTACTCATAGATGTTGAAGTCACCTACAAGGTATAGAAAAAAAGAATGTAGTCAATTTTAACCCTCGCTTTAAAAATGTATAACTGGAAATTTATAAATTACTAAAAATTACTACTGACACAATGGACATCAGTTAGCAAGTTGATTCCAAAATTGATCAGAATTTCACAATAAGATTATTTTTCACCGAAAGTTTATCTAAATTTTTACATAATTTTCATGTTTCAATATTTATACAAATTTAATCAAAGGTGAAGATGAGAAACCATTAGAAAAGACAGGTGAATCTAGAAGTGCTTGTACAACACCTTCACAACCCCCTCCTGCTGTATCCATGGCAGCATCAACAGAAACAAGTCTGCCATCTTCTTTGCCATTGCCAGGAAGTAATTCAACATCATCCAATGGTCCACCATCAGAATTTGCCAAACTTACAAAATGTACGTACTTCTATATAATATTTTACACTACTGATTAATGGCAAGATTTGCCATGCCTTGCATGGATTTATAATCTTTATTGCATGATTTTTGGTCCAAATTTAAAAAAACAACCTAATCCATGTAATCCCAAAATGTATGGAAGACCTACACAAAAGGCAGGTGAAAAGGGAAGTGTTTATCTCTGTACTTAAGATCCCACAGAACCCAACGAGGCAGTACTGTCTCTATAACATGTAAGACATTTTCAAGTTGGTAATAAATTAGATTTTAACCACTTTTGAAAAAAATAACAAATGTGTGATTTTGTTGCTTTTGTTACGGCTGTGGGTGGTCATCAACATTAATTGTGAAAAGTTTGGTTAATCCAATTGTTAAATAATCCAACAATTCATGTGAAAATGATACCAAAATAAAGGTATAATTTTGTAATACATATAAAGATGATATTTATGCAGATTAAGGTGTACTCTACCAGGCATCTATTGTACACCTGGTTTCACCTATAATTTGTCTGTCATAAAATATGATTTATGCATGAGGTGACAAGTAAATGGCAGTATTTTGTGTAACTATATGATTAAATATAATTGACGAGTAATAAAATTATATCCTTTCTTTTTTCTTACTTCATGGCAAGATGGGACAGGATTCAATTTAAAGTATCATACATAACCTATAAAAAAAAATTGTTTAAAAAATTCTTTTCTGGCTAAATCATGTTCTTAAGTGTCCCAATAGACCAAGTTTGTTTAATGGAACTGTTTTTGATTACTACATAGAATATCCTAAAAAAGGGGGGTAGAGGATACAATGGTACAACAATCACAAGTTATATGATTTTTGTAGATTTTTAAAAGTCCTATAAACTAAACCTTAGTTATATTCTGCTGTAGGTTTTACAACTGATTAGTAACAGATTTGATGATATCACAGTTTGTTTTACGGTTTAGAGTATTGAAGCATGCACTAATCAAAGAAGTGTTTATATGAATCTTTAAAAAACAATAAATTCATGTCTCACAATCGAACAGATCTATTCAAAAGTTAGAACTTTAGAAAAAAAATTATAATTTTAGTTACTGTCGTAGCATTCAACCAACATTTCTTGCTATCAGGTTTTCAAGATGTTTTGGAAACTTTTAGTGTTGAAATGTCTGTTTGGCTGTTATTCAATGAACTATTTAACAAGACTATTCTGATATTTTCCAAAGGTGTAAAAAAAGAGATGTGTGGGGTTCACACCTATGTGACAGCAACCCTACTTCACAAGTAAAGGATATATATAAATCTGAAGACACACAGATATATTTATTCTAAGTAATCTCCTTTGGGATCCATTAAATGTTAAAAAAATGAAAAAAAAGTTTGATTTAGTTGACTCCTTTTTTAAACTGCGTAGGGACTATTTTAAAGGTTAAGATCATTAATTGCCAGTAATTAGTATTAAAGTTTAATTATAACAGAAAATGTATACTGTCTATTTTTGGTTCAATTTACAATTTATGAAATATTGATTTATGCATATCAATATTTATCTGTAATTATATATTGATAACAGAAGATCGCAACTCTTCTGGGAGTTTTATTACCGCCAGACAACTTTTAAAAGCCAAGTTTGTGATAGAATTTAACTCAATACCACAAATCTGATAAAATATTTGTTTTTTAATGGAAATGTACAGTAAAAATGGATTATGCTTAATTTGAAGTATTCAACCCCATGAATTTATTAGAAATCTTGATACATGTATACCGTACTCTTTTTTTGTGAATTACCTGTTTTTAGTGGCACAAATTTAGTGTTAGAAAAATACAAATTTCCTCTCAATTTTCATGGAAAAGGATGATTTTTTTTTTAAGTTTCAAAAAATTAAATATCTCTTTGATTGAATTATTGTTTTTGCTTTTAGAAAGATTGGATTTCAATTTCTGAGACTAATGGTTTTTTTCCAAATTAAAAATAAGGGCTTTTTCCTGGTAATAAAAGTAGAGACATATGCATCCAGAAATATATTTTTAATGGTTATATAATACAAAATCATAAAATCAAAATGATCTATTTCGCAAGAGCAGAAATAATTGACAATAAATTTTAACTGTATTCATAGAAAGTCATATTTAGTTTGTTTTTTCAGTTTGTTACCATGGATTTTGTAATTCAAGTTTGATATGATCAAGAAAATATGCAATTATAAGTCTTTTTATTATACATGTTATATTTTATAGCTGTAGCAGATATCCATAATTTTATAAAATGAGAAACTAACAACTGCAAAAAAACGATAATGAAATTAATAAGAAAATTTTGTGACTTGATTCTTGACATTTTTCTTTAATTGATTTGTTTGAATACAAATTTTTCTTTGCATTTGATAATTAGAAGGCAAATCAAAAGATCGTCAGAAAAATACTATGTTAATCATTCAAAATTCTCTTTCTTGTTTTTGTTTATTTATAAAAACAAGTTAATAATCTAATACATAATAACAAATAACACAAGGACCATTTGCCATAAAAGTGGAAAACATCACTCAAAGTATATTACCTTTCATTTTTCATGATGCAAGTTCTCTCATATTTTTGTGATTTATTTGATAATTACAGAATGATACATTTTCTTTTTATTAATCCGATATGGACATTAATTTTCCACGATGACTTGATCAAAGGTTTATATCTTTTTTGCATTGTGTGTTACCCTATTGTTACGTTGCAGTATTTTTATATAAACATATTACGTATCATAAGATATAAGATGTAACACTCCATGATAAAAGTGAAAGTTACAGAAAAAAATGACAAATTACAGTATTTTTTTCTTGTGATATTGATTATAGAGTACTTCATACTCATCAAAGTTTATTGACACAGTATTGTAATCAATTAATGAAGATAAAATATGATAGATTGTAAGTATAGACAAGGGATTGTTCTCTAGATCCAAAAGAAATTTCAATGCACCATTAGTTTGGGATCCATCAGATTAAAAAATATTGACACAAAATTCCCATATTTGCCTTTAATCAAAAGATCTGTTCAGAATGAATTGTTTTAATGTCTTTTTTTGGAAAAAAATCTGACGAATGACTGCATGATGAATTAATAAAACAAAATTGTCATTTCAAATATTGAAATTTTGTTCCGATACATGCTGAATTATACTGTCTGGTGATGTTAAGCAAACAAATTGTGTCTGAAAGTACCAGCCTAGGTGAAAGTATATTGCTATGCCTGGACTGTCCAGTACTGAGGATAACAGAACGTCTTTTATCAAGACTAAAGTCTTTACGCCACAGACATTCAATATGAATATTTCTTGTGTCCTCTTGGCGTTATAGTGGTATATTGCATGACTGAAGTTATTTCAATTTTATGGCAATGATAGGACTGTCCAAAAAAGGCTGAGTTTTTTTCCTACACAATTCCATCAGCAATTGGTGCTATCCAACAATACCTCATTTTAACATCCAATACAAGAATCATTTATATGAGCTGCCAGAATCCAGAACAAAAATTATGCTTTAAATTAAGTTATCTCCCCTTTATGTGACATGTACTAAAATCAACTGAAGAATATCAGTTTGATTTAATAATCAAGAAATTGAAAGATTCATAATGATATTGGTAGATACTAAAACCCAGACAATTTGATTATGGCGGGAAGTCCTTATAAATGATGGAATTAGCACTAAAAAATAGACCTAAATTTAATTGGATATTTATATTTCTTCCAAAACAAACAATAGAATAAAATTTCAGAAAATGAACTGTGTTGTTAAGAGATGGAACTAACAAGAAAATTCAATTTTATAAAATTTTGAGCAAAACATTTTTTCACAATGATTTATCAAAACATGACTGTAATCAGAAAAAGGTTTGATTGTGAAGCTATGAACATTCCAATATTCTGTAGATTAACTCAACAATTGATGCAGGTTGGAATTTTTACCACTATTATGTGAACAATCAACCCTACTCAGACATGCTAGAATCAATATGATGATATCAAATATATATTTCAATCAAATCAGTAGGGTCAAAAGAGGCAGAATGAAGATCCCATTATAATGTGTTAGGAGTTAACCAAAGAATCACACTAACACGATTATATCATAGACTAGGCATCAGGAAAAACACAAAAATTGGCGATGATATGTATTGACATCGGAGTGCATAATAACATAACAATTTTATTTGCAAGGCGCTAGGGTCATGACAATCAATTTTGTATCAAACAGGATTCCGTGAAAGTCACGATGAAAATTGATTTATTAAATTTGAAATGATCTATTACCAGTGGCGATACATTTCAACAACATTCATATTTTCATCAATAAAGCCGTAATCTGACGTTTGAAAGACACGACTAAATATGATTTTCTTTTCCCAACAGACCAAGTAATATTGGCAAAGTTACTGCACTTCTTGCCGACTTTGACAGGTCAGAGATGATTTATGGAAAATACATCCGATTTATGAAATTACTGTCACCGATTCGTATACCAATAATCCATGTTTTAGCTTTACAGTGCTTTGCTAACAGAATTAATGGTCTTGTTAGTGAGGTATCGAAGCACATCTTGTATATTGGTCCATTGTCCCCTACGCAATATACCATACAATAAAACAATTGTTACTTTTATGGAACTTGACAATGAGATATAAAACTAAAGTGCTTTAAGGAAATTTAGGAAAATAATTTCTGATTTTTTCTACATCCTTGTAATAAAAAAATAAGATCATCCTTTTTCATGCTTTAACTTTCGGAGATTCAAAATCATATAAGTGAAAAACTATGAATAAATACATCTTATTTCATTATAAAAGTTATAAAATTTAAGGGACTTTTGAATCCACACGGGAATGAGCTAAATAGATCCCCATGTTCAAGGGAAAGGAGAAAATTTGAAGTATTTTGTTACTTTTAATGAAATTAAGTTTAGGTATGACAATAGAACGTCAAATACCATGTGGTTTAAAAGTACAAGTGGTTTTCAAGCAGAAGGTTTTAAGTATTTTGTTGAAAAAAATTGTAAATTAGCATATACCTGTTAAAATTATTAAAACCAGATTTAATATTAAAATTTCAACAAAAAACTCTTTAATGGATAAAATTAAGATGAGATACAGGATACTTTAATGTTATGTGGAAAATGACAGCTTTAGAAAGTTGTCCTATCAGAAAATCTGACAAGAGACGAATAAAGGGATCATACTGTCAGAATCATCTACGATTTAAACCATTGAAACTGCTAAGTGAAGGTCAGATTGAAGCGTGACGGAGCTCACCTCTCTAGTCAATTTGTCAGTAGGGTTTTATACAAAATCACAACCTTAAAATCTGTATTGGTTGGTAATAGCATAATGAATCATATAACGATAGCCTGTGAGTTCACAATATTGTCATTTTCTGCTCGATGGGTCAGAGATTATGAAAAATTACCCTCGACAATTAAGAACAGTAACTCACTTGTTCAGAGATAAAGATTTGATATTGATAAACTGAAATTAGAATATAATCCTCTGGTTTGACAAATACAAGGTTAGATATCATTTTTCGTGATTATTTTTTTTTTACGCCCGTTTATGAAAATCATACTTTAGTCTTGTTTACGGCAATTTTGTATCAACAAATGGATATTTTAAAGTATTGCTAAATTTATTTATTTTTTATTTTCTCTTAATTTGGCAATATGTTTCAAAAGTGAATTTGTTTAATCATTTTTGTGTTGTTGGTTGGCTGTATTAATCACAAATCTCAAATCTCTTTATCTTCATATAACTAGATTAATATTTCAAATGGCATTGAAGATTTATTAACACTCATTCAAAACCTTAGTATGCAAGACTAAAAATCTTGTGCTAAAAATCCCCCATGTAGATTTTGAGAAGTCGGTATGGATCATGCTATTCGTCTGAAGCTCCTTGTTCCAAGTATGCACACGTTTTATACCTCAAATTTAAGTAAATAGTCAATTTTTTTTTAAATGTTCTTACTGGTGAATTGATCGAGTAGAAAATTTGCCCTGTCTCTTACAAACCAGAATAATATTACTATCAAGGTCGATAAAGAATTGTTTTTTTATGGATAGATATTGAATGCACAGATCAGATTTACCTCCATGTCAAAATTTCAAAATGGCATGTCATAACGATAATTAATCCATCACTTAATTAATCTAGTTATGACAAGAAACCTAAACATGGGTGGTAGTCACCCGTTTATTTATAAAAAAAAATATCGTGACATGTAGATCATAAGCTTGATATTTTTGATGTGTCACATTTTATGAATATATATTTCTTATCAAATTTTATAGAATATTTAAATAAAAATACTTCATTTTTTCAAAGTTCCTGACACGGCAAGGGCATTTCGGTCCTTGTTTTATGTTTGTTTAGAGGTTGGGTTATTGATTACTCAACTGATTAATTTTTTCTTTTAAATATTGCATAATCAGATATTTTTTAAAAGGATAATCTTTAAACTATCAATGCCACCTTTTTAAACATTTTTAGATTTAAATTTAAATCATTTAATCAGTTAAATTAATCATAAAGCTTAACAAGACAAGTGAAATTGTTTGCACTAAACTGCAAGTGCGTTTAATTAAAAGCAGAATTCTAGTTATCTATCATAGTGTTGTTAAGTAAAGTCCCACTTTTTAACCATTTTTCTGTGATTGGAAACAAAAATCCTTAGCAACGAATAGAGAGGTGGCACTGAAAACTTGTGGATTATGTCCCCTTATTTTTTTTAAAATTAAAAAAATAGAGTTACTTCCCTTTCCTAATTCTCGGAATTCAAAGAGTTTGATGATGTAATTAAGTTTGTTATGTAATTAGCAATTGTGATCCAATTCATTTACATTTAAAATCAACAAAATGATTAATTTTGAGCAGGTTTTGAGTAATGATCTGTTGTATATGTAGACTTTGTCTAAATTGTATAGATAAATGTCTTGTCTTATATATTTACTTTCAATTCTGATGTTTGATTTTCAAACCATATGCAAGAAATTAACTTTGATATGTGGCATTTTCTGTTTATAAAAGAAAATATGTTTTTCTTAAAATGATGTATATACATAATCTGGTGAAAGCGTGCATTCTGGAATAATTTTGGCTGACGGTATATTATTTTTTGAAGTGGAAAAGTTTGATAATTTGCAGAGATGCATAACTAAATTAAACACTTTTGAGATTTTTTGGGATTACTCCAGAAGAATGAAATGTGTGCCGGATGTTAAGTTCTGAACCTGATTATTTGTAAAAGACAATTTGCCCCAACCCACACAGCTAGCCTCATCAAAATCTAATTATCACCCAGTAGATGAAATAATTGCTTATCAATCTGAAAAATTATTTTATAAATGGTTCATACTTAACACACCTTGATTCTCTTTCTTGTCAATTTTATCATTCTTTTTGACATTAACATTTATACTCTACTGAAACATCACAGTTTTAATATTGGCTTTGATTTATAAAAATATCACCACTCTGTTGATTCAACAAGTTGCTGTTTGAATAAATTTCAAAGGAGGATTTTCTCTGTAAAACAATACAAAAAAACATAACAACCCTTCAAGTGCCTCTGATGTGATTTTCTTTCTTTTAGACTTCAAAAAACAATAATATTTGCAGGTGCATGAAATTTTTTATATCATACAAATATATTAAAAATATAACATGTGCAGAGAATTATTGATGTTAAAAGAGGTGCATTAACTGTCAATCATTTTAAGGCCACCCACTGAATAACAGTATCCTTGTTAGCAGTATAAAATCATTTCTGACAATTTCTGCAATATTTGAAATAGCAATTGTTTTAACACCTGATTATGAATTTTGGTGTAAATGTGTTAGGGAAATTGAAAAATTAGAGATATTGTATTCATTGTACATGTACTATGGCCCAATCTTACAAACCCAATGAATTCAATCCTTGCATGAGACGCCAAGGTTCGACAGACACCAGATACCAATAGTACCAAATTGTGATAGCACTCACTGGACCCTCAGTCTTACTTACTAACAGAGTCAAAGTATTTAAACACAAAGATACTAAAATTAGCCCGAGTGGTCTTTTTGATATATATAAAAAAAGAAAATTATATTCAATAGAATACAGATTAATTCAAATAAACTTTCCCATTCATTTCTTTCCATAAAAGGACAGTTAAATATAGTTAATCTTTAGATATGAAAATTCAAGTCAATAAATCATATATCATATTATATAACATCAAGGATGTTTGAATTACATGCTAAAACTTTTTGTATCTTAGCAAAAAATCCTCTCTGTTGGTATACTGCATACAATCATTAATCTTTTAAAAAGGTTTAGTGGTCAAGGGTCATTTCATTAAAAATCATATATGGCAGATATTAACATTTAAGTACATATCAGCCCATAAATCATAAGACAATTTTCTCATAAACTGACAAAAAATATTTGATATTTCTTTAAGATGACAAATTGTCATAAAGAATTGTATGGAAGATGTTGATAATATTGTAAAATTTATTACCAAAAGTCCTAGCTAAAGACTTAACAAAACAATTCAAACGTTATAAATTAATATTTATTGATAATAATTTATTAGAAATCTGAAGTTTAGATACTTGAATATTAAATATTTTAGTCAACATCTATATGTTGTGCATCTATTTTTTCACTTCGTCATAACTTTGAAGGCATTTTGATGTATTTTATTTTTGCTGGTTATATTTCATTAAGTTGAAAAGCCAAAAAACAAAATGATATTGAAATAAATGATTAAATTTGTTATAAGATATGAAAATTAAAAGATCAAAAGGACAGAAATAATAAAGAGATATTTTGTAATGTTACATCAATGGTAGGATACTAAAGTCTAAAGATTAATTTAAACAAGATTAAAGTACAACAAAATATGTTTATTCATTTTATGACAAATATAATATTTTTCCAGGATGAGATGCCATTAAATACTTTCAACAAAGAATTTTTGATTAAGATTTAATGAAACACCACTGAATTAAGAGATCAAAGGTCCACCTCACATTTCAATAAATTCATGGTTAATTAAAATAACATAGAAAAGGGGACTATTATAAGTCCTTGACGTGCATGTTCTTTTAACATTTGTCAAATTTGTGATAAATGATCTGGTCATCTCAGTACCCTGTTCTTCTTTCTATCTTATGAGCAATCTCTGTAACAGATTTGGCCTCTTGATCCCTATGGACCCTGGCACCTTTATCTTCAGCCTTACATTTCAGAAAAAGTTAAAATAGATATGTTTTAGATTAAAACACATTTCTTTTATCATTGTCACCTAATATCAATATTATGATTGAATTATAAAGGCATTCATTCAAAATGCCATAAATTTGGATTGAATTTCAAATGTGGTGGGATCTACCTAAAACCTAGGTCATGGATCTAAACAGTTTGCACCCAAAATACCTACATCCATCAATAATATTAATAATACAGTGTCAATATTTATCATACAAATAATAATTAAATGGTAAAATGATATAAAGATATCTCAATTTAAAAACTCCCATTGAGGAAACCCAGTTCAAACAGAATTTGAAATCTTTGTTAAAATCATGCCCATGTACTTGGAAGAGATTTATTAAATTTGATATAGAATTTCTTGTTCTGACATTTAGCTAGTTTATCATAGATGGATGGCAGATATTTAGCTTACTGCTGTGGCAATTTGTCATATTTCACAACCTTACAATAAACCATAGTAAATCAGGAGGCTCAAGATGCAACCCTAAATGAATGCTGTAAATAGGATTTTTAATCACATATTCTTGGGAAAGGTTATTTCCCCTTATGAATCACAGCTGACTATGATTAAATTATGGAGAAGGAAGGAAATCAAGGACAGGAATTGTGATGCAAGAATGGGTATACAATTTGTATCCCCTATTTTACTATCAATTTACATCTTTGTTTCTGGTTTTCTACAGAAGAGCTCTCCAACTAGTCAGTCCAAAAGGTGGCAATATTGACTTCTGCCTGTCCAATTAATGAAACAAATGTTTTTGGTAAACTTCATCAATGGTAATTCATTGCAAGTTTTCCCTTACTAAGACTCATTAATTAATTTTTAGATAAAGTGTCCACTTGCACTTTCTAACTCATTTCTCAAAATAAAAACTTAACTCTTTTAATTATTTTGAGCGCTTTTGTGCCTCATAAAATAACTGAGGAAAAATGACATAGTTAGAACATCATGTCTTCAATTTGTAGCTCATCTGTTCCCCAGAGTCAGTTAGACAGATTCTGTGAAGAAGATTAAATGTGAATTAAATATAATAATTCACCAGAGTAGAAATGACAACACTGCTGATTCTAATAAAATTCAGGCTGGAAATTTGAAAAATATGATCTTTTTTATCAGACATTTTTGACAGAATTATATTCCTCCCTCCTGCTAAACAGCTGCACTTCAATTTTCATAGATATATAGTTTTTGGAAAATGGCCATTTTAAACAAACACATGGATGAATTCACTTTTATAACTTTCTTTTACTAAAATTATTATTTTAGAAATGGCAATAACTCTGACAGTGGCACATTCCTGCCAGCCTGATCCATTTGTCATTTCTACAATACTGATGGGCTCCCACAATACGATAAAAGATGAAAATTAGCTGAGATTTTTTATTTCATTTTTTTGGCAGTTGGAACACGTACATCATGATTCTAGTTAACAATCTGCTAAACATTCATAAAACTGTTGATATGATAGAACATGTGGGAACAATCATACACATTTTGTTTAAATATATATTTTCCTTTGATTTTTATAGAAAAGGTTGTCTTTAAAAAGAGATGGAAAACATCTGTAGGAGCAAAAAAATCAAATATGATATCTGGCATGATTTAATGTTGTATTAAAAGAAATCATGTGAGATTTATTTCCTTTGCTCAAAATATTTGAAAAAAATGGTTTCTTGTGCTTTTAACAAATTCTTGGTTTCTGTGTTTGCATTTCCAAACAGGTGTAAATAATTCGCACATAACTTAAATCGTGCAATGTTTTTTGAAAATTTACCTTGATAGGGTTGTTAACATTTTCTGACCGCTGTATCATGAGACAATGGGCCATTGAAACATAACATTGGTGCAGAAAAAAGTTCTTGGTCTTTAGGATGAGGGCAAAAAAATATAATTTTAGGCAACTTTCTTTGCAAATTAAGGCACCCTTTAAATTGGCCCACTGAAAGTTTTGCCTTTGTTGCTATTGGTAGTAGAGCTATGCTTTGAGGACAGCCATAATGTTATAGCTAGACATTATACCCATTGATGTGTGTAATATTGAGTGGACTTCAAATTGTTGATTGTTAAATTAGATTGTCATTTTATTCATCTAAAAGCACAATGTTCAGTTGGTGAATGCAAATTATCTCTGTCCTTTCAGCAGTTCTAACAAAATTGAATGGCAGTTGTTTTAAATGTTCCCAAAAGGGATTGGATCCACCACATAAGTTGCCTCATTGTGGGAGATAGTTATTAGAAAGCAAATTATTTTGAACCCTTTCCAAGAAATTTCTGTGAAGAGTCAAACTTGTTATTGTTAGTGATGATAGGAAGTTTTCAGAGGGTAAAAAAAAAGAAATAATTATGCTTTTGATATATCTAAAATATGATTGAAATGATAAAAAAATGTGGAGATTAAAGATGCATAAAATCTTTTATTTAGGTTGATGATATACAAATGATGTATCTACAGATTATATTGATACACAATGCATTATTTTACTGAGAACAAAAATCTTTTACAAAGATTACCGATTTTCTGCTTTCTACAAGCCTAATTCTTGTCATTAGTAGCAAAAATTCAGAAACCATTTTATTTATTATGAACTAGAAGCCTATAGTACATTCCATTGATTTTGACTTTTTGTGTTTCAGTGGTAGAGAGGTCCCAGTATGTTAGTGAGGATCCTTTCTTTAGACACAAATGTCGACTTTGTCATAAAGTGTTTGGCAGTGACAGTGCATTACAGATACATATACGTTCTCACACTGGTAAGGAGTCATTTTTGAAGTTTCCTTAATGCACTTTGGCAAAAAATAAACTTAAATAGTTCAAATTTAGTAGCACTTGAAGTAATAGTAGTGATTTTTGTAGTTCTGTCTGGTAAATATCTCTAACAATGGTCCATTGTTCTGCTGCTGTTGAGAGAATCTTAGGGCTCAAAACTATGTTTGTTTTTCTACTCTGCTGAAAGTAAAATGGAATACACATTTCAAATAAAAAGCTACACCAGGGATGGGGGCACAAATAGTGCAAGTTAGAATGGACACATTTGATTTCATGCATGGTATTAAACAAATATACAAATTGTTAGGTATAATCCAGATTCATTTAAGCATTCTTTTTTCTGGGAGAGTATGAAAAAAGTCTAGTTAGGCAGTTAACAAGTCAAGTACAGTAACTCTGGAATGACTAATCACAAAAAATTTATAAATACATAAAGAGATTTCTTTAATTAGTTGTGACAATTTATAAAAGTCTACTTTCATTAACCTGAGTCTTCATGAAACCAAAAATTGGATACACAAAGTAAGGATCCATAAGTCATACCATGTGGAGGATTGAGTAGTACTACATCAAAACTATTCGGTCATAAGTCACAGATCATGAGTATAATTTAATGTGACTGTTAGTTGAAAATCTGGTCTTAATTCAATCATGGTGATTAAAGTTACAATTTATTTTGGACTTCATAAGTTAAATCTTAGTCAATGAAGATGGGACCAAGCTTTAATTCAGATAGAATGTCAGTCTGCAAATGCTATGAAAGTGATTCTTTGGATGTTTATTGTAACAGTTTTATAATCAGTTGTCAATACACAGTCATATATCAAATGAAAGAAGAATCCAGTAATTAATAGGAAAATAAAAAGTTATTAAACTATTACATATACCAGTCATCTCCTTACAGATGGCCTCCCAGTCCTCTGGGCTTTTGGACATAAGTTTTGGCAATATTTCATACTCAAATTGCTTTTTGATATTAATTTATTAACGAGTTTTGCCAATAGGCTTGAGATGAAATATTCTATTTTTCTGCAACTTTGCACTGTAAATGATGTTAGTCATAAATAGATGACGGGGATGTGAGGAAAATACGCATTATAAAGGATGAATTATTTCTTTTTCATGTAATATTCATCTCTTGTGTAGTTATGATGAAATATGTCAACATTTGAAAGAGGGCATTTATTGTACAAATTCATAAATGATGTCCCTCAGAGACCTTTTTCTTTCTTTGGGCTTGGAAAATGTTCATGTTTTAGGAATATTGCACCTAGAAGGACTTTATCATGCAGCATATTTATTTGCTGATTATGAAAATTAGTAACTCTCCGATCTTTTCTGATTACTTTACACCAAAAGAATATTCCACTACTCCAATGGAAACTTTCATGCACTATAAGTGAATTAGACCTGCGTCTGGCGGGAGAAATTCAAAGAAACATTATATTTCATTTGTTAATGATTATTAGGCGATTTAAGTGTAATTAAGACAATTTGTTCAGCATACTGATGGTAATAACACCGTATTTGGCATGCAAGACAATGTGAGAAGTCAAGAAAGGGCATTAATCAACATGATATAAAAAAGATGCTAGTAATTCAATTATTGTCGATTTATTGTAAAATAGAATTTTGACTCGGATTAATTGCAGTAGAGAACTGGGTGCTGTGAGCTTGAAAGTAATAATTTTTCGTTGTTTTGTTAAAATGGCAGTTCATTACAACTATAGCTATAACAAAATTGTTGGAGAATTAGATTAGTTCCAGCTACCATGCCCTAATCAGCAGAAAAATGAATTATGCTCTGAAAACTTTGTCATCTGTTATGAAAAAAGGTCGTAATTTTCACCACATTTTTATGTAAAGTGAAAATTCTGTTGACATGCCCTGATGACAAATGGTCATCACTTTCTGAGAAATTCTAGATGAGAATGTTTCAAAGAAGAATATCATACTCACTGCGTTTATTTTTGGAAGGATGTCTAGAATTTGATAGGTCATTAGAAAAAATCACGTCTAAAAAACCTTTATCATTTATTTTTCACCAATTTCTGTTAATTCAACCTTCTGTAGCATATTAGGTCGTATATTACATATTTAATTACATAAAAAATGATGTAAGAACGTCATGAGTCCTTCTAAAAGTAACACGGTATGGATTGTATTAGCCTCTGGGAGATGTGCAGTCTGGACTATCATCAGACAGGTACAAGGCTAGTTATTATGACAATTTACCATGTTCATACAAAATATTTTTGTCAGAGTTGTTTGTTCGTTTTTAAAATGTCATTAATTTTTACATTTTTTTTTAATTGTCAAAATTGTACAACCGGAAATAATTTGTTGATTGGAAATAACTTGCATTTTTGAATAAAATAATTTGCATATTTTATAAGCCTGATAATTTTTATGAATCTTTGGGAACAATTAGAAAACTAGACCAGTTAAAGGACAAACGTAGTTTATTTGTAAAGCATTGAGATTACAAGACCTATAGAAAATCTGTAAGGAAATTTCTCACAAGAAAGTTATGGGAATAGGAAACCATCAATAAAGGTCAAATGTCATTTATAATTGTATGTTATGACGATTTAGAATTAACAATTAAAATGGTCATCATATGGGCAGATTCTCCTCTGACCACAAATATGCTGGGTAAATTTTACCGTAAATTTTCATCTAACGTTACATGGCTCTTGAAGGTAAAAAATCAGTCAATCAGCAGCAGAAAAATAGCAAAATTTATATATTTTGAATTTTGATATCAGTGCTTCTAAATTTCGAAGAGTTTCTTCGAAAGATATTCCATTAACAAACAAAACCCAACACAAAAAAAACCAAATACTTTAGAATTGACAATTTGGGTAAAGCCAATCTCGATAGATAAAGGAAGATCTTGTTGGAATAAGTTAAATTTGAAGCCAATGCATATGCATTTCATAACTCTTTGATTGAATTCCAATCCTTCACATCAGACGTGCAAATGGATGAACAGTTACCAACACTAGGGCGGTAATTACTAAACGGAAAAATCTTTAGATTAACAAAATTGTTATTCTCGATAATCAGAAAAGTGACCCAGATGAAAGTGCTATGATTATCTAATTCTCGATGGACAGTTTGAGATGTTATGGTCATGGCTGGATGGAGAATAAAGGCTAACTTCTCAGATGGCAGGTGGTCCTATGACAAGTTTGAAAGATGGCTAGAAATTAAATGCTAATAAAAGTGATAAAATATTTTAATGTCTGAAGATGAGGGATTTTAATCCTTAACATACTTATATTTAAATACACAGCACGGGTTCTTGGGGTTCTAAAAGGAATACGTCATTCTGACCATCACCATGAAGCTCGGTGGTCTGTGTTCGATACGGAATCAAGAATAGCTGAAACCATTGGGGTATTCCGTAGTACCGTTTACAAAAAAAAAAAAGAGAAAAAAAAAAGAAGTAAAATTGTCAAGAAATCGTTTAAAGAAACCCAATTACATGTAATATTTTATATTTATATGAATAAACATTTGCGGAGACCTAAGTGTAATACTTGTTTTCGTTACCATAAGTTGATTTTTTTAAATGGCATTTTTTTTTTGCGTTTTTGAGACGTCCTATCTTTTGCCTTGTCACATTGATAAATTAGTTAGAGGACACCCCGTTTAACCCCCGTTAACAGTCTAAGAATGAAAAGATAATATTTCATAATAGGTAAGTTTTGTTTAAGAAGTGTCATGTCAAAATCTTTGGATCAGCTTTGCAGATGGCCAAAAGCTGAAGATTTGCAAGAGGCAATAACACTCGAAAAATTTGCATGAGAATTATATTTTAAAAATCTACTGAAAAATGGGAGAATTAATAATAATACGGTGTCTTGAAATGTCTTATTGAAGTTGAGTAACATAGATCACTCGCATAATAAGGAAAGGTTGTTATAACATAATCCGTAACTAATGGATAGGGATTTCCTTTAGAAATCATTTCAGTTGTAAGAAAGTTTATAACGTATTATTATCACATTCATTTTAATATTTGAAATGTGGAAGTGGGTCTGTATTATACGGTGAAGCATGACACTTTCAAGTATCGAGATCTGCAGATGTGGACGGCTTGTTTACATTCGTGCATGTCTGTGCACTGTTGCAGGTTTCCGCCAAAAACTAATTGTGGTGACAGTAGTATATCTGTTAAAAAGTTCGTGTTTTATGTTTCTTCCTGGACTCCAATTTTCGGTGTAGTTGCTTTGCAAATAAATGTATTACGACGCTATCAAGTCTCGTTGGATTTTCCACTCATGAATTAAAGATGATACACGGATTTATTAAAAAAAAACTAGGTTGTCCACCACAACGTTATTTGAAATTTTGAATGTAAATGCATATCATTATATCGAAAAATTACCATTAAAAAACGTAAATTCATGTGTTGCAACATTGAAATTATATATTATATAAAGCATAAATGTTTTAAAATATTTTGTAAATTAAGTATTGCGTTATCGAAATTAGATTTAAAAGCATACATATTTTGAAATGTTTTTTATTTGATTTTGCCCCGGTCAAGATGAACAAAACAGGACCTCAATTATAACGTGTGTGGCCAGTCATATTATAAATTAAACGATTGGGTCAAGGATGTTACATAACCGAAAGAGGCTTTGAAAAGATTCTTTTTATGACCAACAATAAAGTTTTTGCCATGGGATATTAAATGAATATTTGATTAAAATTAATTGTAAAGTTCACGAAATTCATCTTTTATTTACATTTTCATATCCATTTTCCTGTTTTGTGAGCGTAGTTATTACCTGTGTCCACAAAGCCTCGTCATGGCCAAACACACCTCTGTTACCACATCAAAAGAACGGTCAGTCTCCAGCACAAATTAAATTGGATAGTTCTTTGTAAAATTTATTTTTCAATAATTATGACATATTTGATCTAACGCTATGAAAATAGAAAATAAAAATTTGATCTTCACTGAGTATTAATTAATACTTATAGAAATGGGGTTTCTCTGATCTTTAGCCATAGAACCGAATTGACCAACTGTGAAATTAATCTTGTCTCACTATATCATAAAGAGAATTGATAACTATAACATCAGATTATAAATTGCTCTTTATCCTTTCATAAATAATAGCAGGTCAGATTGACCACCAGACGAAATTATATAACTGTTTTCATGTTGGTTAATATAGGAAAACATTTGCGTAAAGTCACCCAGTACATTTACTTTAAAGTTATAATGGACCGAATCACTTTAAAAGTTTTAAATTTAGATGAGGTGAATTTAATGGCCATTCGTATACAATCCATATTAAAAACGATTGCATTTACAACCCTAGGGAGTATCTCACTAGTTTTGTTCATTTGAGTAAGCATTGTAACAGTTCGTCCCTATGTTGTCTGTCCTTGTCCTAAAAATGCAATGACGAAATTATGCACTTTTAACTTTTAAATAATGGATAAACCCAGATATTATATGCTATTACACGGTTTTAAAAAATGTATGAAGATGATTTATTTATCATTTCGACGTCACAAAATTTGTCTGTGCAAAGGTCGAAACAGTAACTAACAATGTTTTTTCAAATATTATTTTTTTGTATTTGTAGGTGAACGACCATTTAAGTGCAACATATGCGGTAATAGATTTACTACAAGAGGAAATCTTAAAGTCCACTTTGAACGGCATAGAGCAAGATATCCACATGTCAAAATGAATCCTCATCCAGTTCCAGAACACCTAGATAAAGTTCCTACACCGTTAATGAGTACATCATTTCCGTCGTCACATCATTCAAAACCTGAGCCTAGAACACCAGAAAAAATGTTTCCGTTTTCATTACACTCGTCATCTGCCACCTCCGTGTTCACCAACAGTATTGTATCCAAGCTTAACAATCTCCCTGAAGAAAAGCTGTCGTCTAGTCTAACATCGAACTCGTCATCCGAGACGTCGAAATCATCAAAGCATGGAGAGTCCAGCACAGAAAAACAATCGATTTCTACTAAAGAGGATCACGAGATTCCACCACTGGTTTCATCCAGCTTGCCATCAATGAACAGACCTTCTCCACCACACCGTACTATGTCACTACCAATGCCATCTATACCTCATGTTTCAATGGCTAGTCCTTATCCTATAATGGCTTCGTTGCCATCAGCACCACCATCTCTCATACCGTCGTCTCCATTTGGACACCGGGATTCCATTTTGCCGACTAAAATGATAGAACATGAAGAAAGTTTGGAACAGTATATGGAAATCGATCGATCTGAGACGTCCAAGTTACAACAGTTAGTTGATAATCTTGAAAACAAAGTATCGGACCCTAACCAGTGTGTAATCTGTCACCGAGTTCTCAGTTGTAAAAGTGCTTTACAGATGCACTACCGCATTCATACCGGCGAACGACCATTTAAATGCAAGATTTGTAGTCGTTCTTTCACAACAAAGGGAAATCTAAAAACACATATGGGTGTTCATCGTATGAAACCACCAATCAGGATGATGCACCAATGCCCCATTTGCCATAAAAGTTTCACAAATCTGTTAGTTCTTCAACAACATATACGAAGTCATGCAGGGATTCCGACGATGCCACCAATGCCAGATATGAACCATTTTCAAATGTACCATAGTATGAATCAACACATGGTTGACATGGCATCGAGAGCTTATGATTTGTCAATGAAGAGAGAACCAGAAAAAGAACTTGATTTAAGTAAATCAGCCCTTTTTAGTACAGATAGACACGAAGAGCGTAGACGTGAAATGCACGAAGATGGGAGTATTCATGGAGATGATGGAAATGAAAGCAATGATGACTGCAACGATGAAAAGATGAACATAGATGAGCATGATATCTCTTACGAAGAGGATAAGGAAGTTGGAGAAAAACAATACGAGATGGACCAACCATCTGGAGATTCTGGGACAGCTAGCGATGGACAACATAGTGGAACTGAAGAACAACGAGAAGAAGCTCGGCGAATTCTAGAACGTCCAGCTTCAGCATCGTCTTCCTTGTCTCTTGACTCTGGTCGATCACCAAGTCCAAGATCGGAGGGCCATTCTCCACCATTCTCTGCCACTTCAGCTGCAATGTATTCCAACTTTGCAAATATGCATTCAACACCAATTTTCTCTACTTCTTTAGCAGCTTTAGAGAACAGTGTTAGAAATATTAATAGTTCAATGAATGACTCGTCTTTGAGCCGTTTAAATCAAGCCTATCTCATGAACAATGGATTTCCTATGAGACATGGTGAAAGACACTCACCTCCTCCAACACACAATGGTCTCAATACAAGTATGTCGGATTCTAGTAGCATAAGTGGAGAAGGAAGCAAGCCAGGGACACCAGCACTGTCTGTCACCAGTGATATGTCAAATACAAGCGGGTATTTGCTAGGTGGGCTGGATTTGAGAGGAGATGCAGGGAAAAGACCTACAACTTGTAATATTTGTTTTAAAGTATTTGCATGTCGCAGTGCTCTAGAAATACATTATCGTAGCCACACTAAAGAACGCCCATACAGATGTAAAGTTTGTGACCGCTCTTTTACAACACGGGGAAATATGAAACAACACATGTTGACGCACAAAATTCGAGACTTGCCAAAATCATTTGACAATAGTAGTAATAATAGTGATTTAGACAATTCTCTTGATTCGTGTGACATTGGTGACATTGATAACCAATCTTCAGAAGAACTAGCTTCAGAACAAATTGACGATAAGCCAAATGAAAATGTGAATAGTAACAAAACAAATACCGCTGAAAACAGTCCAGTCAAAACATCTCCTAGTCATGAAAAAGAAGAAGACAAGTCACAGTTTGTTAGAAATCAGACTCCACTAAAGCACCAATGTCGAGTATGTCAAAAGGGATTTTCAAGTGCAAGTGCACTTCAGATTCATATTCGTACACATACTGGGGACAAACCTTTCAAATGTAACGTGTGTGGGAAAGCATTTACAACTAAAGGTAATCTCAAAGTTCACATGGGAACACACATGTGGAACAACAGTCCATCACGTAGAGGACGCCGTATGTCTATTGAACCTCCTTTCATGATGTCTCACAAAGAAAACCCGTATATGCCAGGATTTGCTCCAAGAGCACCTGATTTCTTTCCATTTCAATTTCCGCCGTTTATGAATGGAGTTCCACCAAAAATGAATGAACTATCAGTAATTCAGGGCATGGCCGCCGCTGGAATGAGTCATTTACCAATGTCACTTCCAGCGGATATGACATCACCGCATCAATTGTCTAAACACGATAGCAAACCAGAAACTTGGAGAAAGGATGAAGAACTGAAAAAGGAATCAAACGGAGAACTTGATTTAAGCATGAAATCTGCAAATAAAAAGTTTTCACCGTCTAGTGACACTCCTAGTTCATGGTCGTCATGGAAAACGTCTTGTCATCTGTGTGGTCAGAACTTTTTGTCACCTACAGCACTTGACCATCACATGCAAACATTTCACATGAAAGTCGATTCACATAACGTCACAGCCGTTAAATAAACGTAGTTGTTTCAAACAATTTTGCATTCCTTAACAAAACTTGACACTTGCAAAAAGTAAACAAACTAAAGTGACTATATATAGTGAAAAGACAATGTTGTGTTGTAGCAGTATTAAGCAGTTGTTGAAACAGATATTTGACTGTTGTTACAACGTGTGACTTGGACAAAAAACTGTGGTTGTGAATTATATATGTTTATTACATTGAGGACCTTCATTGGTTCTCCCACAATGTGTAGGTATAAGTTAGCCTTTGAAATTTTATCTTAATTGTATATATTTGATGTAGATATTTCTAGTCTTTGAAAAAGTAATTGAACCTCACACTTTATACATCTTTTTATATGCATACTTAAATATTCTTCTTTTATTATGAGCTGGACAAATTTCTTGTTTGCTTTAAAAAGTAGATCACATTTCATTAATTTCCAATGCTTGCATGATCTCTACGCAATTTGAAAAGGTGCATTTATTCCCAAGTTATTGTGTTCTGTTTATGTGACACCACATTTATACCCAAGCACAAAAAGTGTTCTTGCCAGAAGTTGTATTTTCTCGAAACCACCAAAGATAAGTAGTAAGCTGTATATACTAATTTAAGTTTGCAATATCTGTAGGTGTTTATGTGTTGCTATTTGTATATGTTTAAGATTTTATGTTTATGTATTTGTTATGTTTGAGAATGAGATCCATATATAATTTTTTTTACATTTTTTTCATTATGTATTTTGAGAAGGTGCTTAATTTCATTTGTTTATCCCCCATTCTTCCATTCAATAACTTTTTATTATTATTTAGTAGCTTTCTTCCATATCAATTTACTATCCGAATTTTTATCAGTTGCCTTTTAAAAAAAATGGTATTGAATTTCAAAGAAAACAAGTAAAGAAATAAAAGCAGTAAAGTCGAATTTTTATTGAAAGTGTCAAAGAATTTTGATGAAATCCTTATTTGTACTTCAAAATAAAAAAATAAATAAATGGAATAATTTTATCATAGAAATCCAATGTTTTCCAAATCGTATACATATCCGCATGTAAATTATGTAATGTTTTTGCATTTACAGACACAGAAATTTACATCTGTGTTTGGTGTTAATGAAAATGTATTTGTGGCATGAAATACACTATTATAGTCATTTTCATTATTTTTGTTATTGTCCATTCTTTTTATGAACAAGAATTTGTAGTCAGTTGTTCATATTACGTCTTAAAAGGACAAATAAATATGACCAATACATGTTTGATTAGTTATTTTATGCCTTTGGAATATATTCATAATAACAATTAAAAGATACCTTGCTGCGTTTTATGGACAACCAGAGGATAGTGCCGAACGAAGCAAATGGTAAACAAAACAATAAATAAAAAACACACGCACAACTTAATTCCTTGTTATTCAAGACTATTATTTTCACACAATCGTTTTGTTTCGTCCTGATGATATATGAAATATGTTCCACAGGACATTAAGCAAACAACCATATACTATTGATTGATTATTGATCATTTAACAACAAGAGATATGTTGTATTTTTACTAAGCATTTATAAGAAGGAAGCATATGGCATTGGTCATTCTATCATTTCCATTTTGTTCTTTCGTCATAGACTATTATATCTCCGCGATCAAGGTAAGTTTCCGCTAGTTTTGGTAATAAATATTGAGAGCTTTAAATGTATTAAAAGAACACGAAATTAAGTTATGATGACGTTAAAAACAACACGCTGTACAAATGTTTTAAGAATTAACAAATCGAATACTAGTTTAAGTAGCGCTTGCAGCTTCACATGGGTGGATCTAAATACAAATAACTTTAAAAAATCACAAAAGTTTTTCTGCACATTATATATTTTCTCGACAATAAAGTTTTATGAAACATAAGCAACCCCGTTTACATTAGTTCAGTAGTGGGATATGTGTGTCGGTCTGTACCCTTTAGCATTGGGTTTAACATATTGGATTAAGGTAGTTTTAACAATTAATATAAAAAAGAAGATGTGGTATGATTGCCAATGAGACTAACTTTCCACAAGAGAATAAATGACGCAGAAATTAACAACTTTAGGTCACCTTACGGCTTTAACAATGAATAAAGCCCACACCGCATAGTCGGCTATGAAAGGCCCAAAAATGACAATGTATTTACAATCAAAACCAGAAAACCATCGGCCTAATTTATGAACGAAAAACAAATATGTAACACATAAATAAACGACAACCACTGAATTATAGGTTCCTGGCTTGGGACAGGCACATACATCATACAGAATGTTGAGGGTTAAACATGTTTAGCGGGACCCCAACACCCCCTTAGCCTGGAACATTGGTGTAACATTACAACAAAAGAACGAACTATAAAGATAAGTTGCAAAAGGCTTAACTCATCAGATGGATAAAAATTACGAATACTAGTGGCCGTGTACTGAAATTTCCCAACAACAAAAAGACGCTAATTACAGATCTGAGAGTAATTGCAGTTACTGTCAGCTTGTTCAAAGCCACTAACAACTAATAAAAAAAACATGCATCTAGGACTAACTTATCAATCGGTACACATCCGACATGGGGGCCTGACAACGCCATGGCTAAAAAATTAGAAGACCAACAAACAAACAAAAGTACACAAAACACAACATAGAAAATTAAAGACTGAGCAACACGAATCCCACCCAAAATTGAGGATGGTTTCAGGTGCTCCTTGTGAGCAGACCCTGCCACAGATGGGACACTCGTCGTGTTACTTATTCCTTGTCTTTGATTCAGATACCTTATGTTATGTTACCGTTGTCCTTGGTCTCATTTTCATGGTTAAGCGACTGCTGGGGAAAAAAGTTCACTTATCATGAGTATTAGGATGACTATATATGGGATACTTGTAAGATCTTCATGTCTGACAGATAGTTTTCATCTGACCTTGGCCACATTTGTCAACCAAATTTAATGTATGTATTGATTGTAGTCGTACATGTCTGACTGGCAGGTTTAATCTGACCTTGGCCTCATTTTCATGGTTTATTGGTCAATATTTATCTATTATTGTGGTATGATTTTCATAAACTTAAGCATTTTGGCAACTATTTTTGGTGAATTGCCTGTGTCCATGTCTTTCTGTCATGGTACATTTGACCTTGACCTTATTTTCATGGTTCATTAGTCAATGTTAAGGTTTTGTAGTTAAGTGAATTTATCAGATAGTTTAAGCAATAGGTCAATTGTATTTGGTGTACATAATGATTACATGGTTTATAAGTCTGACTGGTTGGTTTTATTTGACCTTGTTTTCATGGTTCAGTAGTCAATGTTAAGGTTTTGTGGTTAAGTGTTTTTATCAGATAGTTTAAGCAATTGGTCAATTTTATTTGGTGTACATAATGATTACATGGTGTATAAGTATGTCTGATTGGGTTCATTTGACCTTATTTTCATGGTTCATTAGCCAATGTTAAGGTTTTGTGGTTAAGTGTTTTTATCAGATAGTTTAAGCAATTGGTCAATTTCATTTGGTGTAGATAATGATTATATGGTGTAAAAGTCTTTCTGGTTGGGTTCATATGACCTTGACCTCATTCAATGGTTCAGTGGTCATTGGTCAATTTCTATACGACCGTTGGTCGTATATTGGTATGACGTTGTCGTCGTCGTCGTCGTCGCTATCGTCGTCGTCCGAAGACATTTGGTTTTCGCACTTTAACTTTAGTATTAGTAAATAGAAATCTATGAAATTTAAACACAAGGTTTGTGACCATAAAAGGAAGGTTGGGATTGATTGTGGAAGTTTGGGTCCCAACAGTTTAGGAATTAGGAGCCCCCCAAAAAAGGTCCCAAATAAGCTTTTTTCTAGGTTTTTGCACAATAACTTAAGTATAAGTAAATAGAAATCTATGAAATATTTACACAAGGTTTATGACCACAAAAGGAAGGTTGGGATTGATTGTGGGAGTTTTGGTCCCGACAGTTTAGAAATTGGGGGCCAAAAGGGGACAAAATTAAACTTGTTCGATTTCATCAAAAAATGAATTATTGGGGTTCATTGATATGCCAAATCTAACCGTGTATTTAGATTTTTATTTTCGGTCCTGTTTTCAAATTGGTCTACATTAAGTCCAAAAGGGTCCAAAATTAAACTTTAGTTTGATTTTAACAAAAATTGAATTCGTGGGGTTCTTCGATATGCTGAAACTAAATATGTACTTAGATATTTGATTATGGGCCCAGTTTTAAAGTTGGTCCAATTTGGGGTCCAAAATTAAACTTTGTTTGATTACAACAAAAAATTTAATATATGGGGTTCTTCAATATGCTAAATCTAACCATGTATTTTGATTTTTAATATTTGGGCCCAGTTATCAAATTGGTTCATGTTGAGGTATAAAGGGTCTAAAATTGAACATTATTTGATTTCATAAAAAAATGCATTATTGGGGTTCTATGATATGCTGAATCTAACCATGTATTTAGATTTTGGATATTGGACCATAATAGGTAAATGTACAATTTAAAACTTTTAAGTTTAATTTCTCAGACCACATTCATTCTGTGTCAGAAACCTATGTTGTGTCAACTATATTTAATCACAATCCAAATTCAGAGCTGTATCAAGCTTAAATGTTGTGTCCATACTTGTCCCAACTGTTCAGGGTTCAACTTCTGCGGTCGTATAAAGCTGCGCCCTGTGGAGCATCTGGTTATTATTAGGTATGGTTTTTTTCAAATTCTACGAGCAATAGTCTTATTATATTTGGTGTATCTGATACTTGCAAGATATTTTTTCCCAAAAGATAAGGTTCACCTGACCTTGACCTCATTTCATTGATCGGTGATCAAGGTTAAGTTTTTGTGATCTAGTCCGTATCTCTCTACTGTAAGCTATAGGTCAACTGTACTTAGTATTTGATGTTCGGATTGATTGTAATGCGTACATGTACGTCTGGCAGATTTCACCTGACCTTGACTTCAGTTTGAAGGTTCATTGGTCAAAGTTAATTCATTGTAGATTGATGTGTTTTCACATACTACAAGCAATGGAGCAACTATATTTGAATACGTGTAAGTTTTACGTGTCATGGTTCATTTAACATTGATCTAATTTTTATGGTTCATAAGTCAATGTTTATGTTCATTTATCATATACTATAAGCAAAAGGTCAATTTTACTTAGTGTATGAATTGATTGCATGGTATTTAAGCCTGTTTCTAAGATACTAAGTCTGTAAGTAGTATGCTCAATGTATTTGGTGCATTATGTGATTGAAAGGTGTATATGTCTGTGTCGCAGGGTTCATTCGACCTTCACCTAATATTCATGGATTAATGATTATGTTAAGTTTACGTGATACTTGCAGTGAAACCTTTATATCAAAGACTTTCGACAGAAATTCTGTCACGATAAACATGTGTACTATTGTTATGAATTAAATTGGATTTTGTAGCATTTTGTAGGTGCTTCATTGTATACGACAAATAGACAACAATCTAACGACACAACAATCCCATGAGGTCTACATATATTTACGTTCTTAAAAAGATGTCACTAGTACTATATCATAATAGTTATCAAATGTACCAGGATTATAATTTAGTACACTAGACGCGCGTTTCGTCTACATAAGACTCCTCAGTGACGCTCATATCAAAATATTTATTAAGCCAAACAAGTAAAAAGTTGAAGAGCATTGAGGATCCAAAATTCCAAAACGTTATGCCAAATACCGGTAAGGTAATCTATGCCTGGGATAAGAAAATTCTTAGTTTTTCGAAAAATTCAAAAGATATATAATACCAAAAGCTAAACTAAAGACAACTACTGATGACGGATTACAGACTTGGGACATATTTTAGGAAAAATAACATATTTTATTTAAAGGTATTGTAAGCTTTAACATACAAGTCTACCACTCAATACTAGTACTATATAGTAGTTTATTATAGGAAAGATATATGATGGGATAAATCGCATTAAACTTTATCATTGTTATAGTTTATAAACAATGAATATTTGAGAATCCTTCATATGCATGATTTCAAAATGATCTAGAATGCTTTTCCAGTTTAACATGAAAAGCATATCAAAAGTTTATAGTCCTTAAACTTGTCAACCCTTAAAAAAACCGAAAAAACATGAATGTCTATTTGAGGGTTCCTTTATAATAACCCCTCACACTCATTCATTCTGATTTACAAACTTTGAGATTTGATTCTTCTAAATTAAGCACGGGAAAGTTAGACGACGCAAAATCTCTTTTTGGCTTATTGAGCTCCTATTTCTTTCCTGACACTGATAGCCCAAATCCAAACTGTACCTGGATACTTTAGGGTATCTAGTTTAAAAATTGTATTCGGGAAAGATTCATCGACAAACATTGCCGTTGTTTCTTAACATAGAACATGGGTTACAATCGGCAGATTGAGCTTATATTTCGAAAAGCAATAACAACAAACCTTACATGACTATATTGGTCAATAATTCTTGTTCTATTTTCTGCGGAATTATTTCAGAAACAACCAATATTAGAGTTATTGTCCATGAAATGTCATATTATTTTGCAAATTTCGCAACTTTCGTTTGTAATATCGACAAGGGTTATTGCCCTTGAAAAAATATATCATTACCTTTTTGCGATTTTTTTGTAGAAACTATAACTCATAAAGAGAAATTTTAGTTAATTAAAGATTTTTGTAGCAAAATATGATGTAAAGATGAATCATGTTTGTGACATTGTCAATCGACCGTTTACAGAAGTAATGGCCTTAAAAAAAAATGTTTATATCCACTGTTTGATTTTTTGTAAAAACCATTATAGACCCCAAAAAAATGGTAAATAGCAATGAACTAAAGGAACGAAAGATCTACATATAAGTTTCATAGTTTAACAGGCTCATTTTATGAGTTAATGCCACTGAATGATAAATTTTACCAATTTAATAAAAATAATATAAAAACAATGTTCTCGTTGATTTGATGCCATACAATCTTTAAAAAAAACCACCAAATAGGTTCCCACTGAACCCTACGGGGAATCAAATATTCTTTTCGGGGACTTGATAACGTAATTGTTCTTAATTTTAACTTATAATGATAGTTAACAATGCTTACCAGCATGAAAACAATGAAAAATTCTGAAATATTGACGTGCTTATCCCAAATCAGGTACCTCATGCTTGTCATTGGTCATGTTTAATTTTATCTGAGTCTTGTTGTTCTTTATTTCTGAGAATTTGTGTTAATTATAGAAATTTTGTTTGTTGTAGTTCTTTGGTAATATATATGCATAAATAATTAATTATTTGTCTATACTCTTGAATCTTTAGAACTCGAAGCAATATCAAACTTAGCTTTTCGGTCCATTTTTTGTCATAAAACTTTACTCAGTATTCGGAGTACACAATGTGTACTATATATAATCCAGTAGTTTGATTGGTTGATTTCTGAGTCCGCACTATAATGGTATTATAATTATTTTACAGCCTACGCCCAGATTATCTTGCACTTGCGCCATTAGTCACTTGTCACAATGTCGAACCAGATCTTCTCACAACAGTGTCACTCAGAATTTAACACAATGTTAAGCCAGATAAACCCACACAATGCTGACAAACTAAAAAATCCCGTACTACGGGGCGCCGAATGGGACTCTTGTGGTTTTGTACTCAAAATTCAATTTTGTACGGACAAAAGTGACTTTTGTTCAACAAAAATGAGTTCAGTTTAACAAAATTTGTATCATACTACAAATTTGAAATTTTGTCATACAAAATTATCTATCAGCGGACAAAAGTCACTTTTGTCATGACAAAATTCATTTTTGTTACAAAGACTTGACTTTTGTTACCTAATTTGAAAATTGAGCGACAAAAGTCAATTTTGTATTTAAATTAGTTTAGTTTGGTTTCTGTGAACTAATTTGCATACAAAATCGACTTTTGTTACACAAAATTGACTTTTGTTACACAAAATTGACTTTTGTTACACAAAAATTACTTTTGTTACACAAAATTTACTTTTGTTACACAAAATTGACTTTTGTTACACAAAATTGACTTTTGTTACACAAAATTTACTTTTGTGAGACAAAATTGACAAAATTGACTTTTGTCTCAACAAAATTGACAAAATTGAATTTTGTCTCAACAAAATTGACAAAATTGAATTTTGTCTCAACAAAATTGACAAAATTGAATTTTGTCTCAACAAAATTGAATTTTGTCTCAACAAAATTGATTTTTGTCTCACGAAAGTCAATTTTGTCTCACGAAAGTCAATTTTGTCTCACGAAAGTCAATTTTGTCTCATAAAAGTCAATTTTGTTGTTACAAAATTGAATTTTGTCATCACAAAAATGAATTTTGTCGTCACAAAATTGACTTTTGTCTCAACAAAATTGACAAAATTGACTTTTGTCTCAACAAAATTGACAAAATTGACTTTTGTCTCAACAAAATTAACAAAATTGACTTTTGTCTCAACAAAATTTACAAAATTGACTTTTGTCTCAACAAAATTAACAAAATTGAATTTTGTCTCAACAAAAATGACAAAATTGAATTTTGTCTCAACAAAAATGACAAAATTGAATTTTGTCTCACAAAAGTCAATTTTGTCTCACAAAAGTAAATTTTGTCTCACAAAAGTCAATTTTGTCTCACAAAAGTCAATTTAGTCTCACAAAAGTCAATTTTGTCTCACAAAATTGAATCTTACCGTACACAATTGACTTTTGTGATTTAATTTCCATATCAGGTAACAAAAGTCAATTTTGTATGCAAATATGTTTATATTTGCATACCTTTAAGACAAAATTGACTTTTGTCATGACAAATATGAATTTTGTCTACAAAAATGAATTTTGTCATGACAAAAATGAATTTTGTCTACACAAATGAATTTTGTCATCACAAAATTGAAGTTCTCACAAAACAAGTCTGTAGCACATAGTTTTGTAAGACAAAAATGATTTTGTTATGACAGAATTGAATTTTGTACAAAACCACAAGAGTCCCATTCGGCGCCCCGTACGAACCACCATTATTTACGACTTGACACAGTTTTATATTTGATAATTCTGCACGAGCGCCATTTACAACTTGACACAATGTCAAAACAGATAATTCTGCATCAGCTTCATTTAGAGCTTCAAACAATGCAAAACCAGACAATCTTGTACTAACGTCAATTAGAAAAGGGAAGCGAAAGATACTAAAAGGATATACAAATTCAAAAGTCGAACACACTACAATGCCATGCTAAACAAGAAAAACGACCAGAAGACAACCAGATCACAAAAACACAAGAAAGAAAAACCAAAGACTGAGTTTAACACAATTTCAAGCTAGATCAGCTTGTACCACAATAACTTAGAACTTGACACAATGTTAAACCTGACAAGCAAGCATCAGCGTCATTTAAAACATGGCACAGTGTCAAACCAAATAATCTTGCTCAAGCGTCTGCGTCATTTAAAACATGGCACAGTGTCAAACCAAATAATCTTGCACAAGCGTCTCTTAGAACTTGACAATGTCAAATCAGATAATCTTACAAAAGCGTTACTTAGAACTTTAAAGTGTCAAATAAGACAATCCTATACCACAGTGTCATTTAGAACAAGACACAGTGTCAAACCAACTAATTTTGCACAAAAGTCACTTTAAAAAGGACAGTGTTAAACCTGATAGTTCAGCACCAGCTATATTTAGAACATGACACAATGTCATACCTGATAATCTTGCACAAGCGTCACTTAGAGCTCGAACCTATGTCAAACCTGATAATACATGTAGCACCACGGCTTCATTTGATTATTTCACATTGTCTTATGGTTGATCGATTTATAGTCTGTATGCAGGTTAAATAAGTAACCCAGAATCCAGTCAAAAGTATGTCATTGAGATTGTCAGGCGTTTTAGATTAACTCCCGTCTGCCAACCTCTCTAAGATGTCTGCTATTTACTTATGGATGTGACCATAAAGCAATCATTCGTGTTATTTCTACGGATATTTTTATGTGGCAGCATTTGTTATATACTTATAAATAGAATATGTGGTATGATTGCTAATGAGACAACACTTCACAAGAGACCAAAATGACACAGAAATTGACAACTTAAGGTTACTATGTGGCCTACAACATAAAGCAAAGCTATAAAAGGCCTCGAAATGACAAATGTAAAATAATTCAAACGAGAAAACCAACAGCCTAAGTAATGTACAAAGAAATGAACTATACAAATATGTAACAGTGTTACTCATCAACAAAGGACAACCACCAAATTACTGGTTGCTGACTTGGGACCGGTACATACATACATAATGCGGTGGGGTTAAACATGAAAACGGGGTCTCAACCCTCACCTAACCTGGGACAGTGGTGTTACAGTACAACATAAGAGGAACTATAAAAATCTAGTGAAAAAGGCTTAACTCATCAGAATGATACAAATAGAAATACATCTAACAATAACTGTGGTCGGGTACTTGTACATCCCAACAACAAAAGGCACAAAGTACAGATCGGAGAATACTCTCAATTACTGACAGATAGTTATATTAATACCAATGAAACAATATTCAAAGATGAGTTGATAACCTTTTATGATAAATTTATCTATAGGATCGTCGCGGCATAGTTAATCTAAGCCGAAACTATTAAGTAAAACTAACTGTATTGTCCATGTATAAAAACCCTATAAAAAAACCTAGGAAACTGTCCATTTCCAATATTTCAAATAAATACCAACAATTTATGTACATGTCTGTTTTTTCCCAGTCTTGTTCTCCTGCTGTAATACTCCCAAGTGGCGTAATTCACCCAAGTAGCTGTCATATTAGAGCTGCTACAACTATAGAATGTTATCTAAAGTTATGAAATTAACAATTATGAACAATACAATATTAACAACCTCTATTTCCATAAATAACCAGTCTATATTCACAATTTTCTCATTTGTTGATATCTTTGTAAATTCAGTTATCAATCCGTCAAATTATGATACAAAATATGGATCAAATGATCTTGATAATCGAGAATAATGTTCTGACCTATGTACAAGACAATTATTATTAGAAATATAAGGGGCAATTTGGGTAATTTTATTGTCGGTATGGATTTCTTATTGTAAAAGAAACGACTAATTTATCAACATATGACTACAGCTCAGATTTTGTATATTCATAGCTAATATGATATCAAATGTTATTAACGCGGTCCATTTCCAGAGCCAGGCAATAATATGTGATTGCGAATATTAATGTGGTGATTATACATTCCCTCATATAAAGTTATATTAAAATGATACCCATTTGAATTTCATAAGTTTATTAATGTAAAGCCATGCTGGTACGTGATTTAACAAGTAATTTCGTTACTTCAAACATTTCATGATTCGTTCCTTATTATTATTTGAATTTAATAATAATAATTAATGCTAGTCATAGAATATTTTATTTTCTTCTCATCATTTGGCAGTCGATATAGTTATTCAATTCATTCTCTTTCGTTTTTACTGTGACAACTACTATAGTGGACTGACAGTGTCCGCGGTAAGCGTCTAATCTTGCCTAGCCAGTGAGTTTGACATTTTTAAATAACGAAAAAATTATGAAATAAATGTTACCCACGTTTTATACTCTCAAAAAGATTTATAACACAAGAGTCCCTGTGCAGGTGGTGGTTATTATTTTCTTAACACACATTGTCCATACGGAAATCATATCACAACTTTTAAAAAGTTTTACAATGCAGCGATTTATGATTTTTTTAAATTCCATATGAAGAGTTGTTGTCCATCTAAGCTCTCTCCCGATACTGGTATTGGTCTCCAAGCCGATCACTTTACATATATCAACTAAACAAAGCGGAAAAGAGACACCAGCAAGTTTCATATTGAACGAAAAAGGACCACAATTAATAAACTGCAGATCTAGAAATTCGTGGTATTGGAGGGCAGAATTGCAACTTTTAAAAATTAAATGTAAAATTTATAAACGACAGTGAAAGACCGCGAGTTAAAACATTTCTATTTCAAAACAACTGATTGCAAAACAAGTAACGGAAAAGGATCAGCACATAGTCAGCTATAAAAGGCACCGAAATGACAAATGTAAAACAATTCAAACGAGAAAACTAACTAATATAAAAATATAGTCAATATATTACTTCAATGATCTTACTAAGTATCTGAGCATCCCAATATGAAATATGAAATCAATAATTCTAATTAAATTATAGAATGTAAATGATTATGGGTGCTCATGTTCTTTAAATACACCTTCAATAGAGGACGAAGCTTTAATTTCACGACACTTGTCTTAGAAAACTTCCTATATACCTTAACATATTTTAAGATACATATGATTTTTTTCTGAGATTGGTGCCTCTGTTTAAATTACTCTTAATTAATAACTTCTACGAAACCAACCTATAATATTATAGTGTTGAAGGAAAAAAAATTACCTGTATTAAAATAGCTTCACACTTCAGTCAATACTGCACAGCAGCAGCCTTCCGGAAGTACTGTTGCGAATTGTATAAAATATAGACTTGTAAAAGGTCTAACTGTTTTATTTGTAAGTATCACTGGAAATAATCTTAAAGCTTCTTCTAATCAGTAAGCAATAGTTGACGCTTACATGACGTTATCCGTGTAATGCATAAGCAGCATTAAAGGAAGAAGAAGGAACATTAGAAATTAAATAAGTATCTTATTACTGCTAAGTTCAAGGTACACAGTCATGTATTAGGGGGGTTGAGATCTCATAAACATGTTTAACCCCGCCGCATTTTTGCGCCTGTCCCAAGTCAGGAGCCTCTGGCCTTTGTTAGTCTTGTATTATTTTTCACTTTAGCTTCTTGTGTATAATTTGGAGTGTAGTATGGCGTTCATCCACAAAGACCAAAATGACACAAACATTAACAACTATAGGTCATCGTACGGCCTTCAACAATGAGCAAAGCCCATACCGCATAGTCAGCTATAAAAGGCCTTAGTTTTGCTTCCATAATGTTTTATTTCATAAACTTAGTTTGTTTCCATAATGACCTTTATGTCGTAAACGGAACATTGTATCCTTTACCAGATGCGCATTTCGACAATCAATGTCTCTCCATTGTTGCATTAATGTCCGTCAGATTGGGACGTTTAATCCGAGGTCCCGTTTTCAAGGAGTACCACGCTCTTTCCCCGTTAAAGATCATTATCAACAAGCTCGTTTTGAATGTTCCATGAGTGATTTGATTCTGTTTTTGGCTTTGATATATATTTCTTTGGTTTATAATTAACTATAGTTATATTTGGTAATTTTGTTTTCATGGTCTATCTTTTGTCTAAAATCTGTTAGCATTCGTACTTTAATGAGTTGAACCTATTTTCAATTAATGTTTTATTATATTGTTATACCACTGTCTCAGGTTAGGATGAAGGTTGGAGTCAGATAAAACGTGCAACCCCTCTGCCTTTGTTTGCACCTGTCCTAAGTCAGGTCTAGGTCTATATATATAATCCCCCCCCCCCCTAACAAACAGAAGAAGACAGAAAGTATTGATCTAGGAACACATTACATATGATTCTTTGACCAATTGAAGTATTGTTGATGTCAGCTATTTCGTCGTCTGTAATTCATGAGTCTTCTGTATAGACGAAACGCTCGTCTGGCGCAAATACAAAATTTCAATCGTGGTATCTATGATGAGGTTATTTACAACCACTGGGTCGATGTCACTACTGGCGGAGTTTTTATTCCTAGAGGGTATCACCAGCCCATTAGTCAGCACTTCTGTCTTGACATGAATTATCATTGATATGGTCATACTTATAAATAACTTTTTACAAAACTTAACATTTTTGAAATACTAAGGCTTTTCTACCTCAGGAACAGATTACCCATGCTGCATTTGGCAAAGGTTTTATGAATTTTTGGTCCTCAATGCTCTTCTACTTCGTTCTTTATTTGTCCTTTTTAAGTTAACTTTTTTTGTATTTAAGCGTCACTGATGAGTCTTTTGTAGACGAAACGCGCGTCTGGCGCAAATACAAAATGTCAATCCTGGTATCTATGATGAGTTCATTCATAACGTGTCCCTGTACTGTGCTGTAAAGAGTTTTTTTTTTAATTTGAAACGAGTCTTGTCCTGTCGGAACCGTACGGTGACCTCTAGATGTCTATGTATTCATAAGACAAATTATAATTTTATTAGATTTCATCTAGAATATTTAAATTTACCATAATATACAATTTTCTTGTATCTTAAAATTTTAATTTCTTTATTCATGTAACTGAAGATTCTAGACAAAGAAAGCGAACAGCGACCGCTGATTATGAAAAGTTTTCTACAGGGACATCTGCCTTTCATGCAGAAATATCTTAATTTTCCATAACTTAACATATTGACATTTATGATAATATTAAAAATGTCAAAAGTTGTCTCTAATCTGTGTTTACCTGCATTCTGATATGAGATATACGCAAAAGTACGAAGAATAATTACATCACCTATTTTTCATTCTGTATGATTTGAAAAGAATGAATTTTTGATGTATGGATAAAGGATATTAAATATCGTTTTTACTACCAGTAATAAATTTAAAGTAATAATTATGTATAATAAACATGTAAATAAAAAGCCCGTTAGTGACAATCAAAAACATCCAGTATGATATGGATAAAAACATTCTTTGGAATCCCTTATAATAAGAATCATATTTCATTATGCCATTTTAATAAATTTCATAGTTACGAGCAAAGAATGTTTTAAATTACTCGAAGACAAAGCAAAATTATGTTATGTATATATTTTCATATGATATAAACACGGAAATTAGTTTGTTTGGATTCTGTCAGAGGAGAATTCAAGATCAACTGAGTAATATGAATTATATTGATAAATAGCAGTTACATTTTTTACTAAGAACTCTCAATAAGTATGATATATGCGATGTCGTTCTTTGCGACCATTTTACGACTGTTTTTGGTATTTCATTTCATTTTGTTTCTATTTTTATTTAATTTTAATCCCTTCTTTTTAGCCCCTTCTTTTGAACCCCATCTATATTTTTCCATTTCTGCTTAATTTTGGGTAGAATTTTGTGTCTCAAATATACAAAGCTTTTGATACTTTGATATATCACGACGAAAATATATATGAAGGCATTAAAAGTACAAATGCCTGGCTATGGAAGTTAATAAATTACCCGGAATAATTTCTTTCCCATTTCAAACAGCCAATCAGCACTATTCATCTTTGCATTGTAGATATATTCCAGACCTTCAGAGTACTTTCACAGTTTACACGCCACAATAAAGCATTAATTTGCTATGAAATGATATTCCCCGCTTTGACAATTATATCCAACCTATCAACGTAAACGTAACCGCAGGTTATAATTGCACCTTAATCTGACGTTAAATAAAAACAATTCACTTTCGATCACAGACCTTTCTTAATTTTTTACCCTATTTTTGAATAACAGCCATACATATTCATGTCATATGGGAATATTTAGATGGAAATAGATTAAACAAATATAATATTTTTGTTATTTTATCGTAGTTAACGTCAGAAGTTACATTCCTCGTTACGTAAAAACGTCTGCCGCGGAGACGTTTATGATATATAATAACTTGAATCTCTCAGTGATGAAATAAAAAACCATAATATCGCGTGTGGAATGCCTTTTAAATAATTCAATCGGGGATTGACTCCTTTCAATTTAGACGTCCTGTCATGTATGTTTTAAATTTTTAATCCACACAAAACATAAACATGTCCAACTTTTTTATTTCTCATAAAAGTAATTGTATTTTTGCGTCCCATAGACTATACCACTAGTCTCGACTCTCTGACAATGTTAAGACATCATATATAATATTTGAAACTCATACGCAAGGAATCTGACACTTTTTTAGTCGCAAATATTTACATAGCATTTTTCTCATTATGATCTAGTTCTTAAATTTTAATCAATGCTACGTGAAACTTTCACTTAATTGTTATAAAGGATTTAAGAGCTAAAATGGAAAAACTGTGGGCCTGCGATTTTAGAAATTAAAAACTAACGTCTTGTCATTTTAAGGTCTCTCATGAACAAATACTACGTTATAGTGTTTTGTCCATAAAAGTCTAGCAACATCTTACACAATACAACATACAAAAAACTGAAGTTTGAGAAATGCCAACCAAACACAAAACCGGGGGAAGAGGGATCTCGGGTACTACGCAAAGGATAAGCAAATACTGACACATATTTACAGTACAACCAAGGAAAACGCAGGAGATTATAAAAACTTGCAGCTGAAAATGAGCTTAATCAGGCCATGTAAGAGCTCATAATTCTTCATACGTAATGTTTAAAATCCATGATCTTAAATCAAGAAATAAATTAAGTCCTTTGTCAGGTAACGTAAATGTCAAATCTGAAACTGAGGAGATACAAACGTCTGGATTAAGGACACATGAATGTCTGGGACTAATTGAATTAGACAATATAAAAGTCAAATCCAGTCATGGGATTTAATATTTTGATTGTCCAAAAACGAAATTTAATGTTTTGATTCTGATCTTAAAATATAAAGATTTGAAAGTTTTGTTTTGAAATGATTTAGATTTTTTTTGCATAAATTGAAATGATTTGCATGTTTTGCCTTGAAATGAAGAAATTTTGTTCACAGATTTTGGTGGTTTGCTGTAAGATGAAGTAACTAGAATTGAAATGATTCAATCCCCCCAAACACATCTGACTTCAGATGAATTTGACTTTTGTTTTTAATCCTTTTTGTCATACAACTTTTGACGTTTCTATGTATTTATACATCCCTCACTCCACAAATGTTCGGGAGTAAGCTTTACTGATGACGGTAAAATAAAACCAGAACAGCGATTTGTACAGCCGAACAGTTTTATTTTCTTTGAAGTGTTTTTTCATAAATTGAATTGATCTGAATATTTACCATATCTTGTTTAAAAATTGTAGTGATACGAATGTGATATGAATGTCTTTTATTGTAGATCCAGTCGTCTAGTCATTTACTGAGTGTCTGGTCTCTTGTTTGGGTCCAGAATTGAGAATTCTAGATAGCTGATACTGGACTGCATATGTATGCCTTTTAAATTAGTAGATATAAAGGGCTTTCGATTACAATTTAAGGAAATGAATACCTAGTTCAAATTGAGGAGACAAATAGAAAAATGCGAAGATGGAAATTTCCATAGCCATGGGTTGAAAAGATAGGTAAACAAAATGTTTAGAGTAATGGATTTCGAGGATATTTATATCCAGAACAGTATGCATCGTGATGAGTACCATTTAAACACAATATCTGATGTTCTTAACGTTCTGGAGACCAAGGTAGTAATGGGGGGGGGGGGGGCATCATTTAAAACAGTTTTCACAATTTCAAAAAGAAATTGCCGACCGTGCAAGGGCTGTATAGCCAGTCAAGGTCGTTAAAAACTTCCATTTATTGTAAAAAGAAATTGTTAATAAACAATATCTTGCTGAGGTATACAAAACAATGAAAGCAATACAAATATGATAAACAGCAACTAACTCAGTATAACCACTGAATTACAGGCTCCCGACTTGGGACAGGTACATACTCTCACGTCTGTACTTAATGTTTTTTGTTGTGGGGATGTACAAGTACTTGGTCACGTCAATACTGTGTTTTTGTTAGATGTATTTCAATTTGTATCCATCTAGTTCGTTCGTATGTTGTAGTGTTACACCACTGTCCCAGGTTAGGGGAGGAATGGGACCCCGCCTCATTCTAAATGTATGTGCCTGTTCAAAAGTCATGAGCCTGTAATTTAGTGGTTGTCATTTGTTGCTCTGTTACATATTTGTTTTTCGTTCATTTTTTTTGCACATTGATTAGGCCGTTAGTTTTCTCGTTTGAATTTTTTTACATTTTTGATTTGGGGGTATTTTTTTTTTATCTTAGTATGCGGTATGAATTTTGCTCATTGGTGCTGTTAATTTCTGTGTCATTTGGTCTCTTGTGGAGAGTTGTATCATTGGTAATTATGCCACACCTTCTTATTTTTTTTTAATATATACCGTATGTGACGGGGTTAAATATGTTTGTGGGACAGCACAACATATTAACAAACTATAAAAATCATTTGAAAGGGCCTTACTCATCAAATCTTATATATTTTTTGTACAAAGTAGAAAAAACAAATAAAAGCAAAGACCGGACATGGCATCCCCAAAACATAAAAGACATATCTGAGAGGACTCACAGTGACTGACAGATAGTTCAAAGCCAACAACAACTAATGAAAAATCATGCATCTAGGACTAAAATCAATCAGAACACATCTAACATCCAATGGATTTAGCATAAAGACATTTACATTCAGGAAAAAAACCCATGACTTTGTGTGCTTTAATGACAAAAATACATATATAGTACATATATGTCGGACAATAGAATAACAGAGACATATATGTAACCTTTAATTGACGAACACGCTCTACGTTTTTGGAAAAAAACATTTGCAACAAATCTTGTGTGGGAGAAGGAAATGATACGAGAAGGACATTCAAACTCATAAGTCAAAAATAGACGGACAACGCCATGGCTAGAAAAGAGCAAAAACAAACAGACGCAACACGAACCCTACCAAAAACTTGGAGTGATCTCAGGTGCTCAGGAAGGGTAATTAGATTCAGCTTAACATATGGCACCCGTCGTGGGGAGAAAGAGACTTTTTTTTTATACTTTGTACTTTTGTTTGAGTACATTTAAGTTAACGTATGCTTTCTTTTTGTCTCTGTAATTAACGGACACGTCATGGAATTCACTCTCACACACACTGACGATAACTAAAGAATTTTAAATACTTTGACATTTCTCAGAAAACCGCAGACATGTATCGCTGAAGTCAATGTGAATTTAATAATTAAATCTTCATTTGCAAGTATTATCAAGGAATTTAATGAACGTTTTGATTTGATAGGATTATAATTTTTTGCAATATATAAAACATCAAATGGTACCATCATATATGAATTAAGTATATCGGAGATGTTACCTTCATCGTCAATTAGCTCTATCACCAAATATGCAGAAATATATCCATTAAGCCCAAGCACATCAAAAACACTATTGGATGCTTTTAGTAAATTGTTAAAATGCTAATATTTTAATATTAGTAAAGATCTGCTCTTTTCCATAAATTCCCAAAGGTGATGCCGGACTCGTACCTAATACCACTGCTAACTAAAACAGCTAATTCTATGGAGGTGTATTAAAACGACGGTTGAACTCGTAAAAAATTTGCATGACAAAAATTTATTTGTGGTTTAACAAGTTTGATGCGATTATTTTGCGTTAATACGTAATTATCAAAAGAGCCTGCAAGTTTATGACAAGTATATTTGATATGGAAAAATATGGATCAAAGTATTATCGGTATTGTATCGTATAATAAACTTTACATTAAAAGATTGTTATTAATGGCTTCATATTCTCATTTTGTGCGCTATTCTGAATAAATAAAATATGGTTATATATAAATATTCGTTTCGTGCATAATTTGTGCAAATTCAATTCAGTGGAAATGAGTCAATTTCTATGATTCTCAGATTAATAAAACTGTTCATAACACAAAATCCATATTTAACTAGCTTATAATTTTCAAGGTGTATACCATCTTTTAATATAGAACTCTGTATTTCTACAATATCCGCGTTCTCTGGTTTATTGTACGGAAAATGATTTCAAACGATTCAATATATGAATCGATTACTCTTTGTTTTCAAAACTTAAGTGTCTAGAAAATGATAAACAATAGATATTATTGCTTTTCTGCACTTATTTTATTTTAGAAAAATTAAAAGAGGCATACTTTTCTTTAAAACTATCGCCTTACGTATAGTGCAAATTTCATTATATTTTTGGAAATACAATAAACTTGACATTGAGGTACACGTGTCTTTAGACCGAAGCTACATAAGGAGGTTTTATTATGTAACACATTTATATATGACGCAGACCTTTATAACAGTTTTGAATTCGTGCGTCACTGGTAGACGAAACGCGCGTCTGGCGTAAATACAAATTTAATCCTGGCATCTCTGATGAGTTTATTAACTGCATCTATAGTCTATCGGCTTCGTTGGTACATGTATATATGCGATCAATGTAGTTACCAAACTTGAATAACATGCATAACCTTTTCAAGAACAAAGCAGGCTTCCTATCCATACATTTACATATAGCACATGCATTGTATTAACTACAAAAATTAGACCGCACATAAAGCTGCTTATTTTCAACGGAGCGCATCAAAACGACTCTTTTTCGCCCAGATTTGGACAATTTCAATCATCAAAGCCAAATTTCCTTTGCCCTTACTACTGTATCCATCTCGAAGTAAAAAGAATATTTCCATATTTGTTTCTTTTGGCAAGCACCCATTGTTCCTACAGTAAATATTAAAAATAACACGTATGTGCAAAGCAAACATCTTGGTTCGCTGCCAAATATTTAAAACAAGAACTTCAGCAGTAATAATATGAAAGAGTGAACTTTTTAAAGAATCATTTTTAATGAGAATGAACACGAATATGAACAAACTAGTAAATGTCTAAGCACTATTAATTGTAGAATGAACAAAGTGATGCGGCGACCGAATTTGGGTCGGCTATAAATAATGCAAAAACAACAATTTTATAAATTGCATGTGTCCGAAACGCTTTGCTGGATTAACTTTCATAAGTAACGTCCAAAGCCGAATTTTTGGAAGGATATACTAGTATAAGAACCGAAACAATTGAAGAGCTGAATAACAACTATAAGTATATAGATGAAATGTCTAGTTCTCTCACTTATATGTGAAGAAAATAAAACTGGCTTAAAAAAGTAGACATATAGTCGATAGTTGTATACTATAGTATTTGGTAACAGCCTTTATCAAAATGAACAACACACTATTAACACAAACACTGGGTGAACTTATTACAATTTACGTAAGGGTGGCCACGGATTTAATATTTATGAAAACGTAATATTTATGGCATCACACTTTCTGAACATTAAACATATTTGATACGTTGTATATACATATACATATATACATGCTAGACATATTCCAGATATAATTCTTTGAAAGGTTCAATTGAAGTTCACAAGATATATTAGCATTATTAATCGTATGCAATAATTTCTTATCAAAATATAAAAGAAATAATGGATGGACACTTGAAATCTTAGAGACATATTGATGCTCTGATGTATTTTTGCAGAAATCATATCTTGCAATTTGGTACAAAATTACCTTGGGAAAATAACAAAATGTCAAAACATCCATGTTACAAAACAAATCATTTTCATTTTTATCTGTTCTTTATATCTCGATATGATAAATAAAAAAATCTTCAAAAATATTTGAGCCGTTTCATTTGTATAAAGTATAAATTACAATTGTCAGTTGTAGTCTGTTGTAAAACATAACGCCGACTCGACGAGTCTTAACAATTTTCCAGTTTACTAAAATATTTCAAAACATTTAGATTACTTTTTTAATCACGATTAATCTACATTAGTCTTATTGACTCCTAGGAGCATAATTGCGCACTATCATCCAGTCCAAGTATTAGTACTATGAAGAAGATTCAGTTATATATTTCATGCTTTTGGTTAAATATAAAATTGAGAATGGAAACTGGGAATGTGCCAAAAAGACAACCCCACCAAAGAGCAGAATTCAAAAAATCATTACGCAATTTATCTTCCATTTTAAACCTGTTGGGCACCAAAAAATGCAGCAAGACCCAATCGGAAACCCATTTAGTGTCTCATCAAGATCCTGTGAATTGTGGCTGGAACTTTAAACTCTAATTAAAACTTGTCAAAACATTTATTTATTCACGACAACAATCATATATTGCTCTGACGGGAAGAGTTGTGTATCTTTCGCATGGTAAAAAAATTACAGCATCTGTCCCGACAGCGTCCCGATTCTTCCGAATGTGATTCGATAGAGTTCAGACAGTCGTGACCAGACAGTGAACCGACGCTGACAGAAAATATCCGTTAAAAACTTTCTTCGTCATATTTAGGATAATCAGGTACTAGAATTGTTGAAACGCAATTCCTATCACAGACTGCTATATTGCATTACAAATGACGTTCTCTTTGATTGTCAGGACGCTTATGTGGTTAGCATTGCCGAATTCTATATTAATAACGGGACTGCGTCGGAACGGTTTCGACAAAGAGAGTTCGTATTCGATATAATCTACATGTAGATGTAATCTGGACTCAATCGGCTAAAAAAATAGAAAACTTCTATAGATTATGTCCGTTCTACCGGATACCGTCCAAATTACACTGAACGTTTATACAATTTTGACCCGATAAGGCATAATTTGTTACAATATAGTCACGATTGTTATCCGCCTAGAAAAAGTCGGCTAAGTTTATTTCCCTAAATGTTACGGGACGCACCTAACAGTCTGTGTGTTTTGCCAAACTCTCCGGACTATTCTCGATCCGTAGGAATCTGTTTAGAACGTAAAAAACTGCGTGTAGACAACACAAGGATATTCCATATCATTGGGGATAGTAATCCGACTTTTCAACTTGTCGTGTCTTATCGCTGTCTGAACTCAAATTTGACCCATACTCGGCACTGTGTGAACACCGCAATAGATAGGATAAACATAAGGAAATAATAGAAATGCAAAAACAATTAGCGTATAGAACATGTACTATCTACTACAGAAAGGTAACTAAGGTAAATTCAACTGTTGAGGGGATACAAATATATAGAAACAGAACTCCTAAGAGGTTTCACGAAGTATCACTATAAAAATTCATTGAAATCGGTAGTATTTGTGAAAGGCCAGTAAGAAATCGGAAGAAAAAATATTTTAAATTAATAGGCGAGCCGATCACACCGAGAGCCCTCGTTTTTGAAATATTTCAGATGTTTCAGACGCCTAATGGAATTTATATGTTCTTTACAATCATTTCAGTCCCCAAAATTAATTAAATCATATAACGGGATGATATTTGGCAAACCCGTCCTATACCAAAAATATGAAAACATCACTTTATAAATTTCATGCGTTCTAAGCACTTTTCTTAATTTACTCCACAAGGAACGCTCAAAGTCCAATTGAAAGGCAAAGACGTATGATAAATAAAATCGTTAAAGAGTTGTATAACCAGAAAAGACATTAAATGTTCATCTATGGCCAACTTTACCAGAGGGAGTTGAAACCTTAGGTTTTTAATAATTTTGGAAATTATAAACGGACAATTTTTAAAAGTTTGTTAAAAATTGATGTCAGTACTGACTATATTGAGCTGATGATACCCTGTGAATATCACAAGCAGTATCGACCAAGTGCTTTCAAATTTGAAAACAGAACTTTACATTTGCATTATGTTTCAGATGCCGATACTATTTAACGCCATAGCATTTCTTTACTTTTTAAAAAGTACCTCACTTCCAAGGTTTAAGTTTTATTCATAAACATGTTTTGTTTCGTTTTGGGCCTTATTTCTAAAATCAATATCGTTTGTTAATTGTTTGTTTGTTTGTTATTCTGAGTTTTAATGTCCATGGACTGGTTTTATTACTTTGATGCTAGCGAAAAAGGTTACATGTATATTATTCACTCAAAGAAGGAGAAAAAGTTAACCGGTTGATTGAAGAAGGTGCATGTGATAGGAATTTGGAACATTTTGTCAGAATATTTGGAATATTACAATATACTTGCCATCATTGCAATACAATAATGTTATAAGCCTTAGTTCATCCAGACTCCAAATCAAGGCCACAAGATTTTCGAGCTTTATCGAATGATGTACATGTCTCAATTGCTTTGTCATACATAGTTCGTTGTATATAATATGGTATTTCAACTTGGTTTTATTGTCAAACAATGAAAAGTAGTCCAGTCGTCAAGAAAGCATATGATGTACCAATGCATGACCAAAAGAAATCTCTAAACGAACATGCTCTTCAACTTCGTACTTTATTTGGCTTTTTATTTATTTTTTGATTCGAGCGTCACTGACGAGTCTTTTGTAGACGAAACGCGCGTCTGGCGTATAAATAAAATTTAGTCCTGGTATCTATGATGAGTTTATGATAATGACATAAAGCAAAAACAAAAAAAGAAGAACATGACTTTTAGATAGCTCTAACTCGTCTTTAAGACAAAATGAGGCTTTCGACTTGCAACAGACATCATACACCTGTCTGCAAGTTTAAGATGGTCGCTAGCATAGGTTTGAAGATTTTGTTTACATAGACATCTACAAATCCATATTGAAAAAATAATAATAATTAATTTCGATATGCAGTTTCAATGCATGTTATCTCCTTCTTTGATCGCCCAAACTCAATTTGTTCTTTTTGCCTTCAGGCCCGATAACCAGAAACCAGAAATGCTTATCTTTCGCATCAAAACATTCAAAAATAAATAATTTTATTTAAATCATTTTTTTCCTTCATTAGATAATTGAATAGCGATATCAAAAGTGTATATGAAAAACATCATTTGGTCTTTGATGGAAAGTTGTCTCCTTATTTCTATATTATTTGCTATATCGATGCAATAGTTAAAAAAATTGCCAACAAGTTTCATGCCGAACGTTATTAAAGTGATTTACTTTCCAGGAATATCTAATTGTACTGAAAATTGGTCAGCGCAAATACATTCCTTCCAAACCATTCGATCCAGTTACTGAAATAACTGTAGATTAGAAACACGTATAATAATTCAAATTGGCTATCCATAATTCTTATATGACGTCCTTCAAACGCTTTGAGTACACACCCGTGGTAAAATATGAATATATTTCATGGGCTGTTCCCATTGTACCCCCACGTCATATGTTTTTAATGAATGAGCGACTCGACGTCATAGAACAATGACGTCAGAATATAAGCAATTTACGGGAAAATACACGCTTGTGAAACGGAAAATCATCACAAGGAAACGTTAACAAATGATGCTAAAATGAGTTATATTAGCCGTTTTTGTATACATATGAGACATATAAGTACAATAATAATTAGATTAATCTAAAATTATCTAAATATGTTATTATAAATAGTTTAAGCATCATCATTTATTCAGTTTGCTCCGTTATTTTACGTCAATTTAATAGTGCGTTTATATATTGGAACGGCAAATAATGCCATCACCTAGAGCGCTTCGATCCAAAATAATTGCCGTATTTGTCCTATTAGAATCGAAATAATTCATGGGGGCTTGAATATATCTATATTTTACCACGGGTTGTCCCTTTATGCCGATATTTTACCCCTCGCTATCGCTCAGGGTAAAATATTTGTCATAAAGGGCCAACCCGTGGTAAAATCACGATATATTCAAGCCCCCATGAATTATTTCTTAATTATAACATTGTAAAGAAAAATCTTAAATAAAACATAACTTGGTACTTTAGATCTACGCTTTAACGCATTTTATTTGTCATTATCTCGATATTTTGTTTTAATATCATGTTTTTCCATTGTTATATGAATCTCAGAGGATATTAAAAGAATTGATGTTTTACAATTTTTGTTAGTAATATTATTGGACTAACCCATTTTGATACCAAATAACTTCATCCTTTTATTTCCGTGGAGGAAAATGAAAAACGATTTTACATAGAAAATTCTATCGCATAAAATACCCATATACTGGATTTCCATTTTCGATCGGCGTTATTAATATAGTTGTAATCACATTCTTGTCTGTCAAAAATATTGCCGGAATTATATGGGCGACTGGCAGCATTCTAGGAATATAAAATATGCTGTTTGATTGGCATTATTTAATGTTCATATTGTAATCTGGACTCAATAAAACTTGCAATTTGCCTCCGCAGATGAATTGATACACAGTGCCAATTAACCTTCGATCATATTATCTTGGCTCTGATGTATCGCTTCAATAACTCATCATATTAATAAACGAAGAAAATTGTATTGCTCAAAACATATTTGTCAAAACTCATGGGTTGTCAATGGCATGTCTAAATAAAAGGAATATTGCTTTTTGAAATATTTCAATTAAATTGTGCAGTGTTTAATGACGGAAAATTCTTCAATTTGTAAAATAATAAATATCTATTTTGATTTTTTTTTTGAGCGGGTCAAAAGATATGAAATTGAACAAATTTATAAAGAACAAATTAAAATGAAAATTAAAAAAATGTTTTATTTGAAAAAAATAAAGCTTTGTAATATATAATTACTAGTATCGATATCTATGAACCGCATTGTCTGCAATTAAAAAAATAATAAATGCATGCATGCATGCATGCATATAAATTAAACGAACATTGATACTAATTTGATGACAATAATCAAGCTATCGAAAAAAAAAACAAGTCTGTATGGTATTGGCTAGTTTAGTCAATTTAGAGTGAAAATTTAGACGGGTATTCCTGATATAAACATTTTAAACAACAATACGATTCCAACACAAAAAAACTTGCGTTCCCGATGACACAATGTCAGAAAACAGTGCCCTGAGTAGGTTTTGTTATGTCATGAAAAAAGAAAGAATGATCGTAGTCTTATCTAAAGTATATTATTCTTGCACTTAAGAAACTCATTCCGTTAAAAAACTACCCACTAAATTTATTTTTCTATAGACATAGAATATAAAATTGAAAATGAAAATGGGGAATGTATCAGAGACAACAACCCGACCAAAGAAAAAAACAACAGCAGAAGGTCACCAACAGGTCTTCAATGTAACGAGAAATTTCTGCACCCGGAGGCGTATGCGTACATGGTAGGAATATACAAATTTATATATAAATTCAATTTTACAAGATATAGAAACTGGAAGAACATTAAGGCTTACAGCGCATTCATCAAAACTGCAAAGTCTATTTTTCTACAAATGTACAGATGAATGAAATCAACAAATGAAACAATCAAACAAGCAAGCAAGCAAGCAAGCAGGCAAACATTGCAGTAAATCCCACATGCGCATACTCCGAGTATTTATTAAGTTCTCGTTGAGGTAGTCACAGAAAAAATATTGGCAGTCCAAAGTATGAAACGTTGAAACCGAAGATTCATATTAAAAACACAAAAGAACAACAAGAATATGTGACCGTAGGACACTATGCATAATCCGCTTGCATAATATCCCTTCCATGTTCTGTGAACCGAAAAATCAGATAAAAAATTTAATAAAAGCATTTATTTCAAAAGTTGGTGTAAAACTAAACATGCGTAACACTACTAAGATTTAAGTTGGTGTGACCACAACTTCATGACAAACTGCTGTAAACTGCATCAACATTATATTTGTACAATACTCTTGCCATTCTCTAGTGGTACCCACAATGAAGGTCTAGCAGCATTGACATTAGTGGTACCCACAATGAAGGTCTAGCAGCATTAACTTTAGTGGTACCCACAATGAAGGTCTAGCAGCATTGACATTAGTGGTACCCACAATGAAGGTCTAGCAGCATTGACATTAGTGGTCCCCACAATGAAGGTCTAGCAGCATTGACATTAGTGGTACCCACAATGAAGGTCTAGCAGCATTAACATTAGTGGTACCCACAATGAAGGTCTAGCAGCATTGACATTAGTGGTACCCACAATGAAGGTCTAGCAGCATTAACATTAGTGGTACCCACAATGAAGGTCTAGCAGCATTGACATTAGTGGTACCCACAATGAAGGTCTAGCAGCATTGACATTAGTGGTACCCACAATGAAGGTCTAGCAGCATTAACTTTAGTGGTACCCACAATGAAGGTCTAGCAGCATTGACATTAGTGGTACCCACAATGAAGGTCTAGCAGCATTGACATTAGTGGTCCCCACAATGAAGGTCTAGCAGCATTGACATTAGTGGTACCCACAATGAAGGTCTAGCAGCATTAACATTAGTGGTACCCACAATGAAGGTCTAGCAGCATTGACATTAGTGGTACCCACAATGAAGGTCTAGCAGCATTAACATTAGTGGTACCCACAATGAAGGTCTAGCAGCATTGACATTAGTGGTACCCACAATGAAGGTCTAGCAGCATTGACATTAGTGGTACCCACAATGAAGGTCTAGCAGCATTAACATTAGTGGTCCCCACAATGAAGGTCTAGCAGCATTGACATTAGTGGTCCCCACAATGAAGGTCTAGCAGCATTAACATTAGTGGTACCCACAATGAAGGTTTAGCAGCATTGACATTAGTGGTACCCACAATGAAGGTCTAGCAGCATTGACATTAGTGGTACCCACAATGAAGGTCTTGCAGCATTGACATTATCAAGTAATCAATTAAACTAAATAAGTTTTGCAATACGATATTTCCTTTCTTTTTTTTCGTCTATAAGATGGATAATGATTACTTCTGCATATTAGTTATCAGTCTTTTAAAAGTTACGGCATTGTTCCGGTTAAAATTCGTTCCATAAAATTAATGCTTTTAATTGTTGAACGATATGCACTCTTCAGTTTAATTTTCTAATCTAGATAATATGTGTTTTATCAAACTATATCTAAGAGCTTAAAATGGCTGTCGCGTGGTTTGACTAATAAAAGGTCCATATGATTTCTAAAACAAGAGGTATTGAAATTACTTCAAAACGGAAAAATTAATCAACAATACTTTTAATGTTGTTTTAGAAATAATAAATTGAACTCTTACATTAGAATCAAATTTAATGTTCGTGTTGAAATGAAAGAAAATATCTTAATGTGAGACATTTTTACATCGTCCCTGGAAAAACATTGACGTGTGTCTATCCATTACTTTATATGTCATTTACTATCGGTTAAATTTCATCAAAATGATCATTTATTGAAAATATGATTTCAATGTAGCCGGGTGATGACTTTTTGTCAGGAATTTCCGCTGGTGTTGTGTTGTGCCTTTGAAGCTTCATATCACCAAATCATAAAGGAAGGAAGCTACTTAGAAGATTTTGTGCTTTTTATAATTTGTTGTGCAATTTAGACTTGGATTATTGACAACTAGTTATGTTCAAAATGGCCGTCGTGACGGTTAATTGTCAGGATCATTGTTGAGACAACGTTATGACATTAATTTATTATAAACATTATCGCTGCCTAATCATATTTTAACTATAAAGATAATGGCGAATCTGTGTTTGCTTCCAACTCAATGTCATATCATTCGGTAATGAAAAAGGTCTTTTTCAAAATAAAAATATGTCATCTATAATGACATCACGTTTATACAAGAAAAAATTATTACAATTATCAAATCATCTCGTATGGGTGTAATTAAAGCTCCATTCAAACATTATTCTACTTTTTTAATTTCGATACCAAAAACAACAAAGAGATGATGATGTTTTATATATAAAGACAAAGCACAAAAATTACATTAATGTATAGGCATTATTTGCCTTTGACATGTTATATGTCATAGTTCTAATAAAAAATAAATAACATGAAGGATTGAGAAATAATTCATATTTCGAGTGATTAATTGACCTTATGTTTGTTATTAATCGGAAAGAAACTGACAAAAAAAAAATAGCATAAAAGTGCAAATGGACGGATAAAAGAATAGAGAGGAGGGACTATATCAAAGGCGCGACAACTTAAGTTGGGGTAAAGGAATTGGAAATAAAAAACATTTGTTTTTAAATTTGACTTTACAAGTACAATTTCTATTCCATTCATAAACTGTAACTTTGATGTAGGTAGTTAAGGGTATATTGAATTTCGTTGGCCATTGAATTCAGTCCGTAAAAAAAAAGTGTAAACAAATTTGAATCTACTAGATTACGTAAGGCTGTCTTTTGTTAGAATCCAGTACGTTAATTTTGGATTATATCAATACAGATTTAGTGGGGCTGAAGTAGTTGAGTTAACTGACAGAGACAGGGGAAAAGGGAAATTATATGCGCGCTGTCTATCTCATGACTGCTTCTACTAATGTATTATCGTTTGTTGTTTGTTTTTGTCTCCATTTGAACTCCTTTAGTTGTTGTCAATTCCTTTTTTTATGTGTTTTTTCATTTGATTTGCCATGATTAGGGACTTTCCGATTTGATTTTTCTCTGATTTCAGTATTTTTGTGATTTTTCTTTTTATGCATTTATGCATGCTTTGCTCCTTTATTCCGTCAAGAGAGAGGAGTCTAAAAAGGGGGTAATTCTTTGCTTCTCTCTTCTTTTAAATGAAAAATATAGTATGTGCATAAGGGCCCTTCTAACTTAGATCAGTTATGAACAAAAAAAATCAACCCTTGAACTAATAGGCCACTTTCGAGTTTATCTTTCACCGGAAAAAACAATTTTTATTTAAGTGTTACAATTGAACTCATATTCCTTATATACTGTGATAGGGTAGAGTTGTCTGGATTCGCACTAAAGTTGAATTGTTCAAAACAGTTCAAGTTCGACCTGACTCAATTTTTATTAGAACTTAAACTGTATTGGACAATTTAACTTAAGGGCGAATCCAGAAAGCTCTACCCTATCACAGTATATAGGAATATGATTTCAATTGAAGAACTTTAATAAACATTGTTACTTCACAAAATATGTAATGGTTATATTACTTATTCAATATGTATCACCTATGATGTCTCTATTGTGACCTGCTGTCATTTATTCAAAATCCGTTGGATATATCACATTTGCATAAAGGTTTATTTGTTACCCCCTTTAAAACTTCATTCTGTACAACAACTGTTTCAAATCCTTATGAAAACCAATACAAACTTACAGCTATTATCTCGGATATTGCCAGTCACAAACTTTTCTAACCAGTTCGCATAGGAAAATATGAGGAGAACTCTTCTTCTTTAAACCTTTCTTTGCAAACAAAGGCCTCGATGCCATCAATTTAGGCAATATCCTTCACCATAAATCAGTTCACTCGAAAATACCTCCCTATTTTAAAGAACAGTCTGCACCTATCATATCTTATACCTACTCGTATACCAAACAAATTGCATCTAAAATGTTCAATTACAAACACGTGTTGGCGGATCTCAATATTGACGACTTCAAGACTAAACCTCCTGATTGCTCCTGTGGTAGTTCCTTATTCATATACCATATTATCCGACTGTACTGGTGACCTACATATTGTCAATAACACATTTCTGCAAAAATGTGTTATTCAAAGGCCAAGAATAAAGTGAGCCTAATTGGAAACACAACTTCAAAATACTGATGGATTCAGTCATTTAAAAATGCCAGACAATGAGTTGAAAAAAGGCAACAGTAGAATACCGGTGTTCAACAGTCATAAATTGACTGAGAGTAAACATATCCGGGTTATATACTAAAAACAACAAATGTGAGAAAGAAGACGTAGATACTCTTTCTGAATTGATTGAGACTGTTAATACCCATGCTGCATCAATCTTTAAAGGCTCAAATGTTGCAAAATACTTGCTCCTCCTCCATGAAAAATATGTCGTTGTAACCGCAAAAAAAAGCTCCAAAGAACATCGTTTTTGTGTGTAAATCATAATACGTAAACTGCTTGATAAATGAATAAGGTATTGATAATTCACTCAGAAACTCAACATATACACCAATAACACTTTTTAAGGAGAAATTCCTTGACCATCATAAGTGTGTTCCTTATGAATCTCAACCAAAGATGGAAAATTGGAATCACTGTATTGGATACTTAAACTACATAATTGCTCTTACAAACAAATATATATAATAATTGTTTGGTCTTCTAAATGCTTCACGAACTAAATTAAAAACATTAATTTTATCGGCAACCAAAGTCTTGCTTCAAATTTATTGTGAAACTACCTATTCTAGAGGTGATGTGAATCAGGTATAGTTACTAAAGAATATTAACATCTTTTAGAGTACATACAATCTAAGACTCTTTCATCTTTTGACTGTAAAAGGATTCCCCATTCCAAACTAAAAAAAATAATTGAAAGAGTTGGTTCTGCTTTGTTGCATTAAAAAGAATGGCGTAGATACATGTATCTTGCCTTAGGGAGAGATAAATCCTTCTTCGTAAACAATCACTCTGAATCAAACATTTTTTGTGTGTCTTAAATTGACATTTTCAAGAAAATTGACAATGAGAGTATAGGTTAAAACAAACATTACGCTAAACGAGATGATTTCAGGTTCCCCAATAGTGAACAGTCCATTTATATGTAGTAACATTCCAGCAGCGCCTGCATACGGAGTATACATATCCAAGTTGAAATGATATTCCAAGGCTGGTATTTCCTTTGATGATTTCTTTGATAGAGGGTTCCTGCTCACTAGAAAAATATTAAACTAAGAATTCTAAGTGTTAAATTTGAAAGCAATCCTTCGTAAATTTAATGGAAGCCACGGTTGAACGTTATGAAATATGTGTTTCTCAGATGATAGCGAATATGTTCCTTATTTCAATTCCGTTCTCTTTTTCCGAATGTGACCTACTGAAATATACTTATTACGGGTTTTGTTTACCCTTCCGGACCACCTGAGCTCACCCATATTTTTTGGTGGGGTTCTTGTTGCTCAGTCTTTAGCTGTCTATGTTAATTATGTTTTATGTACTATTGTTTGTCTGTTTGTCTTTATTAGCCATTGAATAGTCAGTTAATTTTTTCTTTTCATATCATATTGAATGTCCTTCTGATATCTTGTGTCTTGCTTTCGTAAAGCATTTTGTTATAATATACTGATACACTATTCAGACCGATATGTTTCGGTGATAAAAATTAAACCCTCGACTTATTTTGGAAGAGTTCTCAAGTGTATGGTAACTTTACTACGAATACTCAAACTTTTTTGTTGCTGTCTTTGTTAGATTTATTTATATGTGTCTTGTATTTTCTAGTCAGTTGTGTTGTAAGCAACATTAAAAAAAAAAAAAAAAAAAAAAAAAAACCCAATAGCACAAAGAACGATTAGAACCTTTACGTTTTTGGAAGTAACCTGATGGTGATGTAAAGAGACTGACGTTCTTATTTGGATTTTACAATTAACATACCGGTTAAGTTTTTGAAATTATTTTTTATCATCTGCGTATAATGTGGATATATTTTTTCACTTTATGTATAGTAAACAATTCATTTTTTTCTAAGTATAGGTCTTTATCATTCACTTGCACTCACTTGCACTGTTGTTTATTGTTGGTTTGTTCGAACTTTCTCGCTCACTTTGATTTTTATCTTTTTTTCAAATGATGTTGATTTAGTATAAGTACATGGAAAATATATTATACATACTCTTAGTACATCTTATTTAATTGTCCAGATATTGTCATTTACTTCCAAGCTAACGCACAAGCAATATAATATGGTTCGGGTTTGTATCGAGGATTTATATGAAATCATTTCATGTTGTGATTATAGCATAAAAGAGTATGAAATTTCTCAAAAATCAATATGATACTGTGCATTTAGGAGATTTTATGAGTTTTTACAGAAATATATTGTCAACGCAACAACCCTTTATGCATAAATTGTTTTGACCGAATCGCGATGTGTTTCCTGGGAACTTTATCCTAGCGTGTTAATTGTTCATAAACGTCTTAGTATTGACCTTATAACGGAGATCATTCGCTCCTCAGCAATAAATACATCATGAAATGATATAAAAACGAACGAGAATGTCAGAAACGAAACAGCATCACAAAAATTAAATTCTTTCTATAATTAAGTTTTCAAGCTAACATTTATAATGCTTTCAATGTATCAATGAAGCTGTCAATAACAAAGAACAAAAGGTTAACCAGCGATGAGTCCATAAAAATCTGATTTCAAAGTAATGTTGGATAGAGAACATGGCATAATAGAGAAGACAATAAAAACTGCTCTTCCTGTTGTAAATTATTATGTTTGTGTTGGATCTTGTCAACTCTATGTCTTTTATCTCCAATTATGGCATTGCTGTTCATAAAAATTTGCAAAAAGTACCATTTGAAAACCTGCTAAACTTTTACGATCTCTGTAAAATGATAATAAAGTTCAAATTTTGAAATCTCTTAAATGGACCTCTTTCCGCCAATGTGTCAATATTTGAAAGAAATTATTGTTAGTGACGGAACATACTTTGAGGAGTGTAACACAAAATAATAGTTTTAATATTGTGCTAATTGATTTTCCATATTTAGTCATTCGGAAATCATTTCTTGATCCCAATAACATTAACCTCACTTATCTTTTAAAGAAAATCATCGTTAGTTGTGTAGATTAAATGCTTGTGATAGTTTTAAATCTTGAATTTAATCATCATTTTTTTAAGTGTCAAAACTTAATGAAAATTTTTCAAGCACACGATTATGGTGCAAAACTTGGAAAAATTGTCGGTTATCTCTAGCTTTATATTTTCTGACATTGCTTTAATAGAATCTGACATATGTCCCCATTGTAATTGTATTGTTAGTATCAAATTCATTTGCGAATTTTCAATGTATTCTTTTATAGTTTTACTTTACTGTTCAAAACAATTTCAGTATGTTTGAGAGAGCAAACAATAACTAGAGGCTCTAAAGAGCCTGTGTCGCCCACCTTGGTCTATGTGATATTAAACAAAGGACGCAAATGGATTCATGACAAAATAAATTGTGTTTTGGTGATGGTGATGTGTTCATCTTACTTTACTGAACATTCTTGCTGCTTACAATTATTTCTATAGTGAACTTGGCCCAGTAGTTTCAGTGGAAAATTGTTAAAAATTGACTATAAAGGACAATATCTTCTTAGGGGTCAATTGACCATTTTGGTCATGTTGACTTATTTTTATGTCTTACATTTATTGCTGTTTACAGTATATCTCTTTCTATAATAATATTCAAGATAATAACCAAAAACAGCAAAATGTCCCTAAAATTACCAAACCCAACAACGCGTCGTCCGATCCATCTGAAAATTTCAGGGCAGATAGATCTTCACCTGATAAATATTTAACCACCATGTCAGATTTGCTTTGGTTTTTGATTTATAAGCCAAAAACTGCATTTTACCCCTATGTTCTATATTAAGCCATGGCGACCATCTTGGTTGGTTGACCCGGTCACGCCACACGTTTTTAAACTAAATACCATAAAGATGATTGTGGCCAAGTTTGGATGAATTTGGCCAAGTAGTTTCAGAGGAGAAGATTTTTGTAAAAGATGACTAAGATTTACGAAAAATTGTTAAAAATTGACTATAAAGGGCAATAATTCCTTAAGGGTCAACTGACAATTTTGGTCAAGTTTACCAATTTGTAAATCTTACTTTGCTGAACATTATTGCTGTTTACAGTATATCTCTTTCTATAATAATATTCAAGATAATAACCAACAACAGCAAAGTTTCCCTAAAATTACCAATTCAGGGGCAGCAACCCAACAACGGGTTGTCGGATTCATCTGAAACTTTCAGGGCAGATAGATTTTGATTTTTTTTTTTTTTTGCCCTAAATGCTTTGGTTTTTGAGTTATAAGCCAAAAACTGCTTTTTACCCCTATGTTCTATTTTTAACCATGGCGGCCATCTTGGTTGGCCGGGTCACGCCACACGTTTTTAAACTAGATAACCCAATGATGATTGTGGCCAAGATTGGTTTAATTTGGCCCAGTAGTTTCAGAGGAGAAGATTTTTGTAAAAGTTAACGACGACGGACGAAGGACGCCAAGTGATGAGAAAAGCTCACTTATACGAACATCTTCCAAAAATTGTCCTGAATATTTATACATAAGGAGCCTTTAATGGTCCTTTGGTTGTCAGTTATGACTTGTCAATTCAGTTCGCTACACATCCACACAATCTATGAGACTGGACGCTAGCATTCATCACTCCAATATTGAAAAAGAAAATAAAGCCAAGGCATCCAACTACCGCCCGGTGTCACTAACACCAGTTTGCTGTTAGGTTGTAGAGCATATAATTTACATGAAAATTGGTACCGTTAATTTTATTACTACCACTGGGTCGATGCCTCTGCTGGTGGACTATTAGTCCCCGAGGGTGTCACCAGCCCAGTAGCCAGTACTTTGGTACTGGCATGAAAATACGGATTTTTTGTGTTATTAAAATGTGCTGTTATAAAATATTAGAAATTATTATAAATTAAGGAATGTATCTCCCTCATGCAAAGCTCTGATTCCTTTCACGAATTTGGCTATACTTTTTGGACCTTTTGGATTATGGCTCTTCCATCTTTTATATAAGCTTTGGATTTTAAATATTTTGGCCACGAGCATCACTGAAGAGACAAGTATTGTCGAAATGCGCATCTGGTGCAAGAAAATTGGTACCGTTAATTTTATTACTACCACTGGGTCGATGCCTCTGCTGGTGGACTATTAGTCCCCGAGGGTATCACCAGCCCAGTAGCCAGTACTTCGGTACTGGCATGAAAATACGGATTTCTTGTGTTATTAAAATTTGCTGTTATAAAATATTAGAAATTATTATAAGTTAAGGAATGTATCTCCCTCATGCAAAGCTCTGATTCCTTTCACGAATTTGGCTATACTTTTTGGACCTTTTGGATTATAGCTCTTCCATCTTTTATATAAGCTTTGGATTTTAAATATTTTGGCCACGAGCATCACTGAAGAGACAAGTATTGTCGAAATGCGCATCTGGTGCAAGAAAATTGGTACCGTTAATTTTATTACAGGCAAATCACCAAATCACCTAAAGGCCAATAACATGTTGGCTGATAAACAGCATGATTTCATAAAAAGAAGATCATGTAAAAGCCAGCTCATAAATACGATCGTTGATCTCATCAAGGGACTAAATTCAAAACATCAGATAGATGCCACCCGTGCAGCTGGATTTCAGTAAGGATCAAGAGCTTCTTTGCAAAAAGACAACATCATGCAAGAGAGGTCGATGACATGTTATCTAAACCAGCTACTGTAACATCTTGAGAGCCAGAAGGAGCAGTGCTTTGACTATTCTTAGTCTATATAAATGACCTATCATCAAAAGTTTAGTCTAGAACTAGACTATTTCTAGACGATAGCCTCATGTTTCGACCTATTGAGAGGTCACAAGATGCCAACATATAACAACAAGATCTTGACCAACTACAACAGTGGGTAAAAGGCTGGATGATGAGCTGCAACCCGAAATAATATGAAGTCAGCTGAATAACTAACAAGCAGCAAGTAACTGGCGCCTACTATACCATTCATGTCCTCGATTTCAAACAAACAGACCCGGCGAAATACTTGGGCGTCACAATTGACAGTAAGATCGCATTGGGTCCACATATAAGTAACATCACGAAAAGGCAAACAACACCTTCGGATTCTTGAGAAGAAAAATAAGTAGTTGCCTAAAAAATATGAAAGAAACCAGCTACAAAGAGCTAAAAAAAAATTCATATTACGACACATATTTTGATTTACAACGACAAAACATATATATCCTGAATTTTTTTCATGTGAAAAAAATTTAAATTTATGAATAAGAGTAAACAGCGTCGAGTTATCGATCTTAGAGAAATGCGACATAAGAATACAATTTTCTTTTGTTTTAAAACTTGTTTGTATTAAGTCTCAAATCAACATTATTTTTCGTTCAAACGAAACAATTCATTAAAAACAAAACTATCGTCTCTCATAACTGGATGGATATGATCAAATGTTATAGTAAAGCAAAGTGGCTTTATTTCATATCAGAATTCTGATTAATCTCAATATCCGATAAAAAGTCAATCTTAGGGTACGAGTGTTCTTATAATGCAATACAAAGTTGTCATCTCAACACATCATAACTTGTCAATTATTTCAAAATAGTTGTGCAACGATGCGCCCTGGATCGATATCAAATTCATATCAAATTTGACCCCATGCACAGAGAATAAATGCTTGTTCGACCTCAGGTCAATAGTGCTGTTATGAACGATTAAGTGACAAGTTTCTCATTTAATTAAGTCACTTCATATTTAGTCTGCAAGCAGATTTGGTGCTGTTATTGACAAGAGAAAATATGCCCAAATCTCATTAAAACGGTCCGACGTGCTTCGAATTATTGATTCAAACAAAAAGATATGATTCATGTTAAAAAATTACCAAGCTGAAAGAAATATAATAGTTGCGATCAATAATATTGCTACTTATTATATTCAATGGAAAATTATTTCAATTAATCCAATATAAATGGGTATTTTGGACAGCAATAAATTTGTACAAATATAGAATTAATTTTGGTTGTTCATTTATAATGAAATGTAACTATCATTTATTTCAATTAAAAGAAGCCTTTTCATTCAATCAATATTTTAATAAAAATAAGTCGTTTATCATTTTCTTCATAGTTTTGATAGGCTAAATGAAATTATTTCAATATTATGACATTCAAATTTAATTACATAATTCAATTAAACAAGTTTATTTCTCGAAGGAGTTCTTATTCTACGTGGAAACAAATTATATTTTAATATATAAAATTTGTTATACGAACCTTTATTTATTAAAAAAAATACACTGGTGGAAAAACCTGAAACTTGTTAATTCTGAAAAAATATAAAAAATTACATAATTATAAAAATATGAAGATGTGGTAAGATTGCCAATGATACAGACACAACAGACACGTTTATCATTTCGTTGTTTTACCACGTCCAGTCTTTAGACCTCATGGGAAGTCGATGCCTTCAAAGACCTCTAGTGGATTTTTTCGTATTCCAGATTGACATCACTTTGCTTTATATGTTTTGCTATAACAAATAGACTTTCTTGATGATCCCTGAGCAGAGTTAGTATTTGTGATAGGACTCACTGTACCAGAATAGCAAGGGAAAATACTACCCTCCATATCTTAACCACTAGATTATTGGTTTGAATTATATCGTAGTATCTTTTGTTTGTTTTATTTGTAGATCGGTTTCATTTCACTGTTTTTAGCATGTATCTAGAATTATAGTACATGTATATAAATCTTAACTATACAACCCGCAAACACAATGTTGAGGTATATAAAATCAGACTGTCCGTTCCCCGTCTGACTGTCTGTATCGATGTGCCTTACAACCGCAACTTTTTCGTTTCCTGTAAAAGGAAAGATAATCGAATTCGCGGTCGAGGATAGGATACTAGTATTATAGTATATCTTTCACTCATAGGTCTTTCTTTTTTCTGTCAGTTGAGTGACAATTTCTATGTCATAGTTTAGTTCTACCACTATTTTAATTGAGAGAAGCATTATTCGTTATTGGTTTTTCATATAAACTATTAAAGTTAACCGTGATCACAACGAAAATATCACAAGATAGAGTAAAAAAATATGGTAAAGTCGATGTTTTGCTTGGTGTTATGATTATAAAAGAGGTCTTGTTAATGACTTTTATTTTAAATCATAAAATGACTGTCTAAGTCCGTCTAACTGTCCGTTCGTATATAACTGAACACAAAACACCGGTTCTATGTTTAGATGGATAGGGACTGTATCACGAGGAGTTGTACCGTGAGTGCGATTTTCCGATTTGTCAGACAGTAACTTCTTTACTCACGGTACTTATTAGATCATATGAATTAAAATGGGTTTATTTATATATACTTAAGCTCTTATTACTATAAATGAATTATATTACATTCATCCCAGAACTTGTACCAAATACACAAGAGTGCATGTAACTTTTGGTAAATGTCTTATAACGCGGATTGTGGCCATATTTTGTCTTAACTTCTAAACCACCTATATATCAAAGACACAATAATCGGCGAAGGGTGTACTGGATTTGAAATATTTATGCACTAAAGTATACATAAAGCTAAAAAGAAAAAGTTAGGGTTATTTTACATGTAATTGGAAAATAGTTGAAGTTCAAAACGACATATAATATTGTTTGCCTCGCTTTCTTAAGTTCGCTCTGAAAAGTAATTCCATCCGACATGAAAAAAGATAGAATATATGCCTGGTAGATGCAAAATAAAGGAATCATTTTTTTCCCCTTAAAAAATGAAAACTGAAGAAAAATCCGCTTTGCTAAATAAAACAAATTCCAATCTTATATTCAGAAAAGAAAAATAATGGTGTTCATGTCACATAAAATGTTATTAAAATTGTCTAAACAAAAAGTCATAAATACACATAAAAGCTTTCAAAAAACATTATTTCATGGTCGTACAGAGTATTAAAGTAAAGCATTGTGACATCCAAAACTGAATGATAAACCGTCTCTGTTCTGAAATAAAAAATCCTCTGGCTTACAAAATAAATCTTTCGCTTATTCTGCACTTAACAGACAGAAAATCGGCTTTTTACTGTCTGATATTAATGTTTTAATGGATTTTATGGAAAGTAGGGTTCATGCATAATGATAGAAATATAACAATTTATAGAAATGTTGACAAAACAATTGAACTTAAATAAACGTGTCACAAATGTTTCAATAGAGTAGATATTTTTACGACATACACTTTATATTACAATTACTATTCTGCTGAGTTCAGTCACTATACCTTCCTAGATTCGAGAGTAAGGAAGGGAATCTAACTTAATGTAGATCCAATTAATAGTTTGAGACCGTTTTGGGAACATTTTGATGTTCAAGGTGTTTGATGGTTTCCTTTTGCTGTTTCATGCTAACATTCCTTCTATTGGTGTAGCTAGCTATGACACCAGGTGTAATCAACCATTATCTACATAAGAAAACTCCAGAACTAAGTCAGGAATATGGAAATTGTTACCCATTCGGTTAACGTGTTTGTTCTTTTGATTTTGCCATTTGATTAGGGACTTTCTGTTTTGAACTTTCATCGGAGTTCAGTATTTTTTGTGGTTATACTTTTTCTTACTTATATCTGTACTTGTATTAATAAAATATATATTAGTTTCTTTCTAATTGGCATTAATAAATGCTTTAAATTGTAAAAATATTCGAATTAGCTCTCGCCGCGATATAGCCTTTTTGTGCTAATGCGGCGTAAAGCAACCAACAATCAATCAATCAATATTCATAAATGGAATTCTCAAATACAAATATTTTCAACATGACGTCACAGTAAACTGGCCCCTTAAAATTTTTTGGATCAAAGATTCTATAAGGAAGTAAACTATTATCTTTTGATTTATTGACCTTTATATTATGTGTTCCTGCACGATTTTGACTGTAATATTCAATCAGCATTTGTGGGATTTTCTAGAGGATTTGCTTACATCTTTGCAAATATTAGATCTTATATTATAACACACTTGACAAAAGTTGAAATATATTGAATGTTTCTTATTTCGAGACTTCCTGAGGCTATTTTTATGTAGAATATGGAAATCGATACATTTTGATCCAATAATTTCCGAAACTTGAGAAATATACTTCTAAGTAATATCATTCATGAGCTATGTCTGTTTCCTTGTTTTAAAGTGAGCAAATACAATTGAATCCTCTCAAACCTCCAATCTATATTTGGTAGATAGAACAAATTTATTTCAATGTAGAATTCAATTTTACAAAACATAATAAAATTGATTTTACAGTTGGCTTTTAAGAAACTTCGTTATTTTTGTTGACATTAGAAGACTTCTTGACAAAACTTGTTCTGACAAAACAATATTAACATTCTAATATGATACTAAAAAATCTACGACTAAATTGGATTTTCAAGCTGTAATTAAACTCTTCTATATACAATTTTCCTCTAAAGTTATTGCCGTTAGACGAACTGCCATATGATATCAAAATCTAACAATGCTTCGCAGTTTATTATTCACAAAGTGGAAAATAGAATTATCAATAAAATTGAGAAAATCTACAGAAAAATACTGGAAACCTAACAAAAATTATAACCCGAGCGGAGGTTAATCTCCGAGGCTAAATGGTACATGACACCTCTACAACGCTTCATTGCCCAAACGCTATCTAAATGTGCAAAGTGTATGTCAATTCTAATTTTGACGGGCAAAGAAGAAAATCCAAACCAACGAGTCATGCATACAGAAGTTTTGTTGAAATTGACAACCCCGAAACATTAATTTTCATTGGTAATATGGATTCGTTTTTAACGCATATAGATGATGGGTTAATTCCATCTTTATTGATGTATGGATTTCTAGAGTTAACACAAAACGTCGAAAATGTCACAATGGATTTATCAAAATAAATTTCCTGGATCCTAGTCGGATTTATTGTTAATTTAAACATTCAAAGGGCATACAAAATAGAGAATATTACAATTATCTTATTTATACGCAGTCGTTTTATTCAAATTGTAGATTCAAATTTTTCCATCGATGGTCACGTCTAAGTTTTAACGACAACTTTATGCTTTTAATTACCTCATTTTGTTACGAAAGAAAGTTATAATTTAAATGAAATGAAAATTTGAAACATTTGTAGTATTGATAACGGTTTGTTTTCTGATAATAAGAATGGTTGTAAAACACATTATTTTTCTACTACAAGAAATAAAATATAATCATTAATACCAAAGTCGAATATGACTCCATTTGAAAACATTCGTACTTTTACATTACAAATTCCTAGAGACATCCGCACTCATCCATGCCGTTTTGAATTCCCAATCATTGGTTCTAGATGGTCACCACAAAGAGAAAGCATTTTCTAAAAGATCAGCTATATGAAATGAGAAGATATGGTATGATTGTTAATGATACTGCTTCCCAACATAGACAAAATGAAATAGAAGTTAACAACTATAGTTCAACGTATGACATTCGACAATGAGATAAACCATGAAGAGACAGTAAGCACCTGGTGCAGTAATATTGATACCGTTATGTCATAACGACGAAAGGTCCCGACATCACAAAACTGTTGAAACGAGAAAAGCAACGATCTGATTCATGAAAAAAAAAATGATTTTAAAAATTGCAGATCAACATCTATCTATCTTTCGGGAACCTGAATCTCCATCATAAAATCGTCTATCTTAAATAGTACACTGCGTTACAAATGTGTGAGTTATCAAAAGAAAACATTTAACGTTTTTATGATATCCCACAATAGTAATGTTTGGGTATGGGTATCCCCAAATAACTCAGAATAAGAATTGAAAAACATAAACAAAGATTGACGTCCCGTAGAAAACATCTCATGCAAGTTTAGTTAAGTATTATTATTCCGTCTACATTTCTCAGTGGATGTGTTACCTACTTGCATGTTCACATTCTACGTAATAATCAACAGTGTTACAGGAAAGAACGACTTAAATCGACACTACACAAGATTCCAATGGGTACTTATTATTCACCGCTACTGACATAACTTGGCTTTGTACTCATTTGAAGGTGAATTCATGCAAAACTTTTCAAGGAAAAAATAAGTAAAAGCATCTTGAAAAGTTCTATGATATCTCTTTTAGATATATTGATTATGTTCTGTCAATCAATTACCAATATAATATATCCTACTGCACCTGAGATTAAGGTTACTATCAAAAGTAGAAGGTCTACTTCACAAAACTTTGAATTGTTCGAAATACACATGTACTAAGGACTTTTTACAACAGTTATGGAATATCTTAGCTGTATGTGGCAAAAACCTTTCTAAGTTTGGTTCTTAATTCTCTTCAATTTTGTACTTTGATTCGAGCATCACTGACCATTTTTGAAGACGAAATTTGTGTCTGACGTACATATAAGCCTGGTATTTTTTTTTATAAGATTTGTCACATCTCTATCTCTTCTCCAATGTTGACACAGATGAAAAAGTTGAAACTAGAATCTACATGATGGTTTTAATTTTCCAATTTTTTACGTCGCATTTCTTACCAGTAGCATACCGTCTGTTCGTAACATATCTCAGTAAAAACGTAACGCCCCCCACACATACACTACTCGAAAAGAGTTATAAGGAAGACGTACTTAAATCGATACTACATCACAAACTGGTTGACTGATACGATGTGTCGGTGTCTTGACTCACTTGATTTTTCTTAGATATTTAGTAACTAGTATAGTCATCTGATTCGTAGCTCTATCATATGTGTCCCGATTGTTTTATTTTTACTGAGTTTCTATTCGCATGGCGGAAAATGCAGGCTTAACAGAAGAAGTTAACTGTTCGACACACCCAGTTTCGCTTTTATGGAATTCACGGATTTTGTTTGTAACATTGATTTGTCTGTTCGTAATTTATTTCTCATATTCGAAGATCTGTATCATTACTGTCTCCTTAATTTGCGGTCACCATCATGAATTGACTAAATGTTTTATATTGTCTGATTTTCAACTCACCAGAAATACGTTTTCGCGGTGTACGAACTGAAAAATTGGTGTGTGTCCTTTTCCTTATCGTTGATTTCGTATTGTTGTTGTTTAATTATTTCGGCACATGATGTTTTACTCCCTTTTGAGTTTATGAGATTCCATAAAGTGTTTTAATTTTTATTTTTATATTCCTTAATAGATTTACTAGATTCGAACATTAATAAACAACAGTTACTGTTGCCTCTTTTTAGTGATAAAACGATGACGATGACGACGCAAGACGAAAGAAGTGCCCTTTTGTGTCGATGCCGCTTTATTCAATATTGACATTGCAGTTTCGTCTATTGTGGTGTCCCATCAATTCAGTTGGTTTTCGATCAAAAAAGTATTATTTTTATCTCATAAACTGATTGTAAAACATCTCAAAGCTAAACCTTCTTGATTTTTTTTTTGGTTTCAATCAAAAGAAAGTTGTCATATGCCTTGGACCAATTTAGATTTTAAATGACACAATATTATAGTATTCATGCAATAGTATAATAAATCCAAGATGATTAAAGGCAATTGAATTACAATTAAAACTGACATGAAGAGCGAACAAAAAACATACATGACGATTTAATACAATTGTGTAATTATCAATTATCTTTGAAAATCCTTTAATCAAATATTAAGACTCCTAATCCACGGAAGCACATAGAACTTTCAATTCTTATCTGATTGCAGAGTACATTGTAAGGGAGACAACAAATAATCTGACCACGAACAAACCTAGAATAATGGGATTTGATACATGTAGTACTACTACGTAAACACTGTATTCTCCTAATATGTTGCTACAACACAAAACACCTCTCATCTCGCCTAACACACACTCAAATACATTATAATTACAATGCTGCCGATAACTGACAAACAGATTTCAAGTTCAAGAAATCACTTTCTATTGTTCATAATTCTGTTTTCATTATCAGAAAAAAAGATATAACATATCACCTTGCTAGGGGTGGTGACAAGAGAACAAACAATCCTTAGTTTTTCTTGATATACTATTACCCCGTGAAAATATATTTGAAAATCCGGAGATCTTCTTTTGAGTTCCAAATAATATTCCTATTTAGATAAAAAAAAAAAGCGACAAAACATGAGGCTTATGACGTTGTTTTGCCAATATTTATGGCTAGTAATTATAGTCATTTTCGTGGTTTCTTCATTATGGATATTAGATCACATCAGGCTGAACATAGTTTGTTTGGTACTCTGCATCTTAGTACACTTATATTTATACACATTTTATTTGATAATTAAGAATCTTCTCCAGTTTAAATAATAATGAAAAACTTAATTATCTTTAAAGAAGAATCACAGTGCACGCTCCAATACGTTTCGGATGCAAGAAATTATTAAACGTGTTGTTTTCAATTTTTAATCTCACTGGGTCGATACCTCTGCTGGTGGACTATAAGTCCCCAAGGGTATCATCAGCTTAGTCAGGACTTCTGTACTGACATGATTTAACAAACTTTACTAAAACTGTCCGTTTATAAATTTATAAATTATTTAGAAACTAAGGTTACAACTCCCTCATGCAAAGTTGGCTTTAAATGAATTTGGATATTTATTTTAGTTATTTTTGACATATAGCTCTTCAACGATTTTGGTACTTATACATCTTCGTCGTTCCTGATGAAGGTAAATTCAGAAAAGCGCTTTGGACGCAAGAATGTATTAAACGTGTTGTTTTAAATTTTTTTGTTGGGATAAATATTAATCCAGCAAATTGTTAATCTTATACTGAAATTGTTCAAACATTTATATTGAACTCAAAATCACGTTGAACTGGAGCAACATGTATCTCTATCTTTACGTCGAAGGTACACACTCTGACTTAACTGATCGGGGGAGAGAGAGTACCATTTTGACGGTACTGGAGTTTTGCTTTGAAGGCTCCGACTAATTTGTCACACATGGATTCTTCTCCCGGTTGGTTCCAATGAATCGCAGACTTTTGAGAGGAATGAGTTTTTGAATTGTTTTGTTCAGTAATTAGTTGTATCAAGTGCCTTTGAGTTGTTCTATACTTAGTTGTTTCACTATATGTGTAAATTCATTGTCTTCGAAACGTCTAGGTTTAAGAATTATTTTAGATTTGGTTTAACCAAACACTCGTCAGGTTTGATAGCCGGGACCAAACCCTTAACCCCCTTGAATAGTAATACCTGCCTTTGTAAAAAAAATTTTGGACTGCATATTTTTCTAGTTCTAAGACGGTAAGCATTTTGGTGACCGTTCCTTCTTTACATGTGTAACACCCTTCGTTAAAATCGTGCAGTTCTTTGCTGGATCATATCTAGTTGGTTAATGTTATTTGTGGTACAAAATGTATATGGATTCCATCAATCTACTCAATTCCATTGTAGCCAATTGCAGTCTTTCTGATCGACTCGTAAGCCGCGCCTAAGAAAGTCGAGTGTACAATTTGTTTTCTTGACTATATTTGAGATAACGGTTGTCCATTTTAAGTCCTCAAATATGGATTGTGTTTGACCTGTTGAAGTATGTATCCACCTAGGAGGCAATTGCTCCAGTCGTTTGCCAATTTCTCAAGATCTTGATGTAGTGGTGTATGATCACGTTGTGTTTTATGTTTCTTTATAGAAGACAAACATCAACAAAAAAATAACGGCCAACTTTAAAACTGCATCTGACTTGTCGTTGGTGCGACAGGGTATGGTTGTTTGGCATGGTGTGACATGCTTTTCAAAAGTTCTGGATAGCGGCATAGAGTCATGAAGTGCGACTAATAGCTGTAGATTTGTGAAATCTGTTTCCATAAAACTCAAATTCTAAAACATTTCTATCAGTTAATTAACTTATCATATATATCAGGATCGAAATTTTGTATTTGTGGCAGAGGCGCGATTCGTCTACAAATGAATCACTTGAATAAAAAAAAATATAAAAAGGTAAATTAAAGTACGAAGTTCAAGAGCATTGAGAACCAAAATTTTCCTGAGGTAGAAAAGCCTTAGTATTTCAAAAATTCAAAGTTTTGTAAACAGTTTATTAATAATTATGACCATGTCAATGATAATATATGTCAACACAGAAGTGCTGACTACTTTGCTGGTGATACCCTCGGAGGAAAAAAAACCACCAACAGTTGGCATTGACCAAGTGGTTGTAAGTATAAACTCATCGTGGATACCAGAATAGAACCTTTGTATTTGCACTAGACGCGCGTTTCGTCTACAAAAGACTCACCAGTGACGTTCGAATTCAAAGAGTTAAAACGGTCAAATAAGTACGAAGTTGGAGAGTATTGAGGACCAAATTTGCTAAAAAGTATTTGAATACAAATATACAAATTCACACTGCAAAATAAGCAAATTCAAATGAGGCGTTTTACTCTCAGGATTCATAGAACGCAAACTTTTATCCCCAAAAAGCAATATCTTCATACATTTTCAGGTTACAGATAAGTGTAACATGCGCCAGGTAATTTAGATTTGTTTTCAAAATTGCTAGGAAAACAAACTTCATTTTGCAACTTAAGTTCTTCTTTGGCGACTTCTATGTACTTTTGTTTAATCTGAAAACTTCAACTGTAAAAATTGTTAATGGAGCAGAACGGCTAATGAGAGAATGTGACGAAACATACCTAATCGGTTACAAGACATACTCATTAATGAGATGTCTAGCTCATAGGCTCTCGTGGGATTATTAATCCCTAATATCAATTAACATTTCAAATTTGTCCTGGGTTGTAGTATCAGTTTCATAATGCTTTCATTTTGGTGATTAATTCTTTATCATTTATATAATAATGCGAGAATAGCGTTTCTTTAACTTGTCTTGTATGGGTAACTTGCACTTTCAATCATATCATTCAAGCTAATTAGGATTCTAAATTGACATGCATAGAAATATTAACAAGAATTAAATAAACAAAAATTGATCATATCTTTTTAACAATATTTCAAAACAAATATTGTAAAATAGAAATAAACACAAAATTTGCAAGCGTAAAAAATGAAATGGATTTTTATCTCGGGTAAATAATCTACCCGGTTTGTTAAACAATTCTCTTTATAACTCGATTTCATGTGCGTTTTTATTTTCAACATAATTAATAGGAATGAACACTTTATCTATACACGAAGGGCATCAAAGACAAAGGCTGATCAGATATGATGAATTTATAAATTTTGATTTCCCAATTGCCTCCACATGTATTGTTATAGCATTATATAGGAGGTTGAGTTCAGGAGAATTAATAATCGAGATGGTTACGAAGGGTTAATCATAAAACAAGAGAAATAGAATAAATTTATATGATATTAAGTCTTTGATGTTATTCCAGTAACTTTCACAAAATCTAAAATATTTCGCATAAGCACGAGACTAGGTACTCAGCAATATGTTTATCGCCTTTTTAATATCGTGATGTAAACTTCATTCTGATACATTATGTATTAAAAGGAAAAATATATTGCACAAATTTAAAACTGCTAATTCTCATCATGCAAGAAAAAAGCAATCCAATTTTATTTTTGTAAATCACTGTACAATAAAATTTAATTAGAGTCTATAACTATGAGAGAATCTGTTAGAAATAAGTTTAATTATTAATTACCTAGTAGGGTTTCACTGAAGGAACGTGATAGCCCACGCAAGCCTGTATTTTGGTTTTCATAACTTGTTAAAATTAAGAGAACAACTGAAACGATGTGCTATTGTAAGTAATCAGATTGTTTTATCTTTCTATCTATATACGTCGGACTTTCACCTTGCTCAGTGGAAAATAATCAAAGTACTGAAGAACTCAACAACAAATGACTGCAAGTTCTGGTGGACAATCTCAGAAAAATAAATCATAAATCTATACCTTAAAGTTAGGTTAAGATACATTAATATATAAAAAAAAATCTGAGACAGGAACCTGTGTGGATGATGCCTGATAAATGACAGGGAATTCAACTTCACCGTAATGCTTATTATATTGTACTGATATAATCATTGGTTATCAGTAAAATCTGATTTGTTGTTATATATATTAAATTATCATCTCGAAATATTCTTCGACATGCGTTAACACAATTTTTCGGTATTCATTATTTGTTACTGATATGTATATTTCTCATGACACATAGTTATCAAAGGTACTAGAATTATAATTTAATACACAAGAAAGACGCGCGTTTCGTCTACATAAGACTCATCAGTGACGCTCAGATCAAAATGGTTATAAAGCCGATCAAATACAAAGTTAAAGAGCATCAAGGACCCCAATTTCCAAAATGTTGTGCCAAATACGGCTAAGGTAATCCATTCCTGGGATAAGAAAATGCTTAGTTTTTCGATAAATTCAATTACTTGTAACAGAAAATAGATAAAAATGAGTATACAATTGATTTTCATGTCAACACCGAAGTGGACTACTGGGCTTGTAATACCCTCGGTGACAAGGTCCTCCAGCAGTGGCATCGACCCAGTGGTGCAAATAGTTATCAAAGGTACCAGGATTATAATTTAATACGCTAGACAAAACATTCCCATATCATTTATCTATGTCCTTAAAACATTTCACGAATATTCATTAAAGAAATAAATTTATAACAAGCGACAAAGAGTGTTATATTGCACTTCATAATATCAGCCGAAATATAACACCGGTATGACCTCTTAAGGTCAAATCCGATGTAAAATTGGACATATTCAACAAAAAATATTACACGATAATTCTAGTCTAGGGTATCGGAAGTGTTGCTTAAGTGCTTGAATTTCAATACATCGAAGTAGACCACCGAGCCCTACATGCGTAAACCAAACTGTCCATTACAATTTGTTGATGTTGATTGTTGTTTAATTAAACTTCCAGTTTTTAAGTATTTCCAGACGAGAACAAATACACAATACATTTGATAGTTATTCCTGTAATAGGGGTACACCGGGATGAAGTGAAGGGCGTTAAATTTGTAGTCCCACTCGAAAATGGGGACAGGAATTTATCCTTGCAACGGTCATCTACGGGTCTGCCTCAGAGTTATTACCAGAGTTATCAACATACAGAGAGCGATGCACTCTTTCTACACGCACTACAACTGAATACAACCTTATGGGGTATAACCTCGAGCGACCACATACATGTTGAACAAGGCCACAGTCTTTATATAGTTGACAGAAGTAGGTTTTAGTCTGTCATAATTGTATTTCTTTCAATTCTTCAGCTTAAATTCGACAGTTATAAAAATAGAAAAGCTTTTATATGATTGCTAATGAGCCAACTATTCAACAGATTCCAAAATGACATGGGTGTAAACACAGGTCACAATACGGTTTTCTACAACTTTTTGGAAAAAAAACATACAGCATAGTACCTATAAAGGCGTCGACATGACAAAATGTGAAATAATTCAAACAAAAATTATGGCAAACAATTAGCGAAAACAAATATAACAGACAACAACCGACTTGAAGGCTTCAAGAATGCCGCTGAGTAAAACATATTTGCGATCGCTCAACATAAGAACAAGCTTAAAACAATTATGGCAACTCATATACAACCTTCTTCTGTAATAAAAATGTTAGATATAATAGCTACAACTCATGGAAAGTCTTATTATGTATTAATAACGTAAATACAATAAATAGATATATACTTACTGTCACTTGAATGCGATGATTAACGCATTAATCTTAAAGCTTATGTACTTTTCGTTTCGATTTTAAAGTTTATCGACATGTTGCAAGTACTCCTATAGGCACTTATAGTGCTCTTTTGATAGCAAAAGGGTTCCTTTGTTTTGAATCACAGTTCATGGATAAATTAAAGTCATAAGAACCTCAAATTAAAAAAAATAATGCATATGTTTTTTTATTACTCAATGAATAGTTTTCATTCTAAAACTTATGTACATATACTTTTTTCTAAAGAAATTCTTTAATTTGTTCATATGTAGAAAAAGTTTGTTTTAATTTCTTCATTCGAGGAAGCAATTCCCCGACATATTTTCCGTATGCAAAGTGACCTCCGTGTGACCCATCTTGTAAAAATCCGGTGATTGCAATACGCATGGATGTCCTTAAAATAAAATTATTATCTGATTGTACATGTTAAACACGTGCTCAATATCCATGCTTTTTTGTTTATGTTGATGAACAGGTGACAATCGTTAAACTTCGGCTTCAAAACACGAACTTTAATTACCTGCCATATTTTCCCAACAACACTGACCGATTGAAAAAAAATCGACGATTATACGCAATTTATGCCAAAAAATTTATAAAATCATGCATAGAATACTAAGTTTATGATGTTTGTATGCATTGGTTCAAGAATTGGAATAACATTACTTTTTACCGTCACTGGTTTCATATGACTTTAAATGAAAAATCGTCATTACAACATTCAATTGAAGAAAAAAAAAACATTATCGTAAGTATATTCTACGGAAATTAATTCACGGGAACTGAGTATTAACACATATGATATAATAAGAAGTACATTTGTATATTTCGGTTTCATGACACGAGTTAAAAATACAGGACGAATTTGTAACAGCACCATTTTTTGTACCAAGGAAATTAGGAGTCCATATGAACCATAGTAGTATAAAAGAGAAAATATGAGCAAAGTTCACAGTTGGAAAAACGGAGGAAAGAGCGAACAAAAGAACACACGAACAGACTTGACCATAAAGATCCAGTAAGTGCCGTTAGTGGGTGTTTAATTATAGCAAATGTTGTAAGTTGTATTTTCTGAAAGTCATCTAGTATAGATACTTTTATGTATATATTCTGAATATTGGATTCCACGAATGACTTCTGTAATTAAAAATGATATTATTAATATTTAAAGATGATAACCAATGCTAGAACACACGATAACAAACCAGACAAATGCTTGCCTGACTATAATCATCTATTGATGTTTATTATCATATTGTGAATTGCAAAATTATGTCTACCTGCGTAAAAATAATTAAATGTCAATTGTGGTGACAAAAATACCAAAACATAGTCTATTATTTATGAAATTTGTCTGGAATATGTCTGAAAATCAGTGCCTAATCGTGTGTTCACAGCATATTAACGTCTCCCAGTCCGTGTTTGTTATTTTTTTATAATATAATATAGGTATTGGTTATTCAAAGAAGCTTACACTACAAAAGTATAGATCTACACTGTCTGGTCAAAGAAGATACGCCATACGGAAGATGATTTTTTTTTGGCAACTGTAACTTCATGCTGTAATATTTATCCAAGTATTCTGAACTCTTTCAAAAGCGGTGACCAAAACCCAAATTCATCCTAACTGGCTTACGCACCGAAAAAGTAAGTATTGCGGAATCGAAAATTCGATTTTAATTAAACGATAAATTATTGCAATTTAGAAGTTTTTACGTATATGAGATGATTGCTGTGGACTTCAAACATTGCAAGGTTAGGCTATCACACTGATCCTTTATATTAAAGCGCACAAACCTTCTTGTCAATGAATACAATGTTGACTGAAATATGAATATTTGTTGTGTTTTTAAATTGATTATCATATATTGGAAAACAATTCCGTATTCAGTCAATTACATAAGTAAACCATTTTCAAACCAGGCAGACATTTTACCACCTGTTTTCTAGCACTAAGATAAATTCAGTATAAGTTAAGATATTTGTCTTTCACATAAAAGATGTAGTTGGCTTTAAAGTTATTTCAGTCCTGTTCATATGCTTTTCAGTTAAATCATTTTTGATCGATGATAACGTTAACATATCGATGATGTAAGCAATCAATGCCAAGCTCAAAATTAATGTTGGAGTTTATTATCAAGAATATTTAAATGTTTTTCATCTTTATTTTTTATTCAAAATTTTACTGAGTTAACAATTTGAAGCATTATTCCAGTCAGCTAAGAAGTATTTAAAAAAAAATCTGTGTTGTCATTATGTTTGTGTATGTGTTGCTTTGTTTGAATGTAATATATTGTACCTTGTTTTGTGGAGAGGGCCCGATCCAATTCCATTAAGTTGAATAAAATATTGTTTAAAACCTAAAATGCTAAGCTTTACAGGTATGGTGAAACTATTCTAGAGGCGGTGTAAATCAGATGAGGATACTAGAAACTTCCAAAGATCTGTGAGAGTACATGCAATCAAACACTCTTTCATCTTACAGAAGTATTAAAACATTTTGCCTACACAAGTATTCCACCTTCAACATAAAAAGAGTATGTCTTGATTTGTTTTATTAAAAAATGGCCAACGTAGATAAAAGTATCTTGTCTGAGAGAGGGAGAAGTGGTACAACATAATAACAAAAACATTCTCTAAAACTGATATTATACAGTTGATTAATTTCTTGATTTCAACATATTTGTTACGTATGGAAGACGTGTTTTTCAACATACAATCACCAATAAACTATTCATAGATACCACGATTAAATTGTGTAATAAAGCCAGACGTGGTTTCTTCTACAAAAGACTCAGCAGTGACGCTCGAATCCAAAAAAGTTAAAAAGTCCAAAGCAAATCTAAGTTGAAGTGCATTAAGGACCAACATTCCTAAAAGTTGTTTTGTCAAATACAACTAAGGTAATCTATTCCCAAGGAAGTAAAGACTTAGTTTATCAAAAATTCTAAAATTTTGAAAACAGTTAATTTATAAATATGACCGTATCAATGATAATTCATGTCAGCACAGACGTGCTGACTATACTAGACTGGTGATACCCTCGGAGAATTAAAACTCCACCAGCAGAAGCATCGACCCAGTGGTTGTAAATAAATTCATTATAGATACAACGATTGATTTTTGTAATAACGTCAGACGCGCGTTTCGTCTACAACTGTGTTCCTCTTCTTGTCGACTTGTCCATATCTTTTATTATTCTAAATTTAGGAAAAGGACCGTCAAGAAAAATAATATATCGTTACAATCTTTCTTTGAACACTTTAAAAAAAGTGTCTTCTGTTAATATAGACAATACATGTGACGAAGATTTATTTAATAACACTGATGGCGATTGTGTATATCCTGAACTTGACAAAGTGATTACAGAGGAGGAGATTTAAAAAGCCATTTGCAATCTAAAGCGTAATAAAAGTCATGGAGTGGACGGTATATTGAATGAATATTTTATAGAATACAAAGATTTGTTTATGCCCACATTAATCAAAGTTTTCAATGGTATTTTACAGTCCGGTATATTTCCTACTAGCTGGGCCATTGCTATACTTGTGCCTATTTTCAAGAGAGGAAACGAAGACGATCCAAAAACTATAGAGGTATAAGTATTGTAAGTAATTTCGCAAAATTATTTGCTTCCGTATTAAACCAACGTTTGATGGACTGGTCCGATTCTTTTGATGTCATTACTGACGCCTAGTTCGACTTTCACCCAGGTTTTGGAGCTGTAGATGCAATGTTTGCCCTTATTTCTGTCATTTTTATGTCCCTATCAGTAAGCAAATGTCTTTATTGTTGTTTTGTTGATTACACAAAAGCATTCGAATCTGTTAAAAGGCTAATGCTATGATACAAATTATAAAAAAATGGTAATCAAGGTAAACTTTTAATTGTTATTAAATCTATGTATACTAAATTGCTACTTGTGTATGTGTTGATGTGCTGATTACTTCACCAATAAATTGGGCTTGATGCAGGGAGAGGTGTTATCTCCCATACTTTTTTTCTTTATATGTAAATGATTGTGAAATTGCTTTCATTAATAGTAATGCCATACCATATGAGATGAAAAAATTGAACTTATTTCTACTTATGTATGCTGATGATATGGTTATTTTCTCAGAATCTGTTTTAGGGTTACAAAATATGCTTGATACATTATATGAGTATACATCAAAATGGTCATTGAGTGTTAATATTGAGCAAACTAAAACTGTAGTATTTATGAAAGGTGGTAGAGTTCATGTTGATGAGAAATGGTATTATGATAATAATTTTTTGAAGTTGTTGATAATTTTACGTACCTTGGTATACTTTTAAACTTTAATGGCAAATATAATATGTTACAACAGAAATTGTCAGAACAAGGTAGAAAAGCAATGTTTGCTTTAAGAAGAAATGTGAAAAGTATGTTTTTAAACTATGTCACTTTGTTATCACTTTTTGATACTTACATAAATTATATATTAAGTTATGCAAGCTAAATTTGGGGTGCACATAAAGCCCGGCAATAGAGAGAGAGTCCGCATGAACTATTGTAAAAATATAATTGGTGTTAAATTGTCTACTAACAATACTATGATGTATCAAGAACTGGGTAGATTGCCTCTTATTTCCGCAATAAAATGAAAGATTTTCAAATATTGGTTTAAATTGCTAAATACTTCAAACTGTATATTGAAAAATTGTTATAATTACCTTTTTTGTGAATTAGAGAAATGTCCAGATAATAAGTGTAACTGGTTGTATTTTATATAGAATGAACTGTTTGTTATTGATTTAGGTGATGTATGGTATAGCCAAAACCTTATTTGTGACTTGCCTGATGTATATTTTGCTGTTATAAAGCAACGTTTGTATGATTGTCTAAAACAAGAACTTGATGCTCAGTTGCATATTTCTCCAAAATGTTCTAATTATAAATACATGATAGATAATTTTTGTCTGCAACTTTATTTATGCAAACCAATTCCAAATATTAACAAAAAAATGTATTACAAAAATAAGATTAAGTAGCCCCAACTTAGCTATAGAAAATGGAAGATTTTATGGTATAACAAGAAATAATAGAACATGTACTTTTTGTAAAAATGGTATCGAGGATGAGTTTCATTTCATCCTCAAATACGTTTTCAAGGTTTTAGAACAATTTATTAAGCCATTTTATTGGAAAACACCGTCGATGTACAACTTTATTCAACTGACGAGTACTGACAATGTAAAAGAGTACTAAAGGTAAATTTATATTTAGATCTTTTAAGCTTAGATCTGAAATGTTAAAATAATGTTTGTTTATTACTACAACACCTTGCTATTCTGTCACATAGTTTGTGTTTATGTAATATGTATTATATGTATTATTGATGTATCATACACTAAGTATTAAAAACCAGCATTAGCTTTTAACTTCACTTTTCGTTAAAAAGGTGACGTCCTCTCACTTACAAATCCTTTTTTGGTGATTATGTTAAACGCTTCGATCCCATCGAACAATAGATAGAAGATACAACAAATATAGTTAAGTTTGCTTCATATTTTGCCTTACATGAATACATGGGATACTCCCCGGTTTTTAGGTGGGGTGCATGTAGCTCAGTCTTTATTTTTCTATGATTTTCTTCGTTAAATAGGTGACGTCCTCTCACTTACAAATCCTTTTTTGGTGATTATGTTAAACGCTTCGATCCCATCGAACAATAGATAGAAGATACAACAAATATAGTTAAGTTTGCTTCATATTTTGCCTTACATGAATACATGGGATACTCCCCGGTTTTTAGGTGGGGTTCATGTAGCTCAGTCTTTATTTTTCTATGTTATTTTATAGTATTTTCGTGATTTTACCTTCTAGTTCATTTGAATCAATCTATCTTATTACGGTCGTATATCATATACGTTATTATGATTCTTGATTCCGTTGACACGGCTAGTATTTCTGTAATTGATTTCCTTCAGGTACACTTGATGACAAAAGTTAAATAATTATGTCAGCCATATACAAATTGAAAAGAAATCAACAGAACATTTATGACTGTCTTAGGTCAGTTTTATATGACGGGCCTTGACTTAGTTTTTTTATTTCCTGTTTAAAAGCTGAAAATCTCAATAGAGTTAATCATCAGGTCTGTGCTGAAGAGTTCGTTTGATATACCGAATTATCGCCTAAAAACTTATTGAAACAGGCAATCAATTTTAAAGGAAGTAGATAGTACGTTCTTTGAGTTTGCTACTGGTGTAAAATGTAAATGTGGCTAACCTGTTTAACTAATGTGTACATAAGTCAACATACAGTGATTACAACCGCGCGAGGGCTGTATATCCACTAAAGGTACTCCAAAACTTCAATCATTATACAGTTAATGCATAGATTACCTTAGCCGTATTTAGCGCAACTCTTTAAAGTTTTGAGTCCTCGATGCTCTTCAACTATGAACTTGTTTAGTTTTTTAACTCTTTTGATCTGAGTGCCAATGGTAAGTCGTATGTAGACGAAACGCGCGTTTGGCGAATTAAATTATAAGCCTAGTACCTTTGATAACTATTTACACAAGAGAATCGATGCCACTGCTGGTTTCATCAACGAGGGTATCACCAGCCAGTAGTCAGCACTTCTGCGTTGATATGCATATTAATAATATGGTCATTTTTATTAATTTACTGTTTGCAAAAGTATGAATTATTCGATATACTGAGGTTTTTATTATCGCAGGATTACCTTATCCGTTATTTGCGCAACTTCTTGGAATTTTGGGGCCTAATACTTTTTTACTTTGCAATTGTTTTGTTTTTTAAAATCTTTTGATATGAGCGTCACTGATGAGTCGAAACGCGCGTTTGGTGTATTAAATTATAAACCTGATACCTTAAATAACTTTTAATGTTGTTAACGGTAGATAAGTGAACAAGCCAAATTCTAAAAATCATGAATAATAAATGTGTATTTTATTTTTAATTACAATACACTTTCGTACATATGCAATCTTATTTCTAAGAGTTTTTCTCTTCAAGGACATAAGATTTTTTTTTTTAAACTATTATGCGTTTAAATGCTCTCAACGTTAAAACAATGCATAAAAATCAAACAAACGGATCTATTAACGTTCATGAATGAAGTATAAGAATTTGATTACAAATATTGAAAGCTTCTTGTGTAATTTCATAAAAAAATATGTTCAATGCTTTTATGTCCGAGAAGAAAATTACAAATAGAATCACTCAATTCTTTTTAAGTAGAAAGAAGGATAACTCAATTTTGATGATATAGTATCAAGGGGTACATAATTCATGACAAGAAGTTCGTTTTAACTGACATATGTGTCACTAAATATTCTTCTGCCGTCCATTGAGGTCAAACTCAATACTTTATAATACAATAAAACATTTTCTACATTACATTTACCTTCTTTCTTTCCTCTTTTGCCGGGGTAATTGTATTCAAACGATTTTGCACATTGGCTTCTGGCTCTTTCCAAGAGCGTCTCAAGGAGAGCGTATACACATACCACGAAACGTTTCATACGAGAAAAATCATCTTTGGTCTTATAATTATCTTATTGACATTTCAATTTACATGCTATCGTCCTGAATATGCATCTTATATTTGCCTTTGAATGTTTAGCAACCATTAATGAACTAATCTGAAATGTAGTCCGTGCCTTGTTTACAGATTATATTAGAAACATAATAATTGTATCATATGTCCCCCGTCTGCACTAAGAATGATAAAATAAAATAACCATGAAAGTAAATAATGATTCTTCAACTAAATATAATAAAAAAAAAGGTACAGAGTCTGAGAAACTAACTTAAACATCTAATCTTTTCGCTTATCATTGTACCATATTAACATAGGGTTTTGATCAAGAGAAATATGTAACATGTACATCTTATAACACGCCTTAGAATGATTCGAATTGTTCAAACATTGTCGAAAAACTGAAAGAGGGGCGAAAGATACCAGAGGGACAGCAAAACTCATAGATCGAAAAATAAACTGACAACGCCATGGCTAAAAATGAAAAGACAAATAATAGTATACAAGACACATCGTAAAAAACTAAAGACTAAGCAACACGAACTCCACCAAAAACTGGGAGAGTGATCTCAGATGCTCCGGAAGAGTAAGCAGATCCTGCTAGCCTAGACACTAAGCTTAATGTTAAACTAAATGGCAATGGTTCCAGGGACCACTGTAAGTTGGTTACTTGTATATTTAAAAAAGAACACAAATTAACGTTGGTGTTACAAGCGAGTATTGCGCAATTAAAGTCAATGAGCTGTTGACAGAGAGCGAATGTATGTAATTTTAATAATAAAATGTTAATATTAAAATTGGAATAACACATGTGCATGTAAACTATGCAAAACTTTTGAACACATATATACCCATAACTGGTGGTAAAGGTCTAACTTATCTCTGGAAAGGATATGTTTATTCTTATAAAACTAAAAACAAAATGTCATAATTGATTCATCTTAGTGGTTCACCTTAAACTGAGTTTCAGAGTCAATGAATCATAACTGAAGTGTCAGGACAATAAAATCTCAATAGAAATGAGAAATATTGATGGTAATCTTTACAACTGCATACCAAATATAATAGTGGCAAACTGAAACAGACATAATTACAAACGTCAATGAGTTATGACTGAAAAGGGGGAATAATCACTATAGAAATGAAATGTGAAAATGTTAATACAACAACATCCAAATAGCATTGACTTACAATTATTGACTCTTTATTTATCTGACCTTTGTCAAACTTTAACAAAATCTTTGACAACAAAAATGCTGCTTGAAACAACATACCAAATCTGGCCTCTGCAACTTTGTCAAGGCGAGACAATATTTAGCCAATTTGTACATGCGTTCAACGTGTTTAAGGTGAATAGATTGCAATCTTTGACAACTATTGCAAGAGTAGCCTAAAAATGTAATTTACAATAATCTCAATATAAGCTGCAAGGTGGGCATATTTTCTTGGTTTTGCTATAATGTCATTTCTTATATCTTTTAAGAAAAATGGTTTAGATTTTGTGTAACATCCAACTTTTTTTGTAAATAAGCCACCATGTTTGACTTAATAACTCATGAAAAGCAAACGTATTTAAAAAATTTATATCAATGTATTTTCAACTTGCATAAATTTGTAGTTATTCTGTAAATTAAGAATTATTTAGAAAAAACATTTGATTTCAGGTTCCAATTTGAGTAATATTACAGAAAGGGGCAAACTGACACAAAAAAAATCTACCTTTTTATCACTGAACCATGGATATGTGATCATGAAAGTCCTATAAGATAGATATACACACCTTAAACTGATTCTATACACTAAATTTAAGCCATATATTCCTTTAGTAACTGAGGAACTGATCTAAGCATGAAAACTCAACATTAATCATTCAAAGAGGTACAGAAGTGTGAAGGCCTTGTGTGAGATTAATAAGTGCATGTTAAATTCGTTAAAAAAAGAACTTATTATGTCACCCGATCGACAATGTCGGGTGACATATTGCTATTCCTCTGTTTCTTTTTCCCTATTATTATTTTTCTTCCACCTAATTTTGTCCGCCCGCTTTCTTGGAACCAATCTTTATGATAGTTCAATATAACAAGGAACCCTAACTTTTGAGTTGCAGTGCAACTTTGGAACTAAAAAATGGCTGCCGTTTCCATGGAAACACAAGAAATGTGAAAAAAATCCAGTTTTTGGTTTTAATGAATAATATGGATATGCTTAAACTCAGAATCATTATATTTTGATACAATATAGGTGCCCACTATATATGGTTTTGGAGGAATTTTGCAATCATTGGAACTACTATGTTGCCATGGAAATTACACCAAAAATTTCAAAAATATCAAAATGGTCCAAATTTTGTTGAAACTTTACAGTTAAGATGAGCATCTAATTTGGCGTTAGAATTTCAAAAATGTCTGCCGTTACCTTGAAAACAATGCAAAACAGGTCAAAATGGTTCAAAAACCTTAAAGTGGCATTTATTTTCTTAAAATGGTAGGTCAAATTGATCGAAACGTTGATGGTATGGTCCCTCCCGTGTACCAATGTGGTATATGCCATTGACTTTTGGGAATGGTCTTTGTTGCAAAAGGAACCAATCAAAATGTCAAAAATTTCAAAATGCTTCAAAATTGATGAAACTTATTAGGATTGTTGACTGTCAAGTCTGCATGAGACTTTTAAAGTTGGAATTTCCAAAATGGCCACGGTTGCCAGGAAAACTGCAAAAATGTGAAATATTTCCGGAATGCTAAAAAAAAAATTAAACTTAATTTTATTGTAAACTGGCATGTATAAATGAGACTTTTGAATTTGAAACTTTCAAAATGGCTGCCGTTGCCATGGAAACAGCAAACATGTCATGTTTTTAAAAATGATCTAAATATACCGAAAATTTACAGAAAATGTATAGCCATGCAAATATGTGCATTCACTGTTAACATTTTTTGAAATGGCTGCCGCTAAGTGGCAATTGGGAGGGGGGGGGGGGTAACATCCGCTATTGCTTGCAATAGCAATTCTAGTTATTATTATTATAATTATAAATCAGGGGTCTCCTGTGACAAATCGCACAAGAGTGCTCCCCCTTTGGTCAGCATGTTGGATGTCGTAGTGTGCAAATTCCATCAGAAATCAGACAATTCAACTTGTTATACTAACCGCAGTACTCCAAAACTAAACTGAAAATTGTTGTGGTACATTTAAATATTCAATCTATACTGTGGATTCATTTATTTTCGAGGATTGAGGAAAATTTTGAACTTTTTATTTCATGGATTCAAGTCTGCATTTAATCATACAGCAACTATACATAGTTCGTTTCTGTGTGTGTAACATTTTAACGTTGTGTTTCCGTTGTGTCGTTTGTTTTCTCTTACATATGAGTATAAATTCACATTACTATAAGACGTGTCACGGTACTTTACTATCCCAAATTCATGTATTTGGTTTTGATGTTATATTTGTCATTCTCATCGGATTTTGTCTAATGCTGAGTCCGTTTCTGTGTGTGTTAAATTTCAATGTTGTGTCGTTGTTTATTTCTTATATTTTTTGCGTTTCCCTCAGTTTTAGTTTGTTACCCCATAGATTTACGAGTTTTGGACAGCGGTATACTACTGTTGCGTTTATTTATACAATTCGTTGTACATTTAAATTTCTGGATTCCATATACCCCTGATTCGATGAAAATTGGTATCCAACGAATAATGAATCCACAGTATATGAAATATGATTTGTCTCAATTTTCTACAATGTGAAATATCACTTAATGATGTTGGTGTCAGATTTACTAAAATGGTCTTGCATTCTGCTACATTGGCCTCTTCGAAAGCAAAAACAAATGCAAAAACAGAGATAACTAGATATCATTGAGATGGAAGCCATCTCTGTGGGCCCCGCTGTCAATAACGTTGGGTAAATAAATATAGTGTGTGAATCAAAATTGTAAGCGATGGACAGACAGACAGACAGACCTTTGACCTAGGAAGTTGTACATACATCATGACACACCCTCTGGTGTTGGTTAAAATGGATGTCAAGTATATTTGAAATCAAAACGGTTCCCAAGATATAGAGCGGACACAATCTTCAACTCAGGACACAGGGTTGTCAACTAAAACCATTTTTTTTTACCTTGACCTTTGACCTAGGAAGTTGTACATACATCATGACACGCCCTCTGATGGTGGTTAAAATGGATGTCAAGTATAAACTTCGAAATCATAAAGGTTATCCAGATATGGAGCGGACACGATCTTTACCACGGGACACAGGGTTGTCAACTGAAACCAAAGTTTTTGACCTTGACCTTTGACCTAGGAAGTTGTACATACATCATGACACGCCCTCTGATGGTGGTTAAAATGGATGTCAAGTATAAACTTCGAAATCATAAAGGTTATCCAGATATGGAGCGGACACGATCTTTACCACGGGACACGGGGTTGTCAACTGAAACCAGTTTTTGACCTTGACCTTTGACCTAGGAAGTTGTACATACATCATGACACACCCTCTGGTGTTGGTTAAAATGGATGTCAAGTATAAACTTTGAAATCATAAGGGTTCTAAAGATATAGAGCGGACACGATCATCACCACAGGACACAGGGTTGTCAACTGAAACCAAAGTTTTTTTATCTTGACCTTTGACCTAGAAAGTTAAACATACATCATGACACGCCCTCTGGTGGTGGTTAATAAACATGTAAAGTATAAAGTATGAAATCATAATGGTTTTCTAGATATGGAGCGGACACAAAGTTAAAGTGTTACGGACGGACGGACGGACAGACTGATCACTATAGGGCGACCCGACTTTTAGTCGGGGCCCTAATTAATAGTAAGAAACAGGTATCCGCTTTGCATTGTTCTCATTGAATATACCCTAGGTAACTTCAACTAACTTGTTCAAAAGTATTCAAGCATTCATCAATTTGGCATGCTATAGTAATACAAGTTATTGAAGTAGAAAGCCAAGAATATTAAACTATAACTTGTAAGTTTTTACGTTTTATTTTAAATATCTGACAATAAAGAAACATTGAAAATCATCTTTTGTACATATAAACACACTAATAAGTTAACAGTCAATGTTTAATATACATTATTTAGTACATAAACTAAGAAACTGAATTTTTGTTCTCTTTGTGGTTTGATACAACAGCATGCAAAATAAATAAGTTTTGTGTTTTTAACACTTAAAATCATGTAAGCTTATACCTTGTTATTCAAAGGAGTAGGTTCAGTATGACCCCTTTGGCCCTAAAATATAGCAGTTTTACAAAATTGTGAAAATTAATCTTATAGCTATTTATTGGAAAGACCAATGCTTCTGCTGACTAAATATGGGCTGTTTGTGACATTGCAATGCACATATATCAGGTACTAGCATCATTTTAGCATTTAAGTTAATTTTTTAAGTGGTTTCAGTCTTATTTAAAAGTGGCCGTATTCATGTTCATTCATAATATTGAAATGTAAGTTCTATTTTATGATATTACATAACATATATAAAGGATGAGGATGAGCACAGGTGTGGACACTTCCAATTTTGACAAAAAACATCTTAAAAGTGATGATTTTTTAACAGAGTTATGTTTGATTATAATATTTAAAAATTCATTGATATTTTCCACTTGTATAGCATGTTTTCAAAATTATTGAAGAACAAGATTTCAACGAGACTGAATGAGACTGAAAAGTCAGAAAAATACATCCTAAAGGGACGACATCAAAAGAACGATGTAGGATAAAAAACTTAAATCAAATAGTTTGGGGGTGGGAGTCAACATTGCTGCAAGTTTTATTGATCTCAAATCGATTTTACATATATCCCTATTGGTCAATCATTTTTCCCAAATTAAGTTAGGAAGGGGTGTGTGGGGGTCAGTGAAAAAACTATGTGAATTAAGTTTTTTATCCTTCATTGAACTTTTGATGTCTTCCCTAACAGCTCATGAAAGATCATTTACCCAAATATTAGAAGACTCTTGATTTTCTTTCTTTTGTTTTGAGACTTAAATAATACCAATCCAAATATAAGGTAAAAGTCCAAGTCAGCCTTTTCCTGTCATATTTTAAATCTCAAATATCTTGAAAAGGAGGTCCATGACCTATCAATATTTAAGCTTATCTTTATCCTTAATGAATACTCTACCAGCTTATAGTATCAATTTTAATTTCTTAATTTTTACCTAACCTCACCTAAGTACATCCTTAATTCATGTGTTACATCTATACATCAGGTCAATTTAGAAATTCTGTTGCACAAATGTTCAGGTCTTATATAATAAAATATAATGCAAAAGTCATCATAAAGATTAAAAAAGACATTTTTACACAGAAAAAGCACAAACTTTTTAAACTGAATTATTATTAAGTGATTATAACAGGATTTGAAGACATAATTCCTGATTTAATTTGATCAAAATCATGATTTTTACAAAAAATCAAGGGTGAATTTAACATTTTATACCATGAATGCTGTTTGAATGATTTATCTCTAATAAAATACTGTTTATTTAATATTTTGGTCAGTGATTTCTTAAAACCAAGTAGAAAAATAAAATGATTATAATTCTTTGCGTCAATCTATAGTCTATTTATGATCTTTACTTTCATAATTACATCAACAAAGCCTGATAGAACAGACTTAAGTTCACTAAACACATAAAACTTTACTAAAAAAAGGTTGGTGGATAGTTCGGCAAACTTGACATTCTCTTTTATGAATACACCAACAAGGTAACAACATAGCAAAAACAGTAAGAAAGGAATTCTCTGAGAGGTCAACACAAAGTTAAATTGGTTTACGGTAAGTTAAAATTTCTTCTGGCTTCTTTGTAGCATGATATAATATGAAGGACCAATAAATTTTCAAATTATAATAACAACAATAAACTAGTATAAATTAACAAAACATTTACAATAAATGTATAAGTAAACAAAAAACTGTAACATAGATCTAAGACTGAGTATTATCGCCATTTTCCATTTCATGGTCCAGTTGGTCAGGTAAAACACTTTGTTCATTCAAATCTGCACTTATATTGTCTACGTCTATCCCCACCCCTTCAATCAAATCCCTTTTACTCTCTTTACCCTCATCTATATCTTGACTTGTTTCAGATACAATTTTAATCACCCCCCTTTTATCTTTTGGTTTGACAAGAACAATATGATCAGGAATTTTATTCATGTGTTCAGTGTCCCATCCTGTCTGACTGGTACTAAGTGTAATGCATCCATTATGGGAACCAGAACTACTTTCTGTTTCCATTTCCAATTCCTGTCTACTGAAAGTTTGTTTAGGCTGCCCTGTCACTATGTGAGTTGGTCTATCTAGATCAATGGTTAAGTTGTCTGCAAAAGATGAAATTTTATCAACCATAAAAATTTGAACTAACAATATGTAAATGATAATTTCTTGTCTGCCCTTTCATTAAAATTTTAAAGAAATAATTGTTAAGTGACCTGTCAGACAAACAATTTATTCATGATTGTAAAACTCTGAACTTGTAAAGGGGAGACAATTCAGACAAAAGTAGAATTCTACCAGTGGTAGTATTTAATTTCTACAGCCAGAAAATTTATAACAATCCTTTTTCATACATATTTATTAATCATGAAGATATAATAGGTTAAGTTTTTTCAATGCCCATCACAGATGGAATTATCTTTACTCTTTAGGTCTTTTTTAGTCATATTGCTCTTTTTAGCTTTTATACATCCTTGATTTTAAATGTTTGGGTTTGAGCATACCTCATGAAGGTAAATCAAGAAAAGCAATTTGGACACACCAAAAACATGCCCTTTTTGTCCAATTCAGTATATTTCTGAATATGACTGATTCATGTCCAGAGCACCTTATTTCAACCTCCTACTGGTAGGATAAGTTCTGCTCTAGCTTTAATGCCCTATCTATTTTTGTTGATTGTTGTCTTTTCTTCGTTTTTCTTTTGCAATGTATGTTATCTGTTTTTCATTATCTAATGGTTTTATGCACCCTGATTATAATATACCCCTTACCTGTTGCAGAGTCATCTCCACTGTTTGTTTTAGCTATCTCTAATGCCTTTAAAGCCTGAACAAATTAAAATGGAATAACTTATTCATTAATTATTACGGTATAAATAAATTTGGTGTTTTTACTGTCTTCCGATTGGTTAAGATTATTAGTTTTATTTTCAATGTTGTCAGTTTTGATGGCGACACGCCCACTCTGACGTTGTGTATTCAGGCGCCAACATGTGTGTACGTTGTTTTTGTTAAAATATACAATATAAAAAGTTCTTTGAGTCTTACTTTTGATAGAAATTTATTTATAATGAATGGCAATAATCTATTTTGATTTTATTGAACCATAAAACTAATTTTTGACTCTTCACATTTTACATAATCTGCTTCGCTTCGCGGATTATTCAATGTGAAGAGTCAAAAATTAGTTTTATGGTTCAATAAATTCAAAATAGATAATAGCCATTCATTAAATAAGGATTGTGAACCAAAAGTGTTTCACTGGTTTAAAAACTCGCATTCTATAAAACTTAATGCAGATGTAAAACTTAGTTTTCAAAAGAAATATCTGTTTACGTCATTTTTAATCTGGTTCTTAATCTTTTAAATAGTACTATTTGCAGTTTCTACTGATATATACAAATGCATGTTATAATACCTTGAAGACCCTACTTTGACCTGTAATGGTTTACTTTTACAAATTATGACTTGGATTGAGATTTGTTTCATTGGCACTTGTACCCTTTACAAATTCATCAATGCAATATACTTTCAAAGATAATGTAACAAGAATGTGTCCTGAACTAAAATTAAAAAAACTGCAATCTTGGTAACTGAAAATTCTAATTGGGTAAATGGTTTGATAAATGTTAAACATCCAAAGACAAATATTACATGAATACCAGGATAAGAAATTTTTGTACAAGTCCAAGATGCTGGTACAGATTTTTCTTGTACCTGTTCTAGTTAATAGGTCCTAAGGAAGACATGCCACCCTACCCAGACATATTTTTCCTACACCAAGCTGACCAGTATATACCAGCTTATAAGTTATTGGTTTCTACCTAGATGGGGAATGAATGCAAGCCCTCTTCATTTTACAGAGCAGGACAAAAAGACAGATAGAGGGACACACAAACCAAAAGCTTCTTGATCAAATCCAACAATAGAAATATAATACTGTACACATGTATAACCCGTCGGACGGGGACGATAAATGGCTGACCCGTGTTAAGAGAGAGCCATATCTCTTGCACGTTAAAGACACCCTTGTAGATTTCGAAAAAGAGTAGGCTAATGCCGCTACAAGGCAGCACTCGCACCCGCAAAGTGGAAAGGGATTAATATAAGTTGTAAAACTTGTTTCCCAATCCACTATAAATAAATATGTTTAAAACTAAAAACATGTATAACCAAACTTTAAGGTACCATCTAAATTTGAAGAGGAGATATATATTTTTATAAGTGCTACATTAAAACATAATGCATAATTACATGTGATTGTATTGCAGCCTCTACTTGATTCCTAATAGCCTCTTCTAAACTATGTGTAGATACTGATGTTGGGCTGCCGCCATCTTGTACAACCTCAACCATCATTTCTTCCATCTGTTTCTCAGCAACCAGATTCTGTAGTCTGGAGGTTACCTCCTCTACACTACCATTTGGATGGACAATCACAACTTTGGGGGCGGAGCCTAATTTCCCATCTCTCATGTCATTGAGTAACGACCCTTGGATCAGATCCTCTGTTGACAGGGCAACATTTCCTCCATCTCCTAACTTCTTGTTCCAGTATTCTGGATCATGGTTCTGCATGTGACGTAACAAATTACCTTTATTTGCAAAAGATTTATCACATAAATTACATTCATAAGTTTTCTCTTTGGGTTCTGGTCGGCTGTAGTCTGGTGTGTGGTACAAATTTTTGTGACGCTTAAGAAGCTGTTTTTGTCTAAATGTTTGTTCACACTCGTCACATTCAAAAGGTTTTTCTCCTGAAAAAGACAAGAACAGGGCATTTTTAAATTTAAATGAACTAATAATTAGAATGTTCTTATCTATTTTTATTAATATAAATGAATTAATTAATTATTTCTGTAAAACTAGAAAATTTAAATGTTGATTATATGTTGAATAGGTATTGAAATTAACCGATATAAGAACATATTTTTCTTCAACTGTAATAGAAGCTAAAAAAAATCCCTTGGAAATCAATTTCAGAGCCAACACAATAAAATTTGACCACACACTTTTCTACAGACTACAGTATAACATGTATACATTGTACATTAGTACTATCATTCCTGAAAGAAAATCATGCATATCCAAATACATTGAGGAGTACTTAAAATGGATTTCGATTCCTCATATGGCTCATCAATTCGGTTTCAATTTGTTAAAAACTTTAATCTGCCAATCAAACAGGCTGGATATGAAAGCGACATTGTATAACAAACTTTTAAAATAATTGTGTTCAAAAGAATTAATGACCCTCATTATTGTTGTAACATAATAAATTAATAGTTTTATTTAACATACATGTATATTGTACATTATAAAGTCAATACACTATATAGATAAATATTCTTGTGTGAAAATATATTTCAAAAATAAAATAAAAACAAGTATAACATTTCAAATCAAAGCAAGCTTCACAGTTCATTTTGTTACTGGTTCTTTTTATTTTCTTCCATTTTTGTTTTTTTTATATATAGACTAAATAAAAAATATATATACATATTTTTCAAAACAAAAAAGTGTACATGTTTTAAGCTGTTTTGTAGAAATTTTGTCTTTTTTCAATTTTTGTGGAAAGAATTTTAATAAACACTATGTATCTGTTATAACATTTTGCCAGGACCATCAAGCTATGAAACTTGCATTAAATAAATCATTTAAACAGTAAAAATAACAAAGTAATATAAATATGCATCATGTACATTACCAAACACATAAAAACCTAGATATAGAAAATGTCCCTTTACTCATTGTTTCTTAATGATAGATATAGGTAGAGAATAACAATTTTTCATTTTAAATGTAAGGTTTTGATCAGATGTATGTGCATACCATACTAATATGTTAGATATACATGATATACATGTACTGCCATTTGGTCTTTGATGGAGAGTTGTCTTATCAGCAAACATAACTCAAACTACATCTTATTTTTTGTATTCTGCTTGTTTCCAGTGAAATCATTCAAATATGCAACTATATGTACCTCTTTGTAGGTATATTTCTACATAGTAAGTGTATTTTGAACAATTTGTACATACATGTAGTTACAAGTGTAGTGTAGTGTAGTAATTTTAGGAAGATATTTTTTTTCCAAACTTCCCTTTTTCTAATAAAAAACTTCAACACAAAAATGTCTTGCTTGCTATAATATATTTTTGGCTTTTGTTGTTCATATTGCAAAAGACAATATGTGTATTAAAAGTACTATCCATTGGTCATTACTTATGCAGTTTGTTGTTCTGCTTAAAAAAAAAAAAAAGTGGAAGTTTTTCAATTTGGTTTTGTAAAAAGAATTACTTCCCCTTACCTGTATGAGTTAACAAATGGCTTTCTAAATGACGTTGTGATAAAGCAGCATATTCACACTGATCACATTTGAAACATTTCTCACCGTCGTGAGTTTTCAAATGTAATTTAAAGCTGTAACGATCTTGAAATACCATGCCACATTTCTTACAGTCTACAGGTTTGTCATTACTGTGTAATTTCATCATGTGTATTTTTAGATCAGTTTTTCTACCACATGTTGTTGGACAAAGTTCACACTGGAAAACTGGTTTTAGACCAGAGTGTATAAGTTTATGTGCCTTCAGACTGTTACTCTGTGTAAAACGTGCATGACACACATCACATTCATAGGGTTTCTCTCCTGTATGAATTCTCAAATGACGTTTCAGCTTGTACGTGTCAGGGCTGGCATACGGGCAGTGTGGGCATTGATAAGGCCTCTCTCCAGTGTGTGATCTTATATGCCTTTTAAGTTTACTTAATTCCACACTAGCATAATCACATTCTGTACATTTGTGTGGTTTTTCAAATGTGTGTTTGTAACGAATATGTCTAACAAGTTCTCCAGAGGTAGTGAATGCCATTTCACAGTCCTTACATTTATGTGGTCTAACGCCAGTATGTGTATTTACATGGTTTTGAAGAGATGCATGTGTTTTAAAACTCTTCTCACAAAGATTACACTGATAAGGTCTGTCTTCAGAGTGTGTTTTCATGTGACGCATCATGAGGTAACGTTTTGGAGCAGTGTAGCTACAATAATGACATTGCAGCTGTGCAGCAGGGGATTGAACCATTTCAAACTTTTTAGGATTCACTGAATTCACCCGTATTATTTTCCTTGTGGTTCCATCATCATCAACAACTTCTTCAACCAGATTTTGTCCATCTTTGAAATCAAAGACTGGTTGAAACATTCCCATATCTAAGGCAAACTGTTTTGGAGAGCCGCCTTCTTTTTCACCATCTGGTTGTGAAACAATCAAAACATAATTCATTTCTCCCCCCTGATCCACTGATGTGGGAACAATTGAAACTGTTTGGAAATTGGTGTTTGACCCTGTCTCTGCATCACTAGTTCCCATCAATTGGATCTCTTGTGAATTATTTACGGTCACTAACTGTGGATTGGCATTCTCAGCATTCTGTAAGGCTATCAACTGAGCATTGGTTATATCTGCCTGTCCTATCTATATGATTAAAATCAAAGAAAACAATGGTTTGTACATGTTTTTGTTCATACCAAATTAGTATTATATTAGTAATATATATACATCATTTTGTTTACATAAAATTTTTAAGCATAAAATGGTGAAAGTGTACAACTTCATATTTATTTGTCCCCATCCAATTTGTTATATCTGTCAGGTTAATCATATGTTTTTCATCAGTTGTTTTGTCTTTGTGTGTACATCTATGTTATCAGGTCTGGTTTTATTAGACACAATGTACAACAAAACACAGTGTGGTCTATATTGTACTGTCCACTCTTTCTGGTCATTTCTGTTATTCTTTTTATGATTTATTAGGGAAATAGACTTCATTCAAACTATGGTGGATAATTGTCGCATTGCAATTAAACTATTTCACCTTTTTTTTGTATAGGTAATATCAATATGCAGACTAGATTGTTATTTTAGTTTTAATCAATAGTACCTGAAGTCCTTGAAGTGATCCCATTCCAGCTGAATTTGAAGCTACTGTGGTAATCACATCAGTTTTCATAGCCTCTATCTGAAAGAAACAGTAACAGTTTTCATTTTTTTTTCCAGAACAGGTCTATCCTATAAATAACAATAAGGCCAGACTTTTTTTATTATCTGTTTAACGAGAAAATTTGTAAAAGAATAGGGTCGAGGGGACGAAATAAAAAAAAAAAAGTGCAAAATTGGTCCGGTCGACACTAAAAATAAAAATAAAACCAATCTAAGTGAGCCTTTTTTTTTTTTTTTTTTTTTTTAAGAATTTATCAAAATACATGTACAAGAACAATGGAAGAAAACAGACCTCTAGATTTTGAGCTGGGCTACTAAAATTTTGATAAAATTTAGTTCAAAATACAAACATCATTTAGGAATAATTTGGTCTGGGCTACCAGCTTGAGTTTCCTAAGTTTTATCCCTGTGTAGGGTGCAAATATGTACTGTAGGGTGCGAAAGTGAAAGGGGGTGAACGTGAATAAAAAAAGTGGTTTTTCAAATGATTTGGTCCCATCCATACACAAAATTCTAAAAGCATTATTGATTTTAATTGATATCTTTGATACTATTTTAATATGCATACTACGATACTACTTCAAAGGAAAAATATAAACCCAAACTCTTCCAAAACGTTGACCGGCATGTCAGGTTCAACATCTGCCTCGTTGGTTATAATGCGGCTGATGCCAACATCTTCCGGTAACTCATTGGACAACATGACCCCAATCGTCTCATCTCTATTACACTTAACAAATTTGAGTGAACACGAACTGGTCTCTAGTGATCGGACTTAAAGTTTAATGTAAATAAACGGTCCCTTCCCGGAAGTCGCCGTTTTGTTTGACCATGCGACAAGAGATAAATTAATAATTGCAGACCCGAACTCGTACTTTTATTTTTTTTTGAGGATTTCGTAACAGTCGGCGGAAAAAATAAAAATAAAAGTAGGAAGCACTACTTTTATCTTTATTCTGAAATCGGACAATGTGGAGTCGGCAGATCTCGTTAAACAGATAATAAAAAAAGTCTGGCCTAACATAGGGGATTTTTTTTTAATTTTTCGAAGTAAAATGTTGTAGTTTTAAGGTACATTATATTCATTTTTGCAATTAAAACATGAATGTATACATCAAAATTTAAATTCTTTTAAAACTTTTGATCAGCACTGATTTAAGAATGTGCCTGCAACATTGCTGATATAAATATCATATAAGTTTCATGAAAATCTGTCAAAAATTGTATTCATGAGAGCACTCACAATGCAATTTTCAATATAATAAATATTTCCAATGGAAATGACTGACTCATTTAAAAGTTATTGAACTTGTCTGGGACATAGCTGAAATAAATGTATGATATAAGCTTTATAAAATTTTGACAAGAGTGTTCATGTGAGAGCAGCAGCTCTCACCTTTTCAATTTCAATTTATACTAGAACACACCCGTGATATTACAGGTCTGTGACTGACATTAAGTATATAACTATGCGTATGCCTTATTGTAGTATTGGTATTGTCATCTGATAAAGTCATGCCAATTATAAGGTGCACAGTTTTTCTCTGCTTTCAAAATCTTTCTGTTTGAACCCATTGACCTGGAACCTATCAATTATTGGTAATATTAATAATTTGGAAAACAAAAGTGCCTGGAGTGGTGTAATTTTTAATCAACACCATTGTACTATATTAGTTATATATAAAGTTGAATTATTTGATTCATCATTTTTACATGATGACGGCTGACAAATTGAACCTTGTTATTTTAGTATTATAGATATCTGAACCAACACCGAAAGAAGTAATGGTGCGTTTGGATAATTGTAGAAAACAAACAAAAAACAAAATTTCAATCATACAGTATTTTTTCTCATCTTAAAAGTAAATGAGTATGAAACTGTAAAGGGTATTTAGACTCTCAGCCTACAACTTATAATTCCTTATAAAAGCAAAACATTCCCTCATCCTACCCCTGGTTGTAATATTTCTGATGGCTGAGACACATGAATTATCTGGGGAATAACCGTTGTCATGGAATCCATAGACACCTGCATCTGTTGCATCTGTTCTTTGCCCTCAAGGGAGACAACTGGTAAAACTTTTTTCCCTGGAACATTAACCTAAAATAATAAGTTAAAGTTACAATTTATTAGTAGTTATTGTGGTTAAACAGGGGTGTATTGTGAACTAACATTTGATCAATGTATATTTTGTCTGTCTTATTGTCATTAAAAAGAAGCATAACTAGAGGCTCTAAAGAGCCTGTGTCGCTCACCTTGGTATATGTGAATTAAACAAAGGAAGCAGACAGTTCATGACAAAATTGTGTTTAGGTGATTGTGATGTGTTTGTACATCTTACTTTACTGAACATTCTTGCTGCTTACTATTATCTCTATCTATAATGAACTTGTCCGTGTAGTTTCAGTTGAAAATGTTAGTAAAAATTTACAAATTTTATGAAAATTGTTAAAAATTTATTATATTGGACAATAACTTCTTAGGGGGTCGATTGACCATTTTGGTCACTTTGACTTATTTTTGAGTCTTAAATTGCTGCACATTATTGCTGTTCACAGTTTATCTCTATCTATAATAATATTCAAGATAATAACCAAAAACAGTAAAATTTCCTTAAAATTACCAATTTAGTTAGGGGCAGCACCCTAACAATGGGTTGTCTGATTCATCTGAAAATTTCAGGGCAGATAGATCTTGACCTGATTAACAATTTTACACCACGTCAGATTTGCTCTAAATGCTTTGGTTTTTGAGTTATAAGCCAAAAACTGCATTTTACCCCTATGCTCTATTTTTAGCCATGGCGGCCATCTTGGATGGTTGGCCGGGTAATTAAAAACAAACTTTAAACTAGATACATCAATGATGATTGTGGCCAAGTTTGGTTTAATTTGGCCCAGTAGTTTCAGACGAGAAGATTTTTGTAAAAGTTAACGACGACGGACACAGGACGACGACGACGGACGCCAAGTGATGGGAAAAGCTCACTTGGCCTTTTAGGCCAGGTGAGCTAATAAAAACAATATTATTAGTTACACAGTGTGCTGTTGTCCCGATACAAGAATTGACCAAGTCAATAAAATTCATATCGAGTGAGGCGAAGCCAAACCTAATATGAATTTTATTGACCCGATAAATTCTGTATTAGTACATGTAGTACAATTGAACACTGTGTAACGAATTTATCCTGATTATAGTCCAGTCAAACTAAGATTTAACCTCAAACTAATTGCAACAGAATTTTTTTTAGTTCTAATCTATAGCATTATGCCCTTTATATACACAGAAAAAAGTCCCATAAAATCTAACTTGAGGAAAACTCAAAATCAGCATTTTTAATTTCCTATGGAAATTAACATTAGAAGGGGAGATAACTCTTGCAAAAATTAGTCTTTTTTGGTCAGTTTTTGGTTGTTTTTCTTGAAATTTATGTAAAGTATGATACTTTGATGGGGTTATAAGTTTGTATTTGACTAAATTATATAAGCTTCTGCTCATGAAATGTACAAAATCGAAGAGTTATGGGTAGTTTTATTTTTTTCATGCATTTTTCATTAAAGAAAATTGCAAATTTGAAGCTTTGTAACCATTTTGAAAAAATATTGTGAAAATTTGGTATTGTTTATATCTTCATATTATATTTTTTCAGCAACTTACTTATCTAAAGAAACTTTAAACCACAAAAAGAAGAATACATGCTTAATTATTTTTATTAAATTTGTGATTCTTTACCTTGACATGTTGAAAAATTCAATAAACGGTCAACTAATGAATTACGAAATCTAGATTATAGCTTGATAAAATATATGAAAACACCTTTAGAGTTGTTTGTTATACTCTAAAGACTGCTAAAAAATCAAGAATCAATACATTCTGATGAACAGAAGCGTTAAAGTTATAATTTTGTATCAATTTTTATGGATATTTCTGCCTTTTTTGCAAGAGTTATCTCCCTTTCCAATGCAAATCTCCATAGGAATTTTAAATCAGGATTTTTTTAGTTTTCCTCAAGTTAGATTTTATGGGACTTTTTTCTGTGTATATTTGGGGTATAATGCTAAAGATTAAAACTTAAAAATCTTCTGTTGCAATTACTTTCGGGTTAGGGTCAAATTTATGCTAGATTGACTGGACTATTATGTAAGATTACATATTATTATATTTAAATTCAATATTAGGACAATAGCAACCATATATATTTTAGATATTAAATCTAAAACTGTGAAAAATTAAAATTATTAGAACTATAAAGCAACTCAATTTTTTTTATTAAGTCAATGGTACATGTATAAGGGAGATAATTCCAACTGACATAATAAAAAATTGTACTGAAATTTATTAGGACAATATCAGCCTATCGAATTGCGAGAAATTACTATTAATCAGGATAATAAAATTTATTCTCTTAATTACATACGTAACAAGCATGACTAAAAGAAGGCCCAAGACCATAATTAATGATCCTGCTTTTAGTTGTCCACGAATATAGTTTCATTTAATTAGAGTGTATTTTGACTTAATTTTTTTTCTTTCCCTTCCTCACTCATTTCTTACGATTTTTTTGGGTGGAAATGGAAGAAGAGAGGTGAAATAAATTTTTGGATGTTGTATTTAAACTGATTTTGATATGGAATGAGTGATTAGGCCAAGTTCAAAAAGGTAATATTTACAGTTTTCGGAACATCTCTTGACTTGTCCATAGGGGTACGGATGTGTATTGGCTAATTTTGTAAGATGTGTGAAAGCAATCTTTCTGAATTTTGGATATATTTGTGGACTTGAACTATACATTACTCACACAAAAAATTTGACAAAAAGATTCGGTGCAATTTTTTTAATGAGACAAAAGGTTATAAAGAACTAATAGAGGAATTAATTATAGTCTGTGGCCTAAGAGGTGCATTTGAGCAAATTTTGAAATTTTATTTTGACATCTTCTCTGAATGATCTATTTGTATTTATTTGTCAAACTACACGAGAAGAAATGATTTTCACTTTCATTTGATAGAATTTTGTGAAAAAGTAACTTTTCAGGTTAAATGCCCAAAATGTAGCTTTTTCAATATTTTTGCAAAAACAGCATGCTTAATTTCTCTCTGAGAGTTTTTTTCTGATATCTTTTTGTGTTTGTGGTATTTATTTCAGTTGGCCAGAAGCACTCCTTTATCTTACCTGTACCAAAGTTCCTGGGGCCCCTGGTAGTCCTTGTAAAACAACAGTTCTCTGCTGCTGATCTGGTGAATGTGACAGGGGAGATAACACACTTTGACTGATAACATTGTCAGTTTGATGTATAAGTGCACCACTGTTAGACAGAGCCTCTGCTAACTTCAAGGTCTGGCTCTGAGGGTCAAGGTTATCTGTTGTCATGGAAATCTCTACTTTACTATCATCACTTATACTGGACAGTCCTGAAATAATATAAATTCAAATACATGTAGCTGAAACAAAGACTACAAATGTGTAATACAACATGAACATATTTTTTTCTTTTAAGTGACAAACTAACAAAAAGTGTACAAAATAATATTGAGATTGCAAAAGTATGAGATAAATTAATCACTATTGTGAAAACAACCTGATGCACACTTGAAAGATACAAGATAACATTACATGTCTTGGTTCTTAATGTTTTCTTTTTTTAACACAATTTGTGGTACCCATGTGATTGCTTGTTTTACTTTTAATTGGATATCCCTATCATGGTGAACAAATTATTTCAAGTTCAATAGCAACAAGCACAAATGTGCTCCGACTCTGTTACAAATGAAACTAAAATGCTGTACAGTGTATAACTGATTACAGTGACACTAAAGTGAGTTTTGTTGTTCATTGTTAACCAACACAGGCTAGGAGGCTATTCTGTTTTTCAGCACTGATGTTTATTTTGTTCATCAACTATCAACACTTTTTTGTTTGTTTATTAAACATTAATTCATTAACTAATGCATATCATGCATATGGTACCTTGGTTAGAATGTAGACTAGTAGAAACATTTATTATCTGACCATCACTGAATAAAACAGGTCTTGATGAATTTTGTATATTACTAGAATCTACTTGTATTTCCCCTATGCTGTAACCTGTTGGCTGTCCTCCGTGTCCTATTTCCTTGTTAAAGGTCACAAGGTAACTCTGAAGGTCATTAAGCTGGTCAGGACTGGCTTGGATAGAAGTAGGTACATTGGGACCGGGATTTTGAAGCTGAACTATAGTTTCATCTCTTATTATTACAGGACTTTCTCTGTCGTCAACCAGGTGTTTCAAGTCTGAGTCATCGTCATGAATTTGTGAATCAGCCACTAGATTGGAATTATGTGCCAGTTTGCTGCATCCATCTCCACTTGTGAATTCAGTATCTTCTTCATTAAGATCTTGTTTTATAGTATTCACCTCTAAGGAATCCATATCCTATTCTTCAAAACAATCATTCTGAAATCAATTTAATAGAACAATGAAAATGCTAATGCTGTATAATAAGACAACATTGAAATACAAAAAAAAGGTACACAAGTTTAGATGTGTGTAAAGACTATTTGTGGGTTGCAACATAATGTGGCTCTCTTTTATATTGAGTGTTGAGGGGAAAATATATGTTGCAACCCACAAAAATGTTTGTTTATTCAAAATTGCTATCCGTATTTTGTGCATAGGACTATCATTTTATATATTTAAAAAAAAATGCTTCAATAAAATTGAGAATGAAAATGGGGAATGTGTCAAACAGACAACAACCTGGCAGACCAAAGAGCAGATAACAATACACGAATTCATACAAACCAATGTTTGTATTTAATACAGTTTTCTTTGGGTTGCTTATACACATGTATGTACTTTAATCTGAAAAAATTAGAAAGAAATTGTCATTAAAAAACAGAGACCCGACACTTTTAAAGCTCATTTTCTATAAACAGAAAATAAAAATATGATTCATTAGAGAATATCATATTCCATTTCCAATAAATGCATACATGTATATACATGATGTGAATGAATATAAAGAGATATCATAGTGTGTAAAATTAAAAATCAATAAAATAGCAACCAAAAGGCATCCAGAGGGTAACATAAAGAAAACAACATATCTCTACTATATAGATAGGAAGATGTGGTGTGAGTGCCAATGAGACAACTCTCCATCCAAATAACAATTTAAAAAAAAGTAAACAATTATAGGTCAATGTACGGCCCTCAACACGGAGCCTTGGCTCAAACTGAACAACAAGCTATAAAGGCCCCCAAAACTACTAGTAGTGTAAAACCATTCAAACCGGAAAACCAGCAGTCTAATACTTCTATTCATGTGTATATATATATACATATATATAACAGTGAATCTTTTCTGGAAGTCTTCTCTGGTCTTTTAGTTATTTCAGTGCCACAAATGAAGATGCTAAAGAACATTCTTATGTTGTACTGTTTATATACCACTGTCCCAGGTTAGGGGGATGGTTGGGATCTCTCTAACATGTTTAACCCCGCCACATTATTTTTGTATTTGCCTGTCCCAATTCAGGAGCCTGTAATTCAGTGGTTGTCATGTGTTTATGTGTTACATATTTGTTTTTCATTCATTTTTTTACATAAATAAGGCCGTTAGTTTTCTCGTTTGAATTATTTTACATTGTTTTGTCAGGGCCTTTTATAGCTGACTATGCAGTATGGGCTTTGCTCATTGTTGAAGGCCGTACGGTGACCTATATTTGTTAAGGTTTGTGTCATTTTGGTCTTTTGTGGATAGTTGTCTCTTTGGCGATCATACCACATCTTCTTTTTTAATACTATTCACCTAAGTGTTTTTTTCCTTACAGAATAAGCATATATTATAAGTTTGAGAAAGGGATATCCCTTTAACACGTAAGCATTGCAAGTGTAACCTAAATAATAGACAATTTATAGAGTTAGATATAAATAATTATATTTATGTACTGTATTCAGAAACATTGTTGCATTGTGTCTAAGACTACTATAACACATATATAGTAGACCATAGTAGTCTCAGATTGTGTGCATTTGATATTACATAACTGTATATATTGTGAGTTTGTTCTAATGGACCAGTATTGAGAAAAATACTGTTTATTTAAAAAAAACCTTCAAAATGCATTCTAAAAAGAAGTTTCAGTTGGGAAAATACTTGAGCTGAGAACAAAATAATAGTGTTTGACGTTTGAAGGGGGGTCGGCAGCGATTGATTCAATTTAACAATAATTCAGGGATATTTTTGCATATGCAGTCATTTTGTTTAAAACATATGACATTTGCAGGATTAAGTGTTCTATAAAATATAACTATAATTTAGGGAAAAGAAGATAAAACGAAAGTAACTTGGGGGTCGCTGCAATAGCTTCGATACAGCGCCACCCTGATGGTCAGCGCCACCTTCATAGTGTTTTGTGTCACCGATAGGTGTCGAGTGATCGTTGATAACCAGCAGCTGCTCGAAACACTAACAACAGAGCACTCAAAGAGCAGAAAGCGATGAAATTGTTTCAGTTTTCTTTTTGTTACCGTGGAAGTTCTTGATGTTCCTTGTTTTGACTCAATATGGCGACGAAGTTCGTGGGTTTGGTGTAAATCGGTCGTGGAATCGTAAATAAAATTAAGAAAATATTTCTTAAAGGACATTAGTTTTCTTCTCCAAAGAATGTTTAGTGTCTTATTACTCTATTGATAAGGTTTTCCTTGCTCTTCAAAGACAACTTGTAGGGTCAATATTAAAGAAAAAAGTCCACTTGCCCATGAATATTTTACAAAAACAAAGCATGCGCATATATTTCAGCGGGAATTACAAAAAAATGAGGGAAGGTCTAAAACGAATCCGGGTCCGTTCGCACCCACTCATTTGCGCCCCTTTCACTTTCGCACCCTACATGTTCGCGCCCAATTCTCATTGGTTTTGGGTTTAATAACTTTGTAATCAAGTTTTTCCAAGTAGTATTCTTTGTCTGCTCTATGGTCGGGTGGTTGTCGCTTTGACATATTCACCATTTCCTTTCTCAATTTTATTATAAGTATTTTTTGTTGTCTCAAAATAAAGTGAGATGTAGCATTTTAATTATTTTTTTTACTGTGTTGAATAAATCTTAATTATGTTGTTAATAATAATAATATTGCTTTCTGAATAAAGTGGGTATTTGTCAATGTTTTATTTGTGTTGAATAACTATTAAAATAATCATGTTAACTTTTGGTTAGTGTATTGCTATAACTTTGTTTCATCAGAGACATATAATACTATGTATTATATGTCTCTGGTTTCATTGACTTGTTCCAAAATAGAGTGAGATTCGGACTACGTTTTTTTTTGTGTGTGTTGAATGAATTTTATCATGTTTGATCATGTTTTTGTTCTAATAGTGTACTGCTATATTTTATTGTTTCATTGTTTCAGATCAAAGGGACCAAGCTGTTAAAATCGATTATCTTTTGAGTTTTTCATTTAAAATCTTCAATCTTTTACTCATACCAAGCTATAAATACATTCAGTATTTACACGAAAGCAATTAAAAACAACAATCATGATTTTCCAATTGTTCAACTTGAATTTGAATTAAAATTGGGCGCGAACGTGTAGAGTGCGAGCGGACCTTGGGTGCGAGGTGCGAACGTGTAGGGTGCGAAAGTATATTGGGCGCGAACGGACCTGATATCGTCTAAAACGCGGTTCAAGTAAAAAATATGTGTTTGACTAATATCTCTGGAACCCCTTAAGATTAATTGATAAATAAAACGGAATTTGAAAACTTATATAATAGTGAGGCCCCTCATGGGGGGTCCTAGTAATCACATAATCACCATTTTTTTGCCAATATAATCACATAATCATTAAATATTTGCTTATCTTTAGTAATCAAATAATCATAAACTAAAAATACAGTCCTAGGTAATCAAATAATCATGAAATATTTGGCTTAATAATCAAATAATCATTAAAAAAATGGCCAAGTAATCACATAATCAAAAACCCCATGAGGGCCCTCAATAGTCTATAAGATGAAGTTAAATATATATATATATATATATATTTGAATATATGCCTTTTTACCGAAAATTTACTGGCACTCGTATGATAATAGTACAGTTTTGAACCTTACAACTTAATTTCACGAAAAAGCATTTAACCCGGTCAAAATCTGTAAAATGATTCTCAAGGTAAATAGGGTGTCTTCCGCTCCATTTTGGATTTTGAAATACCAGAAAACATGGTCTTGATTTTTGATAAAATGTGCAAATTTTGATATAAGAAGGTAATTCATGTGTATGATTTTTCAATATGATATAGACATTGCCATGTTTTATCATATATATGGTTGTGTCTTACCAAAAAACAAATGATTTTGTTTGATTTATTTTTTCCAACTTTGCCAAATAAGGGGAGACAACCCAAATGCAAGGGCAGATAATTCAGATACTGTTATTTTAGCCTGGGGTCCTGGCTAATCTTGTCATTACGACCGCAGCTAGATTGGGCCGGATTCCAGGCTAGTGTTATTTTTACAATAGAATGTGTTAGGAATTTACCCATTTTACTATGTAGCAAGAAAACGAGTCCGGTGACCCAATTTTTTCTTAGTCTTATCTGAAAGAATAATATTTGAGCTATCTTCTCATATTTTATCTCAAAATCCTACGGTGTAGTTTTCGTTTTATGACCGAAAATTTAGTTTTCCATGCATAATCTACAAAATTTGACAATTTTGCACAACCTGTAGTGTAAAAATAAGTCCGGTGACCCATTCTTTTTATTAATGTTATAAACAAGCAGGATATAACTACATTTCGGCAAATTATTAAGAAATTTTATGGATTAATTTAGACACCCCATCTACCTTAAAGACAATTTAATCGGTGGCGGATCTAGAAATTTTGATAAGTGGGGGCCCACTGGCTGGCCTAAGAGGGGGCCCGCTCCCGTCAAACTTCAGTGATTCCCTATATAATCAATCTAATCTTTTTCTCATAAGGGGGGGGGGGCAGCCCCCCCCCCCTAAATTCGCCTCTGTTAATGATGATATAATATGATAAAGAAAAATATAAACACATAACGTTAAAAGGGTAAAAAGTTGACCGGAAGTCACCCTTGTACATAAATGATCATCGGAAGTAAAATTTTCAACGTTGAACTTAAATTCACAAAATTTGATTAATTTAATTTCTACCATATTCACTGATATTGTAGTATAAATGTAATCAAGTTGACTGTTGAGGCGCATTATATAGTTGTCAGTTTTTTCTTCTAACTTTCCGGTGCCGTCAGTTTGATTAGGGGAAGCGGACTTAAGCCATTCAATGTTCTGCATGGTAACTTAATTTGTACGAGGTCGACAATTCTTCAACTTGATATTCTTCCGGTATCTAAGCTGATAACAGAAACAGAATACTGCTTACAATACAAAAATAAGGAGACAAAATATTTTCGGAATGAATTAACCATACAATATATTATTAACAATGTTACTAGAAGAGACATGTCAATTAAAAGCTCTCCCCGGCTACACAAAAACAAAGTTTGGTGTGAATAGTCTTTGTATGACCCTCATATAACCATGTATCAAAAAAACTCGAGAAAAAATATACTTTAAGAAGTTAAAAGAATTAACACCACGAGAACCCGGAAACATAACTTAACTCCGACGCTGTACTTTTTAAATTGTAGTGTCCAAAAATGACTTATACAATATATGGCTAGAAAATCTACAACCAACATGTTATTTTTTTTCATTATGTAAAAGAAGAGATGTGAGATAATTACTCCAAAACAGGTTGAAAGAATTTTTTTTAAGTTGTCATAATCCTAGAAAAACACTCAGCTGAATGATATATAATACCGTAAAAACGAAGTCGGTGAACCTATAATGCCCCTCTATAATTATTTTTATATTTTTAGACAAAATTATGGCGTGTAAACGACTGTCTAGATTTTATGCGATTTTACATTAAATTGTAAATATTCATTTGTAGATCTTAAATCGTATAAACCGGCCTTGCACTTTTCGTAAATTGAATATGGGATTCAATCAATATCTTAAAATAAAACGCTGCAGGTATGACGCGATGTTTGCTCGTTTTGAAGATAAACTATGTTTAATAACTATCTCAAGTTAAGTTACTTTTGCAAAGCAATACTTAATAAATACATGTAATAACGCATGCAACAACACAATCCGCACATAAGGGTATTACATATGACAGTTAAATAAACTCATCATAGATACCAGGACTAAATCAGTTTTGTTTATACGCCAGACGCGCGTTTCGTCTACAAAAGACTCATCAGTGACGTTTGAATCCAAAAAGTTTAAAAAGACCAAATAAAAGTTTTGCCAAATACAGCTAAGGCAATCTATGCATTAGGTAGAAGTGAGTCTTTTGTCAATTACGGTTTTCAAATATTAAGTATTTTTAAAATACCATCTAAATTAAATTTTCACTAAAAATGTGCATATATGTATATTCCACCTATTGGTAGAGCCAAATGAATCAATATTCATCAAAGTTACCAGTCTTGATAATATTTAATGATTCTGTTTATAAATTAGTGTTTCAATACTCAATACAATATTTTATACTCAAGTTAAGAATAAACTCATCATAGATACCAGGACTAAATTTAGTATATACGCCGACGGGCGTAAGAAGGAGATAGAAATCATATTTTTTTATTTTTTTTTATTCATCTAACAATTTGTTTTAAATATCGGTAAAATAAATTACCAACATATGCTCTATCATTATTAATCGTATTGCATTTACAAGTTGAAGTACTTTTCTCTAAGATTCAACAGGAACATAATTATCATTAAAATAGGGGAAGTAACTCTCATTTGAAGAGTTTTTTGGACTATATATGAACAAACAATCATTCAAACAACTAATAATATAGCTGTGTTTGGCTTGTTAAGCATTGTTTTGTACTTCGGTGTGGAAACGTAGACACATACGTTTTTTTTTATATTTTTTAATGAAAGAAAAAGATAGAGTGTTAGTATCATATGCTATAGTCATTAAACAGTTACGCTTTATTTTCATATCATAAACATCAGTGTATATAAAGTGCGAATCCAGCTAGTTCATTTTTACTGTTATATGCGGGTATGTCTATTGTAGAATAAAGGATCATGGGAAAACTGTATTTGTTTACGTTTTGAAAATATCAAGTTAAAGGATTTTAAGTTAAGTTTTAACATATTTTCATTGTGATATGTCTTTATAATATACAAACATAGCATTAAAGTTCAAATAAGTGTTATAAAAGCATCATAATATAGCATATCGATTATTGAAAGCGATCCATTTTAACCATAGATGCGATGAATTATTACTGTTAGTGCAGTCATTATTAATGTAGAATTTTCAAAGATGCGAGGAATTTTTATTGTAGAATTATGTGATAAATGCACTTGCAACAAATGAAAAAAACTTAGTTGATGACTTTATGATTTATGATACATGTATTTTCAAATTGAAATACAAACTCCTCATTCATTCCTCATCAAATATATAGCTTTTCAAACTTGTAACAAAGGCGATTCTCAAAATGTCATATTGTATTCTTCAGATTACGTTTCTCCTTGATTTTAACTTATAAAATTAAGGGAATCACTGGAGCGTGACAGCAGCGGGCCCTCTTAGGCAGTCAGTGGGCCCCTACTTATGAAAAAATCTAGATCCGAGAATGGATACTACCGCAGAGGTAAAACAATGCACATTTGGGTTATTGTACACGAAATGCATGCTACAATTCATTTTTGTTGATTTTATACCCTTTGGAACTCTATGTGGGCTATTTCAGCAACTAGGCAAAAAATCCCCAAACTAGATACACGGTTAGATTCAGCATGTCAACGAATTCCAAATATCTACATTAAAGGACTTTTGTCTATAAATTTGGACCCCACAAAATTGAAAAAGGGACCAAAAATATAAAAAAAAATGCATGCATCGGATATATTGTTATTGAAGGCATGACTGTAACAATAGGATGAATATACAACAATATCTTATTCTGGGGTCTCATTGGGGGGTTCTGATCCCGGATCCCGCTTACTGTTTTGGCAGATTCCCGTATTCCGATTATTGTTTTGTCAGATTCCCGTATCCCGCTTATACTATGCAGTTTTAATACTTTGTAATTATCCGTGTCCCGCTAGACTTCATTTCCCGTTTTCCACTACACAATCATTTGACTTTCACATGTCACGCTTGCAAAAAATCGGCAATCCGGCGTGACGCTTATACCCAAATGCGATCTACTATTTTACTCTATTTTGACTCATATTAAGCCCATTATAAATATATTAAAAAAGTAGCGTAGATTATTTTTATCCTTTTTTATCCCGTCTCGTTTCGTTTTTGAGCCATATATAGATGTCGTATGTGACAATGAGACAACTCTCCATCCGAGTCACAATTTATAAAAGTAGACCATTATACGTCAAAATACGGTCTTCAACATAGAGTCTTGGCTCACACCGAACAGCAAGCTATATATAAAGGGCTCCAGTGTAAAACCTTTTAAACGGAAAACAAAGGTGCACTCTATAACAAGATGTACGTAATTAGTGGTGAAGTGTCATGGAAATGGATAAAAAAAAAATAAGGATAAAGATCCCTATACGCTTTATAAGAAACTAAATGGAATACATTTGAAATAAATGTTATTTCTATTGAATTTATTAGAGTGTTTTAAAACCAAACTTTCCTCCGTAAGTTAAGTTTTATCAAATCTTTCTCTTACTTTATCTATTGTTTGAGCAAGTCGGTTAAATTAAGGCTTTACAGCTAATTTCCTAATACATGTAAAGCAAAACTTTGGTTGGCTTGCTTGCTTTGTTTGTATAATTGTTGATAAACAGACGAACTTTTTTTAATTTTTTAATTGTTTATACAAACTTTGTAAATAAGATTGACATTTTTAAACAATATGAATAGGCATAGTTTAACCTGTATTTTTAATATTTGAATTAAATTGGGTGTTATCATAATGATTATGCAATAAAAAAAAGCAAGCAAATCAACTAAAGTCTTGCTCTACATGCTTAAAGAAATAAGCTGTAATAGATAAAAAAAAAAAATTATACAGTAATAATGCACCGCATATACAATAATAATGATTCGCTCCACAGTGAAAATGAAAGAATAGTATCATTATTCGACAGTAAACATGACTAGCATTACGAAATCATCATAGTGGAATTTAGTTAAATATGAAGAAACTGAATGAAAAAACATATTCTACGTTATACAACTTTAATAATTGTATTAAATTGAATATTTTTTACTGCAACAACATCTCACCTGTTAGTTATAAAGCACCTGCACGATCTGTTCGTGAAATGTCCTAAATATTCACCTATTTTGGTATATATTTCACAGCTGGATGGCTTTAGGCGCGATAAAACCCCGCTCGCATCTCTAACATTGTTTTATTAGTAGTATGTATTTCTGAACATATACATTTTAACTAATTTTCTTCATTTTCTTCAAAAATTAAAAAAAGTTCGTCTGTTTATTTATCATTCTACATTAGACATTTATTGCATATACAGTAAAAATGATATTTTAGGATCCGCACTTTACATACACTGAACATACCGTAAACATAATGACAAACTAGATCAATATTTTTTCGTTTTTCTAATGCCTCTAATTTGGCTTTCCAAATAATTAGTCTGATGTACTTAAAATGACTGTTTTCCCAGAAACACATATTGAGCGGGTATCACACGCAAAGTTTCAGAATCATTCTCACTTTATAATATCTGGTTTACCGGAGCGACAATTAAGTCGATGAATGATAGATGTCAATCTCCTACACAGACTTATAGGTCCTTGCTCTTTCCCAAGATTTGATAGATGTTGGAATTCTTTTTTTCTTTAATAAAAAAATATCAAAAAACTTATGTGACTACGTTTCCACACCCGAGGAATAAAAGCTTGATTAGCAAGCAAAACACAGCTATATTATTAGTTATACTATGTATATTTAAATCATTTATCGTTCATATATTGTACAAAAAAATCTTTACGAAAGAGTTACTTCCCATGATATTAAAATAATTATGTTCACGTTGAAGTTTAAAGAAAAGTACTTTAACATTTAATTGCAACAATTAATACTTTTGAATAGTATAGCCTCTGTTGATAATTCAATTTATCGATATTTAAAAACAAATTGTCAGAGGAATAAAAAAAGCTAACTTTAATATTTCTTCCTCCTTCTTCATGTAATTTGAACACTAATTTATATAAAAAAAAATATTTTTATTTAAAAATCCTGGTACCTTTGATGAGTAATGAATCATTTGGCTCTACCGTAAGGTGGAATATACATTTAAGACAGGCAGCTAGATACCATAAACATACTACGTATACACAAGCCAGAGTCTGAGCTTGATTTGCTATATGATATAAAAACTAAACTGACGAAAAAAGGTCATTTATTCAAAATCATAAAATGCAAAAAATACATTTTGCAAATAAAACATTTGACATAAAAATTCATATTTAATATGAAATAATAATACATAATTACTACGAAATTACATCAACTAATATCATGTCAATTGAATAAATGACAAAGAATAGCAAAGGTGGGGAGAAAAACCTGCCCCATAAATAAACATATATACATATCTACTTCAAAAGATAAAATAAAGGGCGGTATGTGGGTGGGAATTTTGAACAAATTGTTTGATAAGAATCACAAGTTAACACATCAAATACTGATGATAAAAGGAAGTGAACACAATGCACTTACACGTGAAATCGTGCTGACCCGCAATGCCATTGACCAATAAGAAAGATGATATCCGGTCATGCATTGGACATAAAAGAAATTTCTCTGCACGTGAAAACAAGTTATCTAATTTCAACAATTTATCGTTTAATTAAGTAGGACACTCTGACCCTTTGACCAGACTAGAGACATTATACATTTACAGTAATAATAGCTCACTCTTTTATTTAAGTCGGTTAGTAATAACCAATTAAACAGAATTATCTTCTCTGCTGTCTTAAATTATTTTATTCCGCTTAATTTTCAATTAGCAAATAAAACTGGTTTTAAGACAGGCAGCTAGATACCATAAACATACTACGTATACACAAGCCAGAGTCTGAGCTTGATTTGCTATATGATATAAAAACTAAACTGACGAAAAAAGGTCATTTATTCAAAATCATAAAATGCAAAAAATACATTTTGCAAATAAAACATTTGACATAAAAATTCATATTTAATATGAAATAATAATACATAATTACTACGAAATTACATCAACTAATATCATGTCAATTGAATAAATGACAAAGAATAGCAAAGGTGGGGAGAAAAACCTGCCACAAATCCACTCTTTGGCTGAAAGAGTGGATGTGAAATCCACTCTAAGGCTAAAAGAGTGGATCCCCCACCCGAGGACTCTGGCGACGTGAATACAATTATATTATGTAAAACGTTTCCACATTTAGCAAAAAAAATAAAAGTTCCTATTTTCATATACCAACTTGATATTACTCTAAAATTATCTTTTACTGGTGAAAATGATTAAAGGTGTAAATCTTATTCCGACCAGTATCACAGCAATTAAATTACAATAGAATCGCAGTTACAATGTAAGTATGATTCAGAATTCATATTTCTTCTTACATCCAGACATTTAAATATAGAATCCTTTATATATTTTAGTACAGACAATTAATACTTTGATTAACCGAAACTATATTTTTAATTTTAAAAATTCAAACAAAACTAAAGTATATTTTTACAAAGCCCTGGATCCTTCCTAAATACGAAGTTTTATATCTGACTATTTCTGTAAGGGATCATGAGCAAAGGATTCCCAAACTACACTTGACATTTTTCAATCGAAAATGTATAAATATAAAAAAAGAAGATGTGGTATGATGCCAATGAGACAGTTCACCACAAGAGACCAAAATGACACGGAAATTAACGACTATAGGTCATCGCACGGCCTTTAACAATGAGCAAAGCTTATATTGCATAGTCAGCTATTAAAGACTCCAAAATTACCATGTAAAACAATTCAAACAAGAAAACTAACGGCCGTATTTACATAAAAAAAAAAAAAATCAAAAAATCAAAAATTAAATGAACAAAAAACTTAAATGTAACACATAAGCAAACGGCAACCACTGAACTACAGGCTCCTAACTTGGGAAAGGCACATACATACATAATATGACGGGGTGAATTCCACGGGGTAAACATTTTCAAATTAAAATTAGTAAATAAGTATTTACTGTAAACCTTTTTTAACTCTCAGTTATTTTTGTTGTGATCCGAATTGATATGAGACTATAGAAATAATTTTCGTAACTCATGATACGGTAAAAAGAAAAGTTTTAGTCACAATTATTAATATACAGCTTTTTAGAAATTAAGTGACTGGTGAACATCACCATTCAATATTAATAGTAATAATTTATATCAATAACACCACTATAAAAAAAGGAGGAATACACCAAACTTACTTCAACCTAACATAAAATAAATTCATTCCTTCCTGGCATGCGACAGAACTTATTTTAACAAACTGTCATTCCAATGCAATACATAAAAAAGGTTTATATTGTATAGTAGTAAATAAAGTTGTAAAATGAATAATAATTTATATAATTTTTTGTACCTTAATTGCGATAAAAGTTAAAAAGATGTAAGTTTTAACCGAGTAAATATTTATAGCTTTTGACACATACTATAAACATTTAACCAAAAGAAAAAAAAAATAGTTATTAAACAGTTTAGTTAAATATAAAAACTTTGGTTTGTGATGGATTTATCTCTAAAGACCATAGCATTTAGACAACATTGGAATGAACCATTAAGTCGTTTTATATATATAATTTGAAAAAATAGTATGAATAAGCACGGCAACATTTACATGAATTACGAATTATTCATGTATACATACAGGAAGTTAAACCGCGCCTACCGAATGATCCCATTGACATTCGAACAAGGTGTAAAGAAAGCATGAGGAGGGCGTCAATAAAGACATATATTGTATGAAATAAAGATCACAAACGTTTTAGCAGGCTATATTTACTGACCCAAAACAAGATACATTGAAATTATGTGAAATAAAGATAAAAACCGTTTTGGCAGGCAATGCTGACCCAAAACAAGACATTTGTAATTATATGAAATAAAAATCATAAAACGTTTTGGCAGGCAATTCTGGCCCAAAACAAGACAGATGTAATTATAAGAAATAAAGATCATAAAACGTTTTGGCAGGCAATGCTGGCCCAAAACAAGACAGTTGTAATTATAAGGAAAAAAAATCATAAAATGTTTTGGCAGGCAATGCTGACCCAAAACAAGACTGTTGTAATTATATGAAATAAAAATAATAAACGTTTTGGCAGGCAATGTTGGCCCAAAACAAGGCAGATGTAATTATAAGAAATAAAGATCATAAATCGTTTTGGCAGGCAATGCTGGCCCAAAACAAGACAGTTGTAATTATAAGAAATAAATATCATAAAATGTTTTGGCAAGCAATGCTGACCCAAAACAAGACAGGTGTAATTATATGAAATAAAGATAATAAACGTTTTGGCAGGCAATGCTGACCCAAAACAAGACAGTTGTGATGGTTTGAAATAAAGATCATAATGTTTTGTCAGGTAATACTGACCCGCAACAGCTGAAGTAAGTTCTGATACTAAATTTATTCTTTTTAGCTGTTAAATTCTATAAACGTATTTGACTTCAATCCTTGAATCACGGACACTATTAGGACCATTTCATCCATGAACTGCGGCAGAAGTCTTTGTTTGTTTTATTTTCCTTCCTCCAAAACTAAGTGCTGTATTTAAGTAACGAGAGTCCTGGACAATTAACGACATAGTCAACTTTAAAGAGATGATGGAATAACATTAGGTGCTTTGAGCTTTCATCGTTACTAGGGTCCAATTGTGTATCAAAATGCTGATTGAAGTCGTATTTTGTAAATTTGTATTTATAAAACAGTCAATTAGGCTTTGGTTAGTCAATGTTGATACGACTCGCACTTCTGGATCAAAATTCTAATCACGAAATTAGGTATGTGTCCTTAATGTCAGTGCAACAGCAACCCATCAATATTCGTATGTTCGTATTATCGGACTTATGGCATACCGCTTGCAAAAGAAAGTATATGGAAGTTGTTGATATCACGCTTTATTGCACATGTCCTTAAATGGAGAAAGTTCTTTCGTAGATGAATGCCATTCTTAGCGCTCTTCGTCCATAGTCAAGGCATGAAATAAACAAACAAAAAAAGAATATAAAATAATGGATAAAAATTAAATTCTCATTAAAAACAAACTTGGTCTTACTCAAGGACCACAAACATAACGCATGTTAAGGAATAATATGCGATAATTAAATTATCAAAGTTTCTCTTCTTTAATAAACAACAATTAAACAGAAAAGATGTTTTTATCATGTATTAAATGAAGAGTATGAACTTTAAAATATCATCAGTTTATATCTATATATGTCATGTCCAATGTTTTTTTTTTTTATTAACAAATCTAGTATAAAGAAAAAAGCAAACGACCTTACAGTGCATAAGTATCGGCATAAAAATTATCAATTACGTTCATCGCAACCCAAACTATATCGTTTACATGAATTATACTAGTAAAGATAAATAAAATAATACAATAAAAACATGTATTACAAACTGAAAAACATGTAAATTTGACTACATGTATCAAAATACTGGCAATTTTGTATGAAGTTAAAGAATTGATTACAAAATTAATTTATTCCAAACCAATCACCATGACGAAAAAATAATTAAATGTAGTTTAGCATGAGTTTCATGGCGAAGCATAAAACAATACAGAGATCATAGACCAAGCTACTACGACCTCTGCAAAAATATAACATGCGTTTCATGACGAAGCATAAAACAAAACCCACTACAAATTAACTTTACAAAAGCAAATACACAGAGGTCATAGACCAAGCTACTACGACCTCTGAAAAAGTAGCATGAGTTTCATGACGAAGCATAAAACAATACAGAGATCATAGACCAAGCTACTACGACCTCTGTAAAACCGAAGCAGCATGAGTTTCATGACGAAGCATAAAACAATACCCACTACATACTACACTATTTGCAAAAGTAAATACACAGAGGTCATAGACCAAGCTACCACAACCTCTGAGAAAAATAATACACAGAGGACATAAGTACAAGCAACCACGCCCTCTGCGAAAATTTAAATATCGTCCACATTACCCAAAACAGGCAAAGACAGGTAAATTGGTTCGTAATAAATAAGCATTGGGTTGCGATAAACATATAGGTAAGAGACATATCCTTTTTATACCGATCACATAAAGCAAACAAGGTACACTTGCATAAATTAAAATACTAACAATTATAGCAATTAGGCTAACTTGCAAAATTATGATAAGCTCAAACCAAACTGCCGTGACGAGATTTACGAAAGTAGCATGAGTTTCGTGACATAGCATAAAACAATGAACTCTGCATAAAACGTAATGAAAAAGCACATAGTACACAGAGTTCATAAGTACAAGCAGTCAAGCTCACTGCACCAATTGAAATAACTCCAACCTTACCCAAACAAGTAAGTCAAATGGGTTTGTAACACAATAGCTTAGCATAAATACTTAAACTGTCTTGCTCTTTCATATAAGAGTACTTAAAATGTATGAAACCGTTAATAACATCATATAAATTATAAGTGTATAACTTTGCATTCTATCATGTATGGTATTATTATCGTTATGCACCCACATGAAAATCAAATTGACCCAATATCTCTTTGACAAAGAAATGAATTTGACCAACTGCTCATGTTTGGCATAAATCTAAATAGTGAGTTTTATCCGAATGAAAGGATGATTAAAAAATAATAACTCTACGTTTGTTCAAAATGTAAGCATAGAATATAAAAGTATAGTTCGATTTTACCTGAAATAGCTAAAATGAAATCACTCCAGTCCAAAATTAATCCACATATAGTTTTGAACAAATTGTTTGATAAGAATCACAAGTTAACACATCAAATACTGATGATAAAAGGAAGTGAACACAATGCACTTACACGTGAAATCGTGCTGACCCGCAATGCCATTGACCAATAAGAAAGATGATATCCGGTCATGCATTGGACATAAAAGAAATTTCTCTGCACGTGAAAACAAGTTATCTAATTTCAACAATTTATCGTTTAATTAAGTAGGACACTCTGACCCTTTGACCAGACTAGAGACATTATACATTTACAGTAATAATAGCTCACTCTTTTATTTAAGTCGGTTAGTAATAACCAATTAAACAGAATTATCTTCTCTGCTGTCTTAAATTATTTTATTCCGCTTAATTTTCAATTAGCAAATAAAACTGGTTATATGCACATTAATCAAAATTCATATTTTGGTGGTATTGGCAGATGAATATTTAGGTTTTGAAAACCGTAAGTGGCAAGAGACTAAATTTTCCAATTGTTTAATTAATGAACTCTATGGACATTTATTACTAATATATCAAAATGTATGATTATTAACTTTTTAAATCTAATTTCATAAAAATCAAGCACTCATTAAGTTCAGATTTGTTTATTCCAATTTTGAATCTTAAAAAGAAAGTTGTTCTATAAGACTATTTATTTGTATTTTATATATTCTCTGTCTATAACTGCCATTCTTGTCCCTCTTATGTTCTTTGTTAGCCTTGAAAATAATGCTGGTTAACAGCCGGGACCATTAGACAATTGTTTTCCGACAAGCTGCCCCACGGAAATATAGCATATGTTAAGGTTTGATCTCATAATCTCTGAAAAATTTTGCAGACAAAATCATTGGAAAAGTAATGACAAAAAACATCAGAGAAATAGCAATAAGTCAAACTGCATTTTCTATAGATGAAATAAAATAAAAATATATTTTGTAATACAACGAAGATGTTGCTTCAAGGCTATTTAAGTTATTTATGGACAAGGATGAAAAAGTCATTTTAATTATGTACCATGCGACAATTGTTGTCAGAAGGAGCAGTTGGTGGTGTGAGAGTTTGTTATGCCCTGCATTTGTTTGTATAAAAATAACCCCTGGCGGTAAGCTAGACAGCATGTACATAACATGTACTTATTGACTAACATTCAGCTGTCATAAACCACTAAAGGAAAAGGACAGTTAACCAGAAACATATTTATTTCAACAACTATCTCTAATAGTATAGTTGTTGTATTTTTGTCAAATTAAGAAAAGTTACATTTCTATAAATAAAGTTTAGAAACCACTAGGATGTTGCTCCAAGGTTGTTTAAGTTATTAATGGATAAGGATGAAAGTAGCCATGTTTATCATGTATAATCCGACATAAATCGTGCATAGGACAACATGGTGCAATCGTTTGTGTATTTTGTGGTGTTATGGATGTCAATGTCTGGTAAGTAAATTTTGTTTTCTAGTTATCAAGTAAAAATTGATTTAAGTGAAGCGTAATTTACGTTAACTACTACGGGGTTCCACTATGGTAGTGTGGTTAAAGTGATTATACTACTGTAGCACACGCATGTCAACACTGAGGTTGTTAGTTCGAGCTTCACATGTGGCAGTTGCATTCATCTGTAATCTGAATCGACTAGGATTGTCATTTTTCTTGTCTTATGTCTTAGGTTCTCTCCGGGCATTCCCGGTAATCCCCTCCAATAAAACTGGCACACACGAAAAAGTCAAAATTGACGAAAGTGGTATTTAAACACCATGCAAAATCTATCAATCAATTACTAGTGAGGCATCAAATAAAGATTTTTTTGGGATAATATATGCGCAAAGCAACTGAAAATAAGAAAGTGATAAAAACAACAGATTAAAGACGAATAACCGTCCCCCTTCTTCGCCTTTTGATTTTTTTAAAGAATGCCCACAATCAACCTAAGTTTAGTATTAATTTTAAACTTACCAACTTTAAAAAAGCTTTAATATTGGTCCGTCTATATGTAAATGGTACGAAAGCACTAAGTTAGTTGTGTTTAAAATAATGGATATAGGTTAAATGTCTTTTCCTTTGGAAAAAGGTTACAGACTAGGAGGCCCTCTTACTTCCTATTTGTTTTAGTAATAGTAATTTAAAAAAAAATATTGTTATAATTCATCTCAATACCGATGTACCGACTGCTTATATAGGGATGGTTATTTTGTATTAGTCTTTACTTTTTACAGTTCGATTTTAACATTTCTAAAATTCTTTGACAAAGGAGTAGGTCCGGTAAGGGCCGATTTTGGCCTCACATTTCAGGTTCATCTAACGTAAGTTAAGGACACTTTTTAAACACTTAAGTGTCTATTTCAATTGATTCGATTAGTTCATGTGAAAGATTTTATCTGATTTAGTCATTAAAAACGCTCTGATTCAAGCTTAAATATGGAAAATCTATCAAATATGCCAAAAAACGTCAATTTTCAGATGGGATTTGTCAAAAATGAAAGTGGCCGCATCCGTGTTCATCCTCAACCTTTATATATGTTTTGTATCATCATCAAATACAACTTACATTTCAATATTATGAATGAACACGAATGCGGCCACTTTCCTTTTAGACGGAAACCGTCCAAAAATTAACCAAAATGCTAAAATTTTGAAGATTTCAGTAATTTAGCATGAGTTAATGATGCTAGAACGCGATATTTGTGCATTGTATTGTCATAAACAGCTCATATTTATTAGCAGAAGCATTTTACTTTCCAAAATAAAGCTTAATTTCTAAAACTGCTATATTTTGGGGCCAAAGAGGGGTCTTACTGAACCTACTCCTTTCATTAGCAATACAAATCAAAGAAATAGGTTCTGTTAAGTGATACACATTTGATAAGGTTTCACCAAATATAGATTAATGGATGATAACACAAGCCTTTTGATATTATTTGATGCACTATTTTGAGGGGAAAAAAGACAGGTCTTTTATAACCCGTTGATTTTGAAAAGGCGTTTGGTTACTTAGAATGTTTTTTTTTTTTTTTAATTCTGTAAAAAAAACTTTTGGTCCGTCAATATGTAAATGATTAGAAGGCATCAAATTGTGTTTTAAATAATGGACACATGTCTACGTTTTTTCCTTGAAACGAGGTTGAAGACAAGGAGACAATCTCACTTCCTATTCATTAATCCTCATTAATAAGGCAGAATTTCTGACAATGATAAAGAATAACTTTTTTGCCAGTATGCAGATCACACATCCTAATGTTAGATTTAGGGGAACTGTCGATGAGCGAAACACTTTCATGTTTCAAAGTATTATATTTCCTTCGCTGGATGATTTCCCATATTATATCCAATGGAAGAATAAGTGAGTATATAGAAAAACAAATAAAAGATTAAAAAAAATTAATTCTGTAAAATGGGTTGATCCGGCGGCACGAAGGGCTGGAAATTTTACTTTTGATATAGTGGAAATTACGAGTGTCAGAGCCATCTACGGACCTCTAGAAGAGTTGAAAATATTATTCTTTGAATAAAAAGAGAGGTTGAGAGTATTCATACACCATGTATTTGAATGAATGCAGCCTTTAACAATCAAGGGAGTGCATTATCTTTTTGTAAGATGTCGACTGCTTAGTTGAAATATTTGAACTGGTTACAGAGAGAAATTTGAGCTGTTTAGATGCACAGTTGTGACTTATACATGTTATATGCACCTTCATTTTCTATGTGCATCAACATAATTATTCAAAATTGTTGTGATAAATATTAAATTGTTTACGAGATCTTGTCTCTGTTGTTTGAATGGTTTAACATGTCAAGTTTAAACGAAAGGTTTTTACCCTAAGGAAAAATTCTATAAAATTAACTATGTGCACTTTTTTTAATATACCACTTTAAATATGTTTTACTGACTTTACGAGTTATATATTTATCTTCACGTACGGGGAAGTGAACTAAGATATAAACTTTCTACAAAAGTGAATATGACCTCGTCAATTAATCATAATACATTCCATGTCGATAAGTTTCAACATGGACATTAAAGAAAAAAGAGGAGTACATACAGATATGACCCAACATTTTTTTCTTTCACGCATGACAAAACAATGTAATCCTTTGTATTTAGATAATCAGTCATGTGCGCTAATCGACAACATAACAACCTGTTATACTAGTAATTGAAAGACGAAAACAATAAAATAAACAACACGAATCTCATTAAAAATCGGATGAACCAAAGAGCACCGGAAATAATTAATTCTTGTTCCACTCGTGATACTTTTATCCGTTTTCCTGATGAGGTCGGTTCAGTGATGTCATAAACGAGCAAAACTAAAATAACAAAAATATCGACCTCCAAGGATTTTTCAAAATAGAAGACCCCTGATCAAATGGCAACATCAAAAACTCATATAAGACATATAGACTTGGTGCAGGCATTTCTGTATTTAGAAAAAGGACCATATATGTCATATATGTCAAAATACCAGAGTTTAAGTCTTCGTTAACTGATCAAGTTATGATAATAGCAATCTGTCGTTGTATCTGTGATGTGGCGAAAGTACCACGCTCTCCGCATTTTATTTCGTCCCTTACACAGACACTTGTTTCTGTCAATGTGGGGTTTATTATCCATACCCGTACGAAAGATTTTTCGTACAGGTATGGATAGTAAATCCATATTGACAGAAACAAGTGCCTGTGGTCCCTTTCCAAATTGCTTCATTTTCGACTTGTTATCCTTTCCCACCGTACCTATACACTAGATACCAATTCATAGTTGTTATTGTTAATTTTTTCTTGTCTGCATTATATAAATAGTGCAAAGTGTTATTTGCCATCGGACTGTAAAAAAAAACTTTATCAAACAATCCGTTTGAATTGCCAAACTATTGACCGCACTCGTGTACTCGTGTTTTAATTGTCATCTTGAAGGGACTCGGTGACCGAGAGGTTGAAATAGTCAAACTACTGTATCGCTACAACACAGGTTGTGAGTTTGAATCCCGCACGATGCAGGTGCATTCGACTCCAATATTTATTGACTATGATTGTCAGTTTTTTAGTATATCGAAGGTTGGTGGTTCTTGCCGGTCAATTCGGATTCCTCCACCAATAAAAACTGACTGCACCAACATTGTCAAGGGTGCTGAAAGTGTCGTTTAACACCAATCTATCATTGTCATCTTCACAGCATCTCACTTTCCTGACACATATCGATATCAACTGCAATTTTAGCTTTCATAGAATTAAACAAGTAGTCAATTAAACTAATTATAGTAAACTAAACTTTCCGATGAAAGATTTTATTTTCATTCCGGTGTCTTTTATAGCTACATGTAACTATGAAGTGTTGTCATTGTGATTTGGGAAGGATTTACCGTGTCATATATTTCATTAGGATCTGTCATCGCCAATGGTACCAATTAATGCTCCTTATTTTATGAGGTTTTATATTTATGATATACATATATTTTATATTGTGTCTCTGTTGTGATGGTCCACTATAATTGTTTAAGGTTAGGGTGAAGGGAGGCGCCTATTAAAATATTTAAACCCGCTGCATTTGTTTGCCACTGTCCTAAGTTTGGAACCTGATGATCAGTGGTTGCGGTTGATAGATTTTTTGTTTGAATGTGATAGTGGTTTTGGGGACTCTTTATAGCTTGCTGTTCGGTGTAAGCCAAGGCTCTTTGTTGAAGGCCGTACTTTGACCTATAATGATTTTATTTCTACAAATTGTGACTTGTATGGTGAGTTGTCTCATTGGCACTCATACCGCATGTTCTTATTCATTGGCACTCATACCCCATGTTCTTATTCATTGGCACTCATACCGCATGTTCTTATTCATTGGCACTCATACCGCATGTTCTTATTCATTGGCACTCATACCGCATGTTCTTATTCATTGGCACTCATACCACATGTTCTTATTCATTGGCACTCATACCGCATGTTCTTATTCATTGGCACTCATACCGCATGTTCTTATTCATTGGCACTCATACCGCATGTTCTTATTCATTGGCACTCGTAAGCAATATAATAAATTACAAATAGCTGTTATATAGTAATTTACAAAACATAAGTAAAAAAAATAACAATAATGATAAATACCGTTTCAACGAAGCTAGCAATAATTGAAAAAAAAACAAGCTCAAAGAACTTATTCTGTTGGAAAGATATAATTGAATTATAAAATGCTCGCATTCGTCTCAACCAATTCGTTTCGAACTCGACCGATTCCGTACCAGAAGGGGCGTAGCGGATTTTACCAAAGATTGCGAATGAGAATGCTCGCAGTAATTGAAATCAAAATCAAAGTACATAACCTGCTATAAGGGTCATCATGCACTCTTAGAATGCTTATTTCATGAAAGATTTCACAGTCTAGTCAGCAACACAGACAGACACTTTCTAAGAAGCTATTGGATTCGTATGTCAGACATGAAGTAAAAAGAGATAATGAAAAAAAATAATGAAAAAGAAGACAACGCTGTGTTGTATGATTTATCACTTAACAACTTCTTGGCATACATTGTAAAATGGTAAACTGCGTTCGTTCAGTTAACGTCTTATCTACTGAATGACAATCCTTGAACTGAAAATGTCTTTGAAAATTCTACATGTCTGATTTTTTTTTAAATTCCTGAAGATTTTTATGGATATTTATAGTGTATCAAGGGGACTTACAGATGGATTAGTATTTCGCTGGTACACCTAGTATTGCATATGCATTCTAAGAAATGTATAAACGATTCAGCTGCAGGCGGGCACATTCTTGTCGTCTTGACACATTTAGTCTATTCATAGATAATCTGTATAAGTTATGAGAATTGTCCACTTAATGTCAACACCGTACACTGGCGCTGGTAACAGCACAAAAAGATAGGTTGATGTATTATTATTATTCATAAAACAATTCCTTATATACAGTATATGCAACCTTGGAAAGATTTGATTAACACAAAGCAAACGGAAAAACGTGTACTTCATATTTAGATATAAAAGACATACGAACAAGTTAAACAAGTTAACTAATCAAACATACACGTGAATAATTGGCTTGTTTAGACATATAAATGGACACCTGTTATTTATAAATAACTGCATGGGAATTCAAAGTATTGTCTTTATGTTGTTGTGTGTTTGTTTTGTTTGTTTGTTTTATTTTGGTGGTGTTGGTGTGTGGGTGGGGAGGGTTCAATGAATGTCAGGTAGTAAACAACACGACAACAACCCTATTCCAGATTAAAAAAAAAGGATGAGTCTAAGACTGATTTTAAGCTTGGTACTATTAATTACAATCAAGGATATAATCCACACTTTGCAACTTGAATTGGTAAAGCTGGTTATACTGCACACCAAAGTCATCATTTTACGCATATGCAACAGCTACTGTGTGTTAACCACTTTGATTATATGTTGTTACATCTGATTTATACTTTTCTCGTCACTTAATTCGGCATTAAGCATTTACCTGATGAAGGTAAATCCAGAAAAGCGGTTCGAACGCATACACAATTAATTAAGTGTTGTTTTATTTTTTCAAATCATCCGTTGTTATTAGTTTGCAGAGAATCTAAATTTTGATATCGACTACTCCATTTATAGCTTGGTCGACGAAACTAGATAGGTGGAAAAGCAGAGAATTTATTTCAATTTTACCTCAACATTTTTACAATAAATTGGCAAAATATCGAATTGAAATTTATAGAGGCATCATATTCGGATAAACATTTTGTTTCACAAAAGTACTTGTTTTTATCATAATGCTTTCTTGGCTGTGTATAAATTAGAATTTGTTACAATTTTACCTTAATGTGTGTACCAAACAATTAGTCGAAAATATCGAATTAACTTTAATCAGATGCAGAGCACCATTTCGTTTAACAATAAAGCTTTTTAATAGTTGCTTGCATGTGGCTTAGTATATGTGACAAATATTGAAACAGATATTACTCAAACTTTGTATACATTTAGGTGTTAATGCATTGGAAGGCCAACTGACAAACAGTTTCATTATTGTTAAACGGGACAGGCGAAGTACTAACAGTGATGATAGAAGTGGCATACTGGAGGCCAAAACTATAACAGCTGGTAAGGTGTCAGCAGGAATCGTGAGGGCTAAAAACATTATGGCAGATGGCATAAGGGCGGATACAATAAGAACTAAATATTTGAGAGTAACACGACAACGGAACCGAAAACAACCTCGAGATGGCTCGCCTAGAAGAGCAGAATTTAATAAAGATAAAACTACACCATTAAATGAAAATGGGCTTAATTGGCAAGAAAAAAGTAAAAAATCTACAAAGTCGTCTGCAAATAATCGACCAAAATCGGAACAAGCGATTGACAAACGGAGACCTCGTACAAAGAAAAGACCGAGGAGTCAATCAGTGCCGTCTGAAAAGGATTTATCGAGAGAAGGAATTCGTACTGTACAGCCAAAGGAAATTGAACCGTTAGTAAAAGCAGCGGAAACAATACATATGGATATCCCCCCTACACCGACACGACCCCCGGGGATAAACGAAAAGTCTGGATTACTAAAAGCAAAAGAGATTAATTCAAGAAATATTCAATCAAGTTTTGTCAAAGCTAAGAATATAGAAGCTGATAAAATACGTGCATCAAAAGTTCACAGTGATAGTGTTTTTGTGAGGAGAAAAGGGGGTCGCTCTGAGAGGAGGAAGCCAGTCAGGTCTGAATTCAATGTTGGATCTGATATACCTGATAAAAACAAGAAACATGATATAGTTAAACCAGCAACTGCTGAAAAAGTTCGTATTAAACCTTCACAAATACTTCCGAACGGGAATGAGCAGAAAAGACCATCTCAGTTAAATGAAATAAATGCAAAGATCTTCCCAACAACCCCACCAGAGTTTAGTCCCCACACTAATCGGCTTCACCCATTTGTATCACATTCGACACATGTACGAGATCAGACATTTCCACGTCTGAAGCAATCTTTGCAGGGAAGGAATGACGAAGAAAAGGAAAACGATATAAATTCACATAGAATGAATTCAAAATTAGATTTCCTTCACTTTCTTGGTTTATCCGATGATTACTCTAGAAATTTACACACTGAGAAACAGACAAACCGGAGACATCCCAGTTCAACTGGGGTTAAAAGTAAACAGGATGCCAACAGATTCATAAAAAATCGATCCTTCATGAATACTTTTTTGAACTGATATTGTTGTTTTAAAAAGTATTCATTATTTTATGAGTAATCTGCTTCATATTATGGAAAAAACTGAGAAATGAAAATATTTAAAAAAAAAAAAAAAAAAATTATGCATTAACAAAATTTACGAGAATATTTATTGTCACCGAGTATGTAATAAAGCATGATAAAAATGAACCGCTTAGTGCATTTTAATCCAAAGCAAAAGCAAACAATGACGAGGATATTGAGAAAGTTGCTACCAAATCTTTCAAAAACAAATCATATTGAGGAAGATTAACATATAGATATAGGAAGATGTGGTACGAGAGCCAATGAGACAACCCTCCATCCAAATAACAATTTATAAAAGTAAACCACTATAGGTCAAGGTACGACCTTCAACACGGAGCCTTTGCTCACACTGAACAGCAAGTATAAAGGGCCCTAAATTTAAGTAATGTAAAACCATTCAAACGGGAAAACCATTTGTCTAATCTACATAAAATTGTAGAAAAGAGAAACACGTATGAACTACATAAACAAACGACAACTACTGTACATCAGATTCCTGCATAGGACAGGTGCAAACATATGTGCATACTAGGTTTATTTCATTTATTCATCTTAGTCTTGAATATGCCGACGTTGTATGGGACTCTCTTACTCAACTTGAGAACACCCAGCTTAGTGCTACATGCGTATTACTAGTGGGGTTAAAAAACCAAAATACACCGATAAATCATATGATGTAACTCTATGCGATAAACTGTTCAATGCATGAATTGATGCAGTCATAACTTAATAATTTTAAAAACAAAATTTTGAATAATAAAACGAGTGTTTGAAAGGTTAAATGACTTCTACCGTTTGAAAAAGACATACAATTAAGAATGGAAATTGGGAATGTGTCAAATAAACTCATCATAGATACCAGACTAAATTTTGTATATACACCAGACGCGCGTTTCGTCTACCAAAGACTCATCAGTGACGCTCGAAGAGACAATAACCCAAACAAAGGGCATACATATTTGAAGGCCACAAATAGGACTTAAACATAGCAAGAAAATCCCGCATCCAGAGGCGGGCTCCAGGTGGCCCAAAATAAAATGCGTACTAGTTCAGAAAAATGAACGTCACACTGAACTCAAACACATATAAATGAACTATATTAAAAACGTGGGGTAGCAAAACATGTGGCGGCGTTAAACATGTTTTGTGAGATCCGTCTACGTCTCTAGTTATTGTAGAATAATAAAAAAAAAACACAGCAATACGCACAGTAAAACACAGTAAAAAGAAGTCCGAGTCCGATGTCTGAAAAGGTATCAAATGAAACTAAGCAAAATGACAATGACTCTTACATAAACATAGGACTACAAGTAGTTACATGTGCCATGCCAGCTCCAGACCTCAATTAAACTGTTAAAAGATTATGTCTTCATTATATGAAAATGAAGCATAATCCCTACCGTCAGGTATTAAGTATCACAACATCATAAAATATACGAGAAGTTCACAACCCGTATGCCGACAACTGGCTTTAACACAAATGTGTTTATTTTCGATGCAAAGACACAATGAGCTAATCAATATTGATATATAAAATATGACATCTTTAATGAACTGACAACAATATCGTAACTATTTCCATTCTGACTAAGTTTGTTCCAAAGTTTGGTTATCTTTTGAGATGAATGCGGACATGTTTGTGCTTTGTATAGAGTATTACTATTAAGGATTGGATGTGAAATACCTGAACATTTAAAATGTCTGCATGCTGCTTTATATTTACGAATGATGTCCTTGTACCAATGTTAAAAAATATTAAATGTTTCGACAAGTTGGTGATATCGAAAACCCTGGTAAAATATTTTTTCGATAGCACAGAGATTTCTTACAAAAATTTGTGTATCAAAGGAGGTCATAACACAAGACAACCTAATAATGTCATACAACTTGATACAGTCATGAACCCGTCTATTTTCTTTATTTTTTCAATTGAATATCGATGTATTTCTAAGACACATATTCGTACTCGTAATACATAGTGTCGTAGACATATGATTAATATAAAAAGAATATATGTGCTCACATAACGATGGTCATGTGTTCATTAAATACACATATTTTTGTAGTGACTTAAAAACAATTTCTATATTCTTACTGCTCGTTATCATGTCCACTATATATCAATTTTAGGGAATACGTTTTGCCTTTCCTTTTAAAACTTCATATTCCTTTTGTAGCCAATATCTTGCTTTTTTTTGCTCAACGAACAGCACCTATGGTATTAATTTTCGTACGTAAATAAATTATCAAAACAAGACGCTCTAATCTATATTGTAAATGATATATCACACTGTTAACAATACACTATTTGTCAATTGCATAGTTATGACATACCTAATGTAATTTTTAACATCCTATCTACTTCATGCATATTATATGATACTGGGTCGATGCCTCTGCTGGTGGACTATTAGTCCCCGAGGGTATCACCAGCCCAGTAGCGAGTACTTCGTTACTAGCATGAAAATACGGATTTTTTGTGTTATTAAAATTTGCTGTTACAAAATATTAGAAATCATTATAAATTAAGGAATGTATCTCCCTCATGCAAAGCTCTGATTCCTTTCACGAACTTGGCTATACTTTTTGGACCTTTTGGATTATAGCTCTTCATCTTTTATATAAGCTTTGGATTTCAAATATTTTGGCCACGAGCATCACTGAAGAGACATATATTGTCGAAATGCGCATCTGGTGCAACAAAATTGGTACCGTTGATTTTATTACTACCACCGGGCCGATGCCTCTGCTGGTGGACTATTAGTCCCCGAGGGTATTACCAGCCCAGTAGCCAGTACCGAAGTACTGGCATGAAAATACGGATTTTTTGTGTTATTAAAATTTGCTGTTACAAAATATTAGAAATCATTATAAATTAAGGAATGTATCTCCCTCATGCAAAGCTCTGATTCCTTTCGAGAATTTGGCTATACTTTTTGGACCTTTTGGATTATAGCTCTTCATCTTTTATATAAGCTTTGGATTTCAAATATTTTGTCCACGAGCATCACTGAAGAGACATATATTGTCGAAATGCGCATCTGGTGCAACAAAATTGGTACCGTTGATTTTATTATATTGTTTTTACACAAAATCAGTGGTGAAGATACTAAAGGGATATTCATCAGACGAAATCAAACCGACAATATTTTAACGCCCTAGCAAAGAAACGAAAAAATTACAAAACGACACACATCAGTCTCCAAAACCCACAACAAAAACTAAATAAATAGTATACCGCTGTTCGAAGTTATAAATCGATTGAGAGAAAAAAAAATGTGTTACAAACTAAAACTGAAGTAAACACTAAAGACTGAGCAATACGAATCCGACCAAATGTGATGATTTAATTCATAAACTAGTATATCTGGTTTAAACTACACATCATTAAAAACAATTTTAAGACTTATTTTCTCAGCTGGTCAGTTTTCCAATTGATGAACCAATACAAAGTCGGAATTATGAAAATTACCAAACTTAAAGAGAGAACATTTACTTTCAGCGCATGATTTACTTGTTTTCTCTTTTTTTGGGGGGTGTAAATTCACATTGCGATAAGACGTGTCACGATATTTGTCTATCCCAAATTCATGTATTTGGTTTTGATGTTATATATGTTCTTCTCGTCAGATTTTGTCTGATGTTTGGTCCGTTTCTGTGTGTGTTACATTTTAGTGTTGTGTCGTTGTTCTCCCCTTATATTTAATGTGTTTCCCTTGGTTTTAGTTTGTTACCCCGTTTTTGTTTTTGTCCATGGATTTATGAGTTTTGAACAGCGGTATACTACTGTTGCCTTTATTTATAAATTACCTTTTTAAAATTGTCTGTCATGAACTTAGTAATTATTTAGAAACTAAAGTTGCATCTTCCTTAGTGAAAGATGACCGTATACATATTTTTATATACAACTTCAAATAACTCGTATAGCTTCTCAACTGTTTTGGCTCTTATACATCCTCGGGTTTCAAATATTCAGCATTGACGAAGGTAAATTCAGAAAAAGCACTTTGGACGCAAGTCATTTATAAAGTATTGTTTACATTTTTTTAACTACTTATAATAATTTTATAAATCTGTTAATAATGCTGAATTCATTTTTTACAACGAATTTAAGGTAAACAAATAAGTAGATTCACTTGGTGTATGAGTTTAATGTGTTTGAGCTTCTGATTTTGCCATTTGCTTAGTGACTTCCTGTTAAGAATTTCCTCAGAGTTCCGTATATTGTTTTTTTTACTGATTTGTTAAGTTTTCCTGTTGACACCACATGTTGGATACACATCTCTGTTTGTTGTTTTGTTAATAACTGCTTGTAAAATATCTTGCACTTCAGTACTTTTGATTAATTTGTATCAGTTGGATAGTTTTAATGTAGTGTTATTCAGACATTTGACATATTTAATGTCTCCATTAAACAAAGATAAATGCAGTTAATGGATATATTGCAAACAAACAACTCTCGATGTAGGTTGGATATTAGTGTCAATAATCAGCTGGACGTATATCTGATATCTCTTATTCATATAAACAAAGATTATATGCACACACGCATGGAGAGTAGTGTAAAACATGCTATCGACAATCATATTGTTATTAAATACATAAAAACGACTTGGATGAAAATAGTATTAGTACGTTGAAGTGGAAAAGAGAATGACATAAAATATTATTTAAATATAATGATCTCTCGATTTAACAAACAGGAATCCTCCACTAGAATGTAAGACTAGTGTGGTAAATTGTAAAGAACAATATTTTTTTCAACACAAAAAGAAAGAGAGTATAATATATTTACAAAACTTTGTAATAATTTTTTTTTTTTAAATTGGAAGGGGGTTAGGTGGGGGGGGGGGGGGCTTTTATGATAACGTATAACATTAACTTAATTAAAAAAAAAAAAATTATAATAATCTGATGCGTTTGACTTTATTTTCAGTTTGTAAATATTGTGACTTTAATTATATATATACAAAATATGCATCTCACTCGGGCAAACAAAGGCGGAACTATGAGTAAGACAAATTAATTGCTCCTAAATTAAAAAAATATATGATCTTATGAAGCCTTTCAAAGTTATGTCAATTTAATTTACGAATGAACAGACTGATATACCTTTGAACAAGTTTTTGATGTTTTGAACACGATACAAAATGTAAAATCACCAACAAATACTGAAATCCAAGGAAAATTCTAAACGGAAAGTCCCTAATCAAATGCCAAATCAGATGATAAAACACATCAAACGAATGGACAATAACTGTCATATTCCTTACACGGTACAGGCATTTTCAAATGTAGAAAATGGTGAGTTGCACCTTGATGTAAAGCGCTAAACCTCTCACATGTATGACAGTCGCATCAAAAAGGTTGAATCCATTAGCAAATATTCGAAACAAAACAAATTGTATATATTATGGATCAAATTAGATAGTTAATTGAAAGAAGTTTCGCTAGTGTTTATCATACAAAAAAGTAAGACGTCATAGGCTACACGCTCTTAGAGAATAATTTGATTATCTCAGGAATATGAGACAGCGCTCTTTTAAGATTTAAAAAAACACACAGCATAAACCGGAATCAAATTCAAAGTATATTTTCTAAGGAAATAGAAAAAAAAAATGTTTGAACAAATACATGCACCTAATGGTAAAAGACAGGTTAAAGATTCCAAAAAGAGACACAAAAATAATTAGGGAATGGTACATTGATGATGGGCGGACTTTTAAAGCTTGCAGAATAACGACATTGGTTATACATTAACTACACTATATGCCCATTACGACCAACAATAGTCTCTTCAGTGATGCTCATAGAAAAACGGTAATAATTCTAACAATGAATTATATACTCACCGAAAATGACCACTTTAATGATATTTAATGTGACAACTGAAACCAAAACATTTGACGACTTGGTTAGTGATACTTTCAGACACGAAACGTCCAGCATTTGGGGGATCAACCTAGTGGCTGTAGTAAAACTGCAAATTTCTTCTGGGTGTAAATACACACTATCAATGATCATCACATAAAATATGGTCGCATTATCAATAAACGTAATTAGCTGTCGACCCAAATTAGTCTTATTAACCTTACAAAGATACGAATGCATTACATTTACAAAACAAACTAAAATAATAGATACAAAGAAACTTTCTCCAAATTATTAGATAATTTTTTGAAACTTCAATTTCACCAAACCGAGAACTAAACTGGTACCTGCATTATGAATCTGCTTTGCTATTGGAATTTGTTTGGGACTTTGTATAAAGAAATATTGCCAAAAGAAAAACAAACACAGCTTCAGCTACTACAAAATAATCAAAATTGTATATGTTTAATATGTTGAATAAGTTTTGCATTTTAGTTACCGTTATTTTACCAAATACAGAAAAGAATATAATGATGTGTGTGTGTGTGTATTGAGAATGCGAATGATGTGAATAAATAAAGGCAACTGTAGTTTATCCATTTTAAAAGTCATAAAACTAATCCAAGTTACAAACTAAAACAGAGGAAAACACATCTACTATAAGAGGAAAAAAAAGGAACAACAAATCACTGAAATGCAACAGAAACCAAACACCAACATACAAAGAAACGAACTATTGGTAACAACTGCCAAATTCCTGACTTGGTACATTACAAACCTCTCGCTTAAAATGACAATGATACAACATGCATTTAAGAAATGTACTTTTAAAATCAAACAAAGCTGATATGATGTAACATGACATATGCCAATAGCGAGTTTTTATATATATCTTTTCATATATTTTTTCATTTATTTCATTTTGTTATTACAATAATAGAATTTTATAGTACATCAAAATCCAATTTCTATTTGTCCTGGCAATAGGGAATTGCTAGACTAACATATTTATAACCAAGCACACCTTGACTGCTTATGACTATTATATACCATTTGCTGTTATATAATAAAGTGTGTATTTTTTGTAATTATTATTTTGTTTTGCTCGGTTGCAAAGTGTTTTAGGTAATCAAATTTACTGAGGTATTCGTGATCCTTAGTAACATTTGTATCTATAATTCATGAGTTGATTTGATATAATTAAAAGATATTAGTAAGGTACAGGGCTTCATTCGATAATGAACATAATCTGTATTTATTACCTTGCTTGACAATTCTGGTGTTGCATTGTAATGAGAAAGATGAATACATCAGTGAGTTTGAAATATTTGCGATTTTGTTATGATTTTTTTCATATGTATTGGGTTTGCTGTATTATATCGTTAAAAATCATCCAGTAGAGTGCAACAAAAATGTCACAGTTTCTTGTAATGATATGCTTAACTGAGCAACAAAGACTGCGAAAGTCGTTCTTGCATTGAGAAGTGTCATTCTAACATTAGGTATACTAAAAGAGGGACGAAAGATACCAAAGGGCATTCAAACTCATAAATCTAAAACAAACTGACAACGACATGGCTAAAAATGAAAAAGACAAACAGACAAGCAATAGTATACATACAAAATATAGAAAACCAAAGAATAAACAACACGAATCCCACCAAAAACTAGGGGTGATCTCAGGTGCTCCGGAAGGGTAAGCAGATCCTGCTCCACATGTGGCACCCGTCGTGGTGTTGCTTATGTGATATCAAATCCGGTAAATAGTCTAATTCGGTAGGTCACATTCATGAAAGGGAAGGGGATTGTAGTTACGACGTAAGGAACATATCCGATATCATTTGTGAAACATGATTTACAACTGGAAAAGGACATTATGAATTAACTCATCATATATACCAGGACTAAATTTAGTATATACGCCAGACGCGTGTTTCGTATACAAAGACTCATCAGTGACGCTCGAATCCAAAAAAGTTGAAAAAAAAAAGAAAAAAAAAAAAGTCAATTAAAGTACAAGTTGAAGAGCATTGAGAACCAATAAGTCTTTTCTAAATACATTATATATCTAATATTTATTTTAGACCTTATGATATTTAAGATAGACATCTCACGAAATGACCAATTCGTCAAATAAGAAAAGAAACGACAATCGTTTATTATCAAATATTTCATCGTTTTTAATTTACATACAAAACTATATTGGAATTTGAATCACAGTTTTCTTCATTTCCAATACATACAAAACCTGGTATAAGAAAAAAATATGTCATTTGAACATAATCACTGGTCGGTGTTGACATGAATATCAATTATATGAATTTACTGCTTGAAAAAGTGTATATTATTCAAAATACTAAGGAGGACGTTACAAAAAAATCACTCTGAAACACTTTTATGAATCGTTCATTGGGATTTGTTTAAGAAATCATATAAGTGAGGCACTAAAAAAACCCAATGAAAATCATAATAATTATGGCCACGCTTCTACATGCATGGAGAAAATATAGATTAGGTTAAGCCAACACTTTCTCAAAGACAATAGTTATTCCTTTCAATATAAAATTGAGAATGGAAATGGGGAAAGTATCAAAGAGACAGCAACCCGACCATAGAAAAAAACAATAGCAGAGGGTCACAAATAGGTCTTCAATGTAACGAGAAATTCCCGCACCCGGAGGCGTCCTTCAGCTGACCCCTAAACAAATATATACTAGTTCAGTGAAAATGAACGTCATACTAATTTCCAAATTGTACACAAGAAACTAAAATTAAAATAATACAAGACTAACAAAGACCAGAGGCTCCTGACTTGAGACAGGCGCAAAAATGCGATGGGGTCAACATGTTTATGAGATCTCAACCCTCCCCCTATACCACTAGCCAATGTAGAAAAGTAAACGCATAACAATACGTACATTTAAAATTCAATTCAAGAGAAGTCCGAGTCGGATTTCAGAAGATGTAACCAAAGAAAATAAACAAAATGACAATTATACATAAATAACAACAGACTACTAACAGTTAACTGACATGCCAGCTCCAGACTTCAATTAAATTGATTGAAAGATTATGATTATTCCTTTTCAATATGTTTTGAGTGTAAAATCAGTATGCAATATTCAAAATATACCGGAATCATATACTCCTGCTTTCAAATTTAGTTTTTCTACCAAAATCTATTTGATGATATACTGTTAGTGAAATTTGCTCCTTGCAATAAGTATTTACCCAAGAAAAATAGTTATATTGCGATGTAAAACCTTACACAGAATAGTACTTTACACGTGTTTATGTTTTATGAAATAATCTACAGGATCTACTGAGGTTTTAGACACGACGAAAATCTATGTAGACACTGATGAAGAAAACAATATTCATAACCAAAAATTGTATTATACGCTAAAAGTTTATAAAGCTTTATGCGCGAAACCCACAACACAACAGGAAATTAAAACTAGAGTTTATCTAAGTAATATTCGCAAAGGACGTTGATTTTTTTTAAAGAAAGAAAAACAAATTGTTGGTTTTATTAAAATAAAGTCGGAAAAGTTCACGTCATGCTTGTTAGCTCTTGTTAGTCGTATACTGATAGTTTACCAATTACATAATGCCCCCTGAAACGAAAAATAATCATATATTGGTAAGGACATGTCCCCATTCGAATTCGGATTCGGCAAGATCAGGACGACGTCATCCAGAGACGTCTGTGAAACATACTCCAGATCATATATCGTCCAGACAAGAAAGGACATCATTTTTATATATTTTTGATCCGATAAAAAAGAATCGTCCACGACAAAGTCACGGTTGCAATCTAATTAGACAAAACATAATGAGTTTCTTCTCAAATGTCACTGGACGTATCTAATTGGTAGGCTTGTTTTGCGTACCTCTCCGTACCTTTCCCGATCCGTATGACTCTGTAACGAACATACTTGACTGCGTTCAGACAATGGTAGGACATTCGTGATCATTGAGGATAGTAATCCGACTTTTTTTTACTTTTCTTGCCGTTGTACTGTCTGATCTCAAAGCTGAAACATAGTAAGAACGGTTCCTTGTAAACACAGCATTTATTGGGTTTTCAGCATTGCGTCAGAAAATGCATCAAATAAAGTGGGTTGAGAAAGTATTTTTGTGTTGATATTTTATTTTGTAGTTACGCCAAAATCTGTATTCCAACTTAAAGTTTATTCGTTCTTCGTTGGATATTTAAACTCACACATTGTTCAATTTTACATACAAAAAATTATAATAAAAAAAAATGTTACCTCACGAATACCGTTTAATTCAAAGTACTTGGATAAGTTATTATGTACAGCACTGCAGTCTTGAATATGTTCATGATTTCATACCCTAGCAATATGACAAGGAATCTGCACAAATGTCCATTGAATGGTCAATGTTTGGGGTCGAAAGAAGAAAGAACAATTGCTTATTTAGATGTTAAACTATAATCATAATATTTTGTATATAAAAGAACGACATTTTACAATACAAAAATAACATGTATAACATTTTTAGGCTGGTTATTATAGTTTCGGTTTATCAGAAAATCGTCCAATTAGTTTTTATCAAAATTACCAAGATTGATGTTTGCTCTGCGTCCAGTATTTCACATATGTCATGTGATTATGGACTTTCCAAATTGATTTTCCTCTGAGGTCAGTATTTTTGTGATTTTACTTTTCAAATATCTACATTTTTTGTGTGTGGCTGTTAAACAGCTATTCCAGTACCTTTAGCTTTATCAAGGCAGTCAGTTTCTATTTGGTGGAGGAATCGGGAGTATCCGTATAGAAAACATTGATCTTCTCCAAGAAAAACTAGCAATCCGAATTAAAAAGTCGAGATCACACTGAGAGATCACATCGCAATATGTGGAGATCAAACCTACAACCTCACTTTTGACAAGCTAGTAATCATTAATTATGAACGACTCAGACTTCTGTTTAACCCAACTATACCCCTTTAAATCTTAATGCGGGATATTCTCATTACTATCTTTTGGTTTGCATGATTTCAAATTATTTATTTTTGGAATGTACGGGTTTTCGAAGTTTATGGCATCTCACAATTTAAGCGTAACTGTTTATATAATATCAATATCCAAGAAACATTTCGTGAACACGGTCAACCCTGTCATACTTTTGTATTACAAATATCATAAAACATTTGTTATTATAGAAGTCATAAATTCCCTTAAGTGTTTATGATAAACATACTATTTAACTAGGCTACATGCTCCAGACGACCAATTTAATTATTTAAAATGTACACGACAGTTTGTTGCAGAAGTGAATATGATATATTTTAAAACTCTCTCATAAAAAAACCATAATTAAGCTAGGTATCTATTAAATGAAGAAACCAAGCAAAACAAAAACAATTCTAACATAACAAAAACCTCATAAAGAAAAAAGCTAATAAAGGGACCTTCGGTTATAAAATAATTTCTCAAAACTCATCTAATGTACGTTGGGTTTTAATGACCCGACAATTTTATATATTATTCATGTTAGATTTATGTGTTTGATATACATACCGTGATGGAAAAGAAATAATGTAAAAGTACAATGCTTCTCCATATATCGATCACATTACCTTGCTTGACATCTTTGTTCTCATATACTTTATTTATTTGGATTACAAATAGCAAACTGGTACAACAGAGTTTTTATAAATACAGAAGATTCCACATGTGTCGAGGTTGTGCATCTGCTTTTGCGGAATTGTTTGGGTGATATTTTCTTATGTCACCGACATTGGAAACTAGAATTTGTTAAGCAAAATTCATTAATAAATTTATATAAGCATGGTATTTTATTTAAAAAAGAGAAAGCAATACTTTCGATAGTTCATGCGTTCGTAGCGCTTTTCTATATTTCCAACCACCAGCAACGTTCAAGTAGAATCTCTAAAAGCCAAGGATGAATAAGAACCAAAACCAATTTCACAACTTAAAAACAAAAATATATGGAAATTCGCATATTTTCGGAAGACACAAGAAAACAATTATCATCTGTCTGAAAAGAAAGTGAAAATGATTGAAGAAAATCTCATTATAGATACCGGGATTTAACTTCTGTAAGGCAGACAGGCCTCTCGTCTACCAAAATATCATCAGTGACGCTCGCATATTATTTTTTTTAAAGAAAAAGTGAAGAGCATTTAGAACCAAACTCCATAAAATGTTTGCCAAATATAACTAAGTTCATCTATCCCTGGGGGTAGAAAAACCTTATCGAAAATTCATAGTAAATCTATAGTTTAGACCATATCAATGATAATTTATGTCAACTCAGAAGTCCTAACCTATGAGTTGGTAATGCCCTCGGCAAGAAAAACTCGCTCCAAAAACGGCATCGACTCCGTGGTTGTGAATAAACTCATCATAGATACAATGATTGAATTGTTTATCTGAAAAACTGAAAGATGAAAATACTGGATGTCAAAAAAGAAAGACGGTCAACCATTTAGTTCTATTTTATATCAAATTCCTTACCTAGTTTTTAGGGCAATGGCTCAGAATATACCTCTCCTGTCGTAAGAGCGTCAAAGAAAACATCTGAAATTAAATTTGTAATTTGACTGGAATAAGGTTTATGCCATGCCTTGTATGCAAAAATAAAATTGCAACTGGAAATACAGTATCTCTTCCCAAAGCCGACAGCAATAGTTGGTATGCGAAGGGACAACAAACTTGCTATTACCCGCATAACCAGTCATTAGGTGTTTAATTATACTGAACAACACAATCATTAAGTGTTATATATATACCAAATAACTAATGTTCTAAAAGTGAATTATATATATCATCTGAAAGAAAAGAAAAATGTCAGATAACTTTATATGCACATGATGAACTATACTTTTTTATAATTCGTTTTGTATTTATAAATATTTCATTAATTTTAATCAAGACTAGACATACTTGTGTTAAACTTTGCGTGCTAATAATAAATTCTAGATAAAGTACACCGAACGCAAATTCACTTTTAATAGACGGAGAGCGAACCCATTTTTTGAATAAGGTACTAATACGTAACCAAGCAGGGTAATCAATGACATCATTATCGTCCAATGAAAAATAAGCATTAAAACATACGGGAAAGATGATTATGAAACTATTCACCGGGGCAATAGTCTTTGTAACTATTGACTAGCAATTGGTTCTGTGGAATGAAATAGCACAACTATTTCATTACTTTTTATATAGAAAAAAAACCATACTGAGGGTATAATAATTCGGACAAATTTCTATAAACAAGTTTTGTCTAAGTTTAAACAAATATCAGTGTAAAAACACAGAGATTAAAACAATCTGTACATAAAATGCTATTTATTTTTATGGTAAAATTAAGTTTAAAAAGAAATTGAAAATGAATTAATTACTATAACTTCTGCCTTATATATGTAGAATGGTAAATTATGCAGAACAGTCCAGTCAGAGAGAAAACTATTAATTCGATGCCCTATGGAGAGTGAGTACCCACCATCTTGCACGTTAAGCAATCCTTGTAACAATTGCTGAAGGATTCGTATATCTCCTTGTTGAAAGACAAAATTGATGGCCCTACCAAGCCTTAATTTTCCAGTGACAGTCCAAACTCCCCATGTTTCATCCCGTTCGGTCTTCGTGTACCTGAATCCTATTGTATTAGTTGCTTTATTTGTTTTTGATGTTAACATGAATGAAAGATACTGCTTAAAGACGTCAAGCAAGCAGCAATATTCTAATTAATATATTTTTTACTCAAACTATATAACCTTATTAATAGTAATGACTTGATTTGTTACTTATATTTATAAAGAGTTCCCGTTGATGAATTAACAAATTACCAAGAATTCCAACTCCCTCAGGAAAAGTTTACGTATTATCCTTTTGCTATTCTTTACTGGTTTACAACATCACTACGTTATCATAGATCCAAGCCTTAAAATATTTAGATATGAAGGCTTCTGATACAGGTTACTTCAGGTTTTGTTTTCATTTAGCGCGGTCATCATTTTTATCAATAAAATGTTATTAAGCGAGGCACAATTGGTCAATGTCTTATTAAACAATTACCAGGTTACATATCCATAACCCTTTTACTTATTAACTAGTTTCTGAAAATAAATCCCAAAATTATGTCCATGTGCAAAATACATTCAATACCAAAATCTAAAATCATTTCTTTCATACTTTTCTACATTTATTGAAAGGGTTTAGTCTAGATACTTTCCCTGGATTTGAAAAAAAAATCTCACAAAAGCAGTTAATTTTTTTGCATAAATAACAGCATCTTCATATACCACATCAAGGTAAAATATTATATGTGAAACATAGGAAAACCTACATGTATCCAAATAAGAAACAATTGGGTTAAGGTGGTACCTAACACTACAGGGAGATAACTCTGTAAAATCAGCTAAACGTTTTAATCACGTTGTGTTTTAAGGGAATATTTAGCTTCTCAGTGATCAAAATAAGTGTGTGTCAAACTGCTATATAACCAGTGTAATTTTTCTGATAAAATGGTTGGTTCAAAATTTTAGAATTTTTTTATATTTTTGTCAAAGGGTCAAAGTAAATACTTTGTCAAAATTCAATGAAAATTAAACAAGCCAAATTATTTTTAGTGAAGGTGTTGGGTACCACCTTAAACATTAATAAAAGATCAAAATACGATATGTTAAGTTATAACGGTCTATGAACGCAAACTGATTGTTCTTTCGGGATGGAAGAGCTTACATTTCTAATTGCAGCTGCAATTGTTGGAACAATGACGTAGAATAGAAATAATTTGCAAATTCTATCAATTCCTTTAGGTCTCTAATAACGTTTTTGTTTTTATTACGTAACCGTTTATGTAATTGCTAGCTAGACCTCCTGTCTTGATAATTCAGTCATCATTTATTTTAACGAAAATTGAAAAATTCATGATTAACACATTTAAATTGGAAAAAACAGCAATGTACGTGAAGAGATGATTGCAGTAAACAATGCAATACATCATAGATGTGTTTAGATAGCATTACTTAATTTTAATTTTTTATTATCAGTAACAAAATACTGAAAAGCACATGAAGTTACTGACGTTATAAAACTAGAGATCCATTTAAATATTTAACAGTATTCTTATCTGAGATAGAATATAAATTGAGTGACTGAGGAGTAGAAAAATGTGGTCATAACTGGAATTTCTCGAGGTTAATAGACGACCTGGGTTTCAATAAAATAAGACATTTTACAATTGTTTAAGTATTCTTTATGGAACAGTCCTGTTATTAACTTGGATATTACAAATGAACTCATCATAGATACCAGTATAGAAATTGTGTACGCCTGACCGGCTTTTAGCATACAAAAGTCTCGCAAGTGACGCTTGAATAAAGAAAATTGAAGTGACAAAATAAACTTAGAAGTTGAAAAGCATTGAGGACTCATCGAATTGATACGGTTGGTTGCAATTACATCCGCTTCCGTACAATGTCTTGAGATCCGTTGAACCAAGCATTTTCAATTTTTATATATTGTTTCTGATGACAATCTGGGGGTTAAGTTTGATTTTGACGCTTTTTTTCTTCTGTCGATCATGACTCATGCATGGTCCTTTGTTTATTAAGTGTTGATTTGCCATCGTGTCGTTTACATGTTATAACTTGTGAATATTTTAACAAAACTGCAATCAGTTTTTCCAGTTGTTTTTAATATAAACAAAATACCGAACTTTAAATTCATATGAAACCCCAAATTTAAAAAAATAATGCATATATTTTTTTTATAACTAAATGGATAGTTTTCATTAAAAACTTTTGTACATATACTTTTTTTCTGAAAAAAATTCTTTAATTTGTTCATATTCAAAAGAAGGTAACTTTATTTGAATTGCTTCCTTCCTTCCAGAAAGCAATTCGTCGATACCTTTTTCGTATGCAAAGTGCCCTCAGCGTGACCCTCTTGTAGAAATCCGGTGATCGCAATACGCATGGATCTGTCCTTAAAATAAACTATTATCTGATTGTACATGTTAAACACGTGCTCAAAATCCACGTTTAATTGTTGATTGTTTACTATAAGGTGTCAATCGGTAAACTTCGGCTTCTAAACACGGCATTTAAGTAGCTGCCATATTTTCACTTCATAACAGGTACAGAGAGAGAGAAAAAATGACGATTATACAATATGGTTGCGTAAATAATGATAAAATCGTGCACAGAAGACTATAAGTATATGCATAGAAGACTAAGTATATTCATGCATTGGTTCAAGAATTGAATAAACATTATTTTTCTTCGGTCACTCGTTTCATATGACTTTAAGGAAAATTCAAAACGAAAAGTCTCCATAAAGTATTGCAAAATAGGAAACTTAAACACATCTACTAAATAGAAAACTTCTGTCATATTCCTGACTTTGGGGGACGACCATTTGATATTCTAAGGGGGATGCAGAAGGATTTGTTTTTGATCAGTCATTTAATTTTTTTAGGACTAAAAGGACAGTTTATTTATTTTCTGCACTGTTGAAGCATATTTTTCATTTTCATTAAAACAAGTGACTGATTATTTATTTTTACTATCATATTTATAATATTTGAAAACCTACAATTTTTAAATTGTTTTTTTTTCATTCTTAAAAGAATAATACATGTATAGTCAAGTCATTAATGATGTACCATTAAATCAGAATTAATCCTCCTCATCTGGACATGCTGGAATTGAATTTTCTTAACTCCAAACTGCATATATTGCATACGTGCAAGGTAAAGCTGGGTAGTAACTAGCCTCTTTGAACAGTAATGTCACACACATTTGACGAGCGGAGCGAATGGTGGGGGTTAGGGCGCTGAATGTCCCAAAAAGATGTAGAAAAATGATACGAAAATCATGCAATATGCGCGTTTCCAAGACCCTTCCATATTCTGAAACACAAGTTCTGTTTTAATTATTTTTTTCGACAATATTTTGGTTTCAAAGCTAAATATATAGATCCAGGGTAAGACTTTTAGTTTTAAGTTACAACATCACAAGACCAATTTGTAAGATAAAGCAAAAATGTTATTCACATACTTAAGTATTTTGCTGCTGGCTTATTTTTAATGATTTTTTGGCTTGCAGAAAATCTTTCATACCTGTTATTTCTTTATTTTTTTAAAATGGAATCAAGTTAAGAGGGGGCTGATTATCATTTATATTCATGGAACTATGTCAGGGTAAGGTTTTATAACACATTTCAATTGCAGCTTGGTGAAGTTCCTAACTGGGAGACAATTAAAAGAAGTTTGCAAAATTAGATAAAAAATTTCCAAATAATATAAAACTCAAGCTTAAAACAAAGTTACTGAATTACAAACGGAATGCAACACTACTAAGAGAATACATAGGGGCAACCAATGAACAAAAGACAAACCCGGGAACAGATAAAGCACAAATCATAAACAATAGACAAATAAAAATAAAAATAAAAAATAAAAATAAATTAGAAACATAGATCGTGTAAAACTGGGACTACGCCAGAGGGTGAACAGAAATTGCTTATTGTTAGACACTCGCCGTGATAAATAAAGGCAACAGTAGTATACCGCTGTTCAAATTAACAATTTGATATGAAGAGAAGCGTTTCCCGAAATATAGTTACAGCCCTGTAATAAAAGAGAGATAAATGTTCCTGAGACAACATACCTCAAGTTAAATGAAACCCATTTGCAGACAATTCAAGTACATTAATATTCATACATTGTATTATTATCATCCCCTTACATGCATTTCCTTCTGTAGAATGTGGGATCAAACGTGGTTTTATAGATAGCTCTACCTATTAACCTGTTTGTTGTTTTTGATGATAAATAGAGGTCAACCATGATTTTGACAAATTTTAACTGTGCTGTCCAGGTGTTGTGATCTTGATTGTTTTATCAACAAATGAAGTTGAACCCGGTTCACTATCCTTTTGACATTTTTGTCTGAAATAAAAAGGAACACATTGACCTAATAAGACACCTAAAGATCACAAAGAAGAAACTGGCAGACGTCACCTTTGTTGTCTTTTGGCTTTACACTGGTTATATTGAAGCTTATTGACAGAAATTGCATTAGGCAGATCAACCATCGTCCATGGCAGATAAAACACTACAGTCTGGTATGTTATCATAATTGATTATTGCATGATGTCAAATCTTAGATTTCCGGTAAACATGTATGCGAAAAATGCTTGCTCAACTTTTGTCATTTCAAAGCTACCAATATAGGAACAGACTGTTCCTTTTCTAATTAAATGGATTTTTTGTTAACTGTGTATGTACAGATTTTGAGTCATTAATAGATATCCATCGGGCCATATCCTTATTTTTTTCAATTCTATAAAGGATTGTATTTTCGTCTGAATTTGTTATTTTACCATTCTTGTCATAGCACATGCTTTCGTTATTATTCACATTTACTTGATAATTTCACTTGCTAAATAATATTTTCAACTTGAAAGTTCTTTATGAAGAAACTTTCGAGACAATGAAGTAATTGGGTATTTTACAGTTTTAATGTTTATTGTTTAATGGTTTTATTGTTAACATTATGTAAATCAATTTCCGAAAACGTAATAGATTGTATTAAATGTTTCAAGATAGTATAGGAAATGCAAATCATTTAAAATGTATGGCATGCATAACTATCATATTTCCTTCTGGCAATTTTAAAGTAAAAAATGGAATTGTAATGCTAAAAGATATCACGAACTGCTTTATTTGGTATACTTTATTTCATCCTAACATTGATTACGCAACTGTTTTCTCTGCAATAATTATGATTAATGATAATTATTTGCGCTACGAATCATAGATTTTTATGTCATATACCGTGTAACGTTAATGATAAAATTTGTTACTTTTTTTTGGCTGTAGAGCAAATTAATTTAGGACATTAAAATTGTAATAATTGTAAAGAAAACTACCATTATAAGTTAATACGACAACCACCTATTTAATCTAAAGTTTATTGGAATCGTGAAACGTCGGCAGTTCAAAAGTCTACGAATGTTTGCTCAATCGGACAGATGCATTTTGATTTTGACTTTTATATTAAGGAAATCTATCATTGTATGATCTCACAAAATAGCTTTGTATCTGTAGTGCTAGTTTGTTTGTTTTTTTTATGATTTTTTGCTGATTTGCTTTTGACGGATGAGTACACAATTTTATACGACGGCCTTTTTTAAAAAGCGGTATGATTAAAAACTAATCATATGGACACGTATCTACAGTCCTTGTAAATTTTAGAACAGAGAGAATCTATAAGATATTGATGTACATCTGAATATAATAGAAAACAGTTTAACTAAAAAAAATTATTACGCACCTCTTCTTCTTCCAAATGATTATAGGTTTGTTGACATTGATCAATATGGGACATGCAAGACAGAAAAAAGAAAAATATCAATAACTATTATTTTTTAAATGAATAGAAAGCAAAGATAATAGTCAATGCTGTGAAACTGTGTCATGATGACATTTCTGCTATAAAAAGAACTGTACAAAGTTTAATTTCAATCCCATGCTGTTTTGTTGTTACTTACTTTAATGTTTCACATTACAAATGGAGTTTTAAAAGATCCGATAGTATTTTTATTTTTGATTTTGTAAAAGACGGGATATGATGATTAAAAGATGATTGTTAGTTGCTTAGCGTTCGTTCTCAAATACTAGTGAAAAGTTCATCTGCGGGACGATTCATTTAGTATAAAACAGTTATCCTTTTATTATGTTGATTTTTCCTTTTTCCCACATAGACATGTTCATTTGCAATACGTGTGTGCAGTGAAAGAAAGATACATATGTCAATTGTCTTACTTTCATGTTTCATGGATAAATAAACAGTAGTAAACCGCTGTTTTCTAAATTTTTATAAACAACTCCGTCATATAATTCCTCTAACTTTACTGAGGGTTTCACCACCCCAGTAGTCAACACTTCTGCGTTGACGTGAATTATCAGTGATATGGTCATAATTTATAAATTAACTGTTCACAAAACTTTGAAATACTATGGCTTTTCAACCTCAGTAAAAGATAACCATAGCTGGGTTGGTTTGTTTTAGTTTTTTTTTTTATCCCCAATGCTTTTCAACTTATATAAAAAAAATATTAGGTTAAAAAAAAAGGCAATGTTTTAAGATTTTATTTGAAAACGCAAACACAGATACATGTGTAACAGCGGTATCAATAAATTCATAAATGTGGAAATAACAATTACATATAAAAACATTTCAACACTTGTTAACATTTTTGATAAACACAGAAAATTGCATACACAGGTGTTCACTATATATTGAAAGCAGTCCCTTTTATTAGGATTCACTGTAACGTAGGTAGGTAAACAATAAAACTTTAAGGATGTTTGCTTGTAATGTTTTCGAATTTTTGTCAGATTTTCAGAATCCTCTAGTTTTATCCATTTGAAAACCTTTAACAAATTGTCCATTGACCCCCTATTTCTTTTCATAAATCTGTTACATGTTTAATGATAAGCCATCTGTAAAAGTCCTATAAAATTTTAATTCTTTTTGAGAACTTAAACTTGTCAGTGATAAAGCTACGAAAAGTCATGAGAGAACATTTTCCCGCCAAAATTTCAATGGCTAATATCTCCAAAACAAGCACATTGACATATATATTTTGTTTTCTCTTTTAATTCCTTTATTTATCCCCTATCAATATAAACTAGTGTTTAAAAAAAAATATATTTAAAAAACGAGAAGCGAACTCCTCTATTTCGGTAAATTTTATCTTCTTCAAATTTCGTATGGGAGACAAACATGTGAATTTCCTTAAAATATGTGATCCAATGCCTAAATTATATATGAAGGTAAGGAAGCTTTCTAAAGAATTTTATTTCGACATCAATTTAAATCGTCCATGTCATCAAACTTTTATATCAGTATACCACGTTTTAACTCTCTGATTATAAAGTATGAACAATTTACAAGAGTAGCCCATTTGATTATAATTCAATGCCAGTACAGAATTATCCCATTTAAGGTTTAGTTATGTAATTGGCTTTAAAGCATAAATCTATACAATAAAGAACAAAGTTTTGATGCATTATTCACAGTTTAACAATATATAAAATCAATCTAACTTTCACCTTTACCTCCAGAGGAAATCTTCCAATTCCTTCATAAACCATGCGTAGTGTTGCTAACTTGCCGTGTCCTTTTGCAAAACTTCAAGTGAGTCTGTTGCATTAAATTTGTTTGATTGTTATCTCATTTTTTAAATCGTATCTGTGACGTATCCTTAATTTGAGTAAAGACAAGTACGATAGACACTGCAATAATTTGACTAGCAAGCTCGCAATACTCTTCAACTTAAAACAAAAGATACCACAGCTTGCTGTGTTTTTGTTTTGATGTCATTAAATGTTCTAAGCATTTTGCTTTACTTTATTTTGGTTGCGCCAAACGGATAGTTTAGTTTAAATAAATTTATTTATAGTGGATTGGGAAACATGTATTGCAACTTATATTAACCCCTTTCCACTTTGCGGGTGAGAGGGCTGCCTTGTAGCAACATTAGCTAAACGGATAGAGTGCACAAACGATAAGACAATATTTAGTTACACGTGTGGCCAAGTTAATTGAATGTTATTATACTGCAATCAAAGTATAATATCAATTGCCATAAGCAGGTGATATGATAATTAATATTATTATACTTCACGTTAAAATGCAATATTTTGATTGGCTTATACGAGGGTGTTAATTTACTCTATCACATAGCTGAGAGGGTGACAATTTTTTTCAATGTTACCCTCTCGTCCAGACCAATCAAAATCGACAATTTAAAAGACAATGAATTGAATTTACATCAAGTTATTGAATACAGTGCTTAAGTTTTACATTTTGGCTCAGATTTTATTATTTAACTGTCAAAATAAAAAAATTAAAAAAACTTGCTTAATTTTGTTGTTTTTTCGAATACCCATAACGTTGTTATGTACGTGACGTCATAGAAAAATACTTTTAAAATAAAATTAATCTGTAAAAGACAATAATGATATAATATTCAGTATAATAAATTAAATAACACATAGCTGAGAGGGTGATAGAGCAGATTGGTACCCCTCGAAAAAGCATTCGCCGCGGTTGACAATGTTTTCTCGGGGTACCAATCTGCTCTATCACACTCTCATCTATGTGTTATTTATATACTTTTTAATTGTGTCTCGCATGAAATAAAATAAGGTTTTGTCTTTGAAAAATAAATCATTTACTTGAATGTCTTTTTAACAGTTTTGTTTTGGTCCGAAATGATTAGTTATTGCATTTACAATGATCAAACTGCGAAGTTTCAACTTTTGCAAAACAAATAGGGGGCGATTAAGAAATTGATACTATTTATTGACACCTGTCTATCTTTGTATATTGACCTGTACGTGTCGAAATGACAACAATATTAAAAAAAGGTAGAAAAGTAAAAACAAAATTACATAACTTCTTAAAAACTAAAAAAAATAAACGTCATCAACCACGGAAATAGAAAACAATCACTGTCATATTTCTGACTTGGTATAGTCTCCCACTTCTATGGCAGTTATTCATAGTTCCGTTATATTGAGTGGGTAACCCAAACAGACGTAATTGGTTGATTTGACAGTAATTGGGATCCAGTAGCCAAAATTGTGTAAACGTGCATTACATACATACAACTCAACGACTAAAATACTGAAACGAAACATTCAAATGGATCTAAAATTAAAAAAGACGTAAAGAAAAAGGTGTTGTTGTGATATTAAAGTTGACAATACCAAAGAAGTTTTAGTAGGAAAAAATAAATTGACAAAAATGCAGATAACTAAGATCTCTTTTTGCATTGAAATGGGGGAAACGTTTGTCATATTTTATTATTATTTCGCAGTCAAGAACTTGATTTAAAGAAAATAGCACCGTACTTCTGTTAAAGATCGGGGTAAATAGTGCAGATGATATATGTACGAATTGTAGTAATCTAGCAGCATGTTAATTTTGTGCATGAACATGCTTAGCAGATGTCAATTCAAGGTAATTTCAGCCTTTCCAAGTAAAACTGCACATTGATATTTTACAACAATATTTTTGATTGATTCAGCGTTTATAAATTTGTTGTGCTGCTTTGAACAAATTAATAATATCAGACCCGAAAATTAAAACGACGATTGTGACCAGAAATAGTACGCCGACTGAACCAATCGATTTTGCAGAAGGACGATTATCTGGTGCAGATATTTTTGTACGTAAATATGCTGATGTGTTGGTCTTATCGATTGTTAAATTTTTTCGCAAATTTTCAAGTTCATCAGTAAGAATCACTCGTATTTCATCCAATGTAAGATTTAAGTTTTTAAGATAGAGCCATTTACTATTCGGGACCCGCGAACATGGACACATGCAGACTTGGTTTTCTTGAGTACTATCGCCAACTGTGGTAGTTGTTTGTTGAACTGGAATATTGCATCCGTCTGGAATTGAAACTAAAAGAAAAAAATTAAAAACGTTATAGTAAATATTTAACAAAATTCATAGTAACAATCATAGTAAGAAAGACTGTTTCTTATGGAATCAAAGTAGTGCTATACATTTTCTTTTATTTTTTTGTTATATCGCAAACATTTTGCTCTTTTTCACAAACTTTTGCCAATAATTTTCGCTTTTTAATTTTCTTGTTTTCACTACTTATTGGTAATCTGATTATGTCTGGTTTAACAAGCTTTGCCTTAATCAGATTTTAATTCCATATTCAACTTTGCCCTTCTATCGGAATCAAACTAATGTTTAGTTTTTTTCTTTTTATCCCACCACCTTTTCCAACAAACAAAAAATCGAAACTAAGAATAATGTTATATTAGGAATTCATTTGTTGTATTGTATGACCGTTTTTCGCGGTCAAATATTCAGTTTTGAAAACATATTCGAAACTAAGAATAATGTTATATTAGGAATTCATTTGTTGTATTGTATGACCGTTTTTCGCGGTCAAATATTCAGTTTCGAAAACATATTCGAAACTAAGAATAATGTTATATTAGGAATTCATTTGTTGTATTGTATGACCGTTTTTCGCGGTCAAATATTCAGTTTCGAAAACATGTTCGAAACTAAGAATAATGTTATATTAGGAATTCATTTGTTGTATTGTATGACCGTTTTTCGCGGTCAAATATTCAGTTTCGAAAACATATTCGAAACTAAGAATAATGTTATATTAGGAATTCATTTGTCGTATTGTATGACCGTTTTTCGCGGTCAAATATTCAGTTTCGAAAACATATTAGAAACTAAGAATAATGTTATATTAGGAATTCATTTGTTGTATTGTATGACCGTTTTTCGCGGTCAAATATTCAGTTTCGAAAACATATTCGAAACTAAGAATAATGTTATATTAGGAATTAATTTGTTGTATTGTATGACCGTTTTTCGCGGTCAAATATTCAGTTTCGAAAACATTTCAACACTGACGCTTCACATATGCCTAGTACAACAGGTAACATTTTCGAGGAGGGATTATCTCAAGATGTTCAATGAGCAGAGGCACATATTTATCTAATTAACATTTTGAATAATGTATAAAAACATTATTTTCAATTATTTTATTAATTTACTGTCGCTGTATTGAAGCTGAAAATGATCAACCTTCGTGTATTCTTTTATAAAATAAAAGGGGATGGCTTTGTGTATGTAAGCAGAACTTTACACAGAAACTGACTGAACTGTCAGGATTATATTGCGTTAAATCGTGAAAATGGAAGGCATTATAGGGATGTCGCGCTTTCAATTTAGCTCTTGAAAACTGAGAATTGATCCTCATTGCAAAATTGCGATCCTCATTTCCTCACTGCGAAACATATTTTTATAAAGGAAGTCATTATACATACAGCTTAAGGGTAAAGACATAAATACGAAATATAGAAATGATTCAATAACTGGGATAAGGGAAAAAGACCAGTGCTCTTATAAAAATCCGTCTCCTTAAATTCAAAAAAAATTACTAGCTATAATTACATGCTGCATAGCAAACGAATATAGTCAATGATTACAATAACATAGAGAGAAATATTTTAAGTTTATTTATATATATGTTGTGTACATTTTATTATTTTGTACTGGTTATTACTTGTACAAAAACTTGTACAGATACAATTGTACAAGTAATTACCTGTACAATTTTTTGGGAGAAAATGATAATAACTTGTACAACTCACTATCTTTAAGTTATATTTGTTTCTTTTTATTTAAAAACTCTTCTCTTATGGGTTTTTTGTCGTATTTTTGAAATTTGTATTGTGTTTGTTTTTCTTTTCTTATTTTCAAGTGTATAACTTTTTACACCACTGGGTCGATACCACTGCTGGTGGACGTTTCGTCCCCGAGGGTATCACCAACCCAGTAGTCAGCACTTCGGTGTTGACATGAATATCAATTATATGGTCATTTTTATAAATTTTCTGTTTACAAAACTTTTGAATTTTTCGAAAAACTAAGGATTTTCTTACCCCAGGAGTAGATTATCTTAGCCGTATTTGGCACAACTTTTTGGAATTTCGGGTCCTCAATGCTCCTCAACTTTGTATTTGTTTTGGCTTTTTAACTATTTTGATCTGAGCGTCACTGATGAGTCTTATGTAGACGAAACGCGCATCTGGCGTATAAAATTATAATCCTGGTACTTTTGATAACTTTTACACCACTGGGTCGATGCCACTGCTGGTGGACGTTTCGTCCCCGAGGGTATCACCAACCCAGTAGTCAGCACTTCGGTGTTGACGTGAGTATCAATTATATGGTCATTTCTATAAATTTTCTGTTTACAAAACTTTGAATTTTTCGAAAAACTAAGGATTTTCTTACCCCAGGAGTAGATTACCTTAGCCGTATTTGGCACAACTTTTTGGAATTTCGGGTCCTCAATGCTCCTCAACTTTGTATTTGTTTTGGCTTTTTAACTATTTTGATCTGAGCGTCACTGATGAGTCTTATGTAGACGAAACGCGCGTCTGGCGTATAAAATTATAATCCTGGTACTTTTGATAACTTTTTACACCACTGGGTCGATGCCACTGCTGGTGGACGTTTCGTCCCCGAGTGTATCACCAACCCAGTAGTCAGCACTTCGGTGTTGACATGAATATCAATTATATGGTCATTTTTATAAATTTTCTGTTTACAAAACTTTGAATTTTTCGAAAAACCAAGGATTTTCTTACCCCAGGAGTAGATTACCTTAACCGTATTTGGCACAACTTTTTGGAATTTTGGGTCCTCAATGCTCCTCAACTTTGTATTTGTTTTGGCTTTTTAACTATTTTGATCTGAGCGTCACTGATGAGTCTTATGTAGACGAAACGCGCGTCTGGCGTATAAAATTATAATCCTGGTACTTTTGATAACTTTTTATTAGTATTGCTTTTGAAATGTTAGAAGTTTACAGGATGTGATACGACGAACAACTAATTTGATGATTTCAGAGCGACTTTTTTTCAAAATACACTGTTCACACATCTGAATAAAAAGTCTAATAACTTCTCTGCTTATATTTGCAAATTGTTTGTTTTTTTACTCCTTATATGTTGTGTGGATGCCTCCATAACCAACTCCAGAATGTGCAGTTCTAATCAACGGGTAAAGTTCATCTACTGTACAATAATATTTTTTTCAATTCCTGCTTCACTCAAAACAACATACTGCCTTAAGAAATATCTTTGAAGAGCAGTCTTTTGGGAACTTAATTTTGCTTCCTTTGCATTACCAATAGCCTCTCTGTATCTTACACGTGTAAATATTGAATTATTAGAAGATTTATTGTCATCACACAATTTAATTATTTTATCGTGAAATTTCTTTTCTATACTGTTTCACATCTCTACACTTTAGTTTTGACCACTAAACTGAACAGTTTTGCTCATAAATATGATATATAAAACGTACTCACTTATTGAGAGTTTATATCTTTAGGCTAAGTAATGAATTATTTGTTAAAAGCGAAACGATTTGTTGTGAACATCAAATAGGCCAAGGTAAAATAATGATTTGTACAAGTTATTATCTTTTTCTCAGTAAAAATTGTACTAGTAATTACTTGTACAATTGTATTTGCACAAGTAATAACTTGTATGATGGCATCATACAAGTAATTACTTGTATAAATTTTTTGTACAGGTAATAACCTGTACAAAATAATAACATGTACACGACATGTATATATAAAAATAGCAAAGGAAGGAGGTGAAATGTGTTTTAGAAAAATAACATTGTTATTAAAGAATGAAAAAATATTTCATTTTATAGGGGAGAAAGTTTACTGAAAACAGGAAAGTACATTTAATGATGTTCAATAGCTATTTTTTTTTAAATACAAATGGCATATAAGGATTGTAATGGTGCAATGTGGATAAATTTATCGGTTTTCAAGAGCTTAATTGACAGCGGGCTATCTCTACAATGCCTTCAATTTTTACGATTGTAAAAAATTACCTAGAATAATGGAAAGATAGTTTTGACGAAGTAAAATCCTGACGGTTAAAATAAAATTGGAGACTAATATATAAATACTTTTTATTGTTATCCTTACTATAACATCGAGTATAAGCATTGAATTTCTGAACGAGAAAATATGACTATTTAAGAACTTAATTTTTACACCACTGGATCGATGCCACTGCTGGTGGACGTTTCGTCCCCGATGGTATCACCAGCCCAGTAGTCGGCACTTCGGTGTCCTCAATGCTCTTCAACTTTGTACTTGTTTAGCTTTATAACTATTTTGATTTGAGCATCACTGATGATTCTTATGTAGACGAAACGCGCGTCTGGTGTATTAAACTATAATCCTGGTACCTTTGACAACTATTTACACCACTGGATCGATGCCACTACTGGTGGACGTTTCGTCCCCGAGGGTTTCACCAGCCCAGTAGTCAGCACTTCGGTGTTGACATGAATATCAATTATATGGATTTTTAATAAATTACCTGTTGACAAAACTTTAAATTTTTCTGAAAAACTAAAGATTTTCTTATCCCAGGAATCGATTACCTTAGCTGTATTTGGCACAACTTTTTTGAATTTCGGGTTCTCAATGCTCTTCAACTTTGTACTAGTTTGGCTTTATAACTATTTTGATTTGAGCGTCACTGATGAGTCTAATGTAGACGAAACGAAACGCGCGTCTGGTGTATTAAATTATAATCCTGGTACCTTTGACAACTATTTGATGAATAAAAATATAATTGTTTGCTTTATAAAACGTAAAATACACTTGTCAAGGTTTTTCTCTTTCAATTATAAGTATGTAAATTTGACAGTATATATTGGAATTCAGTCGGCTCCAGAATCCTTTAAGTATATATATTTGAATTTCAATAAAATCTAGTAGAAATTGGAATTCTGATTTACACTTGTGTCAGACAAGTACAAAACAGAATTCCAAATATCCATTTGTAAAAAATTGTGATTTCCAGATTGTACTAGGAAGATCTTTGATTATACTATAGATGACAACAACAAAAAAAATATTTTTTTAATTTTCTTTCTAGTAAGCCCAATTTATCAAACTTGTCTGAATTAAAAAAGAAAATAGGTGCATGCGAAGCACTTGAAGAGTATAACAGCAATCTAATGTGCACGTGTTCCATAATATTTGATAACAAAAAATATAGATACCTATGCATATGTAGATATTGTTAAACACTTCAATTCTGACAAATTGTGAATAATCGGAAGGACATTTTGACCAAAATCGAAATTTTATTGGAAGTCTTTCAAATGTTGTCTAATAGGTTAGGTTCAATTCATTTATATTGATTATTTCTTTCGATACAATTTTTTTTTAGAAATACAACAACATTTTCAATGTCTTCAAATTAATATTCAGAAGACAATCTTGCTACTTTTTTACACACAATCTGTTCCCTAATTCCTATTCATGTTGTAAAGTAAAAATTATTTGCTTATCGAAATACCATTAAAAAAAAGTATAAGCAGATGGTGCTTAATTTAAAGAATTTCCAAGAAATTTATATATTTCACATATGTAACGAAAAGTATTGAAAGTGGCATTGTATCTTCCTAAATTTGTAGATATAAGAAGATTTGGCATGTATTATTCAGTTTTCCTTCTCAAGTGGATTAGTAAAAATAAAAACAAGTGTATATTAAGGTCCAGAATCTTATTACTTGTAACTACTGTTTTAGTAATATTCTAGATCCTACTCAAGTACAATCAAGAATCCTCTTACGGCTTCAAATGTTTACTAGCAGATATTGGAATTCAGATTTGTATAAGACGAATTCAGTATCCTACTGAATTCCAATTCGTATCATAACATAAATATTACTTCAGTTATTGGTAAGACTGTTTAGTTCCTTTAATATCAGTTAATATGATAAAACAAAATAATGTAGGGAAAAGGACTTTATAAAAATACATACCTTCTGTGTTGAAGTGCCAATCTGCAGATACGTCACCTGCTGTTGTAACTGCAATTTTCTTTACAGGTAAAGGAGAATCGTCATTCAAAGTCATAGATTTAAATGGTGTTTTGGCGTATATAGTGCCATTGTTCCACCTGATCGTAAAGTTTTTGAATACATTTGTAGTTCCTCCTAAATAATTGAAGACCTCAAGACCACTGGGAGGGCATGTGGTGTTTAGCTCACCTTTCTCCTTTCTGATTGTTGAACACAGATCCTTTATTCCAAATGCTATTTCATATAGAGGCTCTGAATCGTCATTTCCAGAGAGTAATGCAATGAAAGCATTTTTTTTACCTCGAATCTGGAAATTCATTTCTCCACAAATATAAGAAAACGGTTCTAGGTTCTCTAAAACTGTGTATTCGTAAGTTCCATTCGTTGTTAAATAGATATCTGTAATTCAAAAATCATCTATTGGATTGAATTTATTTCGATATATATGAGTGGCATGTTTCTGTTTAATGATATTAATTACTTTTAAACAAAATATGTCGAAATTGATTAGTAATGTTTCTAGATTCCAATTAACCTATTTTAATGGCAACTGCCTCCTCTAATTTTTAACAAAAAGATAATAGAAGTAAAAAGAGTGACGCAACCTTTTTTTTCTTTTTGCATATACTTAGTAAAAAAAAGAAGGATATGAGGTATCCATCCATGACACAAAACCAGTATATGCACCGCAAAACAAAACTCACACAAAAAGAAACGGAACAACGCTTTTATTACTGTACTTCACCTCAAAGTCACAGTGAGGCCTTCATTACGGAGCAAAACAAATCTCACATCACTGCACGTTTGTTGTTATGAAATCTAAATTCTTAATGTGAATTGTTTGTTGTCTGATTGATGGTAATACTACATCTTCTTGCGTTCAGATTGACAAAACTATTGAAAAATTAAAGATGGGGTTGAAAAATATAGGTTCAAGAGAATGTGCAAAATATTTTAGCAGCACTCTATAATTACAATATGTATGGTCTATTAACATGTTGATGATACTTTTCGAGGAACATTTATTTTTATTGTTTTAAAATTTATACATGTGTATGTGTACTAAAAGTAAATGTTGATACAACTAAGGTCGGGGCTATTTGAAGGACACTCCAAGAAGGACGAAAGATACCAGAGGGACAATCAAACTCATAAATCGAAAATAAACTGACAACGCCATGGCTAAAAATGAAAAAGACAAACAGACAAACAAAAGTACGCATGACACAACATAGAAAACTAAAGAATAACAACACGAACCCAGACTGTCATTTAATTTTCTAATTTAAATAATTGATAAAAAAAAAAACTGGATATGTTTAATGAATTTTATTACGAAGTTTTAACTCATGTTTTATCTTGAGTCATTTATCATGATTTGACTATGAACAATGCTTAAAAGTTTTAACAAAATCGGCCAATTTACATAAAAAGAAACTTAACTTTAATGAATCTTTTTTCTTGTGTATTTTTATTAATATTGAAATAGGGGCTATAGTAATTGGCCGAACATCTGATATACAGAAACCAATGACAACTACTGAATTAGAACAGGCACATACATAATGCGGCGGGGTCACAATTCAGTCTGATCATTCAGTTCATTCATGCAAGTTTGCATTATTTTTAAAATGTACCTGATGACGCAAAGAAGAGTACACACCATACTGGATTTTGAAATTGGAAATAATGACACCTATTGATTGTAATGAAAATTAATTATATATTTCTTTATCAAGTCCCGCTTTCAGTTCGAATATTTCAACTCTGAACCTGGGCGTAGATGCAGATATCACCATCGTTATAATGCATTGAATACCCTTCATGAGTACTTGCTGAATTATCTTTTTTATATAAAAAAAAAAAACCCGCTGAATGTTTATTACATCCACGACACTACAACTTTTAAAACTATTTCTTTGTACACATGATGTTTTGAAACTCCGGTCACGTATGCCCATTCTAATGGATACAAATTCACAGCTGTGTGCATTTCGAATACTGTTCATTAAAGACTTATAACCCTGTTGTCATTATAAAAAAAGGGATAAATCGGAGAATCAATCCTTTCTAAAAAAAATCTTTTACAAACAAAGGTCTTGAGACCATCAATTTAGGCAATATCCTCCTAAAAGTTAAGTCTTTACCGCATGGCGAATAATCATTGACCTACAATTATGTGTTGCAGAACCGAATCTCACTATCTAAAAGTCTTAGGCCCCAGATTGTTCCAGTACAAGTTGCGTGACTTAATCATTGTCAAGGACACTTCGAAACGAAATATTTAATTAAAGGATCAAATGATTTAAACTGCAAAGTACAACATTTAAATACTAATGAGAATTCAGGTATTAGAACAAGCCAATGCGCAAAACGTGAAAAAGAAGATGTAGCTGCTACTTTTTCCCAAGTTTCTTTCTTTGCAAAAGGTCTTCCTCCTACTTTCATTTCAAATATGTTATAACGTTGTTGTTCAATCAGATAAAGACCCTGACAATATCGTTGTTATTTGTATCACAATATATCAACGGAATCAATATATCAATATATACAAGAATTCAGTTATGATACCTCCTTTGAAAACCCAACATATATTCCAACAACTTATATTTAAATGAAATAATGATAAATCAAAGATTGGCTGTATGTTCCTTTGAGATTTCAACAATCAACAAAGAACTGGATCTTCTTTTACCCTCCTGGATACTACAATTTCCGAAATAATCTTACACATAATGTTGTAATGCTGGATCGGCCTACTACCATTTCAACATCATTAATAAATATTTAATAGGCAACCAAACAGGGCTTCAGCGTTACTGTGAATTTAAAATTGAGAATGGAAATGGGGAATGTGTCAAAGAGACAACAATCCGACCACATAACAGACAACAGCAGAAGGTCACCAATAGGTCTTCAATGCAGCGAGAAATTCCCGCACCCGGAGGCGTCCTTAAGCTGGCCCCTAAATAAATATATTTATACTAGTTCAGGGATCATGAACGCCATACTAAACTCCAAATTATACACAAGAAAAATAACAACAGACTACTAGCAGTTAACTGACATGCCAGCTCCAGACTTCAATTAAACTGATTGAAAGATTATGTCTTCATCATATGAATATCAGGCACAATCCATCCCGTTTGGGGTTTAGTATCATACCATCATAACATATATGAGAAGAACACAACCCGTGTCATGCCAACAACTGTTTTTAGATAAATGTGTTTAGTTCCGATGCAAAGACCCAAATTGTGACCCTGTAAGTGAATCAATATTAAAGCCAAAATATGCAATCTTTAATGACCTGACAACAGTATCATAACTATATCCCTTCTTAAAAAGTCTATTTAAAGGTTTTGTTAGCTTCTGCGGTGAATACTGTCAGTTTTGTGCTTTATAAAAAATATTACCATAAAAGATTGGATGTGAAATACCTGAACGTACAAGAAGTCTGCATGTAGAGTTATATTTACGAATGATGTCCTTGTACCGATGATAGAATTTAGTAAATTGTTTGACTAGTTTGTGATATCGAAAACCCTTGTGTAATAATTTTTCAGTAATACGTAAATTTCTCTCGTTAAAATCTAAAACGTTGTTACATAAACGAGCGAATCGTACAAGTTGGGATATATAAACACCATAAGATGTTGACAAGGGAACGCCACCATCTAAAAATGGATAATTTACGATAGGAAATGAAAAATCATCTCTTTTATCATAAATTTTAGTATTAAGCTTCCCGTTTATGATATAGATATCAAGATCGAGGAAAAGGCAGTGGTCATTGTTAGTATTAGCTTTATTTAAAGTAAGTTCAACAGGATAATTTGCTTTAGTATATATACTGAAGTCGTCATTATTGAGAGCCAATATATCATCCCAATATCTAAAAGTATTATTAAATTTTTGTATCAGATGTTGTTTCGATGGGTCTTTGCTGATTTTTGTCATAAATTGTAACTCATAGCAATACAAAAAACAGGTCCGCAATAAGTGGTGAACAGTTAGTCCCCATTGGAATTCCGATAACCTGACCATATACGGAATCCCCAAAGCGAACAAAAATGTTATCTTGTAAAAATTCAAGGGCTGATATAGTATCAAAGCATGTCCAATTAACATAGTTCTTTTGTTTATTGCTACTAAAAAATGACCTAAAAGAGTTTGAACATATATATTCTCATTCGGACTTTTTAAATGCCAATTTAATTAGATGTGTGAATTATTTCTTAATAAGAATGTGAGGAAAAGTGGTAGAAAAATCAAAACTTGGAACAGATTCAAAATCACTTATTTATCAAGCACTTCCTTCGAGTTTTTAACACTCCAAAAGTAATTAATTCCACTTTTTTATCTACTCTAGAAGAGGTGGGAATCACATATGGATACTACAAAAATAAACAGGTTTGTTCCAATTACAGTGCAAGATGCGTTCTCTCGTGCTATAGTATAAAACATTTGACTTCTTAATTCGTGCAATAAATTTCTGAAGACAAATTTATAGGATTAGTCCAAATTATTTCATTAAACAGAATGATAAGAGTAAAACACATATCGTAATTTGAGGGACAAATCAACCATACAAACCACTCGAAGGATCAAAACAGAAAGTTCACGAATACTGACATCGTCAAAATACAGGATTTTTTTTATTGACAACATTTATGTTATGTTTCGAGGTTGTGTTTTTCTACTGACAATCGGTAATCATAAGGGAACCAATTGAATGTCATTACTTTATTCTTAACCGGCAGACTTTCTCTATGAGCTTCAAGAAAATGACAAAAAAATAGCCGGATTCGCTTAAATGGAGGAGAATATGAAGATGTCTCTTGATTTTTTTCATCAGACATGTACGTTAAGAGCTGAATAATAAACCGTAGAAAAAATAGATGAAAAAAAAACCAATAGTTTTAAACTATTTTTAAGGAATATTTACATTCTTTTTTTCAAATTGAAAAGTATAAAGTAAAATCACCAAAAATAAAACTGAACTGCGATGAAATTTCAAAACGGAAAGTCCTTAATCAAATGTCAAAATCAAAATCTCAAACAAATCAAACGAATGGATAAAAACTGTACAGGCATTTTCGTATGTAGAAAATGGTGGATTTATAATCTTGTTTTATAGCTAGCTTAACCTGCCATCAATTGATGGAGAGCAAATTCTTTTAGTAGATTCATATTGGTAAAAGTCAGAAGAGATTACACAATATAAAGGTTGGGAGATTGGAATATTGGTGCAAACTTGAAACTCGAATAGAGAACTAATCAAACAAATTTTCCAAGTTCTGTAAAGCGGTATAACCTGGACATTGGACTGCTGCTGCAAATTTTATGAACTGTGACAGAAAAAAAACTCACAGACAGCTCATATAATAAATTTTTTTTTACATTGAGAGAGCACAGAACTCTCTCTGCACAAAATAGAAATGTAAAAACATGCATGATGCGGATATCCTCATAAACGAATCAAAGACAGAGCAAGACGAACCCCACCATAAAAACGGAATTATCTTCGATGCTCCGGAGTGGTAAACAGATACTGTTCCACACGTTGCACACGTCGTAGTGCTCATGTAAGTAAAAACTCGGAGATGGTCTAATTTGATAGGTCACATTTGAGGTAAAAAGAACATAATTGCAGTTATAATTGGAACATATATGCTGCCACCTGTGAAACATATATTCATTGTGAGCAGCAACCCTCCATCTAGGAAATCTTTTTTTGGAAATTATGCTCTAGAAAATTGTAACAACTGGGAGGTATATACTCATTGTGCAGGGGATGCTGCAATATTGCTACATCAAAAAGAAAAGTTCACAGTTTGGTAGCTGAAAACATCTCATGTGTCGTAGAGTTTTGTTTTCAACCGACTCTCATTGAACAAAATTTTTAATACTAGAAGATACTTAGATTGTATGTACTATAATAATTTTGGAATATTTTGGTATCCACATCTGATTCAGGTCGCCCTACACTAGTTTCACATAATGTTGAACCCTGGTTTGATTGCTGATGAAATTGATGGTAATAATTCAGAAAAAGGTTTCATGAAACCCCAACAAAATAACGTTGTTTGTAAGGACACTTACTTAAAAGTTTAAACATTCTTATTGAAACAAGTAAAAGTGTCTTAAAAAATATATGTGTACATAGATAATTAATCGTTCAGGTTTTGTAGCCAAGACGGGTCAGTTTGTGTCTTTCTTTTTCTTCAGCTTCTTAAAGAGGACCTGTAATTAATTCCTCATCTGCCGATTGCTCATACCGTTTTTCCTGAAAAACTGTTCAGAAGACTCTGGGCTCATATTAGGAATGAACATGTGGTAAAAATTGCAAATGTCATTCAATTTATGTATCTATGATGTGTTTTTTTTTCTCTCCAAATATTGTTATTGCCAATGCAACTTCTGTTTAATGGAGAAATTACCCCGCTCGATTTTGTTTTTTAAACCCTTCAAGTGTATTGTACTACCTTTAACATTATGAGACTTTTTTTATTTTACTTTCGTGTTCATGATTTCGATTCGCAAACCAGACCAACGACTGCAGTTTGGTCTTAAGCATATTTTCACAATGATAATATGATACTTGTACCATTTACACTTAAATTCAAGCTGATGTAAAGGATAACAATGGTTAAATTTACGTTATTATTTTATATATAAATCACTTACCTTCACAAAATATACACCCGAAATATCCAAAAATAAGAAAAATTAAAAAACTAATCATTATCCTTAAATGTTTCTACAATTCATTGCAACTCCTCATTCCACTTGTTTGTGATAGTATTGCATTATTGGTATTTAAATAAATAAATCATATACAGATAACGAGTCCAAAGTCGCAAGGGAATCTTTGTAATTATGTTTTTGTTTTTCGTTGACATACCAATGTAAATCTCATAGGCATTTGATATCATCATACTCTTCATGGAATCGATCCATTTATATGATAGAAATACAAGTCTAATAAAAAGAATTATATTGAACTTTTGTTTTGAACATGTTTTGATATTTAAAACGTATAAATCATTGGGATTTTTATCATATTTTAATATTTAATAAGCAAATTTTCCATTTTGAAATTAAATTTTCATTGTACTCGATTCATTTTCTTCTACTGTTACAATGCCAACTCCATTTTATCATTTCTAACAATGTGATAATTATATAATAAAACATGGTACCCTATGAAAGGATATTTTGGAAATAAATAATTCAATAATTGTTATGCATCAAAATGCATCATACAAATAATTTTTCTCTCTCAATAAATCGATATTTTAAAATATTTACACATGTCTCTTTCTACGGCTTTTAAAACTTAAAACTGAACGTGTTCGTGAGGAGTTTAATCGAAAATTTTGATTGCTTACATCTTATTTGTTGTATCTTAAAAGGCTTCTGATCTTGCTCCTAATTCTCTTTTTTTAAATAAAGATAAAAAGATAATTATGATCAATAACATTATAAGTATATACAACTTTTAAATATTTGACTCTACGTCAAAAACAAGATACGACCATCGCAGTCTTCACCCATTAATCACTTTAAGTTAAATAAAGTTAGTTATGTTCAATGAGTTGTTGACCAACCTAATTGATCTCGTTAGTCATAAATTAATCAGTTCTAACAGGTATGTTTTCATCACACAAGCTAATTAAAAAGCATCAAAGGTACTCAAATAAAAAGTGATTGTTTTTTTTCCATATATCCTATCTTTAAATCTTCACCTGATCCAAAACAACACTCATCAATTCAATAAATCAAAGTAGAATATGTAATGCATATACATTTTGTGATAAGTAACGAAAAGAACAAACACAAGTCACATTGAACCTACAAACTAGAAGGGAAATACGATGCTCGGTAAGGAAAACAGTTCTTGCATCAATAGTCAACAATCAATTTTACTAATTCATTGTATCTGAGAAGGAGAAAAGTCATAACTTTAAGTGTTTGTTTCTCGGACTTTAACCCAATTTCTAAAAAAAAATCCTCGAAAAGTGCATTGAAGCTGTACAATGGTTCGACAAATCCGATAGTCTCCGTACCTAACTTTGAATTATCCCAATGTTTAACGTTAATTTCTTTGGTAAGCTACAACGGACCCACATTTTCATAATGTTCAAAAACGAAAGTAACTGTGTATTTACTGTCTCCCTTTTCTTAGTCTTTTGAAGACTAAAAGCGCGTCTGTCTTACAAGAACAAAATAATCCTGGTATCAATGATGAGTTTATTATTTTTAAAAGGAAGATAATTCCATTCTTTAGGGGCAGAGTGAGAGTAAATGGTCATGTTTTTGCAGGAATCTTGCAAGGTTTTGTTCTGTATTTTCGTGAGTATCGATCTATATGGATTTGTACGGCTCCAGTCGTGTTCATTGCAATCTTTTTGTTGGTCATCACCATTTGTCTGCTTCTGTATGGGTTTGTATATTATTGCTACTGCAGTTCTGTTGGAACCCAATTTAAAGTCTTTATGTTTTATGCTGCTGCTGCTTAAATTTTATTTTTGTAAATGAAAATTAAAAAGATTGCAGTAGTTGTGTTTAATACAAATTAATTGGGAATTGATAGCCAGGGATGTGATGTTTTTTGAGGATTTTTACAAAAACACCGAACTCTGAAGTAATTTCAAATCGGAGAAGTCCACAAGGTCTGACAAAATCTAACGTCAAAAAAGAACCATCTAACTTCGTACAGACACTTTCCGAAGAAAATGATTAGGTGTGGGTAATACCTGGTTTATAGCTAGATAAACTTTCCACCTGTATGACTCTTTATTATATAGTTTCGTTATTGAAACAATTGTTGAGCAAACACAACATACATTATAGGTTTATTTGACAATAATTGGGATCCAGAAGACAAAAATGTGTAAACAAACATCACAGTCATACAAAACAATTGAGAAAATAAATTAAACGAACATACAAGTAGACCAACAAAGACGCCAACACACAAAGGTTGTAGTTTATTGTAAATTTTGAATTTGATATTGACACCAACAAAGATAGAATCGATAGAGTAAAACATGTAGCGCCTTGTCCCCTTTTTGTAGAAAAACTGTTTGTTTGAAGTATATACAACTTACAAAATACTTTCTACGTCAACTTCCAATTAGTTTTCATTTTAAAATACAAAAGTAAGTTAAATAAAGCGTCAAGATTGTTTCATTGTCAAAACATATAAAGCGCCGACGTATAACATACGTTTCCATGATGCCGCAATCGTAACCTCTTCAATATGTCTTTTGTGCTGGTTATATATAAAAAAAAAAAGATGTGGTATGATTGCCAATGAGACAACTATCCACAAAAGACCAAAATGACACAAACATTAACAACTATAGGTCACCGTACGGCCTTGAACAATGAGCAAAGCCAATACCGCACAGTCAGCTATAAAAGGCCCCGATAAGACAATGTAAAACAATTCAAACGAGAAAACTAACGGCCTCATTTATGTAAAAAAATGAACGAAAAACAAATATGTAACACCTAAACAAACGACAACTATAGTCTTTTATTATAGAAAACTTTCTTTGCATAGAGTACATTTGGCTACTCCGATGCGCTTTTCTGGATTATCCTGCATCTGAAACGTTTAATCCGACATAGTTATAGAGGAGAATGCATAAATACTTAAATTCTAGTGGAGTCTTGTGACCAAAAGAGACCTAGTATAGCTTATTTTTCCGCCTGAGGTAAGCTTTGCCTTAGGAAGTTTCTTGATAAATTCTTGATTTGTCAAAGGAGAACTTTAGAAAATTATATATCAAAAATCATGTCAGTACTTTAAAAGAACCAACTATTGAGCTGATGATATCCTCTGGAACTACAGAACTGTAGCTACTTTTGTTGTAGTTTTTTGTCAATAATATCTTTCCAGTCTGTCCTTGTGCGGATTATAATCAAAGAAATGTACATCTTTTTACAAGAAATCAAGTCAGCATCAAAGTCTCTACAACTCATAGAATGCTTGTTTACTGCTTGACCTATGCTTACGCCAAGAATTAAATGGGCTTTTCACATGTCTTTGTCTATTGGATGTTGGACTTGATTCAACAGATATGTTCGTTTTATTCGGTTCTTACATGGATATTGATGATATTTCCTTTTTACAACAAACTGTTAGGTAAATTAAAGATAATTAAACTGTTCTAGTGGAACATGCAGCCAAATGGAAAAAACAACATTTCTTAAATCACTGGGGATTACGAATGGCTGCCTGATATTAAAATCTTTAGTCAAATTATGTTTGTTCTTTTTTATTGATTATATCTGTAAGCAATTACAATCGGCAAATTACAACATATGCTATAAGATTTAACACGTAAACAAACTGAAGGGTACTGAATAACAAAATATGCGTGTTTTTGTGTGATTGTGTGATTGAATCGCTTGCTATCTTGCTGTCGAATGTCCTAAGAAGCCCAAGTGCAGATTGGATACCTTGATTTACAACGTATTTGGTCTGAGAAAAATACTAGTGGCTTAATGAAGTTAATACACTTTGCAGTGTTGAATTTGCAGTCATACCAGACTGGTTAAGGAAGTTAAATCTAAAGAAATTGTTAGCAGAACCACACTTGTTTTGGCATGTTAGAATTCAAGGACAAAAAACTATACAGCGACTTGTTAAAAGGCATATTTTTTTAGTTTACGAAGTGCCTATTTTTTTAGTTTTTGCATATACAAAGTGCGCCTTTGTTTTCTAGTGGCTCTAAATTATCAGTCCTAGGTATAACCCCTGTTTTCAATTCATTCACTAAGTATCTATCTCTGATGACTCTTATGTATAATAAAATAATACACGCCTTCCAAAATACTGATACGTTTAGCGGTTTTTATAAGACAGGAAGTCAAAAACTAACGTTAAGTTAGTATTTATATTGGTTCTGCATATACATTTCCCTACAAAACGTTCGATTTAACAAGCTTTAGACAAACTGGACTAAATATTTTTGGAGAGTATGATTCCTGCTATTCGTCCTTGCATCCTGTGAAAGTGAAGACCGATACCGTAATAAGAATCATATTGTTCATTCCCTGCATCGAACTATTAATTGTAAATTATCTATCTTGTAAGATATTATTTTGTGATGAAATTACCAGATCATCTGTTGTAAAACTATACCAAGAAAAAAACCATCTTAATTGTTTAAAGTGATAGTCAAAATTTACAGGTTTGTTTGTAATTAGCAACAGTTGAATATTTATGAAACAATTTCGAATAATGACTTCCAGTGCCTACTGTTGTTAAACTAAATACTGCATATCAAAAATATCGATAACATTGGATTAACTCTGCGGAAATACGTCATGACTGCATTGTAATACCTAGATCTCACCAGGTAGATATGAAAGTTGGGTCAAAATGGAAAGAAAGACCAGTGTTCGCTGTTGAATAAGTGTCGATTGCAATTACTTGAAGGCAAATTATCTATCAAACTTATTAGGCCATATCCATTTCATATCTGCAGTATAATTCCATATTTCATGATTACTTTAGGTACAACAATAATATGATTTATAGCACTGCTTGACAATAAACTGATTGCGAACTAAATGCTAAATTCCATATTGAGAAAATGTAACAAAAGGTTAATTTTTTTGGAAGGAGCTATTCATATATTTAAAAGTCAACTAAATGCATTAGTTTAATATGATCGATTTGAATAATGTGGGTTTCTTTTTATTTGTTTTTAATGTAAATTCCTACACATTTCTAAAAAGACATTTATTCCACTGATCATAAAAGGGCTAATTTGACTGTATAGTTATTTCTGTATAAAATAAAAGTGAATTAATTTAAAAACTAATACGAATAACGCAAAATACGATGCTCTGTTGAAACATTCTCCGTTTCGCGCCAATCCTTATACTAATATTATTTCAAGAAAATACACGTGTGTTGTCTATATACTGCTCTCTAAAGATGAAATATTAATTTTGTTTGACTAATTTGGCAGCCTTTTTTCTATAATTTGTATAATGTATAACTATCATTGAAAAGAAACAATTATTGATGGTCAACTAGTCACCAAGGATATTGCTTACTAACCAGTGATTTGGTACCAAGATGATTTTAACTATGTATTTTGACTTGTAACTTGCAATTCATATACTACGCAACTGTACCAACCATGAGGCCCCAAAACCTAAAGCAAAATTGATCATAGTCAGATCAAAGAACAGATCTTCATTCTTCTCGTGATTGAACGGTTCTACCCGTGTTGTAATTTCTGTATTTATTAATTGAACAGTTGTGGTTTTTCCCTTTGAAAAGATCACGAGAGCCATAGAAAGACAATTCCTCAAAACTAAAACTGTATACTTCTGTTACATGTAGAAGAAGTAATTTTATGACTAAACAATTTTTGCCAAAATGTGCGCATATGTGTGTTTGTGTTTTTCCTGCTCCTCCCAGATGTACTATCAAAATCGCGCAACTAGTAATAACACGACAGAGACGCACACAGGGTTATTGTCTTGGGTAGGTTTTATACTTTCTTTCTGAAAAAATATCCAAAATATATCAATTCAAAGTTAGGCAAATGATACCAAATGGACAATCAAAACTCATAAGTCAAAAATGAAATGACAACGCCATTGTAAAATGAGAAAATAACCAACAATTTTACAAATAAACACAACATAGAAAACTAAAAACTCACCCTACCAAAAACCGGGGTGATCTCAGGTGCATTGGTAGAGTAAGCATATCATGCTCCACATGTGCCACATGTAAACACAGACCCGGTGTAATATTTGGGAAAGGGATGACAGGACTGTACGTGGTTACGACAATTGAAACATATCTGATGCATCTGTGAAACAGATATTGCATACCGGTCAACCGACTTGTGATGCCGTCCGTAAAATTTACGATGGAAGGATTTTAATAAACAAATCTATTGTGGCAAGATGAGGTCATTTTAGAATTTTCGCGACTATTTTTTAAACAAAAACTAAAACCTTTCTGAATTTCGATTTATGAAATATTACGAGGTTTTAACAGGAAATGGTCGCTCCGACGATCAAACATATCAGATACTTTTATTCAGTGTAAAGTATTATGTAATAATTTTATACTGTAAATTTCCCAGAAGAACATAGTTTCCTCAAATTCTATTCTTATTTAAACAGTTTTACAAGGTAAAATAAACAATTCACAGACAGCGTTCTAACATCGCGTGTCATTAACTCTTTCGGATTGCTAAAAATTTCATCATCGTATCAACAGCTGTGTTAACGTTTATGGGCTTTATTCCATATTTTCTCCATTATTCCAAACATCATCATATGTGACATTTGAATACTCCAAAGCGACACTTTATAAATTTCACATGTTCGCAGCTCTTTACAGTATAAAATAAATTGGATCAAGTGTAAATTCCAGGGGTTCTTTAAGAACAAAAACCAAATAATTATTACACTGACAAATTTAAAGCATTTATTTATTTAGTCAAAAAAGGTTGGTATAAAGAAAGAACACCTTTGCGTGGCTTTGTACTTATACATTCCGTCATTGTTACTGGTTTATGAAAGTTTTTGTATGCTTATCCTCTATTTTGGCTAATATGCTTTGTCTTTATGCCGTTTTGTATTTCTTTGTTAATCCTATGAGAATATATTTTATTGCTTAAATTTGCAAAAAGGATGAGAGTGTGTGACACGTTAATAATAGTTTCTTTTGTTAATATGACGTTGTTCTGTACTTATACATTCCGTCACATTGTGTTATTGAGCTATGATAAATATTTGTTTAAGCTGGGGTCACATATTCACGATTTGTACTGCCGTCCTTGACAGGACCATTCCCGATTAAAATTTGTCAAAAGTCTCATCAAGATCCTGTGAATCGTGGATGGAAATTCAAACTTTAATTTCAATTTGTAAAACAAATGATTTAATCACGACAACAATCCGATATTGTTCAGGAAGAGTCGATATTCAATCGTTTCCAGGCGAATGTATCCCGATAATCCCTTCCTCAATCCGCTTCTAATCCAATTTGTATCTTTCGCCAGGTTAAATTCTACTGAGTCTGTTACGACTGCGTCCGGATTCTACCGAATGTAATCCGACAGTGACCAGACAGTGAATTGACGCTGACGGAAGTTATCCGTTCGAAAACAGTCGAAATAATCAGGATCAGCAGGTACTGTCGGAACGTAATCCTATCACGACCCGCTCTATCGCATTGCAAACTGCTTTATCTGATCTTAGTCGTATTGTATTTTGTAATTATCGGGACTCTGACGTGGGTATTATTGACGAATTTCGTATTAATAACGGGAATGTTCCGGAACGGTTTCGGCAAAAACGGTTCGCAATCGACAAGATATGGATGCAATCTGGACTCAATTGGCAGAAAAACACCAATGGAAAATTTCTCCAGATCATTACCGTTCCACATGACATTTGTTAGGAATTCGATTCGATACAGCAGAATCTGTCACGACATAGGCACGATTGTAATCCGACTAGACTAAATCGGCTGAGTTTTCCCGAATGTTAAGCTGGGGTCACACATTCACGATTGTTACTGCCGTCCTTAACAGAACCTTTCCCGATTAAAATTTATTAAAAGTCTGATCAAGATCCTATGACTCGTGGATGGAAATTCAAACTTTAATTTAAATTTTAAATTTTTTTTTAATCACGACAATAAATCTTTCGCCAGGTAAAAGTCGACCGAGCCTGTTACGACTGCGTCCAGATTCTACCGAATGTAATCCGACAGAGATCAGATAGTGACAAGACAGTGAACCGACGCTGACGGAAGTTATCCGTTCGAAAATTTGTCGGTACACTCGGGATGATCAAGTACTGTCGGAACGTAATCCTATCACGGTCCGCTCTACCGCATTGCAAACGGCTTTGTCTGGTCTCAGTTGTATTGTATTCTGTAATTTCGGGACTCTGTCGTGGGTATCATTGACGAATTTAGAATTAATAACGGGACTGTTTCGGAACGGTTATAGCAAAAACGGTTCGCAATCGACAAGATCTGGATGCAATCTGGACTTAATCGGCAGAAGAACAGCAATGAAAAATTTCTCCAGAACATTCCCGTTCCACATGACACTTGTTAGGAATTCGATCCGATACAGTAGAATCTGTCACGACATAGGCACGATTGTAATCCGACTAGACAAAATCGGCTAAGTTTTCCCGAATGTTACGGGACGCATATAACTGTCGGGGTGTTTTGCCGAACTATTCGAACCCTTCCTGACCAGTAGGAATCTGTGACGAACTAAAACGGCTGCGTTCAGACAATAATAGGACATTCCAGATAATTTAGGATACTAATCCGACTTTTTCACTTTTCGTGTCGTATCGCTGTCTGATCTCAAACTTGAGAAATAATAGGTGAGTTTTATTTTTATACTGCCTTGTTTGGTGTTAACTAGAGTTTATTCAATGTTTTGTTTTTTAAATTGACAATGGACTTTATGAGATCAAACCTCCCCCTATACCTCAAGCCAAAGTAGAAAAGTAAACGTATAACAATATGCATATTAAAATTCAGTTCAAGAGAAGTCAGAGTCTGATGTAAGAAGATGTAACAAAAAAAAATAAACAAAATAAAAATAAAATATAAATAACAAAGGTTGGTACCGCATATGAAAATAAGCAAATGCTAACTATGTTCAACTAACTTCCTGTTAATAATTCAGACTGAAAAAAACTGACAACGACGTATTATTATTATGAGCATACTATTAAAAATTTTGCAAATTACTTGAAACAATCAGTAAATAAAGGCAACAGTAGCATACCACTGTCCGAAAGTCATAAATCGATTGAGAGAAAACAAAATTAATCCGGTTAACAAACATAAACTCAGTGGGGGTAAACACATCAACTATAAGAGGAATTCTAACATGACGTCCTTCAAACGCTTTGAGTACACACCCGTGGTAAAATATGAATATATTGCTAGGGCTGTTCCAATTGTACTCCCACGTCATATGTATTTAAATGAATGAGCTACCCAACGTCATAGAACAACAACGCCAGAATATAAGCATTTTACGGGGAAATACACGCCTGTGAAACCGAAAATCATCACAACAAGAAAACGTAAACAAACGATGCTAAAATGTGATATAAGCCAAATGTTTTTTAAACATATAAGACATTTGAGTAAAATAAGAAAATAATTCATGGGGGCTTGCATATATCGTGATTTTACCACTGGTTGGCCCTTTATGACAAATATTTTACCCTGAGCGTTAGCGAGGGGTAAAATATCAACATAAAGGGACAACCCGTGGTAAAATCTAGATATATTCAAGCCCTCATGAATTATTTCAATTCTAATAGGACAAATACGGCAATTCTTTTTTATCAAAGCGCTCTAGGTAAAGGCAAATATTTACCGTTCTCATAAATAAACGCACTATTAAATTGACGTAAAAGAACGGAGCAAACTGAATAAGGGACATGTTTAACTATTTAAAATAACGTATTAAGATAGTTTTGGATGAATTTAAATGATAATTTACTTATATGTCTAACATGTATAAAAAAATGGCTTATAACACATTTTAGCATCGTTTGTTTACGTTTCCTTGTTGTGATGACTTTCGGATTCACAAGCGTGAATTTTCCCGAAAAATGCTTATATTCTTACGTCATCGTTCTATGACGTCGGGTTCCTCATTCATTAAAAAACATATGACGTGGGGGTACAATGGGAACAGCCCATGAAATATATTCATATTTTACCACGGGTATGTACTCAAAGCGTTTGAAGGACGTCATGTTAGAATTAAGAAATAATTCATGGGGGCTTGAATATATCGTGATTTTACCACGGGTTGGCCCTTTATGACAAATATTTTACCCTGAGCGATAGCGAGGGGTAAAATATCGGCATAAAGGGACAACCCGTGGTAAAATCTAGATATATTAAAGCCCCCATGAATTATTTCGATTCTAATAGGACAAATACGGCAATTATTTTGGATCGAAGCGCTCTAGGTGATGGCATTATTTGCCGTTCCAATATATAAACGCACTATTAAATTGACGTAAAATAACGGAGCAAACTGAATAAATGATGATGCTTAAACTATTTATAATAACATATTTAGATAATTTTAGATTAATCTAATTATTATTGTACTTATATGTCTCATATGTATACAAAAACGGCTAATATAACTCATTTTAGCATCATTTGTTAACGTTTCCTTGTTGTGATGATTTTCCGTTTCACAAGCGTGTATTTTCCCGTAAATTGCTTATATTCTGACGTCATTGTTCTATGACGTCGAGTCGCTCATTCATTAAAAAACATATGACGTGGGGGTACAATGGGAACAGCCCATGAAATATATTCATATTTTACCACGGGTGTGTACTCAAAGCGTTTGAAGGACGTCATGTTAGAATTATCATTAAATTCATCCAAAAAAATCTAAATACATTATTGTAAACAGTTTAAGAATGTCACTTATTCAGTTTGTTCGAATCTTTTACGCAAATTGAATGATGCGTTTATTTATGGGAACGGCAAATATCAGCCTCCACCTACAGCGCTTTGATCCAAAAGAATTGCCGTATTGTCCTATAAGAATCGAAATAATTCATGGGGGCTTGAATATATCTATATTTTACCACGGGTTGTCCCTTTATGCCGATATTTTACCCCTCGCTATCGCTCAGGGTAAAATATTTTTCATAAAGGGCCAACCCGTGGTAAAATCACGATATATTCAAGCCCTATGAATTATTTCTTAAATCAAAGAAACAACAGAAACACTGAAGTACGACAATGCAAAACGTTGAGGGAACAAATTCCACAACAATGATATTCATCTACCTTTTTTTTAACTTCAAGAAAATTGATCACAACAAAATGCATCCTTTTAAATGTAGTATGGTATATATTAAAATTTTGTCTATGACAACTCACTATTATGCTATAACAATTGATTTAGGCAAAGTCTTAAAATACGCAAAATGAAAACCTTCTTCCATGAAAACATTTTGGGGTGTTTAGCGTACACTCGGTTCATGAGTTCATTTATAATAAATATAAATTCAACAGCGCCTCTTTGCTTATCGTTTATTGTACACTTCAATCAAAATCGTGCCAATATGATCTTTCAGTTTGTGCATACATCTCCTACCTTAAATCAATAGTGAATGGAACAAACAGTAATAACACAATTGACTAAGTTGAAGTACTCGTAATATTGGGAATAGTTCATTACAATTAAAATCCCCAAAATCTGCTCATCAAAAATATGCGAATGTATTACAAGATGACGGCTTTCTTTCTTAATCCTTGATTAAGGTGAATAATTTTGGTGGATAAAGCATGAACTCTTTAGTGGAAGGACAGATTGATAGGGATAAAACATCCCCCGCTTTCTTCCTCCGAATTGTTGTTGCGCGTTTCAAATCAATCATATAGATGATGGGTTTTTTTTCTGTTACTCTGTACTTGATTTCTCAATTTAAATTTTCATTAAACAATGCTGTAGTTACTAGAAAGAACATTAATAAATAAATATTCTACTATTTCTTAAATTTTCTCAAACTTCATGCGCTTGATTCGACGATACTTCTTTTTAAAAGTAATGAGATATAGTCGTTGTATTTTTTCTTTCCTTACGTTCGCCGCAATTTAAAAACACTGACAGATTTGCCATGATTACTTATGACTAAGAACTCTTTCGATTCAATGCAAAAATCAAATCCAGAAATATCAGAAACGTCATTTGCAACATTTAATATCACAGTACTTTTACTTCCATCATGTCCGTTTTGGCACATCTTAAAGACACAATTGTATTTACTGCTACATGAAAACACGTCACCATTATCATTGACAACCATGCCTTTTGCATTCAACAGATATTCATCACGATGGATGGATCTAGATTTTCCGTCTGGATCTATAACGTTAATTTCCGGTCGTATAACAAGTGAGCAGTAAATATGTCGGTCTTCGCATAAGAAGATGTCCCTTGGATCGAAATTAACTTTCATTTTTCGGATGATTTGGCCATCTATATTAACTAATGTCAACTTGAGGCGGCTGCTTACACAAATAATGTCTTTTGAGCACGATATTGCATAGAAAGGACCACCTCGTAAGATCCCTTGGCCCGATTGGAGTGGTTTTAGTGAAATAAAAGCTACACCTTTTTCACTTAAAGTAACGACCCTTTTTCTATCGAAAACAGCTATTCGTTTTGGTTCATAATTTAATTTAAAATTTTCTAAACCAGACCCGTCAGTTTCACAAACGATAATATTTTTTTTATCAATAAAACTTAGAATGATGTTTCCATCTGGTAAAAAGTGTGACTCTGAAACTGATAAATTTTCACCCAGTAACTTATCAATGTTAAATGTTGAAATCATTTGGATGTTATGGTCATCGGGGTGAGCAAGACATTGACCTTGTTGTTCAGTTTGTCTAATGGACGGTATAGATGATGGTTTATTTGTGCATCGTATATTCCCAAATGATGGAATAGTTGTGTTAAATTCGGTAAGCGTTTCCAGTGGCAAAAAATCGAATGAATAAACTGTCGCTCGCTCTTGAATATGTATTTCATGGTCATGTGTTTTTTTGTCTAGCATCTTAATCGTCAGAAACAAATCAATTTCAGATCCTTCCTCTTTCAAATCTGAAATAAAATCACTGTAACCGGTTAATTCTGCACATTCTGCTTCTAGTTTTGATATCTGTTGACCCATACATATTTGACAATGATTAGATATTTTATCCATTTCTTCAAAAAGTTCTTTTTCAATTTTATCAAAATATTCATTAACTTTTTTCCGGAAAACTTTAATGATTGATTTGATTTCTTCTTCTTTGTCCAATAAGCCAGTGCATGAATTTTTCAACTCAAATGTAATTTTTAACATTTCTTCATTAAGATGTTTAATTCGTCTCTCTATGTCCTGTAATGATGTTGCAGACTTAACTCCCCTTGATGCGCTTTCAATCGGTATAATATGATCGCATTTTTTATGTGACTTAGGTACACATAGACTGCATATTACTGAATCGTGCTGACAACAAAATAAAACAGCTTTTTCATCTGGATGATAATCACAGAATTTTGATTCTTTTATGATGGAGGAAAGGAGATAAGCATCGTCGTCTATTTGTACAACTTTATGTGGAGGTTTGAACTGGCGATGAACTTTTGCGCACGCTAAGCAAATCTTTACTGTACAGTTTTGACACCATACTGTTGCATTAGATTTCTTTTCAAATCCCATACAGTTAGCACAATGAGTGGTCTCTGCCATATTTCTACAAAAAATGATAATGACAAACGAGTACTAATATATATAAAATTTATAGGGTCTTTGCGTCGGAACTAAACACATTTATTCAAAAACCAGTTGTTGGCATGACACGGGTTATGTTCTTCTCATATATGTTATGATGGTATGATACTAAACCCCTAAGGATTGTGCCTGATGTTCATATGATGAAATCATAATCTTTCAGTCAGTTTAATTGAAGTCTGGAGCTGTCATGTCAGTTAACTGCTAGTAGTCTGATGTTGTTATTTATGTATTAATGTCATTTTGTTTATTTTCTTTGGTTACATCTTCTGACATCAAACTCTGACTTCTTTTGAACTGAATTTTAATGTGCGTATTGTTATGCGTTTATTTTTCTACATTGGCTAGAGGTTTGAGCTTGAGATCTCACAAACATGTTTAACCCCGCCTCATTTTTGCGCCTGACCCTAGTCAGGAGCCTCTGGCCTTTGTTAGTCTTGTATTATTTTATTTTAGTTTCTTGTGTACAATTTGGAAATTAGTATGGCGTTCATTATCACTGAACTAGTATATATTTATTTAGGGGCCAGCTGAAGGACGCTTCCGGGTGCTGGAATTTCTAGCTACATTGAAGACCTGCTGGTGACCTTCTGCTGTTGTTTTTTTCTACGGTCGGGTTGTTTTCTCTTTGACACATGTACATTCCCCATTTCCATTCTCAATTTTATAGATGTATCGTAAATTAATGAGCTATTCTTTGGGTTTTTTTCCGTTTAATTCTCTTTGGATGAGTGTAACAAAAAAATATAATTAGTTAAAATTAACCACACAAAAAATCACTGGGGTAAACATTGCTGCTCCGGTATAAGGTAAAAATGTGGTATTTGAAAAAGGGTTTTCTTAGAACATGTTTACGAATCATCAAGTTTGATAAAATGAATATCAAAACAAATAAGTAGTTAGTGTGCAGTAGATGAAACAAAGATGCAGAAAAATGTACTAAATAGTATATGGTAGATTTTTTGGTAAATTGATAAGTATCTACTTCCTTCAGCTTTTATCAAGCACTGTATATAATGTCTGATAGGACAATAAAATAGCTTTCATGGATGTATGATCGACTAAAATGTCAGGGGCTAATTATTCTTGTTGTGTGTTGCCCCAACCATACACACATACATACTAATTTTCAAATCTAAATATCTCAAACCTGTTAAAGCCTACAAGGAAGGTTAATTTATATAAAAATAGAAATATGAGGTAAGAAAATAGATGACATGCTTTCCATGTGCACTTGATATGCTTTATGCTCTTTTAAATAGTATTGATCTAAATACCTTTCTTTAAGTTTGACGTTTACCCTACGGTTAAAATGACTGCGTTTTCACCTCAATATACATACAATTACATGTGCAGACAAACCTGTGCATCTAAAATATTTAATAGAATCGCATGCTCTAGATATATAAGATTCAGCAGATAAGAGAAAAATGGGCCAAAAAATAAAGAATGGAGAAAAGTGGCCTGAAATTTTAAAGAGTAGTGAATAATTGGGGGTTAATATAAAAGTGAGCAAACGAATAGGTTTTACAAAACAAAAGATGATCGGAGACTCCCGTCTAGACACCACAGGCACTTGTCTCAGAAAAAAGTTTCGGTATATAGGATTTTTTTTTCTGAGACTAGAGTTTGTACTAGACACTCATAATTGGGTGGTGTTTTGAAACTTATCCTCCCCTGAATTAACCAAAACAATATACATAGAAGCCCCATACTCACAGGCACTTGTCTTAGAATTTTCTTTCCTATATACCCTAATATAATGTTATATTCAGGTATTTAGGAAACTTTTTTCTGAGACAAGTGCCTGTGTCCATCATAGCGATGTTATCTTAAGTTCCTCAACTCAATCGACCCAACGAGAATTCTGGTTCGGATAGGGGGAGTAGGTGGTCTATTATTGGTGGGTTTGAACCCAATCCTACTAAAAAATTGTCATTTTCTGTCTATTTTCCGATTTTGAAACGACCCTGAGAGGTGAACATTGATCAGACTGTGTTTTTTTGTGGTGTTGCTAATCGGCGGAAACAAGAAACGGAACGGAAACGGTAAGAAATATTTATATGGACGTAATATAAGGGGGACCTGGAAAGAACTACGAAAAAAGTTAACAACTGAAGTATAAATAAAATTACACAACAATTATGTTGACAATAGAAAAGGAGCCAGATATGTAAACAAATAGATAGCAAACAGTTTTGGAAATACATGTTAATCATTGATAGCTTAAAAAACACTGAAGAATAGATGATAGAAAGAGCACGTGCCATTCATCCAGGTGTATGTGCATCTTAAAAAATAGGAACTCTCCAAGATTATAGACTTGAAGTTCTTTAGTTTTTACCCAAACGCACAACATGCACAAGAGAGGATGAAAAGTCGTCCGTTATTGAAGGTCAATCATTACTTTAAAAAGTCTACTTTCTATACCGGAAATATCAACTTGTTTGTAGATCTTTTCTTGCTGGCCATTTTTGTCTCAATAGTTTCTAGCTATCGGTTATAGTTTTCAAGATATTTAGTAACAGCACCAAAGATTGGTAAAATCATTAAGAGCGAAGACTTTAATAACGAGTCGACTAACGACATCGCCGGACATTTTTACCTCCTTGTAAATCTTATTTGCTGGTAACTTTCGCAATTAATAGTTTTAAACTATTTATATATTTTTCTATACTATAGGCAAACATGGAAAGTGGTAAAATGTATTATATAAGGGCGATAACTCATATTAGAATTCATATGACCATCAGGTTTTCTCTATTAATAGAAGTTTTCAATAGACAGCACTTGCATTGTATTCCTGTTTTAATTTCTGCCATGTCGGTTATCATGGCTGGTAGGAATGGTTATCCAGCCCACTTTTTAAATTAGATACACCAATGACAAGAAATGCCAGGTTTAACGAAAACTGTTAGACGACTCCCTTTAAGACATGTGCTTGGTAACATTTGGCCCAGTAGACTAGTTTCGGAGAAGATATTTGGAAAAACGGGCGACGCACGTCAAGTGACGTGAAAAGCTCACTTGGTAGGGCCAGGTCAGATTAAAAAAAGAACTCTTAAAGTATACCACCACTAAAGACTAAAACCAGCAGAAAAGAACAGGACAGAGCAGAAACACTGAATGAACAATTCAATTTATATGATTACATTAATTAAGAAGACATCAACTAAATATGTACCACTGAATAAACCGTTAAATCCAAAATGGAAAGACATAATAAAAAATAGGTAGGGCGGGGATTTTTTTCACAGAAGGGCCAATTTCAAAAAGTGTCGACAGAATGAAATTTACTATAAAAACAAAAAATAAAAATGCTTTTTGATCAATATCTCGATTTACATATATTATGATATGTGTGATCAATAGTTAATTTAACCCTCAAAAAGGATAAAAGTCCAATAAGCGAATTTTCGGATGTGTTTAGGTAGGAAAAACAGGGAATCCCCCCAGAAGGACATTTCAAACCAAAAAAAAGTTATGCTTTTTATGACTGTTGTTATTCATACTTGTTTTTCCTTTAAAAATGAAATTGGTTTAGTGTGTCCTTATTACATAAAAAACAACTTTTTAAAGAAAAAGTTGTAACATCGATAAATTGTACCGATATACCCTCTTAATAAACTTCAACAGTATAAGCATCGCCGTAGCTCCATCAGTAGAGCAAAGAACTACTAATAAATGATGATTTTGAAGTAAGGGTTCGAATCTCGCTAAAAAATTTAGCTTTTTCTGTGTTGTTATATTAAATTTTAATGTTTCTATCATATTTTTTCGGATGTTTGCTTATTTCATAGAGTCTTTCTGGTTCATTTTGACTATATAGTTTACTAGTATATCATTTTACATGTATCAAAGAAAACAATAATGTATCGTTTATTGTGTGCATTCCTATGACTGTCCATACTCTTGACGAACTTTCTATTTATGTGTTTACATTTATTATACAAGTCATATATTCAAGGAACAACTGCCGTTAAACTGATGTAGGTGCCTGTACATAACCAATAACACGAGAATTAATTCTATAACAATGAAGCCTACATCTTGCGAGTGTAATATACACATAACTTCAAATAAGGCCATTGTATACAAGTTTCAAAACAACACAAACAATTTTTCGAAACCTTTTTTGAACATGGTATTATATTTTACAAATGCAGTCAACAACAATTTTGTCGCCAATTCACAATCTCTATATATACTAGAATTGAATTTTTTACCACCGTCCCTACACCGGTACCGAGAAAAGTCATCGAGAAAACACAACAGAACAAATCAATTACACTACAAATCGTGATTGTAGGTAAAACATCAAGAGGCTGTTGCATCTGTATCACAACGAAGGGCCGATTTGTTAAAATGACAGAAAAGACAATATAACATGTGTTAGTAACACAGGGTGGTCTATGACCAACTGATGTAAGATGTTCTCCGGTTAAAATATATACATGTATTATCTTATTTTATCTTATAGACGATAAAACATTAAAAGACCAGGACAAATACAGATATACATAATATTCAGAGTGAGAAAATCACGATTTAAATTTGTTCGATATTATTTGGCTCCTTGACAAGTTACGTGGTACATTGTATGGCACCTTGCATAAATGATGTTAATAATAAAATAGAATCAATATTAAAAAATCAATAGTCTTGGCCTTGTTTTTGTAGGAATACCTGTTCAAGGTATGGAAATAGATGATGTGACGTATTTTCATGTACTATAATTAGCATCTATCGGGCTATTTAAAACATGAATTACCTATCTTATCGAATGAAACAAATCCTCGGCAAATCGGCTCTACCTCTTTAGTAGGGCGAGAAAAATTAGAATATGGACTCGATACATCAAAAGTATGAAGGCCAAGATAAATAAGCCATAGAATGTCTAAAGAAAATATTTAATGAATTAGCGGCTAAACATTTTATCATTATTCACTAATTTTGCAACAATCATCAATAACAGCTGAATACCTGATGAATGGAGAACAGTAGACGTTTGTACATCTGCGCTATGCATTCTCTTAAATATAGTATGCTCCAACATAATGCGCATACGGCTGGATTATTATAATATCATCAATGCTTTTCGTAAATATCGCATTTGTAACTTTGTGCTGTCATTACCTGTAGTTTATATGTTGTTTTTTGTGTACTATTTGTCTTTTTGTTTTTTAGTCTTTTGGTCTTTTTTGTGTTTTTAGTAATGGCGTTGCCAGTTTATTTTTGACTTGCGAGATTGAATGTACCTGTGGTATTTTTCGACTATCTTTAAATATTTTAAATAATAGTAAAACATCATACTGAATGATTGACACTATTTTCCATTGGAAAAATGAAGAAAAAAAATCACAGCTGCTTGTGAAGGACTGATTTTTTCAGAGAAGAATTAAGCGGTAAAGCTGACTGAGTGTGGACATTTGGAGTTTAAAGGTCTAGGACATGACTACGGCTTTAATGGTAAGGAAACTGTGCAAATTGTATATTCATATAGGCTACTATTTGTTTGCCACTTGTTTCACGTCAATTCGTATTTATTAGTTTTAAATTCGAGGAGAGGCATATTTGCTTTAACGAAGGTAATACCAATCAGCGTATTTCAGTATAGTAATCGGATGAGAAAGGTTTTGTATAATGAGTGATTTTGTCAACCTAATTATTTTCTACATAAACATAAAGATTATATTATTCTAGTTTCCGGGTTTCCTTATCGGTTGTTGTCTATACATCATTGTCCCATTAGGTTTCTTTTTAGTTTTCTTTCCATTATACACGTTTTAGTTTTCTTTCCATTATACACGAAAAGTTACAACGAAAATCATTAATGCAGAACAACGTAACAAGGCCAAACAAGATACTCCACATCAAAATTCAAGACAATTGAAAATGAAAATAATGAAAAAATCGATGAAAAGCATTTCCCCTCAAATGATATGTCCTGCTAATTATTTCAATTCTTTATGCCCTAACATCTTTTATTTTAAGTTTATTCCTTTTTTTTTTTTTTCTTGTAAACATTTGCTATACTTGTGTTATAAAACATGCCTATGTAAATGAGATAACCAAAAAGAAAAGAGTTCAATTCTTTCCGTTTCTGTTTTCCGTTTCCGTTCAGTATTCCGTTCCGTTTTCATTTTTCGCCGTTTAGCAATACCCGTTTCTTTGTCATTCTAGTATTACCCCAGGGTTAAATAACATCAATCCATTCATGCTTACTGGAAGGAAATGGGACTTAAGTGTCACGCTTGCTTGTGAATTATTATTGGCAAGTCAGGTCTGCTTAAATGTCCGTTTTTACGGATTTCTCACAAAACGGTGACCTAGATTTTACAGACTAGATTCCTATTGGCCATCTTATACCTTGTTGTGTTCCTGTACCACCTATGCATACATTTATGATAATAGTTTATACCTACAGTCACTACCAGTTACAAAGTGGCCATCGAAAGATACCCATCCCACCTGATTTTGGCTACTTTTCACGATTTTGAACTCTTAAACGGCCTTAAAGCTGCCATATTTTTATAAACAAATATCTGAGAAGAGTTCATGGACCATGAACTACTTGGCTGAAGTCCATGCTATCATGACAAGTCAGCTGGGGCAGTTCCAAATAAGTATGGAGGGTCATACGGGCCATCAAAGAATGCCGGGTTGTTGCCATCACGGCTTCAGGCGGGTATGGGGGCGAAGGGGTTATGTAAAATAAAAGAATATGTGTGTATAAAATACAAAACAGAACGTTTTATGAACCAAACGGATACGACTGACATCTTGAATTCATGTAATCTTTTTTAGAAATACTGCGTGTAAACTTCCTTATCCAATTCAATCGTCATTTTCTGTATTCAGCATTGTTTACCCAATATTCGTTGGTCATAGATTATTTCATTAGGGCAAACTGGTGTCAGGGGCGGATCCAGCCATTTTAAAAGGGGGGTCCTCTAACCAAGGACAAAAAGGGGGGGGGGTGTTCCAATCACATGTTCCCATTCAAATACATTGATCGTCCAAAAAAAAGAGTGGATTCAAACCCCCGGAACCCCCTACCCCCCCCCCCCTCTGGATCCGCGCCTGGGTAACTTCAGATTTATCGTAACTCGATTATCCTTATGAGAATAACCAAATCAGGGCTCAAGTTTCATTACATCACGTCTTCTTATCTATACATGTAACTCAATATACGAAAATTCACAAACTATGTCATTATTAAAAATCTGACATCGACTGTTTTCAGAACGTTTTTCTATAGACGGATAATCATATACATGTACTCACCTTCGATATATCACAGATGCGGCCCCTCAGATGCGTACTTGTGTAAGTCTAGCGTATTATAGTTTTCAGGGAGATCGTAATGGGAAATTACTTTTCTTACATTTGTTCACTTCCTCAAGTTGCACACTGATGAACATACATTCGTGTATATATTTAAAGTTTTAAATATGACGAAAAATACCCCTTTCTTATTCAAATATAGTTCTCGGATTTCATACGATATGGATGGTTTTACGAAATCAGTGAAGAGTATAATAAAAAAAATATTTCTAGGTACATATAGCATATAATTAAAAGTTCACTTGTTAATGGACAACAATAATGACAATCAGATAAAAAGGTTGGTAGGCACCACTTTTATCTTTTGTGAGGCCAACTTTTAACATTGAGATTAAATAAATCTTATCCTGTACTTTTGAACATCATAAAACAAACTTATACTTAGGACTTATACGAGTATTTCAAACTTGAACATTGTATCAATGATATGAATTGAATAAAGAATTGGCAAATGAGAGAAACCTGGATATACAATTTCTTTTCAAGGATGTCTCCATATTTGATATACTTAAAGTTTACCTACCGTATATAAAATATTACAGATTTGTGGTTAAAATTGTCGTAAAACTGGGAAGTTTTGATATTTATGAAATTAATGGAGCAACATCTTTAATTACAATGTTGCTCTATTTGAAACATTACAATTCTGATATTTTTAAACCTACCATATAATATCATGCCAAGAAATAAATATTTTGAGGTAAAAACTAAAAATTTTATTCTTAAATCTCCGATTCAGGAAACGATAAAATACATCACGAGTAACTAAATTTTTTGAAATGTCACAAACATGATTGTACATAAGCCTAGGAAACTGACAAAAAGTCATAACCAAACCTTATTAAGTAAGTATGTTGATGATATACAAACTTAGATGTTTATCATAAAAATTACCGAAAACACGAAACTAGAAAATAAGTCTAAATGTGACTATAGAATGTATTTGAAACACCCCATTCATGGGTTTTATCAATGATAAGATCTTATCAAATATATCCTAAACCTGTCGTAATTTCTTTTAATTTTCAAATTGAGTTATGGAAAATATGGATTGACCGAAAAAATCATGTAAATGTGGTATTCGTTACCATAAATTTCAAACGAATGGATTAATTTGATAACATTATTTGTAAAATTATTATAAAAAATAAGTGTAATTTATATAAATGATCTATATGAATAGTACACCAATATACATATGAAACTTTAAATACAAAATTGAAAAAAAAAATGAAATGATTCAATACACCTTATCGCTATTTGTCCGCCATTACTGGACACCACACAGGTTCTCGTAAAATTTTGACGTCATAATACAAAATGTCTGACGCCACAAGGGAAAATTGATTGTTGTATGGCGTCAATTATAGTTCTTGAAAGCGGGACAGATTCGCGGGTCAGCCGGGAATAGCAGTACGGTATTTGTCACTGTATCGGTTAAAATAGAGTTATAGGATAAAATCGTGCATTATTGACATCAATACATCAAATGTTCTTTGTTAAAAATTCATGATTATAATCAACCAATACAGATTTTGGTATAAGTAGGAAAAGGAGAACAGAGTAAAAATAATAATAATAATAATAATAAGATAATTTGCAATATTAATACAAAAAAAAAGAGTGTAATTAATATAAACAAACGTATGATCATAAGACACCTCTCGTGTAGTCCTAACTATAGGATCAACATAAAGCTGATGTCCTAATTGAGGACCACTTTGCGAACCACTTAGAGCTACGATATGTTGTAAGACCATCCTAAGACATCTTCGGACATGAAACTGGCCCCAGGATAAAAAAAAATGCACACCTGTCGTACGTTTTGTCTACAAAAGACCCATCGGTTACTATCCAAAAGTATGGAACGCCACGACTGCCTTATGTTAATAATCGGCATTATACGCAGTGTTCACAGCATTATATGAAGTGATCACAGCATTATATGTAGTGCTCACAACATTATATGAAGTGATCACAGCATTATATGCAGTGCTCACAGCATTATATGCAGTGTTCACAACATTATATGAAGTGCTCACAACATTATATTAAGTGCTCACAACATTATATTAAGTGCTCACAACATTATATTAAGTGCTCACAACATTATATTAAGTGTTCACAACATTATACGTTTTTTGTTGTATGATGAGATTGATGTATATGATGAGATCATTCGGTAAACTTCGTTTTTTAGCGGAAATTACCGAAAACGTGATTGGTAAATTACGGTAAATTAATGCCCAGCAAACAAATTTAAACAGTTATTATTATATATGTGATCATTAAGGCAGTATACAATATTTAAAACGGATTGAAATAAGTAAATTAAGAAGTATGATCAATTTAACCCAGGTTTATTCCACACCATGCAGGGCATTTTAAACTTATTTTGAGGATTAGTTTCACCATATTCACAACTTAATATGTATATATATTTACTAGAACACATCCGTGATATCGCGGGTCTGTGACTGAATTAAAGAATATAACTATGCGTTAGCCTTATTTTAGTATTGGTATTGTCATCTGATAAAGTCATGCCGATTATAAGATGAAGTTTTCTCTGCTTTTAACATCTTTCTGTTTGAACCCGTCGACCTGGAACTTGTCAATTTAATATTGGTATTATTGATTTTGTTTGGAAAACAAAAGTCTCTGGAAAGGAGTATTTTTTAATCAACAGTTTTGTCCTTTATGAGTAATGGATAAAATTGAATCTTTGATTCGCTGTTTTACGTCTAACAAATTGAAAACTGTACATGCTGTACCTATACGCCTTATTTTAAGTCCAGATTTTTATTATTCGTATTGCCATCTTAGAAAGTCATACTGATTAAAGTACTACAATCGGGAACAATGTGACAATGATTGAATTAAGTAGTTTCAACCCTGTGATTACGACCCGTGTATATAGCAAAATCTTAAATACAGCGTTTCGTGGTACTCCTGTCAGATGCGGAACGTACAGATAATGTAATAGTTAACAGGTGAATATATTATTGGTATCGATTCGACCCGGAACTTCTTAATTATTGGCAATATTAATTATGTGGAAAACAAAAGGGTCTGGAGTGATGTTATTTTTAATCAACAGCATGGTACTATATTAGTTATATATACTCTCAGATCAGTACTTATAGTGTCTTTTTATTGTTGGGATATACAAGTACCCGCCCACATGCACGTTCACTCTATTTTCTTGTTAGATCATATGTATTTATATTTGTACCCATCTAATGAGTTAATATAAAAAAGAACTTGAGATGTGGTATGATTGCCAATGAGACAACTATCCACAAAATGCCAAAATGACACAAACATTAACAACTATAGGTCACCGTACGGCCTTCAACAATGAGCAAAGCCCATACCGCATAGTCAGCTATAAAAGGCCCCGATACGACCATGTAAAACAATTCAAACGAGAAAACTAACAAGCCTTTTACAACTGATTTTCATAGTTCGTTCTTATGTTGTTCTGTTACGCCACTGTCCCAGGTTAGAGTGAGGATACCAACATCCCGCTTACATGTTAAAACCCGCCACATTTTGCATATATGTGGCCGTCCCAAGTCAGGAGGAGCCTTTATTTCAGTGGTTGTCGTTTGTTAATTAATGTGTTATATACATGTTAGTTTTTCGATCGTTTGTTTGTACATAAATTAGGAATATTTTTCGTTTATCATTTCGGGGCCTTCTATAGCTGACGATCCGGTATGGGCTTTCCTCATTGATGAAGGTCGTACTGTGGCCGTTTAGCTGTTTAAAATTTCTGTGATGTCATTTTGTCTCTTGTGGAAAGTTGTTTCATTGGCAAGCATACCACTTATATATATATATGTACCATGCAAACTGACGAACAAACGTAGTAAACGTTTTATTCATCCCCACAAACTCAATTTTCATAAGAGATGATAACTTTAAATGAAAATGTTAAACAGGGTCTTGAAAGGGTAAATTTTTCTATGAAAGTTCAAATTTCTATATAAGACTGCTGATCATATTTAGAAGACAATCTTAGTACTTGCCGTGCTAAAAAGGCTTGTAAAAAATGGAATAATTGATGTAAAGTTATGTTTAACACCTACAGTGAAATGCTTTAAACTGCATTTTCCATATCTGTTAGATACTTATTCATGTAAAAATGCCAAATTCTGAAAATCGATGCCAAAAATGACTCTATCATGACATATATAAGCTAGCGTAATATGGCACCTATGTGTTATAGAAAGCTGACTGTTTTATTTAAAAGGTAATTAAGCTTTTTAAAACTGAGTACGGACTATAAAGTGGCACCTTGCTAAATTTCTTCAGTAGGAAATGAACTCGAGAATATATCATACAAATTTTCCTTCGATATTTCATTAAATAAACTTTTTATTATTTAACTTACATTTTGCAATTCGTATTTCTTACGACGAACAGAACTACTTCAATCATTCACCTCTCAGTTTCATCTTTTCCTTACTTATTTCAATCAGTTTTAAATATTGTATGCTACCTTATGATAACATGATTTTAATAACTTTTTAAATTTGTTTGCTGGGCATTACCGTAATTTACCAATTATGGATTCGGTAATTTCCGCTAAAAACGAAGTTTACCGAATGATCTCATCATTCATAAATCTCATCAAACATCAATCTCATCATACAACAAAAAACGTATAATGTTGTGAACACTTAATATAATGTTGTGAGCACTTAATATAATGTTGTGAGCACTTAATATAATGTTGTGAGCACTTAATATAATGTTGTGAGCACTTCATATAATGTTGTGAACACTGCATATAATGCTGTGAACACTGCATATAATGCTGTGAGCACTGCATATAATGCTGTGATCACTTCATATAATGTTGTGAGCACTACATATAATGCTGTGATCACTTCATATAATGCTGTGAACACTGCGTATAATGCTGATTATTAACATAAGGCAGTCGTGGCGTTCCATACAAAAGCCCAGTAAAGTACGACGTTAAAGATGTTGATGACTCAATATTCCGAATGGTTTAACCAACTTTATTAATTAGCTAGGTAATCTATAACTGGGTTAGAAAATTCGTGTTTTAATTGTCGTTAACACAATCCTGTTCTCTCTGCCCATTATGTTACCTACCAAATTAGACTTATTATCGTGTTTGTTGAAGCAGGGTTTGTGTACCATTCCGGTTTTTGTTCGGGTTAGTGTTGCGCATGCAGTCTTTACTTTTCTGTGTTATGGTTTGTATACTATTGTTTGTATTTTTCCATCTTTTTTTTACATGGCGTTGTCAGTTTAATCTTTAGTTTTTTTACTTATCGGTTGACTGTCTGTTCTGATATCTTCCTCCTCTCTTTTGATTTTTAAAAATACAAATTGAAGATCTTCGCAAACATTTAGAAATTATAGTATTTATATACCTAGCTAATTTATACGCACAAGGATAATAGTTACGCTGAACGGTGCCCACTGGTCACCCTATAAATAGTACTCTTCTGTGTAGTAATATTGTAGTTCTAAAAATAGAAAACCAAAAATAGACAATTCTTCTTTCTGTTTAGCAATACACCATAGATCTAAAGCCTGTCACCGTCTGTATTATCTGTAAGTAAAATTAACGTACTGAGCAATTGAATACAATGAATAACACAAACTTCAGTTAAATGAAGTTATTCAAAGCAAAATATTTGTTTCATCCATTTTGCATGATTTGTCATTTGTGATGACACGTTTTTTAAATGTTCGAATCACAGACTAGAAGGAAATCTTCTTTTTTCAGAAGTCCGCGGAAAATGTAGATAAGAGTGGTATGTATGCATTTAATGTATTGTATGAAAACATTTAATATGATGGCAACATACACTTTGTTTATATAAAGCTGCAACTATCAATCTTTTTGAACTTAAAACTTGCAATCGTTTCTGGTAAAATGGCTACTTAGGCTTGATTGAACGAATCATTTTTTTGTTTCATGATTACCTTACACAAATATTTAATTAGATTACATGTGGTCATCTTAACCAGAAATAGGATTTGTTAACCTCTGTTTGCCTTAATATACTAGAATGGGGTAACTTCTGGTCACCTTATTCATATGTAGGATTTGGTGACCTCTGGTCACCTTCTGTAAATATTGGATTTGGTGACCTCTGGTCACCTTATGTAAATATTAGATTTGGTGATCTCTGGGATCTTATGTTAATATTGGATTTGGTTCCGTCTGGTCATCTTATGCAGATTTCAGATTTGGTTATCTCTGGTAATTAACATTTTCATACAACTAGTTGATGTTTTTCATATCATTTGTAAAAAGTTTGAGACAATCAAAGAAAAAGAGAAAAGAAGAAGAACAGGTTTGATATACATTATAGGTCAACAAGAATATAGAATATTATTTTATTAAGTTTGATATATCGATAAAACTTTACACAATGAACATTATCTTTCACGATCATCTACTAACAAATCTAAGAAAAACCCTTGATCTTTCAAACATTGCCAAGGACATGGACAGTTGATAATTTAGTCAATTTCTTCTTATCTTCATCAGACACTTTTGGATACATAAAATTGAATTTACTAATAAAATTATCATATGTTTATCTTCTTTTTTCAGAAGTCGTCAGAAAATGTAGATGAGAGTGGTATGTATGCATTTAATTTATTGTAATAAACATTAAATATGATGGAAACACACAGAATGTTTATATAATGCTGCAACTATTCAACTATTATTCTTTTTGAACTTAATAATTGCAATCGTTTCTGGTAAAATGGCCACTCAGGCTTGATTGAACAAATCATTTTTTGTTTATTGATTACCTTACACAAATATTTATTTTGATTACATGTGGTCATCGTAACCAGAAATGGGATTTGATAACCTCTAGTGGCCTTAGCATGCTAGAATGGGGAAACTTCTGGTCCCCTTATTCATATAATGGAATTGGTGACCTCTGGTCACCTTTTGATAATATTGGCTTTGGTGACCTCTGGTCACCTTGTGTTAATATTGTATTTGGTAACCTCTGGTCACCTTATTCATATATTAGATTTGGTTACCTCTGGTCAGCTTATTCATATTTTAGATTTGGTGACCTCTGGTCACCTTATGTTAATATTGGATTTGGTTATCTCTGGTCACCTTATGTTAATATTGGATTTGGTTATCTCTGTTCCCCTTATGTTTATATTGGATTTGGCTATCTCTGGTCACCTTATGTTTGTATTGGATTTGGTTACCTCTGGTCACCTTATGTTAATTCTAGCTTTGATTACCTCTTGTCACCTTATGTTAATATTAGATTTGGTGACCTTTGGTCACCTTATGTTAATAATGGATTATGTTACTTCTTGTCACCTTATTCATATATTAGATTTGGTGACCTCTGGTCACTTATGTTAATATTGGATTTGGTAATCTCTGGTCACCTTATGTTTATATTGGTTTTGGTTATCTCTGGTCCCCTTATGTTTATATTAGATTTGGTTAGAAACGTCGCACGCTACTGGTGTTACTTTGGTGAAATCACGGACAAGACACATTCATCTTGTTAATTTTTAAACATAAACTATGATATTATAAAGTGTTGTATATCATTTTAAAGCTTTTAAACTCTTCTTTCAGATTATTGCAATTTTGTATATGTAACAGACCATTTTCATTAATTAAAACTCAATAAAACCTTTATTTTGCAATATGATTTCCTTGTCCCGCGTTACACTTCTAGTTTTGTGAAATTCTGAATACCGTAAAAAACATATCATCTTTTTACCAATCGATATAAAAGATTGTCTAGCACAAGCAATTTATAAGTGGTTTATGACGTAATGTCGATTTTTCTCTTTTGAAAAGACGGAAATATAAGAAAAAGGGATCAAGATGATACAAATTATGTGTCACATGCAAGCAAGGTTGTCGTAATTTTTTAAAAATTATCCCAGAAAGGGAATTCCAGAGCAATCCCCATGTCGAAAGTAAATAATTCTTATACTAGTATTTTGTACAAAGATCACACTTTCGCATCATGCAATAATCAGGAATTTTTAAAGCAAATTCTTTTTATTCGAGTTGATTAACAATGTCCGACATTTTGTCCCCTTCAAACCACATTAAAGATAGGGTTACGTTTTCTGTGTTTTCATGATGTTTATTTAATACAGTGCCATTCGCTACATAATTTTTTTTATAATGGATAAAAGTACCCAATTTTATCTCTATTTTGATATTAAATTCCCATAAATTAAATCTAAGATACAAGATATTAGATAAAACTAAAATGTCCGACACAATGTCCCCACATACAATTTTGACGTTATTTTATAAAATATGCTTCTAACGTTCCGTCTAATTGTCATGACTGCGGTTTTCACAGACGATTTGGAATACGGCTACTTTATTTTGTTGCTTAATAAGAAAACTTTAAAATTAATGTTTTATTTTGAAGCTCTACCGATTCACAATGAAGGGGTGGGAAGAGAGCTTGATTTCCTCGCGGAACTGAAGTGTTTTCCGGACTATAATAGTCGGAACCGCTATAATACAAATTGATAGAAAAAAAAACAGCTATAATAATTGTTCTCGCTAATTCCTTTGCATATATTTGTGCAGAAATGCCATGCTAGATATGCCGTAGTCCTTTTGCCTTGACATTCTGGAGTGCAAAAAATAATGCATTTGCAGTGCATAGTTTATCCATAAAAAAAATCGATTGCCCTTATAATTGAAATGTATACAATTAAATGGTTTCAATTCAAGTTACTTTATTATTTTTAATAAAACTAAAGCTTAACATCTTTTATCTAAGAAAAAAAATCCTTTCTTAGGGAAAAATTCAAAAAAATTATTGTAAAAAGCCATCTGAACAACATGCATTTCAACGTTTTCATTTTGTCTTACGTCTTTGAGTGTGTAACGTTAGGTGACACCAGTATCGTGCGACGTTTCACACCTCTGGTCACCTTATGTTAATTCTAGCGTTGGTTACCTCTGGTCACCTTATGTTAATATTAGATTTGGTGACCTCTGGTCACTTTAGGTTAATATTGGATTTGGTTATCTCTGGTCATCTTATGTTATAGAATATTATTACATGAAGTTTAATATGCCTATGAAACTTAACACAATAGACATTATCTTTCATGATCATCTACAAACAAATATAAGAAAAATCCTTGACCTTGCAAACATTGCCAAGATCATTGGCAGTTGATAATTAAGTAAAATAATACTGATCCTCATAAGATAATTGGATTTACTAATACATTTATCATATATTTATATTCTTTTTTTAGAAGTCCTCAGAAAATGTAGATGAGAATGGTATGTATGCATTTAATTTATTGTGTCAAACCTTTAATATAATGAAAACATACACTATGCTTATATAATGCTGCAAATAATATTCTTTTTGAACTTAAATCTTGCAATTGTTTCTGGTAAAATGGCCACTTAGGCCTGATTGAACAAATCATTTTTTGTTTGTTTCTTGATTACCTTACATAAATATTTATTATTGATTACATCTAAACAAGAAATGGGATTTGTTAACCTGTGGTGGCCTTAACATGCTAGAATGGGGTAACTTCTGGTCACCTCATTCATATATTGGATTTTGTGACATCTGGTCACCTTGTGTTATTATATTTGGTGACTTCTGGCCACCTTATGTTAATATTAGATTTGGTGACCTCTGGTCACCTTATGTTATTAGATTGGGTTACCTCTGGTCACCTTATGTTAATATTTGATTTGGTTACCTCTGGTCACCTAATGCTGATTTCAGATTTGGTTACCTCTGGTCATCAAAACATAAGTCATGTTATGTTTTTTTATCATTTGTAGGAATTGTAAGACAATCAAAGAAAATGAAAAAAAGAACAAGAACAGGTTTGATATGCATTACTGGTTCAGCAAGACTATATTTTATTGTATATTAGTCAATACACTTGATTCTCAAAGAAAACAGTTTTTGCTGGTTAAATTACATATATTGGTGATCTCGTGTTTTTTTTTAAAGCATTCATAGAGTAGTTACATGGTAGGTAAGGAATGGTGAATGGGTCGAAAGGAACATTCAAACTAAAATTTGGAGAACAAACGGACAAAGCTGGACCAAAAAATTAAAAAAGATTGAAATTTAAATTGCAATCATTATAATTCAATATAGAAAAAATAAAACTGAGCAACATAAACCCCACCAAAAACCAGGGTGGTCTCGTGTTATCTAGAATGGTTAGCAAATCCAGCTCATTATGCGGTGACCATGATATTGTTCATGCTTGAGTTTAGGATACCTTGGTATATTACTGTATCATTAGAAATTATATGTCTACTGTGAATCATATACATGTCACTTTGCCAATCTGTAAGACATTTTTTTAAGTTGTAAGAAATTTCATAACGGTGCCTAATATGTCTTATTCCATATATTTTTTTAGCTTAACTGAAAGAAAAGATCACAACTGTATCTCACTTCAGTTCCAGGTGATGTTGACTATCAAGTTAAATGCTTTAACCGAGGCTCCTGTCGATAACGAATCAACCAAAAAGGCTGTTTTCCGAAAAATGAAAGGTACATCTGCCCCAAAAAAGGATGACAATGAAAAAACTAAGTAAGTGTTTGAGGGGAATTCAATTGTTCAGATTTTACGAACATTGGATCTATAATGGCTACAAAAGCAATCGTCTTCTTGACATCCTTATTACATACTAAGAGTATGGAATAAAATACACAATAGAAAATGCTAACAACTAGATTAACATGAAATATATAAAACATACATTTTCCAAATACCATGATCATTATGTATTCATCTTCTTAACAATCAATTATACACTGAGTATTCTCATCTATTTTTCAATAATTATTCTAGACTAAATTTGAAACAAAATTCAGTTCATAAATTCATAATCAAGTCTATAATGCAATCTATCTTTTTGCACTCGAGGTCTACAAATGTATTATATAGAAAATGAACAATTGTGTTAATTGCGAATGGAAATGATTTAAACACAAACATACTACCAGCTGTTCAAAAATAGATTTTGTTTGAATATAACTCTATGGACACGGGTAATATGCCAAAGAGAAAACAACCCGACCAAAACGTAAAAACAACTCAAGGTTGTGCAAGTTTCATATTTCTCTGTGTACTAAATAATAAACTTATCAAAGCAAACTGACATGCAATCAATCATTTTAAAATTAATCGCATCGTTAGAATACAAACTATAAAATCATATACAATCTACTTCTTACAGGTCATAAACGTAAAACAATCCACACTACATTTTTATCGGAAAGCTAGGTAGAACAATTGATGTACAAATTACTATTTAATTTGGCCTTACAATTCGACTTGGTCCTATGTTTTATTGTAGATATGTATAACATTGCTATTCTCATTTATTTTTAAACAGTTTAACATGCTCTGTTTTATTGTAGCTAGGAAACATTTGAAATTATTGAATAAAATATTTGTTATTAATGACATAAATTAAGCATTATAGTACCAACATACTAAAACATTTTAAAAATAATATTTAAGTCAATGAAATACATTTTTGTAAAGTATTTTCTTTGTTCAGATTAAATTAGTCTTATTAAAACTAGAAGTCAGAATTAAAATAGTGTCATTATATAAAATAATGTAGGTAAAGAAATGTCCTGTAATAATAAAACTGCTGTCTTAACTTATATTTGCAGAGAATTTATTGGCCATGTTATAGGCGAACTAAATAAAACAAATGTTAACAAGGCAATTCATGGGAAAGTTTTGAGGCCTTTTGAAAGACAATAGAGACAATGCTGCCAGGTAATGATCTATTAGACGCATCACACGTATTATCTTAACTTCAAACATATTTGATCATTTGCTTAAAACATATTACCTACTTGAGACAGCAAACAGACCTAGTCAAATGTATATATATAGCCAATTTATCTATTTGACAAAAATCTTCATTAGGAATAGGTATTAGTTATATTAAATTATATACATTTGGTAACATCAGTATCTTTGCAAAACATATCAAGAGCAAACTGTATATGTCCTACTTTTAAAGCCTTTATGCACCAATGTAACATATACATTTTTTGAATGAATATCAAGAAAAAGCAGTTTTTCTAAATCAGTATAATATTTCATTATTTTGGTCATTGAAATAGTTAACGAATGGATTCTTTCTTTCTGTGGGTCGATTTGAAACTGCCATCATCATTAACTTTTCGCCCCTGTTTTTTACAACACACTTTCGGCTTACTGAAGAGTAATGCTCAGTTTTTGAACTTTTGGATTTTCTGCTTGGAAACAGCGGATGTTGCTTTCGCTTTCTTGTTGTTTTGGAAAAGTTGGTTGTCTTACAAATATGTAATGCCGTTGTGATTGCTTGTAAAAAAGTCTTTTTTTCACGTCAATTGTCAGGAAGTTATCATTGTTTACATATATATTCCCTCAATTTTTCTTTTAATAGCCTGTTCGGTTGTTTCTTTGTCTTCCTTTAATTGTTGTCTTGTTTCATCAATTGGGGTAGACTCTATGTCAGGTGATGAAAATACCATTTTTTTGCTACCATCACACAAATACAATGTATACCATGGCTATTGGCAAAACATGTACATTTAAATGAGGTCAAATAAACAACTGATACATTTCCCAATCTGGACAAAACCTCTAGATCTGCGCCCTACAGTGAGGTCGATGTTCCTTTTAGACGCAATAAATTCGGCTAAATGAACATGCTTACACATCCCTAAAAAATAGGAGAGAATGTAACATAAATAACTGCATTATACCTTTATGGTTTACTTTCAATTGTACAACCTTCAAACAAAACCACTAATGAACATTCAGTAAAGATTAACTTAAATTAAATCGCATTGTTTTAGAAAAATTGATGAGTCAAATGATTATTTGCACTTGTATAACCTGATGACGCCTTGTTGGAAGACAAAAACAATCAAAATCGAGGAGACTCTTAACCCAAAAGACATTCACAACAGTAAAAAAATAAAATAATAAACAACGCGAATTCCACTAAAAACCTGAAGTAGAATTAGATGCTCCAGAAGGCTAAGCATTTGTGGGACCATAAACGGCACCCGCGAAATTAATAATCTTGATTTCAACAATTCTTACTTGATGGTGTACTTTTAAACATTGTTGAACTGACTTAAGATAATAAAAAAAAACATACCTCTTGTTGTTGCAGCTGGACAGTTGCACACTTCATTGACAATGTCTACATTATAAATCGTCCCAAATGCTGTCTGTGATGGAACAGTGCATTCTGTGGATGAAGTCCATTGCACCATTTGTTCAAGTTCTGCCTTGAGCATATTTTCTGCTGTCTATTTACTTTTGTCTTCCCTTTGTCCTCCCATATTTTTCAAGCGACTAATCTTTGCGAGTTCATCTAGGTTGCTAAAATTACGATGTTTTTTTTATTTGAAAACATAATTCAAAGATCTATTAATAAATTATTTCTTAAAAAATTGAATTCACAGTATTTAATATTCAATGTAGTTGCATCTTTAATTGAAATTATTTTTCTAATTTCAGACGATTCAAGTGAACGATAAGAAGAACAGGATTGTGACAAATTTAAACTTACTTACTCATAAAACATAGTTACATTTACATGGAGTAAGATTATTAAGTCCTCTACTCTGCTACATGTATTGGCATACCCACCAAGGAAATGGTATTTCATGCCCAGGAAAAACCTGAAAATGACAAAATGTTATTGAGTTTGAATTTATGATTTATGTTTGAAGGAACAAATAGAAAGTACATAAAATTTTAATGTGTATACATTTGAATGTTATAAGTAGCATTATATTTTTTGTTTTAATGTTTTCATACACATCAGGTTTTGCTAGACTACATTTTTCATTTGTCTGCTTTTATGTAATTATCGACTTGCATTGACGATTATGATTTTTGTATTAAATTTGCATAACCCTATCATGAAAGAACGGCAATAATCTCTCCGTATAGTTAAACAATTGTATAGTTTATATCATTTTAAGTCTTTGGTTACCCACGAAGAAGTAGGATATAGACAAAGTGTAACACTTTTTATACTTCAGGTCATAAAAACAGAGACAGTTCAGTTTATCCCCAAAATAAAATATAATTAGTTACTATTATCAAATAGATAATGATTAGATGATGCTTAAAATTTCGATTTTGTAATATATAAGGTGTATAGTAATAAAATGTATTAATAACCTTTCAACTAAGTTATTTGTATCTTGATCTTAATGAAAAAATATGTCTTCCATAGTTGGCCCATCGACATCCCAACTTGTCAGTGCACCAGTTGTCTAACAAGTAGTCTGTTATTTGTTTGGAAGGCATCTTCTCTTGCAACATTTGAACTTTTTGAAAAGTATATTTGTTGATGAAAAATTATATTGACACATTTCTTTTGAGTATAGGAACAGAATCTAAAGATTAAACACGCATGTACTCATAAGCATTGTACATTTATAGGTAAGATCTTCAAATCGCATCAAGCAACTCTTTGTACTTTTAAATTATTTTACTGATATAATGCAATAGAGATTCATTGCTATATGTTTTAGTGGGTTCTTTTTATCTTTTATCAACCAAAATTTATGTTTTTTGTAAGTGTCACTAGTTCATGAGATAAATATTATTATGTAAAATTATTTATATAATATTCTATGCCAAAATTCAACTGAAATTTGTGTTGACGTTAATTGTATTAAATTTGATATGCAGGAAAAGATGTTTCTTTAGATGAATCTTTCTTAGCATTGTCTATTGGTCAATTGTTTTAAATAACTATCACTGCACGAATATGTGAATAATGTCATAGTTTAACCTGTAATTTTTACAGACAAATATATTAAAAGATATAATTGAATGGCCTTTATTTATCTTTTATATAAATATCAGATTTGGTCTTGACTCCGAATGATGTAACTAATTGTAAACAAATAACATGACAAAAATGAAGTGTTAATAAGCAATGATATTGAATTTGAATTATTGTCAACTTTGATACCCACAAACCTTGGACATAAATCAAATCCATGATTTTCAGCCGTAGTCTTCAGAGATCTCACAACTATTTTGACAACCAGTATCATTTGACGAGATATATTACAAAATATGAGTGCCCCGGCCTTGCTGTTCATCTCTTGCAAAAAGAGCATAGAATGAATAACCATAGGCAGTTAAACAAAACATATGTTGTAAGTTTATTGTCACACAGTTAAACTTTTTTTAAACGTATCAATATTTTAAATTGAAATTTCCATGATTATATATAAGTATATACCTTTATATGTAACATCTAAAACCACCACATTTTCTCCTAGTTTCATTATTCTTTTTCTTTGTGCTTCATTCTGGTAAATAATTACTAATGGTTATACCCCCCTACAATGTAAATGTTACATATTTATAAATGCCCATAAGTATGAGTATGAATTACATATTTTATGTTAAAATCATGTTCATATAATGGAAGAGAAGACGACAAACTAGCTACATTGTTCTCATATTAAATGACCTCAATTAAAACTGAAAAGACAAAAATGTAAACTCTATTGACAAAATATATGACGTGTGAACAAGTATAGCACTTAAAACAATCAAAGGGATAAAAAAAAAACGAAAATACAAAACATCTACTATAAGAAGTCAGATATACGTTCAGTCTACAGAAAACTCGTCTGTACAGCTCTCATTGAATCATTTTACGGACAAAAACATATACGAAATTGAACAGACGAGTACTATAAAAAATATGTCATTTGAACATAAGGCAATCAAGTCATGTCTGAAGAACAAAACAGGGTATCAATCAGTAATTTCTGAATTACTCTTTATCAGCATTATGCTTATATCAGTCATTAAAATTTACAAATTACATTATTATTTAAGAACAATTTCTCTTTCAATTCTTAGTAGAAAATTATCTCTTCCTTCAGTATTTGTGTGCATAGCTCTGGTTCAGCTACAGCTTCATTTTGGTGAATTCTAAAACAAAGGAAGAAAAATGAAATTTAACCAACTTTTATAGAAATATCATAGATCAATACAAGTACTGACATATACAGAACCAATGTCAACAGTACATCTGTATACTTTGACCAGAAAACACCAAAGTTCATTTACTGTGTAAAATGTTGCGGGAAGTGTTAACCAAATTTAACATCTGTATAGTGTGAAACGAGATAACCGATTCCAATAAAAATTCATTGTGATCAGAGGTTTACTTACCAAAGCCAACATTTTTGAACGGTGACCGGAGGTTACTAAAATTGATATCTGTGTATGCTGACCAAATGTAACCCCATTCCACTAAAGGGTGACCAGTAGTAACTTAAGTTAATATATGTATACGATGCCCGGAGGTAATTTCATTCAATAATATGAAAGGGTTACCCAATTCGATATCTGTGTAGGGTGACCAGAGGTAACCACATTCAATATCTTTTAAGTTGACAAAAGATATTCATTATTAATGAATTGTAACCATAAGTAACATAAGCCAATCTATTGTAGGGTGACCAAAGGTAACCATTTTCAATATGTTGTGTAGAATGACCAGAGGTTACCATAGCCAATATATATGTGGGTGACCAGAGGTTACCATGTTTGAAATATATGTAGGGTGACCAAAGGTAACCAACGTCAATATATGTTTAGGGTGACCAGAGGTAACCATATTCAATATCTTTAAAGGTGACCAAAAGTAACCGTATTCAATATCTGTGTAAGGTGACCATAGGTAACCTTATTCAATATCTGTGTAGGGTGACCAGAGGAAACCATATTCACAATTTTGGTAGGGTGACCAGAGGTCACCATAGTCAATATATGTGTAGGGTGACCAGAGGTAACCATATTCAATATCTTTGTATGGTTACAAGAGCTAACCACATTCAACATCTTGGTAGTGTGACCAGAGATTACCAAATTAAACATATAAGTAGGGTTAATAAAGGTACCTAAATTCAATATTTATGCATGGTGTCTAAAGAAAAATATTTTTTTATCTATGTATAGTGTTCCGAGGTAACCACATTCCAAAAAAGCCAATTGCTATATATATTTGTTGACAATGGCAAAATAATTAGATATATGTGTACAGCGACCAGAAGTTACTATATTAATTATAAAAGTAGCGCAAAAAGTGTGAATCGAGATATCTGATGCTAACCAAATTCATTTTTTGTGAATTGTTATCATAGGTAACATAAGTCAATTTATTGAATGTTGACCAAAAGTTACCATTTTCAATATCTTTGTAGGATGACCAGAAGTAACCATAGCTTATATCTGTGTGGGTGACCAGAGGTAACCATTTTCAAAATATGTGTAAGGTGACCAGAGGTCATCATATTCAATATATTTCTAGGGTGACCAGAGGTAACCATGTTCAATATCTTTGTAGGGTGACCATAGTCAATATATGTATAGGATGATCAGAGGTAAGCACATTCGATATCTGTAATGGTTAACCAGAGGTTACCTTTTTCAATATTTGTGTAGATTGATCAGAGGCTACAACGTTCAATATATGAGTAGGGTGAACGAAGTTTACAAAATTTAATATTTAAGTAGGCTAAATATAGGTAACCAAATTCAATATGTATGCACGGTGACTAGAGATAACCAAATTATATATTTGTGTATGATAAGAGGTAACCAAATTCAAAATATGTGAAGGGTGACCAGAGGTAACCCCATTCAGTTGATGTGTAGGGTCACTTGAGGTATTTAAAGTTCATATATGTATAGAGTGACCAGAGGTCACCACAATTAATTATGTAAAAGGTGACAAGATGTAACAAAATTCAATATCTGAGAAGGCTTGCCGGGGTGACCAGAAGTAACCAAATTCAATATCTTTTAATGTTTAAGAGAATTTAATGCATGTGTTGGGTAACCACAGGTAACCAATTTTAATATAAGTGTAGGGTGACCAGAGGTCACCACAGTTAATATCTGAAACGTGACAGGATGTAACAAAATTCTATATCTGTTTAAGGTGGCAAGGTTGACCAGAGGTTACAAAATTCAGTATCTAATTAATTGTAGGTAAAATTCAATATATGTAAAGGGTGATCAGAGGTTACCAAATTCAATATAAATGTAGGGTGACCAGAGGTCACCACAATTAATTATGTAAAGGGTGGCAAGATGTAACGAAATTCAATATCTGTGTAGGGGGCCATTCAATATATGTCATGAGAGTGCAAAATAGGACATTAGGTTTTTTTTTCTAAAAAAAAATAAGCTATGTCACTCGCTTTAAGATATAAATAGAGTAAAGGGTGAATCTTCTATGCATTTTCAATTGTTTCTTTTTAGTGAATTATTATGATTATTGATTATTTGGTATTTTCTTTACTTTTTGTATCTCTCTCAACAGTATCCTTTGAAATATGGTTATTCCGGAACTTTGCATTAAGCTAATATCCGTATTATATAGCAGCAATTATAAACTGTGTAGCCCTTAGTAACGTACTTTCACTTTAAACCGGAAATCATGTACTATTTTTTGTCGCGTATAAACTCAATTGTAACCGTTTCTGTTCGGGTGACCAGTGGGCACCGTTCAGCGTAACTATTATCCTTTTAGGCAATCAAAAAGCGGGTTTTGTTCATTTGTCTCTTACAGAAACCCATGCAAAAGTGTCCAGGAGTGAACTTCACGGAATCTCTTGAAATTTGGTACACACAATACTGCAGGCCATGCAAATATAACTAAACAAATATCTGTCAATCTTTCACAAGATTCCGTTTCTTAAACCCGGAAATGAAGAAACGGACGAACAAAGATGGACGTGGAATATTTAATGTCTTCAGATTGAATGAGTTCCATACAAGACCCTATATTATTAGTTTAATTGTTTCTTGGGGTTCTTTCTTGTGCCGTCCAAATTTCGACATAATAGCTTCATTTTCGATTTTTGTAAGAAAACTTTTAGGACAAAGAATAAAATAACTTGGATATTGCTAGCATGTGAAACCAAGTGGAATATGATTTATACGTTGATAACAATACTCAGTGATGAATTTTTAAAGAAAGATATTAGGTCATTCCATATAAAACGTTAATTCTTACTAATAAAATTGAGAATGGAAATGGGGAATGTGTCAAAGAGACAACAACCCGACCAAATAAAAAAACAACAGCAGAAGGTCACCAACAGGTCTTCAATGTAGCGAGAAATTCCCGCACCCGGAGGCGTCCTTCAGCTGGCCCCTAAACAAATATATACTAGTTCAGTGATAATGAACGCCATACTAATTTCCACATTGTACACAAGAAACTAAAATTTAAATAATACAAGACTAACAAAGGCCAGAGGCTCCTGACTTGGGACAGGCGCAAAAATGCGGCGGGGTTAAACATGTTTGTGAGATCTCAACCCTCCCCCTATACCTCTAACCAATGTAGAAAAGTAAAAGCATAACAATACGCACATTATAAAACTAATATATTGTCATTTTAATCTCAGACAACTACTACACAGTAATATAGTAGTCTCAGTTGTAATGTATATTGATGTTTTTTTCTGCATCTTAGACCCCAATGGAACTTATTTTTCTAAATTGTTTATCCAGCTCATAAACTAATTTGTAATGAATATTTTATTTCCATACACAAAAACTATATTTCGACATGCAGTATTAGTAAATGATACAAATCAGCAAATATAAAAATAAAAAGATGCGGTATATGCAAGTGAGACATCTGGTCCGAGAACACAATTAATTCGTAGTGCATTTCTTTTAGAACATAAATGAAAATAAAAAAAATCCCACCTGCGCTTTCTCAAAGAAACTTTTACAGTGTGTTGTACTACTTTTGGGACAAATTATATCAAAATTATAAAAAAAACTTCATCGCCTCTAACTCAAAATATGGACAATTTTATGTTTAGGGCGTCTTGAAATCCTTTGACAGCTTCCGAAGTGCTCATTTTCAACCTTTTTCAGCTGGACCAAATCACTACTTTCCTTTAAAATTTTGGACCCAAATATTTTTACAGTGTAGTTTTATCCCCCTACTTGCAATTTGAGGCATTAAACTTGGAGAAATAAATTTGGAAGGGGTATAAAAATTAATGGCAAGTACCCCACTGTCAACACTAGGGACTATATTTGTTCCAGCGGAGACCAAATGACATAGAAGTTTTTGACATAGAAGTTTTTAAACAGCTTAACGGCCTTCAAAAATTAGCAAAACCCATACCGCGTAGTCAGTTTTGAAACGCAACGAAATGACAAATGTTAAACCAGGCGCCATAAACATGGACCAGACATAGCAAGGTATAAACGTACTTATCAATCCCTACAACAACAAAAGTCACTAAGAACATAGTACTCGAAGTTAATGACAGCTAGTTCAAAGCCGATAACAACTAAAAAAAAATCATATATCTGAGACAAAGAATAAATAACTTAACTATTGCTAGTTTGTGAAATGGGGTGAACTATGCTATTACTTTGATCAAAGTATTTGGCGAAAAGAAAGAGCACTCTGACATTCCTTATGAAACACATGTCGTTCTAGCTTACTAAAACTACTATACAGTCATTATAATGCATATTTTCAAAAGAAAACGTAAACAACTATATGCATAAACGTATCAATCTGCACACATTAAGAGAAAAACACGACGAATACACCATTGACTTTTGGCCGACTAAAATAGACATTTCCCTGAGATTCAGCAATAACCAAAGAATTATATATAGCAATCCAGCAATGGAACTTTAAACTTAAAAAAATAAAGAAATTGAAGAAAAGAAAGTAACTAAATAATAGAAATTTCCCACACAAAACTTGTGACCAAGATCAGTATTCATATAGATTCAAAAATCTAAATATTAAAGTTAAACAGTATCTATAATAATTTTCACATTATTTTTTCAAAATGGTCTCAAAGCTTGAAATTTGCAATTTCTTTAATGAAAAATGCACCAAAAAATAAAACTACCCATAACACTTCGGTTTTGTACATTTCATGAGCAGAAGATTAAATAATTTAGTCAAATACTATTAACTTATAACCCCATCAAAGTATCATACTTTGCATAAACTTCAAGAAAATCAACCAAAAACTGACCCAAAAAGACTCATTTTTGCAAAGTTATCTCCCTTTCCAATGTTAATTTCCATAGGAAATTAAAAATGCTGATTTTGAGTTTTTCTCAAATTAGATTTTATGGTACTTTTTTCTGTGTAAGGGCATAATGATATAGATTAGAACTAAAACATGCATTTTCTGTTGCAATTAGTTTGAGGTTAAATCTTAGTTTGACTGGACTATACAGGATGTTAACGTTTAAAAAAAAAAGTAGTGAAAACAATCGACCGTTTAGTGCCAAAGGTTTAGCTACCTGGCCAAAAGTACTCGTCACCTGCATTTTTTTGCTATAAAATTATATTTCGAATAAAAACACATTTTTCCAAAAAAAAATCTGAGGGCATTTATGGATGTATTTTATCAATAAGGCCTTAAAAGACGTAGAATTGTATAAGGCATGTTTGTTTATTTGGTAATAGTTTTGTCTGCATGTGTTTTTTGGTATTTTTTTTTGTTTTCTCTTGATACAATAAATTTTTATAATTTAATTTGGTTGATTATATATAGCGAATTTCTTAGCAGAAAATTATATTTGTGTTTATCTTGTGAAAAAATGATAATGATAATATACACCAAAAAAAAAACCAAACAAATCTGTCACAATTCTGCTTCTATTGGTACCAATTGCTTAAAGTCAAACCAAATGATGTTTTTTTTAAATGTAGTTTTATATACAATATATAGCGAAAAATCTCAAGTGACGAATACTTATGGCCAAACTCTGTGTGTATGTTAGTATAATCCCGTGAAATTGTTGATTACATGTTAACTGCATTCACTTAAGTATAAACGATATAGAGCGTTTTCAATATAAAATTCAGATTTATTTAGACATTTTACAGTCGTAAATACAGGCTATGAATGCGTAAACAACAGTTGATAAGATCAACCCTATATTCATTCAAAGTTAATCAGTTCTTTATAAAATATATGTTATATATAATGTTTAAACAGATACATGTTTAAACAGATACATATATACACAGAGATTGGCAACTGTAACAGTGGTCAACGAAATCTAATCCACGTAACGCATCTCACGAGACTTTAACGAGATCGCCATATTGATTTTATCACGACAAGTACACCACCACGCTTCGATTTTTATTTCACATCAAGCATTTCAAAACAGCATAATGTAAGTATATATTTCAATTTCTACTATGTATTACCCTGTTTTATTCAGTTTGCAGTAGTTATTATTTAAAATATTGAGACGATTAACGTTTTATTGCAGTATTTAATAATGGTAGAAACTGGGCCGAGATGCACGTTATGGAAATTTTTAGCACGGTCGTAATTTTTATCAAAACATTTTTATTTGAAAAGGAATAAAACAAATTGCGTGATGAATTACTTTCCCCAGACATATTGAATTTGCATTTAGAGGTTGTTTTTATCATATTTTTACCCACTTTGATGCAATTTACAATTAAAAATCAGTATTATAGCTGACGGCCATGTTTATTTTCTTTAATATCAAGACAGACCCCTGTTTAAAACTTTTCCATCTTCAGAGAATAATTGTTCCCAGCACATTATTTTTTTTCCTATGACATACTGAATTTGCATATGCAGGTTGTTTTTATCATATTTTCACCCACTTTGATGTAATTTACAATTAAAAATCAGTATTATAGCTGACGGCCATGTTTATTTTCTTTAATATCAAGACAGACCCCTGTCCATGGCTACAGTTTAAAACTTTTCCATCTTCAGAGAATAATTGTTCCTAGCTCATTATTTTTTTTCCTATGACATACTGAATTTGCATAAAGAGGTTGTTTTTATCATATTTTCACCCACTTTGATGCAATTTACAATTAAAAATCAGCATTATAGCTGACGGCCATGGTGTTTTGTTTCAATATCAAGACAGACCCCTGTCCGTATACACTTGATACTGTAAATTCAGAAATTATTGCCTGCATTTATTATTGATTTTCTCATTTTAAACTGAAATGCGATTTTAATTTTTACAACTTCTGTTAAGAATCCTGTTAAATTCATTCAAAATTTTTCAAAAAGTGAGTTTTAAACTCTTTCGCATTTTTCGCAATAATGAAAACCTTGCATTAATTTCTGAATTTACAGTAGACTTTTCCATCTTCAGAGAATTATTGTACCCAGCACATGCATTACTTTCCTTTCATGACAAACTGGATTTGTGTATAGGGGTGTTTTTTTTTCATTATTTCCACCACTTTGATGACATTTACAATTTTATATATTTTTACATTCAGTATCTGACAGCTTTCTCTTTTTTAACAGGGTCCTGATTGCTATAAAAGGAGAAAGATGTTGATCAAATTTACCTGTCAGTGCAGCATACAAGAGATATAATATCGTACATGGGCTGAATGTAGGACTCCCAAGTCTTTCTGATTGAAAATAAGACTTCCTGGCAAACAGGAACAACTAGTGATGACTTTTTCCAATAGTGACGGCACAGTCATGTTGTGGACTGATTACTACTATCAATGTGATACTTAAAACTAACAATGGTTATTAAGAAGGGATATAATTACGATACTGTTGTCAAGTCATTAAAGATTGCATATTTTGGCGTTAATATTGAGTCACTGATAAGGTCTTTGCGTCGGAATTAAACACATTTATTCTAAAAACAGTTGTTGGCATGACACGGGTTATGTTCTTCTCATATATGTTATGATGGTATGATACTAAACCCCTTACGGGAAGGATTGTGCCTGATGTTCATATGATGAAATCATAATCTTTCAGTCAGTTTAATTGAAGTCTGGAGCTGGCATGTCAGTTAACTGCTAGTAGTCTGTTGTTATTTATGTATTATTGTCATTTTGTTTATTTTCTTTGGTTACATCTTCTGACATCAGACTCGGACTTCTCTTGAATTGAATTTTAATGTGCGTATTGTTATGCTTTTACTTTTCTACACTGGTTAGAGGTATAAGGGGAGGGTTGAGATCTCACAAACATGTTTAACCCCGCCGCATTTTTGCGCCTGTCCCAAGTCAGGAGCCTCTGGCCTTTGTTAGTCTTGTATTATTTAAATTTTAGTTTCTTGTGTACAATTTGGAAATTAGTATGGCGTTCATTATCACTGAACTAGTATATATTTGTTTAGGGGCAAGCTGAAGGACGCCTCCGGGTGCGGGAATTTCTCGCTACATTGAAGACCTGTTGGTGACCTTCTGCTGTTGTGTTTTTTTTATTTTGGTCGGGTTGTTGTCTCTTTGACACATTCCCCATTTCCATTCTCAATTTTATTATGTAAGAGAGAAAAGTACATGTGCTTATCCTGACTGTAAAATGGATAAAAAAGCAAATAAATATCTTGTGTTCAACTTCATTAGTCTTATTTATGTTAACAAAATTTACATAGTTTTTACAAGAAACCATACATGTAGATGTATAACAATATGATGTAGTATGATTGCTAATGAGACAAGGATTTACATGTATGACTATCATTAGAAGGCCACTCTATTCACAAATACCTTCCTCTTCATGGAAAGTAACATATGTAATTGTTCACATAAAATGACAAAATGTGTAGGAAAAGAAGCAAGAAATGTTCACTCTACTTCTGTATGTACTAGTCGCTTACATTGGTCACCATCTATGTTTGTTTCAGTCCTTTAAAAAAATGTCAATGGTGCTTATTTATATTTATCTGTTGTGCTGTGCTGTTTCAGTTTTACATGTCCTCATTCTGTGATCACTATTTCACCTCTCCTGTTTTGAAAAAATGTTTATGCTAATATTTTCTGCAATAAGTTGAAAAGGCACAGATGCTATGACTAAACAGAAATGTGAGGTACATGTATATGTGTCAAGGAGACAACAACCCAACGACAACAATATTCTTGGCACATTTATGAATGTTTAAAAATTCTTGTGAAGTTCAAAAGCACATAACGTGTACTTATTTTATATCCATGACCTGGTACATGTATGTACCTATTGATGCATTCCGTCCTAACTGACACAAGTTGTGGGAAGAGACCAAGCAGTTGATATGCTTATAAAAATCTGATATTAAAATGAATTCCTGTATAACAAATTCCGGGAATGAGACTTTTATTTAAAACAGATGAGATATTTGTGGTTAAGGTTTAAACAGAAGCAGCAGATGTCAAGGGGCAAATCAAAAAGTACAAGGTCTTGTAACACAGAGAAAAAAATAACAAATGAAATGAAAATAACTGCACAGAAAATTACCTTGAACAACATAAACCCACAAAAGATCAGATAAAACTTGTGCACAATTTTATTCAAAATCTTTCTAATTTCAAACTCAAGATTCACTGTGTATATATGTCTCTGGAAAGAGTAAAGATAAGAATGTTGAAATACTCCAGTGGTTTATGAAACAAAACATTAAAATTCTACAGTTGAGCAGGAACATATATATTAACGTAAGATAAATATACTGTTCCCAGAGTTGAGCAGAGCATTTTACTGTACTTATGAAACATATTGTTTTTAATTAAAGTCTGTGATATTAAGTCTTTAAAAAAATACAAATAATGACGGATTCATATATTCAATATTTCATGGCAGAAAAAAATAGTGATTTCGACAACACTATAATGTATGTTCATTGAGGAAATTTACGCAAATGTTCCATAAATAATTTTATTTTAGGTCAATCGACAATTAAACATTATAATTAAATTAAAACAGATATAAATTCAGTTTCTCACGAGACAAAATTCGGCCACAAAATTCTACTGGCTACATTTTTTATATATATGACCAGAGACATATAATGTCTCTGATATGACAAAGTTGCCTCATTTCTTTTTTTGACATGTTAAAAGACTCTTTTTGTTTTCCTGATTGAATATACACTATAGTATTGCCGAGTGCTTCTGTTAAAATAAAGTTCTGGTCATGGTTAAAATAGTATGTCAGAATTTGTTAATCTTTAAAAAACAATTGCCAAGTAATAATCCATTTAGAATTCACCTCCGGTAATATTCAGGTGATCGGAGGGCAATAAATTGCGTAATCGCACACCTGTGAATCAACAATCACAACTCTATTAAGGACCTAATTACCGGAAAATCGGACAAAAGAAATTATAATATAATCTGATATAATTTTCCCATTGCTTTTCTTGATTATCTATCGAGGTTATTCATCCCCGTTCTAAATTTTATCGACGAGAATCTCATTCTGGGCCGCGATCTTTAACGGGATTTCACGGAGTTGCCAATCTCTGTGTATATATGTCTCTGGTTTAAACTAGTGTCCAATCTTATGTAATAATGCGGTGTCCCTAGCCTCAAACTTTGTAAAAAATAAATAATGTAACGTTAGCGATACATGACCATGAACTTAGAAGGCTAAATTAAAAGATTGTCTTGAAATCACACTTTTAATGTAATCGGATTAAAAACGATTAGGTATTTAAAGATAAAAACACTTAAATTAAACAAACGTACAATTTAAAACCAAAATAATCACTTTTTGAAATTCTTTATAGAAACAGTTACTTATAGTTGATTTCCAGTACAGATTCCCTTCAGATTCCTTTTCATCAGCGTCACTTTCCCCCGATTATGTTAGCGTCAGATTTTTATTTTTCCACTTGGTTAAAAAAACCTTGGTTTTTATGTTTCATAACACGCCGGTTTAACACAAAAGAGATGACCCAATGTTGTTATGTAAATATTATACTCGTTCCCTGTTATTTTTATTACCACTCTGTAGGTGGGTAGTAAGATACCAGTTAACCGAAGGCCGGTAATCACGTGTATTTACACACATGTTTATCGTTACACAACTTTATTGTCAACAACTTAAAAATAATCTTGTTTGACTGGTGAAAAGGTAGGTTCTTTATTTATTTTTTTACAAAATGATGAATTTGATGCGGGTAAAGGATTACTTGTTGCATCTGTAGTTTAATATATTTTCAGCTATCTATTTTGAGAATTTTATAATTGATGATCATCATGATATGTTTACCGTTTGAAGAAATCGACGAAGGGAGGGGCGAGTTCATTTACCCAGTGGTTAGGAATCATTCTCTCATGGGAAACTAGCACTTTAGGTTCCGCCCTGTCAATCCCCCTGTTTAAAAACTCTCTTGCAAGTTTTAATGTTTTGTTGACCATTTGTTGACTGATCAATGTTTCTTTACGTTGTTGTTGTTTTTATTTATTAATTTATATTACCGCGGTGTTGGCTGTTTACATTGAACTTTTTATTAACCCTTTGGTGATGTATGTCTGATTTTAAGATAAAGTTATAAGTGTAAAATGTGTCTAACTGTCAAATTCAATACCCGTAACTTTAAAATCATGAGAGACAAAATGTAAACCTGAACATATAAAAAACTTAAACACTTTCTATGTTACCTATGCTTGTCAAAATTATATAATGTGTTTTTTTAAGATTCGATAGATGAAACATTAAGAAGATACATACAATAATGTATAAGCTCATTTTTTTTTTTCAATTCGTGAAATTCATTCATCATGTACTGTGTATCTAAAGTTAATTGTTGTCGTTCTAGGTGGTACTTAAAATAGGAAAGTTTATGCTTTTATAGTCTACATTTTATATGCGGTATCTTGATTTAATCACATTTGCTTTCAGTATAGAAAGATCTATGAATAATAGACCCTAATAAAAAGTATTTGCACGAGTTGATACATGTACAACGTATTTTGGTGGTAGAGGTCAATAAACTCAACAGGATCACAATTGTTTATATCTACGTCAGATGCGTGTTTCGTGACGAAAAGACTTGAATCGTTGACGCTCGAATCAGAAATGAACAAGGACAACTAAAGTACGAAGTTGGAGAGCATTAAGGACTCATTGTTAGCCATAAATGTTTCTAATAAGATAAATGAAAATTTATCCTAGTTTAAATTGTACATATTTTCTATGTAATATCTTGTATCTGGTTGTAGCAATACGTATATCTTAGGTACCAAGGGTACGTAAGAATACTATATTACAGATTTATGTTTAAGATACTATCGGACCGTTTTATTGAATAGCAAATATTTAGTCAAAACACGTAGATAAGAAATAAATTTTCTACTGTAACATATTTATTTGGTTCTTAAAAATATACTGTGTGTATAGTGCTTTTAATGTTTATACTCGACAAAGAAAACTTTAAATCAAAAGTTTAAAAGATGTATCGAATGTAAAACCAAGATACCGTATATATTACATAAACAGAAAATCATAAACCTTCAGACGTAAGATTTTGGATCTCATGACTAAAACGCTTAACCCCATTTTAATCGCAAAGATGTGACCGGAAGGTGACTGGAAACTTAAACATAAATCGGATGTCAAAGTGTCAATCAATTTAAGGGTAAACGCGTGTTGCAATTTTCATCCTTACTATGATGAAAAATTTAAAATTATGTATACCTGACAGTATTAAAGTCATGTCTTATGTGTTATATACGGATACATTTTAGTGTTTTATAATTTATCCGAGCCGAGAGACGAAACATACCCGCAGTATGATAACAGTCTAGTCGTAAACAAATTGACAATAGCATTGCATAAAAACGAAAAACGACTAACATTGGAAAAGGAAAGATTACCGAGAGTCCAAAATCGAGATAAGATGTATTTTGTTTAAATGATAAATGTTAACAACATCATGATAATCAAAAAACGTTTAAGACTTCACTGGCAAAAAAAGTCCCAGTTAATTAAGTATTTATTTCATGGGTTTTTTTTTGTTGCATGGATCAATAAAAACGGTTATGCTTAGATAACCTCAAAGGCGGTTCGGTTAAACCACTATGTATACACTTGTTACACCTCGTACAGTCAAACTAAGATTTAACCTCAAACTAATTGCAACAGAAAATGTTTTACTTCTAATCTATAGTATTATGCCCTTTATATACACAGAAAAAAGTCCCATAAAATCTAACTTGAGGAAAACTCAAAATCAGCATTTTAAATTTCCTATGGAAATTAACATTGGGAGGGGAGATAACTCTTGCAAAAATTAGTCTTTTTTGGTCAGTTTTTGGTTGTTTTTCTTAAAATTTATGTATAGTAGGATACTTTGATGGGGTTATAAGTTTGTATTTGACTAAATTATATAATCTTCTGCTCATGAAATGTACAAAACCGAAGTGTTATGGGTAGTTTTATTTTTTTTGTACATTTTTCATTAAAGAAATTGCAAATTTGAAGCTTTGTAACCATTTTGAAAAAATAATGTGAAAATTTGGTATTGTTTATATCTGTATATTATATTTTTTCAGCAACTAACTTATCTTAGGAAACTTTAAACTAAAAAAAGAAGAATACATGCTTAATTATTTTTATTTAATTTGAGATTCTTTACCTTGACATGTTGAAAAATTCAATAAATGGTCAACTAATAAATTACGAAATCTAGATTATAGCTTGATAAAATATATGAAAACAACTTTAGAGTTGTTTGTTATACTCTAAAGACCGCTTAAAAATCAAGAATCCATACATTCTGATGAATAGAAGCGGTAAAGTTATAATTTTGTATCAATTTTTATTGATATTTCTGCCTATTTTGCTAGAGTTATTTCCCTTTTCAATGCAAATCTCCATAGGAATTTTAAATGGTGATTTTTTTAGTTTTCCTCAAGTTAGATTTTATGGGACTTTTTTCTGTGTATATTTGGGGTATAATGCTAAAGATTAAAACTTTAAAATCTTCTGTTGCAATTACTTTCAGGTTAGGGTCAAATTTATGCTAGATTGACTGGACTATTATATACGGATACATTTTAGTGTTTTATACTTTATCCGAGCCGAGAGACGAAACATACCCGCAGTATGATAACAGTCTAGTCGTAAACAAATTGACAATAGCATTGCATAAAAACGAAAAACGACTAACATTGGAAAAGGAAAGATTACCGAGAGTCCAAAATCGAGATAAGATGTATTTTGTTTAAATGATAAATGTTAACAACATCATGATAATCAAAAAACGTTTAAGACTTCACTGGCAAAAAAAGTCCCAGTTAATTAAGTATTTATTTCATGGGGTTTTTTTTGTTGCATGGATCAATAAAAACGGTTATGCTTAGATAACCTCAAAGGCGGTTCGGTTAAACCACTATGTATACACTTGTTACACCTCGTACAGAAAGAACAAAAAATATTGACTAAATGCATACATTATTAAAAATAGAATCCGACAGTAGCACACATGCCAAAGAGGGAACTCTGTTTGATTTCAACTGGATGTATACATACGCAGGCACGTCCGACTGGAATAGAGATGTAAAAACCGAAGCTTCGTGGAAAGTGACATGTTTTACGCTAAATAATTTTATGTCCCATATTGACATTTTAATGAAACACAGTTTTGACCCTCTTCTCACTTTAAGAGTGCGAACTCAACAGATATTTAATTAAAGATATAATTCAAAATAAAAAAAAGGTGTATGAAACAATTTTCGAAACAAAAACTTACAAGACCTCAAGAATTAATCATTACCACCAATACAACTTGTAATGCGAATGCTTTTATTTGAAATTACTTTGAATTGACATACTTTTCGAGAACAAGTTGATTTTCTTAAAAAATTACAACTTTTGTAAGCACTTATGGAATATTTTCCTATTCACATAAGGCAACTCTTTTAATACCTATTTTCTCATTATTATTCAACCATTAATAGACTATTGTAGTTCAGTTTAGGGGAGTGGGTAGTTAATTAAGCATACCTTCACTAAAACATACACTTTCCCTTTTGTAACAACTTTGTGTCATTCGAAGATTAGCTGCTGCAGAGGAGAAACATATCTTCTAAGTTTTATTTTTCATTATATTTTAGATAGACGAACATGATTATCTTCGATGCTGATGAAAACAACTTGGCAATATGTGCCATAATAACTGTCGCGATGCAGTTCATATTCTTTTTGGTTGCATGCACGTGTAAATTTGACAAAGTTACAGATTTTGCTGGTGGAACAAATTTTGTAGTGTTAGCGGTGTTTACGTTTTGCCTAGCAACGGTTAGTTGACATTGCTACTATTTATCATCATGTTTAGTCTTAAGTTTTATTAAATTCATTGTACACTGAGCTTGTTTCGATTACTTTTATATTTCATCCAAGTTCAGTCTTTATAAATAAGTTTTTTGGAATACTAAAGCTCCGGTCACAACAGATCGTACGATTTTTTGTCGTGGAAGATCTATAAAAAATTTATCGTGGAACTGTCGTGCAACTTGAACTGTCAAAAAAATATTGCGAGTGATCACATCAGCTAAGACATGTCCACGATGGTTCCACGATGGGTACACGACCGAAAAAAATGTAATTGTACTGTCGTGGGTTTGTCACAAGTCGACTCGGCCATACAACAGCCGTGCGACAGTCGTGCGACAATAGTGAGTTGTTTGGGGCTATTTTTCAGGTTTTCTTGGCATGGGATTCGCGTGTAACTGTCGTGTCACTGTCGTGCCGCTGTCGTACGACTATCGTACGATTATCGTACAACAGTCGTGGGTCACTTTTTGAATCACGTTTGAATCCGAACTACTAGTATATAAAGAAGGCATGATATATTGCGTGCCATTTGCCAATTGCTTTCAATATTATTCAGGGTTATTATAAGTTCGGTCCAAGAAAACGACTTTCTCTTGTCAAGAGTCCGGCAAGGCTTCTATTCAGCAAGGCAAATCGTAACGTTTTGGTGGAATAGCCATCCCCTTTAAACGGCAGGCAGTATGTTATTTACATTCATTCCCGTCGAATTGTGTTCTTCTAAAAAAACGAAAATATGTTGCACGACTAACTTACTACTGTGCATTGTTACAATGTTGTGCGAGCATCGTACGAAATTTGGTATGCGTGAGGCAATCGTGCGACTGTATCACTAGTGTCTTGCGACAGTCGTGAGATTGTCGTACGACAGTCACAAGACAGTGTTCTAAATATCGTGCGACTGTCGTACGACAAACACAAATGACCTGCGATTTCATCATATTTCTTGTCGTGGCGCTGTATAGATGTGTCGTGAGTTCGTTGTGACCAGGGCTTAAAAATGTAATTAGACTTCCTGAAATCCATGTGTGTATATTAAATTACAATTTCCTACAAATGCAGTCCCGATGACTTTCATTCTTGGCTTTTCTGATAGTTACATGTAAATTCAGTCAGAATTGTATTATATGTCTCCGATTCAGTAATAGATTTTATGACTATTATTAAAAGATTATGTTACAGAAGCAATTTTTTATGTTAATCGTAAACTAACTTTGATATTTTTCAATATAATCGTGAATATTTATGTAAATCATGTGTAACACTTCATTTGTAGACATGGAATTGGCGCCAAATTGTGCTGACGGCATTTATAGTAATTTGGGGATTACGACTGTCTGGTTATCTACTATACAGAATTATAAAAATCGGAGAAGATAAAAGATTTGATGACAAAAGAGAAAACTGTCTCGCTTTTGCCGGATTTTGGACTTTCCAGGTAGTAATGGATTCATCTATTTGTTCAAATGCACCCTATCAAACGGCAGATGCTACCAGTAACACAGACCAAACTCGGCTCTACACGATAGCAAAATCTGTTGAATGTCAATGTTGTTCGGAACAGCAGACAAAAACTGCTGTTCCCGATATAAAAAAAACACGTGTCTTTTTTGAAACATATAATATGGTATTTGAGGTGATGATAGCTGGTAGTAAGAAGTTAGTATATTTTGTCATTGACATCTGAAGGGTGTATCAGAAGGTTTCCTATCGATTCGGCCACAAGTTGATCTGTCCCAATGTTTATTGCGTGTATATCATTTCCTTTTATTTTTGTATGTTTGTATGTCCTACCAAACTTCTGTTGCATATTCCTCAAAAACCACAATGTCAATAAGAGTTTCCTCAAATTCGAGATTAGGCTTTTTGTTAGCATGCGTTTTCCGATTCATTGCTCATCATACGTCTGTTTACCAAATACTCATATTTTCTTACATATAGTGGTCATGTACGAAATTTTCGTTCCGCATTTTCCCTAGAAGCTTACTTATAAATTTGTAATCGGGCATCATGTAAATATGTTGTACCCCTTAAATGTTTCTTTATATCTATTAATGTTCATTTTCTGCTTACCAAATATTCAAAGCGATGGAACCGTAAGTCCTTTCCTTATACACTTAATTCACCAGAATTAAACTGTACGGAGCAATGTCTGCCTACTTACTGTTTATTTGTTTAATATTGTTGTTGTTGCTTTTCTGCATGCTTTAGAATGATGAAAATATATAGCCCACAAGAATGCATCATTGCGCTTGTGTCTAAAAATCAATAAAATAAAGCATCTTCTGACAATAGACTCGGATTTCTTTTGAATTGAATTTTAACTGTACGTATTGTTATGCGTTTACTTTTCTACATTGGCTAGCTGTATAGGGGAGGGTTGAGATCTCCCACACGTTTAACCCCGCCGCATTTTTGAGCCTGTCCCAAGTCAGAAGCCTTTGGCCTTTGTTAGTCTTGTATTATTTTAATTTTAGTTTCTTGTGTACAATTTGGAAATTAGTATGGCGTTCATTATCACTGAACTAGTATATATGTGTTTAGGGGCCAGCTGAAGGTTGCCTCCGGGTGCGGGAATTTCTCGCTACATTGAAGACCTGTTGGGGACCTTCTGCTGTTGTTTTTTTTCTATGGTCGGGTTGTTGTCTCTTTGACACATTCCCCATTTCCATCCTCAATTATATTTTAAAGTATGAACAAAATGTTCATGACAATCTTGGCTAAGAAATCTAATAGATATAGGAAGATGTGGTGTGAGTGCCAATAGACATTGATAGTATATAGATTTAATAATATTCATTATTTTCCAGGCGGTTTGGGTGTTCACAGTAAGTTTACCAGTTATCTTTGTAAATGCACCAGCTAGTGCTAAAAAGTTAAATCCAGTTGATAATTGGACACCACAAGATATAGTTGGAGCTATTTTCTTTATTGTAGGATTGTTATGTGAAGCTTTTGCTGATATACAGAAGTTTAACTTTCGTAACAATCCTATCAATAAAGGAAAATGGTGCGATATTGGTAAATATATTATGAAAATAGATGAGGACGTTCTTAAATGTAACATGTACATAATGGAGAAGTTATTGAAAGATAACTGATATTAAAAAGAACACCAATTAACATTAGAGTTTGCATGAAAGTTATCAACATGAATTCACCAAATTTTATGGCATACTAACTCATTGGGTAAACTGAATAGATTTATATATAAGTTTTCAATTGAATGGCAACGTGTCTTTAATACTAAGTGTGATCACGTGTTTATAACCAAAGGTTTATAGTCCATCGCACTCCTCTCCCTGTCCACACTTATCCTTTAATCGTTTATGTCCAAGTCAGATTTCGACAACATGTTATTTATCAATATTTAATTTTGGATGTAAAGCTTCTTCTGATTGGCTGACGTTATTTTGTTATCAGCCCATAGACATAATTTAGTCATGTGACCGTGACGTCATCAATGTTTTTTCATGGTTTTCTATGGTTTAAAATGGAATTTAGAATCAAATTATAAGAAATGACTGTAATATTTTTTCTGTCTATTCGAAATAACATAAAAAATGTGGTGCACACTGTTAAATAACCCGCTACGCACGTTATACAGTGAGTACCATATTTTTTTATGTTATTTCTTCATAGACAGTAAAAATATTACAGTCATTCCTTCAATGTTTTTCTTATTTGATGATTGTAACTATGTTGATAGTAGATGTTTGAAATTTTCATTCTGACCAAACTTTTGTCAACTAAGAGTTTAAGGTATGGTACTTGTCTATTTCTAAAGACGGCTGTTTGTTGTTCAACTATTTATTGTTTTCGTCATTCGATAGAAATGTACAAGGCTCTTTAAGAAAAAAGAAATAAAGCTATCATGTTCTCCTGTACACATTATGTCCAATCATTAAATAATCATAGAGTGTTATGCCTATCATCAGCGTATCGAGATCGAATTGAGATATAAAAAAATATTTCCTGTTTTGTGACTATAAACTGTATAGACTGTATTTCTAAAGTGGGCTAAACATATGCTCTCCAATTTTTGTTTTGAATAAAAAACAAAAAAATCGTTTTCCAAAATTTTATTCTCCTTCCGAATGATTTAAAGTAGTGATTTTAATCCCAACATATTTATAACTGCTGATTAAATTTTTGTATATACATTGTATTTTTGTATTTTTATTCTGATTGCAACCTCTTCCATAAGTAGGACAATTAGAATATGACAGACTCTTCTAATTCTTTCGTATCCGACATCAAACTTTAAACTGACTATAGGACTTTTAAAGCTGTTCGGTGTGAGCCAACTTTGAAGGCTCTGTGTTGAAGCTGTACTTTAACCTATAACTGTTAACTTTTTATATTGTAATTTGGATGAGCAGTTGTCTCATACAATATCTGAAATGTGTTTGTATAAATTTAATTCTGCAATTGCTGTACAAAATCAAAGTTTTTAAATCAAATACTATTTCCATTTTGTGTTTATTGTTTATTGTTTATGATGTGAATGATACGTTCAGTTGCCTTTAATTTAACTTTGATTTCAGGTTTGTGGAAATTCAGCAGACATCCTAACTATTTTGGAGAAATAGTAATCTGGTGGGGAGTATTTATTATCAGTACAAGTATACTGACCTATGGACAGTGGGCTGCCATACTTAGTCCCCTTTTCACAATGACCATACTGTTATTCCTTAGTGGAATACCTCTTTTGGAAAAGAAGTCAGATGAACGTTATAGAAAGTAAGTAAATATTTTCCAGTTAGTTATTTCAGAATCACATTTTAAACGCTGAAAAATTAAAGTCTTTGTTTTAAAAGTCTGTAAATTGAGTCGCTGTATGAAACCATACAAATAGATGTGGTATCATTGCCAATAAGCAATAGACATATGCTGTTGAGTCCATCGGACATGAATTGGGTTTGTTACCGGATGACATATCTTTATGAATCGTAAAACATTTGTACATGAGAAGAAGCCACAATTTTTCACTCTCCAAGCATACTAATACCATGAATCCTTGGAATACAATTTGGCCTCTGAAGTATACAGATTCTATTTCTTTGTTTTTGTTTTTCTTTAAATGAGGTGATACACATATAACATTTTGATCTTATACTGTGTATGCCAACACATGATTGCATCTTATCTTTATCATGTTAATTTGTATCTTTATTTTAATGACAAAATATACTTTCTCTTAATTTCAGGAATGAGTTATATATTGACTATAAGAACAGAACAAGTGCTTTAGTTCCTCTACCTCAGTCATGTTATGGAGCGTGTCCTAATTTTCTGAAATGTCTCTGTTGTTTTGAGTTTCCGTTATATGACCACATGAATGAAGAAAATGAGAAAATTGAAATCAAATCTGATAACGCAGAACCTGATGCCATTGATATCAGGACTTGATAATGGCCAAAATGTCTTTTATTGCGCCAGTAACTTACATGGAATCAGTGTTGAAACATGCCCAAGAACACATGTTCCTATCGTCGAGAGCATATGCGAACAACGATGATTTATTACCTACATATTTTTATGAAAATTTTGTTGCGCCATTTTGAAGTTAACAGTTGTTAGAACAAGTTGAGAGTTATAATTAAATGTTTGTAAATTCGTTATTTGAGCATATTATCTTATTTCTTTGCATCAGTATGCGTACATACATATCTTCAATGTGAAACTGATGAGAAGCTTGGTTATCAAGTGGTGTTTGTTGTTTTCAGTTATGGCTGTTGATTGCTTTCTTTATATATTCTTCCTTTATTTGCATTTTATAAAATGCCAATCTTAAAAATGATAAGAGTATATTGTTGACTAACATATTCTTATATAATAAGACGAAATCTAAGCACCTGGTTTCTTTTAATAATTAGTTACTCAATGCATCATAAAATTTGGCTTTTCATTGTAATGAAGTATGGAGACCCCAGTAAATGATAGAAATCATTACATGTAGTTGGCAAAGTAATAAACAATACTAAGATGGAATTAAGTAAAACGAAACTGTCTTTCTCAAAACACAAATAACGAATATCTCACTACATTACTGCGACGGTAGATTACCAATGGCAAAGTCTCGATAATCGATAAAGAAGAGACTATCAATTTAAGAAACAAAAATTGCAGGTATCAGATGAACTCCGCCAGGAGCAAGTTCGAGTGCCTCAGTAGGGTTAATGTATATCGCTTATTAGTTTTAACAACGACGCAACGTTTTGATCAATCTATTTCTGAGTGTGACCGTAAAACTTGTATAGTGTCGAATTCAATCATTCTTCCACATATCTCCTGTTTGAGTAGTTTTTAAACGACCGCAAAAATAGATTTTTTTTTCGTATATTGGTATCACGTTGGCGTCGTCGTCCTTAGACATTTGGTTTTCGCACTCTAACTTTAGTAAAAGTAAATAGAATTCTATGAAATTTAAACACAAGGTTTATGACCATAAAAGGAAGGTTGGGATTAATTTTGGGAGTTTTGGTCCTAACAGTTTAGGAATTAGGGGCTAAAAACTGGTTCCAAAATAAGCATTTTTCTTGGTTTTTGCACAATAACTTTAGTATAAGTTAATAGGAATCTATGAAGTTTTCACACAAGGTTTATGACCACAAAAGGAAGGTTTGGATTGATTTTGGGAGTTTCAGTCCCAACAAATTAGGGGCCAAAAGGGTAAAAAATTAAACTTGTTTGATTTCATCAAAATTTGAACTATTGGGGTTCTTTGATATACCAAATCTAACTGTGTATTTAGATTCTTAATTTTTGATCCCGTTTTCAATTTGGTCTACATTAAGGCCCAAAGGGTCCAAAATTAAACTTTGTTTGATTTCAACAAAAATTCAATATGTGGGGTTCTTCAATATGCTGAAACTAACCATGTATTTAGATTTTTAATATTCAGGACCGCTTATTAAATTGGTCCACATTGAGGTCTAAAGGGTCCAAAATTGAACTTTATTTGATTTCATCAAAAATTGAATTCTTGGGGTTCTTTGATATGACGAATCTAACAATGTATTTAGATTTTGGATATTGGAATACCACAAAGGGATGGTAAGAATTGTCTTTGGGAGTTATGGCTCAAACCATTAAGGAATAAGGTGCACAAAGGGGAGGGGAAGGGTTTCCAGGTTAATGGACAATTACTTAAGAACAAAACATAAGTTAAAAGCAGTTTATAAGGTTGGTAATTTAAAGTCATTTTAATATCTCACCTAAACTGCTCTTAAATGATGTATATTGGAAATTTGCCAAAAACTTTATTATTAATAAATTCCATTGGATATTTGCCAAAAACTTTAGGTTAATGAACTTCATTGGAAATTTTCCAATATAAAATGTTGCATTAGAGTTATCTTGCTTTGTCCAGAATAGTAGTTAAATCAACTTAAATCATGACTGTATGACATTTTATATCTTATTATGTATTTACATGATTAGTTATTGTTGAAAACTCCATAAGAAATTTGAATTGAGATCATTTTTTGGAATAAGGGAGGTTAAAAAAATTGTGGGGTTAAATTTTTCTTATTTCAGATTTCATAATGAAAAAGAAAATTTCTTCAAATATCAAAGGAATAATATTCAACAGCATACTGAATTGCTCAAAAAGCAAAAAAAATCATTTTAAGTTCATTAGAACACATTCATTCTGTGTCAGAAACCTATGCTGTGTCAACTATTTAATCACAATCCAAATGCAGAGCTGTATCCAGTTTGAACGTTCTGTCCACCCTAGCCCCAACCGTTCAGGGTTCGACCTCTGCGGTCGTATAAAGCTGCGCCCTGCGGAGCATCTGGTTTAAAAAGTTTTTGTAACAATAAAATTCGCATAATGTAACTCTTTGTAAACTATACTGAGAGTAAAAAGAATAGCACATTTGGTTTAAAGCTTTCTTCATGTCTTTGTTCTTCAAGCTCGTGTCATTTATTGAAGACGAAAAAGGTGCGCCATTCCATTTTTCTTATAACATAATAGTAGTTTCTTGTGATGCTTGTCATAGAAAAGTCCACGGGGATGTTGTATCGCATTAATCTCGTTAATAAGTACCTCCGTTTTTTTACTATCATGTGAAATCATTATGACGACCCCGGAATCGGGTCCTGCTACAAAAATATTTCCATCATTATCTACGGCTAATGGAGCTGAATTCTTTTTTGCTTTGAGTCGGTCGTCACTTATCGTCCATATTTGTTTTCCTGATGTATCACAACAGTACACTTTATTGTTGTGATCAGCTGTGTAGTATATCCTCTTTTTATATACAGCAATATTCCCGATTCCGGCTATATCGACGTGTATTTTTCGTGCAACCTCTTTATCAATACTTACTTCCTTTATTCCAACGCCATAATCTACAAAATAGAGCTTTCCATCAGCATAGCAGATACCACGACTATAGTGTTCAATATACCTTGTAAGTCTTAACTCTTTTGAAGTTTTTATATTTACTATACTGATCAGTTTTGACGAATAAGATACAGCAACCTCATCCATACCAACAGCAGTTATATAAAACGGCTTTTCAGTTAGCGGTAAATCCTTAAAATATGCTCCATTCTCATGATGTATGACCAGTCGCTTATTACTACTGTCAATAAATACTGCAAGTTTATTAGGTAGTAAAACGCATCCGTATAATTCCATCAGGTGTTTTGATGAGTGTATATTAAAATCGTGTTCACATTTCAAGACATTTTTGTTAATATCTGGAGCCATTGGCAGCTCTATCTGTGCTTCATGTGATGAAGAAGTAGAATATGATCTAAATTTTGATATAAATTTGATCTCTCCCAATATATTTTCCGCTGAGGAAAAGAAGGGATTAATCTGAAAACCGATTTTATATTTCATATTACTTTCTTCCATAAATGAATTTCGTTCTTTGAATGCATTTTCTTCAGCCATTTTCATTTCAATAAAAACATGTTTATCTGTACCAGATTGCTTAATGGTTGATAGTCGTTTCTGTAATTTACAAATTCTCGACTCCTGTTGTAATAAATCTTGTTCTGCCTGTTTTACTTTTTCATTTCGGGATTCCAATTCACACAAAAGACTTTCTTGTTCTTGATGAATTTGTTCTATAATCTTTTGAACCTCCTTTCGGATTGTTTTTTCAACTTCTTGTAAGCTTGATAAATTATGTTTCTGGATTTGTATGCCCTCTTTTACGTTTTGCAAAACATCTAATATGTCTAGTTCAAGTTTGGCCATTGCTGTTGATGTTTTTACTTTTTGTGCTGCAATTTCAATTTCAAAGATTTGGTCCTTGCATTTTGAATGATCCAAACGATTACACACCACGCACAGTAATTTATCATGACATCTGCAAAAGAAGACGATTTCTTTCTGATGTATCTTGCACAAAATTTCGTCAGATTCAGTCGATGGATTGTTTACGAAAGAGGACTCGATGTGGGGTTCCCTTTTCTCTGCCATTTAAAGGCGTGTATCTGAAAAAACAATGAAAATCGAAATGTAAAGATAAATGTAGAACATAATGAGTTTCAAGCTCAATCACACGGTACTCGAACTCGTGAATGGTTGAAAGGACTTCACGATTTTTATACACCTACAAACAACTACTAGTATTAAAACAGTCCTACATTAAAGGGGGGAATCTCTTCGTCCTTGTATGATCTAGATGTTAGGTTTTCTGTTCGAAAACATTTACAAATACTTTCAAACCGGTATAATAGGACGTATGAGTGACATATACGAAAACAGGCCCGAACTGCACAATGTGTTGCAAAACAGAAACACAATGAGTGTATGTTTAATACGGCTCTATAAGTGGCAACTTAGACGACCGGTCAATGTTCTAAAGTCGTATTGGGATTTCTGAAACTATATCCGTTCGTTATAATTACTTCTTTTTATACGACCGCAAATTTTGAAAAAAAATTCGTCGTATATTGCTATCACGTTGGCGTCGTCGTCTGCGTCGTCGTCGGCGTCGTCCTCCGAATACTTTTAGTTTTCGCACTCTAACTTTAGTAAAAGTGAATAGAAATCTATGAAATTTTAACACAAGGTTTATGACCATAAAAGGAAGGTTGGTATTGATTTTTGGAGTTTTGGTCCCAACATTTTAGGAAATAGGGGCCAAAAAGGGCCCAAATAAGCATTTTCTTGGTTTTCGCACTATAACTTTAGTTTAAGTTAATAGAAATCTATGAAATTTTCACACAAGGTTTATGACCACGAAAGAAAGGTTGGGATTGATTTTGGGAGTTTTGGTTCCAACAGTTTAGGAATTAGGGGCAAAAAAAAGGGCCCAAATAAGCATTATTCTTGGTTTTCGCACAATAACTTAAGTTTTAAGTAAATAGAAATCAATGAAATTTAAACACAATGTTTATGACCACAAAAGGAAGATTGGTATTGATTTTTGGAGTGTAGGTCCCAACAGTTTAGGAATTAGGGGCCAAAAAGGGACCCAAATAAGCATTTTTCTTGGTTTTTGCACCATAACGTTAGTACAAGTAAATAGAAATCTTTGAAATTTAAACACAAGGTTTATGACCATAAAAGGAAGGTTGGTATTTATTTTGGGAGTTTTGGTCCCAACAGTTTAGGAAAAAGGGGCCCAAAGGGTCAAAAATTAAACTTTGTTTGATTTCATCAAAATTGAATAATTGGGGTTCTTTGATATGCCGAATCTAACTGTGTATGTAGATTCTTAACTTTTGGTCCCGTTTTCAAATTGGTCTACATTAATGTCCAAAGGGTCCAAAATTAAACTTAGTTTGATTTTGACAAAAAATGAATCGGTTGGGTTCTTTGATATGTTGAATCTAAAAATGTACTTAGATTCTTGATTATTGGCCCAGTTTTCAAGTTGGTCCAAATCTGGGTCCAAAATTAAATTTCATCAAAAATTGAATAAATGGGGTTCTTTAATATGCCAAATCTAACTGTGTATGTAGATTCTTCATTTTTGGTCCCGTTTTCAAATTGGCCTACATTAAGGTCCAAAGGGTCGAAAATTAAACTAAGTTTGATTTTAACAAAAATTAAATTCTTGGGCCTCTTTGATATGCTGAATCTAAATATGTACTTAGATTTTTGATTATGGGCCCAGTTTTCAAGTTGGTCCAAATCAGGATTTAAAATTTTTATATTAAGTATTGTGCAATAGCAAGTCTTTTCAATTGCACAGTATTGTGCAATGGCAAGAAATATCAAATTTCACAATATTGTGAAATAGCAAATTTTGTTTTGATTAGAGTTATCTTTCTTTGTCCAGAATATTAAGCAAGAAATATCTTATTGCACATTATTGTGCAATATCAAGATTTTTTTTTAATTGGAGTTATCTTTCTTTGTCCAGAATAAACTTAAATCTTTGTTATATACAATATACAATGTATATTCACTTTTTACTACCAACTGATAAATTTAAATAATCTTTACCATTCAGTGATAACACGCAGTTTTTTTTTACATCTTAATATTTTATGATGTATTTAAATGAGTATTTATTGTTGCAAACTCCAATAGAATATTTTAATTGAGATTAGTTTTGGAATAAGGGAAAGGGGGATGTGATTAAAAAATTGGGTTCAATTTTTCTCATTTGAAATTTCATAAATAAAAAGAAAATTTCTTCAAACTTTTTTGAGAGGATTAATATTTTGTTTATATTTTCATATTTTCCGGACCTACTTATAAACTATTTGTTTCAATTAAAAACATTTCATTATTAATGTTATTTGCAACCTTTTGAATTTCTTATCATATCTTTGTTTTAAAATTGAAGGAAATACCCTCCAACAGGAAATTTTAGACATTTGATTTGGAAAAGCCAAAGATGTATAATTCAAATGACAGCTTAATAGTAAAGGATGTTATGAAAAGATTTTTTTTCATCCTTGATGCAACACCTGTTTAAATTCGTATGCAATCATTCAATATTTCTTTTGAATACACATATCTTAAATATTTCATCATGAAAAACTCTATTTATAGGAACAAGTCATCACTGATGCATCACATTTTAAAGATTGAAATCATTTATAAACAGTCAGGATAGTTGTTTAATACTTCCTATTTTCAGAATTATAAGAACAAATATTGTAACCAGCATACATGTTTTAAATAGCCTGGACTCATATAAGTTTGTCAGATGTCAATATTTATGGTAAAATGTATAATCTAATAGTCGTCATCCTGCATTTATACCCATGAAAGAACTAAAATTGTTGGTGAAAAGGTATACAATCAAAGCTGAATATTTTGACATATATAATGACTGATTGAAACTGCAAACCCTTGCAATTTTGTGTACTTCACCAAGAACGAAAAAGATCAAAAACCATTTCAAAACAGTTATAAATGCTTAAACCTAATTATAAAAAATATATTGAAACATAAATTATCATCGATTCAAAAATAGCTTACTTTGTTGGTGTTGAGAGGTTTGGGGATATAAATCTACCGTGGAATTGATTTATTGTTATGTTTACGGCCCAGTGTCCTTCTCACTCAGAGGCAATTAAGAATGAGTCGTTTGAATTTTCTCAACACCATTGTTTTTATAACAAATAACTTACGACAATTAAATATGGGAAACATGAACCAAAAACAACCAATAAACTGCAGCCTCCTGATTTCGGAAAGGTACATACATCATGTGGCGGGGACAAACATATTCGAAGTCACAAACCCTCCACTAAACTGAGCCAGTGATGTAACAGAACGACATAAGAACAAACTAGAAAAGTCTGTTGAACGGGCTTTTTGTTATACATTTTTCGAATCAAAGTAAATAAGTATTTAAAAAGATAATGATAACTGTTTATTCAGGAAGTTAAATCTAACTACAAAAATACTAGTGATGATTTATTTCTATAAATATAGTTGCTTATACTAGTAATGAAAATATTTAAATTTTTGAATGACTAAATAGGAATATAAACACTTGTTGCGTCAATTATATATTCTTTTTAGAATATCCTTGTCTATCATTGTTTTATACATCTTTGGATTTTCCAATTTAGGGGTCTGAAAATTCCCGGATGATAAAGAATAAGAAAAAGTCCCTTTTAACTGATGTGTATAGTTTGTCTTTATGTGGTACTGTTGCACTAGTGTCCCAGGTTTCGGAAGTGTTGGCACCTTCAAACATGTTCAGCCGTGCCACACACTGTATAAGCTGTCCAAAGTCAGGATCCTATGATGAGTTTATTTGCAACTACTAGGTCGATACCACTGCTGGTGGAGATTTATTTCCCAGGGGGTATCACCAGCCATGTAGTCAGGACATCTGTGTTAACTAGAGTTATCATTGAGATGGTCATAATTATAAATTAACTGATAACAAAACTTTGAATTTTTGAAAAACTAAGGCTTTCCTACCTCAGGAATAGATAACCTTAGCTGTATTTGACAAAACGTTTAGGAATTTTTGGTCCTCAATGCTCTTCAAATTTCGTACTTAATTTGGCCTTTTTAACATTTTTTGATTCGAGCGTGACTGATAAGTCTTTTGTAGACGAAACACGCGTCTGGCGTAAATAAAAAAAAAATTATCCTGGTATCTGTGATGAGTTTATACTTCAATGCTTGTCTTTGGTTCATGCCTCTCATATTTGTTTTACGTAAATTGTTTTGTTAAATTTGACTGTTCTATAAATTGAAAATTGTTTCATGTTTTTCGTTTCGGGGACATGTATAGGCGGCTTTGCTGTATAAGGTTTTAATCATAATAACATGTCCTTATATTCATATTGTAAACCATTTATTTTATTCATAACAATGTATATGTTTTATATACACCGTTTACCCAATTAACACCAATTCATTGTATATGTTATTGTAAATGCTGAAGGATATATATCAATAAGTTACCATCTTTCTGTACTTGATTAAATAATAATGGAGAGAAACAAATGTGTCAAAGTAAATGTGGATGAATTTCTATCTCTAAGTTTTATAAGAAATCTTGATAAATTCAGATATTCAATTACATTCAATGGCATACTAATGTAAATGTATAAAGGGTACGGTATATGAATATGTAGTTCAATAAACTCGTCATACAATTATATAAGTCAGTAATTATATTAGATTGTTGAAAGAGCTCGTAAATTAAAAGAAATTACTCTATATTAAATAATTGTTCTTACAAGAAATTCTAAAAGGTTATCAGTTTTTTCATTGTTGTAAGATTTATACATTGCATGAAAACTATAGTTTGGATCGTTACTAAACATGAATTGCTATCAATGTAAAATACTTATGGTCCTACATCATGCTGAGAACTAAATTTCTCCACTGGCAAGTTTCTCTGAACACTAATGACAATTTTACACTAAATTTATCGGGTTTGTACAGACTGATACTTTTTGTCTATGAAATTATTTACATGTATTTATTGGTAGAAATTTGACTTTGTGCTAGCTTTGAGTAATGACATTTTGAATCGAAACTTTGTAACGTTTGTCTTTTTATTAAAGTTTTGGTAAATTCTTCATGTTGCACATGATCTGCTTACCCTCTAGAGCAACGGTAATTCAAGTTTTTTTGTGTGGTTTCTGTTGCTCAGTCTAGTTTACTAGTACTATGTGCGCGCGTTTCATCTACATGAGACTCACCAGTGACGCCCAGATAAAAAAAAAATACAAAACAAAACAAAGTACAAAGTTGAGGAACATTAAGTTCCCAAAATTCCAAAAATGTTGTGCCAAATACGACTTAGGTAATCTATTCCTGGGATAACAAAATCCTTAGTTTTTGGAAAAAATCAAAGTTTTGAAACAGAAAATTTATAAAAATGACCATATAAATGATGGTCATGTCAAAAGTGCTGACTCCTGGGATGGTGATACCCTTGGGGACGAAACGTGTATTGTTACATCCCTTCCAGTGTAAGGGAATGGTTAAGCGCTCATAAACCTATTAGATCCGTCTCAATCTCTATATTCATTTCCTTTAATCAAGTGGTTATGCTTCTTGTTTTTCTGTCACATTTGTTTTCTTTGTATTTCTATGGCAGACACATACAATTGTATTAATATATTTGTATGTTTATAGCATGAATCTGGTCGTTTGTGTTCTCTTCTAAATTATTTCACATCTTTGTCATTTATCAATCGTCCGCATTGATAGTTATCTCATTGACAATCATACCACACCTCCTTATTTTAATATTCATTTTGACTTCTTTGATATTAAGAAATGTTCATTAACCATTTTATTAATAAATGTAGCTTAATAGTTGTCGAAATTATTATCCTCCAAAAAAGGACAAACCCAATCATCGAAGATTTTGGACATTCGTACTTTCAAAACATATAAATTTCAACTCTAATTTGGTGGATCTTGAGAATAAGACCAGATTTATCCAGACATTGTGAACGTCGTAGATTTTGTTTGTTTAAAAAAACAAATAAAAAAAATGGTTTTGTTCTTTGCATTATTTAATTTCATACTTAAGTGATTTAGCATTCATTGTAAACCAGGGCATTTTGACAAATTTCTTTTTGTATCTATCTTTCAGATTTTAGGGAAAAAACATATACGTACATGCATGTATATTCAAGAGACTGCGAGCCCGACTTGTGTATCTAATTTTTACACAAATATTACAGTAAGTACAAAATGAATTTTAGGAGAGGTAGTTTTGTTCAGCCATATGGTCTTATATTATGACAAAGCATGATAAATGCGGGAAAACTTAGTACATTAAATGAATGACATCTAAGTGTCAATATACTAAGCATATAATTTAGCACGCATGTACATGAATATCATTTTCTTAAGACTCATCAGTGACATTTGTTTAAAACCAATTTGAAGACAAAATTAGCTAAATTTTGTAAAAAATCAAAATTGCACTTACATTAAACTGCACGAACAACGTTGATGTAGTCACCGTTTTTATATAAGGTTCAATATATATGAATAGGATCCTGTTACACATTAGGCGATAGCTAACCGAATTTCCAAATCTCACTTCCTTGTTCTGAATCAATGCACCTGTTTTAAAAATTAGATACGAGTTCATAAAACCTACATTAAAAAAGTCATATCATCTCTAGTTCGTGTTATTTAAACTTATTATAAGGATCAGCTGAAAACGTATGTGTTATATTAGCTTTTTAATATATTCATAAATAGTATTTGTGGTTAAGTTGACAATAGTACTATATATAATTATGCGGATGACAACAACACCTTATCCTATAATGATTTTGGCATACAGAATGTCATAAAAATTAAGAAAGTGTGGTCAAAATGCTGTACTGATTTGATTATTATTTAGTTAAAGCTCATCCAGATAAATTTCAAGCTTTGAAAATTGGCAAAACAAAATCTTAAAAGAAATAGAATTGAATGTAAAATGATAGGAGTTACATTAAATTCAAATTAAATCTTGGTAAACATTAATCTACGAGTTGTAAGAAGGCCTCTCGTCAACCTACCTAATGTTCTATATTTGATATACATTATATTTCTTTCCTTATATAGTAGTGTATTACCGTAATTACAAGGGCATTTCGTTAAAAATCACAACTCGTGTATAATCAAAAACCAATTGTTCAGGCGAACAATTGAAAGTCTTTCCAACAAAACAATGTATTTTAATATGAAAGTTGTGAAATTAAGTTTAAAAAGTCATTTCAATCGTCTAACGATAGCTTATTGTACGCTGGTTCCAAAACTATATGGTTTCTATACAATATGTTTTAAATAAGGGAGATCATTTCTACTTCCGGTTGAAAAAATGCTATTTCCGATAATATTTGAATATTTACTTGATACTGATTCCAAAAATGTCTGGTTCTATATACTTTTATATTAATAAGGTACAATAAATAGCTACTTCCGGTTTACACAAGGTCACTTCCAGTTGTTTTTTCAAGGTTAAGGTAGCACTCCACAGTTAGAAAATAAAATTAGAAATGAGCCACAAAATGTTTCATCATCTCCTATTCCTGGATTTCTAATACATTGACCTTACTGTTTGTGTTGTACATGTGCATATGTATGTAATCAGTATCTTCCATAGATTTGATTTTTCAAAGTTAAAAGGGTGAAAACTAATTCCTTTTATGTGTATCCATGGCAACATTCTGCATTTATTTACAATACAATATTGCAAAAAGAGGAGTAAACATGTCACATATCCCCCTCAAAATTTGGATTAAACTAGAATTCCAATGCCTTTGAGTGATACCTTTTTAGAAACTGTTTACATAGATCTTCCTAATGATCAAATAAAAAATGGATGTCTCTTTCGCCACATTTTTTCGTAAAATCTAATCACAAAGTTCGTGCGACAAAAAAGTGGGAAAAAACATTACTATAATTGCCGAACCAATGTATGGTATGGGCATGCAAATACAGACTGTCATTCAGAAAACAGCCTATATTACTTGCATTACATTATATTGATGTTCATATAAACCCAATACGAAGGCTATTTTAGTACTCAGCTATCCAAAAATGAATTTTATTTCACACTAGCTCTCATATTTTAAAATCCACAGGGGCCAAAATGCGAAACTACACACCTAACTGTGGAGTGCTACCTAAACGGTTGATACCGTTTGACAAAAGTCTCATGGCTTTATCATGTATACATATGAGGTAAAAGCAAAGGTCAAACTCTAGAACGTCAAATTAAACTATGACCTTTAGATCAATTTCAAGGTCATAAACCAAGGACCTCAAATCAAAAGACCATAGATCTTAATTTTATTTGCTTAATGAGTTATATCACCATACACGTAAAAATAGAGGGGAGAAAACTCCCTTTTACATTCAACGTACCTTTGCAATCAAAATTTACGTGTCACGACATGTCGCAACTAACAATTTAGTAAAAATTGTTTGTTGATATCTTATACAGTTTTTGAAAAAAAAGTGAAAATAAGCCAACTTCTATAATTAGAATATGACCTTGACCTTTGACCTTGACCTAATTTTCATATATTTTTTTACCAAGGACCTCAAAACAAAAGATCCTAGTTCTCTATCACTTATGGTTTACAAGATAGAAATGCATATCACTTATATCAAATGCATTAGGGGGAAAAACTCTCATATGAATTGTTCATATTGCTTCGGTCAAAATTGGACAAATCATGCAAAGGATATAACGAGCAATTTTATAATTGAATTTGTCGTAATCTTTTATGGTTGCGAAGGAGTAGTGGATACAAGGAAAACAGTGTTTGGGGAGATAACTCCTACAAAGAAAAGTATTCGGTTACGCAGGGTAAATATCAAAAGCGCATAAACTGTTTAATATCATTTACCAAATATCTAAGCGTCATATTGCGAAACAAATATTTATCGCAAGAACAAAATTAGGCGAATGAAGAAAAAAAATCAGAAGAAAAACAATAGGTCTTTCCACAGAAAAGTGGAAAGACCTAATTACGCATAAACGCAAAGTTCTAAAATTTGATTAGGTAAAGATACACTAAATTTAAACACATTATCAACTCAAATTGTAATTACTTTTCATTTCATTATAAGGAAAATATTTCAAACTTTTTACATTGTCAAAATTAAAGAAAACAGTTTCTCTTTCTAAAATTTTCCGAGCATAAATCCTAGCAATACTTTGAATGACATTATATGTCATAAAATTTGTTCTAAGATATTTCTTATGACATATCTTATTTTATAAGGATACTTTCGAAAATCAGGCCCCTAATATCTTTGATGAGTGTTTTTTACCCTGGTAGATCGCAGCCTACATTGTCTTACTAAATAAGAAACTTTATAAGTACTTGAATATCTGAAATCCTGAAATTTTTTTTTTTAACAAAGCTTTTGAGTTCTTAAAAGGAATATACATCACCTTCCCATGTACAAGGGGATACAATCGAATTTTATTTTGCAGATTCACTCAGAGTTGGTCTTTAATTAAGTAACTGGTTTATTTGGTCCATTCATACTTCTATGAGATATTGTTCATATATTGTATTTAAGATACGTTGTGATTTCAAAAGTTGTATAGTTTATTTAATGCATTTTATATATGATATCTGTTATGATCAGACAAATATTTCAAGAACAATTTTGTATGTTCTGGGAAGTCATTTTCCATCTAACTTCGGAAATGTAAATGAGGCCAGATTTTCCACAAAATTATCCACAAAGATTTTGTTTCTACTCTATTCCGAATATTCTCGACGTTATTGAGAAAAAGAGCATTCTCTTATCAATTTATCTTAGATGTGGATTCCTAGGAAGGGATATATCATTTATAAGGGTAAATTTTATGAACAAACTTTATAATTTATATGACAAGACGGCAATTGATAACATTCATATTTGATAGCAGGAAAATTGCAAGGATTTTTTCTTATTCACCAGCCGCAATAAATAGGTCGAACTGATTCAATTCATATGTATGCGATATGGAGGACTTTTAATTTTTAAGCGATAGTAAAACACAAAAACTAACTCGGATACACAGTGAATGCTTATTGATAAAAACAGAGCTGTTCAGTGTTTATTCCTACACCAATACACATAAATACAAGCACCAACTTCATAATAGATACATGATGGTTCTATGTTGCTCTCGGTATTCCATCGAAATTTAAAGGGAAGTGGTAAAAGCTTATAAGAACCCCATCACATATTATTGTACCAATGTCTGGTTAAAACCTCGATTGTGGCTAAGGACCTAGTTTAATTACCCTATCATTAGCGTATCAACACTTAGGCTGTGAATTTCGAATCCCACACGTGGCACAGTGCGCTTGACTCCAATCTTATTTGACTAAGATTATCTTACCGAAGGTCGAAGGTTCCCTCTTACCAATCATCATCCAATATAAACTAACCGCCACGAAATAGACCAATAGAGCTGAAAATGCTGTTAAACACGTATTAATCAATCAATCGCTCGTAGTTGTTACCACATATTTTAATGTAAACAATATGCACATGTATATTTACTGGTAACATTCAAGTTATGTCCCTATGAGATTGAACACGGAGAGCACAACTGGGAATCAGTATGTAAACAAAACTAATTTTCTATGCATATTCAAGATCTTCCGAAAAGAGGCCTGGTTTGAGTATTTACAAAGTGCAACCTTTATAGCTGACTATGCGGTATAGGCTTTGCTCATTGTTGAAGGCTGTACGGTGACCTATAGTTGTTAATGTCTGTGTCATTTTGATCTCTTGTGGGCAGTTGTCTCATTGGCAATCATACCACATCTTTTTTTTATATGCACTGTTCCTTGAAGATATTTGAGACTTTCTGTGATAGGTTGTCTAAACTCCAAGTCCAAGTAACTGAGAGCTAGAAATATTTTATCGACATAATTCTATTGTTAAGAAGTATGTAAACATCTTGAAGGTCTAGGGGTTGAGCAGATTGCTCTTTGATAATTTTCATATATCCACTTTCTTCAAACTTTATATTCAACTATAGTTCAATACGTGTCCAAAAAAACAATGTTTGTTGGGCTGATTGTACTGGGATTATCATTTTGATGGTATTAAATTCCAGATATTGATATTACAGTGCTACAGCTTATTTTATTTTTAAATAATTTGTAGATTTAAGCATTCCATACCCATCAACAAATTAAAAAAGCTTTTAGTGTTATTTTTTTTATTATTATTTCTATGGCTCAACCGAGCATAAGCTTAATATTTTTTAGACTATGGATACATTTCTATTGAATTTAATCAATTATTTAATCTACATCGCATTAACCAAACAAAACTTAAATTAAAACTGAAACTTAGTTTACAGTAAAAATTTTGTCAGAGACAAACAATAATCAATATTTTGACGTTGTTGATTTTGTAAATTCCATGGAGAGCACTTTATTGATAATATATAGATAATTTTATATACATGTTTTAATTAACTGTATAAATCCCCTTGTATTGACTGAGTAGGATTTTGTAAAGAGTAACCGTATATGAAAGTGATTTATTGATATTTTTATCTTTCATAAATAACTTGATTGTCATTAATTTAATTCAATTTTGACTCTATAGCCATCAGAGACATTTATTTTGACAACATTCGATCATACAGTAAGTAATGTAATTTTTATTTAGATCTATGTTTGCTTGCTTTTTTAAATAAAATTAAGAAAGAAAATTATGCGTAAAACAATCAACAAAACGAATATAAAGTTTTAAAATTATTTATTTGTACATCGAATACGCTGTTTGCCTTTTTAAAAACTTTCAATATTTGCTGATAGTTTTTATCCCCAAAATTTGCTTTTTAATATGCATTGTTCGAACAAATACTGTATAAATTTAGGAATCTGGCAAATGAACTCCTTCTAAGATTATATTTCCTTGTTTTTAGTAAGTTTTTATTTTTCTATCTTTATTTCATCGACCCTGCTCACTAAAACAAATATTTCTCTTTAATGATACGAAAATATTTCTAGCTGACAACCATTTCATGGATATTTGAACGTTTTACAGTATGAAAAACAAATGTTGAGTATATGTCAGTCCACGAACAACCTTTTCATTATCCTATCCAAGTAACAAAGTATTGTAGCACTTGTCGTTTTCTATGTTGATATTTTTATAATTTAAGATATGCAAAAGAAAACACTAGCCGACCGTATTATAAGAATAAGACAAGACAATCCATCAAGTATATCTACTCCAGCTTCGAATTCAACGTCAAGTTCAGATGTACGAAATCTTAATTCGGCTTCAACCAAAGGAACTAGTACTGTGTCATCGTTAGAAGATGTTATTAATTACAGAATGAAAAAGAGAAAAAAAGAAACAAAACAAAATTCACAGATCAATTACGATACAGAAACGGTACCAAGTACCACTTCTTATAAAGAAAATTTTACACCGACCACAGAAGCTACAATAGAAAGCGATTCACAAAGCCTTATAACTATACGCAAAAGAAAACAGACCATGAGAACTTTTTCTACCCAATATAGTCCTAGAAGTCGTATTGTATATGGGGATTCTAATAGTGCAGAAAACAGACGAAGGCCATCATCTCTAACCAAACCTTTGGCAGATGTTATAAAAGAATTAGGATCAAAGAAAAGCGTATGCGATATTTCAAATTCAAGTAGATCACGAGAAAATACAATAAATAAAGAAGAACTGAGACGTAACGACAATGTTTCCATTGAGGATAATTATCCTGGATGCAATCAAGTACAAAGAGAAACAAATGAAGGAAATTCTTCAAAGCAGAACACTGCACCAGGCTCTAGTAATTCAAAAGATGACGAAACAGTTAAACACATAACAAAAGTTACAATAACACCTAAAAAGACTCGGAATCTTCTTTCAATTGTTGAGGGATCACAACATGACGAACTAGTTAATGAGGATACAGAAATCACAAGTAGTACAAGTCAGGAAGACGAAATTTTGAATGTAAATATTGAAATACCTGTAAACAACGACGAAAAGCCTATTGTTTTACCTGTCATTGATGAAGATATGGAACATACGTCGACTATGCATAACTCAAGCGAGGAAAATAATAATCCCGATGAAGCGAACGATATTCCACATTTTAATAAAAACGAAATTACTATGTCTGATAACAAAGTAGAAAATGGTAGTAGTAAAAGAGAAGAAGATGTCAGAAAAAGTGACATTATTGAGGAAGACAAGTCAATCGGAGAAAAACTACGAGTAGAAACAGAGAGAGAATTTGATGAAAATCAAGAAGAAAAACAACAATTGTGTTCGGATAATATAGGAGAAGTAAAAAGCAAGCAAGGTAATATCTCAAAAACAGAAACTGGAGGGAAAGACAAACAAGTGCAAGGCAAACCTAAGTCTGAATTATCTGGATTAAAAAAAGGATCAGAGAAGACAGGGTATGATCATAAAAGCCAGAAAATTCCGACGAAAGAAGAAAACCTTAAAGATACATCTAAACACAGCAGGTCTAACTTAAAAATGAAGAAACCAGAGAAGAATAGTTCACACAAGAGAACCGAGATTTCTAAAACAGATAACCATGACAGACGCACCAGTGTAGTTTCAAAAAGAGGATCTGTGTCAAAGGTATTTTTAATAACTATATTTTTTCATAGTAACATATCTATAAACAAAATGCACAAATACACATTGTATAATTACTTCATACTTATACTCCCACAGACACGATGACCTTAGATATATTTGGCTATTCTATTTACGTCCACCATGGTTATATAGCCACACACGTATTAAAATACTTACAGATCCCTGGGTGTTCCATGTTTAGATTTAGGCTGTCTGAATGAAGGTACAACCAGAAAAACGCCTCAGTCGCAACAAATGTATAAAGTGTAAAATACACATCCGGCTTTACAATTTTTGGATTTGAGCGTTTCTGGTGGAGATAATTATAATGTGTACTTTTCATTTCTTGTACTGAGTCGATATCCACAATTGTATGATCATATCAGTTATCATTGCTTTATGTTAATGTATTAATAAGAAGGAAAAAGGTACCAAGGGAACATTTAATACTTATAACAAAAAATTATACTTACTTTTTTTTTTTAAACGACGAGGTCATGGCAAAAAAACCAACATGCGATAAGACGAGTAAGAACACTAGACACTAAAAAGAAAGATTGAGAAACATAAACTCGTCCTACTCCATATACGGTACCCATCATGTTGTTCTTAAAGTACATTTTCTGTGATACGTCTCATTCGGTAATATCGCAATCGAGAAAAGACAGGATTGTTGGTCCGACAATGGGAACATATCAGTTGTCATCTATGATCATCTATGACACATAAGGCTAAACCAACTCGTAATAGCGCACGTAAAACCGTACCATAATGATAACTCGTGCCCCCGGTGCAGTAACATTGGTACTATTAATCGTATTCACTCTCTATTAATGTAGTTATCACATCCAAATTTATATTCATTACAAGACAATATTACTCAACTCCTGGTCACTTAAATTTTCTTTTAATTTTGCTTTTCATTTTAAAAATTTTAATGAAAATGCTAAGTGAAAATTTTCATATAGAGCAAAAATTCATTTTGTATTTTGTTAAATTTAAGCAAACTGGTCTAAACCGGTTATAATGTATATTTTATTTACATTATTATATAATATTAAGTACAATTTGTCTGATGCACTTTTATTGATTCCATCCAAGTAAAATTTAGTTGGTTACTAAATTTTCAATATTAATTGTTTCATCTTTGAAAAGACAAAATTGAACAAACCATTTAAAATTTAGAGATAATCAATTAAAGCATAGCTTTTATTTCCGCTCCTATTTTCCGATTGATGTTTAGAACAATGATGCTTACAATGAATCTAAAATGATTTTATTACTTCAAAATGGGGCTCAAAATCAGAAACATGCATATGTTAGATGACTTAACTTTCCATATTAAAACTTTTAGTTATGTTTCTTTTTTTGGCAAAAAGAAAATTAAATTCATTGCTTTTTTAAATCTCACAAATCGCCTTACAAAAACTCCATTTAAATGGCAGCAGCCTTGATATTTTGTTACTTTGAGAAACACATGAATCAGTTTAATCATAGCAAAAATACTGCTTTGTTTGTGTGAATCAAAATTATTTATCAGCAATTGAATGTTCGGCTCTCCCTTGACACCATTTGCGAGTATGATCTTGCGGAAACGAAGATAGTCCGTCGGAAGAAGTCGATAAATGGCAGACCCGTGTTCAGAGAGAGCACGTAAAATACACCCTTGTAGATTTAAAAAAAAAGAGCAAGGCAGAACTCGGACCCGCAAAGTGGAAAGGAAATACTTTAAGTTGTAAAAAGTGTTTCCCAAATCACTACATATAAATATGTATAAATTAAAGCATCTCATATATTATTTTCCAATGCATAAACATTAGACAGGTTCATTTGTCACAAAACCCTATCCAGTATTTGTCACAAAACCCTATCCAGTATTTGTCACAAAACCCTATCCAGTATTTGTCACAAAACCCTATCCAGTATTTGTCACAAAACCCTATCCAGTATTTGTCACAAAACCCTATCCAATATCGTTTTAAATCCGACAGTATTTAAAAACCACGCGCAATCATCAATCTATACTATTAAACGAGAAGACCTTATTTTGGGTGTAGCTTCTCTTCTTTCCACAATTATTTGATCAACACGCCTCTGTGTCCTATAGGTACAGTGCGTAGTGCCATTTGTCATCCATTCATATGATTATTCAGATTGAGTTATTTTCAGAGAAAAACGAGAAAAATGGCATCCGGATATTGACCCGTCATTGGACGAAATTTTAAGTCAGATTAGACTTCCGGTTTGCGTTTTTCTGTATACTTTGAACATACATATATTCAGAATTCTATCTGCTATCATTTTCAAGTTTACTATCCATCGCAGTCACAGAGTTTATTAAATAAAGAGGGTCTGTATACTATATCAATGACCACTATGGATCGATTAGTAAACTTAGAATTGAAAGTAAATACACTATATTTATAAAGTAACGAATGTTCATAATATACAGATAAGCGCTAAAAATATTCATGTGAACTTTTGCTACCTTTTCTGAAATTCTCCAGTCATTAAATCTTTTACAAAATTCATTGATTACAAAAAAGATGTGGTATGATTGCCATGTTGAGACAACTCTCCACAAGAGACCAATATGACACAGATATTAACAATTATAGGTTACCGTTTGACATTCAACAACGAGCAAAGCCCATACCGCATACTCATCTTTAAAAGACCCCGAACTGACAATTTAAAACAATTCAAACCAGAAAACTAGCGGCCTTATTTATGTACAACAAAATGAACGAAAAACAAATATGTAACACATAAACAAACAAAAAACCACTGAATTACAGGGTCCTTACTTGAATGTTCATAACATACTCAATGTATGTTCATATTGAAATTGATAGAAATACAAAAAATTGGAAAATTGGAAATAAAGGAGGAGGGATAAAAAAAAAAAAAGCATTTTCCTGTCCCCAATAACCTATGACTTATGATACTTTTGCTGAAATTCTCCAGTCATTCAATATTTTACAAAATTCTTCCAACAACACTTCACATACTTTAAACTACGCTCTGAATGCCCGCGATTTCGCGGGTGTGTTCTAGTGTTTATATAAAAAAAAAACTCAGTAAAAAATAATCAATATTTTGATTTTTCTACTGAATTCAGATGTATTTAAATTAACTAAATGATGTAAATGCAGATTTCGTAAGGGCAGATTTTGTAAGCTTTATAACATTACATACAAGGTAAGCAGGTTATTGTAACGTTTGTATATATCATTAACCATGAAGTGTGTTTATACAATACTCACAAAAATATCACATGACTATGACGGTTGTTTAGATTTCTTTGAAAAAAATATCAACAATATCCAGGTTTTTTTTAGGGGTATGCAAATGACCGAAACACATACTGACGCGTACACGCTTCTAATTTAGATTGCAATTTCATAAACAGATACACGAAGCTGTCTAAAAAAGTTACTTCTGATTCTAATTACAACTCGTATCTGACATTAATTGTTGTTTGCATATGCACAGTACCTTGCATTCTCTTTTCAAAAGTCGCTGTTTTCAATAGGTTAATTGATGAATTTATTGGCACAGAGGTAACATTTACATACACATCCAATAGATTAAAAAGATATGACAATAACCCTGCAATACAAGTCTGTAATGATGAAACCAGCTATCTATAATGATATTTATAAATGATTAACCAAACGTTAAGGTGTGAATCAGGCGGTGAAGCTCAACTGCATCCTTTAGTAATACATCCCCTCTGTTATAATCGAATCAATGAAAATGAAGTGAAATGAATGACAAGAGACAAATAAAATGCAAATATAAGTTTAAAAGTTTAAGAATATTCAAACCACAAATTAACCACTATTCATATATATTTATGTATCTTATTAACATTACTTTTTAATGACACAACGGAGACTCTGTCGTATAAAATATTCTCTCAGGCTCTATCTGTCAACCTCCGGAAACGACCTTTTGTCTGAAAATACTGCATTAGATAATAAAAATGAGGAAATGGGGAATGTGTCAAAGCGACAACAACCCGACCATAGAGCATACAACAGGCGAAGACCACCAATGGGTCTTTAATGTAGCGAGAAACTCCAGCACCCGCAGGCGTCCTTCTGCTGGCCCCTAAAAAAATATGCATACTTGGACAGTGGTAATGGACGTCATACTAAACTCCTTAATGATGTATTGTTCTGAATTTTCAGTTCCTGTTCAAATTAAAATTGTTTGAAACAAAAATTGATTTACTAGTGTTACGGTCATCGATTGAGTTATTTTTACAACTTAGTTTAAACAATATTTTATTTCAAGAAGTGCACAAAATATAATTATACAATATGAAATACAGGGATTCAGAAACAAGAAAAACTTATATAAATCCGTCTCCCTTTTACAACTTGGACGAGTTATACTGAGGGACCTTTAATCACGCATAAACAATACTAAGCTTTAATTTGTTACGCCAAACGCGACGAAGCGTAAATGTTCTAACGTTCAATGTTGATTTTTCTTAAACTTACAAATATTTAAAGTATACTTGTGTTTATTTGCATTTTTGATTTATCGAGCCCGGTTATTTATTTAAACATCTTTGATAAACATATAGAATTGAAAATGAAAATACGTACTTTTGACAGATATGACAGTTGACGTACTTATCTACTAAACAAACATAACGTCATTTTCTATTGTTTAGTCGTACTAGTTTGATATGGCTGTTAAAAACTTACGAAAAGAAGGCAGGGATCAAAATATTTGAAAACGAAAGACGCGTTTAACTGTACTTGATTTCTCTCCTTTTGATACTAGTTATTTCCCGCTTATTTTCGTATATGATAAATGTCAAATAACTACAACTGTGGTCTTCTAAAAAAAATAAAAGTATCAGGTTATCGGTATTCAAATCTGAAAAAAACAATTACTTTCATGCATTGTCTTTCGATTTATAAAATATACATTAAATGCATTAAATATGTTCTGAAGTTAAGAAACAAAACGTACCTGTCCTTAGCAGTCCAGGTGCTTAAAATTTACGGCAATTTTAATTCTTCATATTTAGGGAAAATGGGGGGGGGTTGTGATATTTAATCCTAGATCTTTGGAATCTAAGTTTAAAATGCTTTTCGTGTAATAGTTAACATTTTGTGTTGAATTGAGTATTTTCAATGGTTCAAGTATAATTTTGATTTGACATTCTATAGTCCGTAACTAAAAACAATGACTGGGGCGTCTGTTTAACTTTTAACCACTCTTTTGTAAGTCCAAACGAGGGGCGAAAGATAACAGAATGAAAGTCAAACTCATTGATCGAAAATCAGCTGTCAACGTCATGGCTAAAAAATACAAAAAGACAAATAGACACATAATAGTACACAAGAAACAACATAGAAACCTAAACGATTCCAACATAGTTATCACAAGCAATATACACATGTGGTCAATGTCCAATGACAATCGCGTTTACCTCAGCCAACAAATAACTTTAGTCCTCCATTGAATGTCGTACTCTGGACACCATTATTTATATACACACAAAAAACTGACAGTGAATCGATAAGAAATTTGTAAGAAAAGTACACAGAAAGTGAAGTTACAATTGACAACGAGTAGGCGTTGTATGCTTTAAAAACAGCTTGTTTGTATTGTTCATGATAGAACTACTTATAAGCTATATTATGTCATGGTTTTTATACTGTTTTCGTGCAATAATGGAGCAGTGTAATGTTACATGTATCAATAACCATTTGACCGAAACTTGTCCATTATTGAATTAGTTAAAGCAGTATATGGTTTTAAGTGTTTTTTAAATAGATCCCTATTCAGAAATATTGATGTCATGTTTGCCATGCAATTTTACAGATATGGATTAATTCAAGTTTATAAATTTAAAAGGAGACAAAAAAAATCGCCATTGATGTAGTTGCTGTTTTCATAAATAGATACCAATTTTTTTAGTATAGTCAATAATATATATTTTTTTGGAAGTTATATACTGCAGCCATCAAGGGTAATGTTGATCATTTTGTATAATTCAGACTGCATCTTATTAATTTGTATGTAAAGGGTTTTTGGATAAAATGTTTCTATATTTAAGATAGGGTAAGACCTTTTACATGGTAATCGAGGTTTAAGTATTGTAGAAATCCTTATAACTCATGTTTTTTTTTATCATTCATTGGTTGAAATTGGCAATAATTATTTTCACAGATGAGTTTGAAACAAGGTCCTGCAAATGGTTTACAAGAAGCCAAAGATCAAGAAAAGGATAAAAAGAAAAAAAACGAAGATTTTGAACTTTTAATGCAGACTTATATTAAAAACGTGCAAGAAGAGCAATTATTCAGTGAACAAGTCATTGGAGCTATTTCTAAATGGAAAGAATCTACTGAACTTGAGGAAAGTAGAAAGTCTTATTCAGAAGCAATGAAACCAACAAAAGAAACTTCTGCTGATTTGGATTTTGTTCAAAGCAAAAACTCCATGTCAACAGGAACAAGGTCGAATCGAAAACATAAAAAACATGAATCGAATGTTGAACTACCAGACGGTGTTATAAATCAATGTCAAGACGATAATTCCAAAAATAACATTCCAGAAAAGAATGATCGCAAGGAGTCCGAAAACTTCGCACAATCTTCGGCAACAAAACACAACAAAATAGATTCCTTTGAAAGACAAATCAGCGTCACTCAAGAAAGCAATAACGATGATAAGGGATTAACAAATAACAGCAAGACTCGGAGAGAAAACTCAGCCGATGTTGGTGATGTAAAAGATGATAGACACTTTTGTAATCCAACTCAAAATTTATTAAAAGAAAATCTTTCAGAAGCCAATGCTGAAGAAAAAAGTCAAATGACGGTTAAGGTCGCACGTGAAAGCGAAAATAATCATATCGAAGAGCAATCAACTGCTAAACAAGATACCAAAGATCGTCAGATCGGTTGTAATACCAATGAAGATGATACGAATAATAATGATGATATAGGAGGAGATAACAATGACACAAATTTGATTCATACAGATGGTGATCTTAACATCCAACAACCAGTTTTTAATGACGACACCGAAGAGTCTGATAGTATGCATAATGGTAAAGACTCTTGTACCGTAAAGAAAGAGACATTAAATAGTTCCAAAATTTCGACAGAATTTGTATTAGAAAGCGAAACAGAAAATACTCGAAAAAATTCGAATGAAAACATGGACGAACATATCGTTAAAGATAATACCGATATTTCTAAAACAGACATCAATTCATTAACAACTAATGAAATGAATAAGCATAATTCAGAAGGAACGAATCAACAGTCGTCAAATCATTTGAACGAGACAAAAACTGTAAATTCTAAATGCATAAGTATGAGTGATGAAAACGATTTCGATACTACTTCAGAAAATAATAGCACAGCCAACCAGACGGGGCAACAGGAAAATGTGAGAATTACAGACAAAAGAAACTATATCAGTCTCGGAGAGGGCGAAGACATCATAGCATCAAATGGCATATATCCGTTAGAACGTTGCACTCCAGGGCCAACATTTGAAACAAAAGTCACTGCCAACAAAGCTTTCAAAAATATGAATGACCAACAAATATCATCAAACGTAAAACCTTGGGATAAAGATGAACAAGATCTCCCTCCTCTTTCAAAACTACAACGTCAATTCACTAGACTTCACCACGTACCTTGTGAAAATCATGTGCATGATAAAAAAGAATCAGCTGACTACAAATTTGGGGATGGTACTCTCTTTTTTGAAGAGAATAAGGTAAATTTTGTTATTTACATTAAACTGTTTTGCAGAAATAATTAATATAACGTAAATTATTTTCATGTTTGCATAAACGTTGAGTGCATTTAGTTTCGAAAGTTCCTCTTCAAGGAATCCATAAAGTAGAACAGTAAAGTGATACAATATTGGCATGATATGAATCAAATCTTACACTAAAATCTATCAAAGCTATTTAAAAGTCAAGGTAATTGTTTATGAGATGCAGGAGATACCCTAGGAATATTCAAATTCATTATTCGGAGACAAACTTACTACCCCATGTCAAAACAAAACATAAGTAAAAAAATAATTGTTCGAGAAACCCGTGTCGTACGGCTGTTTGTTTACTCCAGGTATCACCGTTTCTTGGTCAAAGTTTTTTCTTTGCTTATTTATTAAAATGATTTTTTGGTTCATGCGGCTATGTGATTTGTTTTAAATTAACGGTTACCCTTCTCTCTTATTTACTAAATATGAACAAATATTTCCTCTAGAAAAGCACATTCATTTGCAAGTGTATCAACTTTCTTTGTTAAAGTAAAAAGATTTTAGTCAAGTTATTCTAAACTAAAGGATGTATATGAAGTATCGATATTAGCTGAATAGTATATAGCTTGCTTTTAAAGCTCTGGTTGTCAATCATGGATAAGAACATTTCTTGTTTTCCATTCTTATTAACAAATTTAAGGGGCACTAGCTACGAGATAAATAAAAAATCAAAAGTATGATGTTTTTGGTTTAATAAAAATTGCAAGTGACATAGTGAAGTAACAAGTAGATTTTAGCAGCAAATTGTGGTTCAATTTGTTAAATTAAGCTGAGAAACATTGATGATGAATGATTAACTTGCAAGTGAATAATTAGACCTCATTAAATCCGCATTCATGTGAACTTCAATTTAACGCCTTAGCAAAAACTGATAACGCATGCACTGTGCGTATTCGAATATTTAAAGAAAAATAATTTCAATATCTAAAATGATTTAAACAAGATAAACCATTTGATTGACTGAGTCGATCAACAAAAATATATTCTTGTACATGTCAAAACGATGATTAACATATATGTTTAATCTATAATAAAAAAATAAAAATGACCTAGAAAAATTCAAATGCACGATTTCGCAACCTATTTATGTCTATATTCAAGTTTATATCACTGAAATGACCATCACAGGTCTTCGGAGATCAACTCTATAGTTAATTAGATGGCGTCAAGACTTAAATTTACACGAGCCGAAGCTACATATTATCGAGCACATGTCCTGTAAATTGTTGGTTTAAGACTTTTCATAATTTTGATGACTATTTTACATGGTTAAAAATCAAATATGATAATTTGAGTCATATCGGTGAACACAAATTGACAGCTTGTGCCCCTTAATTATATACACATATTACTATAAAAATACGGATATCAGAGACGTGGGCAGTTATATCTCTGTCGTATCTTGCTATCATCGTATAATTTTGTTGTTTAATTTAGATATATTTAATAAACAATTTTATTTGAAATACTTTTCTGTACAAAGTTCAATTAGGTTCAAAGAATACATCTAAAATTGATTTATTTTTAAAAAAAAATTATTTTGAACATAACGTTACTTTTCATATACTCTAATAAACATAGAGATTCGCAATGTACATTAGTTATTCAGTTAATAATTAAAGACGTGACAATTATGTTTTTGTTAAGCAAAAGGTTTTCCTTATCTGAAATTAAAAAGTTTATTTATAAAGTTAAATCTAAACTTCTTCTGTGTAATAATCTAAGTTGGGATTTACATATGTATCCCAATAAAAACGAAGGAGATAAGAAATTTGTTTGTATCAGAGGTAAGTATTTACATGATTAGTAATCCAGTCTCAGTAAATCTCTAAAAGAAAAATATATGTTTACAATTGAATGACTGTAAGGAACGTTCATATCTTCATGAAAAACAAAGAAAACAGGTAAGATCTCATATAATTTTGATTTTTAAGTTTAACAATTACGGTTTTCTTTAACCACACATGCAGCTACTTTTGCATAGGTACTATTTCTATACTAAAAATGTGTAGTACTGGAAATTGACTTTTAATATTCAGTACTTTTTTGTTACTTTAAAAGTATTGTAATATTTATGTACCTGTATTTTACAGTACTTAATTTGTACTTTTTGTAATTTAAGTACTACAGATTTTTGGTTACTACCGTTACATTTTCAGCATTTTGAAAGTTTTTCTATTTTAAACCTCTTAAAATTATGATTTTCAAACATGGAATATTGTATTATTTCTTTACCAAAATATTTAGAACAAATCAAGTACTGTAATCTACAAGTACCTAAATATTATAATAATTTTAAAGTGAAGAAATAGTACTAAACATTAAAAGTAAATTTCCAGTACTACATATTTTTAGTACAGAAATAGTACCTATGCAAAAGTAGTTGTGTATACTTATTTGATAGGTGTTATTCGGTTGATATATCAAAGTGTAATTAAGTGTCATACAAGTGGAGATAACTCGAAGTTATTTATTAAGAATAGGATTAAATTGTCAGAAAAATCTAGTATTGGAATGGAATTGATTCCAATACTAGCATCGAGTCCACTTGTAAAATTATATTCAATTTAACAAAAATCTGATTTCCATATTTCCGTACACCATGCGTTGCGTTTGGTATATTATAGAAGTTTGGTCATCCACGACTTCTCCTATCCAGTAGAAAACCAATGGTATTCGTAATGCTATCATAGCTGTATAAATACGCTGTCATGTCTGGGTTGAAACGCAGATCCGACCTGCGAAACAACTCTTTCATGGTATCTGTAAGTTGTGAGGTTCAATGGAAAGCTGTTAGTTTATGTACCTATACAACATACCATCGTTGTAAGAGCAGTCCAAATGTTCCTCCCTGACTCCATCCCGACCGATTTACACGGGCTTTTATTGTTATTGCTTATCATCCTTAAGGTTTGTGTACCCTTCTGTAGCCATTTTTGTTCGAATTTTTCAAACTTCAATTGTATCAAAACTACAGATAAAATGAATAATAGAGATAGGCAATTTTGTACATATTCCAAGGGGAAACTTGATGCAAAGCATTATTTTTTACTGTTTCATTGCACTCTATAGAAAAAGAGGACTTTGTGGCAAATAAATCAAGATTTTTATAGAAAATCCACAGCCTTTAAAACAGAGATTTTTGTTATAAGATTTGAAACATAAATTACTCACTTGATTTTCTATGATGTGCTAGTGTTTATTTTTTACAAAAAGTTCTAAGCAACCTGTAAATACCAAAACACCTCGTGCTGAGTCAATTAAGTCGAGCGCACTCTAAAAGGTGTACTTGATTTTGGCCATATTTATATTTGTTTTAATCAATAACTACATTTATTAACTTGTTTTAAGGAAATCAATGTTAGCACTGCATGCAATAATCCTATATCTATCAGTCATCAAACTGCCAAATATGAGAGTACAAGGATAAAGGCTGTGGATTTTCTATAAAAATCTTGATTTATTTGCCACAAAGTCCTCTTTTTCTATTGAATGCAATGGAATAGTAAAAAATAATGCTAAGCATCAAGTTTCCCCTTGGAATATGTACAAAATGGCAAATCTATATTATTCATTATATCGGTAGTTTTGATACAATTGAAGTTTGAAAACTTCGTACAAAAATGGCTACAGAAAGTGGGAAAGCCAGTGACATTGAAGAGCTTCTTCCGGTGGTCACGAGGGAAAGGGGAGATAATCTAAAAATTTCGAGATGGCGCTGTAACCAGCGTGTAAGAAAAACATAGCCTGTGCTTCAGACAATAAATATATCAAAACAACTAAACATCCATCAGTATTTGAGGTTAATTTTTCATTAGAATAGATTTTGTCACACGACTGCCAAAATGGGTATTAAAATAAGTGCTGCGTTACTGAAATGTGATAAATCAAAAGACGTCCTCCGTTGATTTCAAAAAAACCGCGGGTAATCCCCCTGTTTACTAGGAACTGACACAAATGCATCCTAAAGCTTTTCATTGGTCGAGATATAAATAAATGTGACCCAGAAACATATGGGCACATGACTATGTATAGGATTCCCCGTCACTCTGAGTAGTGTTTACATAAAAAATACTTCAACCGGAGGTCAAAATTCAACATTTTTCAAACGTTTTTGGAGTTATTTCGTCGCAAAACTAAGCACATTATGTCATATTTTACAGCTTTTAACCACGAAATTGATTGAGACAATGAAGGATGATGATGTTACCAGGATTTTATATAATTTTACTTAAAATTATGATGGGTGGAAGGCTTTACACCGTCATTTGTTGATGTTTTTCATGTTGCTCAAACTCCTCGTATTGCATTTTCTGTAGTTATTTAATTATGCTGCAGTGTGTAACAGATGTGTGTAGTACATTGAAACTGGTTTAATCTATGAACGAATTTGTCCAAATGACTTCAGTTCAATGTCTGAAAGTACCCCCCCCCCCCCTTTTTTCCCCAACTTTTCAAAAAGTTCAGTAAGGGAGTTATTGTCAGGATAAAAAGCCTACGCAAGTGCAAAGTGTAAGCACTCAGTTAATCTTTGTTTTAAGCCAATTTTTTAGGGTAATGGTTACAGTCATTCTTTGATTTATTAAAAGTTAATCTGAAATCAGCTTGTCAAATTTAAAAAGTACCAATAAACAGATATTAATCGGATGCATGAATAATGTTCACTTGATTTTTAGTCTTTGTTCTTGTTGTTTATATAAAAAATACTATGCAAGTTGGAAGTTCACACTCACACATGTTTATAAATGTCTCTCCTGTCCTTAATATCATGCATATCAAGTAACCTAGTGTACACTAACCATTCATGTTTGAGTGTGTCTGGACTCTGGGCCCTGGGGCATGTTTAAATCTTGAGAACCTGAGATTAACATTCAATAGGAATGCTCAATGCCTAGTAAATCCAATTCTTAATACATGTTAAAGATATATGACCATTTAAAGCATTAACAAAATGACAAAGGTCTACTTTGTAAATGGCATATGAATGTCTCACTCTGATTTTAGTGATCCTGTTTTCTTGCATTGATATTTTAATGCTTGACCCACATTTTTATTTTACACCAATTTACAAGAAAACAAAGCATTGACACAAGATCTATAGTTTAATCAGAATCATACCAATCCTATATCTGTGTGCTGATTTCTGCAATATAATAATTGTTCACAAATTTTACTCCATTCTAAAAGCACACAATTGCAATAATTTGCAAAATTATGTGATTACATAAACGCACCAAGACATCTCATTCCTAATACTACACTAGGAGCAGGATCTACTTACTCTTCCAGAACACCTGATATCAATTGTATGTTGTTGGTTCAAGTTGCTCAGTTTTCTTTTTTCTAATTTGAATATTACTTTAGACTTTTCATAAAAAAAAGTATGAAGAAAAGAGACTACTGAAAATGATTTATTTAGATGCAGGGGATACCATACTTCAGAAAACAGTGAAAAGTCAAGTCATGATAGGCCATTTGAGAGACCTCAATGATACCTCACTATGTCAAGAAGAAGTGACAATTCTAAAACCTTTCTGTTTCAGTCCTTCACACCTAATAAATCATTTAAGACCATCAAGTTGACTTTTTATATCTCTGAAAATTTTATGTCTCAAATTCTACGGTTCATACATGTACAAATGTATATGCCTGATATCAGTGACGGATCCAGAACTTTTTCTAGGGGGCAGCTGACTGACTTAAGAGAGGCCCGCTCCAGTGATTCCCTATTTAATCAATAACTAAAGCCCTATGAATATGCTAGCTTTGCATCTATGAATCTCAGGGTTTTATTGTATTGCAACAGCATTGTTGTCTCATGTACATTTACCCCACGTTATCAATATAAAATGGTTGAGTGTTTCACATTGTATATTTAAAAATATAAAAATATTTAGAAATAAAAGTTTATTTAATGATAAATAAATACAGTCAAAAAAATAGTGTTAAAATGAAACAAATGTACAAAATCTTTTAAATAATTTAAGAGTATTGTTAAAAAGTCCAAGTTAAAGTAAAATCAAGTCAAATAGTCCTCTGTCCCATACATGTAAATCCTCAAAATAGAAATCCTGCTCTTCTTATTCCTATTGTTATCTGAAAATATATAAATTATGCAGATGATATTATCAAATGAAAATAATTTCCAACTTTTCTAGTTGTTATATGAAATTATAATATATTTTGATTGTCTACTAATTTCTATGAGGTCTTCTATGTAGTCCAAGAATGAGAACTTCAGAAGGTTCACATTTATATGGAATTGAATGTTTTTTATTTGAATTTCACTAATGGAAAACTAAACAGATGTGAATAATTGCCAATGAGACAACTATCCCAAAATACTCATTTGAAGTGGATATATTGGCATTTTTTTGGCTTCATGAAAGCCTTTAAACATGAGAAAATTCCATAATGAATAAACTATGATTGTTTTCAGATGTTTGTTATCATTTCATTTAAATTGAAATCATTCTTATTTTAAATCTTAAATAAGCAAACAGAGGTTCATATGATTCAACAAAAATAAAAAAATTATTTTAGACTTTTGATGTAAATAATTAATTCATTTTTAATGACTTTATAATTAAATTATCTTCCATGTATCTGTTATTTAAAAGGTAACTTTTCATTCAATCATTCATATCTTTAATTCTTTATACCAGTAATTGATATTAAGTGTATCTACCACCAATAAAACCGGGCCACAACACCTAGCCAATACTGAATGTGGCAATAAAATTCAACAATAAATCACATAATTTGTTGGGTTTTTTTAATGGAAGGAGGGGCGGAATTTATACTGTCCTACTGGTTAATATTTCATATACCTGAAATCTTTAAAAGATATTTTACATAGATTTAGGAAGATGTGGTGTGAGTGCCAATGAGACAACTCTCCATCCAAATAACAATTTATAAAAGGGCCTTGGCTAACACCTAACAGCTAAAAAGGGCCCTAAATTACTAATGAAAAACCATTCAAACAGGAAATGCCTGTATGCACTTCAGCAAAAATAAAAGTGCTGCTGTTCAGATAAACAATCGTCTGAATGGGGTGTTCTCCTTATCTTTATAATTTACTCTTTACGTTCATTTGTCTCTATTTTTTTTTTTACTTTTTGTCCATCATTTCTCTTTTCTCAATATATAGATTAGCACATCAATAGTTCAAATAATTGTGACATCTGGCTAGGATATTTTATCATTTTTTTCTGGGATGCGTAGGGAGGCGTTCCAGACAAAAAATAAAATAGCCTTGTCAGACGTCATAATTAATTGGACTAGCATGTCATTTGCTCTATTCCTTATTACATAGTAAATTTTCTCTATTCTTTGTTCCTTTAGTCATAGTTCTCAATTCTTTATACTTTAACCATAATTCCATGTGGCGGATCCAGGGATAGGGTTCTGGGATTGGAATATCCCCTTTTTATGGACAATCAATGCATTTGAATGGGGACATTTAGTTGGAACCCCCCCTTTATCTTGGGTAGGGTACCCCCTTTTCAAAACAGCTGTATCTACCCCTGGTTCCCTATTTTGTGAATCCTCACCCTGAACAATATAGATATGATGGATAGAGGTTTAGGATTAAATTAAACTATAATTTTATGTAGTTGTTATGTTTTTTCCTATCATTTTATAAGGTCTTTTCACTTTTCCGTGGAAAGACCTATTGGATTTCTTCTTCTGATTATTTTTTTTTCTTCCGCCTAATTTTTTTCCTTCGCTGTTTGTTTCGCAAGATGTCGCTTAGATTTTTGGAATATGGTATCGAACAGTTTATACGCTTTTGAAACCAACTCTGCTTAACCGAATACTTTCCCATATAAGAGTTATCTCCCCAAACACTGTTTTTCTTGTTATCTCTAAGGCTTCGTAACCGTATTAGTAACCGACAAAATTATTTTTCCAAATTACTCGTTATATCCTCAGGATGTTCCGTTATATTTTGACCGAAGCCGTACAGAGATTCTATATGAGAGTTTTCCCCCCTTTTATGTTTGATATAAGAATATGCATTTTTAACTGGTAAACCATAAGTGATAGAGGCCTAGGGTCTTTTGATTTAAGATCCTTGGTCCAAAAAAATGAAAATTAGGTCAAGGTCAAAGGTCAAGGTCAAATTCTAAATTTTGATTTTGGCTTATTTTCACTCTTTTTCATTAACTTTATAAGATTTCGACAAATAATTTTTACTAAATTGTAAGTTGGGACATGTCGTAACTTATAAATTTTCATTGGGAGGGTGAGTAGACAAGAAAGGGGAGTTTTTGCCCCTCTTATATTCAGAATTATGCGTAATGTGATATTACTCATCGACCATACATAATACAGACCTAGGGTCTTTTGATTTGGGATCCTTGGTTTATGACCTTGAAATTGAGGTCAAGGTTATAGGTTAATTGGACGTTCTAGATTTTGACCTATGCTTGAAATTTATATTTATACATCATTAAGCCATAGGAACTGACATTTTCAACTGAATCTTAATATTTTCATATAATAATAGATCCTTATTGGTGGAAAGACCTTCAATTGTTCTTTGAACAATTGGTTTTTAATTTTGTTTGTTTTTGTTTTTTGTCATACAGACACACTTTTGGGGTTCAAAAATAATAATATAAAATCATTTAATTAACCTTTTTACTATTCGAGTCAACCAAACAAATTAGTACAAATGCTTTACACAAACGTAATAATTTAATTAAAATTTAAATGCTAACATTGACATGTCAAAATTCAAGTTTTAATCAAAATTGAAGTCTCGGGCTGAGAAAGGGGGGTTTATTTCGTGTGGTCTGTGGGAATTTAATGGATTTCAGTATCGTACAGAGGCAAACATATAGCCATAACCCGATCTGATCAATAAACTATGTTATGGATAATGTTCATATCTTTCTACTAACCATTAAACGTAATAATTCTAGGATTTCGTGAACTCAGAAACCTGGATTTGTTGAAAAATGGCGTCGATTTATGTGCTTCCTTTTCACGGAGTGATGAGTATTTATGCAAATATTTAGGGACTCCTATCATCATAGATACTATTTTTGGTTATTTTATATTTAAATAGCCAATAGGATGCAAATGTGTCAGTTATTTTCAGAAGGGGAAAACACCCGCCATATTTTTATCTTCCAAGATAACAATGTCACTTGCCATTTTCAGATGTTCGTTACTTGTAAAATAAAATCTCTTAAGAAGAAAAAATAGCATGGTCACCTGTAAAACTTACCTATATAACTAATTGATGATGAAAAGACACAAGTTTAAATTGTCTTTAATAATAAATTTCTCGAAAAATCACACGTACACGATATAAACAAGTTACCGAGATGGCGCGATACTGTCGCCCTCTATGCAAAAATCGCGATTGTCGCCCTTGATTTTGTGGCCGTTACGTCATATGGAAGGAGGCGCAGAATCGATCTGTGGCTTTCCCAATGAGAAGGGTACATAAACCTTAATATGCATGAAACATTTTCTACCGCTCGTTTAGCAAACACCATTGATCAATACACTGTTTATAGAAATATACTATACAACGCGTTTGATAGTAGAATACCAGCATACTTAGTATATCAAAAAGTGAAAGTCCGATAAAATTATTGCAATATCAATTAGGTCGGATACCTTGTTGAGCAAAGGGACAAGGTTTAAACAAAATATGTTCAAACAGGTTTTACAAGATAATTTGCAGATAAAATCTATAAATAATCTGATTAGTTTATGAATGTGATAAACATCCAATGTATTTAATAAAAATAAAATATAAATGTTTGCAAACTAAGACCATTTAGTTGTGCGTGCTATCTTAATTATAATTTGTCATTTTTTACAGAAACTTCTGCATACATCTCGGGTGGATAAGATAATAATGGATCTGTATTTCGCCCAAAATGCTGACTATTCAGTGCATAAAGACAGACTTACATATCAGTATTTCAATACAAATGTTGGGTTTGCAAGATCATCTACAAAACTGGACGCTTCCAAAGAATTTATCTTCGGTAGACAGAACACAACGATTGACTGTAAATTTGCTGAAACCTTAAAGAGGATTGATTTGAATAAAACAAGGGAAAATTCCTTTTTCCTCCCATCTCCTAGAAATCAGTGTAGAAAAGTAAAAGCTTACGCAAATCTTCAGAAGAAACTTTCATATGTTTTGAAACAATAATATCATCGGTTACGTGTCAAAGTATTTATAACAATGAAATATGAATTATGAAATGATATGTTTAATTTACAGTTCAAGCGAGTGTAAGATTACATATCTGTGAAATTGAATGTGTATGTATGCATCAATGCAGTTTTGATACTCTCAATAGTTTAAATTTTCGATAATTCTAATTATTCCTTTCATTTACATGTTGATATTAAAAACAAGTTTGATGTTTTTCTTTAGGAATACAGCACAATTACGGCGCGTAAATCTTCTGCATACATCTCGGGTGGATAACATAATAATGGATCTGTATTTCGCCCAAAAAAGCTGACTATTCAGTGGTGCATAAAGACAGACTTACATATCAGTATTTCAATACAAATGTTGGGTTTGCAAGATCATCTACAAAACTGGACGCTTCCAAAGAATTTATCTTCGGTAGACAGAACACTACGATTGACTGTAAATTTGCTGAAACCTTAAAGAGGATTGATTTGAATAAAACAAGGGAAAATTCCTTTTTCCTCCCATCTCCTAGAAATCAGTGTAGAAAAGTAAAAGCTTACGCAAATCTTCAGAAGAAACTTTCATATGTTTTGAAACAATAATATTATTGGTTACGTGTCAAAGTATTTAAAACAATGAAATATGAAATTGATATGTTTAATTTCCAGTTCAAGCCAGTATAAGATTACATATCTGTGAAATTGAATGTTTATGAATGCATCAATGCAGTTTTGATACTCTCAATAGTTTAAATTTTCGATAGTTCTAATTATTTCTTTAATTTGCATGTTCATATTAAAACCAGATTGATGTTTTTTCTTTAGAAATACAGCACAATTACGGCGCGTCAAACTTTTGCATATATCTCGTATGAATTAAATAATTATAGATCTGTATTTCGCCAAAAGATGTTGACTATTCGGTGCATAAAAACAGACTTACATATCAGTATTTTAATACAAATCGTGGGTTTGCAAGATCATCTACAAAACTGGAGAACTTATACTTTTGAATTTGTAGACCATTTTTTTGGCCGGTTTGTCTCCAAGTAAACGATCGTCCATAGTATTATATAATAATAATAAGTTATTGTATGTAATGAACATTATAACTCTATATAGTAATTGCCTAAATAAGCGTACCTTAACTTATTAAACCAAAAATAAAGATATGTAGCCGATTTTTTCCCGTCTACATTTTCTTTGCAGGCAGAAATAGTTGTGTATTCAATGCGTCTTGAATTAATGACAACTCAGACTACGATGTACTTGCCCCGCTAAAACACTCTTACTAATATTACAACTTTCATCACTTTGTAAGACTCTCATCACTAAAAAAACTCAAACTTATATGGAAGAAATCTTACTAAAAAATCACAACTTTTTACATGATACATCAGTGCATCAAAACAGTTTGAGATATACGAACTCAAGCTGTGTATCACTAAACATTTTAAGTGGTATTTTTTGCTAGTACATATAGAAAGGAGAGGCAAACACATTCATAGGATCATTCAAACTCATAAGTCGAATTTAAAATGACCACGCCCTGGCTAAAAAAAAAGAAACGTATATACAACAGTACACTAAACCCAACAAAGAAAACTAAAGACTTAGCAACACGATCCCCACCAAAAGTCTTAAGCGATCAAAGAAATATGTTGAGTTCGAATAAAAGATTTCTAATAAGCAAGGTGGGTTACATCGATAGTGTATGATTTAACGAACATATATATAGTTTTTCTGTGTATGTTATACCTATAAATATGTCTCAATAAGTGAGAATTCTACGATAGATACATCCATTGAATCACCAGTGAAGGTATATGTATACATACATGTTAGAAAATTGATAAAAGATAATGACCGTTTCATTTTCTGAATACATTTATTTTAGATCATTTAAGAACACGTATGTTTTGTTATGAACACACAATATCTTCCAATTTAATGAATAGATTTAGAGCGTAGTTGAGACATATGCTATTTGGCCCTTTAATTTTCCTATAGTATTTCATCTCATATCTAAGGCAAAGAGAATTGATAAAAAAGTTGAAGTCAAATTATCCTGGAATAACTTCATTACATTTGTCTAAAATGTTTCAGAATGTATTCTTGAAATGTTCACACAACAACCGTTATAAATCTGTTACCGGAATGCTTTCTATCAAGGATATGTGAACAGATATATGTACATCTAATGAATAATTAAATGTTTGTCAATGAAATTTCCTACATGTACCCAAGTCTGAATTAAAAGAGGGACACATGATACTAGAGAGACATTCAAACCCATTGATCAAAAATATGCTGACAACACCATGGCTACAAAAGACAAACAATATTACACACGACACAACACAACATAGAAAACTAAAAATAAAGCAACACGAACCCCATCAAAAACTTGGGTTGATTTCAGGTTCTTCGGAAGGATAAGTAGATTCTGATCCACATGTGGCACCCATTGTGTTGCTCGTGTTATTACAAACCCGGTAAATAGTATAATTTCGAACTGATGTTTACTATAACGCATCAAAAGCGAAGATTTAGACATTCTGCATCTTCGAATGCAGTAAATAAAATTCATGAACACGTAAGCTCATTTTAAGAACCTAACTTCTTTTCGGTTTTTCTTTTCTCTTTTTAAATTATTCTATTTAAACTCCTTGAAAGTATGGTAAAGCCCTGATTTCAAGGTTTACTTCTTATCATACGTTTGCACTATTTATACCGATTTATAAACAGCTTTTAAATTTATCACGAAATTAAAATTCGTGACAAACAGACAAAATGATCGATCTATTACTGTATCTTTAAGTTAGATCATAGAAGGTTCACGGACAAGTGATAAGCCGATGCAAAAAATTAAACAATGCGTTATCATATTTATCATTTCTGTTTAACAGTAATAAAATTAAGACGTCCGTCATTTATTTTCAAGGGGGCATTGTTTTTTAAGCAATTATATGTTTTATGATCGTTAATTTCGTATGTTTTAAAGATGACTTTGTAGCTTTTTCAATATGTTTTTTCATGCTTGTATAAAAACAAATAACTATAACATTAAAGTTTTATTTACTTATGCATCCTTTTGCTGCTATTTATTTGCTATCTATGTACCGATAGTTTGAATTTCTGTTTTTCAAACACTCATTCTACAAGAACAAAAATCAGCAATCTTTTGTTGACATCTATTGAAGGGAATTATAGTATATTTGGTTTGTAGAAAGATAACGTTCAGTTGTAGCATGTTGTCAATGTAAACACCTGCCGTATGGTCACTTCCTATTTCGAAACTTTACAACACGCATTATTCTTCAAAGTTTTTCTTGACTTCAATGACTCTATGAAATATTTTGATATGCGTCAGTACATAAAACCTCAATCAATTGTATTTATTGACACAGGTCCACCACCACCGCAAGAAGTGGCAGTTGTGTTGGTGGTTTGAAATGAAAGAGATGCATACATACTGGTGAGGATGATGGTAGTAGTAGTAGTAATAGTAATAGTAGTCAGGATGGGGGTAATACGTAGTAGCTGTATTTGTTTTTTGTGGAAGAAAATGTTAGTACCTGGTTATGATAATGGTAGCACAGTGAAGTGATAGCATATATAAGTAGTAGTAGCTGTTGAAAAGAGGAAGAAGATACGCATGCTGTGACGATATTGGTAGTTCTAGATGCAAAGAAGAAATATCATTTGTAAGTGGCGATGATGGACGACGGATGACGGACGCCAAGTGATGAAAAAACCTCACTTGTACCTTTGTACCAGGTGAGATAAAGAAGTTTACCGCTAAATTAAGTAAATGTAGAAATACACTGTACTCAATACATAGAAAACATAGTCAAAATGTGTTTGCTACTACTTGAAGATCGTCGCGGTTTTGCAAAAAACACTTAGACAGTAGCGCAATTAAAAAAAAATGTCAATTCTGTTCATGCTCCTTTGTTTGATAATATAATGATAAGGACAGGCCTTAAAAAAATATCAACACAAACAATTCAGAGATACATTTGATAAATCTTTAGTACAAGAGTTCTTTTGTTGAATTTAATAGGACCTAGTTATCAGGTCTATTTGTCCAGAGTTATTTCAGGACAAAGGTGTTTACCAAGAGATAAACTAATTATTACAAGTAAGACAATACATTTAAAAACATGGATCTAGTACAAGTACTAAGATTTGTTCGTCGGTCCTTCGGTTTTTAACTCACCACTAAGGATTCGGACTTTGTCACGTCATTTGGGATAGCAATTCGGTACATTTGAACTAGTGATCCTTTTTTGTACTGAAACGACAATCTTCATCAGAACAGCTATTAACACTTTATTGTCTGACTCTTTTCACAAATAATCTTACGACTAAAATTAGTGTTAGTTATACAAAAATGTTCATGACTAACGTGTACCTTTTTGATTTTCTAAATTTATTTCACGATATGACGATATGTCAAATTCATACGAAACTTATTGTCAAAATGTCAAATTCTTTAATACTTAAAAGAAAGGCGAAAGATGCCAAAATGACATTTGTTTTTTACTAGGGGTCAGCTGAAGGACGCCTCTGGGTGCATGAGTTTCTCGCTACATTGAAGACCCATTGGTGGCCTTCGGCTGTTGTCTGCTCTATGGTTAGGTTGTTGTCGCTTTGACACATTCCACATTTCCATTCTCAATGTTATGTACAACAATTCCAAAACTTTGGTTTCATTTGGTTATATAAATTACAAAATAATGTTCTTTTTTTTTTTACCTGTATCAAAAATAGCTTTTTTCAGTTAGCATCTGCTGGCCAATGCTGTCTTCTTAGTTTCATTTGTTCTGCTAACATTCTGAACCCCATGCACAGTATATCTCTATCGTAGGTTACATCATATATTGCAATTGACCAGGTCCGAAACGTTGTGGAATAAATGTCTTGTAAAACAAAAATTCATCAGCGAGGTGTTTTAGCTTATTTAAACAAAATTTTACCAAATTGTTTGCTAACAGCGAGATATTATTTTATGATAATACCGGTAGCATATTTTTTTCATGATATACATGATATACCGCCGTTTTAAACCTGTTCCCTAAAGGAAATTACCGTAGGGTTATCTATCATTAAAATATAACCTGATGCAGGGTACCAGTATCAGTAACACTTTTAATCATCAGTATGAAATTTTTAACATTTACATAGCAACAGAGATTTTTTTCTTAGAAAACAATTAGATTTGAATTATTTCAAAATAAATCCAAAATTAATTTACAGTCAAACGAAATCGTGATTCGAAGAATAAAATCTCCCTTACAATTTATTAATCAATGTATATGCATATATTTCAATGAATAACCATAATGTTCACTGTATTATTTATTAAATTGTTATATTTGGTGATTAATTTGCTTGCAACTATTCACATCCCACTGTTTGGGTCTTTATAGATACAAACTTCAACTTGAAACTTGTAGCAGAATATATAGGTTGTAGAAAATTTCACAATAATTTAGTCCTTCACATTTTCAAGGTAACTTAAGGAATGTAGAAAGCGTTTATCAATCATGCCTTATCATATCTGAGATAAACTAGTTTTATGTTATATATAAGCTTGTTCGTTTGCTTAGTATAGACAAAATCAAAATATTACAACATGAATTTCCTCCAGTTTGTAGTTCTTGGTAGTTTGGCTGTAGCATGCTCGGCACATTTGTGTTTATTGAGCCCTCCTCAACGAGGTAAGTAGTGAAACGTATTGTTTTATTCAGATTTTTTTTTCAAATTGCAACTGTAAAATTGGTCATGCCTTACTTTAAGTTTAAAACATTTTAATCGTTTACAATAAGCAAACTAGCTAGAACGAGCTATGGGTGCTTACTATAGATAGATGAGTATCTTTGACTATTAATAAGCTACAACTTTATAATTGTGTCTTATTTATATTTATCATTCTAAGCATTAATGATGTCTCGTTCTCTTTCAATTTTATTTGTTGTGCCAAATTTTACAACGAAAATTCTGCATGCTAATTCTTTCCATCTTTTTCCACGAACCTTTATCAAACTTTTAAACAAGTAAAAAATAAAAAGCACAAAAGCAAACATTTACCCATTTTAGTCTTTACAAGTTTGTTTTTGCCTTGTTTTGCGCTCTTTGGAAACTACCATCCGAATGAAATTAAAAAACAGTCCTTTCAAATCCAATTGATTGAAAAATAAAAATAAAAATACGCTCAATACATATTTTATACGACGAGATAACTATAACTGAACTTTTTATGTTCAGGTTTAGAGAAAAAAAAACCTTCTTGTTTTGTCATCCGATTTACAAAAATCGATCTTTTCATAGTTCGCCAACTATAAATATTGAGCAATCTTAAACGATACAAACGATATAAAGTGTTCCGGAAACAATACATTTCGCAGTTCCTGTTTCGCTAGTGGAAACCATTGAATTTGTCTAAAACTGTCTTAATACAATATTCTTTATTAAAAAAAACCAATGACGATGTATAATGAAATAATCAAAATACAAATGTATCAGCTATCTGTACTTCTGAATATAAGTTCAGACGATAGTTTCCAAGAATAGATATACGAGAATTATTTTTTTGCTTACTTAGTCATTTTCATCATAACCTATATATTACTAAAATTAAGACGAGACAGTTATCAATAGAATTTATATATGGCCTATATATTTAAATAAAATGTAGCTAACCATTGTTGAACTGTTCTGATGTTGCATATAAAGTCAAGAAAATGTGATATGATTCAAATTGAGACAACTTTCCAAAATGATTCAAATGACGTAGATTGTCCACATGACTTTTTATTTTATGGTCCACATTTTAGTATTAGTATACTAGTATTCGAGTTATTTTTATCGTTGAAAACCGTATGGTCACGTATAGTCCATAAAGCTATGTCGTTTGTTCTCTGCTAGACAATGGTCCCGTAATATTAACATTCATATGACAACTCTTATTATTTCATTTAGGAATATCAAAACTGACAAACGTGTTAAAAACCGTCACATTCCTTCCCATGCTTTAGTTTTATGACTGTGTTATTATTTGGTTCTCTGCTTGATCAAATATTGCAACATTGCTTACTTACGTGGATGTGTGTCTTATAAGAAAAAAGAAACAACTCCTCAGCTGAAAATAGAATGGAACATTTCTTTTAAAGCCTTAAGTTATTTGTTGTTGCTTTTTATAGGTACAATGATGGGTATCAACAAAGCCGGTGCTAATGATTGCGGTTTAACTGCTTCACCATGTGGAGGTCGAATGGCCGGAATGAACCCAACTTACTTCAAAACAGGGGAAAATGTAACAGTTGTCATTCAGAAGAATCTTGATCATTATTCAAAACCTACTCCAGGAAATTTTAAGGTAAACCTTATGATGGACAACGCCTCCACAGCAACAGCTACTGCGACCATAATGGATATGGGTGAACCATCTCTGTCAATATATTCTACTTCAATGATGATTCCACATACAGCATCGAAAGGAAAATACATGATCCAAGTAGTCTACAATACGATGAATCCAGATACAGGGGTTCCACCACAGTTTTACCAGTGTACAGATGTAATGCTTCATTGAATAACGTTTTTTTAAATGATAATAGCCTATTAGTTTACAGGTGTACCGAGGGAATTAAATATGAAATAAAATATATAGTATCAAATAGTCATTAATGTTTTTGTTAGTCCATGGAACACAAGTATTACTAGTATCCATCTAGATCTTATTAGGTGCTCATGCTTTCAAAACTAGGTAGACTAAGATGGCTTTCTTTTTGTTTTTAGTAGGATCAATTTTGCTAGTGGACAATTAGCTGTAAATACGAATTCGACATATCTTAGATATTTTACCTGCGATATTATTCTGCTTGGTCAAAACGGTTGTTGAAATTGAGAGTTGCTTTTCTTTAGTAGCTAATTTGTTTGTACGTGATTACCAATCATTCTGTAAAAGGCAGAAGATTTCTAATTCAACTTGTTTATAATCAATGTTTTAATTGGATGACTTCACATATTTTTATGGCATAAAATCCATGGTGTACCAGTCTGAAATCAATGAAAACTGGAATTATAAGTTACAGGATTTATTTGTATCAACAATTGACAAAAAACCAAGCATCTAACATACAATTATCCTTCATTTCGAATTTATTTCATTTTGCGCGTGTTCTTTTTAAAAAATGCAGAACGACATCAAAGTGCATACTCATACTTGAAACAAATTTCCGTTCATTAAAGAATGGCCTTGTGGTGAGTTTGAGTGGTTGAACTTTACCAAACTAATTTGAAGAATTTGTTCTGAGTATATTACACGACCATGATTGACGTTACAACAACCAATCAGTGAGTGTAAAATGACATGTCTTGCATCAGCAGGTAATAATTTTGTGAAACTGTTAGAATACTTAAATACGTTATTCTTTTTCATTGTTTTGCTTGTACTTGTTTTTCGATATACTTTAATTATAAAAGTCCAGGTCTGAGTTATTTAGATTAAATTCATTGAAAGTATGAAAAGGCCTTGATTTCCCAGTTTATTTCCTATCAGACTTTTCCACTATTCATACCGAATTATAAATAGTCCAGTCATTCTAGCCAAAATATGACCAAACCTCAAACTAATTGCAACAGAATGTTCTTCTATTTTTTCAAGCTGATTTAGGTGTACTGTTGAACATAAAAAAAATCGAGAATGATTTGATGAAGGGAAATTGTTAATTTTGGATGAAAACCTTGATTTTTGGTGAAAAATCGCTGAAAACTGGTAATTTGCCGTAACTCAAAAACAAAAATAGCAACTTGCATAATTTTTAATGAAGTCAATAGGTATTATTACAGTAATGATTTATTTAAACGTTGATGAACTGCAAAGATCAGGAAATTGAAAATTTTGGGCGAAAACCTTGAAATTTGATGAAAAATCGCCGAAAACTGGAAATTTGTTATAACTAAGAAACGAAAATAGCAACGTACATACTTTTGAATCAAGTCAATACATCTTATAACAATGATAAAACATATTAAACTATGATGACTTTTGAAGTATAGGAAGTAATAATTTTGTGTGAAAATGTAGTATTTTTGATAAAAACTGGGAATTTATGTTTTCTTAATAAAAATCAAATTATATTATGAGTCTTCAAATTAATTTAAATATATATGTTAAGTGTTTAGATCGATCAAATAATGACCAATTCGTAAATTCAATAGATCTTATAACAACAATAAAAAACGATTGACCGGTATGATACTTTTTTTTAAAACCAAAATATTTACTTAATATGATAACAAAACCATGCAATTGTTTTACCGAAAGCCCTTAATTATGCTTATTATGTTTTTGCGTATTCTACATAAATCTTTAGAAGTTGATTGTCACTTAATCGTCCATATCAACTGTTTTGCACGAATTTGTACAACCAGTTCCTTTACATTCGCCACAAGCTACTGAACATTCAAGTCCGTTTTTTCTACAAGTACATCTTTTGGTGTCACAGTTTGTTTTAAAACCGCATTCAACGTTATCATGATATTTAATTTCGTGATAAACAGACAAAACTGTCGATCTATTATTATATCTTAAAGTTAGATCGAAGATAGTTCATGGACAAGTGATAAGCCAATACACAAAATTAGAAAATGCTTAGTCATTTTAATCAGTTCTAGTCTACAGTAACACATTTTACACACCGGTCATTTATCTTTAAGGGTACATTGTTTATTAAGCAACTAAAAGTTTTATGATTTATAGTTTCGTATACTTTTAAAAAGATGAAATTGTAGCTTTTTCAATTTGCTAAAAACATGACTTTAAAACAAATAACAAAAATTTTACAGTCGTGTTTTCTTTGTTCCTTTTGCTGTTATGTTTTACTCCCGTTGCAATCAGTAATTCTGACCGTCATTATGTCCGCAAAACACTGGTAGAACAGTTTCGGAATGTATTCTTTGCTCCTATGGAAGGCGATGACAGCGCCATTGCTAAAAAAAGAAAGAGAATAAAAGAAGGACGAAAGATACCGAAGGGACAGTCAAACTCATATAATGATATTCACAAAACTCAACATAGAAAACATAAAGACTAAACAACATGAAGTCAACCAAAACGTTGGAGTGATAGCAGGTGATCCGGCAGGGTTAACAGCTTCTGTTCCACATGTGGAACCCTTCGTGGTGCTTATGTTAGTACAAACCGGGTAACAAGTCTTGTTCGATAGGTCACATTCGTGAAAAGGGGCGCGATTAGAGTTACGACATAAGGAAAAAGTTAAATCACAAAAATACTGAACTCAGAGGAAATCCAATCGGAAAGTCCATAATCACAGGCAAAATCAAATGACAAAACAAATCAAAAACGAATGGACAAGAACTGTCATATTCCTGACTTGGTACAGGAACATATACGCTATCATCTGTGAATAGGTTATTCCCTAATGGTCAAACAACTCGTGATGATGTCCGTAAAATTTACGAAGGAATTATTTCAACCATTTGGAACTCTTGGTTTAATAGCCTCCTTGTGATCAACAATCCTCTCTCTATCATACCAACCCTGATAAAAATTACCCGGAAATATCGAATCAATTAGGTTAAATTTACTCCGTATGTGGTCGCTGCTGGAATCTTGCTACATAGAAATGGAAAGTTTGCAATTGGGAAGCTTAAATCATCTCTTAAGTAGTTTATTTCAATCGAACCTTGTTGTCAATTTCTAGGTAACAGTCAAGATACGAGGAGGACTTAACTGTATCTAATGTATCCTTTATCTCAAGTGCGATTGTAAATATGCGTTCAACATAGTCACCAGAATTTGAATTATTTAGTGAGAGAACATCATCAATATAGCGGGAAATAAAGTTTAAGGGTTCTTTAAATTCCTTTTTCGTCCTAAAAACTTCCTACATGAAGTCAGCCTCATAAGAATAAAGGAGCAAGCCGGCTCGAAAAAAGGCACAATTGGTTCTAAAAGGAATGCCGATAGTTTGTTGAAAAAAACGTCCTCCAAACGTAACAAGATGCTGTCAATCAAGAAAGAAAGCATTTTGATAGTGATAGTTTCAAAGATTTCTTTGTTTGAATCCGAGTTAATTTTTGCAAGGTAGAATTGATTCCTCCCTTAGACAATGTACTTGGATCTACATTGGTCACACCGCCATTTTTCTGAAAAGACGGCTTTGTTGGTTTTTAGAAAAAAGAGAAGACATGAAAGCATATTGGTGGTGTTTGTGATGGTAGTAGTAGAAGTAGTAGTAGTTGTAAAAGAAAAAGTAAACACTAGTGATGAAGGTAGTCCGAAGTAGTAGTAGTAACGTTGGCGTAGTATTGGTAAAAGTAGTAGTAGTTTGTGTGGTGGTGGAAAAAATGCCTATGACGGTTTTCATAGTAGAAGATTTGAAGCAGTTGTACTTGGAGTTGAAATTAATCACTCAAAGAAATGTTTTTATTGTATTACATGTTACTTTAAAAGAAATAATCAAAGATTGTGACATGCCCTTTTCCATAGTGGCCCTGGTATTATCCCGAGACTCCCATATCAGTCCGAAACTTTAGCCGAGGTCCGATATGGGTCAAGGGATGATACCAGGGCTAATACAGAAAAGACATGTGATAATCTATTTATCACATAATGTAAGTTCTGCAGATTATAACCATCTGATACACAACAAAATTGCTTGCCACAGATTTCAATTATTCACTCAACAACACAACTGAACCGCACCAAAGTATGATAGACTACATGAAAACATCAACGAATAGATAAACTGTCTTCTTACCATCTCTTCAAATGCCATAAGCAGTAGTTAATTTTTAAAAAGGTTAAACGCTTAATGAAACGTAGTCACTTGATGACTTAATCAACAAAGGCTCATTGAAACAACATCTGAAACATAAATCAAGTAACACATTTTGTATGAAAAATTTGCTTTCAATAATGACGAATTTTGTTTGTTCACTAATAAGATCTATCCAGCCTAGACCGTTGGTTTTCCCGTTTGAATGGTTTTACACTAGCAATTTTGGGCCCTTTACAGCTTGCTGTTCAGTGTGATCCAATGATCCGTGTTGAAGGCCGTACATTGACCTATAATGTTCTATTTTTATAAATTGTTATTTGGATGGAGAGTTGTCTCATTGGCACTCACACCACATCTTCCTACGTCTACTAACTGACTTTAAATAAAACTTTCAATTAACAGTGTCCGTGCCTGGATCTTGATAAAAAAAAAGATGTGGTATGATTGCCAATGAGACAATTCTCCACAAGAGACTAAATGACACAGAAATTATAACAACTATAAGTCACCGAACGGCCTTCGACAGGGTCTTATAAGCCGTTGTATATCTAACGACAACCTCTAATCAAAATTTACGATGAAAAATTAGTTTTCGTTTCCTATATCTATTATCAATTTTAAGACTGTGACATACCCTTGTCATCATCTCACGCGTGGTGTTTATAAATCTGAACTCGGTCGATTCGCTCAAGTATGTAACAACGTATTTGATTTTATCGAAAAGATCGATACAAGGAAATTGTTCGTAACTATAAATCATCATGCAGGCATCTTCTATATTCAGGTATTTCACATCCTATCAATATAGTTGTATCTTATATAAAACAAAATTTGTTAAAAAGCTAACTAAACCTTTAAACAGATTTATTCAGAAGGCATACAGTCGTAATGCTACTATTAAATAAAAAAAATCTGTACAGGCATTTGTTGATACAGTTTTATTATGTCGTCTTATCTTTTAATTACCAAACGTGACTTATTCCCGATTGTGACTGTTTTGCTGAATGTGAATTCGTATTACTATAAGACGTGTTTCTGCACTTGTTTATCCCAAATTAATGTATTTAGTTTATATGTTTAATGTTATATTTGAAATTCTCATCTTCTCATTTTGTCAAATGTGTTAACGTCTTTTTATTATATTTAGGTGTTACGGATAGAAAAATTAATCACCGCCTCTATTAATTATATTTAATTTTGTACGATTAATTACGTTTGAAGTTGGATTCATAACAAACTGGACATATATATATATATATTACAGTTAATTGCTATTAATAAGTATTGCAATATGCATTTTGTTTTAATGAATTATCAGTATTTAGTTCTAATATAATCTTAAAGCAATCCTAATTCTAGCTCACTTTTAAATTATAGTTTTTCATAGTTATCAAAAGTACCAGGATTCATGTGTGACGTCATGCTGTTTCTAAATTTCATAAATTCAAATGTAGCATAACGTTTGCATTTTCGCCATCGTATGTGACGTCATTTTTTTTAATTGCGTTGACGCCTGGACTCATTCTGGTGTGTCTATGCTGTATTGAACTTGGCATCATGTATTCGGGTTTAGTTTTCTGTAATAAGTTAATACTTCAGTTTCATTATGAATATATCTTTCACATTCATTTGTTAAAATTTACTGTTTGCAATAGCATGAATCGTTCTATATAATAGTGTTCTTATCCCGGGCATAAAAACAATGCCGTATTTAGCAAAACCTTTTCAACTTTTGATCTTCAGTGCTGTACAACTTTTTACTTTTTTCACTTTCGATCTTGTATATCTGGGCGTTATGTATTCGGGTTTAGTTTTCTGTAATTAGTATTTACTTCAGTTTCATTATGTATATCTCTTTCATATTCATTTGTTAAAATTTACTGTTTGCAATAGCGTGAATTGTTTTATATAATATGAATGTTCTTATCCTGGGCATACAAACAATGCCGTATTTGGCAAAACCTTTTCAACTTTTGATCTTCAGTGCTGTACAATTTTGTATTTTTTTCACTTTCGACCTTTTATATCTGGGCGTCACTGGTGAGTCTCGTGTGGACTAGACGCGTTTTTGGCGTATTGAATTTTAAACCTGATGCTTTTTGTTATTTATTAAGCATGCTTTTCTTTGTCTAATATGTTCTGCTTTTTATTTGTATTGTAGTCCTGTAATTTTTTGTTTTCATTTCAATGTTATATTTAACTGTGCCATTAAAGTGCGAGGTTTGGCATGCCATAAAACCAGGTGATACCCACCACTTTTATTCCCCTTTAAAAGTGTCCTGTACCAAGTCAGGAAGATGGCCATTGTTATAATATTGTTCGTTTCTGTGTGTGTGTTGCATTTTTACGTTGAGTCGTTTGTGTTTTCTCTTATTTTTGAGATAAGACGTGGCACGGTACTTGTCTATCCCAAATTCATATATTTAGTTTTGATGTTATATTTGTTATTCTCGTGGTGTTTTGTCTGTTGCTTGGTCCGTTTCTGTGTGCTGTTGCGTTTCGGTGTTGTGTCGTTGTTCTCCTCTTATATTTAATGCGTTTCCCTCGGTTTTAGTTTGTTACCCCGATTTTGTTTTTTGTCCATGGATTTATGAGTTTTGAACAGCGGTATACCACTGTTGCCTTTATTTAAGGACATGCAAATAAAAACGAATGAACTAACACATAGAATACAGAACTCATGACATAGGATTTTGGACAGGAACATTAAAAAACGGGTTTTTTTAACAGAGAAAATTGAGAGCTGAGTACTCTAATTGAAAAGTTTAGAAATGTAATAGGACCTAGTTATAAGGTCTACTAGTATTTGTCAAAAGGCATTTCAGGGCAAAGAGGTTTACAAAGAGATAAACTAATTATTACAAGCAAGACAACACATTTAGTACAATGAAACTAGTGCAAGTACTAAACCTTGTGCACCGGTCATTCTATTTTAAATCGCCACTTAAGGAATCGGTATTTGTCACGTCATTTGTGATAGCAATCCGGTTCATACGCACTAGTAAACCTTTTTGAACTGAAACGATAATTTTCATCTGAACAGCTCTTTAAAGATAGAACAGTACGTTATAATAAGTCATGATCATGCTCAGTCCTTAAGTGAATTCTAAAACTTAACCACAGTGAAATATTCTGTACTGTTTAAATAATTCTTCAGCAGCCTTTTGGAATATGTTCAGATAATTTTCAGACTATCCTGTTCACAAATACAACAACCTGAATTGTCTGCAAAACAACTGGAGCTCTATTTACAAATAATCTTACGACTGACATGATCGAAAGTTCTACTGAAACGTTTATAACTTTCTTTCATCGTGAGATTTTTGTTTTTTGTTTGTTAAATAATCAGCTGGATAGTACTTAATTTACTGCAAGAAATTATCTAAAATTATCCTTACAAGACATAATGTTTTAGTTTCAGTTTGTTTCAGTTTGTTGAGATCATGTTAAGACCAAACTTATGATTTATTGTCAATTTGTCAAAATAGGCTTTGTCACATATTTTGTAAAATAATTAAAGAACCTTAGTGAGCACGCTAACAAATACTCATAACTCGAACAAAATGCAAATAATAATAATTTCTTGTAGGTATAATCATCTTTTTATATTATCTACAAAGTTTCATGAAATTCTGTCGTGTAGATTCAGAGAAATTGCAATGACAAACTGTTACAGAAGTAAATTAAGGGAAAAATTCTAAATTCAAAGGGGCCATACTCCTGCAAAAAAATAATCTTTACGTTACGCGTATCTACAAAGCACTAGTATGTCAGACTTATCTTCACAGTTTCATGAAATTATATTGTGTGGTTTTAAAGGAGTTGCAATGGAAAAAAGGACTGTAGGACAGACTGACTGATAGACGGATGGACGGTACGACGGACGGACGGACGGAACAAAAACATTATGCCATACGAAACTTTCTTCCTCGGGTATAAAATTAGGCACATCGACTTCTCGCGGATTTAATTTGCTTGAATTTGGTCAATGTCAAATTATGTCATACTAAACAGACCGGCAAAAGATACCAACGTGAAATTAAAACCCGTAAGTCTTTATATACTGACAACGCAATGACAAAAATAGAAAACAGACAAAAACACCGGTTTGTCACAATTATAGTGTATTATGTACAATTGGAACATATCCGTCTTCAACTGTGAAGTAGATATTCCAGAATGGTCAACCAACTAATGATGGCGTTTGTCAACTTTAAGAAGGGGTGATTTCAACATCGATAACTTCGTAGTGAGGAGCAACCCTCTATCACGGTATCATATATGGGAAATGCAAGCCCTGGAATTTGGAATTAACTACCTATAATGTTTACTGCATTAATTGTTATTTTGTTAAAGGTGCTTATTATTTTTTTTCTATTTACATAGCCCTGTTTGGGTCTTTTAAAAAAAAAAAAAATTGTACTTGAAACTTGTACCAGAATATATGGGTTATAGAAAATTTCACAATAAATTTAGTCCTTCACATTTTGAAGGTAACGTAAGCAATGTAGAAATTATTAGATCAATCATGCCTTATCGTATTCGAGATAAACTGGTTTTTAGTTTATATATAAGCTTGTTCGTTTGCCTAGCATAGAAAAAAAACAAACATTGTAATATGAGTTTCCTCCAGTTTGTAGTTATTTGTAGCTTGGTCGTAGCAAATTCGGCACATGTGTGTTTATTCAGCCCTCCTTTCCTAGTTTGAAGAGTGCTTCTACATATATAAAATTTCAATCCTTGTATCTATGATGCGTGTTTTTACAAAAGTCAGCACTCATGTGTTAACATGAATTATTATTGGTATGGTAAAATGAACAAATTTTTTTTTTACAAATAAAGGCAACAGTACTATACCGCTGTTCAAAACTCATAAATCCATGGACAAAAAAGAACAAAATCAGGGTTACAAACTAAAACTGAAGAGAACAATGACACAACATTAAAATGTAACACACACAGAAACGGACTAAGCACTAGACAAAATCCTATGAGAATAAAAATATAACATCAAAACCAAAGACATGAATTTAGGATAGATAAGTACCGTTACACGTCTTATAGAAATGGGAATTCACACTCAAAATTAAGAGAAAACAAACAACACAACGGAAACACAACGCTAAAATGTAACACACACAGAAACGAACTATAATATAACAATGGCCATATTCCTGATTGGGTACAGGACATTTTTAAAGGAAAAAATGATGGGTTGAACCTGGTTTTGTGGCATGCCAAACCTCTCTCATTTATGGCCATGTGAAATATAACATTAAAATGACAACACAACATTACAGGACTACAATATAAATAAATAGGAGAACACAATTGACAAAGAAACACACGAATAATAGCTAACAAAAGGCAACAAGTTTATTTTGATACGCCAGAAGTGCATTTTGTCCACACAAGACTTACTAGTGACGCCAAGATACAAAAGTTTGAAAGCCGAAACAAGTATAAGTTGAACAGTATCGAGGACCAAATGTTCAAAAAAGTTGTGCCAAAAACGGCCACGGTTTTCTGTTAGGTACCAGAACATCCCTATTATTAAGTATAATTTATACTTTTGCAAACAGTAAATTTTATAAAATGACTATACAAAAGATATTCATGATAAAACTGAAATATTAACTAATTACAGGAAACAACCGAAATACATTACATAACCCGACAAAATGCAACACAAAAAATAGACACATCCAAATAAGTGAAAACCTTAACGCCAAGTGACGTCATATTTGAAATTGTAAAAAATGACAAAAAAATGACGTCACATTTGAATTTGTAAAACAGATCATCAAAAAATGAAAAATGACGTCACAATTGTATGAATAAGATAGAATTAGGATTTATTTAAGATTATATTGGAACTAAATACTGATATTTCATTGAATAACAATGCACATTTCAATTCTTATTAATAGCAAACTAAGGTAGCAATTAACTATATTATTAACTATATCCGGTTTGTTTTGAATTTTAACTTCAAACGTAAAACATCGTACAGATTACGTTGAACAAAAGCAAATCTACTAAATGAAGGCGGTGATTAATTTTCTTTAACCATTACACATGAATATAATAAAAAAAAAGACGTCAACACATTTGACAAAATCCGATGAGAATTACAAATATAACAATTAACATTTAAACTAAATACAAAACTTTGAATTGTTCATGATAAAAACGATGTTATACCTCAGGAATATATTATCTTTACTGTATTTGGCTAAGCCTTTTAAAATTTTTGGTCCTCGTTGATCTTCAGCTTGATCTTTGAGTTATTAGCCGGGCATAACTAATTATGTCTCGTTGTGTTTTTAGCTTTTTTGAAACTGGATTATAAAAATATATATATATGTTCAATACTTTCTTATAATTTTAATACGACGAGCTAATTATAATTATCCTTTTTCGTTCAATATTTTGGTTTTGTTAATTGCTGAAGGCCATACGGTCAACTATTGTTCATAACTGCTTCCTCATTTGCTGTCTGATGGATAATGGTCCCAAAGGAAATCATACGACATCTTTTTAATTTGATATAGTTTTATAAACTCTGACAAACTTGTTTAAACCCTTGAAAACATTCCAAGCTAGTCTTTTTCGTGTATGCTTTTCATTTAATGACTTAATGACATATTCGGTTATCTGCTTGACCGAATTTGTACTTTATTTGTTATTAATATAAATAGTGTCTTAAAATATTTAAAAAATGAAACATTTGTTAAGGCTTATTTTTTTTGTTTTTATAGGTACAATGTACAATGATGGGTATTAACAAAGCCGGTGATAACGATTGCGGTTTAACTACCTCACCATTTGGAAGTCGAATGGTGGGAATGAATCCAGCTTCCTTCAAAACAGGAGAAAATATTACAGTTGTCATTCACAAGAATCTTGATCATTTTTCAAAACCAACTCCAGGAAATTTTAAAATCAAACTTATGACAATGCATCCACAGCAATAACAATTGCAACCATAACCATTTAACCCCGCCGCAGTTTTGCGCCTGTCCCAAGTTAGGAGTCTCTGGCCTTTGTTAATCATGTATAGACTTTAACTTTAGTTTCTTGTGTGTATAATTCGGAGTTTAGTATGACGTCCAATTTCACTGAAACTAGTATATATATTTGTTTAGGGGCCAGCTGAAGGACACCTCCGAGTGCGGGAGTTTCTCGCCTCATGCGTCTGGCGTAAAGATAAAATTTAGAAGCTGATATCTATGATGAGATTATTTGCAATTACTGGGTCAATGCCACTGCTGGTTGAGATTATTTCCCCCTTTTTTGACACATTCTCCATTTCCATTCTCAATTTCATAATGAATAAGGGTTAACAATCTGTATCATTCTATTCTACTTCCATAATGATTCCAACTACAGCAACGAAAGGAAAATACATGACCCAAGTAATCTATAACACGATGAATCCATGCAGATACAGGGGTTCGATTACAATTTTACCAGTGTATGGATGGAATGCTTCATTAAATAATAGACAAAGGAGATAACTTAAAGGAATAACGACGGGAGAAAAATACAATGAAATATAATAATGGTATCAAATGGTCATGTATGTTACGTTTTTTTAAAGTTTTTTTTCTAGTAAATTTAAAGTTTGACATGCGACAATATTCTGCTGGTAAAACGTTTGTTAAAATTGAGAGTTGCTTTTCTTTGCTTGCTTCTATTTCACAATTTTACCATTATCATTAATTCTAATGCTTGTTGTAGTAATCAATTTTTTAACTGGATGAACACACATATTTGAGGGTATTAAACCCGTGGTTTACCAGTTGTAACTGAGGAATGCCGCTATTTTGAATTATGTAATTGTCATAGGATTTGTTCATTGGTCAGTAATAAATAAAAACGAATATATCTTATGTAGACGAAACGCGCGTATGGCGTATTAAATTATAATCATGGTACCTTTGATAACTATTTACAACACTGGGTCGATGCCACTGCTGGTGGACGTTTCGTCCCCGAGGGTATCACCAGCACAGTAGTCAGCACTTCGGTGTTGACATGAATATCAATTATATGGTCATTTTTATAAATTTTCTGTTTACAAAACATTGATTTTTTGAAAAACTAAGGATTTTCTTACCTCCAGGAGTAGATTACCTTAGCCGTATTTGGCACAACTTTTCGGAATTTTGGGTCCTCAATGCTCTTCGACTTTGTATTTGTTTGGCTTTTTAACTGTTTTGATCTGAGCGTCACTGATGAGTCTTATGTAGACGAAACGCGCGTATGACGTATTAAATTATACTCCTAGTACCTTTGATTACTATTTACAACACTGGGTCGATGCCACTGCTGGTGAACGTTTCGTCCCCGAGGGTATCACCAGCCCAGTAGTCAGCACTTCGGTGTTGACATGAATATCAATTATATGGTCATTTTTATAAATTTTCTGTTTACAAAACATTGATTTTTTGAAAAACTAAGGATTTTCTTACCTCCAGGAGTAGATTACCTTAGCCGTATTTGGTACAACTTTTTGGAATTTTGGGTCCTCAATGCTCTTCGACTTTGTATTTGTTTGGCTTTTTAACTGTTTTGATCTGAGCGTCACTGATGAGTCTTATGTAGACGAAACGCGCGTATGGCGTATTAAATTATAATTCTGGTACCTTTGATAACTATATTACCAAATTATCCTTTTTGGTGATTTCTATTTCATTTTGAAGAGTGAAGTACCTTAACTAACGAGCTACATCCAAGAGTATGCATATTTTCAACAGAAAAAAAAACACGTTATTTACTTAAATTAATTTCAGATCCCTCATAATGTGAGCTGCATGTCACATCAACCTTCCCTGTTCATTCGCGAAACTTCGTTTTTGGTGAGTTTAAGTGGTCAAATTTTCCTAAAATAGTTCTTAAGATCCTGTTTTTTCCAAAATATTGAAAACACTGTTTGCTTTTGTGCGAACTTTATAGTGTGTTCACAAGTTTGAAAAAGATTCTCTCCTAGTTCAGATTATACATAGATTTGTAATAACACTGCCAATTTCCTTCCATTCTGTTTCAGTGAAACTCTGATACAGAATTTCGACAAACCTTCTAATCCTACCAAATCTGATTGTAAAATCGATGAATCATTTTTAAAGAAAGTTTTCAAATACCTTGTAATATCATTGAAAACAATGTCCTTGTTGTTTTTGTTTTTTCGGAATTTAAATTCCAAAGAGTTTTGTCTGGGTATTACAGAAACCTTAGCTTTGTGTACTGATAGTACTGTTGTTGTTTGAAATCGAGGTCGGTATTTTTGTATCTTTACTTTTTATATATACAATTCTTTATGAAGACTTGAGGGAATTGCATTAGGAGCGAGCGTCGACCGCAATGCGAATACACATCTAGTTAAAATAGCACAATAGGTAATATTGAACAATTCGAAAATTTACAATTCAGACTTCTCTTTTGGTATCAAAACATCTAAGGTTGCGAATGCATAAGTATATTTACAGTATAGTTCAGGGATGTGTTTTTGCCGCTGTTTTTACTTGTCAATCCTGTTCAACTGTGAATTGAAGTGTCAACAAAACGAAAATGATCTGAGACAAATGTAACTGATATGAAAACACTAAGAAATGGTTCATCTCGCAATAAAGACCATATTTAGGTAAAAGTATAATGTTAATTCAAAGTTACTACCCAGATCTTAAATTTGCCATAACATAAGAAAAAGGAAATGGCATTCAGAAGTTAAACACATTGAACAAATGATAAGTTATAAAAGCATAAAACCATGTTGAAATGTATATGTTCAAAATTTCTTGATTTTCCTTGTTTGTAATTTTTTTTTTTGGCTCTATTTTGTTGATCACTTGTATTTTATAAATAGTTATGCTCCTAACTGCATAGCAAAAAATATTAAAGTTTAATTTACTGGAGAAAGTTGTAACCTGATGCCTTTTGTTAGCTATTATTCATGTGTTTCTTTGTCTAATATGTTCTCCTATTTATTCGTATTGTAGTCCTGTAATAGTATGTTGACATTTTAATGTTATATTTAACATTGCCATTAAAGTGCGAGGTTTGGCATGACACAAAAAACAGGTTCAACCCACCTTTATTATATGTCCTGTACCAAGTCAGGAATATGGCCATTTTTATATTATAGTTCGTTCCTGTGTGTGTTACATTTTAACGTTGTATTTCCGTTGTGTCGTTTGCTTTTTCTTATATTTGAGTGTGAATTCACATTACTATAAATGAATTTGGAATAGGAAAATACCGTGACACGTTATTTAGGTGTTGAGAACCGTTTGGGGACCCCACAGATTCAGTGTCTTTAAAAAGTACATAGTGAGCAGTGATTGTTACCGACAAACGTTCACCTAATCTGTCCCAGTCAATGGGATAATTTAGGTCGTCAATCAATGGCCAGGACCACACTGTTTTGAATATGATTCTATTCTCGTAAAATAACCAATACCTAAATAAAACAATTCGAAAAACGAATCCGGAATAATACGATGTGTTGATTTATAACAATAATATAAATCAAAACATAAAGTTATTCCTGAATAATTTTTCGAATTATTTTGTTATTAAAGGCGTTAAGAACCTTTGGTGACCCCACAGTTTAAATTCTATGATAAGTAAGAAGTGAGCAATGGTCGTTACAGACAAACGTTCACCTAATCTGTCACAGTCAATGGGATAATTTAGGTCGTCAATCAATGGCCAGGACCACACTGTTTTGAATATGATTCTATATCATAAAAATACCGATACGTTTTGTTCAAATTTTCAACCATATGGAATTTAGACGAGTGTTCACTAATTTGGCTCACTCTGCTATTAAAGGGGAGCGATTGATACCAAAAGGGCATTTGACACTTTCCATCGAGAAATTTTAAAAAGTAATGAATTATCAGTGTTGTTATATGAGGCAGAATACTGAAAGATAAGCAAGAGAGATAGAGAAAGACTTATGCTTTTAATGCTAGGAACTTGCGTTGAACAATAATTTCCAACGCAAAACTGCTGTGAACAGCAAACATGTGCAGCATTAAGACCAGGAGATGGAATTGGATGGGTCACATCCTGAGGATGGACCAATGCAATGATTGTCGAATAGCCTTGACGTGGACACCACCAGGAAATAGAAATGTAAGAAGATCAAAGGAAACTTGGAGACGAATGGTAGACAAGGAAAGAACAGAATTTGAATTGAGGACATGAGGAGAAGCACAACAACAAGCAGCAGACAAGCTCAGATGGAAGGGTTTCATCCTCGTCGTGTGCGAAGCATGGCGCAAACGGGAGATGTAAGTTGTAAGTAATTGTTACCCAAATACCAAGAATACATAAAACCTGTTGATAAATTGTATTGCCGAAATTTACAGATCTTTTCATCTCATCACCCCTCCCTTAAGTATATCCAGCTTATTGACCTTTCTCGTTAGAAAAGAAGGTTTATATGAGTTGCAGCAAATGCATTTGCAATCAGATTTTTCAAACGACCTTTATTTAAGTATGAAAACTTTTGTTTGATAACATTATGTGGAAGTGTAACTTTTAAAGAGTTTAAATGCCATAACTGTCAACCGAATGAAAGCATGCATTTTATCTCAAACACCAGAGAGTTTTTTTACTCATCAAAACCATTTAATTCAACTGAACAATAATTTCCAACGCAAAACTGCTGTAAAGAGCCAACATGTGCAGCATTAAGACCAGGAGATGGAATTGGATGGGTCACATCCTGAGGATGGACCAATGCAATGATTGTCGAATAGCCTTGACGTGGACACCACCAGGAAATAGAAATGTAAAAAGATCAAAGGAAACTTGGAGACGAATGGTAGACAAGGAAAGAACAGAATTTGAATTGAGGACATGGGGAGAAGCACAACAACAAGCAGCAGACAAGCTCAGATTGAAGGCTTCCATCCGCGCCGTATGTGACACATGGCGCAAACGGGAGATGTAAGTTGTAAGTAATTGTTAACCAAATGCCAAGAATACATAAAACCTGTCGATAAATTGTATTGCCGAAATTTACAGATCTTTTCATCTCATTACCCCTCCCGTAAGTATATCCAGCTTATTAACCTTTCTCGTTAGAGAAGAAGGTTTATATGAGTTGCAGCAAATGCATTTGCAATCAGATTTTTCAAACGACCTTTAATTAAGTATGAAAACTTTTGTTTGATAACATTATGTGGAAGTGTAACTTTTGAAGAGTTTAAATGCCATAACTGTCAACCGAATGAAAGCATGCATTTTATCTCAAACACCAGAGAGGTTTTTTACTCATCAAAAACATTTAATTCAACTATTTTCTTATGTGAAAAATCTGTTACTTGAACGTCATTTGGTCTGTGGTGTAGAATTGTCTCCTGTACAATCCTATCACATCTTCCTATTTTTTACTCAAAAATTGTCAGTAATTGTTCGGTGTTTTTCTTCACTGTAACCAGAGGCTACTTTTAATGGAGCAAAACATACTTTCATGGTATCAAATAAGGCATCAATAATTATATAAGTGCTTTGCTGATGCAAGTTAATTAGGCGTCAAATTAAGATAACTACCCAGCTTTGGGATGCAGTGAGATATTTTCAAACCGATTTGCTCAGATGATAATTACGCCTTAACAAGATAGTTGAACATCAGGCGTATGGCACAAGCAGAAACAACTTAAACAACCAAGGCATTGAGAGTAAAAATAAAAATGAATACGAAATTAAAACAAAGAATAAATCCGTTTATCTAGTTGAAAAAAAGACAATCTGTCACATAAGACACAAGAAAACGGGATATCAATGACCATAATATGAATGGTAGAACAGATATATATATTAAAAAGTAAAGGACACTGCCAGAACTATACATCTAAAGGCATGATAGACACATTTCAAACGTTTTACAATTCGTTGTATTAATTACTGTCGACACAGATGTATTTAAACTTTTGAAGTGCTTCTTCGATTGCATTTTTTATATTATATTAACTCTCATTTTTCAATGAATACATGTCACAAAAAACAGTCCTGTGTAATCGAGTACATTCTGGGCTGTTAGTTGATCGGCTGAATATCAAGATCTGTAAGTTTCAGTGTAAAACACTGAGCTAGAATCAGAGATTTTTTATCAAATTATAGATTTCTGCGACAACAACATAGATCTCTTTTGTATATAACTGAATAAAAGGACACCTCGCCTTTTATTTCATTATTTGTGAATAATCTTCTTAAAGGTAAATATAATAAAGCCGTCAGGCAGAAATAATCGAAATTAATGAAACATAATGTAGGATCCTTGCTGTTCATTAAAACATTAGCGATCTCCGCTTTGAACGTAATGGCATTTGGCTGTTAATAACTATTATGTTCGTCATGGATAAAAAATAAATTACTTAAGAAGTGCTAATGCTATTCCATGTCGACGAAAGGCTTTAAAAGCATCCTATAGATTTGTCATTGTTCAAAAATGAAATTTCTGTACATTACCAGTATCTTTTTAACAAATATCAAACTGCAAGCTTTCCTGAAATAAATCAAAAGGTATTAAGATTTATTTGTGGTTTTGAAGAATAAAATAAATCATTAGAGATTACCAGCAGCATACTACATGTAAGTCATTTGTTCGTGTACCATTACCTGTAATAAAATAGAGGCTGAACATAACAAAGGTAAACTGGCCCGCCATTCCATCTAAAATTTCCGCGCCGTTATTGTAGCGATAAGTGAAGACAATAGGGATCCAGTTAGAATTCAAAACACATAATTAGAAGTGAGACCAAGAAAATAAACTAATAAAATCTAAACTGTAAATTAACACGAATCCAACAAAATATCCAAGATTATATCAGGTGTTCAGAGAGAGAAGGAAACTCCTGCTCCGTATCTGTGACATCCGTCGTGATGTTTATAGTAAGTACAAAGTCGATGTTAAGTATCATTATTTCACAACCGAGAAGAACTGACAATTGGATTGCAACGACTATCAATAAACCCATTGACATATATGTGAAAAGGATAGTCCTGGTCATATCGGTCGACCATCTCATAATCGTGCCTATAAAACGTTTGTAGGGATTACTTTAAATTAACCAAAAGAATTCTTAGCTCAATAGCTTCCTTGTAGGTAGTGAGCCACTATCCCGGAAATCCTGACACGAAAGGAAGCGCCAGTTTGAAAATATCGTATCAATTTAGATAATCAAAATAAAAAAATACATAATGGTTGTCCAGCGAGTTATAAGTGTCTAAATATCCAAAAACCAATAACACACTGATATAAGAATATCCACTAATGATTTACTTTGCTGATATCATTTATTAATGTTAAAAGGGTCTGTCCACTTTGTGTACACATGTCGCTGTAATCTATTTTTATGGGGTTTATTTTTTCTTGCAAGTAGCAAAGGTGACAAGGAACCTATAATATTGCTAGTCAACTTTCGGGATACATTAACCAAGAAGTCATTGTGGTGGGTAGAACTTCCTCAGCAATATGGATTCTAACTGATTTAATTACAACAATGTTTTTATTCCAATACAAATACAGCATATGGCATTTCTGAAGGAACACAATATCATATTAAATGGAAAAAATTAACAATCGTATTTAAATCATGTTGCCTTTAAAAAAAAGTTATGGAGTGGCTTTACAAAACGAAAATGTTCGTTTTTCTATTGATTTGGTACCTGCTTTATAAACAACAACAAAAATAAAACTAATTTGAATTGCAATTAATCTAAAAAAAAAAAAAAAAAAAAGATCAAAGTGTGATATTACAACAAATGATGAAGCCTCACTTCAGTGGTACTTCCGTAACATCGTTAGTAATAACAGAAATACATTTAAAGTCGATATCACCTTTTGCAAATGCTATTAACCGTGTCCTATCTGCAGATCCCAAACGTTGTTGACGTTGAAATTCATCAGTCTCGAGTGTTTTTTCATGGATTCCGAGATTGACAATTTATCGGAAAACCCTGAATTCGGTCGATATTCGAGAGAGTGTTCGATGGAGATAAACAAAAAACTATTACATGTTATTCTTTAAAACAGAAAGGGTAATCAAAATGCTCTTCAAATTTGTATTGTCGGAGTAATCATATCATGTTCTTCTCACATTTTGTTTGTGTTGGGTAAACTATAATTATAAAATCATTGAAAAGGACATGGAACTTTTATGTATACAAGTATCATAATGAAATTCTAAGCAAGTTATATTATTCCAATTCAAACAATGGACGAGGAAACGTGCTATTTTCCTTTATAGAAAGTAATAATTATTTAAATTAATTTTTCAAATATGCTACAATCAATAAGACATTTTCATATAATTTTCAAGACAATAATTATATTGAATATTTTTTTTAGTATGACTGTGATGTTGGTTATTAAATAAGGTTTACTTGGTTATAAGTAATGTTTCATAAAATCTTATCGTCCAGCGGCAAATATTACACGTCAATCAAAGAAACAAAGAGACATCCTAGAGAAAAATTAGAGTCAATGGCACTTATCGAAAAAAGTGTTAAAAAATACAAAGATACCCACATGATTGGAGTCTGCTGACTTATAACAGGCAGGTATATTGGCGAGGCTTCTCATATGTATGATTCCTCATCTTCAAACAAAATGAGGTAGCGGTGTTTCAACAAAGAGATACGACTAAACTAAGATCGAAAAGACGATGCTTAAAACTCTCCTAGTCATGTACAACTTTTATTCATCGTCGCATTATTTAACTCTTGCTTTTCTGATTTTCATTCAAGCTTTTGTCGTAATAATGAAATGAATAAATAAATTACCATCTAAGCATTTTGACTACAAATTTCAAAAACAAATCGAAGATGAAATTCATTTATTTTTATTTTGACCATAATGATAAAAAAAAGTTTATTTTGATTTTTTGATAAATGAGAATATGTAGTTTTATGGCAATAAAGATTTGATTTGAATTGAATTGAATTGATTGTTTTGAAAACATAATCATACGAAGATTGACGTCTCAGACGGTCATAAATAGTATAACCCAAGATAATCGTTAGAATATTTTTTCTGATTTGTAACGCAAAGGTAGGACAAAGTCAACTAGCATTTAAAAGGTTACATTTTGACATATGTTTTCATTAGAAGTAAATAGTATTTCTCAAAAACTCAAAGTTCAAGTATTAAACATTATTAGGGAATATTTAAAAAAAAACACCACTGCCCTAAAATGAATTGCGAAACGTTACCGAGTTATTGAACACAGGGGTCAAATTTATTTTGCGGAAAAATGATTACAAAAATAGGCACTATATCAATTTTTGATATCTAATATGAATTTTTGGGTAAAAAATACGAATTTTAAATAACAAAATTTTTAGAAAAAAAACGATCGAGGAATCATAAATTTTCGCGTATTTGCCTTATATCAATGGTTTTGATCAAAAAAATAATACTCTGTACTTGATACAGTGTATTTAATTTCATTTATATGGAAGAGGGACGAAAGATACCAAAGGGATGTAGTCAAACTCATAAATCTAAAACAAACTGACAACGCCATGGCTAAAAATGAAAAAGACAAACAGACAAACAATAGTACACATGACACAACATAGAAAACTAAAGAATAAGCAACACGAACCCAACCAAAACTATTTTTCTTCATTTTCTTCAAAAATAATATTTTTCCGTCTGTTTATTTACCATTCTACATCAGAAATGTTTGGCATATACAGTGAAAATGGTATTTTAGGATCCGCACTTTACATACACTGAATATGTAGTTTTATGGCAATAAAGATTTGAATTAAATTGAATAGAATTGAATTGATTGTTTTGAAAACATAATCATACGAAGATTGACGTCTCATGCGGTCATAAATAGTATAACCGAATACCTAGAGGTGATCTCAGGTGCTCCGGAAAATGCATTGCCTTGTATCGTTTCTTTTGTTGACTTATATATAGTTTAACCCAGCTATATTTTGCGAAGAGTTTGACAGTTCTTCTTAAAACTTCTCGGGTAGGTCGTTCTAATGCCATTACAAAATAATTGATTAATGGGCTAGAGATACCATGGGGAGTTGCAATGCATTAGCAAATGCACCGATCCAATGGTACAAGATTCTTAGATACCGAACACAATCTTATTCCCCATATGTGCTCAATTCCTTCAGAAGAAAAGAAAAGCAACTTGAAATTGAAATTAAAGGAAAACGTTGAAAATCAATTATTTCATATGCTAGATCTACGAAACAGGACATCATATCAAGCACGTGCAGTGAAACAGAGGAAAACAAGAACTTTAACATCATTTTGTCAACGACAAATCCTTAAGTACATTACAAAACCGCGTCGGTATTTTCGTGGTAGATGCTTATTTTTAGTACCACCAGCAGAACATGGTTTCGATTATAAAACCAAAGATTTGTAATTGCTGCTTCTCATTTTCCTGTTTCCAAGCCTTATCCTTGTATCATTATTATATCTAGGTAATACATTAATGACTATCATCATCTAGAAACAATTCACTTTTTCAAATATTACAAATCTCTTCATCACCTAGAGACAAATAAAGAAACGAACTATATATGTTTCTTTTGTTAATTTCTTATTACGAATGCTTTTCTATAGTAAAGCTAAATCACAACCATTGTCTAATAAAACCATCACTCTAACAATAAATATGCAACGGTTTCTACAAACATATTATTTTATAGAAAACAGATGAATTTTCTAATTTGGATTTTCAATAAATCCTATCTTATTTCTCGTCAGTTTAGGATTAAAATGCAATTACATGGGAAGCAATAGTCACTCCAATTCTAAGCTTTGAACAAAATTAATTTCCGCTTAAATCAATTTCAATTTCACGTGTTCGTCTTTAAGCCGAAAAAACCTATATCCCATGTGTAACATCACAAAAGATCTAAAAATGAAGGGAACATTTCGTGTTTGTAAAATCCGATGATGTCAAATGTGTTTCATTAAGGATATTGAAATATGAACACATGACAATAAGGCACCTCATGCAAGTTGCTTATTACAGTACAAATCGTAATTTTGTAGCATTGTTGTCCAATTTTCCAGCACGTCACCAAGTAAACATCATTAACTTTTCCTCAAGATCTCATCTTCTTTCGCAGTTTGATTAATCTTGTGACATTTATCGAAAATGAATAGTATTCTCTGTCGTTTGGGTTGATGAATTCAGTGTTATCACTGATACTGGTAAATAAAAATAAGAGAAAGACAATACATAGCATAGCATCTCTTGGAACTATTTTCTGTTTGATATTTTTCGATTTTGATTTGAATTTGAATTTCTATTTTTATTTTTTATTACCTATTTTTGAAGAAAGAAAACACAAACATTTTGAAGCTATGTGGAATATTCCGGCATTTTTTGGGAATACCGTATAAGTCTTAAATTTGTACTAATCGAAAGGGTTCTTATTAATTAGAATCAGAGGTACGAGAAAACAGAAACGTATCTAAAACAAATTCTTTAAACAAACATGTTTTAACTTAATGTTCTCAATTGATTTGTAAATTGTTGTTTGATAAAAGTCCAGTGGCAAATATTTCATTTCATGTGATAGATCTATTGAGAATCGAAGTTCTAAATCTTAGATGTTCATAACAACACGTTCTCTTCAGAATCCAGATACAACTTTTACTTGATCAAATGTATTTAGAACCCAGAGGTTAACCGAAATATAAATAACAACCAATAAGGGAAAAAATTATATCACCTTTAACAAATGTTGTACTATGAATAGTTGTAGTTTCAGTAAAGATGGAGAAGACGATACTTAGTTGAAAAACTTGTGTCTAATCCATTTGTCATTTTTTAATAATAAAAAATGTTTAAACTAACTAGTAAAGATTATGTAATTTATTTGTTGTTTTCAAACAACATGCTTGTCTTGAATCAACATCTACGTAACAGAATGGATGACAAAATACAGTTTTGCGTGTTGCTGTTTACGAGAATGCAAGAATGATACCAGTTTTGTAATATAATGCAGTGCTCTAAATATCAACTTTAGCCTAGATTATATGAATAAATGTCGGTTACAACAAAAGCGAATTATAGAGTCAGTATTCATAAATGTTTAAAATGCAACCATATAAAAGTTGCTTATTCTCTATAGTATGGAATTAAATTATTCACTGATATAGTTCACATCAATATGATATTGTGGTAAAAACCAATATTCTGTATATGAAAAATTATAAACCAAATAGATCATTTTACAATAGGTGATACTGATAAGCAATTTTGTATATCAAATTCCAATAATCTGTATAAATTTTAATGTTAAAACGATTTACGTAGGAATAATCTTTTTGCTTTTGTAAAACACTGCAGACAGATCTTTTTAAAAAAACCACGGCAAAACTGTTTTTCAACAGTCAGCCGCACGAGCACTTATGACCACCAACAGTGTAATATTATGTATTATCTTACCCTTAAAGGCTCAAAATTTTAAATCAATGAGACAGTTTTAAAACATGTCTAGATGTTAACCACATTACCATATATACCATTATAGGCTTTACAGTTATCGTAACAAGATTATCATGGCAGTTGATCAGATGATTCAGTACAATAAACTAGGAGAGGAAAAGAAGCAAGCATAAATAAGAAAATTCTTGGACAGCACAATTCTGACGCAACAAATACATGTATAATATAACATCGTATTTGCTAAGAGTAATAATTTGACTCGAAATGCAGAAGTTGTCATCAATAGTAAAGTATGTTTTTATTGGTTTGCAAAACTCGGCCGACTCACTCATGATTGAATAATACACACTAAATGTGGCCTAATAAATAGCACTGAATTCATCTCACTGGAATATGGTGTTTCGATACGGGTTTGTACGTTTAAAAGAGGGACGAAAGATACCAAAGGGACAGTCAAACTCATAAATCTAAAATAAACTGACAACGCCATGGCTAAAAATGAAAAAGACAAACAGACAAACAATAGTACACATGACACATCACAGAAAACCAAAGAATAGACAACAAGATGCCTTAAAACTTATCAAATCCAATGGATAAAAGACTTCGAATAAAGAGAAACTTTTATTTTTTCGTTGATTTAACCAAAACTTGATTTTTTGATACGCCCGTCAAAATTTTGATGGGACGTATTATGGTATACAAATGTCCGGCGCCAGTTTGTCTGTCCGTCTATCTGTCTCTGAGTGTCCGGCGTAAACATGTTGCACCTTAACTTGAGAACAACTTATCTAAATTTCATGAAACTTAACATAGTTGTTTCTTATGAAAACAATCTGTATACTTTTTGGTGAAAATAAGATTAAAACTTTTTGAGTTACAGAACTTTGTAATTTAAACAGGGGGTGGTTTTTTTTCACATGTCGCGCCGTATCTCAGGCTAAGACGATTTATGATTATTGCTTAAAACTTTACACACTTCTTAGTTATATTAATCTGGAGATCTGTATACTTTTTGGTGATGATTCAAAATATTAATTTGGGGTTATTGAGTATTTTGTGTAAAAAAAAAAGCAGGTTTTTTTTTCATGTCGCGCCATATCTTAAGAAAGATGTATGCATATTGCTTTAAACTTTACACACTTCTTAGTTAAAAAGATCTGTATAATTTTTTGTGATGATTCAAAATTTTATTTTAGAGTTATAGAGTTTTTTGTTAAAAGAAAGGGGGTTTTCACATGTCGTACCGTATGTCAGATACTATTTATGATTATTGAATATTCACACACAAGACGACGGGCGTATCATGCGCTTATGGCGCAGCTGTTTATTATCTTTTATTATGTAAAGTCTTCACAAAAGATTTCAATTTTCTAGCAAACAAATGTTTGAAAGCAACAAATTCAGATCTTTAATTACCAACAGACAGTCATCATACTAGTACATCATAAAAACTTGCGCCTAAACGAACAGTTTCATTAACATCTTAAATCGAAGAGTTTGGTTATGAATTTGATGTCATAAATATGTATATTTGTACTTATATTAAAAGCTTGATTTTTGTTGCTATAATATTATGATTCTGCTTTGCTATACATGGGAATTTGTCGAATAATGCACAAACGACCATACATATTCCAACACTGAAAAGAAGGAGTGAAAAAGGTTTCTGGAGAATAATCGTACCGTATCTTACGTGTCACCCAAAAGATGTTAGGGCTGGCCCAAGCAGAAATATATTCTACCAGTACTGGGATTGTTTTTAGAAAAACTCTTAGAAAATCGCGAATCAATAATGAAATTCATTCTGAAACTGAGTCATTTCAAAACAAATTTAAAAACTATGTAAAACAATAGCCACGATTATAATGTAAGCCCTAGTTTTACAAATAAATTATGAATTTAAACGTTGTTAATGTCTGTCAATGTCTTTATCTTTCTCGTTTGTTATATGAGTAGTGATAAATTTATTGTGATATGCATTGCGTTTTATCTCTGGAATGTCATTAATAAGTACCTTATCAAGTGTGTTTATTAAAAATGTATGAAATATTCGATTTCAGAAGTGAACTTAGATAAAAGTATACAATATAAAAGTAGCATAGATATGTGCATCTTACTTTTTGAGAAATAAAAATAATCGATCACTGTCTAACTTAGTAAATTTAGTATGACATCTTTGAAAACATATACTATATAGAATTTGCGCAATATCTTACTGTGCATGAAATTGAAAAATAGTTTAACGTGTTCTGTTTTAAACAACTATACAAGTGGATGTAAGCAATTATAGGCAACCGTACGTCTTTCAACAATGGGGAATATCAATACCTTATGATCAGCTAAAAAAGAGTCCGACATGTAAAATATGAAACAATTCAATTTAAAAAACTGTATAACGGCCTACTGTATAAGAACACAAGTTTCGGTCAGATGTATGAAGCAGGTCACAGTTGGATTATCAAAAGTGCTATTTCGATATAATTTTGATTTGAGATTAAAAAGATGGACTGGATGAATGTAAATTCGGCACAAGTCTAATAAAACACTATGAAATACACAACATATTATTATAAATATGTCGGGGCTTCATTGTACAGTTTATTTTTTATTCTATATCCCTTATAGTAGTTTGCCTCAAAACTAAACCTGTATACATACAGAAAATGTTTGAATGAGAACAGTTTTATTTAATCGGCAGTTCAGTAAAAGACTATGCAATACATTATACCATTTCTCCAGGCAGAAATATTGTTTGTTAATCGTTCTGTCTTTTTGTCATGTCGATTGTTGTCCTGTACATCGATTTAACATACATCACTAATTAATTAGTTTCCTCATATTTTGCCCGTTATTTTCTTTAACAAGCAAACCTATAGAATTCTAAAATAAATGTAATTGCATTTGACTTTTGAATCGGGTGTATTGATAAGTTATACTTTATGGTGATTAGTCTGAACAAAGGTTGTGCTTGTTGGCAGTTTTTTGTTTCCTGGCATTGAATGCTTCCATTAGAGGCATTGCGTCCTGCGTAGATCTGTTGAATGTCTCGTTTCCCTCGATAATGACGAAGTCGTGTAGCTTTTGTATTTAATCAGCTTACGAACGAAGTAGACAATGGCCGATATTGAATATGATGTTTAATTATAAATTGGTAGGCAACACAATAGTGCTGCTCATGTGATGCCATTCGAGATAACTTGATTTGTTCCGAAACGAAAATGATAAGCTACGAGCTTTCAAACAATTTTGCCTTAACCAGAACAAATAGTGTCGGAAATTAAAAGGTAATTATTTCAGCACATACTTTAAGATATCACTAATGGTTTTCAACAAACAAATCAATGCATTTTTTTCTAGTGTCATTGTGCCTAACACTTCAATATAATCAAAGTCACTCGAACGTATTTAACTGCTAAAAGCCAAGCGACTTCTGCAAATGATCCCAAAATTCCAAACTGTCACGCAGGCGCAATATTCCAAACTGTAATACCATAGAATCAAAATATTAACCAAAACGTTCACTTTTAAAACATTCGGATGATTGAATTACGACACAAACAGCGGATATTAATTCCGATCGATATTGGATAAATGCACATGGTACTTCGGATATTGAGAGTCATTTAAAGAGATTCATCATTGGATGCTTGACGGAACTATTTAGTGATTTCAGTCTCCACGTTTATATTTAAAAACAATATCGCATATGACTTTGTAGAAAAAAATCTTTAATATAACAGGTAAGTCAGTCATGAATGTTGTTATTGTATATTTTTACCTTTTTTTAATTCTAAAAAGATCTTCAAAACGCTATGAAAACTTCCTGCTCTCTGTAAAAAAATATACTTTTCATGCTCTTTATTAAAATATTGTGTCAAAAAATGCTGCAGTTATCGTGAATTAATTTTAAAACATATGGCATATGATAATTTCCTTTTGCGGTGGAGTTATGAAATAGAAAATTTTAGCTTTTAAAGGAAAAAATGTTTTTTGACAGTATCGATGAATTCCAAACTGATTTCATTTTGTTATTATGGAAATAGTTTTTGTCAGTTTTACCTTGAATATGTTTAACATTGATGTCCAATTTTTGACGGGTACTTGGTGATAGGTATTAACTGATTTTTTTTTGTTTCAGTAATTGTGTGTTACAATTTACGTAAAGTTAGAAATGAAATTTATTCCGTGAGTTAAAAAGTAAATATATATGTATAGTTCACAGGTGATGAAACATTTTCTAATGTTAGTTATCTTTGCACTTTTTCAAATGTTTCATATGATGTATATGCAATTCAAATTCAAATCGCTTTATTCCTAAACAAAGGGCCCATAATATATTTCTTTTTTTCTAAAAAAAAAAAGTTATTGTGTTCAGCATTGTCATTACAAGATGGCCATAAACATCCAAGCAAAGCATTGGAAATCTTTCAAGAACTGAAGCAGAACAAACCATCGTCCTTTATCACTTTTCTAGCTTTTAAACAAAAATGAAGTTAGGAGAGATTTATCTTCTTTTTCTTTACTACAAGAGCATTTTAGCAGAATGTCGAACAGAGACCGCCAGACCTTCCACCGGAAGGAAGAAATGTTTAATACATCTATAACAAGAAAATGACTACTTGTGGTTCTGTGCTGATTGGAGTTAATGGAAAATCGCGGACCGCTTTAACTATGTATACTTAATTCAATATCGTCAGGAATTATACGCTGCCTTGATGTTCAATATGCAGTTATCTAATTAAATGTACATCGGAAAAGGGAATTGGAATAGGTTGGTCGAACGTTTCATTAATGTGTACAATTTAACGGTTAAACATGACATTTTATCATTAAATAGATGTGTAGCTGACTTCAGAGAGATCCAGGCTGCCGTCTCGGAACGGCCTTTGGTCGATTGCGAGTTTAAATGAAGTTTTAGTTGATAAAATTTGCATGGTTCCTCAGTATCATGATATGGATTTTTGATTGAGAAACACTTTGAAAACCAATCTCACAATTTAATTGAAATTGAAAATTCGCAATGTCGATGGGGTAACATAAAGGTGGTTAAAGAAATTCAAACTTGCACACAGACCCAAGATTATATACTCATCATCACATCATATTAATAGACATAAATAGTATCCTTATACACTTAAATTCGTTAATAAGCTTTATATAGCGAAATTTAAACAAATTCTTCAAATCTCACTATATTTGTATTCATATAATAACGACAATTCAGACTATAAGAGACTGACAATAAGAGTAACACATCTGCTTAAACTGTAGTAAATGTGCTTACTTTCTTTTCACCTCAAAAGTTTTTCAAAATTCGACAGGATTGCTAAAATGGTAAAACAAATCATAAATATTGCTTAAAAATGCAATTTGAAATGGAAATAGAAGTGTCTCCAAATAATTATGTTAAAATCATGCAATGCCTTCATCTTTCAATTCTTAGAATAAGGTATTATATATACAAGAATAAAATGAACAACTGTGAAAAAGATGCAACTAAATGGGGTTTTTTTTATAATTCAGCCAATTAAATGCTTGTCTGGCAAAACAGGTAATGCAGTTATTTCAATGTATGAAAAACAAGTTCTTGGTCTGCAAAAACTGTTGAAATGTTTTGGATTTGTTTAGATTTCTAATGGACAATTCAAAATTTAAATTGAAAATATTTCAAACCACGTTTAAATGTTGCCCTACACTTTCTACAGACACCTGCGCGTCTCTTATGTCAACTCGATTGTATTTCATAAAAGATATACCTTTGAAATAAAATCATAAAACGATTTCCGTTAAACGAAATGATTTAGTTAGCAATCGAATGCAGATAAAACATTAACACTACAAGGCCATGCAGCCAAGGTTTTAAAATAAGCAATATAATTTTAAAGGAGTTGATACAAATGGTATCATAAAACACACAAATAAAACAGTGCGTTTGTATGACTATTAAATCGTTTTTATAATTTTTATGATATGGTCAAATAAACAAAACAAATAATAGTTTAAGTTCAATTGAAACATGCCAGTTTATATCTAAGATATAGTCATGAATATTTATCCTACTTTTACGACAAGAGAAGGTTGTTGTAATTATGGTCTCCATCTTTGTATGGAAATATTTTTTACATGTTTCTCATTGAAAACTAAATAAAAGAATTGCGCCACCTACGTGTAGTATATATGAAGACGTATGAACATGCAAAAGCTTGTGTTTTCAGGGTTGTATAAGTGCATGTTTATCAATGTGTGCGGCGCTTGTGAGATCCGTTGTGTTTTAATCTGTCAGTCTTTTCATTTGGGTTTTCGATTTTTACGGTTTTTAATACATTTGGTTTGGTACTTTTTTATAAGATAAAGTTGTAAGCTTTGAACATTTCATGCCCTTACTTGTTCAATAGAAAACAAATAAATAAAACGAATACTAAGTTAAATTTTAGACATAACACATGCCAGTTTATATACGTGTATAAGATTGTATTGTACTGAGTTCTATATAGTGTTGTTGTTAAATACCTGAAAATGTTCCAAAATTACAGCGTTATGAGAAAAATCAAATGTAGAAAACCAACAACAAAAAATGAACAAGATCGAAGTTTGACTTGACACTGAGTTTTGATCGGACTCCTTTGTATCTTCAGTATTATTCTGCTCACGTCTTTTCAAACCTTTAACAGACCCCAAATACTGTGTAAAAAAAAGTTTGACCTGCCGCTTAACCTTTTAGATATTTAGTATTACCAAGTACATTCATGTCAAAATTGTTATTCCACAAAAAATAAACATAATAAACGAACTTCGAATCCAACGAATCCGCATTTAAAATGTAATTGATTTTTTTTTCTCTTTGACATATTGACTAATAGACTCTTTTATATTTCATAGAACAGGAAATCGTTTACATTGGTTTTAATTTCCACTATTATGACACATAAAAATAGCAGGACTTCCTCATTTATGCATCAAGCTTTATATTAATATGAACGACAAAACGGTTCGTGTCGAAGAAAAATCGCCTCTAGAAAAACTTATTCACAACATATCTTTTCAGATGCAAATAAAGCCTTTGAAAATATAAAATTTCCAGTTTATTGTAACAAGAAACCGAATGACAAATAGGATTTTTGATCAGCTTAGAAATTGACTACCATGCAGAAGAATTAGGCGAGTAAAACTCATCCAATAAAAATAAGGCTGTGAAATTAAATTCATCAAAAACGCATCCTTGGCTTGTAATTGAAATTAATGTAAAATCAGTTGAATCTTCTAGGCTATAATCCAATTATTGTAATGTTTACAAAATATGATGAATTGTAGCAGTAGTGGATTTCAGTGTAAGGTACTGCAATAGAATAACATGCAGATACATATCTTCACTAGCAAAGCAAGGGTTATAATCAAGTCCCTGTTACTTTCCAGATGGGGACTGGATCGTTACCCTTAGCTAGCAAAGATGGCAAATACCATAGTGTTAAATTTCTGTATATGTTCTCGTATAGTCTTATTGTGTTGAAAACTTCCAAGGAAGAGGCGGATTTAGAGGGGGACCCGTCCCCCCTTTTTCTGTTAAAAATTTGGTTGATTATATGGGAAATCACTGAAGCATGACTAGGGCGGGCCCCTCTTATGCAGTCAGTGGGCCCCCACTTATGAAAATTTCTAGATCCACCACTGCAAGGTACACGAGGAGCACATTTATTTTAGAATGATGAATAAAGGGGAACTTGGACCATATTTACTTCTTTTAACAACACAAAGTAAACCCTCCAGAGGCTAACATGTAATAAATGTCTTTTGTCTTCGAAAATGTATGTCATGTCTTTCGTCAATGCACGGTTCAGTATATAAAACCCTGCGGTTTGTCAGTTTGAATATTCAGTCTTGTTCAGGATATAAAACATATCAGACTGTAATAAGATAGTTTTACAGTCAGTAACAGAAAGAACTAGTATTGTGTTTCTATATGAAAAGTTTAAGGTACATTTTTCCAGAAGTGTTAAAATTCCTCACAACACAATGTCATGCAGTTGTAATATTTTTGAAAAGATTGAAATTTAGTTTTTCCACAACATTTCATCTCATCTTCAGCATAAGGTTCTAATAATCTCGTGTAAAGGATGACACAAAAGGCACCATTCAGAGATGTTTACCTATTTATTATAAGGAAGACGATGGACCCCACTGATGACAATGTCTTACCTTCTGGATCACCCATTGTTATACCTCCGTTCTTTTTGGTAGGGATGATCATAAAATAAGGAGATATATGGAATGATTTTGAATGAGACAACTATCATCCACATTTCGAATGAACTGCATGTTGCTGTTATATGTTTCTGTGCAATGTTTTATCGACTGCGGTTCGGTACCTCGTCATTTTTCCTTTGGCTATGATGTTGTATATCTTTTTAGCTTTTTACATCGATACTATTTGTTTTTTTTCTCACCTTTTCATTTTTTTTGGTTCACAACCTTAACTTGATGGTATTTCCAAAATAAGTCATCTGAAGTGGTTGGTCACATCAGATATTTTCGTTATAATTTGTTTGGCATTGGCTGTTGTTACTCTATCAATGAAGATCGCGAACCTATTTGGATGGAACATGCGGTTAAGGCAAATCAGAACAGTGAGTGAGTGTCTCTACTTTAGATTCTTTTATATGATAGCGTTGGAAACAGATAGAAATAGTTCTGGTCTGAACAATGCCAGACAGTGGAAGAACATTTATAGATATCACTTAAAAACGATTTGTCAAATTGATTTTGTCGATGGACATATCATTTCCTTGTGTCTTTTCGTAAGCATTCTTAACAGTTAATTTGAACATTAAATGATGCAAGAAAAATGCATCTGTTATCTTTGGAAAATGAGAATATGTATTGTTTTGGAATCTTTGGGTTTTAATGGCAGATCTTTGATAGTCTCAGTGTTTATAAATGAGGTTTTAAGACTCGTGTCGATTAAGTTAGCCCAAGACTGATAAAATTACCGTTGACCCCTGTGTCTGTGCATCTTAGCTTTCAAATAAGTCAAAGACTGGTAAAATGACCTATGACTCGTGTTTGCATCTTGGCTTTATACTGTGCCAAAGACTAGGTATAATGACCATTGACTCCTTCGCTCATCTTGGCTTTACACTAAGCGAAAGACTGATATAATGGCCATTGACTCCTACGTGTATCTTGGCTCTTCACTTTTTCGAAGACAGCTACTGAAATGACCGTTGACTGTAGTGTGCATCTTAGCTTTGAACTTAATCTAAGAAGGGCAGAATTGCGAAAAACAGAAGCACAACGGTAAGAAAGACAGTGAATGTGCAATCAACGTCGTAACAAGATTTTCAAACAGAAAACAAAATCACGAATTTCTCACTACAACAGACAGAGATATTCAATTTATCACTGTGGCATTCTTCACTTGTAATTGATCTAATTGAAATTGATGCGAAATTAGTAGGATCTTCAAAGCTTTAATAGAATTACAGAAAATTTCTTCAAACCATTAACGTTAAGCGTAAGCAATTTCAATTTATGATTATGAGTTAGGACCATAAAATTGATAATCTTTGAAACATGAAGAAAAGGGGATGCTTAATCTCATGGAAACTCGATCAGATTGACATTGTAAACAATACTTATGGTGGGAGATTCCTGTTTTCGAGGTATTGCATGATAATAAATTTTAATTGACGTGAAATGGCTTCTTGATTAAATCTTACTGAGGCAAGTTCTAGTATTTCCATGGTAATCGGTAACTGCATGTTCACTGTCTCTTTTTTTAATAATACATATTTCATGATGATATTTTTGCCACTATTTTTACCTATCCTATTACCAGTATATTCGGTAGTTACAGAGAACCAATGAGAACAACCATCAATATAGAGAAGTTGCTTCATTCTAGTACTAAACAAGAATGTGTCCAGTAACTCTGGAATTCCGAAATTCCCCCCAAAATGTACTGTGATTCCTCATTTTTACTGCTCAGTTATGAAATGTGCCCTATCTATGCACAGGTCTCATTTTGCTTCTGTAATACATATCAAGAGACTAAAAAAATACATGCTATCAATCTTTCTGTCGTTCATAGGTTCAACTGCACACGTCAGTTCTCATAACAACATAAGATTTGGTATAGGAAAACAAATGAAAACGATGTTGTTCAGTTTCGAAATTGACATGTTGTCACCGAGTTGCGTCGTTGTACTGTACTTAAGATTAAAAAAAAAAAAAAAAGTTACAACAAATTAGTCATCTATTCGTGAAATGGATATACTCAAGATACAAGATTAATTTAACATAAAAAAAATTTCGGTTGATTTAACATACTTAAATTGCTATCGTTTCTGCCAATTGTATTAAAATTTAAAGAACCCTACAGTTTAGTTCGAACATAATAGATAACTTTTTGTTTATCTTACCTTATTTTGATTTGCTTTACTAGATTTTTTTATCAGTAAATGGGCAATCATTTCTAAGGAGCGGGTCAATAAATTTTTAATTAAAGCTATAACTTGAATTTCCAACGTATTTTTGCAGATAAAAAGCAGCTTAGATTTAAGCCTTTTCCAGTATAGGAAATATATAACATCTTGTCATTTTTATCGGAGATAACGTTCCGTGTACCCTGATTGAAAAAGTTTTGTAAGTCTTTTCATATCAGGTCTTTGCATTTCTATGGCTTATCTTGTCTTTTTGTTCCTTAATTAAATCCGGTGGCTGACAAAAAGGCTAGCACTCTAGACACGACAAGGTAGCCTTTTACAGCTTTATAACATCCACAATATGTTTTAATTTTGAATGAACACAATTTAACCGCCATTACGCACGCCATCACTATGTAATTAATTAATGGAGCGAGAGACCGACTCGTATTTTAAGATTTTCTTAGTAATGAGTTCATTATGGAGTTATACGGAAAGCGGTTTTCCTTAAGATAGTGTATTAGTAACGATTTACGTGACATCCCATCCATAACAAAGTCAATCTCGAAGACATGTTTGGTATAATTGGACATTTTACATTTAAAGATTCTTGATTTTTCTTCCTTAAAAAGAACAATTAGCTCATCAGTTTTAACGAACGTGTTGATTTAAATTCTCTCAAACGTAAAATGTGCGAAATTTTATAGATCGATCGATGCAACCTCCCTTAAAAAATATCAGAAAATCAGGGAATTAACTAGTATTAACTAGTTTACAACAAACTGTAATTGAAAACTCATCGAAATGAATCGAGCAGCTTCTGCAAGATTCAGTTTAAAAAATGAAGAAAAATTGAATCCACCGTTGACAGTTTGAAAATGACCCAACAAAATGTCTATACCAAAATAAAGAAGTGTTGTGTGATTACCAATAAGACAATTATACAGCAAAGACCAAATGATATGGGTGTTAATAGCTACAGATCACGGAACAATGAGCAAGACCTTTACAGTTGACCGAGGATAACTATATCATAAAATGTTCATTGGAATCGACATACCAACAACCCGCAATAAAACATGTACACGTTACAATTGCTTTGTAGAGAAAATGCATATATAGTTTGTCAAATTATATGCATTGAGTGTCTAAGTAAAGGTAAAATCTTTGGTTTGCTTGCTTGCTCGCTGAACATGTACAGTGAAGGTATTATTAGGTTAGGTATACTATCCTCCTCTAAGAGAAGACTAACCAATATATCTGCATGTCTGTATGACTAGACTACTCCAAAAGAAGTGCAGTATACATAACCTTATAATGACTTCAAGGTTCAGCTAACAAGTAAGCCGAGCTAGCCAAAGAAATTACCTTAACCTACTCACTCCATGCATTTTGCAGTAATTCGATATATTTGCAAGTTTCAATTATAAGGAGATTTTGTAGTGAATTTTGCCTAGAAGCATGTCAATGCCTAAAAGCATGTCAATTTTACATATATGCTCATTGGTTTGCCATGTTTGCATAATGATTATTCCGTAAACGACTTAAACACTCGTCATTATATATTTTCTATGCTATAAATGCAATGTGAATGTATTATTTTCTAACCCCGTGATGCGCGTTTGCCTTATTTTTCCTATATTTAAACGTATAATTCCAGGATAATGGCGTGATGAAAAGCACTTGAACTGTATCTTTCAATATTAGATAACTAGGTGCAGAGCAGGTTTAATCAGATCAAGAGATTGATTAAAATCTTCCATATTATGTCATTAAATACCGCTTGTAAATAATTAAACATAGTCTGTGTTGAGTTCAAAATTCCCCGAAAGTTTGATGATATTTGGCTGTGTAGACGCCTTGATTTTCAGGTACACAACAAAGAAGAAATTTTAACACAAATGAAGTCTGTAAATGCAACTATAGATAAATTTATGCCGAATGGCCTCTTTTTACGAACTTCATGTAGGATAATGCTATATATATATATATATGTTCGTTTGATGCTGTCGTTAGTTCATAGTTCACTGGTTTGGACAGAGAGCGAGAGAGGGCTATTAACTGGCTAACGTATTTGTATCAAGCTGTTTGTTATTTATTGCTGGTTCATTTTAGAAAGAAGTTAAGAGACGTGTTACCTTAGATTGATTTGGTTATCATTTAAGGTCTTATTTGGTCTTACAGTTTGTTCTTATACATCTAAAATTGGAAATGATTCCTTAATAATAGTACAAATTAATGATTTTAATGAACTACAAAATAATGATTAAAAAAATATATGCCATTATAGCACTAATAATAATAATAAAAAAAACCATAAGAAATATAACAGAATCAAAGAGCAGAATGCTCTGAGGGATACGATTGCCATAGTTTTCATTGACACATGTATAGCAGTTCTGCCAAATTTTCATTAAACAAATGCATGAGATTTGGCCAAAATTGAAAAGATCAAAGAGGAAAAAAATAGATCCAAGAATACTGTTGCAAAAAAAGCATGAACATGCGTGAGTCTCAAGCATTTTTGGCCGGTAACCCTGGTACAGGGTTGGATAGTATTATTCTCTAAACTAATTCAACTGCACATGCAAAATGTAACAATCTGAATAGTCACTCAACTTAAAGAATAGCCAATCCCCGTTACAAGTGTATGAGCCATGTACTTATTGTGTTTTATCGAATTATAGTTATCCTGTACCATTGTAAACTCGTACCACTAAAAAAAACCTTGTACCAATGCAAACTCGTACCATTGCTAACTCGTACCAACTTATTTAAATGCATTCAAATGGTGTTAAATGATGAATATACATGATTTACGTTACTTTCACCCAATACCTCTTAAGTCTGTAAAATGTATATAATTTGAAAGTACAATGACCAATTTGTAGCTTATGTTCCTTGTATATGGGATAGAAAATACTGTTGCAGATGTAGATAATTAAGGTATATACATGTACAGTTTCACCTGAAGAAAATTTTTCATGAATAATTAAATCTTAGCAGTTAGTCAAAATGATTGCCAAAATTATTTTTACTGTCTATAAATAAATGTAACAATGAAATTTAACTGATTCCTGTTAAGGGGGTCCGCATTTTCCCCACCAAAAAAGCACATGGCTTTTAACAATAATTTATTGTAAACATAGCATTCAATTTGTGATCATGGATTACAGCTTTAATTAACTTAAATTGGATATATACATATTCAACATGTTCAATTTTAATAAGGTACAGTTAAAGCAATGTTTTAACTTTCCTCTGGATTAAGTTCTACAGTGGCGGATCCAGAACTTTTCCTAAGGGGGAGCCCGCTGACTGACATAAGAGGGGCCCGCTCCAGTCATGCTTCAATGATTCCCTTTATAATCAACCAAATTTTTTCCACAAAAAAAGGGGGGAGCTGGATCCGCCTATGTTCTAGTTTGAAAGATCAGTTACTAAAAAGAGTAAAACATTAATGCTTTAAAACATTCTTTATTTTTGTCTAAGTTTTCATTTAACTCCTGAGTAAAATTCAAGTAATTCAACTTTATTTCTATTAAGTTTACAAACAGAAACCCATAAAACATCATATTTGTTATATATTTTTCTGAATGTTACGACTTCCCAGTAGTACAAAATAACTTTTTTGGTTCCAATGCCGTGGTACGAGTTAACTTGCTTCCGTATCTTATCACCGTAATTCTAGGAGGAACCCTAAACTGGACCCCTGTTGTGTTCACTTATCGCTACACTGACCTTCAATGCGAAGCTATATATAGAACGGCGGACCAGTTTAGGAGGAACCCCATTTCTTACTCTTTAATTATTGAAGTTCCTTTGGGTCAGAGGGCATGACTCCTTTCCGTACACACTCCTCTGTTTACATTGAGATCGTTCTTAATATAATACGACGTTTACCGGCATTAACGAGTTAATTCTTCTTGACGAATACTTCGAAAAGGGAGACAACTCGAAACGATAACATGGAAGATTCCATTTCTGCTGAAGGGGTGTTATAGGTAATTTTTACGATGAAACATTTATTTTAATTTAAATTATGCATGTGATTTAAAATTATGCAACAACAATAGCCCTCCATATGCAGACAGACATAGAAAGAATCCCATGAGTTTCAAATTAATCAATGAAGCGGGGAATCACTCAATCTGATACCCCTTGAAATTAGGAAAACTACACGCATGTGGGGTCTCACTAATTACCGACAAAAAGCGTCAAGAAGCGACAAGAAGAACAATAATAAGTGACAAAAAGCAACAAGAAGCTATTTAGCGACAAGAATACATTTTGTTATCACATACATTAAAATAATTTTTTAGGATTATATTGAAAGATGAAGAAATAAAAAAAAATTGATGAAGAGATTGTGTACTTTTTATTATCATATTGATAGATGTAGAAATTAAACATGTGTTAAAGCAAAGGAAATGTAAACGCTATAAAATGAAAATAAAAACAAAGATTTGTCACCTTCCTTTTGAAGGATTTAATAAAACAAAAACATGAAATATTATTTCCTTCCTAACTGTACAATTAATTTTCCTGATAGGACCAACATTAGCTGTGGCTTCACTCTAAGGTAATACACAATTAAGAGCAACAAATGAGATTAACTAGGTGCGTGTCCTTTGTTTTATTGCAACAATAACATCCATTAACACCTTCATCAATTACACGCACCAGAATATACAATTATTGTACCGAATAGTGAACACCTGTTGAAAACTCAAGATTGTCATCAGATTCCTTTAATCTTCAATCTATATGCATAAACATGATAAATATCGTTAAATGAGACAATACACTAAATAAAATGATGAAAAATATTCACATTTTAATTATGTTTTCCTCTTGTTTGATTTCAGTTCTTAATTTGTATTTCACAATTTGTGTATGTATTTTCTGGACAATTATGCACAAATAATGCATTTTGCAAGTTAATTATATACATGTATTGTACAAAAATGGTTTTAAAAACAAACCAGATGCTTCGCAGGGCGTAGCTTTATACGACCGCAGAGGTTGAACCCTGAACGGTTGGGGCAAGTATGGACACAACACTCAAGCTGGATTCAGCTCTAAATTTGGATTGTGATTAAATAGTTGACACAGCATAGGTTTCTGACACAGAATGAATGTGTTCTAATGAACTTAAAATTTTTGTTTTCTCTTAGAGCAATTCACTATGCTGTTCAATATTAATCCTCTCAAAAAATGTTTGAAGAAATTTTCTTTTTATTTATGAAATTTCAAATGAGAAAAATTGAACCCAATATTTTAATCACATCCCCCTTTCCCTTATTCCAAAACTAATCTCAATTAAAATATTCTAATGGAGTTTGCAACAATAACTACTCATTTAAATACATCATAAAATATTAAGATGTAAAAAAACTGCTTGTTAACACTGAATGGTAAAGATTATTTAAATTTACCAGTTGGTAGTAAAAAGTGAATATACATTGTATATTGTATATAACAAAGATTTAAGTTGATTCTGGACAAAGAAAGATAACTCCAATTAAAAAGAATTCTTGCAATAAGATATTTCTTGCTTACTATTTTGGACAAAGAAAGATAACTCTAATTAAAAAAAAAATTGCTATTTCACAATATTGTGAAATAAGATATTTCTTGCCATTGCACAATACTGTGCAATTGAAAAGACTTGCTATTGCACAATACTTAATATAATAATTTTAGATCCTGATTTGGACCAACTTGAAAACTGGGCCCATAATAAAAAATCTAAGTACATGTTTAGATTCAGCATATCAAAGAGGCCCAAGAATTTAATTTTTGTTAAAATCAAACTTAGTTTAATTTTGGACCCTTTGGACCTTAATGTAGGCCAATTTGAAAACGGGACCAAAAATGAAGAATCTACATACACAGTTAGATTTGGCATATCAAAGAACCCCATTTATTCAATTTTTGATGAAATCAAAAAAGTTTAATTTTGGACCCAGATTTGGACCAACTTGAAAACTGGGCCAATAATCAAGAATCTAAGTACATTTTTAGATTCAACATATCAAAGAACCCAACCGATTCATTTTTTGTCAAAATCAAACTAAGTTTAATTTTGGACCCTTTGGACCTTAATGTAGACCATTTTGAAAACATGACCAAAAGTTAAGAATCTACATACACAGTTAGATTCGGCATATCAAAGAACCCCAATTGTTCAATTTTGATGAAATCAAACAAAGTTTAATTTTGGACCCTTTGGGCCCCTTTTTCCTAAACTGTTGGGACCAAAACTCCCAAAATCAATACCAACCTTCCTTTTATGGTCATTAACCTTGTGTTTAAATTTCATAGATTTCTATTTACTTATACTAACGTTATGGTGCGAAAACCAAGAAAAATGCTTATTTGGGTCCCTTTTTGGCCCCTAATTCCTAAACTGTTGGGACCTAAACTCCCAAAATCAATACCAATCTTCCTTTTGTGGTCATACACATTATGTTTTAATTTCATTGATTTCTATTTACTTAAACTAAAGTTATTGTGCGAAAACAAAGAATAATGCTTATTTGGGCCCTTTTTTGGCCCCTAATTCTTAAACTGTTGAAACCAAAACTCCCAAAATCAATCCCAACCTTTATTTTGTGGTCATCAACCTTGTGTCAAAATTTCATAGATTTCTATTTACTTAAACTAAAGTTATAGTGCGAAAACCAAGAAAATGCTTATTTGGGCCCTTTTTGGCCCCTAATTCCTAAAATGTTGGGACCAAAACTCCCAAAATCAATACCAACCTTCCTTTTATGGTCATAAACCTTGTGTTAAAATTTCATAGATTTCTATTCGCTTTTACTAAAGTTAGAGTGCGAAAACTAAAAGTATTCGGACGACGACGACGACGACGACGACGACGACAACGACGACGCAGACGACGACGCCAACGTGATAGCAATATACGACGAAATTTTTTTCAAAATTTGCGGTCGTATAATAAAAAGACAAAATATATTATTGTTCTAAAACACAAGTAAAAGTAATACCATAAAACAACAGGGTAAAGGTAATACTTCCTGTGATACCTTATAAAATATCATGTAAATAAATGTAGCAACTGAATTAGATTTACAAGTTTCATTTTTTCCCCTATCAAAATTAACTTTCCTGTCGTTGAAATTGTTTTCTTTTGCATATTTTTTTAATATTTATTTCGAATAAGTAATATAAATAAAAAATGTTTTCTTGTCGCTAAATAGTTTCATGTTGCTAATATTATTCTTCTTGTCGCTTCTTGACGCTTTTTGTCTCTACAATTCTTTTTGTCTCTAATTAGTGAGACCACGCATGGACATTAATACATAAACAAACCGCGACTTGCGATTTGGAACAAGAACGTTTATTAAATGATATGATGAATGGTTCTCCATTTCTTTATGAGAGTACAGTATCAAATATCAGTTTCATAACGGTAAAATATAGAAATACTCCACTTCAGTTCTTGTGACAGAAATAGAATTATCGATCGGCTTTCAGAGAACTCTCGCAAGTTATCAAAATTTGGGAATTCCCTCTGACGTGTTTCTAAATTTATAAAAACACTAAATATAAATACTGTTTGATTCTGATTTTCCGTATTGTTAAAAACACGCATATAAGTCAAGGAAAATATCACACATGAAGATTATGAGTAAAACATTACAGGAAAGTTGTTTATGATCAATTGTTTTGCTTGTTTTTACCTTTTAAAGCAAGACAATCATAAGAATCTGAGATGTTGCTGAATGTTTAGAATAAAACGAATGACGTGAGGGAGTGTATCATAGGGTCAATGGTAAAAGTCTACAGATTGCTTGACAGCAATCGTATCCCAAAAATAAAGACTACGTTTAAAATCGAAGAGGTTTCAGTCATGCATTTGAAGGCTCCATTGCGAATATCACTCACCCATCAATGCGAAGGTATATACCAGGGCATAGAAATGCGTCTTAGACTAAGAGCTATATAACTCCATGACAAAAGGCTGTGTGCTGTATAAATCCACAACCATTACCGTTCGTTGACATAAAGAGGTTAAAATCGTTGCTATTTTGACACGGTGGAAGGTGTCACGCTATCAAAATTTCGCTGCTTACATTTTCCCCTATCCAACATGGTATCATTTTCATATGGTTGTCCGAAGACCCACTTTGAAGAGACTATCTTTTGTAAGATATATTAAACGTATTTTTGTCCTCAATATGCATGAAATATTTTCGACTGAACGTCAAGAAAAAAATCATATATAGGCCAATCAAAAAAAAAAAAAAATCAATCAATGATCAATCAATAATTTTATAAAATATGTTTAGTAGATACTTCAAAAACTTCAATCTAAATTACTTTAATGATAATGCACCGAATTGATGTTCTACAACATGAATAATAAAACAAATGGTCTGATCCTTTTTCGAGATAATCCTTATCTGCTTCATCTTCGTCGCAAATTACAAAAAAATAATGTTGTGCACATGCAGGTACAGATTAATAATTCATTATTCTTTCACTCAGCTTCAATATAGCATATCTATGTACGCAGACGTTTAAAATATTCTACCTATAGTTTTTGTTAAAAATCGATGGTGGGGAACGAATAAGATTTTTTTATTAGAAATTTAACAAATTCCTATTGATTTTTATTGAATTTTAGGGTATTTAGCAGAAGGTTTCTATGACATAACCACATGCCACGGTGACAGGTCCTATCGCCTCTATAATTCTGTCAATACCCTTTTCTCTAAAACATTTGAAACTTATGATTTCCTGTTGCTAATAAAACATTGATAAAAATAATTACATCTTTTTTTAATGAATAATCGCTTCAGTGCTTGAAGCAAATGAAATTGATTTAGTTTTTAGAAATAATGCAATAACGGGAAATGAATTACTTTTAACACGTATGACATTAGAATATCTTCTTTTTGATCTGAAGTGAACTCGAATTTATTAGAGACTCCACTGTGCAGATACTTATCATTGTAATTACTTAATAGACCATTAAACAATCGCTTTGATTTCTGTTTTCACTAGATACATATTCAAACTCTCGACTTGAAAATTTTGAAAATAATTAGATCACACAAAGAAAAATAAGCTGATAGTGGAGGCTAGGATTTGCCAAAACAATCAAATAACAATTCATGAATACAATACCTATCACAGTGCCTAGCTTTCGTGGATATTGTAGCCCTACTTTCGTAAAACTGAAAATGTACCACGCCGTATTATATGACCGCGCCATAGTTTCCTTTGTACCACTGATAAGTTTTGTGTCTCCTTTAATTCATCAATATAAATCAAAATAATCTACACTGACATTGTTTTTTTATAAATTGTTCTACCCCTCGTTTGGTTGTATATTTTTTTGACAACAATCATATGAGGATCCAGGAAGAATACTCTAATCTAGGAGATTTATGTTTTTGAAGTTATTCTGTTGCTTTTGGTAATTGAGGTGAAAATAGTGAAACGAACATATTTCCCTATTGTTCCTCAATTACGTCAAACTACTAAATTTTTCAAGTTTATATTTTTTTTTTCTTTTTAAAATTCATAATAGAAAACTTTTAAAAAACAAACGAACACACCCGCCCACCATATCAATAACCTCCCCTTTCTACCAATCTTGTCAAAAGAGGTACGAATATTGCTATGAAGATGAAAAATCAATCATTTTTTTAGTTTTTGTACCCATAATTTCTATTTTATGCAAAAAGTCAAGAATATGAGACTATTGTATATGAAGATGCATACGTGCTTAGCAATGTATATCAATTTGGCTTAAAAAGTAGAGATACCAGATTACCTTGTTTTCCTATAAAAAAAAAAAACTTCATGCAGACGACACACAGGCACTTGTTTCTATCCTAGTCCAAATAATTATGACGTCTTGAAAGGCTATTATAATTTTTTTCTTTGATGCCTGACTTCGATGTAAGGCGTCAAAGAAAAAACATTATAATAGCCTTTCAAGACGTCATAATTATTTGGACTATTTCTATCCATACGTTATATGGATAGTCGACCTTCGTATGGATAGAAACAAGTGCCTGTGAGACGACATACAAACATCAAAAATAGCAACAGCAGCAGACAAGACATGACAGATAGAAAAGAAAACATACATTTGCCATATAAAAGAAATAGATTACTGCAAATTTCAATTTTACACTTCTATTCATTCTGTAAATTAAATTCTAAAGAGGTCATTTTTTCCCCCAAATGTATCATGTTATTTTACAACAAATATATATAAAAAAAACAAACGTGCAATGCCTTTTATAACTGCCAGTGGGCTGAATCATGAATGCAAGTTAAAAAATGCATATTTTTGGTCTGTCTTGTGTTTGACTTTAAACTTTCAGTCCCTTCACAAAGGGAAACTGGTTTCATGAGCAGTTCCCTGGAACAAAAAGTTTTGAGCTGCTGAAATTTCAAAAGAAAAGCAGTTTTGTACTAAATCTATATTAAAACAATATGTTGATAAGTAATAAAATAACAGGATAGACCATTACCAACACTTTTTTTATCTTTTTCAGGTGATAATATTATATGAAGAATGGTGTTGAAGATGGCAGTTTACAAATGCTTGATCATAGGATGCATTGTACATGTTATACATGCTCAGAGCTGTACACAAAAAGTTTTGTAAGTGTAATTAATTGAAACATACATTTTAATTATTTTTGTTTCAGTATACTTTAACATAAACTTTAAAATGAAACATTTTGTAACAACAATTGTAATACCGGTACATTACAATTTCAAAAATTTTCAAAAGCAAATCTGCTCTTTTCAGATTTGTTGAAAATACACATATATATATTTTATGTACAAGTTGCAAGTTTGTACAAATTATAATTACAATTAATCATATAGTGAGGGGGTAGGACCTTTATCAGGACTCCAGGATCGACTGTTTTTTAAGCTCAGGATTTCAGGATTGACCTTTCTGGGATCAGGGAATTTTTTTTTTTGAATTTCTGGAAATGAGGATACCTAAATGGTTTTAATTCTAATTTTGTTTTTCTCCTTATACCATATTCATATACATAAAAAGTCTTAAATGATTTTTGTATAATGCTCAACATAAGACTGTATCACGTAGTTGTGAAAATCTGACAGAAATGTGCGAAACAATAGACTGTGTGCTTTCATCATCCATTTGTGTTGAGCAGTTCATAAAACACTGATAATGTGTACAAAAAATCTGTACAAACTATAATTTGTACAACATTACAACTTGTAAATAACATATATATATATAAAAAGAAGATGTGGTATGATTGCTTATGAAAAAACTCTACAAGAGACCAAAATAACACAGAAATTAACTAAATAGGTCAACGTATGGCCTTCAACAATGAGAAAAGCCCATACTGCATAGTCAGCTATTAAAGGCCCCAAATTGACAATGTAAAACAATTCAAAAGAGAAAACTAGAGGCCTTATTATATATATTTGTTTGGCAGATATGTCAAAATCACATAGGGTTATTGAAAAAAAATTGGCAATTCTTGTCCAAACAAAACCCATATTTGTCAGACTCTTGTCAGACATGTCAGGTGATCATATTTTGAGACCTCTGAGGACAAGACATGTAGTTGAAGAAATAGACACGAATTGTACATAAAAAAATAGATACAAAATGTACTTTAATATCTACTTGACCCAAAATGTACATTGAAAGATAGAGCTAAAACATCAGAAAAATGATAATACACAGATAACGGTTGCCCCATCAAAAGATTGGCACTTAAAGTCAGAAAATGTTCATATTTAGATACTGTTAGCCGTATTTACTGCATCAGTGATGCTGAATTTGAGTTTAATCTGTATTAGGTTAACTCTAATGAAAATACAGTCAAATGACAGGAAATTTCTGTTCTGGATACTTGTCCTTTTTACAGAAATGAACATTAATAATCCAATGTTAATTAAAACCAGAGTCAAGCAGGGAAATTGAGGAATTGGTATTTACATCTTTCAATAATTGAGAACTCTGGAGATTTGTGTATTCCTTTATTAATTTCTAAGGATTAAAAGATTTTTCCTACCTGTAACCAGGTGTTGTTGGAAGGATTCATTAGTGTTTGGAAAATTGAGATGTTTTTTATGGTAATCAATTTTCAATAAACCCTCTTCAAATTAATCTTGGTATAATAAAAGTATTGAAATAGGATATTTAGTCTGTTCTATTGATTTGTACAGAATGTTTTAAAAGCTTTGGAATCATGGTTAATATCAGTCACTGTTTAAACAATTTGAACGTCAAGCTTTGAAAGAGAAAGCATGCACTGGCATCATTACATGCTTTGGTGATGGTTGAATTTTTCGACTCAATTTAATTAAGTTTTCCTGTGGGAAATAACATTACATGATAAATAAAATTCCTTACTCTCTTTGGACCACAAATTAAAATATGAATAATATCTTCGATGAAGTTCAATTAATGCATTTTAGCATATCAATTAATCATAATTTTATAATCTAGATACTTTGAATAATTTGTAACATGTTTTTTAATTATACATTCAGGATGCATTTTAATTTTGGGTGTTTTCAGATTCAAAGGTCTTAATTAAATATTGGGAAAATTTCTAATACATTTTATTTATTGATTTGTATAATTTTCGTTTGATTCTTGTTTTAAGCTTGATATCAGATATGGTTGTATTTAACTTGAAATATGTGAGTTTATTAATTAAATTGCAAAATTGCTTTTTAGTCAGAAAATCTAAAGTTAAGAGAGGAAATACCTAATTCTAAAACTTTAAAAAGAAAAATTAATTTAATATTACAATTTTATTTGTTTATTTGTGATTTTACCAAAAGATAAACCCTCACCATTAAAATTAAATACCTTTTTTTTACTCGATTTTTACAAAGTCCAATAAAATTTATCAGGTATTTGGTGATATCAGATCAATGATTTGGAAATATGCAGATCATTTTATGCATGTTTCTGATATTGTCTCTCAATTTTGATCAATGATTTTGATGGATTGTTGTTTAATTAAAGTCTTGGGTCAAATTAAATGCATATTCAGGACAACCATTTAAATGAGTTCGCATTGTACTTAAACAACATGCTTTTCAGATTTTAAACAAGCTAGTTCACAAGGTATAAGTCTGCATAGATCATGTAAAAATATGCATGTCACTCTTCCCAGACAAATGGTTCTGACTCCAGTCTTTGCTCTTACTTCTAAATCCTGCATCCTTGGGAGATTGAACCTCTTTGTTTCTAAAAAAGAAATCACTTATCCATAAACTTTGCAATGAGTTTTGGCATGTTACTACAAATCTCCCACAGCATTACTTATATCTTCAAAAATGCATTAAAATTTTGCAAAGGAACGTAGCTGTTTTGGTGTTTTGCAATAGAATTATAATATTGAGGACAGGCCGATTTTCTTCATAGACAGCCAGGGAATTTATATTTTCAAGAACTCTGTCCTCTCTAATATTTATTAAACTTAAAATAATGAAACATGTAATAATAATTCTTTATTTTCAATGTCCATCAGAAGTTATGTTTTGTTTTGTATAAAACTGTTCATGATTTGCTATAAAAAAAAGTCTAAAACGTTTTTATCTAGCTGTTTTATTAGGCAAAATGAGTATCCTTTTTTGTTTATGGAATGTCTTCATGAAAAACATTTTGATCTTCAAGCCCAAAAACCAGTCTATCATATTTATTTAAAATTCAAATGGCTTGCAAGGCTTCAATTCAGGAAATGTTTACCAGTCTGAAAACATTATGACTGGCCTAGGCTGAAGGACTTAAGGTAAATCATAAAGGCAACAGCAAAAGTTCCATTCTTTCAAGGAATTCTCTGTTTGAAAGTGTCACTATCTTTTATAGATATTTATCACATTAAATTTACAGGGTTGAAGAAGGTACTGGACGGCACAAGAAAGTTACCATGGTCAGAAAGATACCAGCAAAATGTTCTAATTGGGATAAAGCATGGGTTTGGATAACTGGAATGGACTGTGGAACAAAATATGTGTAAGAAATATTTCCATTAATTTATGATTCTAGGTTTAGTGCTTAGAGCTTATACATGTACCTTGAACAAATAGATGGGAGGATTGGACAATACATTATATAACTTTATTTGGATAATTTAGGTGAAAGCAAATAATTTCTGTTACAATTTAAATTAAAAAATGGGGATGGTGAGGTATTATAAAATATGTTGTCCAATTCCCTCATATATTTTTTCCTGGAATTGTCTGTACTTCAAACACTGTCTTAATGCAAAGTTCTTTGAGAAATAGATATATGGAAATTTTTGAACAAGTAGTTTTTAATATATATGGAAAGTTTAGAAATGTTTAATTTACACAATTAATAGATTTCAGTTATTTTAAAATCATAAATCAGCAAATATAAATATCTTGTATGCCTTTAGGTATTGAAGACATTTGAATTCTAACTTTGGAATAATAATTCCTAAAATACTACCAGACCTTGAAAAAGAATCTAAACACTAAGTTAAACTTTATCTAAAGGGCAAAAGAAAAATAGTTAATGTATGAATATTTAATAAAGTTTCAGAAGATTATGATTTCATCTTTGGGGGTCATAAAGTCAGTATTATATGTTTATATATATATGTCATTAAATTTGACAATACAGATTCAAATTTTTGGGATATATTTTTTATAATCAAGTGGTGCATTTTCTATTTCAATGTACCAATATTGTATGCATGTTTGTCGGATTTATTGTGAATTGATTCATTTTCTTGGATCCTTATTTTTGTGGATTATGGAATAATTGTATATTCATAGATTTATTTTTTTGTTTAAACAAATTCTGAATAAAATGCTCCCCCCCCCCCCCACACACAAAAAATAAATAAAATAAATAATAATAAAGTTAGTACCCCTGAATCCATTGTAAGTCATATGGTTTTCATTACAAAGTACTTTCAATTGCCATAAATGAAAAAGACAGCAAAGTTTAAGAATTGCTTCACTTTGAAATATAATGTAAACTTCAAAGTTGGTTTGTTATGAAACTTGGTGATACTTATATAAATGTATAATGTTAGAAATTCAAACATGGAAACGAAATACCAAAAGATGATTAAAAGAGGCAATATTCTAAGTTGTGGGTCCTAAAATTTATATTAAACCTTCACTCTAATATTAATGTGTCAAAAATGTCTTTTTGGTGCCATAAATTGAACAGATTTAAATAAATCCTTTATTCCGAAGTCATGGAACCATTGACAGTTTAATTGACTTTTATGCAATTCGAGAGAAAAGCAGAAAATTGAATCCTTTTGTTCATTTAAATGGGTTTTAGCATTTTACGCCTGTTTTTGCAAAAGAGCAAATGGAATGCTTATTTTTCTCATTCCAATTAAGCTTGATGGCCATGATATCAGTTGACTATTTGTGTTGGTAAAATGAAGTGCGGTTATTGTTTGCATGAATAGGCTGACAATCTTCTGTCGTACAGATATTCTAATACCATGTACTATCTGGGAATCATTTATCAGGGATGCTCAATCTAAAGTCTCATCAAAATGTCAACGATAAAACAAATAAGTCTCATCAGAGACAAAAGATAAGCTGGAAATGCAAATATTTAGTTGGAGAATAAAAAATACAACATCTCGCTCTTAAGGAATGACAGTGATATCACAATTTTATGTTTATTCAAGCATTATCTAAACTCTACAATGTCTATGACCAATTTTCACTGCCTTAGTAATGGCAGTGTATTTCGGAAAGAAAATCAATTCTCGGAATAAATAGTCAAACAATTTCCAAACTGGTTCTCTAGAGATAAAAGTTGCTGTAATGGAAAGGATATCTGGATTACATAGTCTCCCAATGGAAAGCTTTTATAATCTTTTCCCATTAATGACTATCTTTTTGTTTAGCAAACATTTTGGGTAACATTATAAAGATAATTTTATAGCTTTCAAAGTGTGCAGTAAAGTTTTATTCATTACTTTTAATCAATAAACTCTGTTCTAATGGGGATTCTTTAATACATGTGCTTCATTATAAAAAGTCAACATTAATGTCATTAATCTAGAAATAAAATCAGGGACTTGATTAAAAAGTAAATTGGTAGAAGTATAAATAAATGGTTGATTTGCTTGTTTGAACCATTACTTCATTTTTCAGAGGACTGTTAAACCAAAGTTAATTTTCCTTGGTAATTACTTTTGCGACAGTTTTCATACGAGTAGCCCACATAGCTGAGATTGTGATTAGAAATTAACAGATCTTCTTAACAAAATATTCTCGACTCATTTCACATTTATCTAAGAGCAAAATTGCTTATATAATGATACATTTCAGCACTCATTTTTTATTGAAAATATTTTTGTTGAAAAGGCCTTGACTTTTACCTAATATTTAAAAGGCTATACATAGTGTACAAACATTTGCATTTCCACTTATTGCCATAATATTGGAGACACTTTTGTGACAATTTTTCACTAAAAAGTTGATTTAGTTTGGTCAACTTGACAAAATGACATATCCAGACAATTACATCTTTCAGTGTTATGTCTAAACTTGCACTGTTCACTTCCTGGGTTTCTTGCATTTCATTATGGGCCGGCCCTCAGTCCATCCATCATATGATATGGGTTTGAGATTGTTACATGAGTTTCTGCGGTATATAAAAATCAAAGATTTTAGGTAATTGAAATAAATACATTTTTATTAATTTTTAAATGAAAAGAAAATTTCAAATTTTTATAACTTGTTAGCATATATTTTAAGTTGCCAGTTTAAGATCCCAAACTACCAGAAAGTGTGACAATTATCCCCCTTTTCAATAAGAGTACATACTTTTTCCATATTGATCAAAATATGGTTACTTTTCTCCATTTTATTTTTTGCTACAGGGAAAAAAAGTTGAATCTATTATCTAAACCATCCAGATGGATTTTCATGAAAATCGGGCTTGCTGTCATAAAATTGTGAATCCAATTATCTTTCTCAGATTTGGAAATCATTCTGACTAAATTTAAATTGATGTTTCATGCACAAGTTTTTAGTACTTTTAGAGTAAAATTTTACTGCTCATTTGTTAATAATGGAAACAAACTAGAGGCTTTTAGTTTAGTCATTCCAAGTAAACTTACTGCATCAATATTCATTCATTATTGAAGGTAAAAAATAAACAAATATCAATTTTTGAGTTTTTTGTGGTTTTCACAATATTTTTTTCTATTTTATTACAGACAAGCCTTTGTTTTTACCAATACTAGTTGTATGCTTAGCTGTAAGCACTAAACTTATAGTATAAATTCTGGTTTGACCTGGCTATGGATAGAACAACTGACCTTGCACAGTTAAGGAAAACACACTGCCATGACCGATAAAATAAAATGAATTTGATAAACCAAATTTTAAGTAAAAAGAAAAAATTATTAAAATCATTCTACAATTTTAGAAATTGAGATACAATGCAATTAAACTGAATTAATCTAAGATATTGGACACCATTTCATTATTTAATATTAATATTTCATATAATATTCTAAAAGCATTGATCTTCAGGGGTAAAACATTGATTATTAATCATATAAAAAAAGCTTCTGTATCTTTTAAAATCAAATGAGACAGTTATTTGAAATCAGCTGTTCAAATATTGTTTTGCTATATAATAAATAATTGATCAGGTTTACCAATTAGTTTCCATATTTATTTTATGCCTCATAAATTCTTCTAAATATCAGCTGTGATAAGGACTGGTTAATTTCACCAGATTTATGAAATTTTAATTTTGTATTTTATTTTATATTTGTGACAATAAAGGATTTGTTTTAGAATTTTTACATTAAGGGACTTTCCTTTCTGTCAATATAAAACTTTGCTAAATTAGAAGTCCTACAGACCATGTAGAATATCTGATGAATTGAGCTTTGAGATTTAATTCCTTTGAGAAACTGCTTTTATGGTCCTTCCATTTATGTTGTTACACAAAAATGTAATAACTTTTAGAATAAAATAAAGTCTTGTAGTATTAATTGAATGCAGGTTTTCCTCAAATCTAAATAATAAATTTAGCATTTTATTATAAAAATATGATGAGGTATAAAAAAAAGTTGCACTTACGGATACGTGTCTTTATGAATTTTATGGTTTATATGTAAATTTGTATTTGTTACAAGCACTCCATATCTGGTTTGTTTTTATTTCATAGACTAAAGACGCCTATGATGCATCTTTCAGGTTACAATAAAGAATTCATTTTTTATATGGTAAAGTTTCAAGAGCCATGCACATATTTTGACTATTTAGGTTGCTTTTTAAATTCGCCTTTAATATGTTATGTAAGCAATTTTAAAATGCCCATGGTAGATGTCACACCACCATCTGTTTTGTTTAAATTTAGTTATTTAATTAAATTCCAAAAAATTACAATAATTTGGGTTGAGGAAAACTTGTATATTCATACTTATTTCATTTCCTGAAGTCTGCATACAAGCATAAAGATAATTGGCCCTTTTTGAACATCTAATTTCATGGTTTAACTTAACCCACAAAATTTATTGTTAAGCAATTGTCGTCAAAAATGTGAGATTTATTGTCATCTGGAACTGCTGACAACACATAACCCTATAAAAATTTAAAATATGAGTTTAATTTTAGCGAATCTATGCTGTATTTTTTATTAGCTCACCTGGCCCGAAGGGCCAAGTGAGCTTTTCTCATCACTTTGCGTCCGGCGTCTGTCGTCGTCCGTCGTCGTCGTCCGTCGTCGTCGTCCGTCGTCGTCCTGCGTTAACTTTTACAAAAATCTTCTCCTCTGAAACTACCAGGCCAAATTAAACCAAACTTGGCCACAATCATCATTGGGGTATCTAGTTTAAAAATTGTGTCCGGTGACTTGGTCAACCAACCAAGATGGCCGCCATGGCTAAAAATAGAACATAGGGGTAAAATGCAGTTTTTGGCTTATAACTCAAAAACCAAAGCATTTAGAGCAATTCTGACATGGGGTAAAATTATTTATCAGGTCAAGATCTATCTGCCCTGAAAATTTCAGATGAATCGAACAACCTGTTGTTGGGTTGCTACCCCTAAATTGGTAATTTTAAGGAAATTTTGCTGTTTTTGGTTATTATCTTGAAAAATATTATAGATAGAGATAAACTGTAAACAGCAATAATGTTCAGCAAAATAAGATTTACAAATAAGTCAACATTACCGAAATGGTCAAATGACCCCTTTAGGAGTTATTGCCCTTTATAGTCAATTTTTAACCATTTTTTGTAAATCTTAATTATCTTTTACAAAAATCTTCTCCTCTGAAACTACTGCGCCATATTAAACCAAACTTGGCCACAATCATCATTGGGGTATCTAGTTTAAAAATTGTGTCCGGTGACCCGGTCAACCTACCAAGATGGCCGCCATGGCTAAAAATAGAACATAGGGGTAAAATGCATTTTTTGGCTTATAACTCAAAAACCAAAGCATTTAGAGCAATTCTGACATGGGGTAAAATTGTTTATCAGGTCAAGATCTATCTGCCCTGAAAATTTCAGATGAATCGAACAACCTGTTGTTGGGTTGCTACCCCTAAATTGGTAATTTTAAGGAAATTTTGCTGTTTTTGGTTATTATCTTGAAAAATATTATAGATAGAGATAAACTGTAAGCAGCAATAATGTTCAGCAAAATAAGATTTACAAATAAGTCAACATTACCGAAATGGTCAAATGACCCCTTTAGGAGTTATTGCCCTTTATAGTCAATTTTTAACCATTTTTCGTAAATCTTAGTTATCTTTTACAAAAATCTTCTCCTCTGAAACTACTGCGCCATATTAAACCAAACTTGGCCACAATCATCATTGGGGTATCTAGTTTAAAAATTGTGTCTGTTGACCTGGTCAACCTACCAAGATGGCTGCCATGGCTAAAAATAGAACATGGGATAAAATGCAGTTTTTGGCTTATAACTCAAAAACAAAAGCATTAAGAGGAAAACTGGCATGGGTTAAATTGTTTATCAGGTCAAGATCTATCTGCCCTGAAAATTTCAGACAAATCGATAGTCAATTTTTAACAATTTTCATAAAATTTGTAAATTTTTACTAACACTTTTAACTGAAACTACTGGGCCAATCATTATAGATGGGGATATATGTACGCAGCAAGAATGTTCAGTAAAGTTAGATATACAAACATATCACCATCACCAAAACACAATTTTGTCACGAATCCATCTGTGTCCTTTGTTGAATATTCACATATACAAATGTACCAAGGTGAGCGACACAGGCTCTTTAGAGCCTCTAGTTTCAATTACAAAACCATCACAAAAATTTCTCAATTCATAGTAATTTAAAAATTCCGATTTGAACAAAGTTTATCCTATTTCTTAGATATAATTTCAGATTATTTATAAATGTTGGTTCTATGACAAACAAAGGCAATTTTTTCCTGCATATTTGTAATTTAAATTAAAAACTCCCAACAAACACAGATGGACAACAACTTCTGACCATCAATGTGGTAGATAGAGAGTTTGAGTTTAAATGAGAATGCAAAAAACAACCAAACTATTTAATTGTCATGGCCTTAAACAACCAAACCATTTAATTGTCTAGGCCTTAATAAAGTGTCAAAAGCCAACTACATAGCAGTTTTCAAGCCTGACTTAATGTCCATTGGATAGATATTATGGGATAAAATTCATCTTTCTAATGGTTTTTAGGGAACATTGGTCTCAGAGCATTGATCTTGGTTAATGTAATTACTATAAACAAACTAATGTTAGAGTGTTTTGATAATTATTCTGCTGCATTAACTAATTAATCCAGTATTTCATTGGGACATAAACTTAAATTATTGAATGGAAGGATAATTTCCTAATGTAGATTTTACTGCAACAGGATGTATAATGTTTTTTGTTGGGCTGGATTGATGCTTAAGGGATTATAAAAAATAAAATAAGAAATATTCAGCAAGGATTTTGCAAGTTGGGGTTTAATACAGGATATCTTCTGTACTGTAAATTTGAAATAAATGAAAATTTATTACATTTTTTTTTATGATTGACAAAAAAACATTATTGAATTTTTAGTTAAACAATAAACATGCCATATTTTCTGGGTCAATTCTCATAAGGAATGCTCACAATCTAGATAAGATTTTTGAACATTTTAGGATTCAGGTTTCAGTGTAAAATATATTCAATTCAATTCAATATTTTATTGGAAAGAGCACAATAGAGGCGTGATCCAAATACAGACAATTATAATATTAAAACAACATATAAATGAAATAAAGATTCATGTAACAAGTCATGAGCCAATTCTATGTATACAAATACCTTATAGACTGATATTGATACCATAGACTTATATTTCAGTATTATTATAGATTTTCGTATATTTACTTAAAACACACAATACAAGATATTTATATATATATATATGTATATGCACAAACTACTGTAAAAGATTATTATCTGATGAAACGGTATGGTGGTCTCTCAAATCAAGAGCTTCTTCAATATACATACAAATAGATTTTAATTCCTTTTCAGACATAGGATTTAACATTTTGGTAAAATTTTCATCCAAATTATTTGAATTAATATCATTTATTTTATAATTAGATCTAATGTTTTTATATTGTGGACATTCAATCAAGAAATGAATCTCATTTTCAATTTTTTCTGTGCAAAATTTACAAAATCTCTCATTAGATGGTATTTTTGGTCTTGCATACCTCCCAGTTTATATATACCAATATAATAGCCAAAACCATCCAAGGTTAGGATATTGAAAACATAGTTTTGGAAAAACTCTTTATTCATCTGAATTAGGATTTTTGGGAAAGGAATAATCATAAAAATGTGCACAATTTTTATTCAAAAGTTCAAATTAGGATGTTCTTGAATCAAACTTAGAAAGAGGACAGCTGTATTTATGAAATTAAGAGAAGAATTTATAGAAAGGCTTTAGGTCTCAATGTCAATTTTGTTCCAGTAGGGTTATTGTACTAAAACTAAAGACTCAGAAAACAACCATAAAAAATACTGGAATTGGTGTTTTTAGCAAAAATTTTATACTCTGAATACTGTCAGCAAAGTTTTATGACTTAAAGTCTAGGCGTCATGAATCTTAACAATTACTAACCATTATGACAAGACATTAGTCTAGGAAATCAATAATAGTATATTTAATCTTAATGTTTCCTTACATATATGCTGTTTTAAAAAAAAATCATTTGGGGAAAAGGTTTTAGCTGCCATGCTTTGATGATGTCTTATCAATAGATATGATATTAGCAACTCATTCTAACACTATAAGATATTTTACTACAAGACTTCATTTTTAGGTGGCATTGGTTTCATTTTGCTTTTAATGTCTTAAAACTTGCCAAAAAATCACATGTTTTTTGCAGGGTGCATAGACTAGCTTTTGAAAAAGCGTTGATTAAATCCATTTTTTTACATTTAACAGGTTAGAAACAGTGAACTTTCCTAGTGCAAAGACTCAAGTATATAAAGAACAGAAAGTTTGTTGTCAGCATGAACTGAATTGTAAAAATCCTGGATCAGGTATGTATAATAAAATACATGGAAATAAATTGACCAGCACTCTCAGTATATTATGAATAGGACTAGAATCTTCTGTTCTTGCAAAACATTCTTTTGAAATTGCTCATAAAAGATCACTAGACAAAAAGTATAAACACACTCTGGTATTTTGTTAATAGACTAATGTTAATCAATAAATTTTGAGACCAAGTAAAAATATTATTTTTAAGGACATCAACTTTAAGTCTATGTAGAATGATCTAGTACCACAATATGAAGATGTTATAACAACAAAATCTGCTATTGATTTCCTTTGGTGCAACTGCATCATACCCATAAGAAAAAATCCTTTTATCAAAAGACTGACAAATTATGGTTGAAGTTTAAGGACGATAAAATATTTCTTTTAAATATTTAATGAGGATTAGAAAAATTCAATTTACTTGTTGTTTTTTTTTGTTTTATTAAATTATATTTTTTACACCAAAATTTGAAGGCAAATTGGTATAACACTTCTGTCATATGAAAGTTGATAATATGAAATTTTGGGAGAACATAAATACAAATTTGCTATTAGAAATTACACGGCACTCATCAAAGTGACAAAAGCAATCATTTAATGGAGCAGAATAATTGAATTTTGGTTTGAAACATAATAGTTGACTAGAGAATACAAACTAATTTTACACCATATAATGATATATTAATTTAAAAAATGAACTAATGCTTGGTTAGCACCCTCAGTTTACATGTCTGAACAAAATTTATGATGCAATCTTTTTGTTATTTTCTCCATAACCAATCATAAAAATGATACCGAAGTGACAAGATTCATTGCTTGTTTCAGGAAAAATTATTAAATTTACCCAAGAAACAAAACATGCCCTGTCGATAAAACAAGAAGATGTTTAATATAATAATGTTTTAGACTTAATGGAGGCAGAAAATTGTGTTAGGGAATGTATCATCAAAACTCCATCAATGGTTTATAACAAGTTTTCTTGGAATTTAGCCATTACTTCAGACAGATAGAATCCTAAGGGTCTGAACCTCATCCTCAACGGATTAGCTATTATTTAGATAATATTCAGTGATATTTCTGAGACAAATTACATTTCACAACCAACTAGAGTCCACAGGGCATTCAAGATTGACACGTAATTGATTATATTTTTCAGCTTTTACTTAATCTAGTAACAATTTAGGAAGTATTCTTATATCATTTTGTTCATTAAGGCTCTGTATGGGACATGTACATTAAATAGTGAAAACACACTTCTTTTTAACAACTTATATATATGAATTAAAGGTATGGGGTAAACACCAAAAGGACAGCAACCCAAGGGCTTACATACATTTTTAAAGTTATTTGCTTGCAATAAGCATTTAGTTTGTGATTTGTAAGTAAGAATTAGAAAGATAACCTAACAGGGAATTTAAGAGTTGAAGTTAATCATAATCAAAAACATGCACTGATGTAGAAAATAGGATTCAAATGAATCTCCTGAAATTAATAATAGTCTACAGGATTAAATACAGCTTATAGAAGCAATCTGTATGAACTTTTCTGATACCACCAAATGGAGTTCATTGTTGAAGACTGGTTGCTGACTATTAAATGCCTGAAGATTTTTAGTTGTTAGGTTCCTGTCTTATTGGTGTATCCCTCAATTCACTTTTTATTCATTAAAATGATAAAATTAGGTCCAACTGAAAATGATATTTACACCCTCACTAAATCTTTTGCTAAGTACTTTTTATATTTTCCAAGCAACCCCAATATTTATGTACCTAATCATTTGGTTGTCGTGATTTCATCAATCATATCATATCTCTACTGAAGGAGATAATACATAATTAGAAATTATTGGTAATAGAAAATGATGGAATGTCACAAGGGGATTATATTGTCACATCACAGGCCATTTAGTCAATACAGAATATAATATAGCTTCAAAAATACATTAAATCCTAGACAATACTGTGGAATTGTTCAAATGGACTTTTTCTTGATGTTTAATTAAGGAATGAAACCATGTGTTTGAAAGATATTTCAAGATTTATTTAATTTTACTTTATAATCTTCAACAGATACAATAAATCTTATTGGTACAAATGTACTTCTATTTACTGTTTCGAAAAGTTAATGATAATATCCTTTTTCACATCATCCATTTATTTTTTGTTTTTCAAATGTCTTAAGTACTCAGTTCTTGCAATTTCTGTTACTTGTATTGATTTGTATATGGTGGACTATTTCATTCATCTTATTCAGTATCTAACTTTGGTTTTAAAAGTAGATCACTATAAAGTTTTACTTTGCAATTACTAAGTAGATTTATTCGCCACTTTAGATACAGGCCATCTTATGACATCTATTACACATTGAAAGTAAATATCATACAGCATAAATACAGTGAGTTAGATGAATCAGCATATATCAAGGTTGCAATGATTTCAAAAATGAATGAAAACATTTATGGTAATGTTTATTTTAACATTTAAAACAAAATCCTAGTAGTCTCCCTTATTTTACTGTTTTTATTTTTTATTTAAGCTCATCAGAATAATGAATATGTTTTATGTCATTGTAGAAGCCCAAAAGGGAAAAAGTGGTCTAGATGAAAATGATCAGAAGTTCCTGGCTATAACATTTGGATCAGCAACAGCAGCTCTAGTTATCATATTGCTGATAATTGTAATAAGTTTTTGTCGTAAAAAACAACCAAGGTATGTTATTGTTACAAAACACTAAGTAAGAAAACTCAAGTACCATTTATAATTTAATTTAGTGATGGATCCAGCAACTTATGAAAATTGATTCAGCTTGTTAAAGAGGGGAAAGCAATCTGACTTTTGATGATTTTTACTTTAGTTACAAACAAGAATGTATCCCCAGTACACAGATGGTCCGAGACCACAATTGTCGTCCCTTGATTTTCATTGTTCACGAATATAGTCCCTAGTGTTAACAGTGGGTTACTTGCCAATAATTTTTATACCCCTTCCAAATTTCTTTCTCCGAGTTTAATGCCTCAAATTGTAAGTAAGGAGGTGAAATTACACTGTAAAAAAATTTGGGTCCAGAATTTTACAGGAAAGTAGTGATTTGGTCCAGCTAAAAAAGGTTAAAAATTAGCACTTCGGAAGCTGTCAAAAGATCTCAAGACAGACACCCTAAATACAAAATTGTCCATATTTTGAGTTAGAGGCAATGAAGTTTTCTATAATTTTGATATAATTTGTCCCAAAAGTAGTACAACACACTGTAAAAGTTTCATTGAGAAAGCGCAGGTGGGATTTTTTTTATTTTCATTTATGTTCTTAAAGAAATGTACTACGAATTAATTGTGTTCTCGGACCTAAGAGGTGAAGTCTGTAAATATAGAATCTGTACTTTGGCAACTTCCCTAAATGATTTGGTGGTGTCACTTTGTCAAATAGCATGAAACTAAAGGATTTAAACTTTTATTTTATAGAATTTCTGCAAAAATTACCAATTTTGGCATTTTATGGTCAAAATAGGCATTTTAAGGCTTTTTCAATATTGATGCATTCATGGCATCCTGACTTTCTATCTGACAGGTTTTCATTTGTCAATCCTTGTGTTTCTATGTCTTTATCTAGTTCTTTTACTTGTTTATGAACTCAGAATCTACAGAAAAGTAGATTATCTCAGAGAATATGTACAAAATGTGTTGTATAAATGACCCTTGTCTTACGCCCTGTTTGGATGAAGTCAAAAGTGGGGTTCTTGGTACATAAAATTTGAAGTCTACAATAAAGACCTCACTAAATTTGTATCAAAAGCACTTTACAATGTCTAATGTACCTGTTCCATTTCACATAATATCTTTCTTTTCTTCTGTAGGATAGCAAGTGGTTTAAATATAAGCCTGTTGAGACTAAAATTGCATTCAAGTTTTTCATTAAAAAGGCAAAAATCTTTGTATCAGACCATACTATCTGTAAAAAAAAGTTAATTGCAAGAGCCTTTTTGTGCTCAGATTTGTTGTATCATGTCACATGAGTATAGAAATGATAAAAAGGACACAATTTTTTATAGCCTCAATATGCATTTTTTAATGTAAATATGTGGCACAGCCTAAATTGACCCTTATTTTTTTCCAGTCTTGCTTGGCTTAAGATCCTTTTAAAGTAATATGATATGTTATTTGTAACTTTTCTTTCTATTTAAAGTACATTCAATACATATATGTAAGGATTATTTATAGCCAAAAAGCTTCACAAATTTAAAATTGCTGGAATATATTACTTCTTCATTTAAGGCCCCCTTTCATTGAAAAACTAAATTTTTAGGCCCAGACTGATATAATTTTGACTTTTGAATAATTATGCTAAGTCTGATAAATCAAATGAGTACTCAATTGCTTTTAGTACATAATAAATGATATTTTAGGGCATTTGAAAAGTATTTTTTTGCAAAATTTAACACACAAAGATGAGTATAGAATTTAACATATTGTCTGTAATATATATCCTATTGTTATGAAACTTTGCAAGCAGTGTTACAATTTATTAAGCTTTGGTCATACCAAGTTTTTTTAAGATTTGTCAACTCTTTCTATCCTATAAGGTCAGAGACCACAATTGTCGTCCCTTGATTTTCGTTGTTCACGAATATAGTCCCTAGTGTTAACAGTGGGTTACTTGCCAATAATTTTTATACCCCTTCCAAATTTCTTTCTCCGAGTTTAATGCCTCAAATTGTAAGAAGGGGGGTGAAATTACACTGTAAAAAAATTTTGGTCCAGAATTTTACAGGAAAGTAGTGATTTGGTCCAGGTGAAAAAGGTTAAAAATTAGCTCTTCGGAAGCTGTCAAAAGATCTCAAGACACCCTAAACACAAAATTGTCCATATTTTGAGTTAGAGGCGATGAAGTTTTCTATAATTTTAATATAATTTGTCCCAAAAGTAGTACAACACACTGTAAAAGTTTCATTGAGAAAGGGATTTTTTTTATTTTCATTTATGTTCTAAAAGAAATGCACTACGAATTAATTGTGTTCTCGGACCAGATGCCCCATCCGCACTGTTATTTTCTATGTTCAGTGGACTGTGAAAATTGGGCAAAATCTCTTGTTTGGCATTAAAATAAGAAAGGGAACATGTATACTAAGTTTGAAATTGATTGGACTTCAACTTCATCAAAAACTTCCTCAACCAAAAACTTTGACCTGAAGCTGGACAGACGGACAAATGGAACAAATGAAGGTTTTGAGTCTTTTGACCTCTTATGTTGCTCCCAATATTGCTCTGAAATTGATTATTACATGAGTGAAATTTTCATTAAAATGATGGAAACAAGTAAACTGTAGTGCATCATTTTCTCTTATCATATTTGATAGCCATGAAATAAAATAAATCTACAGTCCTTATCTTGACCACCAGACGCTTACAAAATCTTTTTAGGCCATTTCATAATACAAAGTTCCAACAGATTTTTTATATGTACATAATGAGAAGTAGAGTCAAGAGACTGCAAGTAGCAAGAGAATAAAAACAGGTTCAACAAAAAGAACTTATTGCATGTTTCAGTGTGACCGTCAACAAGTAAAGCTTAGTTTAAAGATTCAGTAGTGACAAAAGTTATCAGAAATCACCAAAATAACTAGAAGTGCTGTACATCTTTTTTGTTTAAAACAAAATGTTAATTTTTCCCTTCCTATTTTTTCTTACAGATTTATCGAAAATTTCTTTAACAGAAGACACAGAATGTATGAAGAAGATATAATAGGTAAAATAAAGTTTTTAAATTAGCAAAACAGGTACCTATATAGAATATAATAGCAGTTTACAGTAGTTGATAGTGTAACAAAAATTCAAAGATTTTCAGACCAAAAAATCAAGGCATACATTATATGTTGTTTAGGGTAATGTATGTCCAAACATGACATGATTTCTAATTTCTAGAGGTTGACAACTGTGGTTGGTCAGCAAATTCAATACATACATGCATAAAAGCCTGTGGTAGGGAACGTAGGGTAGATAATTTTGACTAAAACATTCACTTAAAAGCAAGAACATATTGGGTAGGTCATGAAAAATACTTGGTAGGTGAATTACATACTCTTATCTTCTAGGAGAAAGGAATATGACACTATTCTAACACATGCTTTGGATGTAGAATCCTAAGTATGACCAGGACCCGGTTGTTCATCCCTCGGTAAAATACAACCCTGCGTTAAACTCTCTGTTACATAAAACCTAATAACACTAAATATTAAATATAACCCAGTGTTAAATATTTTATCTGACAGATCAAATTGTCTTTTAAAATCAAAGTAAAGTTGATTGAAATATTTGATAATTTTTCATTTGATTTTGAATTGAAAAAATTGTTTCTATTGTAGGTGTTGAACCATCAGCTCCTTATTTAGAAGGACAAGGTGATTATCACTACAAAAATGGATGTTCAAGATTGATCGAGTCAGAATATGAAGAAATACCAGAATATCATGCCAAGGATAAGTACCCGATTGTTGATAGTGTGTCTGAAGGTAACGACTATGTACAAGAATTTCCACCACCTGAGCAACATTCAAACAATAACCATTATACAAGAGATGTGTTAATATCACTAGCTTCTGGGAATAATGAAAGTGAAACAATAGAGAAAACAATGGAAAGCATTGAAAAATGTCCTTCACTGGATAGTAATTCTGGTTCTTACGAAAATGCAGCCATTAAAATGCTACAACCTGTGCAAGAAACAGGTGCTACAGTTAATGGAAGACTTTCGCAAAATTCTAATGACAATATCAGATTAGATAGTTTGCAGCATTGTAATAGAGCTGATAGCTCTGTAAATAGCAATGTAGACATTTGTGCAAGAAGTGACACAAATGGATATAACAGTCCGTCAAAATGCTCAGAAAACAGTGTCTCAAACGATTATATAGATTTTAGCAATGTTGTTGTGCCGAATAATGAACAAAATCCAGCAGCACCACCAGCAAAAGTACATTCCTATGAGCAACTTGATGTGTCAGCTCGTGAAAAAGACAACCTTGAACAAACATATGATGCCTTAAAAGTGTCCGTCAACGAATGCAATTTGTCAACAACGGGAAGTGGTTCCTGACTTTCTTATCCTATGCCAGGTTGTGCTTTTATCTCTTTGTGCAAATCATACTGACTTGCCTATGGATTTTTTAACATGTTATCATATTAACTTTTAGAATGTAAATATACAAATAAGCTTTTGACATGCTGTGAATTCTGGGAAATTCAAAATCTGCTTGCAGAATTGGGGTCTTTTTATATGGTATTAAATTATTGTAGTGATAGATATTTTGGATTATAAAAGTCACCTTTACTGATTTTTCTAGAAAAATTTACAGAATTTAAAAATGCAGGTCATATTTGCAGTAAACAGGAATATATTCTACATCAAGTAGTGTTAATGTCAAGTTTGTTAACTTTTTATGTGGTAACATTGGTCAGTGATTGGGAAATAAGGTAAATATCATAAAAAATTCAATAACTCGAGCTTACATTTAAATGCAAAGAATTTGATATTTGAAATTCTATCTTTGGTATAAAAAATAAATGTGGTTATTGTTATTTGAGTATGATCTGAAATTAATGTGATTTTAAATAGTTTAACTTCTCAATACTGGTATAACAAACATCACCAATAAAGGTTTAATAATCATTAACATATACTGATTCTCAAATTTGCTAATTACAATAATTATTACCTAAAGCTGAGTATAGCTGTACTAGGTAATTGTATGCTTTGAAAAGGATGAATAACCAGATAATGGCCAAAATTGGCCAATTTCAAAAACATTTTTGCCAAATAAAAAAAGTTCACAAGTTTCAACCAAAACAATTTATGTCAGCAAGTTCTGGTAGATGACTATTTTACTGGCTTGAGCTACAGTCTGACATTCTCTATTGTAGGTCAATATAATTCATTTCATATCTTTCAGAAATACAAGTGCATATTAATTATTCATTAAGCATATCATAATGCAAATGTAATCAGATCATCATTTTGAGTCTGATTAGATGAACTTTTAAAGGTCGTAAAAGTGGATCATCATGGATGATCTTTGGTCTTAAAAAGATGAAACGATGGTCTTTGGGTTAAATGTAAGCCAAGCAATTATCAAAATATAATAAATAGTTTAATTACAACTGTCATGCATCATGTTTCTGAATCTTAAAATTAGTTAATCATTTAACTTTATTGAACATATTTTTTAAGGGGGAGGGGGAGGGGTGAAGCTATTATTATCAAGGGATAAATATTATATTATTATTGATCATTGATAAGTAACATTGTTTTGATGCAATACATGCCATTGTAACTAAGCAAAAGACCAGTTATCAACATTCAATTACACATTAAGAATTATTTATTTGTTACATCATTCTAATAAATAAATGGCATTAAATTAAATGTAACACGTACATTTATCCATATAATGGATGCAATATATCTTGCTTTTTGTACATATACATATGGTCTTTTTGAGTTTATTGGATTTTTTGGTTTTTTTTTCAAATATTCTTCTCTCTTAGTGACAAAACCATAATTTTTACATGATACTGTAGAAGTCTTTTTTCTTAAAAAAAAAAAAGTATTTTTTCTTTAAAAAAAATTAGTATTTTTTTAAAGATAAAACAGACTTTTTAAAGATAAAATAGACTTTTTATGATTCATAAACTTGTCTATTTCAAACTGTTATTATTCTTTCAACAGTGGTATTATTAATACAATTACATATACCAATATCTACAGATATAACTTGATAATAAAACTATCTGTGTACTTCTTATAATTTTATAGCTATATATAAAAGGTGTGGTATTAGTAATACATATAACAATATCTACATCTACAGATATAAAATGATAAAAAAAACTATCTTGTGTACTTCTTATAATTGTATAATTTAATAGCTATATATAAAAGGTTGCAAGCAGCTTTCATTTTACTGAAATCATTTTCAGGTTTCGTACAATATTTTGTGTTATAAAAACATTTAAAAAAATACATTTATCAAAAAGACATAAAAGATATTTAAGATCATATATAATGGTAAACAAAAGGTTCCTCAAATGATGTCATATATGTTCCATAGCAGGCAAAGTATTATAAAAAAATTTTATTCTATTTCAGCAGATATATGTTTAAAAATAATAAATAATTCCAGTTGAAGCAATTTCTCTTATTGATATTATATAGATATCAATTGAATATAATAGTAAAGCGACATAGCAAATCTATTTTTTAGGCAAACTTGAAAAGGTAATTTCATGTTTTCCCTCTGTTTTCTTTGCAAAATATTCACTTTTTACCTGGAAGGTAAAAACAAAAGGTTCACCATTTTTTTTTAAATGGAAGTTTTCAATTATTTTCATAGCATAAAAAGATGAATAAAAAGGATTTTCAGAAATAATATCAATTACCAGCCAATTGTAAATAAATTTTATAAATACAACTAAAATATAAAAAAAATAAAAATGACATGACTTAAATCTTTAGCATCAATTAGCTTTAAAAAAAAAGTCAACATTCTAAGGTAATCATTGCTGCGCTAAGATAACCTAAATTTTTTCAACCAAAATGTCTATATGCTATTGCATAAATTCTATTCAGTGTTTCTTTTGTATATCATGTTTTATTTTCATTTGCCTGTGATAAAACTATATTAGTTTATATTTGTTTATCTGTATTTTTTCTGATTATTTCTTGATGTTCATTACATTTATTGTTTTATTTATTTATAATTGTTGTTCAAATTTTAAGATATGAAATGTACAAAGAAAAGTGTTTTGCTTAAGTATGTGTCTTTATAAAAATAAACATAAATGAAAAATGTTATACTGTTCTTATTTGAAAAGACTAACACCTGCAGAAATTTCACAATATAAAACAATCAGTACATCTCTTCTTTTCACCATTATCTTCAACGCTTATACCGCTAACCCATAGTTAACCTGACAGGGAATGGCTTGATCAAACAATTTTTGAGAGACGTTATATTCAACAAAAGAAAAACTCACGTAAACTGATGTTAATTCATCACCATCAAAATATTTTATTGTTCTTTTAAACTTCATAAACATGAATGTTTCAGAGCAAACTCAATGTAATTCAAAATATAACTTATATTGCCAAGGGGAATAATTCTTTCAAAAATATTTTGATTGGCTCTTATACATTGCTTATATAAACCTATGATGCAAGTTTTATAAAATTCTGGTAAGAATTATACACATGAGAGAGCTGACGATGCAATTTTCCATGTATTCAATGTTTCCAAGGAGCATATTTCATAATTGATTGTCACTGATTTTCTGACTTGTTCAAGACATTGCTAATATAAACCTACATGAATAACAGTTTCATAAAATTCTGGCAAGAATTGTGTAAATAATATTGTTAATGATGCAATTTGTCATAAAATGAATGTTGCCAAGGAGCATAACGCTTTAATATTGTTTTTAGAAATCTTATCACCTACAGATTGAATAGTATTTTTAAAGGATGCCTTCCACATCTTTTTGCAATAGTTTTATCTTTTGAACCAGGAAATTATTTTGATTCAAATTAAAAATCACACGCATCAGACAAACCATAAATGGCATTCCCTATCTGTATAAATAAGATAATAAACTTAAATTGGCTGCATGTCAATCTTTTTTTAATCAGTTACAGTTACCCAAAGATTCGGGTTTCTAAAAATCAGGCGTTAAATTAATAAGATATCAAGTAAACTATTTTTGGTTGGTGTGATTTAATTCCCTGTTGGCGCTGCAGACTTTCTTAATATATTTCCTATGTTTATACAGTGTAACCTTTGCACCAAAATTGGACAATGTAATTATTTTTTCCAATAAATACTATCAAAGTTGGATCAAGTAATTTGTCAAGCTGGACACATGTCATTCCATTTGAGATCACATGACCTCTCTGTCATGTGGTAGATTAATCCTGTAAGAGAGACTGCCAACTGTATCTAGATGTGATCAAAATGAAATAATATCATTACTTGACAGAGCACTGTACCATGCTATAGGATTTTTATATGGCAGTTCTTAGTAGGGATCAATAGAAAAGTTTCCAATTTTGATTTTATGAATGAACTACCCCATGACCTAGGTTCATTTTGAGAAAATACATTCTAGGACATTTTGTCATGTAGATTTGTGCTTTGACACATCAAAATTTTCTGGGGAAAATACCAGTTAGAAGATCATGTCTTTTACCACTATATGACAAGAAAAAATCAAAAGTAGACTGAAAAGGTTAAATTTTTCAGTAAATTAAAAAGAAGAGATATAGTGCAATAATTCCTGACGCAGAATTCATTTTGCATATAACAAAACATAAACCAACGGAACAGCGTTTTTATTGCTATTCTTCATTTTGAAGTAATAGTGGAGACTGCAACAGAGGGCAAAAAATAGTACCAACAAGAATGTGTCCCTAGTCCATGGATGCCCCATCTGCATTATCATTTTCTATGTTCAGTGGACCGTGAAAATTGGGTAAAAACTCTAATTCGGCATTAAACTTAGAAAGATAGTATCATAAGGAACATGTATACCCAGTTTAAAATTGATTGGACTACAACTTCATCAAAAACTACATCAACCAAAAACTTTAATCTGAAGCAGGAGAGACGGGTGAATGAACCAACAAACAGATGAAACAGAAGCACATATCCTTAGTACCAGGTTAGTCTATTCTAGGTTGGATGTCAATATCATTTCATTTGTGTTAGTGTGTTTTGAGGAACACATGAGATTATATCAACTAATCTCCTATTCAAATTGTCAAAGAAGTAGTGACATAATGCTGTGGATTATATCACTTGTGTATCTGTTGGCAATTGGAATTTGATTGTTTTGATTGATTGATAGGTTGTTAATGTCACTATCAGCATTATTAGTTATTTTCGTGGCAGTCAGGTTTTCTCAGCAGAAGAAGCTGGAGCGCCAGGAAAGAACCACTGACCTTTGACAGGAAAACTGGCAATCCTAAGTTATTGATATTGGTATTTGATTGCAGGGAGGAGATACTGAACTGAGAATGTTAAATGGCAATCGAAAATCAACATCACAGTTAAAAATCAAAAGCAGAGAGAAGTGTACCAATAAATAAGGCATTTCCTCACGAAGTCACAAGAGAAAATTCAGAAGAAACAAAGAAAATTTGACACCATTATTAAATTTTAACCAATCAATTTTGCTAAGAACAGATAATTCCAGTGAAGAAAAATATCTCTCTCACACAGATTAAGAAATGTGAAAATGACACCTACAAAAATAGAAAAACAAGAAATATGTATACATAAATCTGCTATGGCAAGATACCTAAGAACTTGTTATTATCTTTCTGATTTAAAAATAAGCAAAATGATTGGTGAATCAGGAACTTTTTACCCTTCCTGAGCACATGAGTTTACAAAAACCTTCAGCGAGATTTGTGTTTCGCAATTCTTATTTTGGTTGTATGTTGTTGTTTGTCACATATGAAAGTGAAAGTTAGAGAACAAGAATTACCAATAATTAAGTTTTGTAGCAAATAGAACCAGATGCTCCGCAGGGCGTAGCTTTATACGACCGCAGAGGTTGAACCCTGAACGGTTGGGGCAAGTATGGACAAAACATTCAAGCTGGATTCCGCTCTAAATTTGGATTGTGATTAAATAGTTGACACAGCATAGGTTTCTGACACAGAATGAATGTATTCAAATGAACTTAAAATTTTTGTTTTCTCTTAGAGCAATTCACTATGCTGTTGAATATTAATCCTCTCAAAAAAATGTTTGAAGAAATTTTCTTTTTATTTATGAAATTTCAAATGAGAAAAATTGAACCCAATTTTTTAATCACATCCCCCTTTCCTTTATTCCAAAACTAATTTCAATTTAAATATTCTAATGGAATTTGCAACAATTACTACTCATTTAAATACATCATAAAATATTAAGATGTAAAAAAACTGCTTGTTATCACTGAATGGTAAAGATTATTTAAATTTATCAGTTGGTAGTAAAAAGTGAATATACATTGTATATTGTATATAACAAAGATTTAAGTTGATTCGGGACAAAGAAAGATAACTCCAATTAAAAAAATTCTTGCAGATATTTCTTGCTTACTATACTGGACAAAGAAAGATAACTCTTAATTAAAAAAAAAATTTGCTATTTCACAATATTGTGAAATTAGATATTTCTTGCCATTGCACAATACTGTGCAATTGAAAAGACTTGCTATTGCACAATACTTAATATAATAATTTTAGATCCTGATTTGGACCAACTTGAAAACTGGGCCCATAATCAAAAATCTAAGTACATGTTTAGATTCAGCATATCAAAGAGGCCCAAGAATTTAATTTTTGTTAAAATCAAACTTAGTTTAATTTTGGACCCTTTGCACTTTAATTTAGACCAATTTTAAAACTGGACCAAAAATTAAGAATCTACATACACAGTTAGATTTGGCATATCAAAGAACCCCAATTATTCAATTTTTGATGAAATCAAACAATGTTTAATTTTGGACCTCGATTTGGGCCAACTTGAAAACTGGGCCAATAATCAAAAATCTAAGTACATTTTTAGATTCAGCATATCAAAGAACCCCAAGGTTTCAATTTTTGTTAAAATCAAACTAAGTTTAATTTTGGACCCTTTGGACCTTAATGTAGACCAATTTGAAAACGGGACCAAAAATTAAGAATCTACATACACAGTTAGATTCGGCATATTAAAGAACCCCAATTATTCAATTTTGATGAAATCAAACAAAGTTTAATTTTGGACCCTTTGGGCCCCTTTTTCCTTAACTGTTGGGACCAAAACTCCCAAAATCAATACCAACCTTCCTTTTATAGTCATAAACCTTGTGTTTAAATTTCATAGATTTCTATTTACTTATACTAACGCTATGGTGCGAAAACCAAGAAAAATGCTTATTTGGGTCCCTTTTTGGCCCCTAATTCCTAAACTGTTGGGACCGAAACTCCCAAAATCAATACCAACCTTTCTTTTGTGGTCATAAACATTGTGTTTAAATTTCATTGATTTCTATTTACTTTAACTAAAGTTATTGTGCGAAAACCAAGAATAATGCTTATTTGGGCCCTTTTTTGGCCCCTAATTCCTAAACTGTTGAAACCAAAACTCCCAAAATCAATCCCAACCTTTCTTTTGTGGTCATAAACCTTGTGTCAAAATTTCATAGATTTCTATTAACTTAAACTAAAGTTATAGTGCGAAAACCAAGAAAATGCTTATTTGGGCCCTTTTTGGCCCCTAATTCCTAAAATGTTGGGACCAAAACTTCCAAAATCAATACCAGCCTTCCTTTTATGGTCATAAACCTTGTGTTAAAATTTCATAGATTTCTATTCACTTTTACTAAAGTTAGAGTGCGAAAACTAAAAGTATTCGGACGACGACGACGACGACGACGACGACGACGACGACGCCAACGTGATAGCAATATACGACGAAAATTTTTTTAAAATTTGCGGTCGTATAAAAACACAAAAACACATTTCTTATATGTGAAAATCTTTCTGGGCTATTTTTGTGGTCTTGTTGTAAATACTCAGCATGCTTATACAAGAAGTGATAATTGTCTAATATCACTGAGTTACTAACATTAGATAGGTATGAAGCCTATGAAATGCAATATTTTAAACAAAATAAATGGGGTTTGTGTCCAATGGACACAGATAATTCCCCTGATTGCATATAACTTTATAAAGGGACATAACACAAAAACAGTAAAAGTGATGCTACCCTAATTCGTGCTTGATCTGAGTATTGAGGAAATAAGCATTTTGTATAATTTTCATACCATTTTGGAGAGGCAAACTCAAGTATGAAAACAGAAACAAATAAGTAAAACTTTGAGCTACTGCTCACTGATGATACCCTGACGCAAGTGGATAATTTTAATAGTGTAAAAATGTGCAAGTGTTCAGTAAACAGGAAGTTGTTGAGAGATGAATCTGAAAATGCATCACACGGCATAGCTGACATGTATAAATCCTGAAACCAAATTTAAGAAATCCTTGTATTTTAGTTCCTGGGAAAAATTGAATGAAAATTTTCAACTTTGGAATCATGTGTAAAATCATACAAGTAGATATAGGAAGATGTGGTGTGAGTGCCAATGAGACAACTCTCCATCCAAATAACAATTTAAAAATTAAACCATTATAGGTTAAAGTACGGCCTTCAACACGGAGCCTTGGCTCACACCGAACAACAAGCTATAAAGGGCCCCAAAATTACTAGTGTAAAACCATTCAAACGGGAAAACCAACGGTCTAATCTATATAAACAAAACGAGAAACGAGAAACACGTATATGTTACATAAACAAACCACAACTACTGTACATCAGATTCCTGACTTAGGACAGGTGCAAACATTTGCAGCGGGATTAAACGTTTTAATGGGCCCAAACCTTCTCCCTTTTTCTGAAACAATAGCATAACATCACAACATATAAAAACATACGATAAAATATCAATTGGCAGACTTAACTCAATCAAAAAACGTATGATTACACAAAGAACGAATAAATTTGATCTGCGATATCTGAATACAAATGCACAGTTAATTAAATATTAGAGACAAACAGTCATGACCAAAAGGCTATCAAACAAATTCAAACACACTGAGAAATTTTTAACCAATCAATGTTCACTTTAGAAAAAAAATGTTTTTTTATAATCTTGAAGTTTATACAAATGTTGTAAGAATAAGTGAAAAATTGAAGATATTACAAATAATCAAAGCTGGTATACAGCCAAGATCCATATAAATAAAAAATGACAAAAAAGCATTATAAACAGTATCAACAGGTCGAATTAACAAGAAAATACGATTTGAGAGTGTTTGATAAACAGGAAGTTGTCGGATGATGAATTTGAAAATGCATTACACGGTATAGCTGACTTATATAAACCCTGAAACTAAATTTCAGAAATCCTTGTATTGTAGTTCCTGAGAAAAATGTGACAAAAAATATTCTTGAGATGGACTGATGGATGGACTGACGGACAGATGGATGGATGGACAGACAGAGGTAAAACAGTATACCCCCCTTTTTCAAAGCAGGGGCATAATAATATAAATACAGCAATTTTCCCAATTGAAAACAGATAAGGTGAAAGTGACGTCACCCAATTTTGAACATGATCTGTGTTTAATAGAAATTAGCATTGTGTATAAATTCATTGCCAATTTAAGGATGTACACAATAGACCTAGGGTAATTCTTCATGCCCCCTTCCCCAGCCACAGGGGCATAATAACTAAATTATTTTATCAGAAGAGTCAATTTTAATTTTGTCACTGGGTTATTTAAAATTCTTACAATTAATAGGCCAATCTTGCTCAGAGTCCTTTATTCCCTTTACCAGGACTATAAAAATCAAAGTCAATGCGAGTTCCAAGTTGAGAAATTGGTTGGGAAAATTTGTGTATGTCTAGAAACCTTATTCATTATACCCAATTTCTTTGCATTATGTGTAGCAAAATATATTACCGAAACTTCTATAAGAAAAAATTTGTCAGATATAACTGGATTCTAGAAAAAAGAAACACAATAGTTTTCTAATTTTTAAATAACTGTTCTAAGTGATTTTACACTATTCATAAATGTTTTAAGTCTGTCATTATCCAAATCATTGTTCCAATGTCCATCTTTCTTAAAATAAGAGCCTACTATCAATCCATGGGCTGATTTATACTGTTCTACATTATCATTGGTTATACCTGATCCAATCAAAACTGGTATATCAACAGCCTTCTGGACATCTGAAAAAGTAAAAGCCTCATTAATTACAAAAGCTAATCACAAATGAATGACTAGATTAATTATAAAGCCATTTAATACTCATAATACTTTCAAAGAGGAGTCTTTCATTTTTTCTGACATATACATTTTTAATATTATCAGTGATTATGGTTATGGATACAGACAAATAAGATTTTAACATACACTTTGTTTTTATTGCAATTAATTTGGTATAAAGTCCAGACAGAAAATAAGTCATAAATGAATATTAAGTACCATACTCTATTCTATGAAAATAATTTAATGACAAAAAGCAATTTTTCATAATGTGTATTCTACTGATAAAAAATTGAATATACTATTAAATATATATATATATGAAGTAAATTTCAAATAAATATCTGACTATGAAGGCTTTTACTTTCATTGTTTTTTTCTAATCTTTTCTCTATATAACTTTTTTAAGTTTCAATACATTTAATATTTGAACAACAAGTTTGAACAAGATGCAAAAAATTATTTCACATACTGTGTATTCATTTATTTTCCTGTGTACCCATTTTCATTGATTGAGGACACCTTGTAAATGTTCATGGATTTGTCAAAGTCTGCATATGGAAAAAGTAAAATAACAAAAATCTCAACTTGAAAAGAAAATTCAAAATGAAAAGTCCCTTATCAAATGGCAAAATCAAAAGCTCAAACACATGAAACAAATGGACAACAATTGTAACAGTCATATTCCTGACTTAGTACAGTATTTTATCCAAGGACACAAATTTTATCCTTTGGTTTTCGTTGTCTACAAATATAGTCCCTAATGTGAACAGTGTATAACTTGATTTTTTTTATACATTTTCCCAAATTTCGTTTTTTGATATGGAATGCATGAAATATTTTAAAGTAGGGAGTATGAAATTGCACGTTAAAAAAAATTGGGTGCTGAATCTTTAAATTAAGCAGTTGCAAGTTTTTTAATTTGAATTCATTGTCTAAAAGAAATGCACTACAAAATAACTGTGTTCTTGGGCCTGGCATTTCCTGAGGTAGCAATACACAGTTTGAAGCTTAGTTTCGCATTATAGCCATGGTGAATTTTAAATATTTTAATAAGTTCATGTACAATTTAATTAATTTTTAGATAATTGAAGAATATTATAGCCTTCGAAGTGGGTTTATAAGGTAATGGTAATCATACTAATAGCACATATTCCATGAATTTATAATCTTGAAAAAGTTATATTAACATGCATGGTCTGCTGGTCTAACCTATTAATTCTGATACATCAGCAGCCTGACCAGTCTGACTTCCTGTTACTATGACGCCATCACTCAGGAAAAATTCTGCTGCTTTAACTGTGTCAGCAATGTTGACATCTGATGTTATTGCATGGGCACTAAAACATAAATATCAAATAATGAAACAAGATATGGATGATATATATATTTTGACTGTTGGCAACCAAAATTAAAATGTCCATTAAATATTGAAAAGTAACAAGTCAGGAATATGACAGTTGTTGTCAATTCTTTTGATGTGTTTTTTCATTTGATTTTGCCAATTGATTAGGGACTTTCTGATTGAATTTTCCTCGGAGTTCAGTATTTTTGTTATTTTACTTTTTAATGGTGCTATAATGTATATACATTGTGTGTGCATGGTTACTAGTGTAAATTTTCTAAAATAAGCATATTCAAGAATATACATGTGTATTTGGCACCATGTCAAAACCTCTATTTGGAATATATTGTAGATAGTTCCAATAATAATGTTTGAGTGCACAACAAACAAACCAACAGATAGCAAGGTTAGTATATTAATATGAAGGGTTTGCCACTCTTTTCATTAGCTTTTCCAATAAAGTTATATTTAAGATAATGCGGAAGAATATTTAACTACAAAAATAATCTGTGTAAGTTCCATAAACAGGAATGATGTTGAAGGAAAGTTGACTAACCTATCTAAAATGTGGAAGCAATGATTTGTAGATGCTGAGGAACATGTGACAGAAAATTGTTATGCCGTCAACAGATGGAAGGAGTATTAAATACCCTTCTTTTGGAAATATTGCATAATCAACTGTTCTCTGAAGTTCTATAAAAATCATATTTCATAGACTTTTCTTTTCACAAAGTTTCTTCTTCAAAGACCTCTTCCAACTGTGATTCAAAAGCATGTGGTATAGATACCAGAGTGAAAAGCAATGCCAAGCATGGCAGAACTATAGCTTATCACAATGCCAAGCATGGCAGACCTATAGCTGATTACAATGCCAAGCATGGCAGACCTATAGCTAATTGCAATGTCAAGCATGGCAGACCTATAGCTTATTACAATGTCTGTAATTGGTAATGTTGAAAACTGACATGTGGTATAGATACCAGAGTGAAAAGCAATGCCAAGCATGGCAGAACTATAGCTTATTACAATGCCAAGCATGGCAGACCTATAGCTTATTACAATACCAAGCATGGCAGACCTATAGCTTATTACAATGCCAAGCATGGCAGACCTATAGCTAAGGAAGAAAGATAAGAAGTTAGCAATATCCTTTAACTCTACTTTCCGCTATAAAGATGACGTTCTTTCACTAAACAATTCAAAATTTGGTGACTATGTGGATCGCATCTATCCCATCGAATTGGAGATAAAGGATACTACAGATACAGTTAAGTCGGCTTCATATCTTGACTTACATTTAGAAATTGACAATGAGGGTCGTTTGAAGACAAAACTTTACGACAAAAGAGATGATTTCAGCTTTCCAATTGTGAACTTTCCATTTCTAAGTAGCAACATTCCAGCAGCACCTGCATACGGGGTATATATCTCCCAATTGATACGATATTCCCGTGCTTGCATTTCCTATCGTAATTTTCTTGATAGAGGGTTACTGCTCACAAGGAAGCTATTAAACCAAGAGTTCCAAATGGTGAAGTTGAAATCATCCCTTCGTAAATTTTACGGACGCCATCGCGAGTTGGTTGACCGTTATGGAATAACCGTATCACAAATGATATCGGATATGTTCCTTACGTCGTAACTACAATCCCCTTCCCTTTCATGAATTTGACCTACCGAATTAGACTATTTACCAGACCCTTCCGGAGCACCTGAGATCACCCCTAGTTTTTAGTTGGGTTCGTGGTGTTTGTTCTTTAGTTTTCTATGTTGTGTCATTTGTACTGTTGTTTTTCTGTTTGTCTTTTTCATTTTTAGCCATGGCGTTGTCAGTTTGTTTTGGATTTACGAGTTTGACTGTCCCTTTGGTATCTTTCGTCCCTCTTTTATTGCAATGCCAAGCATGGCAGACCTATAGCTTATTACAATGCCTGTAATTGGTAATGTTGAAAACTGACTTCAAGTACTCAGTAGTCATTAAACACTAGGTTTCATAAAGCATAAAAAATATAATTGATGAAATAATATCTTGGGGATATCTAAATGATTTTTGAAGTTTTGAGAATTTGTTGATTAGATGTTTGAGAGTACATGTTAAATCAATTCAACAAAACCTTTTTTACTTGGTGCTTTATAGAGCTTAACTTACTTCCCAGACATTGTCTATTGTTGCAGAGCTTATGTTGACCTATAGATGTCTTATAATAGTTTCATCAAGTAAATGTCACATTGAGGAGCCTTGGTGGCCAAGTGGTCTTAGTAGTTCTACAACTGTAATCACTAGCCAGTCAACAGTCAACACAGAGGTTGGGAGATCAAACCCTGCACTTGGAAGGGCACTCAACTACAATCTTTATTGACTATGATGGTCAGTTTTCCTATATAAGCTTGGTGGTTTTCTCTGGGCCTTCCCCACCCATAAACACTGACGGCCACAAAATCGCCCAAAAGTGAAAGCTTTAAAGTGGTGTTAAATCAGAAACAATCAATCAGTAATGCCCCATTGAGTCATTGAGATATGATTTCCAAATATTTTTTGTTCAAATTCAATAATATGTGTAGACCTGTTTTAATTTTTTTTTGTATGAAAGTAAAGAAGATTGAGAACTTGTTTAAATTATTTAAATTTCTCTACTTGTTTTCAATAAAACATGAGAGATATCTACCCAATGAAGCTAGTCATTATTATCTGGGAAATATCCTCTAATGGAATATAGCATTTTAATACACAAAAATGGTGAAGATTATTTCCAAATAAATGTCAAGCCTCATCCGATTAGCATATTGATTTGTAAGAGGATTTAAATTTCCCTAACAGATGTACATTAAAGATACCAAGTTACATTAAATGTGTTTCTAAAATATAATTACTTTATCATGTATCTTTATAATCCAACATCTCTTGGTGTAATCCCATTGGAAACAAAATCAATGTTTTATCATAACGCTACTGTACAGCTTAAAGCATCTCATACTTAAAACAAGTTTTAGCCTTTTAGCAAATACTTTGCTGCTCATCTAATGAAAGCAGATAATAGGCTTCCATATCAAAAGAATCCTTTGACATGAGTTACATAGGAATGCATTTAGAGGATTCCCCATTAGTGGTTGATATTTCCTTGTTTTCAAAAATGATATTCCATATGAGGAAAATTCATTTTTGTTTCTGTTTTAATCTTGATGTTACTAGAATCTCTCTGTTCTTTTTTCATTTGTTTTCCAAGAACTGGCACTTGGAAATCTGTTTATAATTCTTTTGAAGACATTTTCTTGAAACCACCAAAAAATTGAGGATGGTAGAAATCAGAGGGCATAGTGCAGATGGTGGTAACGGATTATTTTGTGCAACGTGATCACTGTTTTTTATTTCAGATTCAACGTGTTTGTACCTTCTTTTTTTTGACATTCAGTGGTGCAGGACAGATTCCTCGTTTATTGTGTTCTGCTTATTTAATTTTATGTGCATCGTAATTTTCAAAGTCTTATTTTGCATGCTCGGGTTTTTCAAATAAAATTCAAACACTTGGCAAGGTTCGTCAAGAAATACTTTTTAAAAGGTGTAAACCAATTATATCATAAATGTGTATACTAAATCGGGAATATCAAGTAAAACAAAGAGTTGATATATACAAGAAGACAATGACTCAGTCACAAAAGGTTCACATAAAAGTATTTATTTTTTGTGCAACGTTCATTACAGAAATTATTTCACGTTCAACAATAAATTATGTCTTATTTCACGTTTTTTTTCGTGCAAGCACCCCACCCTTTACCACCCTCATTGCATAAGAATATCGTGATCAAAGTCACATAACTCCCATATAAAATGTTGTACAATATGGTCAACAACAAATTATAAAAAGACAAAACGTTAAGAAATACAAATTTACAGGTACAAATGACTAATGAAATTAGAGAGGTATATATGTGTCAATGAAACAGGCAAACCTCTGATTCATTTTCTTTTCAGTGACAGTAACCGAACTGAGTTTATAGAGGTAAAATAAATGAAAATGAAAAAAAATCTTGTCAATGAAAAGCCAGAGGTGAAACAATAGTGAGAATCTCAATGGATTGGAAACAAGAATGTGTCCATAGTACACAGATGCCCCACTCCCATTATCATTTTCTATATTCAGTGGCCCATGAAATTGGGATAAACAAGAATGTGTCCACAGTACATGGATGCCCCACTTGCACTATCATTTTTATGTTTACTGGACGTGAAATTGGAATAAATTCTCTAATTTGGCATTAAAATTAGAATGATCTTATCAAAGGGAACATGTATACTGAGTTTCAAGTTGATTGGACTTCAACTTCATCAAAAACTACATGGACCAAAAACTTTAACCTGAAGTGTAACAGACGGATGAACAAACAGACGGATGCACAGACCAGAAAACATAATGCCCCTCTACTATCGTTAGGTGGGGCATAAAAACTATCCATATGAGTATCTATTTGCGTGATATTTCAAGCTTTATGAAATTACAATAGAGTAACATGCTTTATTCATGGTTGGGTTATCATTTAAAATTCATAAAGAAGACAAAGAGTCTAATTCTATTTAGGGCATTTTATAGGCCTAGTGGCAGCCAGATTGAAGGTGAGGTGTTGCTACCCTACCCCAACCTTACAAATATGATTGACTGTTGGTGTTTAATACCAGTTTTTCAAAACTCTTAGCTACACTTTTGGTGGAAAAAGCCCAGATAAAGATGCCCCCCCCCCCCCCCCCCCCCCCCCCCCATTTACTTGTAAAAATTAAGTTGACGATATAGAGAATCACTGAAGCATGATGGAAGCAGGCCACCCCTTCAGCCATAAGCCAAAAAACTGTTTAAAGCTAATATATTTGACGGTTATATAAAGCCCCTGGTGAGGTTTAACTGTAATACCATAAATTGCAGCTCAATATCCATTTATCTCAATTAATTAAGAACAGAACAAAACATCCCATAATTACCTTATCATCATCAATTTTTCAGATCATCACAAAGCAAAATTATACAAACAGCCCGAAGATACAGAAAAATGCTATGATCACATAATCAATATTTATGCAAAAACTAATAAAACTAATTCCTTTCTTCATTTATATTCATACACAGAACTAAATACCACTGGGAACTTAACTTGTCAAAATTATTGACATTTCTTTGGACGATAATGTGCAGTTCTTAGTTCAACCATCAAATGTTGTCCCATCATCTGATAATCAATCATAAAAATATCTATATTCATTTGCTGTCTCTTTTTTCATATTCCCTGAACTAATACCGGAGTGTTTATATAACCTTCCGGGTGTAAAACCCCATCAGAGCCTGAGTACCATGATGTCATGCATTAAGCCGTTCTCATCACCTGACTGACAGTGGAATCATGGACAAATCCGTTATAAGCCATCATATTTGATCAAACTTGTCTTTTCAGTAAATTATTTTCTCCCTTTTTTGTTGACTTTGGGTAATGAGAATGTTTTATCAATAATTTTGCCTTTAAGAGAAAATTGATAATATAAAAGGCTATCATAATGAAAATCAGTGACTGTAATCGTTCTTTAAGAAGCTATAAATAATCTCCACAATCGTTCAGATCTTAATTGAATTGGTGCCAATTTTTTACCAGAAATTTCTCATCATTTCTAAAATTCTTAATTAAACAGCAATGATTAAATCTTTTAAAGATTTCCTGGAATGTTTTTCAAATTTTCTGTACATTTTATGAAGCAGAAAGATGGCAGTCTATTTAAAGAAGTTCAAGCAGAATCTATCATATGAAATGATCATCTATATCTAAGAAATGATAATCAATCAACCCTCATCTGTTTAGATACAAATATGGTATTTTGTATAATAAAACAATGAATTGTCAGAAAACTTACCAAAGCACATTTTTCACAAGATTATCTTAATAAGGAATGCATACCATCATTTTAGGGATTCTCCATATTTTAGAATAAGGAGGTATAAAAGGTGTGATTCTTGCGATCTAAACACCATGATATAGAGAACGCTCTGAATAGAGGACAATTATTTTTCGCGTTTATCTACATGTAAACTACGATTATACTACTTAAATATATATAGAGACTCTCTGTATTCTGTCTACTTTTTTCTTTGAAATGTTTACTATTTAAGGGGTCATACCAGTTGCATATATAATAAAATAAGTAAAAAATGTGACACAAGTACAACCAATCGTATGATAGATAACAAAAATAAATAAGCCATTCAGAGCGTTCTCTATATCATGGTGTTTAGATCGCAAGAATCACACCTTTTATACCTCGAGGTATAATAGTTGTGGTTCTTGCGGTCTAAAAACCATGATATGGAGAATGCTCTGATTCGCTTATCTATTTTTCATTTTTGTAATCTATCATATGATTGGTTGTATTTGTGCATGTTTCAAACCAGAAGTCTTAGCTATGACTAAAATTTAGTCTGATGACGGAATCATATACAGACTCCTTTTTTGTCGTTTTTCTCCCAAAAATAACACAGCATGATGATTGATTTATTGTGGAAGGAAGAGAAGCTATACACAAAATGATGTCTTCTCGTTTAATAGTATAGATTTGATGCAACTCTTTTATAATTACAGTGGATTCATTAATTTTCGCAGGTATTAATTTCCGTGGATTGCTGAGAAGTTTTATGTTAAAGGATATTTGATTTTATGGTTTTGTAAAAGTCTGCATACAAGACTAAAGAAATTTTGTACTTCTTCGAAAGTTTAATTTGTTGTGCAACTTTGTCCACAACTTCTATGAAAATTAGTATTGCACGAATATTATTGAGTCTGCAGTAAACAAAATTTATCTTTAGAATGGGATATTATGTTTTTGTTTTTACCATGTTTCCCTGTTGTCCTACACTTACTTCTTTGTCCTTAAATTAATGATACATCAACAAAATTTTGTTTCTTGTTGCTCTTTAATTTTTCTCATGTGTGTATTTCATATGCTGGAAATTACAAAAGATTTCTTTTTTTTAATTGCTGTTTAGTTTTCTGGTGCATCTATCTAAGAGTAAGAGTACAATGACAGTTAACTTGACTAAGTTACATGAATCAACTTCAACTTTCTTTTTTAAGCCCTATGGGAGTTGAATTATTATCTCCCCATGGTAACTCTATTATGAATAGGTAAATAAATATATTCGTTTTAGGCCAAATAAATTATATAATTTTAAATAAGTAAATTCTGATCCATCCCTCCGATCACTAAATTTTTTAGAGATTTTTTTTTCATTCTTATTTTTCCAGTCTTGCAATATCTTTACTTTTAAGGTAGCACATCTTTCTCCATGCTAAAGTGAACACATTCTTAGCTGACAAAATGTTTCCATTACAAACCAACAATACATCTTAACATTAAGCAAAGGTTAGTTGTATAAACATAATTTATTTTCACTCTATGCTGAAAATGGAAAAGGATGTCCATTTATGAGTGTTTACTAGATATCCTATTAAGTTTTAACCTAATTTATGGAAACAGATTCAATTAAACTGTCAACTACAAACACACACAGATCAATGCTAAATATTGAATATAGGGTTTTCACTCAAAACCAATATACTGGTAGAAGCATTAGAATTGTCAATACTGTTTAATTAGATTTGTATGGCAATTCTACCAAAGTTTGTTTAACTTCTATTTATGTGAATACCAGAAATTGCAGATATCATATTCTGATGATGATCATTAAACAATGAAACTTAATTAAGAAATTTAAAACAGAAACTAAATCAATAACTATTGTTATTTGAAAACACCTTCTCTTAAAACTAAATTACAAAAATAAATTTGATTGCAAATTTAAAAGTGCAAAAAACAGTTTCAATTTTGAAAACAGAAAGTCATTTTAGTCATAAGTTAATTACAAACAGACATAATTATGGCACTGTCCATGTTCTTTAATCAGAACCTTTGATCTTAACTTGTACACGATTCTAAACATTATTAGTCACACATATCTCTTCATTATAACTATCCAGGTGAAAATCAAATCCAATTTCCGTCAATTATCAGATTTCAACAAGAAATTGCTAGTTATTTATTTGTTCCTGGAATGCAATGTTTAGTAGATACAATCTTTAATTCAATCTATTATTGATTAAGCAATAATTGATAACAATTATTACAAAATAGGCATGTTTGATTCAAACTGTTGATAAAGCTCTGTTAATGTTGGAAAAGTGGAAAATTTGTAACCATTGAATTATCAATATTCTGTATTTTAAAGACCTTCAGAGGAGAAAGGATAACATAATGGCTGTTAAACGGATACAAACTAGATTATACATGTGTTAGACATAGTTCTCTGACCTAAAAAGAAATAAAACTGTTTATGAAGGAAAACAGTCTAACTTTTTGAAGACAAAGGCAAAATAAAATACAGTAATTCAATAAAGAGTAATAGTTTGCATGTACATTCAAGCAGATACCCCCAGCAGAAAACTTCATATCAAATTCAGTCTAGCAAAACTGTAAAGTTAGGCACCACAATAAGCTAAGAATCAAGATACATCTGAACAATGTAGAAACACCATAGGCACTGAAGAATGACTACGGTAGTATCCTTTTAAACATAAAACAAACCATTATTGTACAGTTAAACTACTTCTTCACAAACACATCCATTTGGAAAACTTAAATTTCAACTGTACAAAAATTCTCAATTAACTGAAACATCTCTAAAGGAACAAGCATTGATAATACTGTACACAAATCAAATATCAATGGTCAAGTATATATATTTCTGTTTGAATATTCTCAATCAGAAAACCTTTCACTTATGAATAATTGAAAAATTCAAGTCATTGAAATATGACTAAGGGGCAGAATCTCCTAATTCCCTGAAACTGAAAAACATAAGACATTTAAGACATGTGAATACTAGTTCTAATGACATAATCTTAACTATAGTGAACAACCTGAGATGTCTCTCAAGAACAATAGACATATGCCAGAGTAAAACTTATCAACATAAGGCATCTGTATACAAGGTATGAAAAATCTAGATCTTCTACCTTCTGAAATATACAGCTTTATACAAGGTATGAAATATCTTCTACCTTCTGAAATATACAGCTTTATACAAGGTATGAAATATCTAGATCTTCTACATTCTGAAATATACAGCTTTATACAAGGTATGAAATATAGATCTTCTACATTCTGAAATATACAGCTTTATACAAGGTATGAAATATAGATCTTCTACCTTCTGAAATATACAGCTTTATACAAGGTATGAAATATCTAGATCTTCTACCTTCTGAAATATACAGCTTTATACAAGGTATGAAATATCTAGATCTTCTACCTTCTGAATTATACAGCTTTATACAAGGTATGACATATCTTCTACCTTCTGAAATATACAGCTTTATACAAGGTATGAAATATCTAGATCTTCTACTTTCTGAAATATACAGCTTTATACAAGGTATCAAATATCTAGATCTTCTACCTTCTGAAATATACAGCTTTATACAAGGTATGAAATATCTAGATCTTCTACATTCTGAAATATACAGCTTTATACAAGGTATGAAATATCTAGATCTTCTACCTTCTGAAATATACAGCTTTATACAAGGTATGAAATTTACAGTCCGCCAAAAGTTAAGCACCACCTATTTTTATTGCATAGATTTTTTTTCAAATTCAAAAAATCAATTATTCCACGAAAAAAAGAAAGCAATCATATAGCAATTTTGCTAATGTATACCATAAACAAACCAGAAATGTAATTTTAGTCACTTATGAAGATTCTATGCATGTAGGTTTTCCGTTCATAGAAATAGTGTAAATTACACAATTCAGAAACCGAATTTAAGTTTTACTGTGATTTTATTTTTTTACAACAATTGATCACCCAATATTATTAAAATTTTCTACACATAAGCTTTGGTATGGGTGGCAAATTTAATGTCAATATTTGAGTCAATAGCATGTGTAACAACCTCACTTCCGTTACAGTTTCAAAACACGACGTATCATTCTCGGTGCAAGCCTTCAATCTTTAGTTTAGGAAAATCTGTTGCATTAAACAACAAATACCACTTTTAGATCGACAAAATATTGTGAAGGTGGATCTCTGTGATTGAGATTTCCGCCAATGGCATCTCAGACATGTTTGATAGGGCTTATGTATGGGGACATGGAAGGCTAAAAAAAGTGAACATGGCTTGTTGTTCTTTGGATTCGGTTAAAATCCTTGCACAATGTGTTCTAGCGTTTTCGTCCATGTACAAGGGTCTTGGCAATGTAGACGCAAGTTGGGGATCATTAAAATGAGGGACTACAATGTTTTGAGGCACCAAATCTCTGTATGTCTGTCCGTTTAGGTTACCCTGCAGAATATGCATACCCAGCTTATAAGGGTATAAGAAGCAACCCCGTGCTGGAACACCACCAGCACTGAATGCAGTTCTTGTGCAAACATTGTTTTTGGTCATATGCCGTTTTGTTTCCCCGCGAAATTCGTATAATGGCGTCTACTGGCAGTAAAAGAAACTGACTACCATCTGAACAATGAGTGTTTTCTCAGCTTCTTATGTTCAAGCATAGATAGTCATTATCCCATTAAAACCTTACGATAGAGTGCCTACCTGTAAGAACAGGTCTCTATACACCAAGACTTGCTCTTCGGTTGCCTCTGAGAAGTCGACTGACCAATGTACGAACATTAACACGACCACCTGGAGAAACAGTGAATTAGTAAACACGCAGATGACTTTTGATAAAAGGTTGCTTGACTGCTTTATCGGAGTTCAATCTTTTTGGTCGTACTGGATTTTCTTAGGGTATGTTGAAGGTAATTCATAACACCAAACATTAATATTTTTTTCGCAATAGTTATAAAAATATTGCCAGTTATATTTCGGTGGTGCTAAACTTTTGGCAGACTGTATATCTAGATCTTCTACCTTCTGAAATATACAGCTTTATACAAGGTATGAAATATCTAGATCTTCTACCTTCTGAAATATACAGCTTTATACAAGGTATGAAATATCTAGATCTTCTACCTTCTGAAATATACAGCTTTATACAAGGTATGAAATATCTAGATCTTCTACCTTCTGAAATAATCAGCTTTATACAAATATTGAAAATTTAGAAATTATTATAAAATAATGCAACTTGGTGATAATCTGATACATATATCATTATAAAGATTTTCCTGCATTTGCAACAATATTTCTCGCAATTTTGTCAAATCTTCAAAATTTCCAACAATAAATGCACACAATAATTTCTGAATTTACAAAATATAGTTGGCATGTCATTGCTGTCTGATTAGTGATTAGCATCTGTAAGTCTTGTGTTCTCCCAATTTTATTTCAGATGAGTCAAAAAACCACATCAACTACATTTCAAATCATAAATTTTGAAGATGAAATACATTTCAAATTTTAAAAAGTTCCATGTTAAGAATTATCTTAATGCCAGCATTAATAAGAGATATGAACAATCGTTTCTGTGTAATCTGTCACGTGGGAAATAAAACAGCATTTACTAATGTTTGATAAACTTATTCAGATGTTTTGTTGTCAGAAACAACTTCATATGCCTGATGTAGGAGAACAGTAATTTCAATGTGAGTCTCAAAGGAAAAGGGAAACTTGCTTTAAATATAAAACAGTCTCCATAATGGCAGGAATCCATAACATAGTGATGTTCTCATCAATAGTAGATAGCTACGATTACAAAAAGTGTCTGCCTTATTTGTAGACTGAAATGGCATAATATTTGCCATATATGTTTTCCTGTATTGACCATTCAGCGGTAATTTTGACAGTTTTATATGTGTACTAGATTGAGTTCAATGTATACAGTGTAGTAAGTTTGAAAATGTCCATTACATCTATATCAATATTCATGTTGTACCACCAAACTGGTCATATAGTAAGAAAAGTGAAGGTTTTTACACTAACATGTTTTGGCAATTAGCAGAAAATAATAGAAGTTTATCAAATAAGCTTGGCTTGAATCAGCCAAACATAAGTGTATTGAACTGATATTACAGACAAAGGCTGATATAAAATTCATGATAAATAAAAACCTTGGGGAATACATGTACATTTATTAGGATTTAAATTTAGATGAAGGTCAATATGTACTAGGTACATGCTTTATTTAATACATATGATACATATGATATGCATAAGAATATATATCATGACAAAAACAGTACATTTGCATATTCAATAATTGTTCCAGTCAAGGTATATCTTATTACCTTACATGATGATTGATCATAATTAACACATTTAAATTTTGTGAACTGTGGATCTTTACAATTGCACAACTATTCTCTATAGTATTTTTTAATAAGCTTAACTTTAATTGAATTCAATATTTTCAATCACTCAAGAACTGTAAAAGTGATGCACCCCCAATGTGTAAATGAAATTTTTTTTTTGTAATAAGCATTGTGTATAAATTTTTTAAATTTTAGTTGAGGCAAACTTAAGTAAGAGAATGGATACAAAAAATTCAGCAATTTTTCCATTTGTAAAAGGGTATAACTCTAGAACAGTAAAAAGTGATGTCATCAAAATTCAAATTTGATTTGTGTTAATTGTGTATAAGGTTTCATAACATTTAGTTGAGCAAACTTAAATAAGAGAACAGAAACTAAAATTCAAACAAGATCTTTGTTTTATGGAATAAAGCATAACCATAAGTTTCATAACATTTGGTTGAGGCAAACTAAAGATAGAGAACGAAAACCAACTTTAAGACGTACAGACATAAGTCATACTGATGTACAGATGGACAGACAAGGGTAAAATTTCAGGCCCTCTCCAATAGGGCAGGGGCATAAAAAATTTATATAGAGTGAGAAAAACTGAAGTCTAAAAACTTGCTTTTACAACATATAGAAATGCCATTTAGGACAAAGAACCAAGACAGAATCTGTATCTGTTTTTGCTCATTTTAGATAATAATGAGCCAAACATGAATCCACTAAGAAATCTAACCCTAAATGTCCATTCATTGTCAGATAGTTACCTGTGCTTCTTTTTTATGTCAGTAAATACAAGAATGTCTTCAGCATCTATCTGTTTCCTGTATCTTAACAGGTCACCAGCACATGCATTCATAATACCCTCATCTGCTACATGTGAAAACACAAAACCTTCTGCTCTGATGAAATCTAGACCTAAAATATTAATTTCTGAAATATTCAAATGTTACTTATTCATAAATAGGACTTGGACTTCTTTTGAACTGAGTTTTACTGTGTGAATGTTTATTTTACATTGGCTAAAAGTATAGGGGGATTAAGATCTCACAAATATGTTTAACCCTGCCACAAATTGTACCTGTCCCTAGTCAGGAGCCTCTGGCCTTTGTAAGTCTTGTATGTTTTTAAAAAATTTTAGTTCATTTACTGTGGATTCATTCATTTTCGTGGGAATCAATTTACGTGGATTGAGGAAAACTTGCATGTTTGTGAATATTTAATTTCTTGGTTTTGCAAAATCTGCATTCACACCTTTGGAAAATTTGTAATTCGTTGAACATTTAAATTTGTGGTTCCCCTGTACCCATGAAATCCTCAAATATTGGTATCCAACCAATATAAATGAATCCACAGTATATGTTTTGGATAATTTAGTGTGACATTCACTTTCACTGAACTAGTACACATTTTTGTTTTGGAGCCTGCTGAAGACAACCACTAGTTGCAGAATTTTCTAGCTTTGCTGAAGACCCATTGGTGGCCATGGGCTGTTATCTGGCTTTACTCTTTAGTCTTGTTGTTTTCTCATTGACACATTCCCTATTTCCATTCTTAATTCTAATCAGAAAGAAAAATTAGATCTTGTATCATGAAATAGAGATTTTCTTTTACCAATCTCAAAATCTAGTTGTTGGGTGATATGTCATTCATGTTATGTATCCCATAATTTGTATTTTTGAAGATTAGCTTGTGTTTGAAAAAATTATATTCAAAGTTGTAATGCACTTGTGAACCTATAAACAATTTCTGAAATACAACAACTTCTGGAACATGTTATGTTACAATATTACACATTAAGTTAAGTAAGCTTTGGACAGATCAAGCATTTACAGGCTGAGTTTCTCTATGCCAGCTGCCTTGTATAGTGATGCCTTATGAGTCCAAGGTAAGCTTGTATCCAAACATCTTAAAAAAGTAACATAAAAACAATTACACATAATTTCTAAAATGGCTGTTTTGAGAGCCATGAGATAGAATAATCATACACAAATGTCTCACAATTTGTTAGGCTTAATGAATAATTTCCAGTAAATCAAAAAGATGTCCATGGTTGAACAGAAAACATACATGTACAATCATGAAACATACCACACCTGCAGCCTTGGCAACAGCTAAAGCTTGTTTATTAGCACCAGCTAATATCTGGACACCAACAGGACCAGATGTGAAGAGTTTCTTTATCTGATGGCAGATAACAGCCATACTAGCAGTTATTTCTGGTCCAACTTTATCTGTATGCATATATGGTATGTCATGCATGTTCTCTATGATCAGACCATCCTGGAAATATATAAACAATAATAAAATTAGTTTATCTGGCCTGAATCAGCGAAATATATAACTATTGGGGTAAATTCAGTACATAAATATACATCATCAGGGACTGCCCATATTGGGGAGAGCTTTCTGTATAAAACTGAAGTCATGTGCTCTTCTGATTGGTTGATAATGTTTGTAATAAATATTTTTTGATAGAATGATCAAAACTAGAGTTGAAAAAAACAAAACATGCTGAATGGACTATTTTTTTTACTACACGGTTGAAAAGTTATGGGGGTCAGTTAAGGAATTAAGTGTGAATTTACAGTGTTTGTAAACATGGCCATGTGAATGCCCAAAAATGGGGCATGACCCTATGTTTTTATTGTTGCAAAAGATAGGGCTACATTTGTTATTCCATAAATGATATATATGTAATTTTCTAATTTCTAAAGGTAAATCAGGTATAAATTTAATTCAAGACATAGTTTAGCATTAAAGTCAATGGGAGATTTGTTACTGAATTTACCCCTATTCACAACTAAGGCAAAAGGGAAGTAACTACAACAATAATTATTAGACCCAAAATTAAATATGAATGAAAAGGGAAGTAACTATTATTTAAAATTTGTCAATTTATCAAGTAAAGTTTTTACCTTATTATCATAATGATTAAATAAGTTAATTTCTTACATAAAATTAAAATATACTAATATGATATTGACCATGTTATATTATATTTTTTAAAGGAAAAATATTAATAGGCAAAAGTTTGTAATAAAATTTGTATGCTTAGGGAAGCAACTGTAACAGAAATATGGCCAACCACTTCAGTACTCTTCAAATATTTTTTGTCAAATGACAGTTAAAAAAAATATTTCCTGGCTGTCAAATGTACAAGTGCATTTCAAATGACAATTTCCTGTGTAACAATTAATGCTGAAGTGTGCCAAAAAAAGTGTATATTTATTGAAACATGTAATTCAAATAATTTAAGAGAATAAACAAAGGTTAACATCCTAATTATAAAGTTGGTCAAAATTCTGAATACATAGAAAGTACATATAGTTTATATAAAACCACATACGCAATAATAAAAGTTTATACTTTAATTTTACATTACCACGGCAATATTCTCTTTACTTATCATTCTGACAGATATCTAAGCCAGCTGAGTGTAAACTGTAGAGCCTATCAGTAGCTTGCAACACTCAATGTTAAAGTTATTTACTATAAAACTCAAGTTGCATCCTTATTGATTTAAAATGCCAATTCTTAATAAAAAAACTGTAAAGTATACACTTCTGGAGCAAGAAATACTTGTCCTTCTACATCACCTCAGTTTATCACCAGTTTTGGGTGGATGAGTTGCAGTTTTTTTATGTTGTGCTTTTTAAGACTGCACTATTGTTTTTATTATATTGATGATAGTTAAATTGTCCCTGATTCTTTGATATGGAATCTCCTCACTAATGAATGATATGGCAACTGTACACCAAATATCAATTATCTATTATTATCTTTTATTTGTTTAAGTACTAAAAACATCTCTTCAGAAAACATAAAATTTGAGCACGGTAAAACTCAAAAACTCAATGAAACAAAACTTTGACAGGAGAATCTCATAATCTGAATGGATGCCTATTGGAAACAAACTATCAATGAACTTATCTAAAAATAACTTATTCATAAATAAGGACTCTTATTTAGGTCACTGAATTAAACTCATCATTTAGTGTGATTTCAACTGCTTTACAGGTTCTTTAGAATTCTTTAAAATGTAAAACATTATGACCTCTTTTGAGTTCTTAGGAGCAATATTGCCTTGGCATTGTAGAAGAACAAAAAATGCACTAATAACAATATTAAGAACATTCCTGCAAAGTTTCATTTTATTTCCCTTAAATCTTGTCACAACAATAAAATCAAAATATAATTCAACAATGTAAATTTAAATCTCATAAAAATATAGTATACTAGAACACACCCGTGATATTGTGGGTCTGTGACTGAATTAAAGAAAATAACTTTGCGTAAGCCTTATTTTAGTATTGGTATTGTCATCTGTTAAGTCATGCCGATTATAAGATGCACAGTTCTCTCTGCTTTCAACATCTTTCTGTTTGAACCCGTCGACCTGGAACTTATCAATTGTTGGTATTATTAATTTTATTTGGAAAACAAAAGGGCCTGGAAAGGAGTATTTTTTAATCAACAGCAGTAAATAAAGTTGAATTATTTGATTCGCTGTTTTACGTCATTCCGGCTAACAAATTGAAAACTGTACATGCTGTACATATACGCCTTATTTTAAGTCCAGATTTTTATTATTCGTATTGTCATCTTAGAAAGTCATACTGATTAAAATACTACAATCGGGAAAAATGTGACAATGATTGAAATTTAGTAGTGTCAACCCTGTGATTACGACCCGTGTAAATAGCAAAATCCTAAATACAGCGTTTGGTGGTGCGCCTGTCAGATGCGGAACTTACAGATAAGGTAATAGTTAACAGGTGAATATACTATTGGTATCAGTATCGGATTCGACCCGGAACTTCTTAATTATTGGCAATATTAATTATGTGGAAAACAAAAGGGTCTGGAGTGGTGTAATTTTTAATCAACAGCATTGTACTATATTAGTTATATATAAAGTTGAATTCTTTGATTCATCGTTTTTACGTGATGACGGCTGACAAATTGGACCTCGTAATTTTAGTATTATAGATATACCAATACACATAATTAACAGCGCCTGGTGATGTTTCATAGCCTGACCGGTTTCGGTCCAAAAAGGACCTTCATCAGAGGCAGAATGGTGGATTAATGTTTGCACCCTATTTATATAGATATGGTAACTGGCGATTGAGTTAACCGGCGGTAGAGTAAACCGGCGGTTCACTGATACACATAGTTAATATGTCTTCTACTAACGAAAGCTCCATTTGGAGTTATTGTGTTTAGAGACTACTTATGTCAGTACACCTTTCCTATATTGCCTAAATTTAAATATTGACAGCTATTTATATTTTTTTCTAAAAAAAAGTACCAAAACCAAACACTTGCATCTGTCAAGTTAGATTAAATAAAGTGGTTCTTTAAAAGAAGATAATTAAATTTTTACCAATCTGCCCATCTGCTCTTTCCATTAAGATTTCGACTAAACATTCATACTAAAGTAACAACACTTGTTATGAGCCTTATAAAGATAGTCATTGCTTAGTTTTATGCCTTTCAACACAGTCAATATGTCATGTATGTTCTTGAAAATAATAATAAAAAAAATTTAAAAAAAATCCTACAAGATTTTAGCTTATTGCAGTTTCCAAGTAATAGACCTAAACAGAAACAAATTTATTTAGTTTGATTCCAATTTATAAAGTGTTTACCATTGAAGGGATTCTTTGCAAATTGTATAAAAATTGAGTTGTCCCCCTTTGACTGTAAATTTACTTGATCTTCTCAATAATCCTAAGAAAGTTAAAATAAGATGGCAATGACAAGGAAAACCTGGAGGATGTTTTTACAATCATTTTCAGTGAAATTAAAAATGAATCATTGACTTATATTACACAGAAACTTTCTAGATATATGTCCTACAATAATCTGGTCCAATTCATCTCAAAAGGTTTTTTTAAGAGCATTGAAATTGTTATCACCAATCAGAACAAATAATCTGTGGTAATATTGCGTTATCTTGGTAATCTTAAAAGATTATTTCAAAATATTAAGATCAGGTGTTCTGTGCTGTAGGAAGAGCTCAGGATATTTTTTAAGGTCTGTAGAATTATCTGTGAAAATGTGAAAACAGTGTGCAGTTACAGTCATTATATGGTATTCTGTGATGAAAACATGCCTTCCCCACGACAAAAATACATTTGAATGCATGTATGGATATTTTTCTTTCATATTATCACCAAGTGAATCACAAATTTGAAGGATTGTTTAAAAACTTCAACAGAGCACAGAAAATCAAGCAAGTGAGAGAGAAATATCTAGTTGAAAGGTATTTAAATGTTACACATTTCTTGATATAAGAAAACAGATCATCCATTTAAAAATACATAAAAAAAATAAGATAATCATTCGACTAAAAATAGTTGAAGCGTTCATTTCCAAGAAATTCTTTTTAAGTTATTTAATATTTTTAAAGGTAAGTACAATATTATATGTTAACTTTAAATTTCTTTCAGACTAAAATAATCACTTTCCATATACTGGATGCAATGTACCTGGGAAAACCTCCCAAAACAATCTGAGACCAGTATATAAATTATATTTCCCTTAACAATGCAAAATGCATCTTCCATAAAATCTGTTAAATAAAATTAATGCTGGAATATTCCAGAATGGATACGTAGACTAACTTTTTTTCAGTTTGCTAACTTTTCTTTTGCTAGACTGGCTTATTGGTTGATTAATTGTGTAAAAAAAACACTTTTACAAATAATATCAAATTTAAAAAATAAATAAAACCACATGCGAGCAACAGTTCTTTCAGGGAAAACATGATCAGTAGGAAGACCAAATATGCAGCCATATACTAGTAAATCATATTCCTTAGAAATGAAGAGATATTTTGTAGAATCCCAAACCTCTATGCTATAGCATAGATTTAAAAGCAATTAGGTGGCCAAGTTTTTAAGAGGTTAAATCAATAAGGATATACAAAAGAAGATGTGATATAATTGCCAATGAGACAACTCTCAACAAGAGACTAAATGACACAAAAATTAACAACTATATGTCATTGTAAGCCCTTCAACAATGAGCAAACCCATACATTTATGGGCTTAACAGGATAGTCTGCTTTCCTACAGAAGGTTGGTGATTGTTACCAAGCACAGCAGCTTCCTACACCAATAAAAAATGACCACCACTAAATAACACAATAGTGTTGAAAGTGGCATTAAACACCAATCATTCAGTCAATCAAAATATGGACAAAATATGTGTATCATTACACCAAAACCAGAGCTTCCAACAGGGCCTCTAAAACAGAAAGTTAAACAGGACAATTCAGATCCTTGTAAGCCAAGTTTGGAAAAAGGATCTGTATTTCATTTAGATTGCATAACTTTCTAATACATCAGTCAGAGAAAATGAATGAATTTCACCCCACGTTGTTTCCTTGCATCATCATCTAGTCCTGCATAGAGAATATTAAGAAATTGTTACTGGTAATTAGAAATATGTTTCACTATAAAAATCTGCAGGACATCTGTGATAACTGAAAAAGTTCACACTTATCTAATAAAAAGATAACATTTATGTTCTTAATTCCAAACTCAGTTATACAAACATTTTTGACAAAGTCCCTACCAGATAACAACTAAAAACTTTGCATTCACAGGCATCAGAGATCATCTACACCTAAAAACAGAGTGATCTTCTAAACCAAAACCTTTGCCTACTTTTGAGTGGCATTTAGTTTACATTGGTGTAAAAAGCCTGAATGTCCTGAGAGAAGCACTGGTCTTTGGTAAGAGAACTGACATTCATAATTAATTAAGATTGGAGTTGAGCACACTTGCTACATGCAGGATTCAAACTCACAACATCAGTGTTCATAGGCTAGTGATACAGTATTTTGTGATACAATGTAATGGAATTTGATGCGACTGTCATACAAGTGAGAGGTTTAGCTAGCTATAAAACCAGGTTTAATCCACCATTTTCTACATTAGAAAATGCCTGTACCAAGTCAGGAATATGACAGTTGTTATCCATTCGTTTGATGTGTTTGGACTTTTGATTTTGCCTTTTGATTTTTGATTTTCCTTTTTGAATATTCCTCGGAGTTCAGTATTTTTGTGTTTTTACTTTTGACTACTAATAGATCCATCAGCCACTAATGTCCCATGTAAATAAACGGGACTTGTGGGTACAAGTTAATGAGAGAGAAACCTAACAACATTATGGTCAAAACAGTCTGAAAAAATAACGAAGAGTATTTTAGAATATGTAAAGCTCTAAAATCCTGATATGAAATTTTCATTATTTTTTTCTGTTGCAATATAAACACCAAATTTCCCTAGAAAACAAAAACAATCAGAATGGAAAACATCAATCAATGCTGTGTTCCTTTGTTTTTTACTTTATCTAGTACATGAATGGATTTTGTCTCATGAATTAATGGCCCAATCCCTTCTTTTCTGTTATTTTAACATCATAAGCATGTTATATGGGTTATTTTCCCAAGTACATGTTATACCTGTAATACTTCAAGAAGTTTAAAATCAAAACAACATGCAGGGCATTTACCCTTGATCTAAAATGATGACTCAAAAGACTTCAAAGGTTAATTATCTTACTAATTTACCTATCAGAACTTATCATACCTATGACAACACCTGTCTATGGATTACTTATCTGATTTATTACATCTTTTATGGAGTAATTAAAATCACAATTACTCAAAGATTAACATAATTGTGTTGTTAATCTTTGTAAAAAATTAAAAGGAAGCTTATAGGAGTTTTGTCCAGTGTAGGTGTCAAAATTCTGAGATTCAAAAGATGTTATGTAATATGATGACTTTTCAAACATTTCTCATGGTCTGTTCAGGAACCACTCCAATTGAGATTATTTTCAAAGTCATGTAGAATTCTTAAAATTATCTACCTGCACCCTTAACTTTAATAACTAAATGGTTTTTTTCCTAAATTTAAAAGTTTTAAAAAGGGTTATGTTCTCAAAAGCCTTTGAACACAAAACCCTTCATATGTGCATCTTTACCTAATAAATGAGTTTGAATGTAAATATGCTTATTTTTCCTACAACAAGAGCTGTGAATGTAAATAATAACAATCTGAACTTGAACAAATCATGGTGAATAAAAAATACACTAATGGAAATGTTTATATCCAAGAATATCATAAAGGAGTAGGTCCGGTAAGGACCAATTTTGGCCTCAAATTTCAGGTTCATCTGACGAAAGATTTTGACCACTTTTTAAATACTTAAGTGTCTATTTTATTGGAATTAATTAGTTTATGGGAAAGATTTTAACTGATTTAGTCATTAAAAACGAACCGATTCAAGCTCAAATATGAAAAATCTACCAATTACCGGTATGCCGAAAAATGTCACTTTTCAGATGGTTTTTGGAAAAAATGGAAGTGGCTGCATCCGTGTTCATCCTCAACCTTTATATATGTTATGTTTTATCATTAAATACAACTTACATTTCAATATTAAGGATGAACACGAATGCGGCCACTTTCGTTTTACACGAAAACCGTCTAAAATTTAACTAAAATGCTAGAATTGTGAAGATTTCAGTAATTTAGCATGACTTAATGGTGCTAGTACCAGATATATATGCATTGTATTGTCAAAAACAGCCCATATTTATGTAGCAGAAGCATTCTACTGTCCAATAAATAACTAAGTTTACATTTTAACAATTTTGTAAAACTGTTATATTTTGGGGCCAAAAAGGGGTCTTACTGAACCTACTCCTTTCAGTGGCGGATCCAGAACTTTTCCTAAGGGGGGCCCGCTGACTGACCTAAGGGGGGGGGGGGGGGCGCTCCAGTCATGCTTCAATGATTCCCTATATAATCAACCAAATTTTTCCCACGAAAGGGGGGGCCTGCTGACTGACCTAAGGGGGGGGGCCGCTCCAGTCATGCTTCAATGATTCCCTATATAATCAACCAAATTTTTCCCACGAAAGGGGGGGGCCCCCCCTGGATCCGCCTATGAATTTGATATAAGACATTAATTCAAACTAATGTTACAATCTTACTCCAGTCTCTTCAGGTCAGACTGGTCTTAAACTGTGGATACATTAAAATTTATAAGAAATTCTAATATGACGTTCTTCTTTAGCTTTGGGTACAAAGCCGTGTTCTAATTCGAATAGAACATGGTCTGTACATGATTAACGTCAAAATTGAAATTGCAACGTCAGATGAATTTAGAACAACGCCAGAGATCAAAATGGACATTTTTGTTGGTGTTGCTCGCAAGGTAAATTAAATAAAAACATTCTAAAAGTAAGTTTAAATGTTTCTGTTCTTTTTTTTATTGCTAAACTGTTGATTTTCTATAACGTTTTTGTTCACCAAATCAAAATGGTAACATTTCCAGCGTCTACTATAGGTCCTCTTCAAAGTACAAAAGTTCAAAATATTCCTATTAGAATCTAAATAATTCTATCATGCCATACTCTATGCTCATTTTAACATGGGTATGCATTATATTTGTAAACATTTAATACCTCGCTAACGCTCGGTATTAAGATATTAACAAATATAATGCCTACCCATGTTAAAATGAGCATAGAGCATGGCATGAAAGAATAATTTCTTAATCAATTTTCTTGATTTTTCATGGATAATGGGGAACCACAATTTTTAAATTTCAATGAATCACAAATCTTTTATATAAAAGATATATGAAGACTTTGGAAAAGAGGAAATCATTAACTCATGAAAAGACAAGTTTTCCTCAATCCATAAAAATTGGTACAAATGTAAATAAATGAATTCAGTAATGCAGGAATTTTATATGTACGTAATACCTTTAAATTTTTTGATTTTTTATCTTTCTTATTTTTTAATTAAAATATCCATACTTGAAATGATCAATTGTAAAAAATTATGGTGTTGTGCAAATTATGTGGAAAAGTTTTATTTTCAAAATACCTTCTTTCTTGGATTATTACACTTCCTTTATGTAAATACATAAGTTTTAGCTTCTAAATATTGTTTCAAGACTGTAAATTTAGTGTTTTGTTCAAATAAAATATGGTTATGTGAAAACAAAAACATTCATGAACTCAAGACCTGTGTCATTTGAGTCTTCTTATAGAAGTCAACAGACTGACCAATTTCCATAGGATTTGTCTAAATACTTAAGTACATTTTTATTAGGATTTTTGTTTAAATAAATTAACTATTCTCAAATCTTTTAAATAAATTTTCTAAATACTAAAAATCTTACTAATTAACTAATTAATATCAAATGTTAGCATATGTTTGGTCCTGACATAATCAAGTTCTAATCACTTGTCCAACCAACTTTCTCAACCTGTTCTATGACACTGAGCTTGGGTTCATTTGACAGAAAGTAAAAACAATCAGATGGTGTCATCTGTCACCTTTAATATAAAATTCCCCAAACCATCATGTCTGTTATCAAACTGTGTGAGACAAAAAAGAGGACAAGGTTAGTTTTTAATGATTTTTCTTATCATAATATTTAAAGAAAGATTTTTCAAAAGTGATACAATATTTTAAATGTGAATTTTTACTTTAAATGCAGGGCTCACGTTAGTATGTGCTTGGGGCGACAAAGTCGCTTTCCCATCTGTCACTTCTCTTTGCCCTACAGTCAAAAGCAAAATCTAGTTGCCCTGTTGATCATGATACTTGCTTTCAGTTGCTTTCGACATCAGCAAATTATATTCAATATTTATCATGTGGATGAAACATCAATTTTACATTTAAAAAAAAAAAAAGAAATTCAAAGACATAAATGTTTAATTTTCTTAAAAGAGCACTAATTTTACATCGGTTACATGTTATTTTCATTTGAAATATATGCATAGCTAGTGGTATTTATAAATTGGAAAACTTATAGTACATGCTCATAAGAAAATTGATTTTAAGTTGAATGATGTATGGATTACAGAAGCTTGATTACAGTGTTCTGATATCTCTGTGACATCCAGAGCACCAGAACAATCTGTGATTAGGATTACAGATACCCTTCATACCCTTCTTTTCTCCAGTCGTGTTTTCAATGCAGATATCTTCATCCAATGCATATCTAATCAAACTAGAATGAACTTAACTTGTGATTTAAAGATTTATTCATAATATGGAACTTAAAATTCCAAATTTCAATTAAAAAAATGCCTTTACTCAGCAACAGAATAAACCACAAGTGAAAAAATATAAGCTGCTTGAGATTTGTGATACAAGATATCAGATTTATTTCAAAATTTAAAAACATTAAGCATGTTAGGTGTAGGAATACTTTATTCATGATGCAACTTCCTTAGCAATTTTCCTATTAAATCAGTAGAGAACAGCATATGGCAAAAATTAAATTCCAAACTATATTCATTTTGTACATTTTATGAAACACTTTGAAACAGAGAAGACTGAGTTTACTTAAAGGAGGAGGGGCAATAAGGACCTTATTTGGCCCAAAAAATTACTGTAAATTCAAAAGTTGTCAAACATACCTTTAAATTACTGTACAGTATCTAAGATAAAAGGTATTCAGAAAAACAAAACAATTTTGGACATTGAACAAGTTACCATGGCAAAAAATCATGACTTAATTTGCATAATTTGTAAAATTTCGTGATTTTCTTTGTTTTTTGTCAAATTTTTAAGAATATTTTAGATTGAAAAAATATGTGCGCACCCAAGAAACAACTTTATATTTGGTGATTCTTTGTTAATAGTTATAATAAAGCATTTGTTAAATTACTTTGTTGTTTCTTGGCTGCGCACAATGTTTCCAAAAACAGAAATAAAGATAGAAAACTGCAAAAATTCTGTATTTTTCATCCTTTTTGTGAAAACAGTACATATTATGACGTGATTGTGACGTCATCACATAAAAATCCTAATGTTTTTTATTGATATTTCTTGATCCTATGCATTTCTAAACATTATGTGCCAACTTGAGAAAGTTATCCAAAATTTTATTTTCTTGGGCCAAAACCAAGCTTTAATGCCCCTACTGCTTTCCTTCATTTCAATTAAGGTGTGGGATGCTAATCACTGTGATTAATGTCTAAACAAGTCTTGATATTGTTAAAAAAAAATAAAGTTGACATTTTTTGTTTAGAATATATTTAAAAGTAATCAAAACTGATTAAAGATCTTCAGCACACAGAGTAGTGTCTGACATATCAAATCATCAATAAATGCTAACATTGATCATATAAAACTTTTGAACTACAGACAGATGTTATATTTCAACAAAACACTCTCATGACCATGATGATATGTAAGTCATCTTGCTACAAATAATGCTTTGTATCTTCCTTATGAGGATAGTTGCAGTAATGTTTATGGAATGAGTATTTTTTTTTATGTAGCTATCTTATTTTTGTTGAAAATTAATTTTCCTGATGTGACCTGGTTTTTTTTTTTAAATATCTATGTAATTCTTTTAAAAAAATTAGATAAGATAACACTTGTTAAGGTGATTGATGAACAATAGTATATAAAACTACAAAAATTCCAGAAGATTTGAAAGGCAGGAAATATTCACATTAAAAACATGCTTGAATGTATAGAAGTTAATAAAATACCACATGATTGTCTTTGTAAATCTTCACTTCTGATAATGCTTTGTTCAGAATTTCTGGTACTGATAGTTTATTTCTTGGCGTTCCTGAAAAAGATGAGAATGTTTTGATGAACACAGTGAATTGTGGAAATTGATCTTTTAGCAAGAAAGGCAATTTTATTGAAAAACAACATATTTTATTGACACTTTTTAGAAAGTTCCTGGTTGCAAACCCTCATAGTTTTTATTTTTTGTATGGCTGGGTTACTGTCTCATATGATGAAGATGTGCCTGATTAAATTGTCGATTTCAATTTTCATATGCAAAGTTTTAAAATTGAAGCACTTACAAAAAGGAATTGCTTTCGAAGTTCAACCCCAAGCTATCATGAATATTGACTTAACATGACCACAAAAAGGCTTTAAAATATTTTCAGTGATGGGAACATGAGAAGTCAGATGTAAGTGTGATTTCAGGAGAACATAATGTTTTTCCTAGTCTTGGACTTTTCCCTTATCAAACAGTGAATGAAAACTGTCAAAAAGTGCTCCCTGAAAATAACCAAATGCATGTATTTTGGAAAGAAACTTGAATACCCGTACAGGTCATTTAAGTTCATATCTAACATGTCAAAGGGCAAATTCCATCATTCACATTACTACATTATAATAAAGATACAAACAATCTATTTGATTTATGATATTTCATTTAGAAAAAAATATTACAATTTTCTCTCAAGAACTCTTTTGGTCAAATATTAAAAAAAAAATGTAACAGGTTTGACACTTTTTAGTTATCTGTTTAAAGACTTAATTCCATTGTCTTTGGATAAAATGAATAAGATAAAGATTATCACAAGACTGACCAAACAAGTAGGACATGATCTTATCTTTAGGACAACAAGTTGACAAGGATATCACCTTAACAAACAGACAGGAAGACATATTTTCCTTCTAGCCAAAACAATAGTGTCAATGTTTATTATTCTGTGACCATTGTTTTTATTTAAGGACAAAACTTAAAGACTGAAATAAAAATAAAATCACAACAAAATCTTCAGAAGTGACATTTTTATCACTTTAACAAATTATCTACTAATCTAGTCCTGAGCAAATTCACTACTGATTTAAAAAAAAAAACATGTTACAAATGTATGTCTGAAGTTTACATATTAGAAAATGTAGTGTTTTTTTTACGTTTTAACAGAGGAAAAAGTTTTAACATTCAAAATAGTGCTATTTCTTTACTGTAAAGATTAACTAAGTAATGTAAGTAGAAATGAACCATTTACACAGAAAACAATCATAAATGGAATGATGTTTCAAACCAAGTTTAATTTTATTGGTTATCAATGGTATTTTAACTTCTTTTTCTTTCAACAGCTGTCATATTTGTACTCAAAATAGAACTAGACATTGACCTAAAACTTTTGCAAACAAAAGATTTAAAGAATATTTTGGTTGAAAGCTGTTAAACATTTCTGGATTTCTAGATGCATTCAAACACAAAGTAAATATTCAGTCTTATTAAGTAGAAGAGAACTTCATACTAAACAAATTCAGTTAGGAACTTCATAACAGTTAACCATTAAACAAGTAAAAAAAGACCCTGGTACTTTTAGTCCAGGCCATTGAAGAACAATTTCTACTATTTTGGCCTGCTCAGATTCAAATTATATTGTGTTATTGTTATTGTAATTCTAATATTACTTGTTTTTGTTAACATGCAATTTCTGTGATAAATGCAAAATCCTAAGGGTATTTAGTAATAATGAACAGTTATCTTTTATCATCTTAGGGCCAACAAGATGACAACTATATGAATGCATAAAGGAAATGAGATGATCTTTTAATTAAATTTTAATAACTGATGGCATGATAACTGTTTTAACCAATTAAATATTTTCCTATAGTATATATAGTACATATCCCAACTGAATATGATATACTCATATACTATTCACATCTTAAGTTGTAATATTCAAGGATAAAAGAATGCTACCCAGGTATAACATGTTGAAAGACTAAATCATTTTTTATTTTTTTTATTTGTAAATTTAACAGCAGGGGATGGATAAATGCATATTTAAAATTCATAACTCTTATGATGGAAGGGACTTATATAAATTGGCTAGAAATTTTGTTCCATCCTTTTAACTGGGACTAATTTCACAAATTTCAGTAAAATAAATAATTTATACCAGCGATTTTTGACTCTTTTTTTTTTAAATGTATTACTTTCATTTGACTTTTGGCACATGTCCTATGCATATAACTTATATGCCATTTGATAAGCAGGACATTCATATCATTATACATTTAAAACAACTTACACTTACAAGCATTTACCTTATTTCAACTGTTATTTATTACTAATTTATTTTATCTGACTTATGAGTACTATATGTTATAGTAGCTAGTGAAACCACCTGTTTTTATCCAATTTTAATTGCACTTGTAAATACTGAGCACGCAGGTTGACGTTTGCACAGCAGTATCTGCGTTATGGATTTCCACTGCAGATCAATAGTATAGATGTAGATGTAGTCTCAGATTTTAACCAAATAATCAAGTACCCAGGATAATTAAATAAAATTCTTTAGTAGCAATATTGCACAATGTATAACGCTTGCAAAAGTGTAAAGATCTGTAAAGGTAGATATTAAAAAAATATATATAAATATGCACTTATCGTCGTGTCATATGTTTTCGTATGTCATATGTTTTCGTATCAACCACATTTCGTCGGTTTCGGCTGCATACGCGTACATTGTGGCGTGTTTTTCGGTTTCTATATTTAGAACAACAACACCACTACAACTTGACATATTTAAAACATATTCAATGTCGCTTTTTAAAGATGTTAGAACAAATTAAATAAAACTGACCTATTTAGCCATTTTTATTTAATGTCAAAAATATGCATCACTAGAATAGCTATAGAAAAAAAATCTGAAGGGTTAAAATAAAGTCCAGATATGTTTTTTGCAAGTCAGATACCGGATCTTCAAGACATATGAGTGTCATGTGTTTTTTGGGCCGTTTTAATTACAAACCAGCGAGTTAAAATTAGTAGGGTTCTTATATAAAATGGTTGTTCAAAATCTAATTATTCAATATTTCATTTATAATTTTTTTGTATACATCCTTGATTCATGAAGATGAAACAGTCTTGACTTTTTATATTTAATCCTAAATTTTGAAAACTGCATTTTATTTTAGAAAAAATAATGCATTTTGTACAAACCAGGTGCCAATCTGAAATTAATCAAAATCTTAAAATTTCAGCACACAATTTACCAACCTAAAACTATTTACTAGTAATTTTTAGTACTGAAAAGTATTTATTTACTTTTTTTATGATTCAAACGATCATTAGAACCACGACTTTAGAAAATATTAATTTCTGGATTTTGTAGTCATTTCCTGTCCGTGTACTGATCCAATTTTTATTTCATACGAAAACATATGACGCCGTTTTTTTGACATACAAAAATCGCAAAGTAATCGGAAACAGTAAAAAATCGTAGTAAGCATTGAAAAAAAATCTAGATACCTTAAATCAATCTACAGGACATGCTTTTTAAATTTGAGTAAACACCGGAATAAAAACTCAACAGTGAAAACTGTAAGCAGTGAAAATTGTTATTAGTACGAAAACACATTACACGATGATAATTATGTTTGAATCAATGATTTGAACGTTAAATAAGTAATTGAAATTAGTATAGTTTTTGCAGGCGCTTGACAGAAAAGTATGCGACATAATTTTGAACCTGGCAAAGCTTGAATATGTATCATTCCCAGAACATTCAAATTATTTGCTAAAAATATTTTTCTAAAACAGTCCATGTTGTTTTCACCGGAAGTGTACGAAATAAGAGGGCGGTGTTTCTCAAACTCATATTATCCAATCAAATATCTCTGCCCTGGGATCAAAGGGTAAAGTGCATGCACTTTGTGTATTCCACATGGCGGTAAATGTTTCTTTGTTTACGTTTTTTAATTAGGTATATTTTTGTTATTTTAATACCGCATTTACAACTTACAAATTTCATTGATTACTCGAATCTTTCCTGAATAATTTGGTATGCAGCTTTTATGGTAAATTTCAGTGAAAATATTCTTTATAAAGTATTTTGAAAGCTCTATCGCAAAATATTTTTTTTTCTGACACATGAAGAAAAATCTTGAAAAATATATAAAAGGAGAACATAAAGAAATGATATGAGACACTCAAAACGCCTGAATTATTTTAATTGTTGAATTAAATTGTATGGTTTTACTTTTTTAGTTTTTTTTATTATAAAACTTGTTCTCTAAATTTTGTGTTTCGCGCGTTACGCTGTAAAGGAAGTTTCATCTACAGTAAGGTATTTCATTTGAATTAAAAAATAAAAATGCTCGTCCAATGGATCGCATTTTATTGACCAACCTTATATAACTAAAAAGAATTGGTATATTTGTTTATTTGATATGTTTGTTTAGTGCTAAATCCCCCTTGGCGGGATGTCGCGAACATAGGGGGCATTTCTTCACAGTTCAGTTGGCCATTGAACGTCGAAGGATGAACACGGGTATTGCAATGGATTAACAAAAAATAGAGAAAATAGCCAATGAATGTTATAATTACAGTAAGAATTAAGTAACAGATGCATTGTTTTACGTTGTTTATCATGCATTATTGAATTTTGAGGAAAATTACAGCCGATCGTGGAAAGTTCGTTTGGCGCGTTGGCAGGTGAAAGATGATTGGAAAAATATTGTTCTATTGAATGAAATCAAGTGAATTCGAACTAAAATTTGAAGGAATATTGGAGATATAATTCTACTTATTTTATATATTGCGTATTTGGACGCATTTTTGTTATTTCTAATATTATAGCGGACATCCGTGTGCCAACTCCCGATGGCCAGTGTGCTTCTATTTGGAGGTCATATCATAGCAAAAAAATGAACAAATAGTATTGAATCGAGTGTTTTTATAACCAATAACCATTTTTCTTTTCAGACAGAGAAGGATAAAGGAATCTGCGACGAGAATGTCAAGGAAAAGGTTAGTTTATTTCTAGTACCCATTGAATTTTCGTCCCGCGCCATCTTGACAAAGATCAATCAGTCATTGACCCCTTTTGGTGGGAACGTAAAATAAACAAATTGTTTTTCTTTGTTTCAGTGCTCGATTGCAGTCAAGAGTTAGCATTGAAAGTTCTTCATCATCAATTGCTGTTTCTACTGTGAGTCGAAAAAGAAAGGCAGAAGAGGTAAGCCATAAAAAAACCTCGCGGCAAAACTAAATGTCATTTCTTTGTTCATTCATTTGGACGCGAGCATCGGAATTCGTATTGAATAACTTTATGTAACAATCGAACAAATTTGTTTTCCATTACAGGATTTAGAAGATGAAATGATTGGAAGTAAAAGGAGTAGGAACTACCGAATTGAGGTATATTTTATTTCCAAAATTGATTTTTTAAGGTGTTGAAAATTTCTCTTGTGATATGAAGGAATTTATATAAAAAATAACAAAAATTACACAAGTCAAGATGAAATTGTATATGGCAAATAAAAGATAATAATTATATCTATAACTAGACAGTGAATTAGAAAGTTATTTTATATTAAACTATTTTTTATCAATTTTTCTTGTTATTTTATTTCTTGACCTACTTTTAAGAAAGCCTCCATATTAAAAGCAGTCTAATTTTAGAAAGCATTTTATTTACATTTATTTTTATCTGAAATTGATCAGAAGACAATTATGATAGAAAAAAGTAAAAAAGAAAATACAAAGTTTCTTGACACCATGCCTTAGAAAAACAAGATTTAGTTAATTGTATTGTACAAATTTATTGTTATGACAAACAATGTCCAAGCTCTGATATAATTGAATTGACCAAGAATGTTTATTTAGCTCCATATACAAGCTTTGTTCATATTGAAAATACAATAAATTACATCATACCCAAGCCCAATTTATTTTACTTACAAAATAACAACTTATGGTAAATGGTTTTATTGTACAATATTTTAATAGTAAAATGTTTTTTTCCTGATTAGATTATTTAAAATGAGCTTTAACCTGATGTATATATATATATTTTAATCATGATTTCTTACAGATTTTATTTTAACAAATGAGTTATACTTGAATTTATGAAGAATAGTAAAAACCTACATGACAAAATAAAAGTTTTATAAACAATTTTTTATTTATACAAGAAATGAATATGCATTTTTTATGTACTATTAGTAAAACAAAAAAAATCATATTTATTATATAAATTGTGCAGTTATACTTTGCCATTACTAGCACAAGCAAACTAAGCCACGGTGGGCAACTCCTTTATTATATTATTATTATAACTTTAAACTTATTAAAAAAATATTTACAATGTAGCTGTATATTTAGAAAAGAAGAAAAAAATCATTTTCAAATTCAAGTTGGAAAGGATTTTTTCTGGTTTAAAAAATAATGTCGCGTGCTGTAATGCAGTTTTATGCTTTGTATAAATAATTGGGGAATTTTAGTATAAATAAAAGTAGTTATAACATCAGAATCACCTTTATTTGAGATAAGCTTTTTATACACTACATATGTATGGAATATTCTAAGTGGTAAAGTACTCCCTTCCCTGTAAATGTAAGATACTTTAAAAGTTAAAAACTAGAAAAAAAGTATGTATGTTTTATGGACGAGTGGAGATTTTTTATCTTGTCTTAAAATATAGTCAATATTTAGGTATGCTGATTCCATCGGCAGCTTTGCTGGATTTGTTTGTGATGAGGTCAGTTTAAGGGGAATCACTTACGATTAGTACTTATAATTGGTATGCAATGATTTAGATGCTGGCACATCTCATTTCCTTGGAATTTATTTGGCCCCTGTCCTTTATACCCTATTGGTTTCATATGGAAAAATCTTATCATTTGAGAATTTTGATATTATTAGTTTTGATGTTAAGATTTAAACATTAAATTAAAAGTAACATATTCTTTTTATTTTCTTCTTTAGAACACCTGGATTCCTATTTCTCATGAGAGTTCAATAACAACATGTACATTGGTGCCTACCAGTGAACCTTTGTCTCCTGTTTCTGATAGAAGTTCATCACCAGATTTGACATTAGGAGCCAAGTTCCGATTCCGAAATTACTTTACACCTACCGTCTCTCGACATTCTCCTCTGCCAAGATTTAGTTGGGCTGACTCCAGAGAAGTATGGCAAAACATGATGACCAAAGAACAGCACTATGCAAGAAACCCAAATGTGTTCGACAAACATCCTATGTTACAACCAAGAATGAGAACAATTCTTTTAGATTGGTTAATAGAGGTAAAGTGGCAAAATTTTCAACTTTGATTGACTTCAAAAGGAAAAACAAGAATGAAAGTTTACTTGATGTCAGATAAAAACTGGATATTGTGAAAAGTGAAAAGATCTACATTGATTTGACTCAGAATTAACTTTTTTACAAACTCGGGGAAAACAAATTTAATGATTATTGTTATGAAATCAAAGACAAGTTTTGGGTTTTAAAATAATAAATGAATATTTATGTTAAATATTATATTTTTTTGTCTTTTAGGTGTGTGAAGTATACAGGTTACATAGAGAAACATTCTACCTCGCTACAGATTTTTTGGATAGATTTCTTTGTTCGTCACACAATGCACAGAAACACCAACTACAGCTAGTTGGTATAACATGTTTGTTTATTGGTGCCAAATTAGAGGTAAATACTATAACCGGCAGTTATAAATGTATAATTTCATTCACAAAGAAACCTACTCTACTTGTAGCCTTAATTCAACCTTTTCATAAAATTTTACAAAGCCTTGAGTCTTTAAAAGCTGTGAATAAATTTTAAGAGAAACAATCAAAGATCTTCATCTAATTCAGAAAATGGTATAAAAAAATTTGTTGAGATGTTTATAAAACAATCAAATATCATTGAAGAGGCCTCCAACTTTGAAAAGACACATGAACATGTGGCAGGTTAAAAGTTTTTTTCAATGCAAACAGGTAAAAGTGGTTGGTCCTTTATATTTCATTAAGTTAACATCAAAACGAAAACTTTTTGGATTTGTTCCATTTTTCATGTTGACAAACTGGCATTAATAATAGTTATTAAACTTTTTTTTCAGGAAATTTATCCGCCCAAACTTGCTGAATTTGCTTATGTTACTGATGGTGCTTGTACAGAGGAAGAGATCATGGATCAAGAACTTGTAATAATCAAGGTTAATAACGTTACTTATACATCTTTTTTCATTACAATAGATGAATGAAAGCATAGTACATTTACACTTTCAATGAGAATTGATATAAATTATATATATACAAGCTCAAAAAAAAAAAAAATTAGTAATACTATTGATTTCAAAACTTGCGCAATTACACATTAAAAAAACAATTTTTAGGTAGAAAATATTTTGCTTTGTTTTTCTATGAAATCCACATGTAAAATGGTTAAACAAAACAACAATTGCATTTTTTAAAGTTACATGATTTTCCAAAAGAATAATGTTTGCTTTGTTGTAACATAGTTCTAATGTAACCTAATTGTTAAATGTATTTGATGTTTCTTTTCAGGCTTTGAACTGGGATCTGTCTCCTGTCACTGCTAATGGTTGGTTAAATGTCTACCTCCAAGTTGCCAATATAGAGTATATTACAGATACTGAACATGGTTTTGTTTTTCCTCAATACTCATCACATGCTTTTGTTCAAATCGCTCAGGTAATAATTGCTTGTTGTTAAAGTTAAACAAAGTATGCAGTTTTAAAAGATAAAAATGTCCTAGCAGACATGGTTAACACAGTTTTTTTAAAGGATTTTTTATAAAACTCGTTTTTACATTTCTTAAAATGTTGTATTATCAAAGAAGATATTTGAAGTTATGATTTTTTTGGGGGTCAGGGGGTTGTTATATGTACTGAATTCAAACTAACAAAGACCATGCATGTATGTAATCAATTGCACATTTATTCAGTGAAATTAATTTTTTGTGTTTTTTCTTTTTCAGTTGATAGACTTATGTACATTAGATATTGGTTGTTTAGCGTTTACCTATAGTGCTATTGCTGCTGCTGCTTTATATCACCTCACTGATCAAGATGTAGCATTATCTGTCTCAGGTAAATTAAACTTTATTTTCTGCTCTTACAATCAACAGCTTCCCAAAGATCCTTTTGTTCATTAGCCTGATAAATTGTGAATAAGACACAACAGCGAGTAAATGTATGGATATTAGAAATGCTCTTTTTGTATCAAACATTATAAGACACTGCAAGAATATACATCTTAAAAATTCATATACCAAGTTCATAGAAAAAAAACCCAACTGTATGCTTTTCTTAGATTGTGGAAATGACCGGATTAAGCTAAACTGCAATTTCCTGATACATGTAGTAATTAAATAAAATTGAGAATGGAAATGGGAAACAACCCGACCATAGAGCAGACAACTGCCGAAGGCCACCAATGGGTCTTCAATGTAGTGAGAAACTCCGGCACCCAGAGGCGTGAACATATGAAATGTTTTATTAACTGCAAATTCTTTATACACAGGGTACAAATGGCAAGATATTTTACCGTGTGTTAACTGGATGACACCTTTTGCACAAACTACACGGGAGAAAGGTCATGTGGAGGTCAAGTTTTTCAGTAATGTTGCCACAGAAGACTGTCATAACATACAGACACATGAAATAGATATTAATCTTTTGGTAAGTAAAAGTTTATTTTAGCTTTTCATGAAAAAAAGGTATTATATTTATCTTTTCACTTTTTAAAAAAACTTCTATACTCTGTTCTTCACCAGTAATTTTTAAAATGAACATTTGAACAAAAGTTCTTTTTCCGTAGGCTATTTCATCATTTTATATAATGTATTTGTATTGACCTGTAAATGGCTTTGCTGTAAGTGACTTTTGGGTTGCTGTCTCAATTATGGATACATTGGATGAAAAAGAAATTTTAATATTTAATTCTGAGCTAACGAAAAACAATATTCATTAAGTAGATATCTAAAATATTTTTTTTTACTACAGGAAAGAGCTCAAGAAATACAGGAACAGCTGATGACGTTACATAGATCTTCAAGTCCTGACATTCAAGCTCAAGTTATAACACAATTAACACCACCCAGTAGTAATAAAAAGGGCAACAATATTGTATCAGAAGACAAAGAAAATAAAGAACAGACTTCAATTGACGTAGAATATCAACATCAGACAGTAACGTGAAGTCAATCTATTAATGAAACCTAATTTCTTCTGTGCCAAGGTCAGTGTTAACCAGGGAAAGAAATCGACGTTCAATGGCTGTTCTCTAAATTATAGAGTAATGATTGAATGAAATGGAGTAAATGGTGTCGCTAATGAATGAATTGAATGTTTGAGATAATATATTATTTAAGTCTTATAAAAGTAATATATGTGTTGGAAGCGAGATAAATTGCATATTCATTTATGGACATTATAAAGTGCAATACACAGATGACTTTGTTCTTTTGAAGAACAATTCCCATAGCCAAACAGGGCTAATAGTGCTTTTATTTTTGTTGTTTGTATTAAATGTATTATTTAGAAGTAAACATAGAATGAAATGTTTGACATGTGTAGATACATGTTAAAAATGTGTGTCTTAGATATTGATTTAAATAAGCAATTTTATCTTGGATATATTTATCCAATGTGCCACTATCTAATGGGAAGTGTCACTGCTAACATATTCAAAGTTTTCTTACTCTAATGGTTAAGTCAATTAGAACTTTGCCAAAGATTAAATCAAAATGTGTTCATGAAATATACTTTTTGTTTACTCACCAAATGTGTTCAAATTTGTTGACATTTTTACCATATTGTGTTCATTATGTGTATGGATGATTGCATTTTGATTAATTGAAAGCAGATTGTATGTGTATGTTTCTATTCCTTATTTATGAATTTTAATAGAGATGATGCTGTTTTTATTGTTTAAAATGTATATTTTTTTAAAACCACAAAACAAGTAAAAAAATTAATAAAAAACTTCAAAAATATCTTTAAAATGTGTTATGATCATGTATAGGTAACTATTAAGTTGCTTAGTACAAAATATGCCATACATTTAATATGTGTAAAAGTATTACACATTATAAGTACATTGTCAATTGCTTAGTAGTTTAGAACAGACTGGTACATATTACATATCGTGCCATCCCGAAAAATGAAATATCAAGTCTTTGAACAACCTCAATGTTTCAAAATTGGTCCATTGGACAATTCTTAAAATTATAGTTCAAACAGAAAAGTTAAACCAATGTTGAGTTTTGCTTATGAAAATATAAATAACACTAAATTTAATTTGCAGTTTCACTAACATATCTTTTACTTTTGGGATTTTCACTTTTGAGTGGTGTAGGCATTGTCATGAGTCTTGTTATCTGCACAGTAAAAGTAGAAAAGTCCAGAGTAAAAAAGCATCTGTTTGTAATGAAACTAGACATAACTAAATTGTTCATATAAGTCTGCACTGTTACGATTAGGCAAATATTACAGTATGTGTGTTTAGTGTAACAGCTGTTTCATTAAAGCATACTTGGAACCCAGAGAAGGCTCTTGTAAAATTACTTGTCATCAACCTATTGATGGAATTGAAATGTGCCTTCCCTGGTTCTAATTCATGGTTTTTATGGATCAGCTCAAAACTTACCAACCCTAGTCCACAACCTTCAAATTTTTGTCTATACTGTATTACAAATTGGAAGTAACCACTATTAACATGTTTAACTACACAACATAACAATCATAAATACCCTATCAAGTCATATGTGCATTGCCAGATTACAAATTGCTAACATTCTGCTATTAGAATAAAATGAACATATTTGCAAATCACTATTCCAGCTAGTATTTCTAAAAAAAAAAACACCACCATATCCAAAAATCATTGGAAAGAAACAACTAAGCACACATGCTTTGTTTGTTTTGCCTTTATGTAGCAGAATGCAAAAACTTTAGGCTGTCTTCCTTTCATAAAGAAAATCATAAAAGTAGCTTGATAAGATGATATGTACTGGTTTTGTTTTCAAATCCTGTAGATCATAAGTTAATAACATATATCATTAGTTAATCATAACTGAATGTGCAAGCTATGAAAAAGAATTCAATATAATGTGTAACAGGAGTTTAAGAAAGGGTTTAATAATTCCATATATATATATATATTAAGTATAGAAAATGCACTAAAAATGGTGAAAAGCATATTATATTTTGTAATTTTTAAAGATATTGCACATCTTCAGTTAATTATAGGTTTGGTTTATTATAATCTTTTGTGCAGTGTGGATTTTACTAATTTGTTAGATCGCAAGGTTATAGGGCAGGTTTGCTGTGTTTTTTTGTGGGAATAAATGGGATCTGTATGTTTTTTGAGTGGAAAAGCAGTTGTTAGAATATTTTATGAATATTTCTGTTATATGATCGTGTAATGTGTATTCTGGTTGTAAAAGTTTTGTTAAATTTGATGGTTGAAAGACTTGTTATCTTTGGATGAAAACTTGATGAAATTCGATTGTTACTGTTATTCTGCAATGAATGGCATTGCTTGTTATTTAAATTCAGGTTATAAGATATTTTTTTACACCATAAGTGTTCAGTATAGTATTTTGAAATTTGTGACTACCATCAATTTGGTTTTATCTAATCAAATCCTATCCAGGAAAACTAGATAAGTCCATTCATCTCTGCTTAAGATGAATATAAAACCGTGATTTTTTTTTAAATTGTAAGATTATTCTCTTATCTGTTTTTCCCTGAAGTTAATACCCTATAAGTACATTTCCTTTTGAGGAAATAGAATTATTCTGTATCTTGATTGATATACCCTCTAAACTATACTATAACTTATAAATAATAGTCAAGATTTTTTTTAAAGAAAGATTACAGGGAAATTGTATTACGTGTTTAATAGAAAAAAGAAACTAAGTATGGATTGAAGGTGGGTCTCCAAAGTACTTACATTATATTTTTCTATATTTTCTTTGCTATTTCCTATAGGTTTCTAATGGATAAATGTCTACTAGTCCTCAAAACATTGATATTAATAAAATCTATCTCAATATTTAAATGAATTGTCTCTAGTCTTGAATCTTTAGTGATTGTCTGTTGAAGTAGAATGGCAAACATAGAACTATATGTAAAAGGTCCAATGTTTTCTTCAGCTCTTGCAATAATTTTGTTCAGTCAAAATAGTGACATTTTGTAGCATCTAAAAAGATTGTCCAAGATTTTTTTTTAAATGAAAGAAAACTTTGAATTTATGCTTGTCCTCTGTTTTGAATTTAAGGTTCTACTTCTATAAAATGAACTTTCTTGATAACAAGTATATGTGATGACAAACTTGTATGTAAAATACAAAAAAGAGATGTTGCAAAGTAGAAAGTTATACAATGTCCTAAATGTATAAAAGTATAATATGAATAGGGAGGTGTCCCCAATGAATTGTAATATACTACTGGCTGTTACAAATACTGTTATCTGTTTATGCATTCTTCAATTAACCTTTGTCAAGCACTTTTAAGGTAAAAGCACAAAATGCTTGTTTATTCAATTGAATATTTGGACATCAAGGTTTTCTGTGGAAACGAAATTTAATACACCTTCGCTTCAAAGAAGCGAAGTGTATTTTTAAATGGAATTTTGTAAACCTAGTTCCTTAGGCTGATTTCAATATATTTTTATAAAGCTACAAAGAGGCTTGAAGTAGATGAACAGTTTTACATCTTTTATTTTCGAGCTAAAGTTGTAGAATTGAAATAAAAAGCAGGGGGTGAAAACAAACTTCAAGTTTTCATAAAATTTATTAAATAGTTCACTTCATAAATGATAAAGCATTGAGTATTCTATGAATACTGATTTTTTTCATATTTGTAGATACTGTATTTTGTAACAGCCTGAAAGATGTTTGGAAATATACACTTTCTTCTTGATCTATATCTCATTTTTATTTATTTTTAATGAATTTGTGAACATTTATTTTAATTAATTTAAAAACTATTTAAAAGGAGAACAATTTTGTGTCTTGTACAAAGTGTTTTAAAGTATTTTATTTATTTTTATTTATGGAGTTATTGACTGGGTTTTAACATATCATTTGGAGCTTGAGTGTTGAGAATATTTTATGATGGTTTAAATTTCTATCACAATTAAATTTTCGTGTTGAAGTAAAAAAAAAAAAGAAACTATTTTTTCCCCATAATTTGGAATCTTGTTGAAATGATATTGCAGTTTCTCTCATAATCCATCAATAAAGAGACTTTTGGAAAATTTATGATATAACAATATAGAAATATTTCCTTTTATCTCAAAATCATTTGGAAGAAATTAAAAAATCTTTTTCATGTCAATATTGTAACTAGTGGAATTTTATTGTGATAGAAATTATAAAACAAAAAATACAACTCTTTGGGTTATCCTTAGTATCAAGTATTCTTGATTTTTTTCTTTTTAAACCTGTCAGATTTTATTTGAGTTAACAATTTTCTATTCATTTATTGCTTTAAGCAAACCTAACTTCTTTTTATATTTTTGCCTTGAGGAAGGTTCAAAATCTTTCATTTTTCATGTTATTAAGTTATTTTTGTACATCATTGAATATATAAAATTACAAAAAGCTATATTTAAAAAATATTTTTGTACTTGATGAAATATATTTAATCAAATTTAAATACTAAATAAAAATTGTGACATTTGTGGTAACAATCGTATATCTTTATGAAAATTTAAAATTTAAAAAAATGATGAAATAAAAATCTAGAAAAATTGAAATAACCAATATTGAATTTGAACCATATATTTGTGAAGAAATGGTATACAGTTGTCACATATTGTATGACATACATCTATTAAGATTTATGTATGTACAATATTTGCTTTAAACAGTTATAAAGTTCATACTAAAATATATTATCCATGATATAATACAAACAATAATATTTGTAAGTATGTTATATGAAAAACTATCACAATTTTTATCTAAAAAAAAAAATGTTATGGGTTTTTTTTTATTAAGGAAAAAATGGATTCTTCAATACACACAATACATTGTATACAGTCACCATGTAGCCAGGACTTGAACATTTGTCAATTGTTAAATGTTAAGTTTTAAAATCTTAAAAAAACTTATTTTTAGAGTATTGTAATATATACACATTACTAATAAATGTTGTAAATCCAGAATATTTTTATGTTTCGTGCTTTCCTTTCGTTGTTTATTGGGACATTTTAAGTACATGTACTAGTTGAATATACAAAAACATCCATATCAAGACCAGTTGGAATGTATTTGATTATACTAAATGCAAGATTTGCTCAATGTTTATGGCCTAAACCTCCTATATAAAAAGAAGATGAGGTATGATTGCCAATGAGACAACTACAGTATCCACAAAAGAACAAAATGACACAAACATCAACAACTATAGGTAACTGTATGACCTTCAACAATGAGCAAAGCCCATACCGCATTGTCTGCCATAAAAGGCCCCGATAAGACAATGTAAAACAATGTAAAACAATTCAAACGAGAAAACTAAGGGCCTTATTTATGTAAAAAAATGAACGAAAAACATATATGTAACACATAAACAAACGACAACCACTAAATTACAGGCTCCTGATTTAAGTGAAAAAGAATATAAATTAAGATCTTTAGCAACGTCAATTTAAAGATTTAATAAGCAGCTACTCAGCTTATTGATAACTATATAACAAGAGATTTGTTTTCCAGCAGATTGTTTCCTCGTAAGCTAACACATCAATTTAAGTTTTGTTTCCCTGTGTAGTACAAACATGAATGTAATATTATGTGCAGAATATAAAGCTGTCATTCACCAAATATGATAGTAATAGATAACGGTAGTCCATTATAACCTGCTTTTTCTTGGAAAGGACCTTTGCTAATATCTGCGTGGTATCTGTATCCATTTCAACGAATCAGTTACATGATTAAAAAAAAATCACAGTTACACGGACTTTTTTCTAAACACTTTCAGATATTGGGCTGATTTTTTATTTGTGAGTTACTCATGATGAGTTACAGATCAAGTTTAAGTTTCGTTCCACTCGCTTAATTTTAGCTGTAATTACGGGCTATGGACTTTGATAAATTGTTGAAAATCAGTTAGAATCATATTCAAAACAGTGTGGTCTTGGCCATTGATTGACGACCTAAATTATCCCATTGACTGGGACAGATTAGGTGAACGTTTGTCTGTAACGACCATTGCTCACTTCTTACTTATTATAGAATTTAAACTGTGGGGTCACCAAAGGTTCTTAACGCCTTTAATAATAAAATAATTCGAAAAATTATTCAGGAATAACCTTTATGTTTTGATTTATGTTATTGATATAAATCAACACATCGTATTATTCCGGATTCGTTTTTCGAATTGCTTTATTTAGGTGTTGAGAACCTTTGGTGACCCCACAGATTCAGTCTTTAAAAAGTACATAGAGAGCAGTGATTGTTACCGACAAACGTTCACCTAATCTGTCCCAGTCAATGGGATAATTGAGGTCGCCAATCAATGGCCAGGACCACACTGTTTTGAATATGATTCTATACAACCTTTCTTTCTATACCCCTCCAGATTTTCAGCTGATTTTTGATATGTGAGACTATCAATGGTTATTAAAGAAGGCGAGACATTTCAGCGTGTGCACTCTTGTTAGAATTATGTTAATTTCTTGGGCACCTTTAAGCAAGTACCATCATGATGATAACAAAAGGTCAATCTTTAAAAATGGGTCACTTATATGTTGTGCTTTGTTTTCAAGATACCATCATTATTTTTCTATATATAGTGCAATGGTCGTATGATTAAAACGTCGATGACACAAAAAAACGTCAACCACGGACAGAACCTGGTAAATAAAAAAGTGTATGCTCTATTGCCTTTATTCTGAATGCCTGTTTTCATTTTAGAAAACAGTACACAGATGCATTTGTTCAATTTAGTGCTTTATAAGAACGTTTCTTAGTACTGTCACGTATCATAGATTTCAAAGTATAGTTCATAATTATAGACTGGTTTGTCTGAGATATACAAGTATTTACTCTGAACAATCAACTGAAAGGAGGTTTAAAAATTTACATTAAACGTAGAAAAATGGGTACATTTTATTCAGATATAAAAAAAAAAAAAGTATTAAGAATCAGATATTAGAGGACTGCATCGTACCTGGCTAGCGAAGATGCATGAAAGAATACATAAACCCGTTTTAATTCCTTAATCCACACCAGATATTGCTACCATTGAGTATAACAAAAAAATGACGTTTAATTGGAACAAGCACTATATATATCTATTTTTTCTGCTTTTCATTAATTCGAGGGGCACACGAATAAAACGGAACTCTTTTCTTTGCTTGACTTAAAGAAGAAATAAAATTAAGAATTGAATTGGAGAATGTGTCAAAGAGACAACAACCCGACCATAGAATAGACAACATCAGAAGATCACCAATAGGTCTTCAATGCAGCGAGAAATTCCCTCACCCGGAGGCGTCCTTCAGCTGGTCCCTAAACAAATGTATATACTAGTACAGTGATAATGAACGCCATACTAAACTCCAAATTATACACAAGAAACTTAATTAAAAATAATGCAAAACTAACAAAGGCCAGAGGCTCCTGACTTGGAACAGGCGCAAAAATGTGGCGGGGTTTAACATTCTTATGAGATCTCAACCCTCCCCCTATACCTCTAGCCAATGTGGAAAAGTATTTAAAACGCAAAACAATATACGCACATTAAATTTCATTTCAAGAGATGTCCGAGTCTGATGTCAGAAGATGTAACAAAAGAAAAATAAACAAAATGACAAGTATACATAAATAACAACAGAATACTAGCAGTTGACCTTCATGCCATCTCCAGACCTCAATTAAACTGATTGAAAGATTATGTCTTCATCATATGAATACAAAAGTCCTTAGACTATTTAGACATAAGAGTACTATAAATTATAAGAGTCATCAGTGGTGCAGTTGGAACGTCAAATTAAATGCTTGAATCAATAACAGCCAGGGATACTAGCATTCCATTTGTAAAGCACAACGATGCGCTTTCGTTGTCATCCAACAGGCACAATACCGATTAAAATAAAACGAGCATAGACATATACGCAATCGATGAACATCAGCAGGCATTTTGAACTAAAGTTAAACTAAAAGAAAGAAAATGCTTTTGAAGAGGGAATGAACAACAAGATAGTATGCCGGCCATTTTGCCTCTCGTTAGACAAACATAATTTAACCCTACTTAAGGTCACAAGAAGATTGTTAAACGACATTTGTTGTATGTATAACAGCTTTATTTATAACATAACATAACCGGCATTGCGTTTAGATGAAACTGTTCTTGAGACATTTGCGATTCTGTTTACGACCAAAGTACAGCTATAGTTTGTCAGTGACTTTCCAAATTCATATTACTTATCATAAATAACGTTATAGACATAAACCATCACATTTTTATTAAATTTTAATAAATAATCTAAATGAATTAGGTCAGAATATATGAAATTACACAATTTTATACCGATCTTCTCACCCTGCCAAGTCATAAGATAACAGGTTCATGTGTATTTCTAATAATCTAGACAGTCTAAGAGGATGATGAGTGGTGGTATAAGCTGTCAAGTTAAGCTCTTGACGGAGACCAGCTACTCTTCTGTTGTGTCAATTTATCGTTCATATGATTATAAACCCGGACAATGTCGGCATGAAAAGGGATATATAACCGCTCATATTATGCAACCGAAAATCCGATTAGCTTTCCCTTTTATTATCAATGTTGTATACAGGTTTATACAATCTGGGAAAATCTGGGGGAATCTGTCAACTGTCATTGGTCCCAATATTCCTTTTCGTAATTAAACATTCAGAGAAGACGTTGGATTCATTTGGTGTTTATTTCTTTGGTAATCGTAAAAAATAGCCGATTAAAATGACGTTTGTTTAAAGGTGTAAAGATAGTGGGATTTTTGCACATTAATTTTCAATAAGTGTTTAATATAACACACCAAGCTGTCTTATACTTAGTCGAAAGACTAATTACATATTATGAATGGGATTAGTCAATGTTCCACACACGGTTTCTAGGTAGATACGTGGTTTAGAAGATTTAAGTTCAGATTTGACACAGACCTTCCAGCTAACACAACAGATCATGTCAACAGCTGTAACGTTGATTTCCAAGTTTATCACACCACATAAGCTTAAATCCAATATAGGTGCTCGAGGTTCTTGAAGCTAAGTCACAAGACAATCGGGACAATTAAATGACTACAACTGACAGGGTTTCGTTATTCTCAAAATAAAACAACTTTGGAGCGTAAAATGCCATGCAAGTTATACTATTTGCAATTAATTTGGAAGATGCAGTTTTACATCAGTTTTAAAAAAATATCTTTGTCAAACCATGGTCTTACCATGCAAGTATTATACTATAAAACATTGACCTATAATGGTTTTACTTTTTTTTAAACTTTGATAGAGAGTTGTCTCCTTGACACTCATATCATACCATCTTATATATCTTTATTCTTATATGTATATGTATAATCCCAGATTCGTCAGTTGTTATAGAAGTGTATTTGTAGTCAAGAACATGTATCCGTTTGTTCACAACTTGCTTCTGTATAAAAATAAAGAAATGTAATATTATCGCTTAAAGCTTCCGTGTCGATTTATATCGTAAAGGACAACTGATACGGAAACTGACCAGACCATGGAAGTATTATTTGGACTGTTATCACAAAAAAAAAGCTTCTTATAAAATTACATTAAAAAGTGTGATATTAAGGGAATCTCACTTGTCAGCCTTGTACGGCAAACTAGGCTATCCCCTTTAACTAAAGAATTTTTATTTATTTAGATTTAGGAAGATTTGTATATTTGTTCATATGCACCCTCAGATGCACCATGGTCAACGTTGTTTTACTTATATCGATATGGAATCTTTATGTTTGGGTGTGTGTGCGTGTGTAAGGGCATAAGGGTGTTCTCTTTATATTTAATTCATTGATAGACATCATAATAAAGAACGATTTCAATACCTTAATCCTTGAAACTATTGAAATTAAATTCCACATGACATGATCTACAGTCAGATTAATCGGTCAATCAAAGATTAATGCTATCAAAGCGTTTCATCGGACAGCATACAATGTTAACAATAAAGATAAAACCCGTTTAAACGCTTTGATCTTGTTTTCTAAATGATAATAAGTTGCATCATTTTTCATTTATATTATTGCCAACAGGTTAAGGGCTCTTCATGTCCTTATGCAACGAAATTTAAATTCATTCATCAATTATCCTTAGGACTTTTAAATACATCAATGTATTTTTCAGTATACGCCAGGGTTGTCAAATGTCGGCGCTTTTATGTCGACGAAGGTAGATCTGAACTTTTGGCAGATCGATAAACATGATCAGTAAAACGTTGCTTTATATAAACTATTTGTGTATACTGACAGCAAATCAAAAAAAGATTATTTGATAGCTCTTTAAACCAGTAAATAACTGCTAAATAAATACAAATATTTGTCAGCTAAGTAGACAAAAGATGATAAATAAAGACAGGACACTATTAAGAAAATATTTCCGATACCATTCTTTGTCATACTGCCGCTAAATATATCTAAAATACTAAAGTAAACACAGATAGGTTATGTCTGGCGATAAGGGTGATATTGATACGTGTCATCACTAATGGCCATGCTTCTGTTAATTGCCCCTGCCGGATAACTAGATAGAGTCCAGCAAGACTGGAAAAATCAGTTTAAAAAATCTAAAGATAATAAAAATTAAAACAGCATTACATAAGGATATTTTTTTTCAAACCTTTCAGAAAGCAGACTAGATAAACACTTATGAGGTTGCTAATTTCTGTCTATTTGTAAACCGCAACTCAACAGTTAAACCTTGTTCCGATCTTGCATTAGTCTTTTCAATGAAGTTTATTATTTGTTTATTCGAATTCAGTGACGTCCTAAACATCCATGACATATTTGCTACTGGACGTTAAGCATCCAACAATTATCCATCGAATGGCAGTGTTTCTGACTAATGTAACTTTTCAAAACACATTTTAGAGGAGGATCACAGTTGAACTCCTTTCTGTTCGTGAAAAACTCTGAGTGCCGATTAAACTCGTGTTCCGTCGGTTTTTTTTAGTTTCTTTTGTACCAAATCTGTATTGCAGGCGTTTTTATCGTCTTTTTATAATTATATACCTAATATAAAATGGTATATCATATAATACAGACTTCATAACCCCTCCTATTCTTTCTTCCGATACAGCAGACGAACAACCAAACGCGAAGATGCACTCAAAGGCAGGGTCCGTCGGCTCTATTTAGTTATTACTTATTAGTTATGAGTATCTGAAAATTTGATCTCATCTTGGTTACAGGCATAAATTGGGTCTACATATAATTATCCACTTTTATATACAAAAGTATAAGACAGGAAAATATATATTGATGATACACTGTTCCAAGTATAACATAAGGGTACAATTGATTTTTGGACATTCCAAATACCCTCAACCCCCTAAAAAGTTTGCAAATTAATCTAGAGGCTACACGGAGACGTGTAGTTATCAGTTTAATCATGGAAGTATTATATTGACAGGAACTCCAACGAAAAATTAGCACATTCGGATCCCACTGATTTCTTTAAGAAAATAAAAGCTTCCGACTCAGTTTGTCAAGTACGTGATAACTCCTTTGTGGGGTATCTGCGATGCCGCTGTCGCCTGTTTAGTTTACAGAAACTGATCTTATCACGTGATCTGTTATCGAAGGGCTTGTCTACCTACCAATGTAAATAAACACGGAAACTCCTGTGGCTTTTTTTCGAATCGCTACATGGACAACGACACCTGTTTCTGTTCAATAAATAAAAACTACAGCTGAAACAATCTAAAAAATCGGTCCACATTTAACAGAATGACAAAAGAAAATTAACTATATTTGGAAAGAAGTTGAGATTATTTTTGGTTTTGTTAGATATTTTTTTATCAATATAACTAGAAAATCGGAAAATATCGTGTTATAAAAACTAAATGAGTCTGTAGTAGAGTGTAAGCAGAAAATAATGTGATGCGCGTGAAGTGTGCCAGATGGCGCCAGATAACTTAAATTTCAAGTAAAAGATCGTAAACTCTTATCGAGTGTAGCGCAAAAATATATGGTTTTCTCTATCGTAAAATATCGTAAAATGATATTAACTTACTTATCAAGTATATTTTAAAGACTAAAAGATGTTAATAATTACACACATGTGATGTCCTCTATATAGCAATATCAGGTTACGAGTCAATCAGATTCATTTTTACACCTTTTATGATAACTCGTTGTAAACAAATCTTAACATTCAACCTAGTCCGAGAATATTCTGATGTTTGACAGATCCATTTTTACTGATGGCTTTAAATATTTCTGAATGCATTTAAAGAACGATCACTTTAATTCGGTCTGAGTAGTTATTTTTTTTTATCATGGAAATCACATTTGAATTTATTGGTGTGTTTTTAAAAAAGCTAAACAGTTCCGAAATATCAATAATTATTACTGATAACTTTTCCGTTTATTTTACACGAAAATTTTATGATTTTCAAGCTTAAGATATACAGTTACGGGTGATTAGCCTACGACCCTCTTATGAATAAAATATACTACTATTTTAAAGATTGATTGTTACATTTGTACTTATACTTAAATGTGTATTGCTTCTGAGTATTTTTACTCCTCAGGTTTTTTCTATATTTTTTTTCTATGTGTTGAAAACAGTTGCGAGAATTTCGTTTCATTTCTTTTTTATTTGTTTTTAAGCAGCAAAACCCGTAAATATTGATATTCACACTGTCAGTAAAGGTCATTTCCTTGAAAATTAAGTACACATCCGTTTATTTCGGTATGTTCCGTAATTACGATCTTTCACGAGGTTCAAAAAATTTGATAGGATCCCATGCATCCATAAGACAGGTCGAGTTAATTAACAGATACTTAAAGATTTTGCGGCATCGCACTATAAACGTTTGAAGTCTGCTTGTTGGAGTTCCTGTCAATATAATACTTCCATGGTTTAATGATTATCTACCTTTTCTTAAAAAGTGTCCGCTTTAGTAGTTTGACCATTTTGAAAAACACCCAGAGGGTCCCACGCGACTAGTTTTGTGATAAGATTATGAGATAACAGCTTTATTATCATTTAACTTTATATCTTCCTTAATTAAAACTGGTTTAATTTTCTTTTCAGGAAGAAAATATATATTTTAGGTTGAGATAAAATAGTTTGTTTTTTACCGTTGTTGAAACGTGCGTTCTCTGCTTTATCAGGAAAATCTACGACTAGAAAAGTTGTTTTTCGTAAATTGTTTTGTTATAAATTAAGCTGTTATATTTTTCATTAGATTTTCCCTTTTTACATGTCGGTGCCTTTTATAGTCGTCTATACGGTACGGGGTTTTCCTATTTTCCAAGGCCGTATATACGATTGCCTATGCCCTTTATTTGCTTACATCCACTTCATTTGAACTATGTTGGATAGTTAGGCAATCATACCACATCTCCTTATTTTCATTTCAAAAATAACCCCAAGGATTGATGTTTATAAATAATCTGGGAAGTAAGTCATAACAATTAAGAAGGAAGCTGTGATTGAAAGTGTTGAAAATCTCAGGTAAAATAATCCTATAAGCACCAATAACAAACAGGGATATAACATGATTATCCTAGGTGTGGTAGATTTCCTACTATTATTGAATATGATATAACAATATTGATCCCTGTGTTGCATCAGAGCCAATATTTCACACGTGTAATACTAGTATAGACATTTCCGACAACTGACATAATGACATTGATGCTATTATCCTCGAGCTCGTATTCTCGGTGGATAGGTTGAGGTGTGTTATACTATTATCTTAATAATACAAAATTATAAAATTATAAAATCTTTTATATTCAAAGTATGTATATTAGTTTCGGTTGTACTTTCATCTACTAGCCTAACCAGTGTATACCTTTTAACTGTAGTACCTTGACCTATAATGGTTTACTTTTATAAATTGTGACTTGGATGCAGAGTTGTCTCATTGGCACTCATACCACATCTTCTTATATCTATATATGTTATCCAATTGTATTTTTTGTCTATCTGATGAGTTAAGCCTTTTTCAACTGATTTTTATAGTTCGTTCTTTACCACTGTCACAGGTTAGGGGGAGGGTTGGGATCCCGCTAACATGTTTAACCCCGCCACATTATGTATGTATGTGCCTGTCCCAAGTCATGAGCCTGTAATTCAGTGGTTGTCGATTGTTTATGTGTTACATATTTGTTTTTCGTTCATTTTTTTCACAAATTAAATAAGGCCGTTAGTTTTCTCGGTTGAATTGTTTTACATTGTCTTATCGGGGCCTTTTATAGCTGTCTATGCGGTATGGGCTTTGCTCATTGTTGAAGGCCGTACGGTGACCTATAGTTGTTAATGTTTGTGTCATTTTGGTCGTTTGTGGTTAGTTGTCTCAATGGCAATCATACCACATCTACTTTTTTATATTATATTTTCATTTACACAGCAGGGGCGAATAAAAATGAAAATAAAGTCATGCAAATGTGATCGGTGCCACTCGCATCTTGTAATAAAATAAAATTTTAATATCATTATGAAACTTTCGAACAGCTCGATAATTAACATGCCACCGCTAAGTGGAAATCCTACGTGGCGCTGCACCACGTGCACCGTGAAAATCAATCATCTACAATCAACGATTGTGAAAATAAATTAATTATCAAATTTATGACAATTTGAAACGGATGTCATAAATCTAAAGAGTCAACAGGGGCTATTTGTTAATTTAATTAACTTCTCAATACCACCATAGTTATTAAATGATTTATTGCGTGTTAAGTGATGGAAACAATTGTACGGCTGTCCAGGAATCTCCCAAGGGGGCGGAGACGTTTCTGTCATACACTACAGGATTTGCGTTATTTCAAAATTAAGTGGCAAAAATCGATCTTGTCATTTTTTATATGCCTAAAGGACAACGCTGTCGCGCGCACTGGTTTTACAACATTATCAGTATTTACTCTGTGACGTGAAGCAAAACATTAGAATTTTTTTTTTTTTTTTTTTTTAATTCTTCAGAAAAAATTAATTATATAGTGATTCATTCATCAACACTGAAACAAACAGCAAGAACAGATGAGGCAAACAACTTCTTTTTGATGATCTTTGATAACTGTTTCCACCATCATTGTGATCAAAATATGTTTTTTCAGTTAAAAAGAATTATCGTATTTCAAATAAATAGCTTTCCAAGTTCGTTGGAGTGAATGCAGACTATGAAGTAATTTTCAAATTGCCTGCAGCACCAGTTCACACGCTAACCTGACTCGCCTGCTTCATTGACCATCATTTTATGTTAAAAATGTCTAAGATAAAGATCTACAAGTATATTAAACCTAGACACACAACAGTATATCTAACAAAATATAATGTTCCTGGTTGGTATAACAAAAACTAAACATTTGTAAAGATAATGACAATGAGGTCAAGGTCAGAAAACGCTGTAAAGCAGACATATACCCCTTACAATTATCCCATACACCAAATATACCTTACCTTTGGTTATTTGTTTTTGAAAAACAGACAAAAATACAAAAACTTAACCTTCACCCATATACAATGAAAATGAGGTCAAGGTCAGATTAAAACTACCAGTTCACCGCCATAACTTTCCTATTGCTATTTGTATTTTAAATCTTTAACAAGTCAGTCGATGTGAGCATGTTCAGGTGAGCATTTAAAAGGACAAAAATTAGAATCAGTTTAAAATGGGAACTAAAAACCAATGGGAACTTAAAACCAAGGGAAATAACTCCTATAATAATGTTGAAATGGTTTTAGTCATATAGGTATTTTTGTAGATCATTTGTTCTGGTAACATTTTCTGTATATCTATGATTTAGATAACAGAAACTGACATCATTATTTAAAGGCAATAGTTCATACAAGGCTTTAATTTAAAATAACTGTTTCAGTCACATTAGAACTTAAATAGATCTTGCATCAGCCATCATTTTTATCTGTTTACAGTTACTGTCTATCTATTATAGTTTCAACATATAAGGCAAAACAAAGAAATTTGTAAAAACAAATGATTTTTGAAGGACAATAACTCCTACTAGAAGGAGTTCATCTGATACTCTTGGTGCTAACAGGAAGTGGATAAATCTTCACAATCTGAGCATTTTTTACCCATTATATTTTCTCTGTATCTAATGGTTTTTGATATTTAAGAAAAAAAATGCATTTTACTCTTAATATGTTCTATTTTGTTCTATTTGTAGCCATGGTGGCCATATTGATTGCTTGACAGAAAAAAAATAAAAATGTTTATACATTTTTGTACTACTTTTTCAAGATTATGAAGAAGATTGCTTGAAATTGATCACATAGTTTCATAGCAGGAGATGTTTGAAATAGTTTTTAATGGATACCCAGTAAGGCAAGGCCTTAAATAGCCTAGGAGAGTTAAAATGTGTATTGTGACAGCCCATGTCTATAAATTGTCCAGGTTATATATTCCTGTAATGTATCCCAATCTCTTATATGCATAAAAAGACTATTGTTTACATCTAAATACACATTTGTCTGGTTCAACCCTCAATTTTATATATTTCTAGTGGTTCTAGGAATTTCTTACCATAATTGATTACAAATGAGCTCCTGCGATACTAACATACTCTTGTGAAAAAGGTGAATCCAGTGGAGCAAAAATACTGATAAATCATGCATCAAATATTTCATGGAATTTCAAATTCTCAAGTTTGGCTGTTGTCTGCAGGATGAAGATGCAAAATAAATGATCTACCAGTGTACTTACAACTTGGTTATCCATGATTTATTTTAATTAAATTTTTTAGTTCATAACAACACTTCTGGATTTCAAATGGTTTTTTCATGAATTTTATGAAAACAAATATTTCAAAATCTTGTTCTGGATACTGAACTTTGGTCATACATAACCAAGCTTTCTGTCCAAATTTCATCTAATTCCATGTAGATTTGAGAAGTAATTGATGCCCAATTTTTTTTTAACCATAGACTGAACTTAAATGTTTACAGCCCTGATGACAGAACTAAGAACTAGCTATATGTCTTGCTTTTCAAGAAATAAATTTCACTGGCTCGACAAAAATAACTGTAAATACCTTCACAAAAAGAAAACACTTAAGAATATAATTTTAATTGTGTTTAATTATCATAACATGTTGACACAATATAAGTTACATAGAAAACTTCAAAATTTTGTTGTTCTGTGAAAGCTTAAATTCTATTTATTGTGTAACAAAAACCTAAGCATACATTTCTAGAATTGTGACTTATTGTGTGTATAAAGTTTTGGTTCAATTAGTATTTGATAAAAAACAAAAAATGTGTACATAGTATATACAGATACTGGCACTATCATTTTTTATGTTCAGTGGACAGTAAAATTGGGGTCAAAACTCTAATTTGGCATTACATATCATAAGGAACATATGTACTAAGTTTTCACTTAATTGGACTTCAACTTCATCAAAAACTACCATAACCAAATACTTTTACCTGAACCAGGACAGAGAGATGAATGGACGCACAGACTGAAAACATAATGTCCCTCTACTATCATACGTGGGGCATAGAAGTATATTCTTGTTTTGCACAGACCACAATTTACAACACTTTCTAATTATAAACAACAAATCAAATGTTATTTTAATTTTAATATATGATAGTGATGATTTAAAATATGATGCTCTGATTTTCATGTTTGATCTAAACCTTGTTGTCTAGCTTTAAACCTTGACATTCTTACTGGTTTGTCTTGTACGATTCCTACATTAATGTCACTGGAGGATTTCATTTGAGTTGACCGCTCAACAACAGAATCTGAAAATGCCTGGAAAAGAAAAAATAAATAGTATAAAATAATTCTTATGTCCTCATGGTGACAACCTCTATTAAAGATAGAGATATAAGAAACTTGTACTAATTTTATAACCAATTATACATCCAGTTCATTTTTCATATCAAGAATAAAATTGTCTACGTAGTATGACACTTATTTTGGACATCAAAACGCCAAACATTATATACTGCATGAAAATTGCTTGAAAATTGAATATTCTTGTAAATTTTGAAAAACTTTACAATATTGCAGATTCGTTGACACTGGTGCCTGTTCTGAGCTATGAGTCAGCTGAATGTCAAGTTGTCAAAAAATAACCATAATCACTTGAAAAATATTTTCTTGACCAATGTTTCAAATTTGGAGCATTTAAAAAAACTTACAACAGGAGCAGGGACAGGCACTTCATCTTTACTATCATTGGGCATCAACCTGACACTTTTCTTTGTCTGATGTTTCTCCCCATCATCCTTTAGAATAGACCTTGGTCCTGATGTAGGATAGAACTGGGAGTATATGTCTGCTGGAGATTTGATATCAGTCTCATTTATCTCCATGTCATCATCATCATCTGTACTATCTTCTCGAGAAGCAGTCTAAAATAGAAAAGTAATATATTGTATGATCCTAATTAATACCAAACAAATATCCAAAGCTGCTTCTTTTGATGATTGTGTTGTAGTATTTATGAGGACTCCATTGTTACTTGACACAATACAATAATACAGCCCGAAATTTCATCATAATCTGTCCATATAAACCCTCAGAAAAATAGCAATTTACTTAAGTTTTCAGCTGTGTGAACATGCAATACATTGTACATATTAAAAACAAAAATTATTCATTTGGAATAACAAATACCAAGACTTTCTTACATTTCAATGCCATAGGTGCTGTGCAGCAGTGTATTACTTCAGGATGATCAAAGCTATCTTAAATCAAAAAGTTTGTGTAAAGTCTGTAATTTGAGAATATTTGGTCCAACAACATGATCCATCACAGGTAAATGATCAGATATATAATGTTATTTTAAGAATTAGTGTTAGATATCAGCCAAGAGACTGTCTTGATATAGATTAGTTGTCAAGTTTCCAAATATCAAAAAAGAAAGTCTGAAGTAAAAGTATATCATTCCTCCAAAGAAGACTGTTTATTTACCTTTTTTGTTGCGGTATGTGAAAATTTGATTATTTTTGTCACAGATCCAGGTTCACTTCCCTCGTCATCTGATTCTGCACTTTCTGATGATGATTCCTGAGCCTCTGCGTCATCGATGTCAGCATCTCCAGAATCTGATCCACTTCCAGTGTCAATACTGAGAATGCTATCATCACTATCATAACTTTTGTGTAGTAGTATTTCATCACTTGTAACCCTATGAAGAAATAATAACACGGTAACTTTTTGAAGTTCAGCTTATTAGTTGGTTATAAATTATATACATATATTTTTCATAACCTATCAATTAAGGTAACAGGGACAATAACAACATTGTTAAAATCACGAAAATGATTTCAACTTAACACTGAAATTTTCATTTATATCATGGTGGTTGTAAAGTTTTACGTAAACACATGTGCTTGTACATTCATGACAGGTTTTCTAATTCAATGAACTTTTAATTAGAAATAACAAGTCAAATCTTCAAGCATTACAAAAAAAGTGTTGACAACTGATCATTTAAGTGAACTCTTTAAGTCAACGGACTATAACTTTGCACAAAAACATTTGACCTGAACAAAATTCGAATTTGAGCTGTAATTTGTCACGGTTAAACTATCATACTATATACCAGTTAAAGTTATATTTTTTAATGAAAATTGTTAGATATAATGACCTTTTTAAAATTCACAAAACAAACCAAAGCTTTATAAACTAATCGTCTGGTTGTCAATTATTAGTCGATGTAACTTGAGTTAATTTTTTCAGGGAATGATAAAATAATGGCAATAATCTGAGTTGTTTAAGAAAAGGTGAGTAATTTTATAAATAAATAAATAAATAAAGATTCTGTAATTTTACTTGTGCATTTCTCTTTTCTCTGATTCAATTCTCTCTAATTCATCTAGTCTATCCCATAATTCTTTATCTGTCATAGTCTTGCCTATTTCTGATGATTCATCTGCCTTTTTTTTAACATTTTTTTTGTAATCCTTGACATTTTTCTTGTGTTGTGCTGTTGATATACATAAATAAAATTATGTGAGCAAACACTAAGAGATAAGATATGGCATTCAGAAACATCACTCAAAAAGAAGCTACAATGTATATGGACCAATTGATGCTTACAGAAAAACACCAGATTAGTTGAGGAGGCTGGTATTCAAATGTAAATGCAAAAGATGAAAAGAAAAGTCAAAACCCTGTTTCAAATGTCTTTATGCAGAAAAAGTAACCCCATCTTGTCACTGTACAATGTATTTATTTCTAAAACAATGTTTAAATCTATAGGAAAAATAATATAAAATCAAAGTGTATCAGTTGTAGTAAATATTTTTTTCAGGTGTTTTTTTTCTTTCTCGAAGTGAAAAATCATTACCATTATCTATATTTGTTTTATGTTTCAATTTGAGCATTAACAGATTAAAAGTTTTCATGGAATTTCTTACCTAACAGTTAGGTAAGAAATTCCATGAAAACTTTAACTTTTAAATGATACCAAAGAAAGTTTTTATTACAAATCTAGGATAAGAAATTTTCACACAAAACACTGAAATCCATCTCCTTCAATTTGAATTGCATTTCATGAATTCTTTGAGGTATTAATCAACGAACAATTATTTTTCAAATTGACCTAAGTTATCATAGAACCAACAACCTGATTAAAAACTTTCTTTGACTAAAAGATTATCTCCCCATTAAAAATGACTTATCCAATTAACAACATTTATTTACAGATTAAAATGGTGTTACATAGAAGCATGCATTATCATTGTAACCACAGCAATTATCAAATTATCTCTTAATTAATTCACACAGGTGCTTTTAAAATATGTTCAATTACAGGTATAAAATTGTCACACTGTTTACACTTGTACTGTAAATATTTGGAAAGGGAAAAATCAGATTTTTACATAAATTGTCAAAACAATCTGACATTTACAAATAGTATGACTTACAAACAAACAAATAAAGTTAAAAGGTATTACAGATCAATATATAAATAAAACTAATGGAATTATATGGATTGCATAAATATATACCTTTAATAGTATGTCTTTGTTCAAATATTGTTAAATATTACCAAAATTAATACTTTAAACGTCATGGTCACACTTTTGGTCAATTATGACAACAATTTAAGAGTAGCAGATGGGTCTCAATTATATTTACTTAGTCTTAACTACCATTGGTTTATACCTATGACATTATTCAATTGTTGAGAAAAATTCTATAAATATAGATCAGAGAAAATACTACTGTATATAAATATTGTATATTTTGCTACTGAAATAATGTCAGTTGCTCAGCATTCACTATACTATTTCTATCAAAATTTACATATGAAAATACTGTAAATTCAGAAATTATTGCACTGTTTTTATTATTGCAAAACATCTGACAGGGTTATAATTGCAATAATCTAAATTACATTTTGATTTTTTTTAAATGAATTAAACAGGATTGTTCTGAATTTCCCCAAAAAGGATAAAATCACAATAATAAATGCATGCAATAATTTCTGAATCTAAAGTAGTTAATGTATGGCCATGTGAACAATGCTAACTGGAAATTACTAAACCAAACAGTGGTCTTTTGAGGATAGTGTCATAAGCAGTCATACCATATCTAATTATTTTCATATTCTAAACTCGTAAAATTTTACAATAATACAATTTGCACACAAGACAGAAACTGTAGTAGTACATATTTAGGGATAAGCACAAGCATGCAACCTAAGATTAGTTCTGCTTTTGTTTACACATAAAGAAATATATGCATTAGACTTATATACAACAAATTCACCTTTCCATTTTTGTTCTTTTTCTTCATTGTATTCCTCAACTATATCAAATGTATCTGTTTCCTGCAAGACAAAACTCATTAGTTAAAAGACACATCTTCCCTGCTGATAATACAAGATCCATCTAACTTTTTGTAAACTGTTTCTAATGTGTCCATCTTTTACATGCTTGTTTATAAGTAAATAGGCCACAGGAAGACATGTCACCTTACGTGACACATCATTCTTACTCCAAGCCAACCAGTCTTTGCTCCTTAATGCAACATGATAAGCGGAGAAGCAGTAAAAAACAATTTAAAACTCTTTGATTTGACTAAGCCAAGGTTGGAACCTACAACCAACAGCACTTGAGGCAAACACCCTACCAAGAGACCTCAGGGGCAATAAAAAAAAACATAGACTTAGCCTTCTTTCATTTCCTAAATTCATCATGTAGGAATTATTTTCAAATATAATATTTAGTTTTGTTTTCTTAGAGTCAAAATTTATGATATAGAGTTCCATTACATCCAAAAAAATTTAAAGAAAATATCAAAATACTGTAAAACTTCAAAGTTAAAATACCTTTGAAAATTGTCCTTTGACAGCATCAAGTCTTGGTTGAAGTAAATCCTTCTGTTTATGTAAGTTTTCTATCTGCTTATGAATTGCTTGAATGAAATATATAATAAGAAGGATCTGGTTATTACAAGCATTTACATAAAATTATTTTATAGACAAAAGGATGTACAATGTATGTTTAACTTTTATAACATAAGCATAATAAGTATGAATTTAATCTAACAGCTTCAAATTTTCTATTACTGTTTTTCTCTTTCAGCCAAAGTGATGTAAATACAGATTTTGGTTTATAATCTTTGCATATGTTTTTTCCCAATGTCAAATTTATTTGGTTCAAATTGGTCTTATTTCTATTAGAAGGGAGACTACTCTTCTTCCTTTTTAACCAAAGCAAACTGTCCAATGAAATGCTCGAATGTATAAATACATAAGAATTTTCAAATACCTGACAAATGATAAAACAGTGAACTTTTATTTCCCTATAATTATTACAAAAATTAAGTATCGTTTTTAGGTCATATTAAACATACTTTAGTCATCTAAATCTATCAAACTTATTTCGGACAAAATCTCACTCTTATGTTTAGAGACACAATCTTATTTCACTATTTATTCTCTACGTGTTTCAAAAATTGAGAATTATAAACAATTATTTTTTGTGTGTGGTAGAGTTACTGTCTAATTGATCTATATATAAAGAATAATTTTATTCATGTTATAATAGTATTACTACATTCATACATTTTTAATCTCTATTCACCCCACTTACATAATGATATGCAAAGAGAGATAACTCTAAATCAAATCAACTTTTGTGTTTAAAACATCAATATAAAATTTTACTAAATTATCATCAATGTCTCATTGAAGTATACATAGAAGGATCTTTTATTCCTGTAATGGTATAACCAAATTCTTACATTTCTGCATCTCCATTAACTGCACTTACATAATGATGTGGGATAATAATGAACCATGTAAAAAGCGATAACTCTATATAAAATCAAGTTTTGTTTAAAAACATCAAATATAAAATTTAACTACTGTGGATTCATTTATTTTCGTGGGTATCAATTTTCGTGGATTGCTGAAAACTTGCATATTCGTGGATATTTGATTTCCTGGTTTTGGTAATCTCTGTATATAAAGCCTACTGAAAATATTATATTCATTGAACATTTGAATTCGTGGTTCACTTGTACCCACGAAACCCACGAAAATTGGTATCCAACGAATAAAAATGAATCCACAGTAAATTATAATTGGTGTCTCATTACTTAAAACAGAAGGAATTTTTATTCATATTATAGTATAACCACATTCATAACTTTTTTTATAATCTCCTTCTTCTGCACTAACATAATGATATGGTTAATGTACAAAGAGAAATCAATTAAAAAAAAATTAAAAAATAATGAAATCAATATTCAATTTTCTAAATTGTAATTGGTGTCTCGTTGAAGTATATGCAGAATTATTAGTTATTCATAAGATAGTATAACCATATTCATACATTATGTATCTCCTGTCACCACACTAACATAATGAGGAAAATTAACCATGTAAAGAGGGATAACTCTATTTCAAATCAATGCTTATTTTTAACCTGGCATCTATATCATTTGTTTCTAAATTATGATAGCGGTCTCATTGACTTTAAGAATGATCTTTTATTCATGTAAGAGTATAACCACTAAATTATGACTGGTGTCTCATTGAAGTGTACACAGAAGGATCTTTTATTCATGTATTAGTATCACCTCATTCACACATTTTTGCACCTCATACACCGCACTAACAAGATATGGACAATGTACAAAGAGAGATAACTCTTATTCAAATAACTATTTTTATAACATCAATATTCAATTTTGCTAATTTATAATTGCTGTCTTGTTGAAGTATACACACACGGATCTTTTATTCAGATATAATAGAATAACTACATTAATACATTTTTGTTACTCTATTTTACATAATCATTAATGAAATGGATAATGTACAGTATAAGGAGAGATAACTCAAATTCAAATATTTTTTTTTGTAACTTTAATAGATTTATCTATGATTGCTGTCTCATTGACAGATCTTTTATTCATTAAAAATATAACTTCATTCATACAACTTTATTTGAAATGAGTTTGATTCACATTTCTGGGAAAGAAAGGAATTCATTCAATATAACCATTAAACTCAACCTTCATTAATGATTAAATGGAATTCAATTTATTCACATAATGTTTAAAAATATTCAATATCTTCAGGAGTTGCAAATAAGTTTATGTCTACAAATGTACATATTCAAATGTATCTTCGTAAATACATGTAACTTGTTTAAGCTGTGTAAGTAGGAAAAAATTAAACTAGAGGCTCCAAAGAGCCTGTGTCGCTCACCGTGGTCTATGTGAATATTAAACAAAGGAAGCAGATGGATTCATGACAAAATTGTGTTTTGGTGATGGTGATGTGTTTGTAAATCTTACTTTACTAGTCTTGCTGCTTACATTTATCTCTATCTATAATGAACTTGGCCCAGTAGTTTCAGTGGAAAATATTAATAAAAATTTACAAATTTTATGAAAATTGTTAAAAATTGACTATAAAGGACAATAACTCCTTAGGGGGTCAATTGACAATTTCGGTCATGTTGACTTATTTGTAAATCTTACTTTGCTGAACATAATTGCTCTTTACAGTTTATCTCTATCTATAATAAAATTTAAGATAATAACCAAAAACAGCAAAATTTCCTTAAAATTACCGATTCAGGGGCAGCAACCCAACAATGGGTTGTCAGATTCATCTGAAAATTTTAGGGCAGATAGATCTTGATCTGATTAATAATTTTACCCCCGTGTTGGATTTGCTCTAAATGCTTTGGTTTTTGAGTTATAAGCCAAAAACTGCATTTTACCCCTATGTTCTATTTTTAGCTGTGGCAGCCATCTTGATTTGATAGTCGGGTCACCAGACACATTTTTAAAACAAGGTACCCCAAAGATGATGATTGCCAAGTCTGGATTAATTTGGCCCAGTAGTTTCAGAGGAGAAGATTTTTGTAAAAGATAACTAAGATTTACGAAAAATGGTTAAAAATTGACTATAAAGGGCAATAACTCCTAAACGGGTCAACTGACCATTTCGGTCATGTTGACTTATTTGTAAATCCTACTTTAATTAACATTATTGCTGTTTACAGTTTATCTCTATCTATAATAATATTCAAGATAATAACCAAAAACTGCAAAATTTCCACAAAATTACCAATTCAGGGGTAGCAACCCAACAACGGGTTGACCGATTCATCTGAAAATTTCAGGGCAGATAGATCTTGACCTGATAAACATTTTTACTCCTGTCAGATTTCCTCTAAATGCCTTGGTTTTTGAGTTATAAGCCAAAAACTGCAGTTTACCCCTATGTTCTATTTTTAGCCGTGGCGGCCATCTTGGTTGGTTGACCGGGTCACGCCACACATTTTTTAAACTAGATACCCCAATGATGATTGTGGCCAAGTTTGGTTCAATTTGGCCCAGTAGTTTCAGAGGAGAAGATTTTTGTAAAAGATAACTAAGATTTACGAAAAATGGTTAAAAATTGACTATAAAGGGCAATAACTCCTAAACGGGTCAACTGACCATTTCTGTCATGTTGACTTATTTGTAAATCCTACTTTACTAAACATTATTGCTGTTTACAGTTTATCTCTATCTATAATAATATTCAAGATAATAACCAAAAACTGCAAAATTTCCACAAAATTACCAATTCAGGGGCAGCAACCCAACAACGGGTTGACCGATTCATCTGAAAATTTCAGGGCAGATAGATCTTGACCTGATATACATTTTTACCCCATGTCAGATTTCCTCTAAATGCTTTGGTTTTTGAGTTATAAGCCAAAAACTGCATTTTACCCCTATGTTCTATTTTTAGCCGTGGCGGCCATCTTGGTTGGTTGACCGGGTCACGCCACACATTTTTTAAACTAGATACCCCAATGATGATTGTGGCCAAGTTTGGTTCAATTTGGCCCAGTAGTTTCAGAGGAGAAGATTTTTCTAAAAGTTAACGACGACGGACGACGGACGACGGACGCAAAGTGATGGGAAAAGCTCACTTGGCCCTTCGGGCCAGGTGAGCTAAAAAACAAGAAATTAAAAAAAAATCTGCAAGAGCACAATAATCCTTTGAAAGCAAGTCAGTGCAATTCAACTTACATTTGGCTCTTCTGTCAATAATTCCACATGCTTGCTTTGCTGATCTTTCAACAAACCAGTTTTCACCAAGAAGGACAAGAATTTCATTGGTATGGACTAACTTTCCAGGCATGAAAGCCAGAGGACCAAATGGAACCTGTAATCAATAAAAGTTGGAAATAAAACAAAATAGCAGTGCTACTCTGCTTAAATTGATTGATACACTTTAATCATGCCATGTTATCCAAGTTTTTTGTCATAGTGTAGTACTGTATATACTTTCTGATTTAAATTAAATAATTTGCAATGGTAAATTAAGCAGTAACCAGATGCTCCACAGGGCGCAGCTTTATACGACCGCACAGGTTGAACCCTGAACAGTTGGGGCAAGTATGGACACAATATTTAAGCTGGATTCAGCTCTAAATTTGGATTGTGATTAAATAGTTGACACAGCATAGGTTTCTGACACAGAATGAATGTGGTCTAATGAACTTTAAAAAAATAAATTGCCTTTGAGCAATTCACTATGCTGTTGAATATTAATCCTCTCAAAAAAATGTTTGAAGAAATTTTCTTTTTATTTATGAAATCTGAAATGAAAAAAAATGACCCCTCCCAATTTTTTTTTCACATCCCCCTTTCCCTTATTTCAAAACTGATCTCAATTCAAATTTCTAATGAAGTTTGCAACAATAACTACTCATTTAAATACATCATAAAATATTAAAATGTAAAAAAGTGCTTGTTATCACTGACAATGACTGAATGGTAAAGATTGTTTTAATCTATCAGTTGGTAGTAAAAGTGAATATACATTGTATATAGTATAAAACAATAATTTAAGTTGATTCAACTACTATTCTGGACAAAGAAAGATAACTCCAATTGAAATCCAATTGGAATTTCTTGCTATTGCACAATATTGTGCAATTAGATATTTCTTGCTATTGTGCAATACTGTGCAATTGAAAATATTTGCTATTGCACAATATTGTGCAATTGAAGATTTCTTGCTATTGCACAATACTGTGCAATTGAAGATTTCTTGCTAATGCTGAATTTATAACTGTGCAATTGAAAATTTCTTGCTATTGCACAATACTTTATATAATTATTTTGGATCCTGATTTAGACCAACTTAAAAACTAGGCCCATAATCAAAAATCTAAGTACATATTTAGATTCAGCATATCAAAGAGGCCCAAGAATTCAATTTTTGTTAAAATCAAACTTAGTTTAATTTTGGACCCTTTGAACTTTGATGTAGACCAATTTTAAAACGGGACCAAAAATTAAGAATCTGCATACACAGTTAGATTTGTCATATCAAAGAACCCCAATTATTCAATTTTTGATGAAATCAAACAAAGTTTAATTTTGGACCCCGATTTGGGCCAACTTGAAAACTGGGCAAATAGTAAAAAATCTAAGTACATTTTTAGATTAAGCATATCACAGAACCCCGAGGATTCAATTTTTGTTAAAATCAAACTAAGTTTAAGTTTGGACGCTTTGGACCTTAATGTAGACCAATTTGAAAGTGGGACCAAAAATTAAGAATCTACATACAACAGTTAGATTCAGCATATCAAAGAACCCTAATTATTCAATTTTTGATGAAATCAAACAAAGTATAAATTTGGACTCTTTGGGCCCTTTTTTCCTAAACTGTTGGGACCAAAACTCCCAAAATCAATACCAACCTTCCTTTTATGGTCATAAAGCTTATGTTTAAATTTCATAGATTTCTATTTATAAATACTAAAGTTATGGTGCGAAAACTAAGAAAAATGCTTATTTGGGTCACTTTTTGGCCCCTAATTCCTAAACTGTTGGGACCTAAACTCCCAAAATCAATACCAACCTTCCTTTTGTGGTCATAAACCTTATGTTTAAATTTCATAGATTTCTATTTATAAATACTAAAGTTATGGTGCGAAAACCAAGAAAAATGCTTATTTGGGTCATTTTTTGGCCCCTAATTCCTAAACTGTTGGGACCTTAACTCCCAAAATCAATACCAACCTTCCTTTTGTGGTCATAAACATTGTTTTTAAATTTCAATAATTTCTATTTACTTAAACTAAAGTTATTGTGCGAAAACCAAGAATAATGCTTATTTGGACCCTTTTTTGGCCCCTAATTCCTAAGCTGTTTGAACCAAAACTCCCAAAATCAATCCCAACCTTTCTTTTGTGGTCATAAACCTTGTGTCAACATTTCATAGATTTCTATTAACTTAAACTAAAGTTATAGTGCGAAAACCAAGAAAATGCTTATTTGGGCCCTTTTTGGCCCCTTTTTCCTAAAATGTTGGGACCAAAACTCCCAAAATCAATCCCAACCTTCCTTTTGTGGTCATAAACCTTGTGTTAAAATTTCATAGATTTCTATTCACTTTTACTAAAGTAAGAGTGCGAAAACTAAAAGTATTCGGACGACGACGACGACGACGACGCCAACGTGATAGCAATATACGACGATTTTTAAAAAAAATTTTGCGGTCCTATAAAAACCAACTGTCTAATCTATATTAAAAAAACTGAAACCAGAAACATTTATGAATCATCAACAAACTAAAGCCACTGAACTTGGCTTTTAATAATACTTTTGTGTTGATTTGACCTGTATGTTTACACATGAAACCATTAGATAAATATTAGAAGATGACAGTGAAAAATGAACACATATGTCAGAGGTTTGTACCAGATTATGTTGAAACCACTTCTTATCAATTTAAAACATTCATTTTCCATGGTTAATTTTAATCATTATCTGTACTGTAAAATTTTAGAAGAAATGTATACACTGAAAGTCCTGATCATAACCTGAAAAAAATCCTCTGAATTAACCAGAGTGATTAGCATTGATTAATTTGAATCTTCTGACGATGTTATTACATCTTTATCTTGTTCACTTAAACTTCACTCTAGTTATAAAAATGAAACCAATGTGTCTTTTAAAAAGCGAATAATTCTTGATATAAACTAAACTGACCATAACATCATGAGTTACTTTGTCTGGTAATGTCTTCAGTCGAGTTTTTAATGCTTTGTAATCTGTTCTAAACTTCTCCCTGAAAAGATAATCACTGGTATTAAAGTTCACTTAGAATAGTAATGTATGTTAAAAGCAGCAAATAATTTTATTTTAATTACTGCTAATAAAGTTCCCTATGTATTATCATGTCAGTGAAAGTATAGGCAAACATGTCTACTTATCTAATATAATAGATATAGGAACATGAGGAAGATGTGGTATGAGTGCCAATAAGACAACTCTCCATCCAAGTAACAATTTATAAAAGTAAACCATTATAGGTCAGGTACAGCCTTCAACACGGAGCCTTGGCTCACATCGAACAGCAAGCTATAAAGGGTATCAAAAATCACTAATGTAAAACCATTCACTTAAAATGAATGTTTAAAAAGCAAGATTATCTTTGTAAGTTGGAAACTTATATGATATTCATGATGATAGAATCTTTGAACAACATGTAAACTTTCTTAAAAATTTGAAACTTTTAAAAGACTTTAGAAGTTTCATTTAACAACTTGTTAATGTCCCTGTTTGTAGTTGTGTTTTAAAGTTAGGGATTTCATGTTTCCACAAGTTAATTCAAACATTTCCAAATTCTTTCATAAATACAAAGACTCAGTCTTATCTTAAACTTGTTTTTTCTACATTGGCTAGAGGTATAGGGGGAGGGTTGAGATCTCAAAAAATATGTTTAACCCTGCCACAATTTTGCGCCTGTCCTAAGTCAGGAGACTCTGGCCTTTGTAAGTCTTGTATGATTTTTAATTAAGTTTCTTGTGTATATTTCAGAGTTTAGTATGACCATGATGACGTCCATTATCACTGAAATAGTATACATATTTTTTAGCGGCCACTCCGGCCAGCTGAAATACGCATCCGGATGCAGGAGTTTATCTCCCTCCATTGAAGACCCATTAGTGGCCATTGGCCGTTGTCTGCTCTATGGTCGGGTTGTTGTCGCTTTGACACATTCCCCATTTCCATTCTCAATTTTAAATATTGGAATAATGAGGAAGTTTGAGTATTTATCAAAAAACAGGATATTTGAAGTTTGTATTTTTACTGTCATAGTGTTTATAAAACTTGTAAAATTATATCTGATCAATGTAGACGAATCAATCCTGACCTCTGATTGAACTTATTCTTAAAGGTTATCAATTAAACACAGTAGTAAAATATTTAAATATTTTTATTTTTGCTAGTTCTGTTAACTTCTTTTGAAAAATTAAAACATGATTAAATATTTATTGCAACAAGTATAGAATAGAGAATGGAAACAGGGAATGTGTCAGAGTGTAAAAAAACAAAGAGCAGAAATCAAACCAAGGTCACCAATGAGTGTTCAATGCAATGAAAAAATCCTGCACCAAAGTCCTCTAAATAATGTATAATTAGTTCACTAAAATTGACTCCTTACTAGCCTTTAAAGCATACAAATGAACCAAAATTAAAAAACAAAACAACAGACTAGAGGTTTCTAGCTTAGGACATGCGCAAAAAATCAAAACCCTCCCCTCATACATTTAGCCAAGGTGGAATCAAAAATGATTTTGGGATGTATAAATAAACATCGGACTCGGACTTCTCTTGAACTGAATTTTAATGTGCGTATTGTTATTCTTTTACTTTTCTACATTGGCTAGAGGTATAGGGAGAGGGTTGAGATCTCATAAACATGTTTAACCCCGCCGCAATTTTGCGCCTGTCCCAAGTCAGGAGCCTCTGGCCTTTGTTAGTCTTGTATGATTTTAAATTTTAGTTTCTTGTGTATAGTTCGGAGTTTAGTATGACGTCCATTATCACTGTACTATTATGCATATTTTTAGGGGCCAGCTGAAGGACACCTACGGGTGCGGGAATTCTCGCTACATTGAAGACCCATTGGTTGCCTTCGGCTGTTATCTGCTCTATGGTCGGGTGGTTTTTGGTGATGGTGATGTGTTTGTAGATCTAACTTTACTGAACATTCTTGCTGAATTTACAAAATTTACAAAATTTATGAAAATTGTTAAAAATTTACCAAAAAGGGCAATAACTCCTGAAGGAGTCAATTGAACATTTTAATCATTTGACTTATTTGTAGGTCTTACTGCTGTACATTATTGCTATTTACAGTTTATCTCTATCAATAATAATATGCAAGATAATAACCAAAAACGGCAAAATTTCCCTAAAATTACCAATTCAGGGGCAGCAACCAAACAATGGGTTATCAGATTCATCTGAAAATTTCAGGGCAGATAAATCTTGACTTGATAAACAATTTAACCACATGTCAGATTTGCTCTAAATGCTCTAATTTCAGAGATATAAGCCAAAATCTACATTTACCCATATATTCTATTTTTAGCAGTGGAGGCCATCTTGGTTGGTTGGCCCCGTCACAGGACACATTTTTTAAACAAAGATACCCAAATGATGATTGTGGCCAAGTTTGGTTAAATTTGGCCCAGTAGTCTCAGAGGAGAAGATTTTTATAAAAGTTAACGACAACGGACGATGGACGCCAAGTAATAAAAAAGTACACTTGAAGGACCAGGTGAGCTAAAAAAGATGTGGTATGATTGAAATTGAGAAAACTCTTCACAAGAGACCAAAAGACACAGAAAATAAAAAACTATAGGTCAACACTCTGCCTTTTAACAATGAGCAAAGCCCATACTGTAAAGTCAGCTAGAAAAGGCCCTGAAATGACAAATGTAAAACATTTAGTATGTTTTTTATGTGGGCCTTTATGTTTTTTTACCAGATAGAGGGTATAGCCTGTATCCCTGCACTATATCAGTTCATCATCTTCATGATGATTGATCAGAGCTGATTAACAATTATACGAATTTAATTTGTTGGATGAGTCTTGCAAGGGGGTTTCATTGGGGGGTTTTGATCCCAGATCCCACTTAGTGTTTTGTCAGATTCCTGTATCCCACTTACACATGTACACTATGTGCAGGGGTGGATCCAGCCATTTTAAAAAGTGGGGGGTTCCCAACCCAGGACAAAGGGGGTGTTGAGAATATAATGCAAATGTTAACGAGATGTTTCCCGTATTTACGTCTTATGTTTATGACGTTACTTTGTATGGGGCCTTCGATATAGATTTTGAGCATAAAATTTAAAAGTAACACAATGCAAAGTATCGACTTTAAGTCGTTTATTACAATACATTTTGGTGCTGTGACCCCATGGAAAGTAAACTGAAAGTGATGAGAGCAGGCCATAAAAGTGCTGTGATAAGATTTTCGAGCAAAACGGAAGAAGAGCAGGATTTGGAGATTGAATAAAGTACAGAACTATTAGAAACAATTCGCAAAAACAGAAGATTATTAGTGCTTTGAATGAAGAAATTCTTAATTTAAGAAAGGATGAGGATGTTGAGGATAAAATTCTACAGACAGATGAGTATAAATTCTTTCTGAATACTAAAATTAGACACATACCTAAAAAATACTCAAATTCACCAACTTCCAATATTACCACCTTGCCTTATAAAACAACGGCAAATATGAGCATAGTTCAGTAGAAAACACATATAGCTCTGTTCAACAACAAATGTACCATGTTTCGCCCAACGTTACGCAAAATCTCCAACTTCTGAAACTCACTGTACCTACATAAATAGGAGAAACACTCATGTGGCAAACTTTTAGGAAATCATTTGATTCATCTGTACACTATAATCTCACAGACGTACAGAATTTCACATATTTGAAATCGCAACTTAATAATGAAGCTGTTCGATGCTTTGATGGACTACCGCTCACAAAGTTTAATTATACGGAAGCTATAAAATTGTAAAAGAAGGTTTTGGTCAGCCACATAAAATCACAAATGCCTACATGCAAGCCCTGTTAGACCTTCCCGCACCACAATACAATCTTATCAGCCTCCATAATTATTATGGAAAACAAGAAGCATATCTAAGAGGTCTAGAATCGTTAGGCAGATCGGGAGATTCATATGGCGCACTGCTTCTCCCAATTATCTTAAATAAGCTACCCTCAGCTGTAAGAAAAAACTTAGCCAGGGAAAACAGAACCGATAATTGGGAATTAAAAGGATTAAGGCACAGGATATTGAAAGAAATCACAATTTAAGAAGCTGGAGTGAAACACACCGATGTAATAATTGACACCTTACAATCAACAGCATCATTTTTTACTATCGCCAATAATAGAGATTACACACACATACAAGATAGATTTGAAACCAATGAAGTTAATGAAAATTTACTGTCTATAGCATCATTTTTGACAAGCACTGATAAGAGAGATAACCCGCGAATAACAGATAGATTAAATATGGAGCATAAAAGTAACACAAAGCAATGTATCAAGTTTTAGTCGTTTATTACAATACAGGGAGGGGTTCCAACTATATGCCCCCATTCAAATGCATTGATCGTCCCCCCAAAAAAGGGGTTCCAACCCCCTCGAATCCTCCCCCTGGATCCGCCAGTCCACTGATGTGCATAAGCAATTCTCTTTTTTTGTAATTTCCTGTGTCCTGCTACACTTCATTTCTGTTTTCTTGGCACAATAATTTGACTTTGACTTTCAATATATTTTTTCAACCGCTCACTCCACATGGGAGGATGTGAGTATGCCCCCAAAAGCACAAATGAAGTTTATGAAAATCGGCGAACAATCCAAACTATAGCAATAAGTTATATTTTTTTCTGTTATTTGCACTACATATACTTTTATACCATTTGGGTAGTGCTCCACATTTTTTTTTTTTTTTTTATTAATTATGGATACAAGAAGGTGATGCTTGCTGCTAGGTTTATGTGAGTCATTGAATTTAAAAAGCTTATTACCACTGATTAATATTTGCATTTGTTTCTTCTAATGCTATTTCCTGTTCTTGTTTCAACCGATCTAAATTTTGGGGATTCATTTTTAATTTATTTTTTTTGCTTTCGTCTTTAGTAGCTTACACCATTGAAAAATTTTCCGCGAAAAAGTAAAACCCGAAACATTTTCGGATTTTTCCCGACATGAAATTTGACATTTTATTTTATTTTTACTATCAAATATGACAGCACATAAAAGCATGTCTTTCATGTACACACTTGGAGCTAGATTTTTTTTGTTTAAGGGTTAGTAAAGGTTATATTTGTATTATTAAAAACTTCCCGTAGTAATGCTTTACTTCCGGTTAGCCGCTTACGCTAACGAAAATTAAGAGGTGAAAAATGATTGAAGCCCCATAATATTTTTCTTTTAATAACCCTTCTGTGTCCAATGTAAGTCTACAATGGGCGATATTAGAAGAGGAACAGCAGCTGGGCGCAGAAGTTCTTCGTCAGACAACATGACTTTTCGGCGTCTTTCAAGAATGGACAGTCGATCATTGTCTGGGATTTACTCTTATATCCCAACTCATGCTGCAGTGAACATTAACGCAGAAGCCCAAGAAGAAGATCTTAGAAAGTTAAACATCCATTATTCAACATGTATGTGAAATACTAACTCAATAATAGTCACTGCTGAACATAACAAACTCATGACAACAGACGTCTTGTTATTTTTTATTTTTTTTGTACCTGGATTTCTTGGTATCAAGTTCGTTTGCGCCCAATACACTTTCGCACCCTACACATTCGCACCCAAGGTCCTTTCGCACTCTACAAGTTCATGCTCAATTTTAATTTAAATTCCATTTGAATAATTAGAAAATCATGAATGTTAATGTTGTTACAAATTGCTTTGGTGTAAATAAAACATTCAAGACTTTAAATGAAAAACACAAAAGATTAACAGCTTGGTCCTTTTGATATGAAGCAATAAAATATAGCAATACACTATTATAACCAAAACATGATAAAATTTATTCAACACACAAAAAAACCGTAGTCAGAATCTCACTTTATTTTGAAACAAGTCAATGAAACAAAGTTATAGCAATACAATAACCAAAACATGATTAAGAGTTATTCAACTCAAAATAAAACGTTGACAGAATCCCACTTTATTAAGAAAGGATTAATTTTTTGTTTAACAATTCACTATCCATAACATGATTAAGATTTATTCAACACAAAAAAATAATGCTGTCTCACTTTATTTTGAGATAATGACAGCAAATATAAGAATGCATGCACTTGCCAAAACTTGATTACAAAGCTATAGTTATTAAACACAAAACCAATTAAAATTGGGCATGAACATGTAGGGTGCAAAAATGAAAGGGGGCGAACATGAGTGGTTGTGAACCTGAATGGGCGCGAATGAACCCAGATTCAGATTTCTTCGCCACCAGTCAAGTGCTCTGAATTAGTAAACACAATAATAGTCACTGCTGAACATAACAAACTTATGACGACAGATGACTTAATTAGTAAACACAATAATAGTCATTGCTGAATATAACAAACTCATGAGGACAGACATCTTAATAAGTAAACACAATAATAGTCACTGCTGAACATAACAAACTCATGACGACAGACGTCTTAATAAGTAAACACAATAATAGTCACTGCTGAACATAACAAACTCATGACGGCAGACATCTTAATTAGTAAACACAATAATAGTCACTGCTGATTTCTTCGCCACCAGTCAAGTGCTCTTAAGGTGGTACCCAACACTTTAACTAAAATTAATTTGGCTTGTTTAATTTTTGTAAAATTTTGACAAAGTATTTACTTTGACCCTTTGACAAAAATATAAAAATTTCAAAATATTTGAACCAACCGTTTTATTAGAAAATATACACTGGTTATATAGCAGATTGACAAACACTAATTTTGATCATTGAGAAGCTTAATATTCCGTTAACAACACAAGGTAATTAAAACATTTAGCTGATTTTACAGAGTTATCTCCCTGTAGTGTTAGGTACCACCTTAATTAGCGACAAGAATTAGAATTAAGCATCAAGAAGACAAAATAAGAATGTTTATATTCTATTTTTAAAATAATAATGTTAAAGATTATTTATTGTTTTATAAACTGAGCCAAAAATTTATGTAGACCATATGATGAAAAATTTCTCCAGCTTTTTTTTAGTTATAATCTGGAGCTCTGTCTCCATTTTTCAGATTTCTCCCTAGCCCTGTTATTCATGCTACTCCATAGTTTTGTTATTCAAATCACAGTTGGTACATGGTTGTGATATGATCTTCAGATTGCAAGTAATTCCGCTTAAATCATTGCTAGGGGTTGTCTTTAACTTTCAGTTTAACATATTAAAAATATTGAGGCAGTGTAAAGCAAACACCGATCAATCATATTAAATATTGCAGGAGAAGTACATGTTGGTACTCATACAGACTGATTCATATAAGTTCTCTTTTTAGTAAAGCGTCAGATACTATGTTACCAGAGCAGTACTTTAGGAATGTTTCCCAGCATTGGTAATGACCAAAAGCCATCCAATATAGCAAGAGTCAGAGAAAGTATCTATTGTGCTACTGCAGCTTGGGCACTTTCACAGGCATACAGGTAAAAAAAGTGTACACTTTCATATGATTAAAATTATACATTGCTATAGAGAATTTATAAGAGCTCAGAAATTAAAAATTCAATATTGAATTAAAAAAATGAAGCAAAGTTCTGTTTAGTGTAAAATAAAATGTGTTAATAAAAAAAACATGTTTTTTTGTCCTCAATCATAAGGTTTTCTTGAAACTGTTTAGATCTTAAATTTGATGTTACTTAATAGTTATTTTTTTTAATTTTCTTTAGATTTAAGCAAATGCGATTCACAATTTGTTTACATGCCTTTTTGTTCTTCATGTGAAACTAATGAACTGTTAAAGTCAACATGATCATGTAAAGAATTTTGAAATTTGAATAATAGTTTTTGTCGAGCCTGCAACTTTTGTTGCAGAAAGCTCGACATAGGGATAGTGATCTGGCGGCGGCTACGGCTGCTGCGGCGTAAGCTAACTTCTTAAAAGCTTTATATTTTAGAAGCTGGAAGACCTGTATGCTTCATACTTTGTATATAGATGCCTCATGTTACGAAGTTTCCGTCAGTCACATGTCCAATGTCCTTGACCTCATTTTCATGGTTCAGTGACCACTTGAAAAAAAAGTTCCGATTTTTTGTAATGTTGAATTCTCTCTTATTATAAGTAATAGGATTACTATATTTGGTATGTGGGTACCTTGCAAGGTCCTCATGCCCGTCAGACAGTTTTCACTTGACCTCGACCTCATTTCATGGATCAGTGAACAAGGTTAAGTTTTGGTGGTCAAGTCCATATCTCAGATATTATAAGCAATAGGACTAGTATATTCGGTGTATGGAAGGACTGTAAGGTGTACATGTCCAACTGGCAGGTGTCATCTGACCTTGACCTCATTTTCATGGTTCAGTGGTTATAGTTTAGTTTTTGTGTTTTGGTCTGTTTTTCCTATAATTTATGCAATAGGTCTACAATATTTGTTGTATGGAATGATTGTAAGGTGTACATGTCTAGCAGGCAGATGTCATTTGACCTTGACCTCATTTTCATGGTTCAGTGGTTATAGTTAAGTTTTTGTGTTTTGGTCTGTTTTTCTTATACTTTATGCAATAGGTCTACTATATTTATTGTATGGAATGATTGTAAGGTGTATATGTCTAGCAGGCAGATGTCATTTGACCTTGACCTCATTTTCATGGTTCAGTGGTTATAGTTAAGTTTTTGTGTTTTGGTCTGTTTTTCTTATACTTTATGCAATAGGTCTACTATATTTATTGTATGGAATGATTGTAAGGTGTGTATGTCTAGTGGGCAGATGTCATTTGACCTTGACCTCATTTTCATGGTTCAGTGGTTATAGTTAAGTTTTTGAGTTTTGGCGTTTTTATGTAATATTATATGCCAAAGGTCAACTATATTTGGTGTATGGAAATATTTTATGATCTATATGTCAGTCCCGCACGTTTTATTTGACCATGACCTTAATTTTATGGTTCATTGCACAGTGTTAAGTTTTTGTGTTTTGGTCTATTTTTTTAAACTATAAGTAATATATTAAATGTATGGAAGCATTGTTAGCTGTACATGTCTGCCTGGCATGGTTCATCTGACCTTGACCTCATTTTCATGGTTCATTAGTCTTTGTTAAGCTGTCTTGGTTAATGTTAAGTTCATGTGACAGCTTTATACTTAGGACTATCAACATAATATCAATGATTAGTAAAGAAGGCGAGACATTTCAGTGTGTGCACTCTTGTTTTACCATTTTAGAAAAATTGATGATGATCAAGGAAAAACTGTTGAACTTGCTCAGACTGCTGTTAAATGTATGAGAGGTATACTGTTCTGTTGGTTCAGACAAGCTGATAAGGTAACACAATATCATAATCTACATTTTTGTAAAGACTCTTATTTAAAAAAGAAATGAATGTTGTTAGTATCAGTGCAGCAAAGAAATGAAGAAAAGGTACATTATAAAAAGAAATTTATATATATTTAATGCCTTGAAGACTACCTTTTGACCTCTGGGTTTTGCTGTCTTATTTCTTTTTATTCATATGATCATTTGAATGGATCTTGAAAAAAGGGTTAATTACCTTTAGGAGCAATTATAAGGAAAATATGCACAACCTAGAAAAGGCCATGACAGCTGAGTGGGAGATTTTGCAAGAATGAAATTTTCAAGTGTTATATATGACCTGTTTATTTACTCAGGAGGTTCCTTCTCAAAACAGGGGGGGGGGGGGGGGGGGGCACTAACTGGCAGGTATGAATGCTTATAGTTTTTTTTGGTTTATTTTAAAAAATAATTTACATCTCCGTTTATTTGTAGGTAGAGAAATTTAAATTAAATCAAAGTCCAGATTTTGCATTACATTCATCATTTGACATGGTGACAGGAGATCCAGTGTATGGAGATCAGGATTATCCTCATTTACAGGTAAGAAATAAAATAGATATTTATATGATGGCTGATCACTTTATCTTGAACTATATATATAATGAATGAATATTTGAAATATCATCTATTTCCATCAAGTAAAAATGGCTATGCAGGTGTTTAAAAGTATAGAATCGTTAACAAAAAAACTAAGAGCTAAAAAAACACCTGATTCCAGAGTCCTGATAAAGGTCCCTGTCCCCCCCCCCCCTCCCCCAAATCATCAAAAAGTTCATGGAAAATTACATAATTTGTGCATGTTGTGAACTTATCTGTTCTACATACAAAAAAAGGTTTAACAACAACATCAATAATGGACAAAGGTAGATAACTCAAATTAAATTAAATGCATTTCTTTGCAATACAATACATATGTACAATGTTTGAGTACTTTAGATAGCAGCCCAATATGTTTTTGTGCTCTTATTAGCCACTGAATAAAAATGGTCATATATAGTTAACATTCTTTAGATATAGTTTGGATATAGTTTCTAAAACTGTTCGTAAAAAACGTTCTTACGGTTGTAGAACAATTCGCAATCAAAGAAAATTTCGGGCCAATCATACCAATATTTCGGACCTAATTTCTATTTCAAAAAACAACGACAATTATCTGTTAACTAAACTCTGTTCGTTACCGGTTTATAAGTTAAATAAAATTTTGGAGGATTGCAACACAATTTCATATAGCAGTCCTAAGTATGAAATTGTTCAAATTATTATTGCATATTGTTATTCTAAATATTTCCCAAAATTGATCACCCTGAAGACCATAAAAAACATTTTATTAAAATTAAGTATGTCAATAAAGGCTTTGATTTTGTAAATATTGCCGGTATATTTAACGACCATTCTGTTAAAGAACAAGTTCCTGGATATTTTGACAATACTGAGCTACCTCTTATTTGTTATATTTACAAGAAATCTACCTGGAAATTTGTGTTTAATTATAGTCAATTGTGTAAATATTGTGTATATCAGTGAAAATACACCTACTTCATGTAATTGCAGTAATTCCGAATACATTTATGGACCAATTTCCCATGTTATAACAGGAGATCTTAACATCGTTCAAGACCGAGAGTTAAAATCATTCCTCAGTAAAGGACCTAATAATTGTCCCCCGTCAATACATACTGTATGAAATGGATAAAACGGGAAAAAGCTGACAAAAATCTTTGGACTCTTTTTTTAATTCAGTAATGAAGATAGTTAATATACGTATTCAACATTTTAAAGAACATTTTACTATTAACAATAACCACAATAAACCTATGTCTCGTATCAAACATAAACTAAAAGAACTAGCCAAGGAATTTGTTTTTGTCCCGGCCAATAAAGCTGCTCATAATATTATTATTGTTTGACGTAAATTTTACATAGAGGTTCTGAAAAAGGAACTCACCAATTCACCAACATTCCAACTAACTCTATTTTCAGAAAACGAAATCTGTAACAAACATAAACTTTTAGCCACCGCTTTACAAGCAGAGCCAAATACAATGAAAGTCCCAACTATGTATTGGCTTCCGAAGCTACACAAAATCCCTTACAAATATAGATTTATTTCGTCTTCAAGCTATTGTTCAACTACTAAATTGTCTATTCTTCTTACCAGCACACTTGGTACAATTAAAAACCTGATAATAAATTGTTCAAATAAGGCCTTCGAAAATAGTGGATCAAATTACTTTCGGAGTGTCAAGAACTCGTTTGAAGTACATTTTGTACTTGATAAATTGCATGCTTATATTGTTGATTTTGAATCTGTTCAAAGTTTTGATTTTTCTACCCTGTATACCACATTGCCTCACATTCTCATAAGAAAAAATTCACACACCTAATTAAATGGGCATTCAAAAAATCAGAATGTGAATATATATGTTCAAACTCTTTTAGGTCATTTTTTAGTAGCAATAAAACAAAAAACTATGTTAATTGGACATGCTTTGATACTATATATGCCCTTGAAATTTTACTAGATAACATTTTTGTTCGCTTTGGGGATTCCGTATATCGTCAGATTATCGGAATTCCAATGGGGACTAACTGTGCACCACTTATTGCGGACCTGTTTTTGTATTGTTATGAGTTACAATTTATGACAAAAATAAGCAAAGACCCATCGAAACAACATCTGATAAACAAATTTAATAATACTTTTAGATATTTGGATGATATTTTGGCTCTCAATAATGACGACTTCAGTATGTATATTAATGAAATTTATTCTGTTGAACTTACTTTAAATAAAGCTAATACAAACAATGACCACTGCCCTTTCCTCGATCTTGATATCTATATCACTAATGGAAAGCTGAATACTAAAATTTATGATAAAAGGGATGATTTTTCATTTCCTATCGTTAATTATCTGTTTTTAGATGGTGACGTTCCCTTGTCATCATCTTACCGTGTTTATATATCTCAAAATGTACGATTCGCTCGTGTATGTAACAATACTTTAGATTTTAACAAGAGAAATTTATGTGTTACTGAAAAATTATTACACCAGGGTTTTCGATATCACAAACTAGTCAAAACATTTACTAAATTTTATCATCGGTATAAAGACATCATTCGTAAATATAGCTTCACATGCAGACTTCTTATAAGTTTAGGTATTTCACATCCAATTTTTTTTGGAAATATTTTTATAAAGCACAGTCAGTATTCACCTCAGAAACTTACAAAACCTTTGAATAGACTTATTAAGAAGGGATATGATTACGATACTGTTGTCAAGTCATTAAAGATTGCATATTTTGGCGTTAATATTGAGTCACTGATAAGGTCTTTGCATCGGAACTAAACACATTTATTCTAAAAACAGTTGTTGGCATGACACAGGTTATGTTCTTCTCATATATGTTATGATGGTATGATACTAAAGTCCTAACGGGAAGGATTATGCCTGATGGTCATATGATGAAATCATAATCTTTCAGTCAGTTTAATTGAAGTCTGGAGCTGGCATGTCAGTTAACTGCTAGTAGTCTGTTGTTATTTATGTATTATTGTCATTTTGTTTATTTTCTTTGGTTACATCTTCTGACATCAGACTCAGACTTCTCTTGAACTGAATTTTAATGTGCGTATTGTTATGCGTTTACTTTTCCACATTGGTTAGTCTTGTATTATTTTAATTTTAGTTTCTTGTGTACAATTTGGAAATTAGTATGGCGTTCATTATCACTGAACTAGTATATATTTGTGTAGGGGCCAGCTGAAGGACGCTTCCCTTGCGGGAATTTCTCGCTACATTGAAGACCTGTTGGTGACCTTCTGCTGTTGTTTTTTTATTTGGTCGGGTTGTTGTCTTTTTGACACATTCTCCATTTCCATTCTCAATTTTATTTAACAGATATTTTTGGAGTAATGAATTCTTATGTAATGGTACTACTGAATTATAAGAAAATTACCTTACCAGTTTGAATGCTATTTCATCTGTGTATTTTTTTTTCAGATTGATGTGGTTGGACTGTATTTGCTGTTTTTAGTGCAAATGATCGCATCTGGTTTAAAGGTAATCTTGAAAATAATGTTAGATGTAATTATCACATGACTTCATAATTCTTTTTCTCATTGGCCAAAAACATAGGGAATCTTCTTTTGTAAACACATTGCATTCATTAAAGGAAAAGTTGTGAGAGGTTTATAAAAGTATTTGTCCCTAAATAGTAATTTTCTTAGACACCATCTTCTTTTTCAGGTCAATAATTGTAAACTACAATTTTCATGGATTGAAGAAAACATGCGTTTTCAACGAAAAACCATGCGTTTTCAACGAAAAACCATGAAACATTGTATCCAACAAATGATAATGAATTCATAGAAAAGAAAAACACCAAGATGTTGATCTAATTACAAATAATTTAATTTTGAATGTAACGCGTCTTCTGATTGGCTGACGTTAATTTGTCATCAGCCCATAGACATAATTTAGTTATGTGACCATGACATCATGAACGTTTTTTCATGGTTTTCTACGGTTTAAAATGGAATTTTGAATTAAATTATAAGAAATGACTGTAATATTCTTCTGTCTCTTCAAAATAACATAAAAAATGTGGTGCACACTGTCAAATAACCAGCTACACTCGTTATTCAGTGTACACCAAATTTTTATTGTTATTTCTTCATAGACAAAAAAAATATTACAGTCGTTTCTTAAATGTTTTCATATAAACAGTTAATCTTTTAAGCAGGTTTGACTGTACATTTACATATACACATGTATTATAACAGATTGTGTACACAACAGATGAAGTCAATTTTATACAGAACTTAGTATTTTATGTTGAGAGAGCCTACAGAACACCAGATTATGGAATGTGGGAGAGAGGTAGTAAATATTACAATGGATCGACTGAAGTTCATGCCAGGTTTGTTGTATTATTAGATGATGGACAAATAAAACTTATTTGTGCTAGGCTATTTCCTAATTTATTTTCCAAAAGGAAACAAATGATATGTTTTAATTATAAATGATTTTTGGAAAATGCTTTAAATTGTTTTGAATATTATTGCATTAGCCTTGAAATATTATGGTAAAAGGGAAAATACTGTTACTCTTGTATTTATACTTTAAAGAGAATTACTAGTAGTTCAATGATAGATCGTATGGAAAATATATTAGTGTTGTTGCGAGATATACTTTGTTATTGTTGTTACTGTTGTGCAATCCTTCCAACTTATATATCAGCCAAATGGGATTTATTTTTATAATCCAACCATGTGGCACATTTTTTTCATATCTGCTGAATAAGAGGAACCTAGATGGAGGAATGTTAATTGTGATGTATACTACAGTCACTCCCCTTGTAACACAAAATATTTTGATACCTGTTTAGTATTAATGGCAGTGAGATTGTTTGGTTGTTGTTGCTGTTTATTATTGAGCTTTCTTTAATCAAATATTTTGTATTTCATATTGTATTGACCATGTGTTTAAAGAGTTTCTTTTGCTATGGTTGTTTTCTTAAGGTCATATTCGTTCTTCAATATTAGGTTCTATGGTGGATTAAACATACTTGTTAATAGACAATTAGACATATGGTTGTTTATTTAAACTTTAACATTCAATCTTACACAGTTCAATTGGAATAGCCAAAGCAGCATTAGAAGCCATTAATGGGGTAAACTTGTTTGGAGACCAAGGAGCATCATGGTCTGTGATATATGTTGATATTGATGCTCACAACAGAAACAGAACTATTTTTGAAAGTATTTTACCTAGAGAATCAAATTCTAAGGTATGAAATATACATAAAACAGTCTGATATTAGAATTGTTATCTGATTTTTTTTTTAGATTTACATTTGCATGACCTGGAGTCTATGGACTTTGACAAGATAAAGATTATTGTCCAAACAAGAACTAAAAAATGCTTGACCCAATCTTTTTAAATTAAAATATGTTGTTTCCTGTGACTAAATGAAGGTCATGTTGGATTGTCACGATTTTTGCTTTTATCTTTGTGGAGTTGTTACATAAACTTTGAATAGAATTATTTATCTTTCAGAACATAGATGCCTCATTATTACCTACTATTTACTGGCCATCCTTTGCAATACATGAGAAACATATAACAGACAGAACAGAAGATAAGGTCTTGAGGAGATTGAAAGGCAAGTTTGGAATCAAACGATTTCTGAGAGATGGATATAGAACTGTGCTAGAGGATAAAAATAGAACGTTTTATAGACCAGCTGAAATAAAAGTAAGTGTCTAATTTGATGCTGAAATCATAATTCATATTTATGTTATTTTAGATTTCCAAGAATAAAAGGTTTTTTAAGTAGTTGTTTTTTTAATTCTTTATACTGACATGTAAAACTTGCTTTTATATATTTGTATTTACATTTCAGACATTTGATGGTATTGAATGTGAGTGGCCCATGTTCTACATATATATTATAATCACAAGTAGGTATAAAATGTAACTATAAGTATGCAAGATTTTCACAATCTGAACCATGATAATGAACCTCTTCCAACAATGTCAATGAAAATAAACCTCACCAATACTAGATGTATTATAAACAGGTCACAACTTTGAAATAAAACTGGTACCAATTGATTAAACTCCTTGATTTCGAAATAAAACTGCTACCAATTGATTAAACTCCTTGATTTCGAAATAAAACTGGTACTAATTGATTAAACTCCTTGATTTCGAAATAAAACTGGTACCAATTGATTAAACTCCTTGATTTCGAAATAAAACTGGTACCAATTGATTAAACTCCTTGGTTTCGAAATAAAACTGGTACCAATTGATTAAACTCCTTGATTTCCCAAAGATATTGGAATCTCATCCTCATACAACTGAGCTTGGGGTTCTATGATGAAAAAAATGTATACTTTATAGAACTTAATTAAAAGTAGACTTGCTAGGTTAATGATCTGTGATGAATGACAGAATCCATGATTTGTTTTATTTGGGATTTCTATACTGATTACCTTTTTTTTTAATTTCTGGTATGCGCCATGATTGTGACTTCATTAGTTTCAGATTTTGTTTTGTTTAAGTCCTTTATTTTCATGTTTATTCACCTAGCAAACAAGTGTTTGGCATACTAGTAATTAGTTTAACTGTCTTCACAACTAAACACTGAAATGACCTGATAAGCTCCTAATTGACTAGGTTACCTTATACTATTCACTCTTTTCTGTTTGTTATCAATTCTTGTTTTTACATGTCATGATTTGTCCTACTAAAAAGCTCCCGGGAGCGCCCGAGAGCGCCTGGGAAAAGAAAAAGGGCCTGGAGAAGGGAAATTAGCGCCCCGAGGAGAAAATTATAAATAAGAATAAAATTTTATAAGAGTATAAAGAAGAATCATGCGGAACGATAATGTCCTCGATCATAATGTATATTTTGTTATTCAAAAATAATCAGTGCCTGAGGTGTAATATTTTCGCAACTGCATGATGAACACTTTCTTATTCAGATACTGATACAGATTTATTATATCTTTTTATAAAGCTAAAACTGTTACAATGGCTATGCTTATCAGGGTTTTAATGCAAAGTTTTAAATTTACACCAAACTCCTGCTCTTTATCCCCGTGTTTTAATTACGGTACATGTATAGTACTGCTTTATTTGCTGATTTATTATGTGTAACTCTTTCAAGTTAATTTTGATTAAATTAATATTTATCTGTGACTTGAATTTAAGTGTTGTTTTTTTTTTACATTTTTCATGTTGATATCGTTTTTTAAAAACATGTCTCTTGACGTCTTACATTTTATAAATCTTCCGCATTAACTGTGATATATTGTTTGTCTCTCGAAACAGACTGAGTATTTATATATTATTGTTGAAAATGAAACATTCATTCTTGTTTTTGTGCTGTATTACCAATAAATGTCTATTATCTGAATTTGAAATAACTTGTCTAAAATTAAAAAAAAATCAATGTTCATAACTGATTTTATCAACACAAAGTTGTCTCATGCCAATAAAATATTTTTGAAATATTCCACGGGCGCTTTATCTTTTCCCCGGGCGCTATTTTTTCTTCTCCAGGGGCTTTTTCTTTTCCACGGACGCTTTTTCTTCACCCGGGCGCATTTTAGTAGGACCCATCAAGATTGCTCAAACCATTTCCAAAGCTTCAATACAAAGAGTTAGTACCTATAAAAGGAAGGTGTCTTTTATTTCTTATGATATTTGTTAAAAAATTGTCACCAAAAAAATAGTTTTTGCACCAAAACTTTAGCATTCAAGTTATGATATGCTATTCTTAATGAAAAAAAAAGTTGTGAAAAGTTAGGAGGTAGTAATTTTACTGTAAAAATGTTATTTTGTAAACAAATTCCCTCTAGTTATGAAACCTTTGAGCTGGTGAAAATATATATATATATATTAAACGTATGATAAGGGATTCACAATTGTTTCAATATGTCTAATGTATCAATTTGCGAAGTAAGAAAAATGAAATAGACGCAGTTATATATTTCCTAATGATAAAGATAATGTGTCATTGCTTTAAGAGCAGACAATATGTGAAATTTTCAGACATTTATTACCTAGGCAATAGTTTATTTCTAAGTTACACTTTTTCTACTGACATTTGTTTGTAGGTATTATTCAGGGTGACAAAAAGGTTGCAGAAAAATATCAAAAAGAACTTGAACCATTGCTCATCAAAAACAACGAAGGTAAATACAGGCTCTTTAGAATTAAATAAAAATAGTAACTTGCTTTAGTTCAATAAATTAAGAATACAAAGGGACTTGTAATATGTTATATGATCAAAAGGACATGTGTAATACTTCTTCAAAACACAGCAATCCAACTTAATGATAAAAACAAAATGACAATAGACAATATACAGTCTGTAGTGTATCAATGGGCAAGTGTTTATACTATATGTGAAGATTTAGTTTGAATAAATTCTATAAAAGTTAATACATTTAGCAAAGACTACCCATGATAGACCACAAATGCAGGCAACATTGGAACTCTGTTCTTTTATTTGATAAACATTTGGTTGGTTTAAGAAGGAAAATGTTCGGGCTTTTCTCAAAATTTGATTCTGTGATGCACAAAAAAGGCAAACATGTCTGTCGAATTTTCATTAGACAGTAAAATTTTGAATATTTAAAAGCTTTGCAAGCCTCCCATTTTAAATTTGAAAATTTAATCTCAATTGGAAAATATTGTATCACACTCAATGCAGTGATAGAATTTGTATCTACAATCTAAACTTAATGATTATTGTAGAAAGTTTTCAGTTGTGGAAAGCTTGCTTTAAATCTTTAATCTGTTGATACAAAAATCATGCTTTCTTCCATGCTAATGCTATAACTTACTTAATCCTCTTCATGCTTTGATGCACATAGGCTGACACTTGGCTAAAGCTACAACTTACTTACTTAATCCTCTTCGTGCTCTGATGCACATAGGCCAACACTAGGCTAATGCTATAAGCTGGTCTGTATATGGATTTTTTACAGCATCATCATGAACAGTATTGAAAAAAAACAAGATATTTTGCAATGCAAAGTATTTTTTAAAATTTATTCTAGATACCTTTAAAAAAAATAATGTTCATTACATGTTTTCTCTTGAAATAGGTGTACTGGTACCAATGTTGTACTATGTGCCAAAGGAAGAACTTGATCACAGACACAAACAGAATTTACACAAACTACCAAGTGCTGAGGGAAACACTGATGGTGTTTTCTTGTGGGGTCAATCTTTATATTTCATCTCTCAGCTATTAAGTAAGTAATTGTGTTCAGTCTTTCTATTTTATAAAATAATTCTTCCTTAACTGGCATAAGGTTAAAAACAACTGGAAAAAGTGGTATTACCCTCTGTTTGAACACTTTTTGGTACACATATTATTTACCGTAATCAGAATTATTTGGAACCTTATTTGAAAGATCACCTCTCTGGAGAGGTCACTTTTAATATTTTCCATGAGTGAATGCTTGTTGCAGTATTCTTTTGCTAAACCTTTCACTTTTTGTTTGATTGCCATAATTTTCACTTGAAAATGGGAGGCTGTGAGATTACAATATAGAATTTTCATCGGAAATTCTTTCTGTTTTAGTTCATGATTTATTGAAGCCTGGAGATCTTGATCCTATTTTACGACATTTACCAGCTTCTGAAAGACCAAAGTCAATGATAAATACTAGATACTCTACATTTCAAGTAAGTCAAATTAGATATTTGTTGTAGTTGACCTTTATACTGATATCTTATTATGAGCATTGGTAATTGCCACACAAAGCAAGTGCTTTTTGGAAAGTAGAATAAATTATTTGCTGCTGTTTACACAATATGTAATGAATGATTTATAACAGAAATACAGCTTTTGCTAAATATATGAAAATGTCCAGCAAAGGGATCAGTTTTATAAAATAAGAAGCAACAACAAATGGCCTTTGACAATGTCAGTTTTCAGTCATTTTTAAACACTTTTCACTTTCCAGGTTACTCCCCCTGATCTAGTAACACAGGTTGTGCTGATTGCAGAAAGTGCTAGACTACAGCAGTTACTAGCAACCTATGGTATACAGACACAGACTCCACACCAAGTAGAACCTATACAGATCTGGTCTCCTAAAGAATTATCTAAAGCTTATGAATATTTAGGGATCAACAAGAAATTAAAGTTGACAGGAAGGCCAAAAAGACCATTTGGTGTTCTTAGTACTTCCAAGGTAATAATTGTGTGTAACATTCATTTATATCCAAATTTATGCTTTTCCTACCATATTATAATTAGAGAGGCAGTATGTTTTCAGGTCTGTATTCATATATCATTCAAGTCCCTTTGTCTGTTTTGTTTGTGGGTAGGTTAAGTTTTTGTTCATTTGGATCTTTTTATGGTGAAATATACTTAATAAACTGATATAAATATATATTTTATTTCACATATGAATTGTGCTTGAAAAAAATAAACAAGAAACTAAAGAAAAATTGAGTTAACAGTTTTAAACTTTTTATTTATGATCTGTTGAAATTTATAGCATGATGTGTTTAAAAATTTAAATGCAAAGATTATAATCGAAAATCATTAAATTCTACAGATATTAGTTCGTTATTGGCGTTGTCAATTCATATGTCTTTTGTTCATTTGCATTTTGTGTGGGTTTTTTTTTGTGTGCATGTACTGATTTTGTGGCATGGATACCCCATATCCTTTGTTTTTGTATTACATTTTTTCAAAATGACTAGTAAATCTATTTGTGCAACCAGGCTTGTTGTTAAGCTATATCCTATGAAAGTTATTTTTTTTATACATTGTTGTTGTCTGTGTCACTTGTAAGATTTTTAACCAAGCGGTATTTTGGTAATTATTGCAATAGTTCAAAAATATTGAAATTTAGGAAAATATATAGTTGTTACAATCAAATTTTAAAGGACATTTTTTTTTTATTTAAAAAGTGATTTTGATACATATATTACAGATATACAGAGTATGTGGCCAGACAGTTCTATGTTATCCATTGTTGTTTGAAGTCAGTGATTTTTACCTAGCACAAGATATGTCAGTAGTGTTAGATGATTTAAAGGTATGTTATCCTGTTATATATATATTTTTTTAGTTGTGGCATGTTATCTATTTCTCTCATGAAGAGATATTTCTGGTATCACACTGCACATATTGTGATGATATGAAAAAATAAAATGCATATAGCGTTAATTTTAAACAAGCGAATGAAAGTATATTACAAATATTTGTTGGCTTTTCTATAGGTCATTGATGACTTTCAAAGGTCCAAAATGATGAATATTTCTTCCATGGAGATATGGGATGTTTTCAATGATATACAAAACGCTCATACTTTTCACCTGAATTTCTTTTACATTCTGAAACAAACAAATAGTTTTTGAGTGTCTGATGTTAAAGTTTAATTCCAGAATAGGACATATGATGTCATACCGGTATGTGCAAAGGACTTATCAATGAGTTGCAAAATTTCGTGTTTAACACCAAGAGTATTGAGTCTATGGACCATAGGAGAAATAGGTTGAATAACTTGTGAGAATTTGATATCACTTGATACAAACCTTTGTTATTTAATCTTAATAGTTATAATAACCTTGCCATAGACTTGCTTATTATTAAATTGAAATAACTTGATGTCAACAGTAGAAGAACAACGTGAATATGTAAAACTTGGATCTCCCCTTATTTAATAACTGCATCAAGTAAATTAGAATCTTGCGAAATTAAATTCAGAAAAGTTGACTAGAAAGGGCTAAACACAAATAAAGTATCCCCAAAAATGAATTTGTTTAAAGCATCTATGTCATTTGTTTAATAAAAAAAAATTATTTTGTTTCATTTCTTGTATTAATAATTGAAAAGTTATAGATTTTTTTCTAAGATACCTATCTGCCTATCATGATAATGAAATATGAATAACTAATTTACTTTGATTATAACAATTTCTATTTTAAATGATGGTAAGAGAAGATGTTGTACATATGTTATACATAATCATAATAGTTGTCATTACCTATATCTGCATATATTACATGTAATCAAAATTATTGTCGTCACCCATACCTGCATATATTATACATTATCTCTATTTTACAAAATTTTCCTTTGATCTTTCTGACTGATAATTTCCTTTCTCAGCACAGCCCTGTGATATGAAGAATTATCGCTTAAAATTAAGGGAGAACATGGCCGGTGTCAATGAAATTAACTACATCATCATAGGTAAAATAGCGATAAACAGATTATCATTGGTCATCTCAATTCCATTGCTTTTCTCACTTTCACCGTACCGACTCAAGGAAGAAAATCAATCTTGTTGAGATGAACAAAGATAATCTATAATTATCAAAGTTATTGTCATTACCCATATTGCATATATTAATCATAGTTATAGTAATGCCATTATACATATTATCTGAATGTGCTGTTACTAACATTGGTTTTTTTCCATACCCTTTGGATGATTCCTTAAGGAGTTATTGCTATAAATGATGATGTTTTAGTAAATTTTGTGTGTTTGCCTATTATATGTGTGTGACTGAGGCTTTTAGTGGCCTATAATTGTTCAATAGAAAAGTCTTATCAAGATATTTGAAGGATATCTTTTTTTGTCTCGCCTTGACGGAGTCAAAAAGGCGAGACATAGGTATGCTGTTTCTGGCGAAGGCGGCTTCAACAATGTATTAGTTTGTGATTAGGTCTAGTTTATGGTGAACCACAAGTGGTAGGTCAATCATATTTGGTATGCAGTTGTATAAGCATTGGCACATCTCATTTCCATGGAGATTATTTGGCCCTACCCCCTCAGTCATGGTCTATTGACTTTGAAACTTTTGCTTATTTTACATGTATTAGTTTGTGATTAGGTCAGTTTATGGGGAACCACAAGTGGTAGGTCAATGATATTTGGTATGCAGTTGTATAAGCATTGGCATATCTCATTTCCATGGAGATAATTTGGCTCCGCCCCCTTAGTCATGGTCTATTGACTTCGAAAATTTTGCTAAGTTATTGTGTATTAGTTTGTGATTAGGTCAGTTCAAGGTTCAAGGGGAACCATTAGTGGTAGGTCAATGTTAGTTGGTATTCAGTTGTATAAGCATTGGCACATCTCATTTCCATGGAGAATATTTGGCCTCGTTCCCTCAGTCATGGTCTATCGACTTTGAAACTTATCTTAGTTTACATGTATTAGTTTGTGATTAGATCAGTTTAAGATGAACTGCTAATGTTAAGTCAATGATATTTGTTATTCATATTTATTGGCATTTGCAAGTATCGTTTCCATGGAAATTATATAGCCCCACCCCCTCTTCATGGTTCATTGACTTTGAAACTTTTACATAGTTTACAAGTTAATGTTTGTGTTTAGGTTTGGGAACAACTTATAATAAGACAATGATATTTGAATGGAGTTGTATTAGCATTGGCACATCTCATTTACATGGAGATTGTTTAGCCATGTAACTCAGTCATTGTTCCTTGACTTTGAATATTTGAATAACTTGTGTAAGATGTTTAAGTATTGCTATTTTGATTTCAACATTTGCATAATCAAAATTACAAAAAGGCGAGACATATCTCTGTGATAATAGTTTATTTTATTCAGAATTGCAGTGAATTGTAAAGCTTCATTATAATTTTATTTTTCAGAATGATTTAGCATTTTTATCCAGTTGTTGGAAGTTAGCAGGAAGGCCCACATTTTGTATGTTAATTAGAGAAAATAACATAAGGTACGGGGATAGTTCCATACTTTGAACATTTTTTGCTCTGAGTAAAGTAAAAGAGAAGATAAAATCATTATAGACTATCAGAGACATGCCACCAAAATTCTTATAAGAACAAAAACACTTGATATACACACAGAATCCAAGGTTAATACTTGAGACCAGGGGTCGAATTTAAGCTTTTTTGTGTACTGGCCAGCCGGACCAGTGGACTGAAAACTCTACTGGTCCGGCTCCAAATCTACTGGTCCTGCAAAAATGACATTAATTTGACAAACACTAATATAAATGACAGAGGTTTAATTTTATTTTGATGCTTTTGTTTACATAAGTTAGACAGTAACAAAGGAATAGTCTTTATTCTGATTTTGATAAAGGCTTTGGTAATCTCAATGATTTTCCTTATCAAAATCAGGATCAAGAAGGAAAAAATATCAACATTGTCTTCCACGTCTACAATCAGAAATTTGACGATCCAGTTACGAAAATACATTTCCTATCTAGGTCTGTCACTGCAAAATTTTTCACATATTGTACTGTTCATTAAATTCCGATCTACTATATAATGCAACCATTCATGATCTTTTTCCCATGATTTTTGGTATTTGCGTTTCCTTTTGTCACTTTCGTATACCTTATTTCGATCTTCTTTTTGATTTTCAGTTATCTTATTTTTTTGTCCGGCGGTTTAACTCCTTCCAAAAATTTCCACATTTTATATTGTTGTGAAGGACGCTAAACCGAGATATTAATTTACTTGATCAATTGTAATACCCCCCAGTACCGTGTAGTTGACTTCACAGGCAAATTGTTTTGTAAACAAACGGAGATTGCGATGCAATCAGTGATTTTTATCGACAAATTTCTACTGGTCCACCGGACCACCAGCTGACAAAATCTACTGGTCCGATGCAAATTTTACTAGTCCTGGACTACAGGACTAGCGCTAATTTCGACCCCTGCTTGAGACTGACAAATAAGATGAGCTTCAAGACAAATCTTTCAATAAGTGTCCTTCTACAGTGAAACCTGTCTTAATAGAATTCTGACTAGACAGGTAACCTGTCTTAACCAGACTTTCTCTCAACTTCTTTTATACAGACTTCAATATATTTGAACTTTTATAATCAAAACATATGAAAAGAAGATGTGATATGATTGCCAATAGGACAACTCTCCTCAAGAGACCAAATGACATAGAAAAACAACTATAGGTCACAGTGCCGCCTTCAATAATGAGAAAAGCCAATACCCCATAGTCAGCTATAAAACAAAACACTTTAAAGTGAACAAATTCTTTTGTCATAAACATCTTTTTTTTTAGTAGTTTAATGTAAAGTAGGGCTGTATATTGATATTTGCACTTTTCCATTGTAGAGGTCCAAACTTCCCAGAATTTTTAGACTTATTATCCATGTTTAAAAGAGGTGATGTGGATGGCGTGAGGGTTAGAGTAGGGAAGCTCCAGGTAGGTAATGATGATACATGTATAGTGAAAACTGATCAACGGTATCATATATCTACTGTGGTGTAATATATACCCATTGAAGGCCATACTTAGACCTATAATTGTTTACTTTTTACACATTGTGACTTGGATGGAAATTTGTCTCATTGGCACTCATACCACATCTTCTTATTTCTACATAAGGACTTATTAAGGATTTTGACTGGATTGGTTGGCTCATTGACATACATAAATCATTCCACATATCCTTTCATTCTTATCAATCATACCAAACAACACATTTTTGAATATATAAATAAGGAGATGTGGCATGACTGCCAATGAGACAACTCCCCACCAAAGTTCAGATGAAGTAGATGTAAGCAATTATAGACAACTGTAAGGCCTTCAACAATTAGAAAAACCCTTACGGTATGGTCGACTTTAAAAGGTCCCTACATGAAAATTTGAAACATTTCAATTGAGAAAACTAATGGCCCAATTAATAACAAAACAGTTTACAAAAAAACATACGGCAAACATGAGCCAACGGTAACTACTGAACTACAGGCTCCTGACTTCACTGTGCCTGACTTGGGACAGGCACATAAAGAATTTAACAGGGTTAAACATATGTGTGAGTACTCAACCCAAAAAGTCTGTCATTCAAGTCTGTATTGTGACCTATAGATGCTAACATCCACTTAGTTTTGTCTCTGTCAGAAAGTTATCTAGTTGGTAATTCATACCACATCTGCTTATTTTGATATGTTCTTTAATGAGAGACAAATGTCTATGTCATATGCCTAGATCTTAAGAATAATTGCTCAAGTCTAGTAGACTTGTTATGAATGAACTCAACATGTAACGTTAACAAGATTATTCCTCAATACTAAATTCATTGTTGAAATTGTCGAAAAAGTCTTATACTAAAGGTAAAGAATTGGAAATATAGTTTAAACCTATAAAAATAATGGCAAAATGGTAATTATTTGGGTCTTTCTTTTCAGTCAATGATAACTTCAGCATGTACAGAACATCTAGATTTCTTAGATACTGTAGGGGATGAAGTCTTTCAAAGGTTTGAGGAAAAAGCAGTCACTCAAAGCTTCAAAAGCTTGACAGAAATTCCAAAACTTCCAGAAATTTTAGATGATGGAGAAGTAGTCCGTGAAGAGGTAATATAAATATTTATGATAAAAATAAATAATATTCAACTTTGCAGTTGATTAATGTTTTACCTGGCTCTATGGCTGATGTGAGTAAAAGCTATCATTAAGCATCAGTCATAACAGACTTATCTCAAAAATCTTCTTTAATCTATGAAACCATAGAAATATAGATTCCACAACTGCAAAAAGTGTATTACAATATTTCTCCGCTCGAGACAGTTCAATTTTAATATTTAAAGCGCGAGGCTTGCCAAGCTTTTTAAATAATTAAAATTTAACTGTTGATAGTTGGTGGAATCTGTTTCTCTTATGATTTGTATCCTTCCTTTTCAAAGATTTGAGGAAAGTTGTGTACTTTTGATGTGACGTAATCAGGCATGGTCGCCTTTTTTCATGACGTCACAATAAGAAAATTCAGAATAAAACAAGAAAATTCAACGTCACAATTAAATTTCAACCAATCATTTGCCGAGAACGATTTTTCACTAGTGAAGAGAAATATTTTTCTCACACCGGTCAGGAAATGTGAAAATAGCACAAAAATTAGAGAATCAATTTAAACAAACTTTGGCTGTTAGGATATCCTTATGATTTGAATTAAGGTGGCATTGCTTTCACCTTTCTTCAGTTGTGTTGCTTTATAAAATGGAAAAAATACTGAATTAGTGGTTTCCACATTCTGACTTTACTTTGCCTTAACAAAATGTTAAAAACTTATGCACAATGCTTTTTACCATAAAATAGAGGTCAATTGTAGATTTGGGTGGCGTCGCTTTCACCTTTCTAGAATTATGTCCCTTTTTAAATAAAAAAATTGCTGAATTTGCTGTACATTTACAAGCAGAGGTATCTGCGTGTCATGAACACATTCTTCCTGTATTTCAAAAAGATAAAAATGGGAAAGGAAATGGGGAATGTGTCAAAGGGACAACAACCCGACCATAGAGCAGACAACAGCCGAAGGCCACCAATGAGTTTGTTTCTCAGTAACTGCATTGAAGGCCAATAACATTTGGAAGATAGATAACATAAGATAAATCAATATATTAAATCTGTGAATAAATAATAACTAGTACACAATTTCTGTGCAGGATCTGCTATTCAAGGCCACCTGGGATTTAGTGGAGAAGTATAAATTTACACCAGGGATACAATCTAGAAGTATAATACTCAAGGTTTTATATCAACGAGAAGGGCCAGATTTCTACATCAATGAACAAAAAATCACTGAAAAAATAGACAAACTTATTAATAAGGCAGGAGTGTATAAAGAATGGAGAGCTGTACGATTGTTATCCTCATTACTTGGGAAGTTAGTGGATAGTTTAGCACCTTCTATAACTACTATATTAGTAAGAGGGAAACAGGTCAGTGTATATGTATGAAATTCTTTATACCCCCTCCAATGGAGGAGCATTACACTGTTTTACCACTGCTTGTCTGCACATCAGTCCCATGAAACTTATTTTGAAATTTTTGAAGTATTTTGGTATCAAGCTTTATGTTAGCATTCTATATCCTGTGATAGTATACAGATTCATCTCTCCTCATCTAACTGTTAACTGAAATAATAAGAGAGTCCTGAAATTTCTTTAAAAAGGGCTTCATGTGAATCATACTTGACCATGCAAAATCAGATTCATCTCTGAACAATATTTATAAAAAGATGTGATTCATATATCAATCTTTTGGGGTGCTCCTGCTTCCTCAACGAACAAAAACTGACCACCATGAAGTAGCACAATAGTGTTGAATGTGGCTTTAAACACCAATCAATCAATCAACCCAAAGAGAATGCAATTACCCTCAAAATACCCACCCAAAAAAATTGTCTTGCGTATTATTACTAAAGACAATGAAATAATTTGCGCTGAATTTATACTCCTGTCATTTATGATTAAATTATATTTTAGGTTACAGTTGGAGTATTTGGTCATGAAGAGGAAGTAATAGATAAACCCATCAGTCCTGGAGAAGTAAAGAACATTTTGTATAGTCGCTGTGCTCAATATGATCTACTTCAGGCAGTGTTACAACAGGAACTTATTCTTGGAATTGGCAAATTGATAGCTGCCTCACCTGAATTGTTTGATGGTATACTGAAGATTCGAATAGGGTAAAATGATTTAAAGTTTGATGATATATATATATATGTCCCTATTGTAGGCAACTTGGGCATCCTTCCTTCTTCCCGTTCTTCTGACTTTCTGTCTTTCAATTCATCCCATTTTACTTTCTGCACTTTAGCTTATGTTTGCCTATTGCAAATTTTATGAAACTCATACATAATGCTTAAAACCAAAACCTGCAGACAGCTGAGTTCAGACTAGGGCAGTAAGTCACTTGCTGTTTTAGAACTATGTCCCTTTTTAACTTGGAAAATAGATTTTTTTTTGGTTTGTGCACTCTTACTCTCATCCAAATTTTATCAATCAATACATAATGGAAAGAACCTAAACTTGCAGACAGAGTCCATAATTTGGCAGCGAGTCACTCAATTTTCTAGACTTATGCCCTTTTATAAGTGAAAAATGCATTTTTTTTCTTTTCAGTACTCTAACTTAGGTTTGTTTCATCTTAATTTTATGTAACTCATACACAATGCTAAGAGCCATGTAGACAGAGTTGGGTTGTTAGTCATTTACCATTTTGCAGTTATGTCTGGTTTAGCTTGGAAAATTTGAGAGCTTGAGTGAGGACAATCGTATTCTTATCCACAATCTTCTTCTATTTTTAACTGGTTTTCAAAAGAAAAAACGGTTATTGATTTGGGGATGAACAGTTGGCTTGCTGGGGCAGGGGATGGCTGCCAAACAGTGTCCGTTCATTTACAAAATAAGCTTTGAAGAAATCTTTTCAAATTTAAATAAGTTGTACTCTGTGACTAAATGAGGGACAAATACAATTTTCACAATTGTATCTGTTCTCTTTGTTGAGTTTTAGAATTTCCAGAAGAATTTTAAGTAGCAAAATTTATTTTTATTATATGAATTTGAGTTATTTCCCTTTGAACAGATATAATAATTAATTTCTTTGTCATTTGGTCTCTTGTTAGATTTTATTGTCGAGCCTTCGACTTTAGTCGAAAAAGCGAGACTAAGCGATCCTACATTCCGTCGTCGTCGGTGTCGTCGGTGTCGTCGGCGGCGTCAACAAATATTCACTCTGTGGTTAAAGTTTTTGAAATTTTAATAACTTTCTTAAACTATACTGGATTTCTACCATACTTTGACAGAAGCTTGTTTATGATCATAAGATAGTATCCAGAAGTAAATTTTGTAAAAATAAAATTCCATTTTTTCCATATTTTACTTCAAATGGACTTAATTTTTTCTGCGGGGAAACAAAACATTCACTCTGTGGTTAAAGTTTTTAGAATTTTGATAAATTTCTCAAACTATCCTGGGTTTGTACCAAACTTGGACAGAAGCTTGTTTATGATCATAAGATAGTATCCAGAAGTAAATTTTGTAGAAATAAAATTTCCTTTTTTTCCGTATTTTACTATAAATGGACTTAGGTTTTTTTCTGCGGGGAAACAAAACATTCACTCTGTGGTTAAAGTTTTTAGAATTTTAATAACTTTCTCAAACTATCCTGGGTTTGTACCAAACTTGGACAGATGCTTGTTTATGATCATAAGATAATATCCAGAAGTAAATTTTGTAAAAATAAAATTCCATTTTTTCTGTATTTTACTATAAATGGACTTAGTTTTTTCTGCGGGGAAACAAAACATTCACTCTGTGGTTAAAGTCTTTAGAATTTTAATAACTTTCTTAAAATATCCTGGGTTTGTACCAAACTTGGACAGAAGCTTATTTATGATCATAAGAGTGTTTCCAGAAGTAAAGTTTGTAAAAAGATTACTCCGTTTTTTTGTGTAATTTACTTTTAAATGGACTTAGATTTTCTTACAATCATAAAATAGTAACAAGAGGAATATTTTTATTGATTGTTTTCCTCATTATTGTTGAGCCTGCAATTTACAGCAAAAATACGCGAGACACTGGGTTCCACGGAACCCTTACAATTTTTTTTATTTTGAGGCATGTCTTCAAATTGGTCAACATTTAGGTTCCCATGTCCAAAATACATTTTGTTTTAAAAAAAATCGATGTGTTATCATGGTAATTGGGATTGATTAAGTGAAAGTTTTGATTTTGAACTATTTGGGTTTGTTTCTTAGAGTTACAGGACTTTAACTGTCATATTTAGATTATTTTTTTGTGCAATTTCTTGTGAATGCTTGCAAATCTACTTGAAACACAGATGCTGGTATTGATAAAAGTATGTACCTATTGATTTAAAAAAAAATCCTATTTTTATTGTAGACTTTAATATTTAGATTTAGGGTAATTGTTCACATGTCACAGTCTTTCTCTAGAATGCTTACATATAATAAATACAAATTTTACAGTGTTGTTTGGATTGGTGAATGTAGGCTCCAATATTGAATTTTGAACATTTTCTTGAAATTTGTTAAGATCTGGTGTTCATGAATTAGTCAAACATGTAAATAAGACAAACAGAGGTCAACCTACAGTTTTCATTTAAACATACAGGTTCTAGTCACTTTTTGGGCCCTCTATATCATGCTGTTCAGTGTCTCTGTGTTGACCCATAAATGTACTTTTTATACATTGTAACTTGGATTGAGAGTTGTCTCATTGTCATTCATACCACATCTTCTTATTTCTATCATATATATACATTTAAGTTGGTTTATCCGAGCTATACAGATAGAGAAAGAGCAAGAAGAAGGTGGTCCTATAGATATACACTCACAATCACCTAGTGATATTAAAGAGATGATACTCCAAGTCCTGGTGCAGAATGTATTTGAGACAGATTGTAGGACTCCCTTACAACAAAGACAGATCGATGGGGCCTTGAACAGGACTCCCAAAGACTTTTATGATAGAGTTTGGGAAATATTGGAAAAAACACCTAATGGTATTAAATTAGCTGGATATCATTTACCTCAGGTAATTAAAGATTCAATATAAAATATTATTGTATTGCAAAATATGATATTTCCAATGGAACACAGAATGTAATAATAACTGAGAGTGCAGCATTCTATATTATTATACCTCAATATTTATTTTTCTATATAAAACTATATAAAAAAATAGACAAATAAATGTACTATGTTTACAAAAATATCTGAAAAAGAACTTCAGTATGCGAAGGGACAACAAACTTGCTATTACCCGCACAACCAGTCATTAGGAGTTTTATTATACTGAACAACACAATCATTAAGTGTTTATTATACCAAGCCAACTAACTTTCTAAAAGTGTACATATATAATCTGAAAGAAAAGAAAAATGTCACATAACTTGACATACACAAGATGTACTATACATTTGTTTTTTATAGTTCGTGTTGTATTTGTAAATATTTCATTAATTGCAATCAAGACTAGGAATACTTGTGTTAAACTTTCCGTGCATATAATGAATTCTAGATAGTAGAACAAATGCAAATACAGGTCTAGGAGACGACGACAGACCCATATTATAAATTAAGTACTATATTATATTTAATATCTTTAAAATATGCGTCGCTAAGATTTTCTTTCTCTTTTATAAGAGAAATTACGATCGCCACAAACATATTATACCATTTACGATATTAAAGTTTGACGTTGCCAAGCACACAAAATCCAAGCAGAATAGTTAATGACGTCATTATTGTCCAATGAAAAATAAGCATGAAAAAGTATGGGAAATAGGATTATAAAACGATTAACCAGGGTAATAGTCTTTGAAACTATTGACTGGCAAATAGTCTGTGAAATGAAATAGCACAACTATTTCATTATTTTTCATATAGAAAAAACATACTGAGGTATAATAAAAGTCTTTATTTATGAGTAATTATACGATCAGTAACACCTTACAACAAAATCAAGACTGTAAATGTCTTAATGTGTAATTTCTGAAATAATTAATAAATATTTATTTTTTCAGCAACCCACCTTGTCAGATATGACAATGTATGAATTAAACTTTTCCCTACTAGTAGAACAGATGTTGAGTAAGATAGCTGATCCTGCTTACAGACAGATTATAGTAGAGGTACAGTTTTCAGTACTATAAGGTTGATATTGATAGAACTATTTAATGTAAATTTATTGTTGAGTCTGCAACTTTTGTCGCAGAAAGCTCGACATAGGGATAGTGATCCGGCGGCGGCGTTAGCTAACTTCTTAAAAGCATTATATTTTAGAAGGTGGAAGACCTGGATGCTTCATACTTTGTATATGGATGCCTCATGTTACGAAGTTTCCGTCAGTCACATGTCCCATGTCCTTGACCTCATTTTCATGGTTCAGTGACTACTTGAAAAAAAAGTTAAGATTTTTTGTAATGTTGAATTCTCTCTTATTATAAGTAATAGGATAACTATATTTGATATGTGCGTACCTTGCAAGGTCCTCATGCCCGTCAGATAGTTTTCACTTGACCTAGACCTCATTTCATGGATCAGTGAACAAGGTTAAGTTTTAGTGGTCAAGTCCATATCTCCGATACTATAAGCAATAGGTCTAGTATATTAGGTGTATGGAAGGACTGTAAGGTGTACATGTCCAACTGGCAGGTGTCATCTGACCTTGACCTCATTTTCATGGTTCAGTGGTTATAGTTTAGTTTTTGTGTTTTGGTCTGTTTTTCCTATACTGTATGCATTAGGTCAACTATATTTGGTCTATGGAATGATTGTAAGGTGTAAATGTCTAGCTGGCAGGTGTCATCTGACCTTGAACTCATTTTCATGGTTCAGTGGTCAAAGTTAAGTTTTTTGAGTTTTGGTCTTTTTTTCTAATACTATATGCAATAGGTCAACTATATTTGGTGTATGGAAATATTTTATGATGTATAATTCAGTCGTGCAGGTTTTATTTGACCTTGACCTCATTTTCACGGTTCATTGCTCTTTGTTAAGTTTTTGTGTTTTGGTCTGTTTTTCTTTAACTATAAGCAATATGTCAACTATATTTGTTGTATGGAAGAATTGTTAGCTGAACATGCCTGCCTGGCATGGTTCATCTGACCTTGACCTCATTTTCATGGTTCATTGGTCAATGTTTAGTTTTCTTGATTAATGTTAAGTTTATGTGACAGTTGTAATAAAGCTTTATATTTAGGGCTATCAACATAATATCAATAATTAGTAAAGAAGGCGAGACATTTCAGTGTGTGCACTCTTGTTTACTTTTAGTAGCTGCAATTTTCATGGTTTAGGAGGTTATTGTTGTATTTGAATCTGAAGATAGTTATAGACTTTAAAGATAAATGTTATTTAAAGACTTAAACCAATGTTGTTAAATGACTTATATAAATGTTATAAAATGACTTATATAAATGTTTTTAAATGACTTATATAAATGTTATTGAATGACTTATATATATGTTATTAATGACTTACCATTATATAAATGGTATTAAATGACTAACCAGTATATAAATGGTATTAAATGACTTATTAGTGCATTTATTTAGACTAATACATGTCTTCATCAAAGAAATTTGCTTTAAAAGAGTAAAATTAAACATAAAGAATAACACACATCAAAGTTCATAATGTTAATATAACATGCATTAGTTTACAACAGTGTTATAGGTCAAATGAATAAAAATCAAAACTTTAATGGCCATTCAATATCTTGAAAAGGAGTGCAAGATTATCATTGATGAGTTTATAGCATAGATGCAACGAGTTCCAGACGTTAACTTCACTTAATTTGATTGGATCTTACCAATCATTGCCATGAGTAAGTTAGGCCAAATAACCTCACACAACTTTATGAAATAAATTGAAAATAAAAATCATATCTATTTATCTTGAATCATTTTGAATATAAGATTTGAGATTGACATTGACTTCTTGATATAATTCCTTCATAGTACTCTGTAATATGATGCTTCTAACAATGGATGGTTTGTTTATTTCAGGCATTTATGGTTGTGTCCACCATGTTAAAACGAAACCCAGAAGTTACCTTTGATCAGGCTGCTAATATGGATAAGGTATTGTAAACTATTTAATATTTCTTTTGTTAATTCTTTAGCAATTTGACCTATTGTTTAAAACCATAACATCAAAGTGTGGTTGCCAATGATCTCAGTAGATGATTGACTGAGTTTAAGGGTCATAACCTCATGAATCTAAATGTGCTAGGTGTTAGAGAAATTGACAACCATGCGGAATGCAGAAGGCACTCTAAGGGAATTTTTTTTCAATAAAAATGAAAAATTATGTGATTATCATTAGAGAAACAGATTCTTACACAGTAGCTCATGGATTATTGGATTTTAACTAGATCGATAGTTAAATTATCAAATTTAAATATCTCAGGATAAATCTGATAATCCACTGGTAAGAATCTTTATCTTACCTCCTATACATTTCTAGAAATATGATTGGTTTAAAGCCACCACATGGAGACCGTGTATATTCCATATTAGGTTAGTAGGGAGACAGGGCTTATTTCAATACACGGTTAGTAGTGGTGTTACGTCCCTTTATAAAACAACACGATGTTGTTGAGGAAAAATCTATAAAGGTTTCAACAGACAATGCAATCATGATGATGAAAGATTGAAATAAATTCATAAAACACATTTAAAGCTAATAAGTTGTTATTGTTGGCATTTGTTTTTGTATAGACCAATGGAAGTAGCTTCTTAATACTAACAGTATTGAAGAGTTGATCACTTTTATAGGCCACTTGTCTAAATACTACATGTCAAGATAGTCGGTAAGATAAATTTGTTACATAGTGTGCTTGTGACCTAAAACAATATATATGGGGTCACCCCATATGGAATTTACTGACCCCATATATATCGTATTAGGTCACTAGCACACTATGTAACTAATAATATCAAGCAAATCATACACCAAATATATGCAACTGTTAACCATAGGATACTGAAAATATGTTTATGAACACAGTTTGGGTTATAGTTACTTATCTGTGAAGTTTGAGTCAGAATTTTTTTATGTCTAAGCTCATATCCCTACAATTCAGAGGTCACAATGGCACTTATTGACATTATCAAAGTGTCTTTAGAATACACTTTCAGATATTTGTCAGAGTAAAATTGAGAATGGAAATGGGGAATGTGTCAAAGAGACAACAACCCGACCATAGAACAGACAACAGCAGAAGGTCACCAAAAGGTCTTCAATGCAGCGAGAAATTCCCGCACCCGCAGGCGTCCTTCAGCTGGCCCCTAAAAAAATATATATACATGTACTAGTTCAGTGATAATGAACGCCATACTAAACTCCAAATTGTACTCAAGAAACTAAAATTAAAAATAATACAAGACTAACAAAGGCTAGAGGCTCCTGACTTGGGACAGGCGCAAAAATGAGTCTTTATTTTAATTGAGCTCAAACTGTAAGCACAATACTATGTACATGTACAGAAATTACACCAATCTGTGATTCTGAGATGAAGGCACTTAAGTGTTCTTGTTATTTTTTTGCAGATTATTCAAGACTCTTTTGAAGATTTCCAGAGAGATGAAGCTAGGGACAAAGAATCTGAAAAACAAGATGACATGAGAATTTTCTTTAACACTCCTCCAAATGTTAAACATGGTACAACCAGCTACATAACCAAAGCTGTACTCAGAACTCTTCTAGAAGGAGAAATCAAATTTGTAAATGAAGAAATGTGTCATATTACTTAATGTGTAGTTGATGCCTTAATCATACAAATATCAACGAATCTCAGAAAATATCAAATATATAAAATTGAACATGATACATTTGCATGAGTGTCACATCAGGATCATGCAAAAAGAATATCACTTCAAAGAACTACTGTGAAAGTTTTTTTAAATTTAGACTCATTCTAGCAGAATGAAGAGAAATGAAAGATGGTAAAACCACCAACATTTTTTTCTCATTTTTTAATTAAATAGAACCAAATTGTTTACTAGCTTTAGAACAAATTCAGGAATGAAAGGCCCACAACCTTCCATATGTCTGTCTTGTAACATTTTTGTGAACATTTTTTTTATTTTATAGATTTTTTATTTGCAAGTGCTTTTTTATAACCAGTTTTATGGTTCCAATGCAATGTATATTTAATATTTAAGCATATATGTGATTGTGGTAAATGTTTGTCATGTAATAAGAACAAATGTGATGGCACAGAGACTGTGCTATACATTCTAACATATTAAATCCCTGGATACCTGCATCTATGGGATGATATTATGTCCATGAATTTATTTGTCGCCTGGCATAATGATTATTCAGGTCATTATTTTCCTTGTGATAAACTTTGCATAAGCACAAATGTAGAAATGATATAAAAAAAAAAAAAGAAGACAAAAATCCTTTTTAATATGATATTGTTTGTGCTGTTGGTTTTTGCAAACAAAGAGTTATTAAGATCATGGGAAAGAGATTCAAAATCTTTTAGTCAGAGTAATTAAATGTTCGATACCAGTTTTATTATGCAAGACACATGAAACACTTTCCTCATATATGCTCAAAACCAAATGTATCTGGGAAACTAAATATTAAAATGTTTGGGAGCATATGAACTGAAACGGCCTAACCAGAATAGTCAGACCATTTAAGGTCAACATTACCTGAATGTGTAAACAATGATATAATTTAACTCTATATTAACTATTCAAATCATGATTATCATGCCAGAGAAGATAAGCTCTCTACTTACTGTTTAAACAGGCATGTTGTTTACGAATAGGAATAATCTTTATTTGGTATTATGAAGACTTAAAAGGTTGAAAATCGGAATGCATAACAAATTAAAAAGTATCCAAATAATAATATCTGATTGAAGACTTTGTAATTTGAGGATATCAAAAATAGATACTGGTGTCGTACTTACAGTGTTGTCAATTTTTTCCTAAAAAATGAACTGATTGAAATTTTGATTTATAGTAAACACTTTGTTGTTAAGTGTTTTTTTTACAAATTCAGATATACAGTGCCAATATGATAAATATTGTTTCTTACAAAGGAAGCTTAATAGTGCAGCTTAACTTCAAAATTCATGTTTAGAAGAATTGGAAATGAAAGTATCCAAGATAGCCAAAAACTTATAGTAAAGGTGAAATATGACCAGATATGAAAGTTGAAACTTAAAGAATTGTCAGATTTTTACAAAAATTATGAATTTGACCTTGGCATCAAAGCAATAGTTCCTATATTTGTACAAAAACATACAGTAAGTTCATAAAGAAATTTGCATTTCTTGATTATTGATTTGAAGATCTATTTTTTTACGTTAAAATTTAAAAAAAAACCAACAGTTTTAATAGCTTTAATGCTGAATTATAGTTAGCTGTTCTGATTCTGAGGTTGCCTGAAATTTGTTGTTTTGGTTTAAAAAAAAAAAATACAAAATGTATGGTAAATTGAAATAGCTCTCATCATGTCTGTTTTATTCGGCTTGAATAATTATAATTGATTTTGTTTAAAGATTGGCAAATTATGTCCTCCCATATCATTTTGCCAAAGAAAAAAATACTGGATTACGGTAGGCAAACAAATAACTGATATTGGACTATATGATGATCCTTGAGAACATGCAAATCTTCCTCTGAAGTGAATTGTATACTTCCTCAGGTTATTATTTTTATGCATACGGGCCCTGTATTCAATAAAAGTATTATTCATTTGGAAATCTTTATCAAATTTTATATCATGAATCCCTTTCAATAGTAAGTTTTAAACTGTTGTCAATGATCAAAGTCAACTGTATATGTAAGAATTGTAACCAAGAACAACATTTTAACCATAAGTCTTTTATCTGATTATAGGTGCTAATAGTGTATTTGTTATCTTATGCAATATAGCTAAGATCATAAAATACTCAATCCACAAAACAAAAAAAAACAATCCCAAGACACACAAAGACTGGTTAGATTTGTCAGTTGTTTGCTGCTGTGACAATCTCCTATCTTGAACATTTAATCATAGATAAATTATCTTTTTTTTCAAAGTTTAACTTTTATTTGGAGTCCTTGTAGATGTCATTAACAAACCAAGCTTAAACTTTTCATCATAAAGGGTAATAAATATGAAGTTATGCACCTTATTTAAAAAACAAGTTGGATGATATAGATATTTATATATATATCTATATTTGATCAAACAAATAACTACTGCACTAAATAGAATGGCCAAATCTTGCTTATTTTTCAGGTAATGTGCTTGTACCCCAGTATTTCTAGGGTTTCTCACGTATTTAACCTAGTCATTTTCAATTATTTGATCTGGCAGGTGACATCTAACATCTCACTAAGAGAATCACAGCTAAGGGTGTTTATTTTATTTCGATCCTTACTGCCAACCTTGTCATCAATTAACAAATCAATTTGACCTTTTTTTCTAGATATATTAACATACAAAGGAATTGAAAAATATTCAAAATGACTAACTTTAGAAAGATGATCTCACTTTCATGTGTATCTGATCTGGTATTAGCTGTTATATTTCTTAAAAATGATAGTATTTTAGAATGTGTGACCAATGAATCATTTTCCATCTGATAATACCATCACTGAGATTATTAAATGAAATACTAACGGATAATTTCTATAAACAATTTTGTATATCTTACAAAGCAGTCCCCTTACCTTAAGTGTTTTTTTCTGATTAATTCTAAAGATTTCATACTTTAAAAGTTGTATATATTGTTCCTGCCTTTAACAAATTGAGCTTGCATAATGCCATAATGCTAATTGATTTATAATGGCTCTTGGAACCCTCAACACTATAAACCGAATAATGTCAGCCGTTATATTCCGCCGATCTCTGTCTAATCTCCGATTGCTACATACATCGATAGGCTAGAGGGCGCAGAATTATTTGAGTTATCAACACTAGTCAAAATACAGATGATTATATATCTTCAATTATCACCCTTCACAGGGCATCTGTTTGATCTCCATATAAATAAAAAATTGCTAATTTCTTCAAACATATAGGTTTTCATTGAACTTAAACTACAGAATAAATACATTCTATTATTTTCTCATTTTGACTTTAATAAATCAGATATGAGCAACAGTAGTACCTAACAAAATATTTGATGCAAGATATATTTTCTAAATATGAATAGTAGTTTTTATACGCCCGTCTTTTAGACGGCCGTATTATGGTATACCGTTGTCCGGCCGTCTGTCCGTCCGTCCTTCGTCCACATTTCGGACAATAACTCAAAAACACTTCCACCAATTTCCATGAAACTTAAGTGAATTGTTTATATCTATTGATGTAAGCTCCCTTTGGTTTTTTTTTAATTTCAGATTTTAAGTTTTGGATTTATGGGGCTATATTCATAAAAAAGGGGGGATTTTCAACACTTCGGACAATAACTCAAAAAGGCTTTCACCAATGTCCATGAAACTGTGGTGAATTGTTTATATCTATTGATGTAAGCTCCCTTTCAATTTTTATAAATTTCAGATTTTAAGTTTTGGATTTATGGGGCTTTATTCATAAAAAAAGGGGGATTTTTAACACTTCGGACAATAACTCAAAAAGTCTTTCACCAATGTCCATGAAACTTTGGTGAATTGTTTATATCTATTGATGTAAGCTCCCTTTCAATTTTATAAATTTCAGATTTTACATTTCCGTGTTATGAATTTTTATGCTTAAAAAAGGGGGGATACAATAAAAGGTACTTGGTACTCAGAAAGTGTGTTGTGAACAAGATAGAATGTATGGATGAAAAATTAAGACAACAAACTTAGTTAAATTTGAGTTAGCCTTAATAGTGCCAATTTTTTTGTGCATTTTTAACCGGATTTTTGTGACAAAAATGTTGGTTATTGATTTGGGGATGCCGAGCGGCCGGGTGGCCGGTCGGTCGGCAATCAAATGTTGTCCGTGTATTAACTCATGAACCGTTCAACCAAAGCTTTTAAAATTTTAATATGTTGTTACTGACAACTAAATGAAGGTCAAGTTCAATAATGGCGATTTTGACTTTTACCGTTCAGGAGTTATGGTTCTTGAAAGATTGAAAAATGGCGTTTCCAGTTGTGTCCGTGCATTTACGCATGAACTGTTCTACCAAAGCTTCCCAAATTTAATATGTTGTTACTGGTGACAAAATGGAGGTCAAGTTCAATAATGTCGATTTTGACTTTTACCGTTCAGGAGTTATGGTTCTTGAAAGATTGAAAAATGGTGTTTCCAGTCATGTCCGTGCATTTTCTCATGAACCATTCAACCAAAGCTTTTCAAATTCTAATATGTTGTTACTAATGACAAAATAGAGGTCAAGTTCAATAATGATGATTTTGACTTTTACCGTTCAGTAGTTATGGTTCTTGAAAGATCGTAAAAATGGCGTTTCCAGTCATGTCCTTGCATTTACGCATGAACTGTTCTACCAAAGCTTCCCAAATTTTAATATGTTGTTACTGATGACTAAATGGAGGTCAAGTTCAATAATGACGATTTTGACTTTTACCGTTCAGGAGTTATGGTTCTTGAAAGATTGAAAAATGGTGTTTCCAGTCGTGTCCGTGCATTTTCTCATGAACCATTCAACCAAAGCTTTTCAAATTTTATTATGTTGTTACTGACGACAAAATAGAGGTCAAGTTCAATAATGACGATTTTGACTTTTACCGTTCAGGAGTTATGGTTCTTGAAAGATTGAAAAATGGTGTTTCCAGTCATGTCCGTGCATTTTCTCATGAACCATTCAACCAAAGCTTTTCAAATTCTAATATGTTGTTACTAATGACAAAATAGAGGTCAAGTTCAATAATGATGATTTTGACTTTTACCGTTCAGTAGTTATGGTTCTTGAAAGATCGTAAAAATGGCGTTTCCAGTCATGTCCGTGCATTTACGCATGAACTGTTCTACCAAAGCTTCCCAAATTTTAATATGTTGTTACTGATGACTAAATGGAGGTCAAGTTCAATAATGACGATTTTGACTTTTACCGTTCAGGAGTTATGGTTCTTGAAAGATTGAAAAATGGTGTTTCCAGTCGTGTCCGTGCATTTTCTCATGAACCATTCAACCAAAGCTTTTCAAATTTTATTATGTTGTTACTGACGACAAAATAGAGGTCAAGTTCAATAATGACGATTTTGACTTTTACCGTTCAGGAGTTATGGTTCTTGAAAGATTGAAAAATGGTGTTTCCAGTCGTGTCCGTGCATTTTCTCATGAACCATTCAACCAAAGCTTTTCAAATTCTTATATGTTGTTACTAATGACAAAATAGAGGTCAAGTTCAATAATGATGATTTTGACTTTTACCGTTCAGGAGTTATGGTTCTTGAAAGATCGTAAAATGGTGTTTCCATTCATGTTGTTGCATTTACTCACGAACCATTCAATCTAAGCTTTTCAAATTTTAATATGTTGATACTGATGACAAAATAAAGGTCAAATTTGATATTGACGATTTTCACTTTCACCAATCATCAGTAATGGTTCTTGTGATATTGCCAGGACACAAATAAATGTTAATAAATCCGGTTTGCTGTCGTTGTGACAGCCTCTTGTTATTTATTATAAAAATGTAGCATAAAAGACAAGTTTAAAGAGCAACGGGTGTATCATGCGCTAAAGCTCAGCCCTTTATTAAGTATCTGTTTTACTCCAATACCTGTCAGGGTCAAACTGTTGCTCATACTTGAAGTATTTGTGAGTATTTGTCAAGTTCTAGTTTGTCTGTATATTGTTAGTTATTTTTATTACTAGTCTAATTTGTTAAACTTGTTCTATAATTATTGTAATGCTAGGAAGAATTACTTTTTCCATACATAAATGTAATCGGACAATTCCTAATGACTTTTGACCTTTGCCCTGTAGCAAAATTGGCAGACATAACTTACTGAGTCGTTTACGGTATTATTAAAAGTATTAGTACCTGGTCATTCATGGTCAATGACATGTTTGAAGGTAATATTACAACACTATTACATGTACATGTAGTAGATTACCTGATAAACCACTTTTTTTTTCATTCATAAATTGTTATTTGTACATTTTATGTAATTCTTACATTTTCTAATTTCTGATCGAAATCCATTTATTTATTTTTCCCATTTTTATGAAAAAAGTAAAATTATTTGTAATAGACCATACTTTTAAGCTTGCTCATCTTGAAGTTTTTTTTATTTAAAATAAAGGAAATGTCAAAACTACAATTTTTTTTAAAATTTTGTTTTGGGGAAGGTGTTACTGTCTATCAGTGATTTTTCATTTAAAAAAATTCATAAGCTGTTTTCTTATTGAATTTTGAATGCTTTTCTTGAATTTAATAAAGATAATGCTGAATTGTTTGCTGAGGATAACACTTCTTAGAAGATTTCTTTTTCTTTTTATTGAAAAATGACAATGTGTTTTTTTTTTTAACTGTATGTCCATACTTCAATACTAAGTTATGGGGCGTAAAAAAAATGGCACTGCATTGCTTATTTAAATGAGAATTTATTTATCTGCGCAAATATTTTGTCATGTGTTCTTATTTTTATACAAACATATGCTAGTAACTTAAAAGTAAAATTAATAAATAAATGCGCTTAAAAATGAAAATTTGATTAAAATCCCAAATCCCCTCAATTTTGCTTCTTTATTTTAATTTTTTAAAACAAAATTTATTACAGCTATTAACTAACATTCAATTTAGATAAAAATGAAAATGATATCACAATCCCCTCTAATATTCAATCTTCTTATTTGAAACTGTATTACATATGATCTCATGATAAATAGGGGGAGTGGATCCCAAGTTAAGAAATGCCAAAACCTGAATTCAAGTGGATATGATAGGTCCATTTCTGCATCATGATATAACTAGATCCCAAATTCCTGAATTTCTGACAATTAACAGACTTTTCATGAATCCCTAAATATGATCCTTCCTCTCCTTATAAATGTCAATGAGAAATTTACTGATTTTTTTTTCCCAATCCTAATTTATTATTTTTATTTTTTTTGAAAACTGCAATGAATATATTCAACTATTTCTAGGATAAAAGTATATTTTGAGAGCTGTTTTTGTAACCTTTAAATGTAAGTTGCTATCAGTGAATTGATTATTAAATTATGTATGTAAATGTAATATTATTGATTTTTTAGTTATAATTTATACATGTATTGTCAAATGTCATTGTATGTAAATTTGACAGTTTGTTTTTAAGTTGTTATCTGATATTAACAGATAATGTCAGTTTGTTGGGTTGTTTTTATTTTTAGTTTGTTATTATCTATAATTAAATTGAATAATCAGAATTAATTGTGTCAAATTTTATTACATTAAGCATAAAATTAACATATTGTGTATACCACCATTGAAAATTACATAAATTTTCTCAGTATAATGAGAATTATCTTTGACAGAGAAGAAAGGTAATTAGACCTATTGTTGAAAGTCAGAGGTGTCATAAGTTTGTAGGGGAAAACTGGTTTTAAAAACATTAGTTTGATGAAATGGGATAATTTAATTAAATCCCTTCCTTTCAATAGTTAAGATTCTAATTTGTTTGGGATCAAGCAAGTTTGGATTTACAGTTGTTAAGATTGTTTCATACAGCTAGCTTTGTGTATTTGTTGTTGTGTAATGGTATTTTTCTCAAATATTGCAGCCACACCTTTCTTTTTTAGCAGTTGATGGAATTCATTGAATATTTCAGACGCTCCAAATTCTGCATTGCATATGTCATCTTACTCTATAATTTCATCAGGTTGAGTTTGTAGGTTTACAGTAATTAAACACAAAGTTTTGAGAAAGGGATCTTATATATTAAATTCCCTTGGATAAACAAAAATGGATTTCAATGAAACTTTCACAAAATCATCTTTACACAAAAAAAGTCAAGTCCTCCCTTTGCAGTGCACAATATATTTCTGTAATTTCATAATTTATGTTATATAAATATATACTGTGAAAGTATGGTTGCATGTAAGGTTGTATCAGCTTCAATTTACTCCTTACCTCTATGAAATGTCAGATTGAGAATATGATCAGATTTAGAAAATCTATTTTTTATGACAACCAAGTTTTTGACGAGCCTGCAACTTTTGTTGCAGAAAGCTTGACATAGGGATAGTGATCCAGCGGCTGCTACTGCTACGGCGGCAGCGGTGTTAGCTCACTTCTAAAAAGCTTTATATTTTAGAAGGAAGAAGACCTGGATGCTTCATACTTTGTATGTGGATGCCTCTTGTTACAAAGTTTCCGTCAGTCACATGTCCAATGTCCTTGACCCAATTGTCATGGTTCAGTAACTACTTGAAAAAAATGTTCAGATTTTTTGTAATGTTAAATTCTCTCTTATTATAAGTAATAGGATAACTATATTTGATATGTGCGTACCTTGCAAGGTCCTCATACCCGTCAGACAGTTTTCACTTGACCTCGACCTCATTTCATGGATCAGTGAACAAGGTCAAGTTTTGGTGGTCAAGTCCATATCTCAAATACTATAAGCAGTAGGTCTAGTATATTTGGTGTATGGAAGCATTGTAAGGTGTACATGTCCAACTGGCAGGTGTCATCTGACCTTGACCTCATTTTCATGGTTCAGTGGTTATAGTTAAGTTTTTGTGTTTTGGTCCGTTTTTCTTATTCTGTATGCAGTAGGTCTACTATATTTGGTGTATGAAATGATTGTAAGGTGTACATGTCTAGTTGGTCGGTGTCATTTGACCTTGACCTCATTTTCATGGTTGAATGGTCAAAGTTAAGTTTTTGAGTTTTGGTCTTTTTTTCTAATACTATATGCAATATGTCAACTTTATTTGGTGTGTGGAAATATTTTATGATCTTTATTTCAGTCGTGCAGGTTTTATTTGACCTTGACCTCATTTTCACGGTTCATTGCTCTGTGTTAAGTTTTTGTGTTTTAGTCTGTTTTTCTTAAACTATAAGCAATAGGTCAACTATATTTGTTGTTTGGAAGAATTGTTAGATGAACATGTCTGCCTGGCATGGTTCATCTGACCTTGACCTCATTTTCATGGTTCAAAGGTCAATTTTAGATTACTTGGTTTATGTGACAGTTGTAATAAAGCTTTATTTATATTTAGGACTTTCAACATAATATCAATGATTATCGGACCACAGATGAATTATCACGTTGTGATTGGTTAAACTCCGTCACGTGGTGACCCCCTATGAGACCGTATGGGGTTAGTAAGTTTCATATGGGGTTCGTGACGCGTTAATGGCGACGTCATCTATTAATGTTGTTCTGTTTCATTGTTTATTTTTAAACAAAACGCCGCAGAAAAAGTTCAGCGTCCGATAAATTCGTTATACGGTTAACTACTGACCCCCTACGGATCCATAGAGGGTAAATAAAATTCATAGGGGACTCGGCCTCCGGCCTCACCCCCTATGGATTTTACTAACCCTCTATGGATCCGTACGGGGTCAGTAGCGAACCATATAACTTATATTAGTAAAGAAGGAGAGACATTTCAGTGTTTGCACTCTTGTTTACTACAACCATAAAATTGAGGACTATTGAGAAAGACAAAATCAACCAGTGAGAACTGTAGTGCAATCCTACATGTACTTTCCATTTTTATTTTGGATGACAAAAATAATTTCTGCAGTCATGGTATGGGTCTACTGTCTGTAGTACTAGTATTACTATAAATTTTGTTTTAAAATTTGTATCTTTTCTGGAAGAAGGCTTTTTCTATCAGTTGTCCTTAGTTACTTAACTGGTTCAGAGATCTTATCCTCAACCACTAAACCAATTGGAATAAAACTTTAAAGATTGATTTTTAACGTGATAATTTTTACTTCTGTCAATCAACAACAATGGCCATCATAGCTAAATATAGAACATAGAGGTAAAGTCCAAGTATGTGTCTATCATCTTAAAAACTGTAATAGATACTGAAACTCTGACTGGGAGAGAAATATTCGTAATGGTCCATGACATTGTATTCAGATTTCAAAAGATTTGGTCTTGTGAAGTTGTGGTACTTTAATTGTCATTGAAAATTTAAAAAAAAAACTAGCTTAAAGGTAATGAAACTGAATATCTTATAAACTGTTCATGTCAGAACCACCAAAATTGAAATTGACCTGAGATTTATTGTCAACCACTGAGTGTTCCTTTTAAAAGATTTGGTCAAGTACAAAGAAATTTTCATCCAATAAAAAAACTTGTCAAGGAAGAAAGACAGACATGTGCATCTCAATATGGAGTTTTGATTCTTAGTTTTTATATAAATTTCAGAATTGTATTATGATCTATGTATTAGGTCCTCATGACTTAAATAAGAATAATGTGTTAAATGAAGACAGTGTCTAACATTTCCAAAGGTCAGTAACCAGTTTACATGGCAGCATCGTTGTGAATTCATCAAACTGTCAAATCCAATATTTCTCACAAGTATGTCGACACTTTTCATCTTAGAAAATACAACACTATTCAAACATATGGCCTATTGGTCACCATCAAAATCTTTGACATTTAGAATAGCATTGTCCATACAAAATAATCCAATACAAAGCTTCTCCTTTGAAACCATGATTCAAATCAAAACTGAACTTGAATGATCCCAAAGTGTTGAAAGATTACATGTATATATGATAAAAATGTAGTACTATTCTTATCAATTCCTTGAGAAGACCTCTGGTATTTTTTCTTCAACAGATTGGTGTAGCTCTTGTGGAATGCAAGAGATAAACAAATACCACTTTCAGATGTAGATTTCATTATACATTTAATTGTTTGTTGAGTAATTTTCATATAAAAACTCAGATCAATCTTAGTCTTGTAAATGGATACAGCATACCTCTAAAGGTGACTTAGGTCTGTTAATTATAACTTCCATGGGTGTGAAAATGTCAGGATCCTGTGGTACAGGAGTTGTATGTTCATGTCTGTCTTCTTTTTTTTTGCATTTTTTTGGTTTAAAATATAGGTGCTAAAGTTATCTTGTTCAAATATCTTCACATTTTCTTGTCTGGGCTTTTATAGCTGACAAAATGGTATGAGTTTTTCTCATTGTTCAAGACTGTACTGTAGCCTAACATTTTTTTGTTACTTCATTTTAACACTAGTGGATAGCTGTCTCATTGGCAATCATACTTTGTCTCCTCCTTTCCAAATGGTGTATGTTTATTTATTGAATATGACTCATGTTAGATCTCTGGTAATATCTGCTGTTATTTCACAACTGACCATTTTTAAATTGGAGCTCCATATCATCAATAAAGATATTGTGACCACTATATTTGTTTTCAGGTTGCCATGTGATGTTGGTCACCTGCTCCAATAATATTTACTCCATACATTGTTTTATCCATAGCAATTTCAATTGATTTTACACTTTTTAACATGTGGACTAAATTATAATCCTGGTACCTTTGATACTATTTACACTTATAACATATGGACACACTTGGTGGAGAGCTGATTCATCGAACAATCATACCACATCTTCTTTTTAATATACACAACATCTGTTTTCATAATATTGTGCATTTATTTTCTAAACCAATTCCAAAGTTCAACTGTGGAATGAGGTACTGGAGGCATGATATATTTAAATGCATAGAGTTATTTTTTCCACAGGCATGTATAATTTGTACTTTTTTTTCTGATATAGCTAAATTGCACTCTGTTTTGTAAATGAGTTGTCAAAATGATGAATAATAAAAGCAAAAGATAAACTGCAACAAGTTTATTGTTGTGTTAACAATAAAATACACATTTAGTAATTTCCTAATATCTCTCTCACAACATCATACACAAATTAACATCACTTTATCAAAAGGAACAGATTTAGCCCTAATAAAAATGTCTAAAATCTACTGATGATCAAAATTCAGTTTAAGACTTTTAAACTTGACAAGATTGACATTACTTTATGATTTTGACAAAATAACAGAACTACATTTTTCAATGAAGAAAAAAAATAACGACCACATATTGTTTCAATTTCAACTTTGATAACCATAATTATTTGTATTATCCAAAATTATTCTGTAACTTTGCTACAAAAGACTACATTAATTTTGGTACCTCTGAGGAAAAAGCCAAAAAGGTTTCTTGAAATCAGGTGTTTAGGATAAATCCTGTTAGACAGTGGTGACTGGACAATGGACCACCTTAAAAATTTATTCAATTAATGTTGAAGTAATTCATTCAAGTTTTGGCCATGATTTTACAAAATTTAGTACATATAAATAAAATAAATTTGTGATTTTATTACCTATGACAAAGCCAGGAATTGTATTTACTCAATAGTAACTAAGCTTGTAAAGGTTATAAAAAAAACAGTTAGCTAACTTTGTACTGGTATCCAATACAATAACTTTCTTTGAGGATTGGAGACAGTAGTGTGTGTATGTATACAAAAAACATGTATGTTTAAATTCTATGACAAATATTTTGGATTTTTTATTACATTTTTATTACATTTTTTCTCATTTTTTTTATACTATTTTACCTTTTTCCATTTTTGTCACAATTGTTTCTGATTTTAATTTATTTTTTATTTTTGTTAATATCTTTTATTCATTTTTTTTGTGTTAAAAAATGGAACATGCAATTATAGAATATATCATATTTTTAAAATGTAAAAAAAAAATCTGCATTTACATAATTTGGACGTTTCAAATTGACTGCTGGCTTACTTAGATTTTTAATGTTAAGATTATTCACTCATTGTTACATTTTCACATTTTAACAAATTCTTTCAGACATTTCTTGGCCACATAACTATTTCTCGCAACTCTGGACCTCACTAAAAGTATGCACCAAACAAAAAAGACTGAGATCTTTTACCGTGTTGTTGAAGCTATAGTCTGACTAAAGATTGGATAAAAATAAGACAGATTGGATATTTTAACATAACACATGTTACATATATTGCTACCTTAGTCTTTGAGACTTTTTTGCCCATTCAAGACATAAGAGTATCTCATATTCCTTAACTTTTAGAAATTTTGAAATGCATTTTGATAAAAAAAAAAAAAAAAATGCATTCTACAACAGCAAAAAGAAGGAAAAAGTTTCGGACTGTAAAACCCTTAGTCAATTTCACAGACCACAAAACTTATTTGAGAATTGCCATTTGATTCCACCAGAAGATCTTAGAAAATTGTGTTCCAACTGTCAAACATACCAGTTACAATATATTAAATCAGGATATTTTCTGGAACATATCTGACTTTAAAAATATAAAAAAAATATCTACTAAAGCTCTATAAATGGTCAACACCTTAGTATAACAAGTGCAATTAATGTTTCTCTTATACTTTTATCCAATCTTTAACGCAGTATTAAAAAGATGTATTTCTCAACTCTCTGAGTCTCTTATCTTCTGCTGTTAGTAGAGACATTGAAGTTCAATATTTACAAGAATTTAGCTAATTATTTACATTTTAGACCCGCATATATTCTTATACCCATTGTGGAGAATATTTTGAATGAATTTTATATCATATATCACAGATTCGATCATAATCTGACGATGTAAAGCTGCATAGATGATTTATATTTACATGTGTGATGGTAAAATTATGATATTTTATTCACAATGGGATGGCATTTAAGTCATTAAAATTACTGGCATCATATGGTTAAAAAACATGTGGAGAATTGTACATGATTTTTTAAAATTAAAAAGTAAGCAAAATAAATGATTTGGCGATGGTTTGAAATTCAAAACGTGTCAGCTTCTATTTCTAAAACATTACTAGTTCATACGGTGGTTTGAAATTTAACACAAATCTAGTTTTAATAGAGCTGGTATAAACATTTTCTTAACTCAACAATTTGAATAAAGGTTAGCTGGTGGGTGATATACATTTTTATGAGTTTGAATCCTCAATCTAATTTACATAAAACAATTTAGTTGTTGTCAGGTTTTCACCACAAAAATTACAATGATTTCTGTACAAAAAAACATTCTGAGATTAAAAACTTCCTGATAACATACATAGTATTTTCAAATTCTACTCTACCTTAAAAGATATAAATATATTAGAATTTAATTGTAATAAAATCTATTTATTGCACACATTTAGCATCAAATTCAATTAGTTTAAAATTATTTGTAACACGCGTAGTTTAAAATAAATATATACAGCTTATATTTGTCATACTGAATATGATTTTCATAAGCAAATTTCCTATCATCTTTTCTTAGCATTATTTAAATCAATACATAAGTTCTTATTAATATGTTCTTTTACATGCATGTACATTGTCTTATAACATACTTAAAAAAAAAATGACAAATGCAGATATTTCTTTTCATTATTTACATCTGTACAATATACATGTACAACAAATATACCTTTCAGTAAAATTCTTATTACATGGATGTTACATCGTCACTGATCAGACACACAGAAAAAAATGATTTACCGATAACAAACGTTACATGTACAATGTATTAAGTAAGCGTTTCCACTTGAACATTTAATGATTACTTAATTAAGCAATGAAAATAAAAATAAATCATAAAGTTGCAAGATTTAATACAGATCAAAAAGCATTCTAAGTCATGACTATACTGCAGACTACACAAAAGTTTAAAATTTATGCATTTAAACTGAGGTTATTTTATAACACTGTAAAAACTGATACAAATAACAACATAATCTAACAGGATCAAAGTGTATGTCAACAATAATAAAATAACTTACACAAATTGGAATAAAATATCTACTTTCTTACACCTTAAAAACTAAAATTTAACATTTATTGCTAACATTTTGGAAGAGTTCAATCAGTGCTTCATCTGAGCGTTGCTACGTCCAGCTGGACAATGAATGCGTCCTGATTTGTTGTAGGGTTTACCACCTCCGATCTGGTGGTTTAAGGATTTATTGAGTCGTTGAAGATTATGACGTGAAAGTTTTTTGCTGTCGGATTGTTTCAGAGATCTTTGAGAACTTTTAACCATTTGGATCTGTGATACCAATCCAGCTCTAGCTGCCACTGCATTCGGTTTCCTTGGATCTTGTCGTGCCATTGCAGTCTTGACTTTTCTTGGAAGGATTTTTCTTGTTGCTGATGGCGACTGATCATCGTTGGATGATTCAGATAAGTCACTTGCATCACCTGTGCTGCCTGAACATCGGCTGTTGTAGACTGACATACTTGGATGTTCTATTAATAAATTTTCCATTGGTGTCATCTCTACATTTGATGAGTTACTTCCCCCTGCTAGAAAACATGGTGGAGGTGTGATTATCCAATTTTCATTATAACAACCTTTTTTAGAATGTAAACAGTATCGTGATACAGGTGAACCCTGAGAACACGGAGAACCATTGTTTGAGCTTCGTTGGTTGTCCGATTCACTATCACTACATACTGGTGTGTGTATTATAGAAGGCACAGGTGATTTCTCTGCAATCAACAATGATACTGTGCAGTTTTGATACCAAAATAATTTCACCATTATCTTTCACAAGAATTTACAACATATATAGAATTTCATTTGACTACTTTTTAGAATGTTCCATATACAAAAAAAATGTATTAGTGATTTCTTTTTTCAATAAATTTCTGGCAGAATTAAAATCAATTTACTTTGACTACATTAATGATTGTAACTCAATCGCTCAAGAAGTTATCAAAATGCTTGTACATTAAAATTTTGGATATAAAAGGGGAGTTAACATGTACATTGTAAATGTTTTTTTTAAATCTTTTTTTGTATGTCTGTCTGCATGGTCTGTCTGGTGGGTTTTTTCCCTAATATTAACGTATTGTTAGAAATAAACTGCTTGCTAGTTTTTTTGTTGTTTTTTTAAAACATGCAACAGAATGTTACATCACCACATTTAGTTTTGCTATTGATAATGATATATTTAAAATTTTGACTCAGGGTTCTCTCTAAGGTGAGTCCATGAGTCCTTGCCTCACGGTCATAAAACTTTCCAGCATGATTTTTGTACTCAGACTCGAGAACCAACCAATCAAATTGCTGGATTTCATGTTTCGAGCATGATTTTTGTGCTCCGAACACTGAGCAAAGTTTTATGCCTTCAAGGCCAGGACCCATGAAATCTCATTTTCAAAACTGGTGAGTCCAAAGATGTATCAATAATTTATTGCAATTAAATATCCTCTTCTTTAACTGTTGGACTCACTAAGACCAAAAATGATGAGTCCCTAATAACAATGAACCCGCCTTCAAAAATACTTAGTGAGAACCCTGATTTATATTTTAATTATTTTTTCCAATTACCTGGTAAATCGACAAGAATCCAGTCTTGATCTTTCTCTGGTGCTGGCTTTGTCTGGAGATCAACATCGTTCTGCTCTGAATCAGTTGATCCACCAAAGAAATAACTTGTTACACTGCTGAACATTGTCTCTGAAGAGAAAAATAATAAAAATGGCTTTTGAAGTTGTCAACTTCTGTCATTTGGTCTCTAGTGAAGTCAGCTGCCTTATTGGCAATCAGACCACATCTTCTTATATTTTAATAGTTTTAGTGTATTGCAGGCTATGATGAAACCACTTTCTATAGATTGGCTTAAAGTTATGCAATGTTTGAAATATGCACTTGAAAATTCAATAGCAATAATTTCTTCTTAAAAGTGTAATGAATGTTCATAAATTAAAGAGCTGATTGTAAGCAGAACAAATAATGATGATAGCATAGAAAGATATTGATTCAATAAGAATATATTAGATAGCTGATGTACGGTTCATGAATATTTATCATATCGAATACATAATTTACTAAAATTAGAACTCTATTTTAAACTATCATGAACTGACCTTGGCAATATACGAAAAGTGATTGATCAGCTGTTTTAATAATAACATCAGTCCTGATTTACATTTTGTAATTTTCATTTAGGAAAATCACAATACAGATTTTCAAAATTCGATTATTTCATTTTGAAAAAAAATCAATGAAGAAGCGTTACCGCCCTCTGTCGTTCCCAAAAGATCCATAAACATAAACAAAGGGATTTGTTATGTTGTGAAATTTGCAAAAATTAAAATCAAATTTCTTGTTTAAAAAATCTTCTTTTCAATAACATATTAGAATGTATCATGCATTAATATTTAATCAAATAAGTCCGTTAAGTTTGCAAGAATGTTTCTATTTCCCGATGTTGTCAGTTTTGCTCGAAGCCATTATAAAAACAAGGTCACAACTGTCAAACTCTTTCGACGCAAATTTCTCCAAATCTAACAATTATTTTCATAAAATATGACTTACCGATTCTTTCTTAAGCTAAGTTCTGTTACAATTAAGGTGAACTGTCGAAAATGTAATCCAAATAAACGTACAGGATCTGAATAATGTACCTGCGTCACCTTCTGCTCAGCTGTTCAACCCAAACACCAGTCACAACGCATTCACTGGTTCACAAGGCAGCTGTGTTTACGTTTTTGAAATGGATTTTGATTGGTTTATTTTCCTTTGTTCTCACCATATTTGGAATATCATGAATATTTATGATGGTTAATAAGGCCCTATATGGCAACCAAAATGCGTGCGCATCTAAATGACACGTGTTATTGTTGTGTTCGACGAATGCAATGTACATGGCTCAGGGCACCCTTATTATTAACCAAGTGAACTTGAACTGCAGTTAAAAATTGATTGTAAATTTCGAAGAGTATATATAAATTTGAAGCAAATCTAATATTAAAACCAATAAGTGTCATATCAAACAAATTATACGGTTAAAATCAAGAGTTTTACGAATTTCTTCCATTGTTTTGACAGATGGCCCCAAACCTGCAATTTTGTAGTTATTTTTATCACAAGTGAAGAACAACAATGTCATGTGATTGGAAAAAAAGACGAGACTTAGGGAGGGGGGGGTCGAAACCCTCCTATTTTTATTTTATTTGCTTTGACATCTTAAAGTATTGCGACGCCTTTTTAATTTTTTTTTCTCTTCGCTTTGCTGAGTTGCATGAATCAATTGCATGCCTTAAATTTATACTGCGACGCAAGGCATGATAAAAAATAATAGCTTTTCAAACTTGAACCACCCCGGCGTAATAATTATCAAAAACTAATTAACACCACGGATCTTTCTATTTGCTAACACTTATATATAATTCTAATGCAATTTGGATGTAACAATATTTTTCATTGGCTAACAGTTGCCGTCAAATCCACAGTTGACCAGGCGTAACTAAGGAGAGACCCGCCATTTTGAAATGATGAATCAACAAATGTTCGATTACTACTATATAATCAAAAATAAAACAACACCTACCTCGAATTTGACGTTTTAATGTAATTTTATCCAAATTTGAAGCGTACAGGTAACGAAATAACCTCCAGTTTGTATATTTTTGTTTGTATGACGTCACGTTTAGCCATGACGTCTTTGTGCCAAAATTATTCATGAAGTTTCGCGGATTTTTTTTTATTTGACAAATTTAGACATTTTTTCAAGTTTTATCGTATTTTTTTCTTTTTGTAATGCATTAGATTTGGAATAACAGTACTGTAGTTGAAGAGTTGCCACCGTCAATTTTGATTTGACGGTCGCAAATCTCCGTTTTACTGTCTCCGCTCCGCGTCGCCAGTAATACTGCATTTGCGACCGTCAAATCTACAATTGACGGTGGCAACTCTTCAACTACAGTACTGTTATTCCTTAAATCGTATGAAAAAGAGCAAGTACACATTAAAGCAGTTTAACAAGATGAAATTCACTGTATTGAAACATAAAAAGAAAAATCATAAGAAAGAAAACGTTGTCAATTTCTTAGTTTTTTGTTCTCCTATTCCAGTTTTGGCTTGAATTGTCCAGATAATCATGGTGTCTGCTGACAGTGCTGGGGGTATTTTTTGATTTTTACAAGACGTCATAATGAAAATCAATGAGTGTCATATCAAACTGACAAATTATACGGTTGGTTAAAAACGAATTTTACGAATTTCTTCCCTTGTTATGACAGATGACCCAAACCTGCAATTTTGAAGTTATCTGTTAAGTTTTAAGATTTACTGAGCATATAATGTTTTCAATTGCTCAATCATATTTATCATAGACTATATCGTTTCGGTTTTTATAAGTCTGTGTATGTTTGCTTAATTTGTTTGCGTTCAGTCAAATTTATAAAACCCACAAGGCAGACCATGGAGAAGGAAGGAATTCAGATTTGAAAAACATTTGAGCTTAACACAATCTCCGGCGCAGAGATCACATATCCGTTCCGTTCAATACTTTGTAACACTACACTCAATATGACCTCTGCCATACCTTTTTTTGCGTACTTTTTTGTTCCCAATCTCTAATCAAAATCTACATTACTGTTTATTTAATTAAGATACTTTTATGGAGAAAAACATAGAAATTCTCATTTTTGCAAAGATAAGTATATCAAACAGAAAATTTTGCTATGTTTATTAACGTAATACTAAAAGTTGCATTTTCGTTAGAGATTACATTTTTTTCGTAAACACAGCCGGTTGTGAAGGGACTATTTTGTCACCGTAATTACCATTTTTTACTATTTTACATTAATTTTATATTAATTTTATATTAATTTCTACCTATAATTGCAATTACTATTATGTTCTGTAATGCCTGTAATAGTACAGATTCCCGGAGACATCATTTTAAATATTTACCCTGCCACGTTTTTTTTTGCCGGCGAAAAAACAACATGGTGCTTGTTTTGTTTTGTCATAGTGAAGTTTGATGTAACCCCATGTTTTCTGACATGAGCCCACCCTGAAGAAGATGGAGCAAAGACAAAAATGTATTATGCAGAAAAATGTAAATCAGTATCAGCCATTTGATAAGCAGAATAATTATTGACAGGGGTTATTTTACCAACTTAGGTCTTAGCATCAGTTATCAAAGGGTCATCAAATAATGTAGGGGTGGGGGTTATGTGTACAAAACCACAATACTTATAACAACAACAATTGTTCACCTGTAAAAACTAACCTGCTAGCCATTAAAAGGTCTTAAACAAAAATACCCCACATCCATAAGTGGACTTCATCAGCTGGCCTCTACATAGTCCAAATAATTATGACTTCTACAAAGGCTATTATATTTTTTTCTTTGACGCCTTACTTCGACATAAGGCGTCAAAGAAAAAAAATATAATAGCCTTTCAAGACGTCATAATTATTTGAACTAGCCTCTACATTTCTATTGATACATTTGTAAATCAAGATATATGTCACATGTATGTAGGTTGTAACTTACTTTAAAAGTTTACAATCTTATTCTTTGATATAACTTCTCCACATTCACACCTACACAATTAAGTCCTTATAACTATGATGTCATGCAAGTATATTTTTATTTTTTTTCTGTCAGGATGAAGATGTTTTTATAATTATTTTGACTACATTCAATACCCATAGATTTATTTTATCATCAGCTAGTGGGCCCCCACTTATAAAAATTTCTGAATCTGCCACTGATTATCAAATTTGTACTTTGTTTCTCACCAGTTCCATGTTGAACAGTTTGTCCATTTCAGCAGGGGATGCAAGCACAACCGACAAAACAGAGTAATTTAAGTAAAAGTACTTGCATATCATTCTGTTTTCTAGCAAGGACTAGAGAGTGAAGTGTTTAGAAAGCTACAATTTATATATGATAGTAAAAAAAATTAAATGATAGTAGGTCATGATGCATAACTAATCAATACTTAAATCTTTCTTAGATTCACCGTAGTTTTATTTAAAGTCAATCTTTTTCTGCAATCTAATTAAAATTAGCAGAACAGGAGCAATTAAAGGATTTAATTTTAATTAGATTGTCTTTTTCTGTTAGGTACAAATGTGTTAGTTTTCCTTACAGTTTTGCAAACAAATGCACACAAAGAAAGGATAGATAGGGACATAGGCTCATACAAACAGCTGGTGAAAGTTTTGCCTATTTATTTGAATCTGTTTTTTTTTTATTATTCATTTTAAAGATAGAAATCATAGTGATGTATACAAAAGAATATGTGGTATGATTGCCAATGAGACAAATATCCACAAAAGACAAAAATTACACAGACATTTAAAAACTATAGGTCACATTATGGCCTTCAACAATGAGATGTAGTTTAAGTCTATGTGACATTATCAGACACAAAAAAATATTCCCTGAATTTGTTACAAAGGCCAAGTGATACCATGATGGATTGCTTGAATGTAAGCTGTCAATATAATGAACACACTGAAATTATTGACACTTAAAGTTCTAGACAATCAAACAAATAATATTTGAATAAGTACGAATGTGTTCTTTATACTGAACATGAAAAATGATATATATTATATAAACTCTTGTTGAATGTTTATGACTTAAACAGAAATGTGGTTATAATTCTCATTAGAGCTAATTTCCTAATGCTTGTAAAATAAGACTTTGGTAGACTTGCCTGCAATGTAGCTCAAGAATTGTGATTAAGATTGACATCTGCAAACAATGTAGATAGGAATAGTTATTTAAACTTGTATATTATATTTCAATTTAATTGAATGTTATCCCAATAACAATTGTACAATATACAAACAAAACAAGCAAGCTAACCAAATTCTTACTCTACATACATTAGGAAATTATCTCTAACTACTGCTTCTATATATATTTTCCTTTCATTTTAGCAGTGAAGACAATGTTATGCCAAAAGATGACTTAAAGGGGCATCTGGAGTAAAAAGACAGACTACTGAGTATAACATGAAATTAATTATATCAATCAAATTATAAAATATTTGACAATTTTATTTTCAATTAAAGTTTAACACAAATGTTTAAGACTGATTAACTTCTCTTATATAGTGCATTACATAATGTCAAAGTTTTCTTCACAAAATTCATAATGCTACAAAGTACTGAAGTTTTAAATAGTTTGTAAATGTTGTGCTATTCATATACATCTGCTGTGTAATTACTCTATTTACATGCAAACACAGGATCATACAAATCATACATAGTAAACATTGTAAAAAGATGTTCATACATGTACAGTGTATTTAGAAATTGAGTCAATATCTAGCTATACATATACCATACATTTTCTATAGGAGTAATTAAACACTTTTAAAAATACTGTCTTTACTTTTAAGTTACCATTCATCTAAATTGCAGTTCTTCAAATGACCATGAGAACAGTTATAAATTGTTAATGAAAGAAGAGGAAGAAGTGGATGGACAGGAATCAGACTAAAACAATTATGCATATATGTTGAATGTAACAATTGTTTTTTTTTTAATTATGCCAATTTATAAAGATAAGACCTGATTTGTATATACATGATAAAGATAAATACACCATAAACATATTTAATTTTGCTTTATTCTTTTGCAGGAAACCAAGTATGAAATTGAGAGGGTTTCAGTATTTCTAGCATATTATAGTATTCATTTATACTTGGGATTGGTATACAACTATACAAACAACTGATCAAGCACAAGCCACCATTTGTTACTCTGTAACTCACTAATTGCTTTATCTTTTGTTTTTGCTACAATTTACATATTTGGGCCCATGTTGCTTCTAGCCTCTTTTTTTTTTGCTTAAAGATAAAATGTATGCTCTATAATAACAAAGTTCATTATATAAAGTCTGTAAATAAGGGAAATACACTTGTTGTATGTTGGTTCGAATCCAACTGCAGACTAACAAATGTGAGCTTTGTAACTCACTAATTGCTTTATCTTTTGTTTTTTCTTCAATTTACATATTTGGGCCTATGTTGCTTCTAGCCTTTTTTTTGCTTGAAGATAAAATTTATGCTCTATAATAACAAAGTTCATTATATAAAGTCTGTAAATAAGGGAAATACACTTGTTGTATGTTGGTTGGAATCCAACTGCAGACGAACAAATGTAAGCTAGTTAAGCTTATGAAAGCATTTTTTTTTTTATCATTTTACAAAATAGCAATGATTTTTAGGATAATAGTTTCTTTACTAATAATTGGAAAAATAACTTGTATATTTTCCTATAGACTTTTGTTTTTTAATTTCAAATAAATAAAGGAACACAATTCATTTAATTGGCATTTATGAAAAAAAATAATTAGAAAATAAAATATAATACATGTTTATTCATGATATTGATATTAAAGAATGCTTTCACATTTTGCTTTTCACCTCTTATAGTGTTGAAATCACTATGATTTTCTACATATTGGTGTTGGTGTTAAGTTGGTGTTTAAACTACCAGATAATATACCAAAATGAACACATTTCTATCCTGTAAAAGTTACTCTCCATCTGGATGAGATAGTAACACAGACTTATTTGTAGATTTTTATACAAAATGCATATGATAGGAAAAAAAAATCATGTACCATCTGTTTAGCATAAATTAAAATGCACAGACACTGCAAAGTCTTATAAACTTACAGTTTGGTTAACACATTTTATAAAAAGGCTGTAACTTATTAGTTTTCAGTAAACAATTACTGTAGTTGTAGCCATAATTTGCCACCTTTTACAATTATGAGTAGACTAATATTGCCATATTATAGTCAACAGGGAAGACTTTTAACTGCAGAAACTGAAATTGAAATACAAAATGGTTCATATTTATTGGTTCTTAACCTGATTTTGAAGACTGTTCCTAAACTTTTAAGTTCTTGTTACTCCTCAGGTTCATACATGTAGTTCATATGCATACCATCGACAGGAAGCTTGAGATTGATTTTGGTCCCTATGGTTTAGGAATTAGGGGCCAAAAAGGGGCTTAAATAATCATTTTTATTTGTTTTTGCACAATAACTTTAGTACAAGTGAATAAAAATTTATAAAATTTAAACATAAGCTTCATGACTTTAAAAGAAAGGTTGAGATTGATTATAGAGGTTTTTGAAAAAGGGTCCAGAAAGGGGCTCAAATACATCTTTTAAGCAGTTGATTTTGGTTTTGGCTCAATCACTTTAGAATAAGTAAATAGAAATCTATGAAATTTAAAGGCAAGGTTTATGACCACAAAACGGAAGGTTGGGATTGATTTGGGGGGTTTGGGTCTCAAAGATTAGGAATTATATAGGGGCAAAAAAAGGGGCATAAATAAGCAATTCTGTTGGTTTTCACTCAATAACTTAAGTATTTATGAGTAAATAGAAATCTATTAATTTTAAACACAAGGTTCATGACCACAAAAGTTAGGTTGCGATTTATTTTTGGGGTTTTTGGTCCCAACAGTTTATGAATAAGGGACCAAAAGGGTCCAAAATTAAACTTTGATCTAAAATTGAAATATATTTGCTTAATTTGATATGCTGAATCTAACTGTGTAATTATATTTTTATTTTTTTAAATTTTGGTCCTGTTTTCAAACTGGTCTACATTAAGGTCCAAAGGGTCCAAAATTAAACTTAGTTTGAGTTTATCAAAAAATGATTTCTTTGGGTTCTTTGATATGCCAAACCTAAACATGTACTTAGATTTTCGATTATGGGCCCAGTTTTCAAACTCGTCTAAATCGAGGTCCAAAATTTAAAAAAAAATGAATATATGGATATACATTGAAGACTAAAAGGTTCAAAATGGAACTTTATTAGATTTCTTCAAAAACTGAATTCTTGGGGTTATTTCATATGCTGAATCTAACAATGTATTTTGATTTTGGATGTTGGACAATAATAGGTAAATTTCCAATTCAATTTAAGACCACATTCATTCCTTGTCAGAAACCTGTTTTGTGTCAACTATTTATTCACAATCCAAATTCAGAGCTATATCAAGCTTGAATGTTGTGTCAATACTTGCCCAACTGTTCAGGATTGGACATCTGCGGTCTTATACAGCTGTTCCCTGCAGAGCATATGGTTAAAGTTATACTTATTTTATTATTTTAGCTCCTTAGTCTAGATTGTACAAATTTCTAAATGTTTAGGATTAAGATGACTTTTAAATTTGCAGCAATATTAATTTGAGTCAAATAAGGGTCTTTTATGCCCCTACTCCTTTAAGATATTGAATAAAGTGTTGACATTGAAACGGCTGGATTGACAAACAATGGCATACAATTATGTTAACCTGATCATAGAAACATGAGAAGCATTACAAACCTGCATAGATTATACACACAAATGGAATAGACTCTCACTTTAAAAGAACTTACAAACAAGACTTAAGAACTCATAAAAAAATGATTCATGTTTCAATGAGTGAATTGGAGTGATTCTAATTGCACATCCAAATTTGTGTGCATTTCATACATGTATTAATTACAATGAGTTTTATTAATTGCTGTTTTGAAAATTTTGTATGTCTTCTTAAATCTATCATGAACATATTGTTGTTAGCAATTAAAATAGAAATAAAGAATACATTTTATCAGTTTTAGCCAAGTAGTATGTAAATATGAATGTCCTTCACATTGTTTACATTTTTAAAACTTCCCAAAAAGCCTTTTGCTTTATACTACTCATAACTTCAGTAATTTACAGATAAAACTGATTTAACTTTTTACCTAAGATTTGAGATTTAAGCATATGAATTCAAGGAAATAATTTGTATGAGTCAATTGGACAGCATTCCAAAACACAAAAATCTTAATAAAATACTTCAGTTACAAATAAAGATCTGCCATCAACAAAAAGAAAGCAGTAATAACAGTTGTCTTGCAAATGAATTATAATGGGTTAAATGCATCACACACTGGATACATGTACATATTGTCTGTGCTTGATTTAATAAATGGTTGTATTGATGCATGAGAAAGTTCAGTATTATTACCTCTTACAATGACAATTATTTCATGACCCCACACAATGAACTTGCAGAGGGGGATAATGTTTTTGACCCATGCATTTGTCTGTCTGTCATTCCTGGTCTTCAACAACTTGTCATCACAACTCCTCTGAAAACACACTTGTAAGAGAACTTCATATAATTTTATAGATGTGCATATCAACAAGAAATTGTGATTCAATTCTTTTTCTAGAAGTTATTCCCCTTTGAACTTATTGGCCTCAATTATACTTCTACAATATAGTTTTTCATTGCAAATTCTATGAAACCTCACAAGAGAATCTTATTAAGCTTTGTAGACAACAAGGACATACTAGATAGATGTTTGTCCAGTGACAATGTGGGGACATGGGGTATGTGAATGTGCTGACAATGGTTTTTGAATTTATTCTGAATTCAATATGGCATGTAAAATGTTTAACTAGTTGATAAATTTAAGCTCAATGTAGCTTCCATGTTTTGTTGGCTTACTGAATAAAAAATATGAGATGTGTTTGTTGCTAGTGAGACATTATTTTTTTAGCAGTGATAATGGATCCAGAATTTTTTTCAACTTGAAATAATAACAATTGATTAACAGTACATACATTCATCACTGGTTTAGTGCACATAACTCCAATATCAATTATTGATAATGCCAAGAGTATCAGGACATAATTTGGGTGTAACATCTACCAAGGTATCTGCTAGCTTAAAACCCAGTCCCCAATCATGTATATTAAATAATAGACATTGGTTTATGTGCAGTAAAAGTCCAGATTATATGATACATTAGAGAAGGGGTATAATGCAAGAATAAAAGTAGAGTAATAAAACCATTGTCAAGTGTTATACTGCAAGATTCAGATCGAATTTGAAAGAATTATTTCATATACATGTAGGTGTCTATGTACTTTAGAATGCTTGCACAAGAATAGGCTTCATGGAAGCAAAGCAATATATTTTTCTCATTTGGTAGCAGGAATTTTTATAAGGTAAGGTACAACCCCATCAAGCTATGAGAGGCTTTCCCTCTGACAAAGGGTTGTGCTGTTTAATATACAGGTATCACAGAGGTTTGTTAATATTTGCCATGTACCTTTTTTAATGGAAGTTTAATGGATTCCTAATGGTAAGGATGCATTGGACCATAAAAAGGAATATGTTTGCTTGCCCTAACCCTTAGCCTACCTACCCAGAAAATAGCTGCCTAATAAAAATATTTTTATTGTCCTGATTTGAAGAAGTTTCTTTTTTTATCAGATAGGCAGGAAGACTAATAAACAGCTGATACTTCAATTTCTTTTTGGTTGAAAAAAGGAAATGTCTACCTACCCACTGTCTCAGCCATTTAATGTAGGGTTTGGGCAAACCAACCAATTTTTAAGTGTGGCCTTTTAGCAATGTTTAGTAATACCTAGCACTTTATTCCAGAAATCCCAACCTTAGATTTTCTTCATTTCTAATTTTTTTCTTTTTGCAAAAACAATTGGAACACAGGGAGGGGTTTTACAAAAAACCGGAAAAATACAAGGGTAGAACCCCCTTAGCAACTGTGTTTCAAATCATTGTATCAATTTAATATAATGATTTGAAACACATATAAGACTTTCACTTACATGTACTTTGTTTCCACTTAATTTGTCTCCTCAGTGGCGTATCCAGAAATTTTCATAAAGGGGGGTATCTGACTGACCAAAGGGAGCCCACTCTAGTCAGGCTTCAGCGAATCCCTATAAAATCAACCATTTTTTTTCTCAAGAAAAGGGAGGGCCCCTGGATCCGCCTATGCTTCTATTTTAAAATATGTCTATCACGGCACTATGACATGTATGATGTAAAATAAAGTGTGATTTTTAGGGGTTTCTTATGTATGAACCCGGCAAATTGTAACAAACCCATGTGGAGTACTACATAAAGCTATACTGAATGGACAACTACCATCCTAGACCAGGATCAAAAGTGCTAACCGAGTGATAAAATACTTGAAAGACTCAAGATTGCCGTAGCCTACATGTAGCCTGTCTGCAAAATTCATAAAATTTCTTCTTTTTTCGCTTCAAATATACTCCTCATAGTTACCAGGATTGAAATTTTGTGTTTACGTCAGATGCACGTTTCGTCAAAGTAATTTTTAAACTTCAATTTGGCGACAATCCTAGTTGAAGGAGATGAAGCGATGAGATGATTCTCATAATTTCCGCCATCGCCACTTTACCTCATTACTCCTAACCTTCCGCAAATATTTTTTCGACAATCCTCGCTAAATTGTGTATCACGCAAGGGACTTTGCAGAGAATACCGAATGCTTGTCGGCCATGAGGAAATTTCCTCATGGAGTCGGACAATGTGTGGCAGAGGTCATATTAAGTGCAGTATTGCAAAGCATGTATGGAACGGATATGAACTCTGCGCCGGAGATTGAGCTTAACACTAATCATATAACATATGCATGATGGTAATGGATGGTCATCTACCAATAAACCTAATGTTGGGAAAAAACATTGGTGAACCCATGTTAACATTCGTCCGATTGGTAATGAAAAAGCATTGCAGCATTGCAGCTACCATTTTCAAATGTAAAAGCCACTATACCCTTTCTGTTCTGTCCTAATGTTTTGTAACAATATCTCAACTGCACGAAGAAACATATTTCAAAATGCGAAGGTTGGTGATAGAGTGTATTCTAAATTCTTCAAACAATTGCAACATATGTTCTTTAAAATTAGAAAAAAAACCTTTGCAATACCTTCAGCGCTTTTGGGTGTTTCAGCAAATATGTGAAATACATTTTGTTCAATATTAATTAACGATTTTCGTCTTAACACCAATTGAAGAATGCTTTTAAATTAAACAAAATAGCCATGAAAGCTAGCCTCATATACCAAAGTTCATCCTCGAACACGTATGGAATAGACCATTTTACATTTGGGCAACAGCATACAATTAATTGTCAAATTTTTGCACAGCATATTGTTTTAACATATCTAAACATTGTTTCATAGTTGTAAATGCTATTGCCATGTCCGAGGCTTGGCATCTATAACCGGAGCATATAGGCTACAGTCGAAATTTCAGATTTAGCTTTTTGTAAGAACTGGTCCAAAATGGAACAATTTGTTCTGCAGAAAATGGAAACATTGGTATTCAAATCATTCAAAGTCAAAGATCTTTCTAATCCCCGTTTAACCTTTAGGGAACTCATGTGGGCGTTTGATGATTCGTTTTTGTCGAGCATGCGACTTTTATCGCAGAAAGCTCAACATAGAAATAGTGATCCGGCTTTATGGTTCAGTGGTAAAAGTTAAGTGTTTAGTAATAGTATTTTTTTCTAAAACCATATGCAATAGATTATCTATATTTGGTGTATGGAAATATTTTATGATCTATATGACTGTCGCGCAAGTTTTAATTGACCTTCAAAGAGGGGGGCAAGGGGTTTAACTGTTATGCTGTTATGGGGCAATTTAATTCTTTGTTATCTGTTATTTTGAAAATATATTTGCTGTTAGCTGTTATTGTCTTATTCTTTGTTAGCTGTTATTAGGCTTTTAGTTTTTTTGTTATCTGTTATTGTGATAATGTATTTGCTGTTAACTGTTATTGAAAATTGGAATGTTAGCATTTTTTTTTTACAGTCAATATTCGGTATAAAATTGAAGATCATTAGACATTGGGGTCTACCACTACTAATATGTTTGTCCCGTATTCAGAGAAGGATTCCATTAACATATACCCATCACAGAAGTGAGGTCCAGGACAATTCAAGTATATCTAATGATTATCCTTTGTAATAAATTCCATTTTTTTTATGAATGTGTATTTAGAATTATCTTATTTTTTTGTATGAGAACAATGTTCCTTGTTTCCCGTACGAACATATTAAATTAAAATAATTCTTAATATGACAAAATGGAAAACATATGACCAGGAATATCTGACAAGGATCTCTTTAGGATTAGGTCCTAACAACCAGTTCACCTTTTATATAACATGGTACATAGACTCAGCTCCGTGATTCTTTTCAAAGCAGAACCAAATGCATTGTACAATGAAAGTTCCAACCATGTACTTGGGTCCGAAGCTGCACATAACTCATTACAAACAAAGATTTATTTTGTTATAAGCCATTGTTTCCTACTAAACTATGTATTCTACTTACTAGTACACTTGGTACAATCAAAAACCTGATAAAAAATTGTTCAAATAAGGCCTTTGAAAATAGTGGAATAAATTGCTTTTGGAGAGTCAAAATTCGTTCAAAGTACTTGATAAATTGCATGCCTATAACTGGTGCTTTTGATTTTCTACCCTATACCACTTTGCCTCATAGTCTTATAAAGAAAAATTCACACACCTCATTAAATGGACATTTAGAAAAAGTCAGAATATTCAACCCATTTTAAGTCATTTTTTTTATTAGCAACAAAGGGAGCTTCAGTCAATATATATATAAGTAATACACCAACGTTTCATGAGAACTGCTGAAAGCATTTTTGAGTTATTTTTGAAAACTAGAAAATACCACCTTTTTCTAATGAATAAAATCCCTTAACTCAATAACATAAAATCTGAAATTAATAAAAATCGAAAGGGAGTTTACAACAATAGATATAAATATTTCAGCAAAGTTTCAGGAGAACTGCTGAAAACATTTTTGTGTTAATGTCTGAAAACTGGAAAATCCCCTCTTTTTAATGAATAAAACCCGTTAACTTGGAAACGTAAAATCTAAAATTTATAACAAAAAAAAAAAGGGAGCTTACGTCAATAGATATAAACAATTTCCCAAAATTTAATGCAAATTGGTTAAAGAGTTTTTGAGTTAATGTCCGACATGTTGACAACAGACGGACAACAGTATACCATAATACGATACATAAATTAATACTTAAAACATAGTCATTGAAAATGGAATGCATCACAAAGGATTATATCCGTAATAAGAAATACTGATTTGTCAAAGACCGAATTATTTTAATATTACATTTACTGTTATCTGTTTTTGTCCATTTTAATTCCTTGTTATCTGTTATGAGCCAAATCAATTTGGTGTTTTACTGTTATTGGGACCCCCCTTGCCCCCCCTCTTCAAACTTAACACTGAGCAATGGACCGTGAAAATGAGGTCAATTTTCACGGTGCATTGCTCAGTGTTAAGTTTAACGTTTTCGGGTTCGTTTTTCTTAAACTAGAACAAGGATTTGTATAGTTAACTATACAAATCCTTGACTAGAAGCAAAACGTCAACTGTACGTGTTGTATGGAAGAATTGTTAGCTGTACATGTCTGTCTGGCATAGTTCATTTGACCTTGACCTCATTTTCATGGTTCATTGGTCAATGTTTAAGTTTAAGTGACAGTTGTAAATTGTAATAAAGCTTTATATTTAGGACTATCAACATAATATCAATGATAAGTAAAGAAAGCGAGAAATTTCAGTGTGTGCACTCTTGATACTGAAATACAACGTTAGCCATGGAGTGAAAAATATTTTTACCATCGATTGTTTCAGCATTTAAGTCAATATTTTCTGATCCCTCCTGTCACGATGATAATACGTTCACCTTTTCTAAATACAGCAATACCATTAGATACATAGGACATGTCTTGGATTATATCTATTTCCAAATTTGCTATAAAACTAGTCTGATGTCTACGTACTTCAGAAAAGGATGCACAAAAATCATGAAAGTTTAGATTTTCAATATTTTTTTAGAGCCAAACTCATGGTGTAATTGTTATGCCAAAGCAAGATGAAATTGGGTTAACAGATTTATATTTAAAGCAAGTATGCAGTCTGTTTTTGTCAGGACTTTTCGCATTGTGTCGACAGGAAGTTTAGAAACATTACTACAATATTTCAATGAGCATCAGAATAACGGGGAGATCCATATCATATTCATTGAACTATAATGCAAAGTTAAAAATCCTCATTAAAGTTAACTTATAAAAAAATACTGACTTGGAATGACTTCGAAATTTAACAATAGGAAGTTTAACACATTTTTATTCGAATAATCATGAAATTATCAAATGAATGTAATCTAAATTCACAAATGTTGTAACCACTTCATTAAAATAATACAGAGTGTGCTTTCGCTAAATTGAGTGAAAAGTGGACAAAATTAAGAAAAAAATAAGGAATTCTTGTTTAACATTATGAATACATGTAATTAAAATCTGTATAAAATGCAAAATCATATGTCAAAAGACCTCAAAAAATCATTTTTTCCCCATCTTGAAATTTGAAAAAAATCCAAATGTCTTTTTTCTTTCCATTTAAAAAAAAACCTGCACCGCATGCAATGTCTACGACCGGGCAAAAATTCTTTTTATCCTGCAGGTATGCCGATCCATTAAAGTCGTAAAATAACCACTTTTATCTGTCACTCCACTATATCATTGGATTGGGGGAGGGTTCGGATAAAAAGTGACGAAAGACGATTTATATATACCTGGTCATAATCACTTCTTTGATACATCAGTTAGACTACTTACCTCGAATTATCATGTAAGATAAAGCCTACATTTAAGGTGATTAAGAAAATATAAATAATTTATCATTACAGAATAATTTTTTAAGGATATCTTTATTCTACATTTTGCGTCAGAGTAACCGGACATGAATTCTATATTCAGTGACCATTCATAATTTTTTTAATAATAACTTAAAAGATTATCCAAACCGGCAAGATTATGATTGACAGTCACATCGAAGGTAAACCATGCTGGAAAGGTTATCTCAAGCTCACCATTGAATTTTATCCTTTTTGTTTTATTTTCACTTCCAAAAGTTAAACCATGAATGAACAACCAAAATAAGTCTCAAGTAATTATCCATGTGTCATTGGAGTTGATGACAGCGTGCGTCCATCCTTAAAACTGGGGGAAATAAATTATCTTGTTTGGCCAAGACGAAAAGACAAAATACTTACGGTTGTTTCTTCCCTAGCATCAATTTCTATATCCATCCCTAATTGCATTGCCGATTTGACTGATGTTTTCTCAGTTTTAAAACTCAAACCTTTTACATAGATGTTTCAAAGTTTTCGTAAGCCTTGGCACCTAGAAAACGTTGGCCAACTATCATAGACCAATGTGTTACTGACAAAAATGTGTCTCATTTTATTGACAGGACAAAACCTCGTCTACAGGGTTGTTTGACTACCCTACCAAAACCACATATAGTAGGGTATCCCAGGATTGAACACAATACCCACTTTGTGTTTTAGAATAATGTTTTATACACCTATAAAACAAATCATTCACATGCTAACTTCATAAATGTGCTCTTCATGACAAGATGGTACCAATGCTACGGAACATTTAAAACAAAAAAAGGTTTATTTAGATATCAGTTTCCTGCTTTTATTTAAATGTCAGTTTATTATTTACACTTAAAATACTTCGGATTTTGATTGAAATTATAGAATATTGACTTAACTACGTTTTGTTTGAATATTTGAAGCATTAACTTATTTCTTTTAGTTAACATTTTGGCCGCATCGCTCACAGACATACATTGTCTGGATGTGGTGCCTCACTGATTTTGTATTCTCTAATTTTCATGTCATTTTCCTCTACTCTTTATATTTTTTGCCCATAACTCTCTTGTCTTTTTATCTTAATATCATTATTTCTACTGTTAACTTTTTGGCATTATTTCCTCTATTATGTATTTCCCCCATTATCCTTTTCTTTAGATGAAGCACATCTTTTTTATTCTATAAGTTCCACTGGGATAACTTCTGTAATGCAGACCTTTGATAAGGTTATAGTCAGTGTTACACGTATAACTACACGCGTGCACAACAAAGTACAGTGAAGCAAATATAGGTAAAGCATTACAAATCAACACTCAAGCATCACAGTGAGCACTAAAAACAAATCAGACACAAACAGTTGCGATATAAATAACAATTAAAAACACAGATTTTTTAACGATGTTGGTCAGTAAACTTGATTTTATGATAAATGTTCATTGGGAAAGGAAGTATATATTGAATGATTGTAAAACGTATTATAGTTTTATTGCCTAATGTAACAGTGACAAATTTAGTAGAAAAAACTATGCCTGTACGTTTGTTAATTGATGTTCCCCGTTTCTAGTCATTTTGGGGCCCTTTGTATAGCTTGTTGGTCAGTGTGAGTCAAGTCTCCGTGTTGAAGACCGTCCCTTGACTTATATATATATATAATTGTTTACTTTTTATACATTGTGACTCGGATTAAGAGTTGTCTCACTGATCCTCACTGGTACTAATACTTAACACTTATATGATCCTATATCTGTACCACACTTAGTCCAAATAAGGGGGTTCTGAACTTGAAGATCTTGAAAGATCTTGAAAGGCTATTAAAACTTTTTGCGTTGAAGACATCATAATTATTTGGAATAACTTCAGTCTTAGTCTTCTTTTACGGGTGTTCACATTTTAGAATCATTTGAAATTGTTATTTTTACCTTGGGAGAAGCTTATGTATGATGTCTCTGGCCGCTACTTAGTGATCATAAGTCCATGGGGCATTCATCGGAGAAGAGACTCGTTTAAAACTCGTAATATACCATTATAATTTACTAAACTTTTGTTTGAAATGCACATGAGTTTATGAAAAGTTAACGCCATATACCATGTATACACGCAATACAAAAATATGTATAAAACTTTGTAGCCTTTGCCTAATTGAGTTATCTTCCCTTGCCTGAATATTGCACAATATTACAATTTTTTTACAGAACTTGGCAGATTTTTCTAAATAGTAGCTCTAGAATGATCTACGCAGTGTCAGCTTAAAGCGGCATATAAATAGAGAACTTTAATACTTATAAAAGTATTTGCATACTTTGTCTGCAATAAGAAAACATTGCTTTGCGAAAAATGATGGGATTTTGAAATTTAAACCATTCCTGGAACAAAAGGTAATATAGCAACTTCTGTTATTTCAATTTTTAAATAATAATATTTGTTTAGTAAGCATATTTTTATATTTGTAGAGATAAATCTTAATCATAGACTAAACTAGGGATGAAGATACTAAGGGAGGAATGAAAAAATCGATGGACAGTCGATGTATTGTGTATTTTCGTCCCTAAGCTCGTTCGCCCTATGATATTTCTACCGTCGGATTCCTTCTAGTCCAGTCAATCTAGCAGAAATTTGACCCTAACCCGAAAGAAATTGCAACAGAAGATTTTCAAGTTTAAATCTTTAGCATTATACCCCAAATATACACAGAAAAAAGTCCCATAAAATCTAACTTGAGGAAGACTAAAAAAATCACCATTTAAAATTCCTATTGAGATTTGCATTGAAAAGGGAGATAACTCTTGCAAAAAAGGCAGAAATATCAATAAAAATTGATACAAAATTACAACTTTACCGCTTCTATTCATCAGAACGTATTGATTCTTGATTTTTTAGCGGTCTTTAGAGTGTAAGAAACAACTCTAAAGGTGTTTTCATATCTTTTATCAAGCTATAATCTAGATTTCATAATTCATTAGTTAACCATTTATTGAATTTTTCAACATGTCAAGGTAAAGAATCTCAAATTTGATCAAAATAATTAAGCATGTTCTGTACTTTTTGTGGTTTAAAGCTTCTTTAGATAGGTAAAAAGTAAAAACACAAAAATACTGAACTCCGAGGAAAATTCAAAAAGGAAAATCAAAAATCAAAAGGCAAAATCAAAAGTCCAAATGTCATATTCCTGACTTGTAAGTTGCTGAAAAAATATAATATATGGATTTAAACAATACCAAATTTTCACATTATTTTTGCAAAATGGTCACAAAGCTTCAAATTTCAATTTCTTGAATGAAAAATGCACAAAAAAAATCAAACTACCCATACCACTTCGGTTTTGTACATTTCATGAGCAGAAGATTATATTATCTAGTCAAATACAAACTTATAACCACCATCAGAGTATCATACTTTACATAAATTTCAAGAAAAACAACCAAAAACTGACCAAAAAGACTCATTTTTGTAAGAGTTATCTCCCCTTCCAATGTTAATTTCCATAGGAAATTAAAAATGCTGATTTTAAGTTTTCCTCAAGTTAGATTTAAAGGGTCTTTGTTCTGTGTATATAAAGGGCATAATTCTATAGATTAAAACTAAAACATTTTCTGTTGCAATTAGTTTGAGGTTAAATCTTAGTTTGACTGGACTATTCGTCATTGTTTTGAAAAAAAGTGTTTACTTGTATATGCATATAATATTCAGTCAAACTAAAAACATTAAGGGCATACGATACAGTTTTTATCCTGTATTAATGTTTTTAGTTTGACTGTATGTCATTATGTATAGTGATGAAAGCAACAAAACATAAATAATGTCAAATAAACTCTGAGGTAATCTGATCATGACTGGGATTTGACAGACAACATGACCAAAAGAAAAATGGTGAGCACACATACAACAATCCACAGACAACCAAAAACTAAGCAACACGAACAGTTCACCCAAAAAAGTTTCCATGGGCATTGCCTTAGGGTGGAAACACATACACTTGTCTCAGAAAAAAAATATCCTATATACCTTAAGGAGGCTCACGGGTATAAGATTTTCATTACCAATTTAAAAAAAAACATTTATTTTTCATTACAAATTTTATTAATTATCTTATTATAATAAGTAGTTGTTACTTTATCATATGGTACAAAAATCATTCCAAAAAGTCAATTCGTGTTTGCCCCAGGTGACTTTTAAAATGTAGATATCATTGAAAAAGCTCCAAATTATCTCCCTTTTGTGAAAAGATGCCATTTTTTGGCATTAAGAATTGAAATATCTGTATTAACTCATCAGTGACCTATATTTTTAGCTCACCTGGCCCAAATGGCCAAGTGAGCTTTTCCCATCACTTGGCGTCCGGCGTCGTCCGTCAACTTCGTCGTTAACTTTTACAAAAATCTTCTCCTCTGAAACTGCTGGGCCAAATTAAACCAAACTTGGCCACAATCATCATTGGGGTATCTAGTTAAAAAAATGTGTTTGGTGACCCAGCCAACCAACCAAGATGGCCACCATAGCTAAAAATAGAACATAGGGGTAAAATACAGTTTTTGGCTTATAACTCAAAAACCAAAGCATTTAGATCAAATCTGACATGGTGTTAAATTATTTATCAGGTCAAGATCTATCTACCTGCCCTGAAGTTTTCAGATGAATCAGAGAACCTGTTGTTGGGTTGCTGTCCCTGAATTGGTAATTTTAAGGAAATTTTGCTGTTTTTGGTTATTATCTTGAATATTATTATAGATAGAGATAAACTATAAACAGCAGTAATGTTCAGCAAAGTAAGATTTACAAATAAGTCAACATGACCAAAATGGTCAATTGACCCCCTAAGGAGTTTTTGTCCTTTATAGTCAATTTTGAATAATTTTCATAAAATTTGTAAATTTTTACTACCGGTAACATTTTCCTCAGAAACTACGGGGCCAAGTTCATTATAGATAGTGATCATTGTAAGCAGCAAGAATGTTCAGTAAAGTAAGATGTACAAACATATCACCATCACCAAAACATAATTTTTTCATGAATCCATCTGCTTCCTTTGTTAATATTCACATAGACCAAGGTGAGCGACACAGGCTCTTTAGAGTCTCTAGTTTTTTGTTGTTTTCGAATAAGCTGTACATAAACTTAATTATTGTACAATTTAAGCGATTTCTGTTATTTAGTTCTTTTTTTATTTAGATATTACTGCTTTTTCCCCAGAAAAAAAGGACATTAACAAAAATGTATGCTTCTTTCGAAGGCAGATTGTGAGCGTAAATGAACTGTGACCCCATTTTTTTATTTCATTTTTCTATTAAGTATAAGATAAAGGTCATTCATGTCATCTATAGAAAAATATAGTGAAATCTTATATTAAATAAAAAAATTGATTTAGACCTGTGAGCCCCCTTAATTTAAAGGTAAATAGGGTAAAAAAGTTCTGAGACGAGTGCCTGTGGGTGGAAACTATTATTTTTTTAAGGGTGAGAAGATCTTCATGTTCCAATGATAAGGGAAATAAAAGTTTTGATGTCTTGTTTTGTGAATTTCATTGCATGAATAAATTGCTTCATTATTTTTTTTGTCAATGTATTATTATTTATAACATGACATGTTTTTCCTTTTGATTGAATTCTACATCTGAAATCAGCTTGAACATGACATTGACACTGATTTTGTTGAGTAATAAGGGCTGTAAAACATTTCCTATTGGTAGGGTTCTTTAGTTGATAGATTTTGGGAAAATCAGGCTATTTATCTAAATTAACATATAGAGATAAAATAGTGACTTTCACTAAAATAAACTAAACATTTTCTGTGCCAAATTAATATCTTTTTGTGCAATTGAGCTGGTTGACAGGAAAAAGAGGGTTCCTAAATTGTGTAATGATCTTTCAACCGGGGTTACCCAGACCTTTGAGACTTCACAGATAGATTCCACATACATTGAAGTTGTGCACCTGCTAAAATTGAAATATTTGAGAGATTAAAAAAATGTTCCAATTTCAGTTGAGACCTAGAAGATAGATCTTTGAGTGGACACCATTACATAACTCAGCTTCCAATATACTCAGAAATGGATGTCTGCCTTTATCATGCTGACAAATGTCATTTTGACATCGTCACAAGAGACATAGAAAAAGCTAAGATTATACCAAGAAATTATGTTAAGAGGCTAGCAATGTGTGTATGCTCTTGTAGGAAAAACAGTAAGTGAACTTTAAAAAATTAAGGTGTATAGTTGAGATAGTCATAAAAGTCATTCTAAGTCTTTTATTCATTTTTGATTTTTGCATTTTGTGAGGTCAGTGGAACCACTTAAGCTATATATAACTCTATCAGTTAACAAGTAGTAGCATGTAATAGGAAAGAAAGAAACTAATATGACAATGTAAAGGTTATGCAGCTATAAGATATTGATTTACCCTAATTTATGTTTTAAGAACTACAAAAACTATTGTAATGAGCAATGAACTAATGTACACATGCATTTATTTTTATACCAACATGACCATGACCAATGTGTTTATCCATTGATTTAAGATCTGAGTTAAAATTTGAAACTAGAAGATCACACCATATATATATATACTAACTATATTTGGTGAGAGAGAATACATGTATTTTTAAATCATAAGTTTATATTATATGTTTAATACAATTTTATATCTAATTTATTTATAATATTGTTAATTTATTGTACTTGTAGCTATATAAATGATGTCAATACTTATTTTTAGGTCTGTTCCGAGCCATTTTTTCCCCTGTAAATTCATCCAATATTTACTTACATTATCATTCAGTATTGTTTTATAGGGTTCCTTTTTTGCAAGATTCAACATCATGATAAATAGAATTTTGCATTAAGTCCAACAGAGTTTTTGTAATTACTGTCTTCAGTAGTGTCTTGTTTGTTTTAGCAAAAAAGTATGTTTTTTTATGTGTTTTAATGGCATGTTTAAGCGACTTAGTATTGGATTTATATTACATTTTGTTTTGTAGAATTTAAAATAACAGATGAAGTCAGACAATTAGATTTGCAAGAAATGGCAAATTACTTGAGAAACTGTATTCAGACTGAGAAATGGCCAGTTTCTCTTGTTACAATGCTCAAGCCATTGTTACATGATGTGAGCCTACAGCAATATAGTCTAACTATGCTTGTGTGGACTTTATATAATGCTATTAATTGTCAGACCTATAGCCTATTAGATTCTTTGATAAAAAAGAAAGAACCTGGTGAAGTTCTTAAAAAACCGGAACAGAAAATGACTGCTGTGCAATTTAATCATATGATTAATAAAAAATGGAGAAACAGTTTATACAAAATAGAAACCATAGTTCCAATGTTTGCTGGAAACACTAAATTACTGCAAAATGATGAAAGATTTCAAAACTTACAGTTAAAACACAAAGATGTAGTGGTGAAAATAGACAATAAAGCTAACAGCGAGTTCATGGATCAAAATCTGAAAAAGACAAAAGTAAAACTCGGAGGAAAGTTCAAAGATGAAATTCATCAGATGGCAAATAACCTACTTAAAATTGGGGAAGATATCCAGAGGATTTTAGATAGAAAGCGATCAGTAAGTAGTCTAAGAAAGTATGTTGATGATAAATCTTTTTTGATAGCTATGAGATTGCTCATTATTATTTGGATATTTTTTTATAGCATTTGTGATAGTCAGAGTGTGATCGAGTGCTTTAAAACACTTCTTATCAGAGCGTCCTTTGCAAACTGACATGTAAAACCCATTATCTTGAGGGTTATTCTCTTTTGTTGTGGAGGAATAATAACGTCTTGCTAGTTTAGATGCTTTATGATCGTAAGATGAAAGATATACGTCACAATAACGTTACGTTACATTAACAATAGTGTGCGCGAAAGTACGGGAAACAATTACATAAGAAAATGATAAAAAGTCTCTTGTCCTATATTCACGACATTCTGGGGGCCTCAAAATGCATAAGAAGTTAAATTATTTGAAATGATAAATAATCAAAACTTTAAAGTTCTATAAATGAATCACATTGAAAGTTTTTTGTAACGGTTCACTTTACTTTAACTGTCCTTCACAAAAGTCCTTTAACAGTACTATAGTTCTAATGGATATAACTTCACAATTGGTCGTGTGGTAACTAGTCCTCTAGAAGTCCGTACTTTTGCTGCTCGAATAAGTCCATCTCCTCCTTTAATGACGTCTTCTATTGTTCCTAATCTCCATAAAAGTCGTGGCGATTAACTCCCTAGTTGAACTACATCACCGATGTTAACTTGTCCAGTATGTTTTCCAGAGACTCGATGATATTCACGTAATCCGGTAAGATATTCATTAGACCAGCGTTTTGCGAAATGGTCTAATAAGAGTCCTTTTCTCTCAAATAGTTTGTTTGCTGTGATCGTATCAAGTTCTTGAATATTCGCGTTGTGTTTGTCGTTGTGCATCTCTGTGGTCATAATAATCCTCCCGTGTAAAAGATGAGATGGCGTCAAGGGTTCGGGATCTCTTATATCTGAAGATATATATGTAAGTGGGCGATTGTTTATAATAGTTTCAATCTCAGTGAGTATTGTTGTCAAAGATTGTTCGTTGACGAGTGCTTTACCAAATACTTTCTTTAAAGTCATTTTCGTTAAGCCAATTAGACGTTCCCACCATCCGCCATACCACGGCGCTCCTTTCAGAATGAATTTCCAGTTGATATGTAAATTCAGCTGACTTTGAAGTGCGTTTGATGCGGCTACAAATGTAGGCGCGTTATCAGAATAAATAGTTTGTGGTGTTCCTTTCCGACTGATAAAACGTCTAAATGCTAGGATAAAAGTGTTCAATGACAAATCAGGTACAAGTTCCAAATGTATAGCTTGTATACATGCACATGTGAATAAACATATATATACCTTCCGCGGTTGTGTTGATGTATCCTTGATGTGAAGAGGTCCGGCAAAATCTATCCCAGTTGTGCAAAATGGTATGGTGTCTTTTACTCGATCCTTTGGTAGTGGTGGTGGTTCCGGGCTGTTATACGGTTTACCAATTATTTTTTGGCACTGTATGCATTTACGTAAAACACTGTTTACACATTGTCGAATTGCTGGTATCCAGTAAGATTGTCTTATATGTGTTATTGTTTGACCGACTCCTGTATGTAGATTTCTTAGATGTGCGTCCATAATTACAAAATCTGTAAGTTTGTGGTTCTTTGGTAGTAAAATAGGAAACTTCGCGTTTTCTTCTATAGATGAATTTTGTATTCTGCCTTTACATCGTATGATTCCATTTTCATCCAAATATAAACGTAACTGTTGTACAAGCGGTAGTGATTTAACTTTCGGATTTAACGAAATATGCTCTAGCTCTTTCACGAACCTGTCTTGCTGTGTATCTTTGATCCATAAATTCATAGCTAATGAAATTTCTTCTTTTGTTAGAATTGTCTTGAGCGTCCTGTCACCTTGTGAACTCCTTAGTCGATATGGACGTTTTTCCTGAGAGTTCTTAACGAATTTTAAGACATATGCAGTTACAGTTAAAAGTTTATGTAAATTAGAATACCTTGACATATCTATGATCTGTGATATTCGCTGTGGATCACTTGGCATTTTATCGTCACTTCTGTGTGTCTTTGGTCCGTTGATATTAGATAGCTGAGTACTTATTTCCACATGTCCTGTCCACGTAGGCCATTTACACTCGTCCGTTAACCACTGGGGTCCATTTATCCATAATGTCGAATCTTCAAATTGCGATGCAGTCAATCCACGTGTTTGTAGGTCAGCTGGGTTCATTTCTGTGGGTACATATTTCCATTCATGAGTTTCAGTTAATTCTTTAATTTCACTAACACGATTTTTTACAAACTTGTTTAACGATTTCGATGAGGTGAGCCAATGTAGAACTATTTGGCTATCGCTCCAAAATACTGCCCTTTTAATTCCCAAGTTTTTTATTACATCTTTAGAAAGTCGTGCTCCGATCACTGCAGCCATTAATTCTAATTTTGGTAGAGTGATTAATTTTAACGGTGTAACACGGTTCTTTGCGATAACAAGTGTCGACTCTGTGCCTTTACTCAAGTAAACGGAAGCTCCATATGCTTTTTGACTTGCATCAACAAAAATGTGTAGAGTAGACTCGATAGTTTCTTCGTCCTCGTTTGCAAAATAGTATCTCTGTATTTTCAGTTTCGTAGTTATCTGTAAGATGTCATTCTTCACATCGGTCCATTCGTTTTCAATTTCTTTTGGTAGTTTCTCGTCCCATGCATATCCTTTTTTCCAAAGCTCTTGAATAAGTGTTTTTGCTCTAATTGTTATCGGTCCGAGTAGTCCTAACGGGTCATATATAGCGGAAGACTGTCTCAAAAGTTCACGTTTTGTCAACTGTGTGTCCATCTTCAATTGTTTTGTTTCGGCAAAGCTGAGTGTATCTGATTCTGCATCCCAGCGCATTCCCAATATTTTTGTCTCCTTGTCTGAATCCAATACTCTTTCCGATAGGGCCAAATCTCTGAGTTTGTCGCTGTTAGACATCCATGATCGTAAATTGAAGCCTCCCTGTTTTAGCACTTCTCTGGATTCATTGAAGTATTTAATTGCGGCTTCTTCTGAGTTCATGCTAGATAGTACATTGTCAACATATAGATCTTCTTGTAGAATTGTTGCTACTTTGCTCTGATTCATGGATAAATGTTTCAGTAATGTTGCGTTTAAAATAAACGGCGAACACGTTGCTCCAAAAAGAACAACTTTGAATCTGTACATAATTTACTCACTTGTTGGGTCAGTTGAATCGGACAACCAAAAGAAACGTGTGGCGTCTCGGTCATCATTATCAAGTCTTACTTGTAAAAATGCTTTTTCTATGTCTGTTGTGATGCCATACTTTCCTAATCTAAATCTTGTAAGAATGCTTGTCAATTTATTTAAAATAGGTGGTGCTGAAGAAAGGCAGTCATTAAGGCTGGGTAAATCTGGATTTCCATGGCAACTGCAGTCATATACAATCCTAATAGGGGTCGTGTTTGAATCTTTCTTAACGGGATGGTGTGGTATGTAGTGGATTCTTCCATGCTCGCGATGTATTTCTGTGATGGGTACCTTTTCTATGAAGTCTTTCATCTCCTGTTCTTTGATAATCTTGTCGTATAGATTTAACATATCCGGATCTTTAGCCAACCTTTCTATAACATTTTGGGTCCTCCTTCTTGCTATATATTCATTAGTGGGTAACTCGGGATGATCTGGTTTCCATGGTAGTTTGGCGACATATTTATTTTCCTTAAAAGTAATGCTAGAGTTTTGGTACTCAAGCATTAGGTTTTGAACGTTTTTTGTGTTTTCATCAGAATCCGCCTCTAATCCGCTCGACTCAATTTCCCAAAATTTCTGTAAATCACACTCCTCGGGTTTGTGCGTCACTAAGACATTCATCATCGTAGAGTTCCATTCTTGAGTGTTGATATCTGTGTTCAGTGGTCCTGATAGCAAATAACCGATTTTTGATTTAACAGCTGTTGGTCCGTCACCTCGAATAACTTCATCTTGTACTAAAGACCAGTAGTAGTCTGCTCCAACGAGAAGTGAAATCGAAAACTTTTCATTCTGCGTGACTGGGTGGGCAAGTTGTAATCCTCGTAAATAGGGCAAGCTGTTAATGTTTCCTCGTTTCTTCATATGTATCGGTGCGGCAATTTTTGGAACAATAATTACTTCCATTGGAATTCTTTCTTTTCTTTCGGTCTCAATCGATAATGTCGCTTTCTCCAGGTTGCGTACCTCACCTTCTTTCCCGCCAAATGCAGAAATTTGCATGCTTACTACACCAGTTGGTTTGATATTGAGTTTTTCTACTAGTTCCTGAGAAATAAATGAATTCTGGGCGCCTTCATCGAATAGAATGTTAGTCATAACACTTTCATCATGGTACCATACGGGCGCAACGGCGGTTTTCAATAGAATTTCGGTATGTGCTGTAACGGCAGAATGCATAGCGGCGCTCTTTGTTTCTGTGGTACTTTGTAGCTCTTCGTTGACAGGTTTTGTTACGGCTTTATTTTCACTTGAAGTGGAGTTTTCATTCAGTAAATTATTACGGCAGATGCTACTGTGATGTTTCTTACTGCAATTTCGGCAACTGTATTTTGACCTGCATTCCGAAACCTTGTGATTACCGAAACAGTTAAAGCAAACTCGTTTTTCCTTTACTATTTGGGTGCGGGCGTTTATATCAGTGATCTTCGTACATTCATTTGGGTGATGCGGGTTTTGACAAAACAAACACGGCCTTTTAGTCTTAACGGAACTATTGTTGTTACTGTCTTTAGACCCTGTTGAACTCCATCTTTTATTTGTTGTTTCTGTCACGAACGATGCGGTGGGGATAATATCGGTTTCAATAGGATTGGCGTTAGCGGCCTCTTGGATACAAATTTCTTTCTTTATTGCTTTGCGTAAACTTGAAATATCCCAATCATCATTACCGTGGTCTCGAGTAATATTTTGTCTGACAAAACATGGCAGTTTGTTGAGTATAAGCGGTATTAATAGGCTTCCATACGATTCCTGGTATCGACCCATTCCTTCTAGTTCACGTATATTACTTTCTATTGTGTCACTGAACGATTTCAGTCCCCTAATTCCGGGCGTTGGTGCAGGCAAATTTAGCAAATTTTGCATGTATGCGTTTACTATTTTGTGTTGTTGGCCAAATCTCTCGTGTAGAATTTTTATTGCTTGATTATAGTTTGTATTAGTCATTTGCATTCCCGAAATACACTGGCTAGCTTCTCCATAAAGTTGCGATTTTAAATAATTAAATCGTTGCACGTCACTCAATGAAGGATTTTCATGTACAGAATTATTATAGGAATCCCAAAAGGCTGACCATTCCAGTAGATTTCCGCCGAATGTTGGCAAGTTGAGTTTAGGCAATTTGTTATAATGACTTGACACTGTGGAGGTGGGCATGCTTGACTGGCTTAGGCTTGTTTGCTCTGAGTTGAAAATTATCTGGTTAGAATGTTCTTGCACGCTTGGGTTATTGCATATAAAATCTGATGCATTAGGGTTAAGAGCTGATTGATTTTTAGAATGACTTACTTCTTTTAGGATTTTCTCAATTTTCGTTATTCCAATTTGAATATCTAACTCGTATTTGTCAACTTCTTCAATTTCTTGGTCGAGGTCTTCTTCTTCTTCAATAGATTCTAGAATCTTCTCATTGAGGTCAGACAATGTCTTCTTCTTGGTTTTGATGAGCTCCATCATGGATCTGAGGTTGATAACATCTTGATGCGGTTCTTCTGTCGGGTCTGCTTTTTTCAGTAGCTTTATTACTGCTCGTCGATGTGCGGCTCGTACTGTTTTGAGTTTCGAACTCATCTCTAGTTGTGGTTTTCGTCACGGCACCAATATCTTGAGGGTTATTCTCTTTTGTTGTGGAGGAATAATAACGTCTTGCTAGTTTAGAATTAGATGCTTTATGATCGTAAGATGAAAGATATACGTCACAATAACGTTACGTTACATTAACAATAGTGTGCGCGAAAGTACGGGAAACAATTACATAAGAAAATGATAAAAAGTCTCTTGTCCTATATTCACGACACCCATCATTATTAATCAGCCCACATCAACAGGAAACAATGAACTTGGCTGTGTCCCTTTAATTCATGCAATATTTGCATACTTAATCCAAAGCACATATGCTTCATTATTAAAACTTTTAAATGTTGAACAACAGGAATTATAAAGATGATATGAACAAACATAAAAAATGGCTAAAGTTATATACTGTAAACCAACTTATTTTCGCAAATACTTAATTTCGTGTTTAACCCTTTTAGCCTAAAATTTGGAATTTAATTTCATGATTTTTACATGTACATAAGAAAAAAAATCACTTGCATAAAATTAGTTGGTTTACAATAGATATAGGAAGATGTGGTGTGAGTGCCAATGAGACAACTCTCCATCCAAATAACAATTTAAAAATTAAACCATTATATTTTTATACCATTAAAGTACGGCCTTCAACACGGAGCCTTGGCTCACACCGAACAACAAGCTATAAAGGGCCCCAAAATTACTAGTGTAAAACCATTCAAACGGGAAAACCAACGGTCTAATCTATATAAACAAAACGAGAAACGAGAAACACGTATATATTACATAAACAAACGACAACTACTGTACATCAGATTCCTGACTTAGGACAGGTGCAAACATTTGCAGCGGGATTAAACGTTTTAATGGGCCCAAACCTTCTCCCTTTTTCTGAAACAATAGCATAACATCACAACATATAAAATCATACGATAAAATATCAATTAGCAGACTTAACTCAGTCAAAAAACGTATGATTACACAAAGAACGAATAAATTTGATCTGCGATATCTGAATACAAATGCACAGTTAATTAAATATTAGAGACAAACAGTCATGACCAAAAGGCTATCAAATAAATTCAAACACACTGAGAAATATTTAACCAATCAATGTTCACTTTAGAAAAAAACCGGTTTTTTATAATCTTGAAGTTTATACAAATGTTGTAAGAATAAGTGAAAAATTGAAGATATTACAAATAATCAAAGCTGGTATACAGCCAAGATCCATATAAATAAAAAATGACAAAAAAGCATTATAAACAGTATCAACAGGTCGAATTAACAAGAAAATACGATTTGAGAGTACTCGCAGTTACTGACAGCTAGTTAAAAGCCAAAACCAATTAATAGTAAAAAATCATGCATCAGAGACTAAAATCGACTAAAACACATCACAGGGATTTAGTATTTTAACGTCATTAATAGTCAAAGAAGACATGACTTGTGCAATGCCAAAAATAAATGTATCGACAGGTAGTAGTATAGTGAAGAGCGACTTCTATAGAAATAAAAGTTAACGTGGCTGTGTCCCCTATACATCTCGCCTCAAAAGATAATGAAATTTAGTTATGTTTTAATTTGCTAATGACAAAATCAATATTAGTGCCAATGTGAACTATATTCAGAGATCTAATTACAATATTGGTACGATAACCCTTACTTATAAGTTTGTTTAAAGGTACGATGAGTTTACAAGGATCACATAGTGATTTCCTCGCTTTAAGTACAATATTACCATAAAATTTAGGATGAGAAATACCATTTTTAATAAGCTTTCTACAGGTATAGCCAAATTTACTAATCAAATCTTTGTATCTATGAAAGAATTTAGTAAAGTTTTAAGTAATTTATGGTATCGAAATCCCTGACACAACAATTTACCAGTGATGCATTGATTACGTTCGTTAAAATCTATGACATCAGAACACACACGGGCAAACCGAACGAGTATATACATTTAAATATAATTTTGCAATTTATTTCACTAGGACATTTTTCAAAAGAAGAAAATGGCTAGACTAAAAAGAAAAATTTATCATGATGATGTTATGGATGCTGCGGATGAACCATGTATGTATTTAAAATACTAGCTTTGATAAAAATTATTATGGTTTGTATCCAAAACTGATGAACTAGATGTTGTACACAATATTGTTTTCAGTGAAAGTACAAAGTACCTGTAAACTAAATCTGCACAAGGGCAATTTGATTATTCTACAGAAAGTTTGATCATGAACATTGGACTTGCTATTTTTTTTTTTTAAATTTATGCAGAAAACCTTAGCTCACAGCCCAATTTTTGTAAGAATATGAATTTCTTAGACTAAAATATTAGTCAAGCCACCGTTAGCAGATTTTTAAGTATAGTAGTATGTTTAATATAGCAGTCTGAAAAAAAGTGTGACATTTCCAAAATATAGGTATCAACAAGATATACATCTTTAAGTGTCAATAAGTTGCCATGGATTGTTGCTTAACTTATGAGCTCTATTACCATTATCACTGTAAATATGAGTACATGTATACGATATCCCTTACTGTGGATTCATTATTATTTGGCAGATACCAATTTTAGTTGATACAGGTGAACCACAAATTTACATTTTCAAGGAATTCCACATTATCCATAGTCTTAGTATGCACAGATTTTCAAAACCATGGAATCAAATATCCTCGAAAATGCAAGTTTTCTTCAATCCCAGAAAATTATACTCAAGATATATAGGCAATTCCACACTATGTAAATAGAGGCTTCTTTGATTCATATGCAACTACACTTTCATGAACGAACTTCAGAATACTGATGACCAAAACATGGTAAACAAAGGCAGCCTTGTGGTAAATATTGTTAAAAATGTCAGGAATTGTAAAATTATGGGATTTGCTTTGGTAATGATGTTACTTTGGAATTTATTTGGATGCTGGTTTTGAATAAAGTGTTGTTTTAAATTCCAGTGCTATACAAAGAAGAAATGACAGATTTGTACAAAAGGAGATGTGAAGCAAACAGAATTGGGTATGTTTTTAGACAATATAGGCAAAAGACAACATTTACAATAAACACATATGGTTCATCAAGGATTTAGTTAGCGAGAGTTTGATTTTCAGATTTTTAGGTTGCTTCAAGTTTATTTTACTTTTAAATAATACACAATGAAGATACAATTCTGACAGCACTCTCTTCAATGGTGTGCCCAAATTGTCCAAGAGTTTGACCAGAAACTGCTGAGGCCAAATAAAATGTGTGGATCCAGTTACCCTAATACCCTTCTTTATAGTACCCTACTTCTGAAGTTAAAGAAGGCTTTAGGTTTGCACTCTGTCTGTTAATCTGTCTGTCTATAGATATAAAAAGATGTGGTATGAGTGCCAATGAGACTAATTCTCCATCCAAGTCACAATTTGTAAGAGTAAATCATTATCAGTAAAATTATGGTCTTCAACACAGAGCCTAGGCTCACACCAAACAGCAAGCTATAAAGGGCCCAAAGAATAACTCGTGTGAAACTATTCAAGCTGGAAAAAACAAGAAAAACTTATGAACATGATGAACATCAACAAACAACAACTACTGAACATCAGATTCCTATGAATGCAGTGGGTTTAAAAGTTTTAATAGGTACCAACGTTCACCCTTATCTGAAACAATAGTGTAACATCACAACATAGAAAGACACTCTTTATAATATCAATTGTAATGACCCAACTCAATCGAAAGATATATTAAGTTTCAGTCTGTCTGTCAATCCGTCTGTCAGGCAAATCAGTTTTATACACTATATAGCTCACCTGGGCCTAAAGGGCCCCATGTGAGCTTATGCCATCACTTAGCGTCCATCATCATCTGTCGTCCGTTGTCTGTCATCTTTAACTTTTAAAAAAATCGTCTCCTCTGAAATTACTGGGCCAAATACCTTCAGACAAGTTTGAATTTTGTTCCATTACAATGAATGTTTGAATGGTAGGAGACTGTGTTGTAAAAAAAACATAAAATAAAATAGAATCACTACCTAACTTCCCTAACCTTGTTAAGAACCTTGGGTGCAGGTGCAGGTTTTTGGAAAGTTAGAACATTTGAATTGAACTATGTCAACTTTGCTGTTTGTGAGAAATGCAAGTAAAGTTAACTAAACTTTGGTGATAATTTCAGGAACAAGACAAGGACACCAGGAGCATCACTAAAGGATGGACATTGTATGAATTGTCTTGATAAATTTGTTTCACTGAAACATCCAGATGTCTGCAAATATCATCCAGGATTCAAAGGTAAATACATATTAGAAATAGTTTATATTCTCAATGGTTTGGATCCTGAAAAATTTCATCAATAATAATATGATGCTTTAAATACATGATACATTTAAAGGTCCTTTTTACAAATTTTGAATTTATTTTACCCTTTGGGTTATTCACCCTACATATATATATTTTTCTTAAGAATTCAGATGTAACTAGACTTGGTCTAGATACATTCATATTTTCTTTTTTTACTTATTGAAAAAGTATACAAAGTAATTTTACACACTTTTCAGGTTCTTGAAATAAATTATTCATACATCTTTAAAAGAAATAAAAAGTAACTTTTAAATCGAAAACACAACTTTATACATTGAAATACTCTATTTAATTTTTAAAGATGTTCTCTGAAAGAGATGTTCAAACAGATTAAGAATGTAAAAAAAGAAAATGATTAAAGTTTTAAAAAATGCATTTTTTTTTAGAAATTATGATGAATGGGTACTAAATTACACTTTTTGTTATTGCTGTTGTTGTCCAGTTGCTGTCATACTGTTTCTTTTTTTAATGTTTCTTTTTATTTTTAACTGCATTTTTGTGACAAAAATGTTGGTTATTGATTTGGGGATGTATGGTGGGTTGTCGGGCATGCCACAGCAAAATGTTGTCCTTGCATTCACTCATGAATCGTTGAACCAAAGCTTTTAAAATTTTAATATGTTGTTACTGACAAAAAAGGGAGGTCAAGTTCAATAATGACTATTTTGACTTTTACGGTTCTGAAGTTTTGGTTCTTGATAGATTTAAAATTGCGTTTCCAGTCCTGTCTCTGCATTAACTCATGAACCATTCAACCAAAGCTTTTAAATTTTTGATATGTTGTTACTGATGACAACATGGAGATCAACTTCAATAATGACGATTTTGACTTTTACCGTTCAGTAGTTATGGTTCTTGAAAGATTGATAAATGGTGTTTCCAGTTGTGTCTGTGTACCAGTCATGTTGTTGCCTTTACTTATGAACCATTCAACCAAAGCTTTTCAAATTTTAATATGTTGATACTGATGACAAAATGGAGGTCAAGTTTGATATTGATGATTTTAACTTTAACCATGCATCAGTTATGGTTCTTGTGATATTGAAAAATGCCAGGACATGAATAAATATTAATAAATCGGGTTTGCTGTCGCTCTGACAGCCTCTTATTAAGATTTGATATTATTTTTTATATAGATCTTGAAGGGAACTGGAATTGCTGTGGAATGAAATCTCAGTTTAACCAACCAACACTGAAAGAACACCAAAGTACTGGGTAGGCTGCAACAGTAAAGATAAAATGTTACAAATAAAGCTTTTTTCTTTAAATTTATGAAAAATTATTAAGTTTCATGATGCTAATATCTACCATTCTAAAGATAACTTTTACCTCATATTTCTGAACAATAGCAAGTAATAGCTTTTGCTGTTTCTTGATGTCTTTTGACAATCATTCTTTCAAGGATTACAACTTCTCCTCTGAAGCTACTGATTAACAGCTTAAATGCATAAGGTTAAGTATTTCAAGTTCTGTCTACTTTTGTCAACTTTTCGAATATCTGCCTTTTCTTTAAAAGTAGCATAGATAGACAACGAATGATTCAACAAAAATGCCCAGTGATACATTATTTACAAAATACCAATATAAAGTAACTCTGAAATTACTGTTTATTTAAGTTAATGCCCTTAAATGATAATTGTATTTTTTATATACATGGATATAAAAAATGACACCCCAAACAGCTGAACCAATTTCAACCAAATAAAACATTATTATTCCTAAGTCAGAGAATTACTAAACAACCGATTTAGATGCCTTGACTTAAATTCTAATATGAGGTTGAATGAGGAACTGCTATTACTTTTGAAGCAAAAAAAATCTAGATATATCTATATTTAGCCAGACTCACAGATGAACTTGTTTATGGTTATTACAGTTAACCAGATCTACTTTTCTCCTGAATTATGTATGCGCTATATTCAATTTTAACAGACATTTACTTTTATCTTGAAAATTGGTGACAAAATTAAAAAAAAAGAGAGTTGATTCATAATAAGATACATTCTTCATTTCATCTTTGATGAGGCAAGAAAATGGTTAAACATTATTTGAAGATCATTTGGTATTGATGTAAAATGAGTGATAGAGCCATCCATTCTTGTTTTAAAAAATAAAGATGTTTGGTCTTCATATCATTGAAACCATTTCAATGTTTCTGTAGTCTGTACCCCTCTTTCAAATTCATAGAAGCCATAATGAAATAATGACCTTTTTTTGTAGGTGCTCTACTGGCATGCACAACTGGAGACATGGTAAACCCCTTAAGCAGACAAAGATAAAAAATCATGTATGCATTATATTCAATTCTAACAGACAGATGTTTTCTTTTAGTTGGAAAATTGGTAACAAAATTTAATAACAGAGAGATGATTCATAACAAGAGATATTCTTCATTTCATCTTTCATGAGGCCAGAAAGTTTTAGTATAGTTTGAAGGTCATTTAGCATGGATGTAAAAAGATTGATTCAGGCTTCATAGAGCCTTTTATTCTTGTTAAGGAGGCTCGCAGGTACAAAAATTTCAACAAAAAAACAAACATTTTTTTTTTTCATTACAATTTTTATTTATTATATCATTAGTTATTACTTTATGATATGGTACAAAAATCCAGCCACAAAATCCATTCGGTTTGGCCCCAGATGACTTATAAAATGTTTGTATCATTGAAAAAGCTCTACATTATCTCCTTTTGCCTTTGGTGCAAAAAAAGCAATTAATTTTTTTTGCATTTGAATTGAAATATCTTTGTCAACTCATCGGTGACCTATACTTTTTATTATTGTTTTCAAATAAGCTGTACATAAACTCAATAATTGTAAAATTTAAGCAATTTCTGTAATTTATATATTTTTTTATTTCGATATTACCTATATCTCCTATAAGTTCAATAGAAAAAAGTGACATTAACCCAAATGTACACCTCTTTCAGAGTCAGATTGTGAGCTTAAATGAACGGTGACCCCATTTTTTTAGCTCACCTGGCCCAAAGGGCCAAGTGAGCTTTTCTCATCACTTTGCGTCCGGCGTCTGGCGTCGTCCGTCGTTGTCCTGCGTCCGGCGTTAACTTTTACAAAAATCTTCTCCTCTGAAACTACTGGGCCAAATTAAACCAAACTTGGCCACAATCATCATTGATGTATCTAGTTTAAAATTTATGTTTCTTTTACCCGGCCAACCAACCAAGATGGTCGCCATGGCTAAAAATAGAACATAGGGGTTAAATGCAGTTTTTGGCTTATAACTCAAAAACCAAAGCATTTAGAGCAAATCTGACCATGTAAAATTGTTAATCAGGTCAAGATCTATCTGCCCTGAAATTTTCAGATGAATCAAACAACCCGTTGTTGGGTTGCTGCCCCTGAATTGGTAATTTTAAGGAAATTTTACTGTTTTTGGTCATTATCTTGAATGTTATTATAGATGGAGATAAACTGTAAACAGCAATAATGTTTAGCAAAGTAAGATTTACAAATAAGTCAACATGACCAAATTGGTCAGTTGACCCCTTTAGGAGTTATTGCCCTTTATAGTCAATTTTTAAACATTTTTTCGTAAATTTCCACGATCTTTTACAAAAATCTTCTCCTCTGAAACTACTGGGCCAAATTAAACCAAAATTGGCCACAATCATCATTGATGTATCTAGTTTAAAATTTGTGTTTTTTGACCAGGTCAACTAACCAAGATGGCCGCCATGGCTAAAAATAGAACATAAGGGTAAAATGCAGTTTTTGGCTTATAACTCATAAACCAAACCATTTAGAGCAAATCTGAATGGGGTAAAATTGTTTATCAGGTCAAGATCTATCTGCCCAGAAATTTTCAGATGAATCTGACAACCCATTGTTGGGTTGCTGCCCCTAAATTGGTAATTTTAAGGAAATTTTACTGTTTTTGGTCATTATCTTGAATATTATTATAGATGGAGATAAACTGTAAACAGCAATAATGTTCAGCAAAGTAAGATTTACAAATAAGTCAAGATGACCAAAATGGTCAGTTGATCCCTTTAGGAGTAATTGCCCTTTATAGTCAATTTTTAACCATTTTTCGTTAATCTCCATGATCTTTTACAAAAATCTTCTCCTCTGAAACTACTGGGCCAAATTAATCCAAACTTGCCTACAATTATTATTGATGTATCTTGTTTAAAAATTGCGTTTTTTGACCTGGCCAACCAACCAAGATGGCCGCCACGGCTAAAAATAGAACATGGAGGTTAAATGCAGTTTTTGGTTATTACTCAAAAACCATAGCATTTAGAGCAAATCTGACATGGGATAAAATTGTTTATCTGGTCAAAATTTATCTGCCCTGAAATTTGAAGATGAATGGGACAACCCTTTGTTGGGTTGCTACCCCTGAACTGGTAATATTAAGGAAATTTTGCTGTTTTTGGATATTATCTTGAATGTTATTATAGATGGAGATAAACTGTAAACAGCAATAATGTTCAGCAAAGTAAGATTTACAAATAAGTCAACAGGACCAAAATGGTCAGTTGACCCCTTTAGGAGTTATTGTCCTTTATAGTCAATTTTTAACCATTTTTCATAAATCTTAGTTAACTTTTACAAAAATCTTCATCTCTGAAACTACTGGGCCAAATTAAACCAAACTTGGCCACAATCATCATTGATGTATCTAGTTTAAAAATTGTGTTTTTTGACCAGGCCAACCAACCAAGATGGCGGCTACGGCTAAAAATAGAACATAGGGGTAAAATGCAGTTTTTGGCTTATAACTCAAAAACCAAAGCATTTAGAGCAAATTTGACATGGGGTTAAATTGTTTATCAGGTCAAGATATATCTGCCCTGAAATTTTTAGATGAATCGGACAACTGGTTGTAAGGTTGCTGCCCCTAAATTGGTAATTTTAAGGAAATTTTGCTGTTTTGGGTTATTATCTTGAATATTATTATAGATAGAGATAAACTGTAAACAGCAATAATATACAGCAATTTAAGACTCAAAAATAAGTCAAAATGACCAAAATGGTCAATTGACCTCCTAAGAAGTTATTGTCCTTTATAATCAATTTTTAACAATTTTCATAAAATTTGTGAATTTTTACTAACATTATCAACTGAAACTACACGGACAAGTTCAATATAGATAGAGATAATTGTAAGCAGCAAGAATGTTTAGTAAAGTAAGATGTACAAACACATCACAATCACCTAAACACAATTTTGTCATGAACTGTCTGCTTCCTTTGTTTAATTCACATATACCAAGGTGAGCGACACAGGCTCTTTAGAGCCTCTAGTTTTATTTCATTTTTCTATTAAGTATATGATAAAGTTCATTTATGAAAAAACATAACGAAATCCTATGTTTAAAAAAATAATGATTTATACCCGTGAGCCCCCTTAAATTGTAAATTTTGTTCTTCATATTTTTAAAACCATTTCAAAGTTTTTGTTCCTTTCATCCATATTCAAAGAACCTGTAATAAAATAATAAACATTTTATTTTGTAGGTGTGTGACTGGAGTGCACAACTGGAGACATGGTAAATCCCTTAAGCAAAAAAAGATAAAAAAAATCCATGAAGATATATTAGAATTTCAGACAAACTGGCAGAAAGTTTGAAAACGAGCAATTTGACTACAATTTGAACACAAGAATAAAAGTTTCTATGCTTTTTTAAAGATATATTGCATGTTATTTATATTACATCAGTTTTGTTTTTATTTGCATTCCAGACTTTAGAACTGTATATGTTATATGATATTTATGGTTAATATATTTTAATTAATATTACATTTGTTTTGAACATTTATGTGTTATGTCTGTCAACAAAAGGCCACTGACTCTTTGTTTTTCACATAATATAGGTTATAAACACTTTAGAGGTTACTTTGTTGTTTCTTTTGACTGATCACATCATAATATTATGAGATACAATTGTACACAATTAAAAGTGAAAATTGTTATGTGTGTTCTGTTCCATTTATTACATATAAATCTGATATAAAAAGGTATGCTGATTTTAAGTTATGAGAAAATAAACTCATCATAGATACCAGGACCAAATTTAGTATATACGCCAGACGCGCGAGGAGAAGGCTTCTATTTCAGCTCCAAATATTGTAAATTTTTTTTATTATTCTGAATTAATACATTTTTTTTGGTGGGAAACTGAAACAGAACAATATTTGAAAAGATTTTATTACAAAGTTGTGCCAGTTACATCCAAAGGTAAAAAAAATGGGATTTTTCGTGAAAATTTCCAAATCTTCTGGATTAAAAACATATGTGAGTCTAGGATGCATAGAGTGCAGTTTTAGACAAATTGAATATTCAAGTCAGGTATTTCATTTGTTAAACAAACTTTGTAGTTTTTTTGCGTCAAATTATGCACTTTTCGTTTCCTGTCAACCTAATGAAATTTGCATGATTTCTGAATTTGGAGTTAAATTAAGATTTACGATGATTATGACGTCACATAAAGAATTCTGATAGGTAAACTTTCATACAAAAAAAAACCAACTTCTGAACTAGAAATTGTAAAAGCTTTGATATATTGTGATATATTGGTTTGACCATAAAATCCTTATTTTTAAAATAAAGCTAGCTACAGGGGCCATATTGGGGCATAAGTAAGCATAGGTTTATTAGGTTGTATGTACAGAATTATTTTTGTTTTCAATTATGTTTTTTCTGTTTTTTTTGTTAATAAATAGATGGAAAAAAGTTTATTTAGATTTTATTAATTCTTTACTTTTGGTAATAGCAGAATCCATGTTTTGCAATGGGGACATTAAACATGTATTCCCCTTAAAATAAATCAAATGGTATATGATTAATTATTGTTTGTAAAGATATAGTTGAATGTGAAATGTAGGTGATGTAGCATTGACAAAATTATGCAAATAAGTAGAAATTTTTATGTTTAGCTTTTACAAAATGCAAAAAGTAACATCTAAAAAAAACCTGAAGAACATCTATACATCAACAAAATAATGTTCAGATTCAACCAATTTTACATCTTATTGTCAGCTTAAAATGTATATTAAAGTTTTTATATAAAAAAAAGAAATATAGTGACGGTTGAAAATGAGACATCTCAAAATAATACCTTCAAAATCATAATGCATAATCACAGTTATATAAAAGCTGGTTCAAAGCCAAATTTCAACTTATAAACAATCATGTTGACCAGACTAAAATATCAATTGGTAAACCTCCAAAGCAACAACAAAAAATACTAATTGCCAGTGTACCTACATTTTATGGTGGCATTATGTGAGAATAACTCCTCCAAATAAGTCATACACTGTTGTTGTAAACTGTGTGCAGACAATACAGAAGTGCACTACATAAAAAACTAAACACTTACCAACATGGACCCTAAACACTAGGGTTATTACATTCAGGTTCACCAGAAGGGTAAACAAATCCTGTTCCACTAGTGAAACAACAATGCATGAAAGTTGGGTGACTTAAAACAGTTAATGAATTTGGACCTTTTATTCAGTCTAACAACATTTTGTAAAAACAGACTCTGCACGAAACTAAAGTGTATCGACCGGTTGATCATCTATATTTTGTTAACTCGATCAAATAAAGACTGTCTTCTGCACATCATAGTGGATTTTTTTTTCATATTCAGAACGAGAACAATATTATAAGAGATACTTTAGTTGGGCAGATGCTGTTCGGGTGGTATCCAGGATTGACAAGGATAAAGATAGTATATTTCTCAAATCAGTGGTATGGACTGTCTTAAACTGCAGTTAGATGTTATTTTGTCTGCATGATTGTGTTTCTTTGTTCTTTTTATCATGCGAGCGTTATAAGTATAACTAACAAAATGTTAGAACTAAGTCATTAGAATTTACTTGTCAATTCCTAACAAGCAATTCATATCTGTTTTCATAACAGATAACTTACCAATTTACCATGCAATAGATTAAAAAAAAATCAAGTATATTATCACTGCATGCGACTCTGTAGTATAATCTGCACAACTATTGTTGGTAAATTTTCGTTGATTGCTGATTGCCTAGAATTTAAATGCTCAAGTAGTATAAATTTTCTACAAGCTCAAATACACTTTTTTGCCAAACCACGAACTAAAATATTCACGAAAATAAACATTCCCCCCCCAAAAAAAAAATATAAAAAAATTAAATTAATCCACCGTGTAAACATGTTCAAATCTGTAGCGTTATATAGTTTTATACATATACATATATACAGCAAGCATTTCAGGCTAAAATATTAAGTATAGCAGCATGCGGTAAATGTCTCTTCTAATCAATTTAGAACGAATAAAGGCAACAGAAGTATACCGCTGTTCGAAAGTCATACATCGATTGAGAGAAAACGAATCTGGGTGAAATTGGAGACTAAATATAACCAAGGATTTGTAACTATACAAATCCTTGATATAACGTTTACCATAATTCTATAATAAGGGAAGGCACCATTGGCACAGCGGTTGCATTTAAAGTATTTCAGTGAACATTTGGAATGGGGTAGCAATCGGTATTTGTTGCCCTTTATGATTAGAATCAACCAGTAAGTTTTAGTATAAGAAAAAAATTCAAACCATAGAATGCTACCATGAAAGTTATCATTAAAACTCTTTGTAACCATTTATGAGTCTTTTTAAACTGTCCGATGAGTTGGCAATACGCAGATACGTCACCAACAGATCTATATACTTGAAGCCAGCATATAACATACTTTAAGGATACATTTCTATTATACAAGTTCTTTGTGGTTCTTATTGAAAGAGAGTCGGGCATTTTGAAGCACCAGGCCTTTTTATTGACTAGTGTCTTTTTTTTCTGTACAATTTACTAAGCCTTTCAGAAAGGATGTATGGGAGATCATCCAGTGTCTTTGTAGTACTTGAAATAAAAGCAACAGTAATATACCACTGTGCAAAAATCATAAATCGATTGAGAGAACAAAAATCCAGTTACAGACTAAAACCGAGTGCAACAAAAACAAACGACAATACCACATACATAGAGAATTTCGAGAAATTATGTTTTCTTACATACTAAATAAATTGATTGGAAAATCAAATATTGTATGCCAAATATGGGAATATGAAGGAAAATGAGCCAGAAAGTTTCGTTTGAAACACAGAGTATATAACAACTGTATTCCATTTGTTTGATATGTTTGAGCTTTTGAATTTGCCTTTAAAAAGTATCCGTTTTAAATTTTCCCTTGAGTTCGGTATTTTTGTGCTATTTTCACATTTCCTGACCGGTGTGAGAAAAATATTTCTCCTCACTAGTGAAAATCTGTTCTCGGCAAATGATTAGTCGAAATTTGATTATGACGTCTAAATGATTTGTTTTCTTCTGAATTTTCCTATTGTGACGCCATGAAAAAAGGCGGCAATGTCTGATGACGTCACATATAAAGAACCGTGACAAGTTTCTGAAAAAATCTTTTGAAAAAGAAGGATAACAATCATTAGAGAAACAGATTCCGACACTATAACTCGTGTATTACGATATTTCTCCACTCTCGACAGTTGAATTTTAGTTATTTAAAACTAAAACTGGCAAGCCTCGCGCTTTAAATAATAAAATTTAACTGTCTCGAGTGGAAAAATATCGTAATACACTTGTTGCAGTGTAGGAATCTATATTTCGCATGTCCGATGAATGAACTAACACGCCAGCTTACATCTGAGTAACACTTTTTTTTTGCATTTGTCAGACAATACTTTTTAATACTAAAAATCACTTACATATTTGTATATTTGGTTTTCCTTTTATATTTCAATATTTTCTTATGATAAGTTTTCTTTATAATGGACAAATCAAACAAGACTATAAGACAAATATATTTTAGGCTTAAAATTTCACGAAAAATGATAAACATGGATTATATCTGAAAATTCACAATTATTTATTCATTATTTACTCCCAGACTTCCAGCTGATGTCTGTTTAACACTATTTGAACCTAAGGACCCAGCTGCTGTCTGTGCAACAGAACCACTATTTCCTAGATTTCCGACTCCGTCCTGAGTAATAGTATGTGACCCATAAGTTTGCTGGATAGTTTTGGTTCCTAAGCTTCCTGCACCGCTTTGTGCTGCGGAATTGGACCCTAATGATCCTTTGCTTGTTTGAGAAACAGAGGTAAAGCCAACGACTCCAGTATTTGTCTGCTGCACAGTTTTAGATCCCAATCCTCCAGTATTTGTTTGTGAAACGGAATTGGCCCCAAGGTTACCGGTTGCAGTCTGAGATACTGTATCAGCCCCGAGACCTCCGCTATTTGTTTGAGCTACTGTATTTGAACCAAGTGATCCACTTCCAATTTTACCAACACCTGTTGACCCGAGACTGCCTGCCGCGGACTGGGATACAGTATTAGATCCAAGGCCACCAGCATTTGTCTGCGTAATAACATTTGAACCAGTGGAGCCGCTACCAGTCTGCCCAACACTTGTCGACCCGAGACCACCTGTTGCAGTTTGTGATACTGTATTCGATCCTAAAGACACAATACCTTGCCCTTGTCCATTACCTGATGCTACTCCAGTGTGTTGAACGGTCGTGCTACCCAGACCCCCTGCATGAGTTTGACTTACTACACCACCTGCTCCTGTCAACACAGAGGTATTGTTTATCATACCTTGTGTTGGTCCTTGCTGATACATAGATTGGTGGTAGCCATTCCCTTCAGTCTGCACAGATCCACTTAAAGACCCTACTCCTGTTGCTTGCGCATTGGCTGTATTAGTAGCCCCAGTTTGTGAAATTATGTTTCCCTTGAAAATTGAATTAACTCCTTGTGCACTGTTTTGGTTTGTGACTCCAAAATTAAGATTATGATTTTTAATGCCAGCACCGCTATTTGTTATTTGTGTTTGTCCATGGTTATTTTGAAGATTTGTTGATGTACTAGGAGTAACCTGTTGTGTTTGGATTCCGCTTAAAATTATAGTTCCTGTGGTTTCATAAAGAGAATGTGTATTTTTAACATACCCATTTTGTGACGGAGTAGAAGATTTTGTTTCTCCAAACACTTTGGAAGTGCCTATACCAGGAAGCCCATTTTGCTGAGTTACATTTTCTGACTTAATTGTGAAGGGCTGTGGTACATTCTCATGAAACATTGGTACACTTGTTTTCATAGAAACGGTACCAGGGTTATATCCCAGACTATGGAAAAGTTTACGATTTAATGTATCAGGATTAAAACCATTGACAATGTGTTCAGCTTGCTGTTTTGAAGTTTCTGTCATTTTTTGTTTAAGAATTTCCATTAAGTGGTCGTTTAATTTGTTTGGGTTGAATCCTTCTTGACTAGGTCCAGCTGTTCCCTTGTCATTATTGCGACCATTGTATTGTTCCAGTGAATGCAATGGATTATAATTTGAGAACCCCCAATCAGTATGCTGAACTGAAGGAAACATGCTGTGACCATTTGGGTCAAACTCTAATGGTCTCTGACTGTTCTCTTTTTCTGTTGAAAATAAAGTAATTTCGTTTAGCATGTCGTTCGGGTGATAAGATCCAAACAAATTACCATTTGTTCTGAGCGCCATATATTTACTCATAATGGTGTTTGGGTTAAAATCGCTACCCCTTCTTTTATGTTTTCTATTTAAACCTGTAGCAGCATTTACATAAACTGGATTATATCCGGCGTTACGTAACATTTTGGAATTGAGACTTGTGGCATCGGAATGAAATGTTCCATGTCTTGATGATTGTTTTGAGTTGTCCGCAAATTCATTAACTGATCCATTTTTAATAAGTCCATTTATGTTTGCGTTCAAATTATTCGGAGAAAACGTAATTTTCATCATTTGTTTATTTAACTGAGCTGCATCAAATCTGTTTTTTGTTTCATGCGTACTTTTAGAATTTCCATTAAATGCATAATCTAATTGCTTTTCAGTCTTATCCTTGGGCAAATTATTAATATTTGAAATGCTTTTGTTCTTAGCTGGTGTACCTTGTCGGGAAGTCTCGGTATGCTCAGTTTTATTATTTTGTTTGGTATCCTCTTTATGTGCTTGGTTTGTTTGATGGACGAAATTTGTTGGCAAGTAATCTTTTAACATGTCGTAATTATTATTCTGCGAATTGTGCATAAGCTGCTGAATAAGAGTATTTGGGTTGAAAATATACTTATTTGTATTTGCTGCAGAATTCTTCTCCACCGAAGATACTCCGTTCATGTTATAATTTTTCATTGTGTTCTTTTTGAAGTTATCTCCATTTATTGCGTTCATTTTCATATCAGTAGATGCTTGATTATTAACTAATTTGTCACCAATGTTTACCGAATTATGTTCTCCATAATGTTGTAAATATGAATTAGGATTATGAATATAAATTCCCCAAGAATCTCCAAACACCCTGGGTCTTTGGTTATGTTCACCTCCAGATAGACTGGTCATCATGTTTTGCATAAGGATGTCGGGGTCATAATTTCTTTTTGGTTGGTATGCATCTGAAGAATAAGAATAACATACAAGAATAGTTACATAAAATTGTTTTTTTACACGCACATAAATCAAGTAAAATAACGACAAATTAAGGCAATAAAACATCGCGTCATTTGAAGTATTATCGAAATGTTTGACTTCTAAACCATTCCATTTTATTTTAGGTGCAACACCATGAATTAACTCAATCACATTTAAAATATATGTAAGAATAGCCCTTCTCTGACATAGTGCTTTTGATGTTTCGGTTTTTTTTCAAACTAGCAAATGAACTTGCATGAATGAAAATATTTGACCATTTTGATACCTCATTTTACTTTGCATACCTGCATTACAGTTTTAGGGTAGATGTGCTGAAAATGATGCTGATTACGATTTACAATAAAAACAGGGTGCTATTTTCCGTAGTAGGTTATTTATGGAAATCATGTTTCAACATGGGTTGAAAGTTGACTTGTAGAAAGTAAAAATTAGACTTGGTATAATTAAGGATATAGTGGTATATGATTTTCATGTAGTTAAACTTAAGGTAAAACATTTATTGAACCTTTAGAATTAAAAGAAATGGTTGAATATAAAGGGATTTTGAATTGAAGATTTTACACCTTTAGTGAACAAGGCCGGGATTTGTAAGTTTGAAAATTTAGTTACAGGAAGAAAGAAGTTGTTACATGGAACGTTGATTCGAAGCACTGAAATGTTTGTTCAGTTACAATTATTTGTTTGGATTATTGAATTTGTTTGTTATCACTAGCGGACAAAGGCTTTAACAGAACATTTAAAATTTCTAAATACATTTACATGAGAATACAAATTTACAAACAATAATTAAGCAAGTTTATATAAGAATTGCGAGAGAAAATGGTCATCGTAGTTTTTATTGATGTAACTGAAACTCTAAATATTGTGTCAGAATAGGTATGGCTTCTATCTGGTGTTGCTCAAACTGGTTCTTTAATCGTCTAACGCCCATTGTCAAAATGAATCACCTCTGGCTTTAATGTAGTGCAAGCAAACGTGATCATGTAAAATAATTAAAATCTGTTAACCGATACACACGAAATATGACACGAAATCCGTTTTGTGTCTTTGTGGTAATATGGATTACTAAGGTTTAACATAAAAGTGAGCATTCTTTGTAGTAACATTACACACCTGTCGAACTGTTGAACTTTGGTCTTGTTTCATTGTGGTTTTGTCTCTGGAAAAGACCGCGTGGATTAAGTCACGAACCTTATTAATTTTCCTTTTCTCCTTGTGGTGGGTTTTGTGTTTTAAGGAATTCTTTTGAGGAAAGCATTTGGTAAAATAATATTTTTTTCATAACTTGTTCAGCTCTGTACAATTAATACCTATATTCCTATATTGTATGGAGACTTGCTCATTGGCACACCTCGTGTGTTGACTTTTATAAGTACCTTTTCTTCTCGTTCGTTTGATTTATTGTTTTGTCATGTTTGTTTTGTTTTGTTGTGTTGTTGTGTAGTTGGAATATTCTTGTTAACTGAATGTCAAAGAGGCACACAATAATCATCGACACAATTTTTTGGGTGCAATTCAAATTGTATAATTTATTTAAAATATAAATGTACTAGTAGTTTTCAACGTTTTATAAATATTTTTTTTGTTTTTACTGTCTTCTGATTGGTTAAAATTATTAGTTTTATTTCCAATGTTGTCAATTTTGATAGCGACACGCCCGCTCTGACGTTGTGTATTCATACGCCAACATGTGTGTACGATTGTTATTGTTAATATAAATAATATAAAAAGTTCTTTGAGCCTTATTTTTTATAGAAATTTATTTATAATGAATGGCAATAATTTATTTTGATTTTATTGAACCATAAAACTAATTTTTGACTTTTCACATTTTACATAATCCGCTTCGCTTACTTTATGGTTCAATAAAATCAAAATACATAATAGCCATTCATTAAATAACGGTTTAAGAAACACTATATTTGAATAATGACAGAAACATTACTCACCAGACAATACAAACAGAAGCAAGAATACAGGCAAATATGTATAGATCATGATCTTTATTCTTCCAGCTCGACTTGAATGATCTTTGTTCACAAGTGCTCATCAATAGTCCAGCAGGTGGAAACTTATACCGTGTATCAAACTGATAGCATTATGATAAAGTCTTCAGTCCTCAAATGATAAAAATGAAAACGTGCACAAATGATTAGTTAAAACTAATTTAAACAATTTTGATAAATTTAAGCATGAAAAGATACTGAAAACATGTAATAGATAAGCGGTGTCATTGATCGCTGTGCTGGGACTGCAGTATGTACATTCCTGAACAGAAACCTACCCTAGATATACATTTCTGGAATTTTCATTATTCTTTTGGCCGCAAACATATATTCAATTTACTTCTTTTGCTTGAAAAAAAAATAATTACAATTCTCCTAAAGACAGCTTCAATGAACGTTCATATAAAGAACATATAATAGAACAACGCTCCAAAGAAATGCTTTATTTCGAGGATATAGAAACCAGGAGTCTATTCATGTATCTTTCTAAACCACATCCGCCTAATTGAACTGTTCGTTAAATATAAAGAAATATATAGGTTTTTGATAATTTTTCAAAACAAATAATTAAATGTTACAGAACAATAGTGATAAAACATTTGTTCGGGGAGTGTATTACTACAAATAACCATTAATAATGCACTCAAAAAAGTAAAATAACTAAAATACCGAGCTCCAACTAAAATTAAAAACGAAAAGTCCTTAGATAAAATGCTGAAACACATCAATTGAATGTAAAACAAGTTTCATATTAGCAAATTACATATATCTAAGACTAAATTATCAATCAGTACACATCCAAATTTCAATGTATTTAGTGTATAGACGCCATTAACAGTCAGATAAAACATGACCTTGTTCAATGCCAAATAAAGGCAACAGAAGTATAGGGAAAACGGTACTATTTATTCTGCCATAGGCGACAATACTAACATTTCCTAAATTTACCAGTTTTTATAATAAAAACCTGGATAAAACAGTCATGTGGGGTGTTAGAACTTTATTACTGTATTCTAAAAATTGCAGCCAAATAGTATCATGACCAATTTCCAACGACGCTGGTTTATGTTATCCATGCCCACCGTCATTTTGCACCAAATTTATGAAATTTTGGAAGCCTTTTCGAATAATTCTCTTGAAAATATTTCAATAGGTTTTAAAATTTAAATTATAAATTTACACACTGCAGTTATTCATAGATAAATAAAAAAATATTTGGTACCCTTATTTGCACTCCTAATTTTACCTCCTTCACCTGTCTTGGGTACACAAAAGGCCAACCTAATGCTGGGAAAATTGTACATTTTTAAAGTAAAATGAGATTTTATTAAATAAATACTTACCATCAAAAATTCTGAGTGCATCCATCTGCGCAAGTCTGACCGGCGGAAAACCACAAATAAAAATATCATCCAATGAGAAGAGGGATAACCAGTGCCCGTATAACCATGCCTTTATATCATCCTTTTAATTTCCCAACGTAAGCATGAAGCCATAGGAAAATAACAGGGGATGAAGGGGAGGTTGGGAGGGACCTTTAATTTATGATGGTAAGTATTTATTTAATAAAATCTCATTTTACTTTAAAAATGTACAATTTTATGTCAATAAATACGTTACCATCATAAATTCTGAGTGAAATATAGAATCTAACACAAAGCTGAATCCCCTGAACCAGAACTCTAAAGAAGCATTATTAAACAGGGCCCAGGAGGTAGAAATAGCTCTAACATCATGGGCTTTAATATGCATACTATTCAGAAGTTCTTCATTAGAAAAAACTGTAAGCTAATTGAATAGTTTTACAAATCCAAGTTGAAATGTTTTTTACAGACAAATCTTGTTTTCCTTTGTTAATAGGAATAAATAACCTGGAATTTGAGGAGGTGCGGAGACTTTGAGTTCTCTGAAGATATAAAAGTAAGACTCGGATAGGACAGAGTACTTTAGAACTTGAATCAACAGGAAGGGCTGGAATCACTATCGGTTCTGAACCTCTACCAGGAATTTTATTTTTGGCTAAAAAAGCTGGATCCGTTAATAGGGTAACAGATGACTTATCCCTATTAAAACGAAGGCAGTAATCAGCAGTGGAAAAAGCATGAATTTCACTTCTTCTTCTACCAGAAGCCAAGGCAAAAAGGAAACAACACTTATACGACAAAAACTTGATTTCAACCTTTTCCGCAGGTTCAAAAGGATGGTTTTTTAAAGCTGATGAAACAAGACTCAAATTCCAAGACGGGATTAAAACTCTCTGTCTAGGGCGTTCAAGAGTGAAATTCTTAACTAAAAGAGAAATGAATTCATCATTACCAAAGTCTGGACCTCCAGACAGTTGAATCGTCCTAGACATAGCTGATCTATAGCCTTTAATAGTAGAGGGAGATAATCCTTTCTCTTCAAAAAGATCAGAAAGTCTGCTAGTTGTTGTACAGAAATTTGGAAAGGATCAATTTCCTTCCCACTACACCAACTACTGAAGATAGTCCACTTGGCATCATAGACGATGTTAGTGGAATCTCTGACTGCCCTGGAGAGATGTCTGGCTGCGCATTCAGAAAAAACTCTCTCCTTGAAGCTATCCCTGAGAGAAGCCACGCGAACAGATGTAGCTTCTCTGGATTGGGATGAAGTATCTTGCCCTTGAACTGGGACAAAAGATTGTGTCGTACTGGTAGCACCAGTGGACGAGCACAGGATAGATGAAGAAGATCTGGGAACCAGGCTTGTTTTGGCCAAGCTGGAGCAACCCTTGCTCTGCTGAGATCTTCCGAAGAACTTGTGACAGAAATCTGAACGGTGGGAAAGCGTAAGCGAACATCCCGTCCCAAGGAACACTCATGCAGTCCACTGCGTAAGCTTTCGGATCTGGTACAGGAGACATGAACACTTGAATTTTGTAATTGAGGCTTGTTGCAAACAGGTCTACATGGGGAGACCCCCACTGAAGTGTTATTGCCTGAAATACTGATTGTAGAAGTTCCCACTCTGTATTGACTGGAGTAAGTGTTCTTGACAGAGCATCTGCTAACACATTGAGTTTCCCTGGGACATGACGAACTACAATCTGTAGATGAAGTTGATTGCAAAGAAGAAGGATTTCTCTTGCTAAAAGATACAGCTCGTAACAATGAGTTCCTCCTTGGTTTCGCAAATAGGCCACCACAGTGGTGTTGTCCGTTGCTAGAACCAGAAATTTGTTCTGCAGTAGGGACTGAAAATGAGACAGGGCAAGAAGCACTGCCTTCATTTCTAGTATGTTGATGTGTTCCTTCAAAAGATCTGGAGTCCACACTCCTGACACTGAAAGACCTTCCAGATAAGCTCCTCAACCGAGGTTGGAGGCATCTGTGAACAGAGTCTGATTTGGAACTGGAGAGGACAGAAGTTGGCCTCTCAAAACGTTTGCTTGAGAAGTCCACCAAACCAAATGAGGACACAATTCCTGATGAATGATTGGAACTGGAAACTCCCAATTCTGTGTAGCTGGGAGCCAATGTTGGTGTAGATAAAATTGAAGAGGTCGAATGTGAAGGCGACCAAGTGGAACAACATCGGCTAGAGAATTCAAGAGACCTAGCAGTTGTGAAAACTGGCGAGCAGAGACTGTTTTTTGAGATAGAAACAGATGAATTTTTGAACAAAGATTCTGAAACTTTTCCTGAGGAGGTCGAACTATGCACTGATGAGTAAGGTAATGTTCGCCTAGGAAAATAAAGTCCTGAGACGGAATGAGGTCCGACTTTTTCCAAGAAATGAGAAACCCCAGAGAGAGCAGCAATCTGATGACTACATCTGTATTGAGATAGAGTTTCTCGGGAGAAAGTTCCTTGATCAGCGAGTCGTCCAGGTAAGAATGAATCTGAATAGCCTGTGAATGAAGGTGAGCAATTGCTACCTGCATAAGTTTGGTGAAAGCTAGTGGTGCAGTTGACAGACCAAAAGGGAGAGCCAAGAACTGGTAAACCCTTTTGTTCCAAACAAACCGAAGGCATTTGCGGTATGAATGGCAAACTGGAACATGAAAATAAGCGTCCGTCAGGTCCAGGGATGTTGTCCACATACCTGGAAGAATAGAAGCTCTTATTGAACGATTGGTCTCCATTTTTAAATGGGGAATAATCATATAAGAGTTGAGGATAGACAAATCGATGACTGGTCTCATTCCTCCGGTCTTCTTCGATACAAGGAAGAGACGAGAATAGAAACCTGGATCTATTGAAGATACAGGGACTTCCTCCACTGCCCTCTTTGTCAAAAGAGTCTCTACTTCTGTTGACAGAAGAAGAAATTTCTGTGGATCTTGAGTATTGGACAGTGGGATAGGAACAGGTAAAAGAGGTGGTTGTTCTTTGAATTGAAGAGTCAATCCCCCTCGAATTACTGACAGAACCCAACAATCTGAGGTAATACTTATCCATTTTTTTTAGAAAATGAGTTAACCTCCCCCCTACTGGTAATTGAGAAAGAGGAGTTTTTTAGTACATCTCTGGATTGGGTTCTAACAGTAACGTACGAGGTGGCAACTTCCTAGGAAGAGGGGTTGGTCCTCTTGCCACCTCTCTTAAAACTGTTAGGTTTAGACCTAGGGATTGAAGATTTCTTGGGTTTATTACCTCCATCATTATTGATTTTCCTCCTCTTCTCCTGAGAATTATAAGATGAGCCTCCAGCAGAAGAATAACTACCTCGTTTAGAATTATTTCCCGAAACAGATACATTTACCTTCACTGGGACTGGAGTTTGATTGAGATGTTTCTGTACCTCATCATGTGGTAACCCAAATATCTTCTCATCCAAAGGAGACTTGATTAAAGCATTCTTAAGATTATCTGACACCTTTGCCTTCTCCAAAATTTCAGATCTTTTGGATAAGGTGCAGTTGGCGATGGAACCCATAATCAGCAATTGGGAGGCACCCAAAGCCTTGTCTACCTGTAATAGGAAAGGTTTGACCTCTGGTGGAAGAGAAGAGTCTTTAAGAACTGGGGCAACTGCTAATAAGAAATGTTCAGCAGTGCCTAGAACATGAGAAGCGTTTCTAAGAGATTCTCTGTTTTAGACCAAACAGACTAGGTAAGACGCAGTCCATCGGCGGGTTTAGAAGAAATAGTAGATGATAATACTTTGTCACATTTGGGTACTACTTTACCCAAAGTAGAGTCAAAAATTTCATAATCCTTAGAGCGGAACTGCTCAGAGAATGAGGCCAGACCGAAACCACTAATCTGGGAAAATTGGGACTCATTAGACACAATCCCATCATTAATGATCTGCAAAGAGTTGGACATATGATTAGACTGTGGAAAACTACTATGAGATTTATTATCATCTACAGACAGACCACATGAAGCCTCAAAAGTGGAGGTTAGTTTCTTGGGTCTGGGAGGTGACTGAAAAGGCACCTTGTTGACATCTCTCATGATAGTATAGACAGAATCTCTGAGATCCTTCAAGGAGGAAGGAGCATCTTCAGTCTCTGGTTCTTTACCAGAATTGGTAGAAGACTGACCAATTACAGATGAAGCTAAAGACACAGGAACAGAAGGTTGCGAAACAATCTGAGAAACCTGAACTGAGTTGTCATCTTCATCCGAAGTAAACCCTTCTTCTTGGCTGCCTGGGGCGACTGAAAAACGTTCCTCCTCATCACTGTCTTCCAGATCACTTCCAATGTCATGATCTGGACGGAGTGAAATCACTGGAGAACTTGACTTATTGGCATTATTCTCTAGTGTACACAGGCGATTGGAGAAGGAAGTCAATTCCGCAGAAATAGATTGACGAAAATCATCCAAAATACTCTTGAACCCATCTTAGGAGGGGCCAGAGTTAGCTACCTGATTAGACTGATGCCCAACAGAAGAGGTAGGCAGAGCAGCAGGTACAGATATACTACTACCCCTACTAGACACTGCTACAGGAGGAGCAGGAACTGACAGATTAGGAGTTGTACTCTGTGGAACAATAACTGGTGTTGGTCCACAATAAGGCCAGAAACCTGGAAAGGGCTGACTAGGAAAAACCTGATTAGGAAAACCTTGACCAGGAAACCCTTGACCATGAAAACCCTGACCAGAAAAGCCTGACTAAGGATAACCCTTAGACCAAGGAAGTCTAGACCATGACATGGCATTACTAGCTGATGCCGGTAAAGTTAAGCCACAATAGGACACTGGTGCTCTAGAACCAGGTAAGTTCAAACTCATAGAGATACCAGGGTAAGATGAAATGGACCCTGTGGTGTCAACTGGCCTAGACAAGGTGTGTGTAACCGTAGCAGTGGTAGGGACACCTCCATCATAACCGACAGAACCTGCATGCAGGGTCTGTTGACCGGTCTTAGTAGTCACCGAAGTAAAAACGTCGGTTAGTTGACTACTAATAGGAGGGGTTCCCTGCCCTACCGCTGTTACGGTCACAGGAAAAGGTAATGAACCGTCTAAGAAAACATCGTTATGGCCTCGTAAGGACTGGGAGCATTAAACTCCATAATTAAATAAGTATGAAGTTAAACACTTATAACAACATTATAATAACAAAAAAATGTCAAATAAATAATGGTATGGGGATACCTACGATATTCAATATAGAAAAAACAAAAAACTTTAGTCTTCTCTGTAAGTTATGTAATAATACAAAAATACGTGTGTCTCGGTGCGCATGCGGAAATTAAAATGGATGATATAAAGGCATGGTTATACGGGCACTGGTCATCCCTCTTCTCATTGGATGATATTTTTATTTGGGGTTTTCCGCCTGTCAGACTTGCGCAGATGGATGCACTCAGAATTTATGATGGTAACGTATTTATTGACATAAAATTAAATACTACCGCTTTCCCTATACCGCTGTTCGAAATTCATAAATCGATTGAGAAAAAAACAAATCCGGGGTAGTAAGAGGACACAACAGAAATACTAAACACAAAATATGGGTATCGACAAATTGTAGAATCATGAAATAAATGTGCATTTGTAATTATGTGTTCACAATTTTATTAGTTTGGTTTTAATTTACTGCTAATAAAATCAATATTTATAATAATCATCCATAAAAACAATATCTAAAAATATAATTATAGAGTTGAATTGGTAACCTTTTATAATAAAGTTGATTGAGAGGACTAACTTTTTTACCCGGATCGTACCTAAATTTCTGGGCAAAATATATAATAAATGTTTATATTGCTATAACGGTGTCAGTACCCTTGCTGGTGAATAGTGAGTCATTATCTGTAGTATTTTGGCATTGCTATTATTTGATTACTTTTTTGAATGACTTTAATTTGCAAAAGGTTTTCTTTGGATATGTTTATTATAATGAGTTCTGCATAAAAGCGATTTCGTTATTATAAATTGATAGATTTTTTTGCAATTTAAATTGAATATATTGATTATGGATATGGAACTATTCTTTGATGATTTCAAAAGCACAAAAAAACTAAATTAGACGGCACTTTTCATGATAACATAATGTGTAAAAAATGAAAATTCAGGAAATATACATAAATAAGAAAAAATAAGCCAGTACGTGTGTGTGATAGTACATGAACAATATTGTAAATGTAAAAACGAGTAAGACCACAAAAGAATAATATACAAGACAAAAAACGATTTGTTATTTCACAACAGCATTAAATATAGTAATTATATATTCTATTACCGTCTATCCTGAGCACTACATTAATATATAAGATGACAGATGAAGTAACAGGATATACTATATTTGTCTGAAACTTCTGTAAATTGAAAAGTTTCATTACTTGAACTACTTTTAAGGTTACAGCCAAACACAAAATGTTATATACTGTTTTTGACAAAAACTTTCGGAATTTTGGGTCTTCAGTGCTCTTCAACTTCTACCTTATTTGGCCTTAACTTTTTTTATTCGAGCATCACTGATGATTCTTTTGTAGTTTTGGCTTTCGTACAAAACTATTATCCAGGTTAGCTTGGGGACTTTTTTTTAATACAACTTATGGGTAAAAGGATAGACAATGAAAACTTTCTTTGGTCACTATTATGATTGGTCATTTATAAATAATCATAAATATATCTAATGAAAACATAACTATACAAGTACATTGTACATAACATAAACTATACTGCTCAGACGTACCAAGATAGACACTAACTTTCAGTTGACGATACTGCAACATTGCAAACTAAAATAAAAAGGGTGTAAAAAATCTAATTTTTTAATGAAAATGTCATTAGTGAACTTTATTGAAAAGCACTATACGCCCATATGGGTCAATGGCTTAAAACTAGCATAACTGAATAAGAATGTATCTCACTATTTCCTTTTACTTGGAGGTTTTTAAAAACTAAGTCAATAACATGACAATCAGAGCACATAAGTGTTGCTCAATGGTAATGGGATAAACATTTCTGAAAGAGAGGCGAAACATAGACAAAAGGATATACAGACTTTTTAGTCGAAAACGAACTGACAATACCATGATAAAATCCAAAAGCTGCTAAAAGACAAACATTATTAGTATAAAAAAAAAACACTGCATAGACAGCTTAGACTTTCCTAGGACTTTAAATTAATTTTGCTATTTCTTAATTTGATACTCAGATGGAATCAACATCATACAGTTGACTTTATTTTCTATTCACTAAGTTCATTTCAGGAATGAAACATTTAACGACTACAAATTCATATATACAGTTTCTCCTCATTTAAAGAAAACCCCAACATATATTATCGTTCATGTCACCACATTGTTTTTGTTACCGTAAACGAACGTTCCTGGTACTCAGTCAAAATTCATACATATAATGAAAAAGGTCAAACAGTACGTTAGGGAAGAACTTGATTTTGTGATTATTAGAAAGAGCAAGAGAAAAAAAATTATATGAAGACAATCTAATTAAAATTAAATCTCTCATTTGCTCATAGCGATCTAGCATAAAAAATGAGTGAGTGAGGGATTTAATTTTAATTAGATTGATATGAAGATCGGTATCTTTGAGTTGCATTTCTGGTAGCCATTTCTACAACACAGCAACACGCCAATTGGCAAAAGCGACCATACATCAGTTTTACGGTCACTATCAAGAATGATTGACCGATACGATTTGTCTGTGTCTGATCTCTCTAGCGACTTCGTCTTCGCGGTTTTATATCATTATAATCATAAGTGGCATGTGGTCTGTAATTTTATCGATTTTAACATTTTAACTGTGTTTGTACTTGCATTTGGAGTGCATGCATAGCAAATATTGTAAAAGTGCTAGCCAGGGATAGGCAATGGAAAGTGACTAACTAAAAGTTGGATTTTCCTACATGCCAAGCACTAAACCGTCAAAAAACAGTTAATCGATATTGTCAATAAATTTAACACACCAAATCATAAATCTGCCATTAAACAATAGCTCTCAAAAAGTCATGAGAAAAGATGGTTTATCATAAAAAAAAATATACTGTAAAATTACGCCGACCTTTTACATAAGGACTTATTTTCCTTTCTAAAGACAAGTAAACTTTCCCTGTAAAGCTTACTGACAATATCGTTCGCACAGAAAATCATGTCTGCTTGAACAAATCCAATGATTTTTCAATTAAATTGACGTCATGTGTTAAAACGGTTATTGACCAATCAAGTCAGTGTAGTTAGTATACTAGTATAGACATATTCACAGAAAACTTCGATATATTTTTGGTAGGGGTGTGCCATTTTTGCCTAAAAAACGTACCCATTTTAATATAACATTCACTGAAATTTAGTACCTATCGTTATATAAATATTTAAGAAAGAATGACCTATACTTATATACAATATTAAAAATATGACGTTAAAAACGTTATTGAAGATAAAATCAGGAGACAAATTTCCGGGGTTCATTTGTGAACTTATTTAAAAGGTGAAATTAATAATTGACCATTAATAATGTAAGATTCTCAATAGCATATGTATATCATATGTAGATTATACCCCAAATCAATATACAGTTTTCAAACGTAAATGCATTTTAATATAAGATGTCATTAAAAAGGAGGGTCATTCTTATATAAAATCTCGCAAAATTATGACTCATGTTTTTGGCACATCCCCGTATACCCAATAATTGGAAGTTACCCCCCCCCCCCCGTGGTTTAGTTGGTATCGCTCTGATATTTAAAACATTGAAGTATAGTTGGACTAACAGAAGAATGACACAAAAGTAAGCAACTGTAGGTCGAAGTACAGCCTTCAGCAGTGAGCAAAACCAGTCTTTTTCAAATACATTTTACGTTTAATGTCTGAAATGTACTATTTAGGCCCGTTTGAAGTAGATACCTACAAACTTTTGGTCTTAAGTGTATATGGTGACGGTTTTTCCATTGAAATAATTTAATGCAACGTTGGACAATTGTTTGAATGAATCAATCATACGGTTTTAAACTGAAATTAACTTTTAGCGAGTATACAAATCATCAGATTTATTCATAAATTCGTCGAAATTTCATAAAATTAAGATTGGAAATGGGGAATGTGTCAAAGAGACAACAACCCGACCATAGAGCTGACAACAACCGAGTGCCACCAATGGGTCTTCAATGCAGCTAGAAACTCCCGCACCCGGAGGCGTCATTCAGCTGGCCCCTAAACAAATATGTATACTAGTTCAGTGATAATGGATGTCAAACTCAACTCCGAATTATACACAAGAAACTAAAATTAAAAATCATCCAAGACTAACAAAGGTCCGGGGCTCCTGACTTGCGACATGCGAGGAAAATGCTGCGGGGTTAAACATGTTTTTTAAGATCTCAACCCTCCCCCTAAACCTCTAGCCAATCATATATATTTTTTAAGTTTTAATGTGAAACACAAGGTCTGTATATACGTGCTTGCCGCGAAACATATGTCTTATATTGATGTAAACGCTATATTACAACATATTATTGGTTGTATATTTGACGCATCTTATTAATGCACAAATGAGAAAAGACTGTTTACTGCATTTGTCTTTAAACATGAGGGAAATGTAAAACCCCACGCAAACAAACTATTTTACCAACGTATGTAATATTTCAACACCAATTACATAAGTCATAAATAAAAAAGTTAGTTTTGCATGACACAGGTATTAAATATTTCTAAGGAGAAGAAGGAAACACTTGTTCAATGTTACGTATTTACAATAATATTTTGATTTGTGTTTAACCCATATTTTGTTCTACTTATCATACGATAAGTTTAAGTCTGACAGACGTAAATTTATGCAAAACAGACACAGAATTAAGGAAAGTTTGATGAAAAAAGAAAGAGGTTACAATCAACCTTCCTTTGTTAAAAAAAAGGAAAAGAATCTAAGTCACAGACGATCATAAACTTCCTTAAAAATTGTTATTTTGTGTCTAAATTGGACGAGCATACACGCGGTTTGGGATACACTTATAAATATTTACACGAACGGTACGGCAGCAGTCCTTTTGCGCCAATTACTGTTTTTCAGGGGTATCATTTGCGCCAAATTTTGTTTTCAAAATGTATCAATTGCGCCAATATTCGGAACTCATTTGCGCCCATTTACCTGTTCACATATCTATCATAAATATTAGTGATAAAAAATTATTCTTATTTTGGCTTAAAAAGTATCAAATGTTCGGAGATATTTCCTATTTTATATATATGGAGAGAAATGACTCGAATTGCAATAGACAGTCCATGTACTGAGAGGGAAAAAAACATATGGCCTTGCTGAATATTTGATACAATATTTGCCAAACGAGAATAAAATAGAAGCTTTTGATGATTATGTTTTAGCCACATATGTTGATGACACAGTGCTTTGTTCCCATCATCCGTATCTAAAACAAGACGTATCAGTAATGAAGCAGAAGCATTCCACAGGAATTATAATGAACTGTTTTATGCATTTCATTCTTCAATGTTTTTTTTATGGACGATTAAGTGAAGTTACAAGTTACTACATACATTAATTTGGGAAGTAGCCATTCAACAGCAGTAAAAAGAAAGTATTTCTCAGAAAAGGAAACATTTGTCGTGTAAACTGTCGGTTCCAAGTCAGAATAAAGAAGGAGGGAAGTAATTTTTCTTCTATAAGGCGCAATCGTATGTTTTATTTTTGGCGCAAATGATACCAAGTAATTTTAAAACAGGTGGCGCAAACGTAGCATTTGAGAAAAAAAGTTGTGGCTCAAAAGGACGCAATTTTGGCTCAAACGGATACGTGGTATCGTTTGTGTAGAAGATCTAAAAGCAAAGCAATCATGAAAGAAGAACCCTGAAAAACTGTGAATCTCATTACTTTTTTGGAATTACGTGCATGGTTGAAAATTAAGATTAATAAAAATAAAATTATGTATCTTCAACATAATTATATAAATACCATCAAAAATACCTAAATGTGTGAATGTTTTGTAGTAGCATGCATACTCTACAAAACATTCATCAAAGTAAAAACTTAACATATACAAAATACCAAAACATTTTCTGTTATCTTAATTTAAGTTTTGATAAGGGGCAAATTTCAATGAAAATGTGGGTTGAAATTCATTAAGACAGCAATCCAACTATATAATTAAGAGATGATTCGATATTCTTAAAATCCTTTTAGCGTATGCTTTCTTCTTACAAAGTGCTTTAAAAAGGTTCTCCAATGTCATCCTATTGAACTTAGGGCTCACAAAATTCCGACTACGCTATTCCCGACTGTGTTATCAATTGCATAAAACTCATGTGAATATGCATTCATCTTTCTACTGCTTAATTTTTTTTTTAAAGGTTTGATAAAAATTACAAAATTAGGTTAAAACCATTAAGGTAGTTTAATTTAAATTTAGATAAGAAATGAATATTAGGCCGTTAGTTTTCTCGTTTGAATTGTTTTCCATTGTCATTTCGGGGCCTTTTATATATGACTTTGCGGTATGGTCTTTGCTCAATGTTGAAGGCCGTACGGTGACCTATAGTTGTTTTAATATCTGTGTCATTCTGGACTCTTGCAGATAGTTGTCATATTGGCAATCAAACCACATCTTCTTTTTATATTTATATATATATATATATATATAAATGGGAGCTTGGAAGTACTAAAGGTAACCAACAGTCGATAGAGTAAACAGATTTTGAAGAAGTGAAGTTTTTGTTACAGATATCGAAGAAACTTCTCAAGCAAAAGCAGATAATAACCAAACAAACACGAAATAGTTAGGCAACCAATTCAACATACAGCAGCAGTCTTTAACTACATTTGAAAGACAAGTACTTAAAAAATTAAAAAAAAAAACTAATTGATTCAAACATAAAACCAACTTTCATCTAAAAATGGCAAAGTTCTGCATTACTTCCAAATCTACAAAGATTCGTAAATTTTGAAGAAAACTAACTCGTCATAGCAGAATTTTTTTTAAGAAGAGGGGCATGGAAACTTATACTTTTTCCAATAAAAGGATAAACTATACAAGTAGTTATTAGTTTCCTAATAAACATATTGTTGTCATTATTATATATACAAACTTATGTGTTGAAACGGACACGCTTAAAAGTATTCTTTAAATAGTTAAGCATGCCCGTTGGGTAATATTATAGAATAAAAAGAATAAAGGAATAAAATTATTTTATTAAAGTGTCACGTACTGATTAACATCTGAACAATATGCAGTAAAACATATACAATATTTAAAATAATCAACACACAGCCAAACAAATTGACTTATGAGACACATTATAAAGTAAATTCTCTTTAAGAAAAATGTGAAATTAATACTTCTTTTTAAAATAATTTCTCTAATGGTGTTTCATACTTTATTTAAATTCTGAACGTTGAATTCTATCAGATTGGAAGGTATGTTTACTTTAACAAGAGCTGTCAGAATGACACTAAACCGGATTTTTAACATTTCTTTGTGTCCTCTTTATCAATATCGCAAGGACCAAAACTCCTAAATGGTAAAAGTTAAAATCATAAACATCAAAATGACCTTCATTTTGTCAACAGTAACAATATTCTAGAATTTGAAAAGCTTTGTATGAATTGTCCATGAGTAAATGCAACGACATGGCCAGAAACGCCATTTTTCAATCTTTCAAGAACCATAACTTCTGAACAGGAAAAGTGAAAATCGTAATTATTGAAATTGACCTCCATTTTACGCTCTGTACATGCAGCCTTCATGCGGTAAAATATAAAAATAAATCTTAAGTTTTATCAAAACGTTATTTTAGAATTGAATGCTGTTTTTTTTTTTAATGTATACAAAATATATAACAATTATCAATGTTTTAAGACTATAACCACTATTATAATTTTTTTTTATCAAATAAACAAAGTACACAAACAATGTGAAAACCTAGTGTTGTCTTCATACAAAATGAGAGAAATGACGGAACCAAATATTCGTCTTTGAGGCTATGAAGGTTAAGTATTTATAACAATAAGAAAACGTGTAATGATAACCAATGAGACAATTCTCCACCAGGGACCAAATGACGTAGAAAATAACTTGTATGAATTAAAAATCTATTGTAAATTTTGAACATGATACGACAGTTAGTTACAGCAAACCAATTTTACTCCCGGCGTAAACTGGAGTCTTTTAGAAAACAAGAATATATATAAACAAAAACTACGTGACCTTTCATGCATACACAAGTCAAGCAAAATATCCCTGTTCTATACCATGTATCTGTCAAACGTCAACTCAAACGTAAGAGAGGAACAAATATATAGTCAACCCATTTACGATCACTTTGTGGTCGTTAATATAGTCTAAATTTAGATTTAGTGCTTGTCGCTTTTCCTTATTAGACTGAAAAGATCAATACATTGTTTGATAGCAAAACTAAATTGTGATATTAAACAGTAGATAAATCTGGAGATTGAGAAATATTTAGTAATCGAAGAAGTAGTTTAATTCATCGTCAGAATTTATAATTGTAATTTAGTATTAACAACCCGGCCAGATAACAATTTCTAAATCGCCGCAAATCCTGCATGGCTTATTATCTTTAAATCGCGAAACATGTATATTTAAGAAATTCTATTTTAAGTACTAAGATTTAGTAGACAGCAATCCATCAACAGATCATATCACAATTTAATGTAAATTTTGCATGCACATTTTTCCGTAATGCGTAACTATTTTTTCTGAACTATTGTAATTATTATTCAATGCAATTCGACAAGGAAGTCCAATTTGCCGTATGATTTACACGTGACGTTGTATTTACACTTTTATTTTGACGAGGACTCTTTTGAATAATAATGAAGAAAATATTAAATAAACAGTGGGCCAATGACATGAATTGACATATCTATTTTCTATTATCAAGGTCATCAGATTTATAAAAATAACATACATTACCATGATGTAAAATGATGGTTGACGAGGAGCAGATTTTGGTTCAGAATTCAATAACAGTTTCATGATATATCCAACAACAAATTTAACTACTGAACCATACGATACAATACAGAACAATTAGAAAAAAATATAGATAAATACAGATTTCTCCGTGATAAAAAAAAAGGGGGGAGAAAGATACCAGGGTGACATTCAAACTCACATGTCGATAATAAACTGACAACGCTATGGCGAAAAAAAAAAGAAAAAGAAAAAAATAAACAGAAAAATAATAGTACCCAACATTGAAAACTAAAGACTTAGCAACACGAACCCGACCAAAAACAAGGGGTGATCTCAAAATAGTATCTTTGCAGTAGTCTAGTATGTGTATGTAAAGTAAAATGATACTTTAAATCTGATACAGAACTCGTACCAATGGGCGGTTTTATAAAATAGACAGAAATGAAATCTATAGACATGGCAAGACATATTTTATAGATATTGATATTTGTCCAGTGGTGTATTTTTTTTAAATATCGCACCTAAACATGGAAAAGAATATTTGAAAAAAAAATCTATGTTTAAGAATAATTTATTCAAAAATACACATTTGTACGCCGAGGGGTTGACGACATATTAATAAAATCAAGGAATTGTATATTCAAATATGCAATTCCTTGATAAAACAAATTAAACAAACCCCTCAAGTAATGCCTAATTAATGTATATGCTGCTAACTAAATCTTATATATCTTGGCAAGTGAAGGAATCCTGGCAATTCAAGTTTAGAGTATTTAAATAAAGGTTATTAAATGTTTTTGTATATTCAATTTACAACGATACACTACGTCTCTCTGGTATTTGCTAAAAAGTGAACTGTAAACATAAAGATTTAAACAAAAATAAATTTCGCTTAAAATGATCTCGATTATCACATAAAGTTATAAATATTAAACTTAAAAAAATAAGAAAGAGAAAAAGATACCAAGGTGCAATAAAATAATCTAAAATAATAATAAAAGTCTAATAAAAAAGAAACGAATATGACCAAAGAGACATAGAAGAAAAGACGAACAGATACGACAAAACGCTACAAAAAAACTAAAGATGAACACTACCAGAAATCTGGGAGGGGCGAAAAGAACTCACGTACTCTGAAATGTTTTAAATCGTATTGAAACGAACACATTTTTTGTGTATTAAACAATAGACGGATGTACAACGTGGGCCCATCAATCAAAAGTTTGTAGTTTTCATTGTCAGATTTTGTCACATCTACGTAGATATGTTACAATACGATTGTCATTTTATGTAATTGATATAAGACTTTTCATTGGACCAATGTTATTTCCCTGTACAGGACACATTTAATAAATACTAGCAGTCTGTGAATATTTCCATATGTTAAATTTGTTAATAATAATATAGTTCTACATTTAAATATTTAAAGGTTTAAATAATGTGTGCATTATTTTAGAAATTCGGATTAACCAACCAAAGGTATAGTTTTACATTATTTTTTATTCATGCTTTATTTGATCAATACAAATAAATTGTGGGTATAGGGATTTATTTTGTCTAAGGGCATATATTTGGTAGTTATTTTTTCAAACGGAAATTATTGAACATGTATAGCTATTTTCCAAACGAAAATTAGACACTATTCATAGCTATTTTTCAAACGAAAATTATTGACCATTTATAGCTATTTTTCAAACGAAAATTATTGACCATTTAAAAATATTTTATAAACGATTTTTTTTAACATGTAGCTGTTTTTCAAACGGAAATTGTTTTGATCGTGTAGCTGTTTTTCAAATGGAATTATTGATAATTTCTTCTTTCTAAGTAAATGAGAACACAAATGAACTAGCAAACAAAATCGAAGAAAAACCAATAAAATTAAAAATTGAAAATATAACGTTATATAAAGCAACAAAATACATCTAATATTTAACCTTTTTCAATTTCAGATGCGATTCTTTATACATGAAATTTGTGTGTGTATATGTATATGGCTGCCATATGCTTTTTCTAAAGTAGAACAAATTGACTTCCCTGTTAAATTAGCACGTTGTTATAACGGTTTCTACAATAAGACTACAGTAGCAAGGAGTGTAGGATACAGTATCCACTTTTCGTGTTATCATGAATACAGACTTAAAACATCAACGGACAGAAAATACAAAGGAAAACTGCTTGGTCTTAAAAATAACGCTTATATTAAGGGAAATATGGACGGAGTAGAATCTAACCTTAGAGCAAAGCGACAAGCTGAAGGTCAGACAAAGCCCCCCAGAAGACAGAGAAAAGAAATAAGAATGATGACAGACGAAGAACGAGAAAAATACTTTAATGCAATTACAACATTGAAAACCACAAATGTAAGTAATCTGGACATTCTTGATTTTGTTGTGGTACTTTGATTTTAGAAATGCAAGACATAATAACCGCACACTATCACACAACTTAACTGTCTTCTGATGTCATACTGAATTTTATTTGTATAAACCAGAAATTAATCATGTCAATAAACGCATTTCCTTGCGAATTAATGGGCTGTTCAAAACAAAGAAAATGCTGGAAAAAATAAATAATTGTACACGACTAAGAGTCGATTGTGTGCTTAAGAAAAAGGAAACCAGAGCTCAGCTAACACCACCGGCATCATGTGCATCATGTAGTTCAAAAGAAAGCTGGACCCTTTTTTTAAACAAAAAAAAGTATCCGTAACAAACATATAATAATCCTTATAGTATAAGAAAATAGGAAAATATGGTATACTTGCCAAATACCTCTTGTTATACAGTTTAATTCGAATTAACCGTGTTTCCTCATTTTGTCTTTTAAAATATCGTTTGCTAAAAAGTTTCGGTGTATCATTAGCATACTGGCACTAGTATAATTAAATGTAATAACTTTATTATGTCATCTTTCTAGGAACAAGTCGACAATGAATCAATCAGTCGTTTCGGTTTGTTGGCAGCTTTTCATTCTGGTGAACAGTTGGGGGCTCATGGTGGATGTGGTTTTGGTCCATGGCACAGAGCGTTTCTGATAATGTAAGTAATAATCTTTGCTGAATATTATGACGCACTTAACTTAGTGCATTCAATATGAAATAATTGCGATTAATTCACAATACAATTGTTTTGAACTGTACGATTGAGATTTGAAATACAATTTGTTCTATTAAAATGCATTTATGGACTCACATGATTTGATACTGAAGATATTAGTAATTGTTTCACAATAACGCAACAAAAGTATTCCACTCACTTCCTGTTTTTGTAACTGTTTTTGGCTCCTAAACGGCTAACTACCCTAATTTAAAAAAAAAGACAGTTCAAGTGTTGATTTAAAGTAAAAATAAATGTTCCTCACTGATTTATTTTAGGTATGAACAGGCTATGATGCAAGTTGATCCTACCGTTACGCTTCCTTATTGGGATTCAACTCTCGACTTCTATATGGAAGACGCTACACAATCTATCTTATGGACTGACAAATTTATGGGAAATGGAGATGGATTAGTTACTACAGGTCCATTCAAAAACTGGGATACTGCTGTTGGACCTTTAACAAGAAATATCGGAGTTTCTGGAAAACTTTACAGCGAAGAAGACTTTTTAAATGTGACGTCAAGGACAAAATATGGAGAAATTTGTGGAGATGAGGCATTACCTGAGCATGACATGGAGTTTTTACACGGACCTCCTCATGTTTGGATTGATGGTCAGATGGGAATTATTGAGACAGCTGCCCATGATCCTATCTTTTTTATGCATCATTCCTTTGTGGATCTGATATGGGAAAAATTTAGAGACAACCAACGACGAAATGGAATAGACCCTCAAGTTGATTATCCTGCCGAATTCTTTGGAGATATATTCCATGCACCAGAGGAGGCAATGGGGATCGGTAGTATGACAATGAGAGATGGTTTGGACGACAAATTTACCAGAGACATATATGAGTATGCTCCTCGACCAACTTGTAGCAGAAACAATCAGGATTGTGGCTCTAAATATATTAAGTGTGTTGATGTAGCTGGTGCATATAGGTGTGTGTCAAAAACACTGGAAGAATATGAAGATGACATGGCAACTGGAGGAGGAAATACTGGCGGAGGAAATACTGGCGGAGGAAACACTGGCGGAGGAAATACTGGCGGAGGAAATACTGGTGGTGGAAACACCGGAGGCGGAAACACAGGAGGAGGAAACACAGGAGGAGGAAACACAGGAGGAGGCAGCTGTCCAACTCCAAAGCCACATGTACCAAAAGTACCGAAAGTAAAGCCTACATTGCATAAACCTGTACAAAACAACTTTTGTGTAAATGGAAAAAGTGACACAAGAGAATGGGTTTATTTACCAATTAGAGTAACATATCAACGGCCACCAGATTTCACCAATTATGGATCTTACCCAATTCGTAATGGAAAGCAGGCATCAAAATCAGATATCTATGCTCCATCTGGATATTCATCTATGAACAAATACATAAGGCCAGGTCGCCCAGAAAACTATGGGAATTGTAAAAGTTCCACTAGCGGTGCAGGTGAAATGTACATACAATCTGATGGACTAAATTATGATGGTACATATAGGGAGTATGCAGTTATTGATCATCGTTTAGCTATATCCATGTCAGTTGCATATGTTGCGGTTAAGAAACCAGAAATCAACGATCCATCTGATGTCGTAATTTCTGCCTTTGATTCATGTGGGAGAGTATGTCACGCTACGTGTTTAATCCCTGGTACGGATTACTACAGACCTTGTTCTGGTGCATTAAGAATTTCCGATGTTCCACGTTTCCCAAAAATGTATGGTGGAAATTTTGGAAACTCTGTTATGAACGTTTGGAATTACACATCTTCTGCATCATGTCCACAATTCAACATTGATCAGATATACGTCTCTTTCTTCTGTGATTACAGTAACAGGTGGCCTTGGGAACATGCACGTAAACAGAACCTCCCTCCACCACCACCAAAACGAAGACCCTCAGTGGACAATCAACCAAAAGGACCACGTGTAGCAAATAAACAAACTGATGCTAGCTTGTCATTACCCCAAACACCTCAAAAACAAAGTAAGTATTATATTGACAAGTAATATCTCATGGAACAGCTTTATGTACTTCTTCTGTAATGAAAAGGGATAACAAAAAACCCCACACAATTTCATGTTCTTGTACGATGGAAACAGCGAAAACGTGCAATAAAACCATACTTCGCCTGTACAGATTTAAACTACATGTACATATTCTTTGTAAACAAAAGATGTTTTAAAATCTACTAATAATATTTATCCTCTACAACTTATGCTTAAAAAAACAAGTTTAATAGTGACCGAAGTTCCTTTAACTTAAGAACATAAAAAAAAATCATTACAGCAATCATCACACCATTGATAAATAGGATAACAATTACTTTGATAACTTTACTTTCCTTAATTATTGTGTTCGTTGGCTCTGTTTTATGGATAGTTGCTTCGATATGCGAAAGTTTGCAGTGACATCTCAGATTTCAATATTTCATTTTAAAATCTTTGAGTTCTGATATAATTTATTTATTAATACATTTATGTAACTGGTACTTTCTAAAGTTATGCATACTCTGAAATTGTATTTAATGGTTATCTTATTTTTGTTTCAGAATGTGCAATTAGAGGATGCATGATTGAACGTGATGATTGCAGAGCACCTTGTGAAAATTTGGTTAATTATCCATGTGTTAACAAATGTAATACATTTGCAAGATGTTTTTACAAGAAATACTATATACAAACCTGTAGTTATGGACATTACGATATTACAGAAGGAAAATGCCAACGCGGCAAAGGTCACTGTTCAGACGAAGAATATAACAGCGGAAGTAGAGGCAGGTTTTCTGGGTAGTTTGGAGAATTAACACACATAGATATATATATGATCATATAAAGCAATTCTATTACTAATTTGGTATAAAATCCAAGAGAGTCTTTGAGAATAAATATTTTTTTTATCATCTTGTGTCCATTTCAAGAACAAGAACGCAAAACTAGCCTTTTTGATCAATATAAAAAAGTCACAAATGTAAACTATATTTTCAGTTACATTCTGCATTGTTCATATGTAAGTTTTACAAGCTTAAGATCTAGCAATGGAACTCTTATCTGACAAAGAGGTGGACATTTTGTTTGAATAAAAATGGATTGAGAGATGATTTAAATCAAAATGTTAGTTTGCACAAATAAAAGATGTTTTTTTATGATCAAATATATTCTACCTTTTAACAAATCCTTATGTGACAAGGCTAACAAGTTGGAACGATTATTGTTTGCATGTGTATTTATTAACTCGTTTTTTATTCTATTTGTGACATTGCAAAAAGGGTTATCCAGCTACCTAAAAACATGATTCAATGTAACAAAATATCAAGAGAAATCCTTCATAATTATCTAATGAGGATAACCCTTTTTGAATATGTTTGTATTAAACGCATGGTTATGATGGTTGTATTAAGAATGTTCGAAACAATGTTGTATGCATTATACTCGGATACTACAGACAAAAAAAATGTATATTGTGGCATTGCTACACATGTATAACTCGAATTACGATTCTAAACTTTAAGCAAATGTCAAGCGAGGAGGATCATTTTAAATTCGAATTGTTGTCTGACATCGAGAAAAGATTTGTCTCCAGCAAAGAAGGTCCTGTGGTATATCTGTGAATTATCTGAATGTTATATGTAAATGGTAGTTCTGTAAACCACAAAAGACTATACAAATGAAATGTCTCTTTGGACAATGTGCAATAATGTAAATGTAAATACTTATTTATTTTAATGTGTTTTATATAATAAATGTTTTACAAGTTTTGTATTGTTAATTCTCAATAAAATGTATAAACTAGAATTTAGAATTTGTAAAAGATACAGAGGTTTGGAAAAGAGCATGTTCTTTGAAAAGAGAAATTTGAAGTCTAGTTAAAACATTTAACATATTAATTTACGAAGGCATCCAGCAAAAAAGTCATAAAGCGTCGCCCACACGGCGTTTTTGTGATATTAAGACTATTTTCGAAACGCAAAGGATTTTCAACCAAAGGAATAATATTACCTTAACAGTATTTGTCAAACTCTTTCGAAATATAGGGTCTTCGATTCTTTTCAAATTTGTACCTTATTTGGCCTCTTTTACCTCTTTTCGAGCGTCACTGTTCAGTCTTTGTAGACACAATCTTAATCCTGGTATTAATGATGAGTTTATCTCTGGTTTTATAAGAGCCTTTGGATTCACAATCACGGTTTCCAGCCCTTTCTTTTTATCACGATAATACTATTTTTCCCGGCAACATTCTATTTAATTTCAATTATACTCGATGATTTAACCAGAAAAAAACGCTTTTTGAATTTTAAATTTGTATATTTCGGATTTTATTTTCAACTTATTTTCAAAACATTTTTGTCTCCTCATGCAGGCTAAACACGAAAAGATAGTTTCTTAAATGTGATTATATATTTTTATTTAAACATGTTCATTTAACTACATGTACCTAATATTAATATATTTTGACTTCAGATGAATTTCCAAATTAAACATTTAAAATGTAATTAATCATATCGTACAATAATCCTGGCTTTAAACATTTTTTGTTTTAACTCTTGTATCTTTTAGAAGCAATACATCACATGTAATATCAACAACAGTCAGATGTCTTATAAGTGTTTCACTACTTTTTAAATCCGTTATATCCATACGAAGAAGGAAAAATGATTCTCAATATCTATTTCATATCCGAAATGTGGTTTTTGAAAAAACTGTTGTAGCATTTGTTTGGTTGATAGCTTTAAGAAAATAAATATTAAAACAAATCTGAATTTCTAACCGGAAAATAATACATGATAATGAAGTAATTCATAACACAGAAAGTAGTATGGGGGGTCTTGTACAATAGCAATAGGTCTAGAATTTTAATAAAGTCAGTAAAATTCGATACAGGAATGCAATTTTATAATAATTATTTTCATTTGAATTAACAATCTGATGTGATTCAATTTAATAAATTTATGTGTACAAAAGTAGATTTTGCTCTCTTGATTTTCATGTTTTAGTACGTAAGCGACCTAGGGTGGTTTGTTAGAATTGTCTTATTTTATGAAGGAATCAATCGAAAAATTTCTATTACCCCTTTACACCTGAATTTCAAGTTTTGTATTTTAATAATGATTTATTAGTAATAACACACTATAAACATATTTTATCATTGTTTCTAAAAAAAAAATTACCAGTTGCTTTCATGGACCTCAACAGTTAAAATTTCATAAAGTCTAAAAAAAAAATTTGGACACTTTTATAAGAAAATGTATTTTAATATGAAATATAAAGCAGCATTTTCGACTAGTGAAACAATTTTAACCTCGACTACAAAACCTGCATCCTATTTAACACAAATGTATACAACTTTGTTTAAAGTTGCTGCTTTGCAGAAATATCTTTGAAATGCATTTTTTTATTGATACATATTGTGTTACGTGTAAAAACAAACCATTCTATCATCCAAAAAAATGTTGAGCTAGTATGCGTTTTTTTTTTTTATAGTAATAGCCATGTTTTTGTTTCATGTGGTTTTTTTTAGCGCGGTCACCTCAGTACTCTTCCAATCTTAAGGTGTAACATTATAATATTACACAAGTAATTAGTACGCATTGGTGGTTGGTGTTACCTTTATCTCTGACACTTAAGTTCTAAATGTAGAAAAGGTTGTTCATCATTTTAAACTAACAAAGGCTGTAGTCTACTACAAAATGATTTACAGTTTAAAAGATAATTACAATCTGTCTTCAATGTGTTTCTTGCAATATATAAGGTAGACATTAGACTGAACATGATTAATACGTATGCTTTTTTATTGTACTGTCTCCTCTTAAATTTCAAATATATAATAGTGTTATAAATGTCACTATGAAAATAGAATGTAAAATGCATATGGTGTATTCAATACCACAAAACGGGAACATCTGAATGATAACAAGGAAATAAGCTATTTACTGTCATATCTCAGTATTGACGTCACTCAATGCAATAGGTATTCACCAGGGATGACCGATGTCTCCCGGTTTATTACACAAAGTTCAATAAACTATTGTTTCTGTCACTGTACGAACGTCACAATAAGTTATGACATTTAATGAACCTTTACCAAAAGTTTTTATTAATTGTTCACCTTGATTCAAATAAACAAAATAAATATTTAACTAGGTGAGAATCACAATGTAAAAAGTGTAAATAAACAACAACAATTTAATTTTCCTATGATAAAAAAAGAAACTGACTGTATAAAATTCTTGATGAGGCATTTGCACAGTTTTTATTTTTGACAAAATGTTATTGAATATCATAACTAAAAAATGGATTTGTCAGTGATAGTAGTTATCATGTAAATAAGTTAAATAAAATCAAACATTTACTTGACAATCCCCATTTTCTATAATCTTGAAAGGTGTAAATCTTTTAATATCACTGTCATAACATATATTTTTTTAATATGATTTTCAATTTTTGGTTGCAACGATTTTCACTATTACTACAAATCAAAGGGAACATATTAAACTTAATTCGTCAAAAGCAAAAAAATATCAGAGATACTCCTCTTACTCAATATCAATATTTTACCGATTTATAAAGATACTACTCATTTGAAATTTAAATCATATTCAACATACATTTGGAACAAATGATTTATTTACTGACCATTTATTTCCAATATGCTTTGTTTCAATGATTAAATAAAGGTATTTTCTATTTTACTAAATTTGCAGTTTATATTAAATGTAATATATATAATTTTAAAGAAAGAGAGTTAATCATGAATAAAACGTCCAAAGTTAGGATCGTACGATATGATTGATGAACATATTATGTGTTTTATTTTGCAATTCGCCCATTAAGTCGCAATTAACGTACATTTACTACATGGAATTGACTGCACATGCTTATCTTAAGTAGAAATATATAATCTTATTTACCCATCATTTTTTTCTTTTTTCCGTCTATAAATTGAATCAAAAAAATGCATTTAAAAAAAATTTGAAAGAAATATGATATATATGTCTTTGATGAGTTTTACGCCCGTTGACTACAATATGTATCCATCTTGATAGTTATATTCAATTCTTAAAATACTTGATAAAACTCGCATTCTAAGGTATGACAATCGCGATAGAGATAATCATTGTCAACAACGTAGGTGGTAGTTGTGTTGTTGGTGGTGGTGTTGTTGGTGGTGATGGTAAAGGAGGTTTAATTGCAGGTGTTTGATAAATATCAACCACACATTGATATCGGTGTCTTATTCAATTAACCGCCATGCAGAACTTATACTATTCGGTATCAAATAATTACAGAAACATGTCGTTATACCACTCTTTCATGTCAAAGGTTCTATTCCACTTTCGATAGCTGAGTTCATATTTGAAAATGTCCGGTAAACCTCTTAAACAATGATAGGGTATGGTTTTTTTTTATCGAAATATTTGAGTTTTAAAAAATGGCAAAAAAACGGACTAGGACTCGGACTTTTACATTTGCACTGGAATTATATAAGTCTCAAATTGAATGAAAAGAATCTAAAATCTGCTTACATTTTGTTCACCGATCATCTGACACCAATGCCAAAAACCTCAGCTAAGTTCATTCTTAAACAACAAAATTATAATAAACAAGAATTTAAAAAAAGGGGGGTTCATTCTCCAAGCGTCTGTGCTGTTGACCCGAACAATCACAAATAAATGGAAACTGTCTTTATAGGTACGCAAATTACGTATGATACTTAAGTTTAGTATTACTTATGAACCTTGTTTTTTTTCTCTTTGGTAAATAACACTACTTTTTTTTAAAACGATATGTTTTTGACTGCCAGATAAAATGACGGAATTTTTATAAACAAATATATAATAAAACTTCAAAGAAGGAACAAGTGGATAACATATTGTTTTCTATTCTATTACAGGTGGTCCAAGACACCAACTTAACCACAATCGTGCACGACACATACATAGACCGCCTGTTCAGAGATGGGGAAGACCAGGCTTCGGATAAAATATAGACTGCTTTATGATTCGTTGAAAAAGTCCCAAGATATTCCGTCCATGCATTTCATTATTTATTCATTTCATAAATGAAAATGATCACCTGGTAAACTTGAATTTGTTAAATATGTCTACATATAAAATATATATTCCTATAACTTGTTCATGTTTTTCAACTAGTGATTTCGGAATGTACATGGACTAGGGTAAACTGAGAATTAAAATGTGACGTAATGGCTAAAATATATTTAACAACATATCATTGCTAAGTATGAAGAACTTGTTTGACTTTATTTTGATGTAATCGCCCATATACCAATGAATCAGATGCATTTTCGGAGGATATATCAAATACAATGTAAGAATGTTAAAACTGATTATATTGGTGCTAATGAAAATCATCAAAAGTACTGTGACAACCGTATGAACATATAATTATCATTAAGGGATTATAATAGATATAGGAAGATGTGGTGTGAGTGCCAATGAGACAACTCTCCATCCAAACAACAATTCAAAAATTAAACCATTATAGGTTAAAGTACGGCCTTCAACACGGAGCCTTGGCTCACACCGAACAACAAGCTATAAAGGGCCCCTACATTCAAAACCAGATTTTGATAAAGCTTGATAGAAAACATGAAAAATAAATACAAAAGCAAATATTTTTAAAGGTAAGAAGGAAACATTATAAAATAAAAAAAACACCTTTTTTCGTAGTATTTCGTTGCAATAAGCCAATAAGACATAACGAATGTCTTTATTTCTTCTTTGCTCTATTTTCCGCAATTAATATCACTTTTCCAAATCCATTTTAGTCTACAGAAAGTTGTACTTTTTTGTCTTTTCGTGAATGTTATGAAAATTCGTTACAACTGCATTCGGCTAATTGAAACTTATCTTAAAGAAAATCTTTAATAAGCAAATGATGTTACAAAAAATAATTCACTTCATCATATGCATTTTTCAATTAAAAAATATCGATGTAAATATACAGATAAGAAATATTTGGCTCATGTAATAACTAATTTAAAGCAGCTTTTTGATAGAATTCTATATATGTTTCTTATGAAGATAATTCATTTAGATTTATCATAAAAATGTACATGTTAGACCATTTGTCAAAACAAACAAATGAGTATACAGAATATGTTGTAAAAAGGTTAGTGCTCATGTTTAAAATGATAAATCCAGAAAGCGTTTCGGACACTCTTGCAAAGCATCACTTTTATTTTGCAACTTTTGTATGACTCTTTACTGGCAAATTACGTTTAGATATGCAGTTGATTAGAAATAATGTTTTACATTGGCTTTCGGATCTCAAATCAACATGTCCATTAGTTGGTTTATGAATAAAGAAGTAAAAAAACCGTACTCCGAGGAAATGAAAAGTCCGTAAGCAAATGAAAAAAATAATGTTGAAACGCATCAAACGAATGGATAGCAACTGTAATATAACTAACTTGAAAATGACTAGTTAAATGCGTTCGTCTTATTGAAACTTATCTTAGAGAATATTTAATATTACCGAATGTTGTTATTAAAATAACTCGCTACATTATTTTCAATTCAAAAATTTCAATGCCAACATGCAGACATAAGCCATCATTGTGTCCCATATAATAACACGAAGGATGCCACGGTCATATTATTCTTCCCTTGTCAGATCATTCAAATTATTTGATTAACAAAGCTGTTGTAAGGAAACTGCTTAGATCATCAGAAAAAAAGAAATAAAAAATAGAAAGCTATTCCAATTCTGGTATTTTTTTCGTTAAATTCGAATGGTTGCTTTCAATGCAGTTAGTTTAAGCTAGTTCATTATGATTTTTGTGCAAGATAAAACTTTACTTGAAAACAATATAATCAAACATTCAAACATTTTGCCCCAGGGAATCCTCGTGTGTAATAAAACAACAAAAATTGAATAGTAATCGTTTATAAAAACATATCGCACCTTGTTGACATTAGATAACAAGACATTTTACGTCACAGTCATCACATTACGATATTGTAGTGTGTATGAACAATGCACATTTGTTTGTGACTTCAAAAAACAAGTAAATTAAAAAGAAATGTGCTTAAAAAGCCTTTTATTATTGTAACAGGACAAGCACGCTTGTAATCGACGAAATTGTATTAAAAAAAACCTCATCATAGATACCAGCATTGAAATTCATTATAAACACCAGACGCTTGTTTCGTCTATAAAAGAGTCATCAGTGACGCTTGGATAAAAAAAAATGTTCAACACCCCAAGTAAAGTACGAAGTTGAAGAGCATTGAGGACCAAATTTCCTTAATGTTTTTCCAAATAAGTAAAATAAAAGAACTACCGAACTCCAAGGAGAGTTCAAAATGGCCAGTCACTTATAAATTGGATAAATCAAAAGATCAAATACGTCAAACGAAGGAAAAATAACTGCCATATTCCTGATTTGGTACAGGGAATTCGTTATTTTGAAAATGGTGGATTCAACTTGGCTGTATAACTAGCTAAACCCCTCACTTGTTAAATACCAAAAATGCAAAACTGTACAGAAAATGTATAACGGAAAGTCTCTTATTAAATTGCTAAATCAACAGCCCAAACACTAAAACGATAGCAAACAACTGTCATATTCCTGATTTGGAACATGTTTTTGCTTTTGTAGAAAATGGTGGATTAATAGATATAAGAAGATGTGGTATGAGTGCCAATAAGACAAGTCTCCATCCAAGTCACAATTTGTAGAAATAAACTGTTATAGGTCAAGGTACGGTCTTCAACGCAAAGTCTTGGATCACACCGAACAGCAAGCTATTAAGGGCCCCAAAACGATTATTAACTATTCAAACGTGACAACAAACAGTCTAATTTATATTAAAAAAAACGAGAAACAAGAAACACTTATGGACCACACCATAAAACGACAACTACTGAACATCAGATGCATGACTAAGGATATGTGCAAACAAAAGCAGCGGGTTAAAAAGTTATAATAGGAATCAACCTTCACCCTTATCTGAAAAAATAGTTTAACATCACAATACAGAAAGACTCACTATAAAATATCAATTGAAATGGCTTAACTCAATCTAAAGACATATTAACACTGTGAAAATACACTGAACGAAAAAATTGATTATGCTACAATGTAAATAAAAAATAAATAAGATAAGGGATGAATAGTTAAAGGCAGCAGTAGTATACTGATTTAAGATGTTAAACAATCTTAAAAAAAATCAACAAAACCCTGATCAAAAAGCCGCCGTAAACAAAAATATACACATGTAAATGAAAATAATGTTGTGGTAAGGTATAAAGTTTAAATGGAGAATGGATGATAGTAATACCAAACACTAATACAAACTCATATATAGACGACATATAACTCTGAACAAGTAGGCATTTAATAACAAAAAGAATCATTACAAATAGTATCAACAGGTCAAATTAGCAATACAATACAATTTGAGACTCCTCGCAGCTACTGTCAGCTAGTTTAAAGCCAAAACATATAATAATGAAAAATCATGCATCAAAGACTCAAATCTACTTAAACACATCCAAGAGATTTAGTATTTCAAGTCATTGACAGTTTAAGAAAACATGACTTGTGCAATGCCAAAAATAAATGTATCGACAGGCAGAAGGATAACTTGGAGTTAATTTCTTTATAGAAAAAAATTAACGTGGATGTGTCTCTATAAATTTCGCTTAAAAAGAATACAAATTTAGTTATGTTTTAATTTTCTGATGACAAAATCGATATGTGTGCCAATGTTTAGCTAGATAAACATCTCCCTTGTATGCATGGCGCATAGAATTTCATTATTTTTACCACAATGTGTGAGAAAAACAAACATACCTTAGTAGGTAAGTATATAAAAAAATTGGGGTACAGCAGACGACATTTTTATATTTTCTTCACTATAAAAACAAACAACTTTGTCAAAAAAGAAACACAAAGTTGCACTTAGACAATTTACTATAGAAGCAAAAATGATAAACAGGAATACAAAAAACAAAAAACCCAACACATTGGAACAATGAGACAATGATCACGCAAAAAATGGACTAAACAGTAAAGGTTAAAATATATAAAGACAAAATGTGTGCTGTATAAATCAAAATTGGTCCTGATTTTGGTATGGCAAACCATTTAAACAGTAGAAACTATTTGTAAACTAGAAAACAGTTGCTTATAGGTGTATCAATCACGTGATCTTGCCAAATATCGTCATACATTTTCTGATGACGCCAAAGCAGTCTCATTCCGCGCAAAATCAACAAATTGATATTAACCCAAAATCTGAATAAGAAAGATATCGTTTTCAATAAATAAAGCTTGAAAAATATTTATCAAGTAAAAAAAAATATCTTTCATATTTTGGCTTTATAAATATTTTGATATGAGCGTCACTGATGAGTATGAAGACGAAACGGGCGTCTGGCGTACTAAATTATAATCCTGGTACCTTTGATAACTATTCACACCACTGGGTCGATGCCACTGTTGGTGGACGTTTCGTCCCCGAGGGTATCACCAGCCCAGTAGTCAACATTTCGGTGTTGACATGAATATCAATAATGTGGTCATTTATAAATTTCCTGTTGTACAAATCTTTAAATTTTTTGAAAAACTAAGGATTTTCTTATACCAGGCATAGATTACCTTTGGCCTTTTAACTTTTTTGGATTCGAGCGTCACTGATGAGTCTTTTATTGACGAAACGCGCGTCTGGCGTATATACTAAATTTAGTCCTGGTATCTATGATGAGTTTATTTAGCCGTATTTGGCACAACTTTTTGGAATTTTGGACCCTCAATGCTCTTCAACTTTGTACTTGTTTGGCTTTATAAATATTTTGATATGAGCGTCAATGATGAGTCTTATGTAGACGAAACGCGCGTCTGGCGTAATAAATTATAATCCTGGTACCTTTGATAACTATTGGTGCAGTTCAGAACTCGTTTTACATGTCATAAAAAAATCTCGAAGATACTATTATAGTTAAGAAAAACAGACGCAGAATTCGTAATCTATTAATTCATTTTCAGTCCTGGCTTTCAAATATTCAGATTTGGACGTTCATGATGAAGGTAAATCAAGGAAAAGGATTTAAAATTCATAAAATGTTTTTTTCAATTTTCTTTTTTGAAATCTAGAAGGTTTACAAATAGGCCTAATCTTGCAAAAAAATATTAAATTTGGGAATATACTTTTGTTGTCATCTACTTTATCACTTACACTCAAAACCAATTGTATTGTAACATTAGTTAAACAGACTCCTTCACAAATTTGTTTCGCGTTTGAAAAAACAGGAAGCTTAAACTTCAATCGTGTTTTTTTGTTGATGACAGTCGCCAATTTATCTCATCAGAGCTGAAAAATTAAAGAGCAAGTGAGCTATTAACATCATCCGTCGTCCTAATTTGTCATTAGAAACTACTGGGTCCCATTTAAAAAGAAATTGACCACACTTATCATTTGAGGTATCTAATTTGAAAAAAAACCCTAAACGTTTCCGATGATTTCGCCTACCAGCCAAAAACTAGTTTTGTCACTTGACAACCGCAATTACTATAAGGATATCTGACAGGACAAAATAAAAACGTGCTCAGATCTATATATAATACTGTGCACTTACACCAAAACTTATAGGACTCAAACAAATCAAACGAATGGAAAACAACAGTCATAATTCTGACTTGATACGGGTATTTTATTATGTAGAAATTTGTGAATAAATGAGTTGGGAAATGTATATCCCACAATCAGCATTGGTTGGGACTTACTGCACCCTTTTATAATTCTACTAATGTTTGTTTCTTGGCAAACACTATTGTGAATAGAGAACAAAACAGAAAATAGATCATATAAAAAAGAAGATGTGGCATGATTGTCAATGAGACAACTATCCACAAAAGACCAAAATGACACAAACATTAACAACTATAGGTCACCGTACGGCTTTCAACAACGAGCAAAGCCCACACCGCATAGTCATCTATAAAAGGTCCCGAAAGGACAATGTAAAACAATTCAAACGAGAAAACTTACGGCCTTATTTTTGTAAAAAAATGAGCAAAAAAAAAATATGTAACACATAAACAAACGACAACCACTGAATTACAGGTTGTATTTCTGTAAATATTGACAATGCAATTTTCCAAAGGAACTCCTTTTACGGCTAAAACTGTACCACTTTTATTATGAAGTTTGAAAAAAATCTTATCCTAGAATTGAAAGTTCATTTGCACCACAATATTTTTCAAAGGTCAAAATATAGGACTATGCGGCATATTTTCAACGTTTATATGCCCTGAACTTGTCAGAGTTTAAACTGACATTAATTTTATTAACTTCCCCAACCTCGAATGAAAGGTTACCACAGATTTCAATGTAAACAATATGCACGTGTTTATTTTCTGGTAACATTCCCAAGGTCTATCTCTGTGATATGGAACACAGAGAGCATTACCCAAAAGAGGCGTGTTTTCAGAAACAGCTGTATTTACAAAGTACAACCTACAGGCTCCTGACTTGGGAAAGGCACATACATAAATAATGTGGCGGGGTTAAAATCAGTACTACAAGATCAACACAAAAGATCTCATGCTACATTTTTTCGTAGCCATTGTTAAAGATGCACACAGACCAAGGTGAATAAACTCATATAAATATCAGGATTGAACTTTTCTATTTGCGAAAGACGCGCGTTTGCCTACAAAAGACTCACCAAAAACGCTCGAATAGGATTACAGGTAAAACAGCCAAATTAAGTACGAAATTGATTAGCATTTAGGACCCAAAATCCTAAAAGTTTTGCCAAATATAGCTATGATAATATATTCCGGTAATAAAGCTTTAATATTTCAAAAATTCAAAGTTGTATAAACAGTTATTTTATAAATCTGACCATATCAATGATAATTCATGTCAACACAGAAGTGCTGACTACTGTGCTGGTGATACAATCGGTGAATTAAAAAACCACCAGCAGTGGTATAGACTAATTTGTTTTAATAAACCCATCATACATACCAGTATTTAAATTTTCCATTTGCGCCAGACGCGCATTTCGTCTACAAAAGACTCATCAGTGACGCTCGAATCGGAAAATGTTAAAATGGCCAAATAAAGTACGAAATTGAAGTTCGTTGGGGACTAATTTTTCCTAAAAGTTTTGCCAAATAGAAAAACCTTAGTATTTCAAAAATTCAAAGTTCTGTAAACAGTTTATTCATGTTAATACAGAAGTGCTTACTACTGGGCTGTTGACACCCTCGGGGAATAAAAACTCCATCACCAGTGGCATCGACCAAACGGTTAGCGACACTTGATCTTCACAGTCTTTAGTTAGCAAACGGCACGAATTAGTAATCTGAAAATTTTCATTCAATAGTGCACGTTTTTTACACCAACTACACCATTTGTAGGATATCATTCACATTCATTATATTTTATACAATTAATCATGTTGGCATAAGAATAACGCTGAAGGCTCATTTCTTTTTTCACGATGAATTAAAACAATTCCATACACATTTGATAGTGTTTTCCTCATTGATGGAATCATCCAAATAATCGTACAGTAATCGTTTAATTACCTTTAATGTAATGGTCAGTTTGGATTAAATATCAGCTGTCAGAGAAAATAATACCAATTACAGATAAAACAACTTTACATAAATGTAATAAATTGCTTAGTCCGTAACTAACAACTTTATTGATCATACTAAGGAAAATCTACAGAATTAGATGATGGTATGCTATAACAGCCTGAGAAATGCAAGACAAAAACATATTCTAAAGGTTAACTGCCTGAAAAATAGCTGTTGTATTAGTAATAATTTGGTCGGTTAAAAATTATAAAAAGATAAAGACTTAAATATATTTATTAAACGGAGGTTAAATCAATTTTCAAATCTCAAGTCACAATGAAATCACATTTTTCTTTGGGATAAATATTTTTCCTGTCTAGATATCATAAGTATTTTGTAACTACATGTAAAAAGGAAAATAACCAAAATATCGAACTCCAAGGAAAATTCAAATCGGAAGCCCCTTAATATTACTCACACTCTTGAGTAGATCAAATTTATTCGTTCAGTGTATGTTCATTTGTGTCACTTCGTTTTTTGATTGAGTGAAGTCATTCCAATTGATAGTGTGTTCAGTAGTTGTCGTTTTTTAATGTGGTTAATAAGTGTCTATCGTTTCTCGTGTTTTATCGATTAGACCGTTGAATTCCCGTTTGAATGGTTTTACACGAGCGATTTTTTTGGGGGTCTTATTAGCTTGCTTGCAAATGCTCCGTGTTAAAGACCGTACCTTGACCTATAAGATTTTACTTTTATTAATTGTAACTTGGTGGAGAGATGTCTCATTGGCATTAATACCACATCTTCTTATATCTATATAATATTGATCAAGTAAAATTCGAACATTATAGTAGAAGGAAGTGGTTTTTTTTAAAACATTTTGGTATAAGAAAGACAATCAATAGTTATGATAAGGATTTGTTTGATAATATACACTGAATGTTATATATACTAGTACCTACTCTTGTATGTTTATTCATGTTTTATTATTTGAATATTTTTTATGGAACAGTATCTGTAGTCTATGTTTTTTTTGTTTTTATTGTTTCTCTCCTTTACTTCTTTTCTGCATTATGTAAACCAAACACAACCAGACGATTCATTTTCATTGCCAACGTGTGATTCGTTTCATCTCAGTTCTTATTACTTTGTTTTAAATTCAATTATGAAATCCAATTTTCTTGCTTTCATGTGGACTTGCTTTCTCACGTCACACAACAAAAAAAGATTACTACGTTCGGAATCGTTTAGTAGAAATTTACAAATTCGTTTACAGTTCATTGAAAAAATATGATAGAGTGAGCCTATATCGCATGTTAATACCATTAAAGAAACGAATTACATTACCGTATCTCGCGCAATAAGACAGATAGATTCGACGTTTAAGCATACAGTAAAGTTCCAGAGTGATATAAAATTGTTTCGAAAGGCAACTGTAAATGCAACAAATAGTGAATAACATACATGAGAGGCTGAATAGTGTTCATAGAAAAGAGAACAACGGGCCAAGAAAAAAAAGAGAAAAATTTGCTTAATTTTTTTTTAATAGATGGACTGTAAAAACATACAGAATTGAGAAAAATGTGCAAACATGATTTTTTTTGGAGAAAAACCTTAAATTGTTATATAGTACAGTACCGACGACCTTAATTTATAAAAGGAAGAAGAAACTACTGTCTGCATTCAACAATTCACAAAAATAACAGAGGAGTGAATAACCGACTTTTTGGTAAACTATTATTTCAAGTAGTGAGGACATTATCGAATAATTAACTAATTTATATGGTCACATCTCTGCGTGAGTGATGCTTAATACATTGTTTTAATTGTCATAAAGCAAACCTCGTTATTCCTTTACGGTCTCAATTACCTTAATTTCCCAGACGACTAGGTATACATACAGTAAAACATCACATTTCTAAATCAACTAGAACTAGTTAATTTCAACAAAATAAGTAGATAGAGGTTACAATTAAGAATGGTCTGATTGCTATCGAATCTAATTTTCTCATACGTAAAACCGTTCGATATGTAATAAAAGAAAAAACATTTTTTTAACGTTTATGACTAGCCTCCTATGTTATATACTATTTACAAAACCTCTGTGTGTTACAATTATTACCTACAACAAGATTTTGCTTACGCACATATGCATAAGGTGAATATTGGAGGTTAAAAAATAAAAGCTGAGTTACAAAGTATTGCCTTTAGAACTTAACAATGTTCGATCCTTTTCATATTCAGAACGCTTATGTCACTTTGTATTGTCTTCTGCATTTCGTAGTTTGACTTTTTTTTAAAAGCCAATTGGATTTGCATCTTCGACTTACAAATATTTAATATTTAACTGTGGTGCCATTCAAAACACGAGTCGCAAAATCGGAGGTGATTAATACTGAACTAATAATGTAATTGTGGTGGGTTTATTTTTGCAATAACATTCTGAACATTACAGTCTTTTAACATAGGTTTATTTCAAATAACAAAATAACCAGTTTGGCAGGAACATACAATTATTAAAGAATGAAGGCTTATCAACGCAGGATCGCGTTCATCATTTGACTTTTAAAAATGAAGGTTTGTGAGTTTTCATTTCATTGATTTGATTTGACAGCAGCATTTATGCATACGTATTTACAATATTTTTATATAACGGAATTGTTATAATTAGATGATAACAAGTTTAAATCTTTAAAAGCAGAATGTAAAATCTAAATTATTTAAAGATTTATAAAAGAAAAAAAAGAGAAGAAAAAGAAAGGTTTTTTGACTAATTTTTATCTACACTCTAAACTTTTTTTCCAACTGATGCAATTTGAAAGATAAGGTTTAAAATGCGGAAATCTATTTGTCCTCCAGGAATTCCATGTCATGCAAATGTCAATACAATGAATAACAGCGCCATTACATCTCATAGTAACAGGACAGATGATCCTCTAGGATTTATTGTACACAGATAATCGGTTATCACTGACGTGGGTCTAGACAGGGTTTTTTTTATATGGAAAGTCAAATATATATAATGACTAATTCTATAATGCTAAGCATACCACTAATTAAAAAATATTACATGGTGTATTTGTTATCCCAAATGTGCTGATAACCTTTCAAAGGTCTAATGCCATTTGGGAAAAAGAAAATCATAAAACGTTATATCAGTACACTAAACCTGCTGCCTTATATTTCTATGCAGTGAACATTGAATTTAAAGTACACAGGAGCAGTGAAACAAGTTTTCTTGCATTTATATCTACTGGTATTCATTGTTACATAAACGTTTAGACTTTAAATGAAATCAATTATCGTTCTTATGTTTTATTTTGATTCATTTTATAGCAACTTTAGGTAATACTTAATATACAGATACTGCTTGAATGTTGCTGCATCAGAAGATAAGCTTCAAAATAGAAAATTAAAATTCTCGCTTTGGTTCTCAACCTATAGCACAAAAGAAGATATGAAATAACATGCTGATAATGCTTTTATTTTCAGATAAGTATTTGTGTGAATCCGAGCAGGTTTTTTCATTTATCATTTTGTAACTTCCATTGGTAATTCTTTTTTTTTTGTGTAAACTTTAGCTATTCTTTTTATTAAACAATTAAAATTATTCCTTTGATTTTCGGATTTCCAAACAGTTGATATCAAGGTGATAATAAACAATGGAATTTGAACTCCTAATCGGAGAATGTAAATTGGCCATGATACTATATATTTAGTGCTATAATATAAGACTTAGAAGGTTCATATCATTTACATTCAACGTTATGTTATCGGATATTTTGTTTTTACTATCAATGTTAAAGCTCGAACATTGATTATAACAAAAACAACGATGAAAACGTTGAATGTAAATGATATGAACCTCCGAAGTCTTATATCATAGGACTAGGTGAATATTTTAATTGTTTAACTCTTTTTCAATTGCTTTTGAAAGTTAAATGGAGTTGCAAAATTTAGGATTTATTGCATATTAAATTCACATTACGTTCAAATGAAAGTATGGAGCTATGTTAAATTGTAAACTTGAAAGTTAAAGACAAATTTTCATAGACGATTATGATTGATGCAAAAAACAATTGGATCTTTGATTTTTGCATTCAACAAGAATATAATCCAATGAAAGATTAAAGATTTACCTTGTTAGTGATTAATTTTCAAATAAGGCCCGGACAACAGTTTTATTTTATAGAGTACATCTCTTTTATCCATTGTTTTTGACTTGACCTTATAGTATGCTTTATAGCTAGTAAATACATTTGTCTTTTAAACACACAATTGTCATGTAAGGAGCGTAATGATGTCATGTGGATAAATTCATCGGTTTCCATGAGCAAAATTGACAGCGGGTCATCCCTACAATAGTTTCTATTTATTCCTTCGTCACTGATGAGTCTTTTATAGAAGAAACGTGCGTCTGGTGTACACATTTTAATCCTAGTATCCATGATAAGTTTATTAAAAAGTTATCAAAGGTACCAGGATTATAATTTAGTACGCCAGACGCGCGTTTCGTCTACATAAGACTCATCAGTGACGCTCATACCGAAATAGTTATTAACCAAACAAATACAAAGTTGAAGAGCATTGAGGATCCAAAATTCCAAAAAGTTGTGCCAAATACGGCTAAGGTAATCTATCCCTGGAATAAGAAAATCCTTAGTTTTTCGAAAAATTCAAAGTTAACAATTGAAAAAATATGAAGTGTAATGGGGAGATTATTTTGACGAAGTGAAATCCTGACTGCAAATGAATGATCAATGCCATATTTCTGTATCAAGCATATTATATAATTTGTTTCAAACAAATTACGTAGATTAGATTTTGTCAAGATTGAATACATTGGTGTAATATACATAATCAATGTACACTATTACCACCGTAAATATTAAGAATAAAAAAATGCAGAGTATGCTTCATTCAGAATAAAGCCTTTGAACCGGATAATCTAAGACATCTAGAGGTCAATATACTGTCTCAAGGAATATAAAAGGTATGGTATCTAACTATAAATGGCAACTAGTCTAAAAAGTTATGAATAAATTTTACAGAGACTTCAAAAGATATACGATCAAAATATATTTTCTAAATTACAAAACAAAAATTGAGATATAACAAACTTATACGACTGACGATTTTACTAGCTTTTGGAAAACTAATGCACATGTATTCAATAAGTAGCTTATGGTCAAATACATACATTCTATGCAGGTTTATTCTAATTTTTAAAATTGATATTGTAAATGTATGTATTTTGGCTTATTATTATGATATCAATACAAATGGTAAGTTAGTCAAATTTTATAAAGATTTATTATGGAGAATTGTACGATATTTGATTAAAATTAGTTGCAATAAAATTGGGAATGGAAACGGGGAATGTGTCAAAGCGACCACAATCTGACCATAGAGTACACAACAGCCGAAGGCCACCAATAGGTCTTCAAAGGAGTGAGAAACTCCCGCACCCGGAAGCGTCATTGAGCTGGCCCCTAAACAAATATGTATATTAGTTCAGTGATAATGGACGTCATACTAAACTCCGAATTATACACAGGAACTAACACAAGACTAACAAAGGCCAGAGGCTCCTAACTTGGCACAGGCGCAATATTGGCGGCGGGGTTAAACATGTTTTTTGATATCTTAGCCCTCCCCCTAAACGCTTTGTATGGCTCAAAAGGTTCAGCCGTGTTTTGAAAAGTGCTTACAACATCTGAGCTATATTAAGCTTCAATACATTTGTATTTTTGCATTGAGAAGCATTCTAGTGCTAAACAAGATTTTTGGTGAGGTAGACGAAATTGACAGTAAACAGTTGTCAAAGGTACCAGGATTATAATTTAATACGCCAGACGCGCGTTTCGTCTACATAAGACTCAGCAGTTACGCTCAGTTAAAAAAAAGTTATAAAGCCAAACAAGTACAAAGTTAAAGAGCATTGAGGACCCAAACGTCAAAAAGTTGTGCCAAATATGGCTAAGGTAATCTATTCCTGGAATAAGAAAATTCCTACTTTTTCGAAAAATTTAAAGTTTAGTATCAAAAAATTTATAAAATTGATATTCATGTCATCACCGAAGTGCTGACTACTGGGCTGGTGATACACTCGTGGACGAAACGTCCACCAGCAGTGACAGGTCCCCAGTGGTGTATTGAATTTTGATGTCCAAAAATAGACAGGTCAAACTTTTTTTAATTTTATTTGCAATACTACTTTTATTTGGGAATCAATTGTAAATCTAGATTTATAATTAGACTGATTTTTCCCCCTTTTTTTATAAGATAAACAATAGTTTTACCTGGCGTAGCCGTGCGTCAAATGTATTTTGGCATTTTTCTGTAAAAAAAAAAGTAAAACATCTTATATCCAGAATAGGGTATTAAATAATAATCCATCATATTTGTGAAAATGTAAGTGGTCATTCCTAACTTTAATACTTTTAGATTAATTGATAAAAAAATAATACGACCTCGTCCAGTATTAATGACTGCTTCTAAAGTGTAATCACTGATGTTTATTTAGATTTAATCTTGAATTCCTGACATTGAAATATATAATCATGCGTTATGCTTTCCTCATGACAAATCATTGAACGATGTTTTATGGTCAATTAAGAAAATACCGTGCAACTGTGAGCTTTACAGTGAAAACAAAAGCGTGACTATAAACCTTCTGCAGCTTCAAACGATTGAAATACTAAAGGTTAACTTGTATTTTGAAAGTTTTGAAGTGGTTATACATGGGCAATTGATTGCGTTTTTCAATTTGATAGTTGTTCAAATTTCAGCTTAACTTTTATGGACTGAATTTTTGGATCTCCCTAACCATCATTTGCGAGTATGGTCTTGAGGAACGATGATATTCCTATTGGAATTTTGGTCCTCAATGCTCTTCAACTTTATACTTGTTTGGCTATTTTGATCTGAGCTTCACTGATGAGTCTTATGTAGACGAAACGCGGGTCTGGCGTATTAAATTATAATCCTAGTACCTTTGATAACTATATATACTAGTATAAACCTTCGGAAGGGGTCGTAAATGTCGTGTTAAGAGAGAGATCCATATCTCATGCACGTACAATACACCATTGTATATTTCGAAATAGGACAGACTAAAGCCGATATAAGGCAGCACTCGCACCCGCAAAGTGGAAAGGGATTAATATAAGTTGCATTAACTTTTTACCAATCAATTAGAATATATATGTTTAAACTAATTAAACTTGCACCAAAGTTAATATAAACCTAAAATGATGACAGTGTATTGGGAGAACGCGAATCATATCATTTGACATTAGTATGCAAATAAGTACATCGGCACTTTAATGACATAAAAAGTTGTGCATTTATATTGATACTTTTTGTTGTTTTGTTTGTACGTTTCAACTTCATTAGGAAAAATAGGTTTGTTCATCATTGGAAACTGAAAGTCCCCCAGGAATTCATTGTACGATATATTTGATATGAAAGACAATTACATATGTGATATCATACTATGTTTTCACCCACATGATATTCAGGTTACATATTTCCAACATTGTGTAATTAAAACAGTTTTGATTTATATGTACAGATCTGTCGTAGGATATTAAATGTAGCTTAAAATTATGACAGTGAGCATCTTCAATTTCACTACTGTGCTTATGTCATGTGTGTTGTATGCATTGGTATGTTTGTATGAGTTCATATAACGTTTCACCATCAAAAATAGAAGGCACATAATCATCCAAATCAGGAAATCACATTCTAATACAATATACAAAGGCAACAGTAGTATACCGCTGTTCAAAAGCCACACAAAGATTGAGAGAAAACAAAACAAGGTTTCAAAATAAAACCGACTAAAACACTTCAACTATAAGAGAAAAACAACGAAATAACAAAACACAGAAGTGCAACAAAAAACAGAGGAAAATACATCCTTCATTGAAACGAACTTTTAAAATTTATTCATAACTGTTTAGACTAGTTGCCATTTATAGTTAGATACCATACCTTTTAAATAACAACTTCCACATTCCTGACTTGGTACAGGATATTTTGAGAAAAAATGGTAGGTTGAACCTAGTTAGGGGCTAGAAAAACCTTCGCGCTTGATGGCATTGTAAAATATACTCCGCAAAGGATTATATTACATGACGGGAACACAATAAATATAAATGCAAAAACACCAAAGGCAGAGAAATACATAAATAAATAATATTAGAGAACAGTTCGACATGTTAACCCCAGAATAACAACGAATAACTAAATAAATATAGGACGGTTCACAAAAACAGCTTAATGTAATTACGAAGTTTTGTGTCTGTGATACAAACAGATCAACGCCATAAAAAGTAACGTCATTGGTAAATTTCAAAAATTTGAATATAAATAAAGATCAGGTTTTTAATTATGTTATTTGATGTACTTAACAATTACATGTATATGTTTATGGAATTGTGTTTGTAATAGTGGAACTATCTATGCAGGCCTTTCTGTCGAACCAACTGTGTAAAACACATAAATCCTGTGCACATAGTTGCTTGAAACTAAAATCATACAAATGAACAGGGTGAATAATTACCTTAACTTTTACATACGAATAGAAAAAAAGATATAATTACAACCACAAAAAAAAAATTGATGCTAGAACCACTAATACAAAAAAAATAAAGATATACTGTCCACCAAAAGTTAACCACCACCTAAATATAACTGGCAATATGTTTGAAACTATTGCCAAAAAAAATTGATATTTTGTGTTATAAATTGCCTTTAACATACACTAAGGAAATTCATTACGACCAAAAAGATAAAAAAAAACTCCGTTAAACCCGTCCGGTAAAGTATAATCAAAAGTCATCTGCACTTTTACAAATACACTGTTTCAATACTTTTAAATCACATTCCTTTTGTCACGCGTAAAGGTGAAATTTGACCTTCATCAAATCATTGTGTAATAGTTATTTTGTGGCTAAACGTTGGCAAACATTTTGCATATCAAATGACGGAAGGAGTACTGAGTGCATAGGTAACCTTTTCAATGTTAACATGTTGACACAGGAACTATAAATGATAAAGAAAAGTCCAGAAGACCCCATTTAAATTCCTGCTGTGCTGACGGACTGCTATTCGTCGAGTTTAAGACAGCCCATTTACACTACCAAGTAGCTTAGACACCACTGGTCTCCAGCTGCAGGTGGTCGTGTTAGTGTTCGCACATTGATCCGTCGACTTTAAAGAGGCAACATAAGAGCACGTCGTGTTGCAAGAGACTTGCACTTACAGCCATACACCGTATTATATGGTTTCAATGGTCTAATGACCATCGTCGCTGGAACATGAGAAGCTGGCAAAAATGCATTGATCAGATAAGAATCGGTTACTGGTACGTCCAGCAGACGACAGTCTACGAGTTTGGCGGGAAAATAAAACTGCCTATGACCAAAGCAACATTATCCCAACGACTACATTTGGTGCTGTTGGTCTTACAATATGGGATTGCTTCTCATACCGTTGTAAGCTTGGTATGCATATTCTGCAGGATAACATGAGCATGCAACTTTTTTCCAACATAAGTAAACATTTAATTGTTTATGTTATATTAATATTGCATAATTATCTAGCTTTAACTCTGTTTAGACACAAAACTTTAAAAGAATTACAAAGAAGTTTCAAGAATATAGTGTGCATATTACGTTATCATGTTATGTAAACTATTAAGCGTGAAATCAAAGATTAAGCGTGAAATCAAAGATTAAGCGTGAAATCAAAGATTAAGCGAAGCAAAAGAGTAACTCAAACAGAAAATAATGTTACCTTTAAGGTTTCTTTTAAAAACTGTTTTAAACGTTATAAAGAGTAAAGATTCAATTAAACTTTCTTTTGCATGATAACAATGCATCATTTATCTCGTACTTAATGAACCGCTATTCATAAAAATAAGCATTATAAGATTTTTATTGGACAGGATCAATTGAAGCATTTACAAAGATTTATACCCTTCATAAAAAAGTACGAGTCTTTAAAGTTAGAAGAAATGTGCCAGGGCACGTAACCGACCCGCAGAGAAATCATATTCAACATTCATTCAGCTAAATTATAGTATTGAACTGTTCACGTGTTGCAAACGATTATAAGCGTATTTTAGTTTTGCATCATGAAATTAGCGAGGGTTTTTATTATACAATGATGTCCGATTAACACAATGATTTAATAACTACTACAAGTACCAATCTACGTCAACACAGTTCTTCATTAACTGGGTTATAGCTAAATGAAACCGTTGGTAGAATATTAAATAAAAACTAAACACAATTGTATAAACTCAGTTTTTTATTCTTCTTACATTATATTTTTCTACAATTTCCCACAAATAGTTTTAATTCAATATTATTCTTGTATTGACGTACGTTGTATTTAACTGTAATTGAAATCAATAACAGGTCAAGTAAGAGCATACAAATAAGTTGATATATATGTCTATAGATGAAGCCAATTATAAAGTCTTCATGAGGTTATGATAAATATCAATTACCAGCGTAACATAGCAAGATTTCACGTAGCATTATTTGTTTGTTTGCAAATTCTAGAATTAAGCCAGCTAAGCAAAGACACATACAAGACTTTGAACTGATTTATTAATTAATTGATTGATTATTGATTGGTTTGTACATAATTCTCTAAGATTCATCAATACAATCCTAATTACTTACCATATTATGTGAAAATTGATTAAGGTATTTAAAAAAAAGAGCAAACAATCTTTCACTTGTTTGTCGAAAAACATTTTACCTTCCAATAATTCCAAAAAAGTGTTGGCAAACAAGGTAGTTGGATAGTGTACACGTTTCAAATCACTCCTACAAATCAAAATCTAGCATATCACACAGACAACACCAACACACTCAAGTCAAAGCTGTAACAATATAGAAATAGTTTCGTAGAGTATTAGGAATAGTAATGATAACTTCAATAAAAAAAAAAGACAGTTGTACTATTGTTTGTCTGTTTGTCCTTTTCATTTTAAGCCATGGCGTTGTCAGTTTTTTTCAATTTATGAGTTTGACTGTCCCTCTGGTATCTTTCGTTCCTTTTTTTTTACATAAAGAACGACACTAGGAAATGGTATACGACAGTAGAGCTTAATTCATTGCTCTTTCTTAATACAGTTGGCCATTTGAAAAAACATTGTCTTTCCTGAAATTGATGCAAATATAAGCTGCCTCTTATGAGTGGAGAGGGTGTAACACTCTAATACTGGACCTTGCTTATTGTCTTGTCCGGATCTCGTATCTTGCTTATCAGTATAATAATAGGCCCTTGTAATTTCACGTAACGTCCGCCTTCAATTCCAGTTTTCACGCAAAATAATTTCTCTTTTCACATGTTATGCTTACAAAAAAAAAGACCTATCCCACAGCATGATTACACCCAAATAAGACCCCCACTGTATTTTTGGTATCTATCAGTATCTGTAATATTTTTCTTAAATCTTTTGTATGTAAACAACGGCAATTGTTTAACTTTAAACTCTGAAACTTACATTTTTGACGACTTGTATACACTCATTAGTTTAAATTTGAGACAGTAAAATCGATTGATATAAACTATGTGATTACCATTATACTTCATATTGTCATGTAATAGTATACATTATCTTAGATTATAATGCAAACATGAAAATGGAATTTTGTTGTTTCCTTCGCTCGAATCCTCCAATCTGATACAGGTCGTAAACTTTTTACTGATTTAACAATTTTTCGTTTTATATGATAGACGGCTGGTAAATATTTTGGTAAAAATATATGTTATGAATTCAGCAAAATTATTAAAAAAGATAGAAAATAAAATTTTCTTCTGAATTTTATTATGATAAAATATAAGATTCTTTGAAACTCTCAGATGTAGCAGACAGAACAATTTTTTTTTAATCATGAAACTCTCACAAGGACGGGATTGACTGAAAAGTAATTTAAGTGTCTATAATACGTCTCAATTATCTGTTAAGATTGTGAAGTAAAAATATCATTTAACATGTATCGACATTTTCCATTTATATAATATATAACAAAAAAAAGATTTTCTAGCAATTCACCTTTTCATAATTATAATTTCATGTTCGTACCCAACCCAGCGTTGAATTTTATTTTTTAAGATATACTTATCCAATTACAACATTTTGATACGCTTTCGAAACCGTTACCCGAGGTATATTAGATCACAATATTTCGGTTTTCGCTTTTACCAAATTGCATTATGGTCTGAAACAACCAAATGTCAAAGTGAGGACAATAATAACGCTATTCCCGAGATACATTGTTATATCTTTGCATTTCATAGGATTGTCATATATTTCATACATGAATAAGTTCTATGACACACCAATTCAAGTTTATAGTAAAAACTTTATACTTTTCTGACTCATATCCTTATTGTTGACGAGTTGGTTTAAGTTGTGAGTACTCCTCCTCCTCAGTTTTATCACCTGAGGAGTCTAGAATCATTATGATACAATAAAACATATCAATAAATCAAATATTAAAAAATGGCTAGTTGCTCAGATACCTCGACACCATGCAATTACCGATAATTAGAAATATTAAATAATCGTTTAATTGAGTATCTTGACATAACCTCGAATCGGTTTCATGTCCTGTTAGTATAAGTTAGTTTAAGTTTTAAGTAAAACATATCTACAATAAAACAGAAAATACTTGGAAATGTATTTTATTGAAAATAAATTAATGGTTGCTGCAAATGCATTAATCCACTTTGATATTGAAGTAATTACAAGATGCATTATGTATAAGGCAGGCTCTGTGTCGAATAGGACATCCCAAGGCGTGTGATCAATCTAATTAAGCTCAATAGTCTAATACGTTGTATAGAGATAGTTCAATTTTATTGTTTCGTTTTCTGCGTTTTCTGTTGGTACACAATGATATCAAACATTACTCTAAAAGTGAAGAACTAATTAAGATGAAAAGATATTTTATGGAAATAGGAATGGAATATACATAGTTGTTACAAATTGGGTAAGTTCTTTTTTAAGAAAAAATACTTCTAACGATTTTTATTTTTTTTTAATTTGTACTTTATTGTCAGTAATTTTATTTTTGATAACAAAATTTAGCAAGTCCCATCTAATGTAACTGTATTTGTTTTCGTCAGTCATAATTTTGTTCAAAGTCACATAACATGTTTTTATCATGAATTTCAATAATATGAATTTCCTTCCGAATAACTAATTTGCTTTAATCTTTTTGTATATCAAAATGGTCATTTCTTGAAGTTCAGAAAAGTCTTATATTGAAACTATGTTATATACTGTATTTAGTTCCTCTTTTATTTAACTATCTATCTCATACTATATATATATATAGGAAGATGTGGTGTAAGTGCCAATGAGACAACTCTCCATCCAAATAACAATTTAAAAAGTAAACCAGTATAGGTTAAAGTATACATACAACACCGATATAATCCAAAAATAAGTTTAGTTAAGCTACAATTAAACTGAGAATAATAGACTTCATAACAATCTTGAATTTCTAATGTAGTTTAGCCATATCGAGTTGGTGTTATTTAGCAGATAAACGTTACCAAAAAGTCTGGCCTGTGTTATTAAAGATAATTAGTCTCCTACGATCGTCGATTATGGAATATGAAATTCAACAGTTGCACTAACGATCTATAAAACAAAATAATAACACAAGACACATTTTAGCAATAAATATTTAGAATATCAATTTAACACTTTTTTTTAGTTAGAATAAAAGAATCTGTATTTAAATAACACAATGCCTGTACCAAGTCAGGAATATGACAGTTGTTATCCATTCGTTTGATGTGTTTTGACTTTTGATTTTGCCTTTTGATTTTGGATTTTCCTTTTGAATTTTCCTCGGAGTTCGGTATTTTTGTGTTTTTACTTTTTTCCCGCATGTTGACTATCGAACATGTTAAAAATCAGAATAAAAAAGTTAAGTAAAAATAAGCGCGTTTGAAAAGCGATACAAAACCGTTTTTATGGATCTCGATATTGATGACTTTTCAAATCTAAACCTCCTGGTTGCAACTGTTCATCTTTTCCAATTCATAAAGCATTAAAAAATCAGGACGGTCATAAAATGATGCTTAACACCTGTCCTGCATCAATAAAAATGTGATGATGTCACCAAATTCAAAGCCCAAAACATTATTGGTTTATGTAATAACAATTTTTGAACTTCTTAACAAAGGTAATATGGAACCAATGATTCGATTTTGGCCTGATTCAAATAATATCTTTTTGTTGTAAATTCAGTGTATTTAAAAATGAAAAACAACACGCTTAAATATTCCATACTTCCGAAGCGGTTTTGATCTGGGTTAACCTTCATCAGGAACGCTCCATGCCCAATATTCTAAAGCCGAGAATGCTTAAGGACCAAAACAGTTGACACTAAGAAATAACATAAAAAAGTATTATTGATCATATTTAAAAATGAATAAATGAAACATTTAAAAATTAAGGTGGCCTGGCTGTTTTAAGGTCTCTTTTCGCTTTTTTTATGTCTTTGATTACACAAATATTTAATTTTGAGCGTGTGTGATTTAGATTAAATCAGAAAGGCGTGTCATATACGCGATATGTTTTGTTCATATTTCATTATTTAAGATTGAAGCTAAGTTTATTATCCCAACTAAACATTTGTACTTTACTGACATATCAAAATGTGTTTATATACCTGAGCTGAATATTTAAACATTACCAATGATACACATTTCAATACAGGAAATTGGTCTAAATGAATACAAAGTTGACGGCGACATGATGTTTATTCGTCAATTTTGTGGTATCTAAGCAGATCTCACAAACATCGTTAATCTCGCCGCAATTTTACGCCTGTCCCATGTCAGGATCCCCTGGCCTTTGTTAGTCTTGAATGATTTTTAATTTTAGTTTCCTGTTTATAATTCGGAGTTTAATATGACGTCCATTATCACTGTACTAGTATACATATTTATAAGGGGCCAGTTGAAGGACACCTACGGGTGTGAGAGTTTCTCGCTACATTGAAGACCCATTGGTGGCCTTCGGCTGTTGTCTGCTATTCGGTCAGGTTGTTGTCGCTTTGACACATTCCCCATTTCCTTTCTCAAATATATAGTGGACACTTGTATCTCTTATTGTATACGCATTCAAAATCTCGTTTTTCCAACTGTGTCAGTAATCGTTATATTATATTTTAGGTATTTTTCAAAAAGACAAAATGATGTTGATGACAAATCACCAGATGGGTGAATACCTGTGTGTAGGGGACCAGATTGCGTTATACTCGGTAGAAACAGAAGGATATGCTTACAGTGTCCAATCAAGGTAAAAGATATGTTTTTATGTAGTGTTTGCAAGTCAAATATGTAAAGTATGCCAAATTCATCCGATCACTTTAGTTATCCATAAAAGGTAAAATTTGTCCGAGGGAGTTAAAACCTAAGTTTCTTTATAATAAACTGACAATTTTAGAAAGTTTTTTTTATAAATCATGTCAGTACCGAAGTACTGAATAGTGTGCTTATGATAACCTCGGGATCTGATATCCAACCAGTAGCGGAATCGACCCTAATCTATAAAAAGGAAAACCACACGTTATGAATTTCATGCGCCCAAAGCTCTTTTATGATCATTTTATATTTATTGAATGCAAACACAGACAACCTTCGAACTTTCGAAATCTTTTTAAAATTCGTTCCGATTTCATAATTTATAGGAGTTTTTGCGTATTACTTTTATTTGTGACTGTTTTATGTCTAGTTTTGTGTTGAAATTTCGTGAGGGAGATTAAATACAGTCATTACGTGTCATATAAAAAGGCACAGTGTTTAGAATGTCTAATTGGGCAAATTTCATGCCGTAATTCATTCATTTCAAATTTATGTCGACACACTCGACTTGGATAAGTCGAACCTCGGATAAGTCGAATACGGTCCCTTCGACTCGAAATAACGTTGAATGTATTTGAAAGCTTATAATGTACACAAATCGAAAAAAGAAATACTTATAAAAATACCAAATCAATATAAGGTCAACTTTGTCTGTAGGAGCTGGAAAAGCAGTTTCTTCATAAACTCAAAATATAATTTACTGAAATTTTCAGAAAGGTTTGATATTAATTATGTCAGTACCGAAGTCCTGACTTCTTAAAGGATGATACCCCTGGGGACTGAAAGCCCACCCGAACCAGTATCTACCCAATACTGTACAAAATTAAAACACACTATAAATTTCATTTTCTGAAGCACTTTCCTTGATTTACCTTCATCGGTCCTTTCATCTGGAACTCTCAAAGTCAAATATATAAAAGTAAACAAATCCCAATAGTTGATGACCTATATAACCAAAGGGACCATCTGAGGTCACTGTTGCCTGAAGGAGTTGAAACCCTAGTTTATTTATGGTCTCTAACTTACTTACTTTGAGTTCATTTGTCAAAAAATGTAAAAAATCATTTAAAACATTAAATTTCACTAAAGGCATACATGCCCTTTTTAGCCGCATCTTAAAAAAATAACCAACTTGGCACTATGCTTAATTTTTCTTTGGTATAATATCAAAACATTCAATTCCTTCTTAGGTACGGCCATCAAGTGACACATTTAGCATTCAGTTTTATTGAAGTTCATGCTCCATCATTGTTAGATCCACTTATTTCGCTTACTATTTGTGGCTTGTTTGGAAACTAATGATATATAACATATTGTCGATACTGTATGTAAACAATTTTGGTAACAAATCAAATCGGTGTTTGTAAAAGTCGTTGGGTTAACAAATATCCATGCTCAAACTTGATCTAAATGTCAAAATTAATTTGGATGAAAGTTATTTCTTGTCTATCTCAGTTGTGTTCAATGTTTATACCAGTGATTCTTTACATTAGACGATGTAATGTTATCAAACAGACATAAATTGTTTGGCTTTCTTAGAGATAATATAACTGTTTGTTTATTCTGTAGCGGTACATTGATAACAATTAAATAACTCTACGCATCGTAACTGTAACATTAAGAAAACTTCAAAGAAAAGTTTCTGTAAAACTATAACTGATAACTTGCAAGAAATCTGAAAGGGTTGAAGATATAAGAAGGTATTGGTCAAGAACTGCGGAAGGAAAACTAAAGTAACATACATAAGTAAATGCCTGTACCAAGTCAGGAATATGACAGTTGATATCCATGCGTTTGATTGTTTGAGCTTTTGATTATGCCATTTGATTAGGGACTTTCTGTTTTGAATTTTACTCGGAGTTCAGTATTTGCTATGTATGGGAACTTGACAATAAGAAATATGAAATCATCACGTTTTCATAGATTTAAGTATGAGGTCGTCCATATGTGGCGATTTCGAGGATTATATCAAGATATAGAGAAGATATTTTACTCTAGATTAATAGGATGTGCGCGATGCAATAAGTTCCCAATAACCAATTCAAAATATCACACGTTTCATAATTTCTTGCGTCCGAAGCGCTTTTCTGGATTTACCTTCATCAAGAACGCTCCAAGCCAAACATTTGAAATCCGAAGATGTATTAGTACCGAAACTGTTGAAGAGCAACATATCAGAAATACCTAAAAGTATGAGCCAAATCCATCTAAAGCCAACTTTGCCTGAGGGAGTTGAAACCTTAGTTTCTTAATAATTTCAAAATTTATAAACGGAAATTTTAAGTCAAGTTTGTTAAATCTTCTCAGTACCTAATCATAAGTACTGACTACTGAGCTGATGATACCCTCGGGGACTGATAGTCCACTAGCAGAGGTATCGACCCAGTGGTGTAAAAAATTGAAAAAACACGTTTAATAATTTCAAGATTGTCGAAACAAACTTCTACATTTAGTTTCCTCGTATTGAAAATATGCAATTCTGTTGAATTCATTGATAAGACTATAATTTCAAATGTCCTTTATTTTATTTCTTTTCTGTTGTTTAAGAATTTTTATTTTGTTTTCCTAAGTATTTCAATTTTGTTAATATTACAAGCACCTAACCATGCACTTTTCTAATGACAATTATTAATACGTGCTTTTCCTCTACTAGTATTTTTCATGCCCTTATCGCCTATGTACAAAATAGGATCAAACATACATGTAATTATCATGATATATTGCAACTTACTGGAACAAAACATTATTCGTTACAGATAAAACGAATATTATTTACAAAATGTGCGCTTTGTGTACAATTTTTATTGTAGCATCAGAGAAAACATTAGTTAATTAGTTATAATCTCCCCTTTGTAGAATACACTTGAGTATTAGAAAGCAGAAAATACTCTTATCATTCTGTTTGTTGTTGTCCAATACAAATTTGATACGCAAATGTTTACGTCACTTGGATATTTTGTATATTACTGAACTTCATATCTAAATGCAAAATTGTAACAGAAATTAGAATACGTTATATGTGACTAAGAAAACATAGGCTATAATACATCACAAAGGCATTTTTCTTCTTTGATCCAATGGAAGTAATTTACCATCAAATATGTCATCATAGCATGTTTCAAACTAATTTATAATTACTAAGTGGAAAATAAAAAGATTTGGGTAAACTTGAAACTTTCATTTGCAAATCCGTATACATTTGAAATTAAAGTGTTATTTTTAGTCCTATAATAACGACAACTTTGATTTTGGCAATGAGAAAATATTATCGGACGACAATTTATCTTGGTTATGCATAATGATACCTTGTGTTAATTATAAATTGTGTGCTCATCTTTTCTTGTCTCTCATTTTGTAGGGATTATATATTGTCTTGTACAATTTGAGTGTTCTTTTTTGTAAATTCTATTCATTCTAAAAGTAGCTCTTCAATGGTCTGCAAGATAGAATTGAATAATTTAGACTAAGATATATAACAGGTAGCATGTAAATCCAATACCGATATCATAAGGATGTTGCCAATGTCAAACTTCATCTGCTTTCTATGTTCAAAGACCATATTCTGTAAAAATTTAGATCAACATAGAATATCTCACTATACAAAACCCATCATTTAAGAAAGTATGAAAAAAACACACAGAACTAATGTACATTTAAAAAGGTTGAAGTCCATAAAACCTGACAATATCGTAAATTTATCATATATTTAGTACAAAATACAGCAATTTTGTCTTTCTAATAAAGGTTCTTTTTTCCAGTCTGTATCACCTACCCTGATTCGCTTACCCCGTATCGCATAGCTAAACCCGTATCGCATACCCCTTAACGCATAGCAAAATCCGTATCGCATACCTGGCGTGACGTCATAAATCGAATGACGTCAACGTTTGACCTGTGACGACTAGTTGCTGTATTTTCTGGCATGATAAGATTTCTTTTAAAAGATAGATTAGTAAATTATACTATATAGATTTCTTAAAATTACATACTATTTGAACCCCTTTTTTGGCATTTGAGGACAAAAAAGGGGGGCACTGTAACCCAGCTCTGCTGTTAATTTCAAATATTTTGCGGATTTTTATTTCATAGTAAGAACTCTTAGACCCCCCCTTCTTACAATCCTTGATAAAAATGTAAATTATTTTGCTTGTTGTATATTGGCTAATTATGGGCCGAATACCTTAAGGTAAAGGAACAGTAAATGGGCTATGTCGCAGATTTTGCTACAAAATTGCATACAACCTTGGCTCGTTGAACTACAACTGAAAATTGAAAAAATAATACATTTATCTCTTTTATTTGCTGAAAAATTGCAGATTGATTTCTCTTAATATGGGTGAACATTTGTATAGGAAGCACATAAAATCGGCGAAAAACCTCCTAAAATTTGTCTTAAAATCGCCAAATCTCTAATTCTACTCCATAGATTTTTCTTAAAAAACTATATATTGTTGACACATAAATTTCTGTTTTAATAATATAAAATAATCATAGGGTCACCGACTTCGTTTTTTATCTAAAAATCAATTTGTTACCTTATTGGTAGTGAAAAACGTCAAAAATCAACGTTTTACGGCCTGCAACGCGATAACGTTACGATTATTTCGACGTTTTGTTGGATTTTTTCACAAAGAACGCAACTTTGAATGATGTAAACTGTAAAAACGAAGTCGGTGACCCTATCTTTATTTTGCATCATTATAACGGGAATTTATGTATCAACAACATATAGTTTTTAAGAAAAATCTATGGAGTAGAATTAGAGATTTGGCGATTTTAAGACAAATTTTTGAAGGGTTTTCGCCGATTTTATGTGCTTTCTATACAAATGCTTACCAATTTTGTAAGAATTAAATCAGTAATATTTCAAACGATAATTGAGATAAATGCATTATTTTTTCGATTTTCAGTTGAAGTTCATCAAGCCAGAGCTGTATGCCAAATTTTACTGAAATCGAAGACATAGCCCATTTACTGTAACTTGACCTTAAATCGATATTTTTAAAAATTATTACCTAGTGACTTTACGAGTGATTTTTATAAAATAGATACAATACGCTGTAGAATTTCTGAAGTTTTATTGTTTATTCGGTCATAACTTCGTGAGGTTTGTTTATTATCTGATGGGTTAAACATAAATTATTATTTTTACGATTTTGAATTTGTTAGAATACATAGCAAACTTTTCAAGAAATATTTCTCTTGGTGTTCAACTCGTCAGAACATTAAAATGACCGTGACTAATAGCATCGCCTAATAAACAATAAAACTTTAAACATTTCTACATCTTATGGTATTTATTTATCATATTGTTACCTGGTAATATTTATTTTTTGAAAAATATTGATTTTAGTTGAAATGATAGGACAGTATCGTAAATGCATTTATATACATGGTCTTAAAAGTATATTGAGAATGTTACTAAGTTATAGGGGACATTACGATGTGGATATTAAGCAAATAAGGAAGTCTACAATGTAGGCCTATATATATATAAAAAAAAAAGTCAGCTGGAAAAATACAGGAAAATCGTAGTGTTCTTTTCTTGTTTATACTATCGGACGATAAAAAAAACCCGGATATCCCATGAATCCGATGCTATTAAAATATATGATAAATAGAATACTACATTGCAAAATCCGTATCGCATGCTGTATCACCACTCGACCTGCGGCCCTCGGGACTGATATTGGTTTCTCGTGGTGATACAGCATGCGATACGGATTTTCCCATGTAGTATTCTATATATATCGACAAACGGAACGAATGGAAAACACCTGTTTATTATCTTCCTAACTTGGTTAAAGCATGTTATGAAGAAACAAATTGGTATAGTCTGGTTTAATAGCTAATTTATCCAACTTTTATGACAGTTGTGTGTAGTCATGTTATCTTTACATAATTGTGTGAGCATAGTATCTTTATGTTTTTTTTTTATCATTTTTGAGAATTGGGTTTAAGTTACAGATCTTTGATTGTTTCTGTAAAATTCATGGACACCTTATATACTCGGAACAATTTAGAGCTTGACATACTGTATACACATGTCTTTGTTTAAAGACACTATGGTTTTCTCTATACTTCTTTTGGCTATTATTGTCTTTGGTTTGTTTGAAGTCTCGTACCCAGCCTAATCATTTAGTCATTGTTGTGTGTTATTTATAACACCAAGTCTCTCATAATCCTAACATCATTCAATTTGAATTATTTAGGATCCTGCACTTGTATTTCTGTTCTCGGTAAAAATCAACTATGTTCGCACTCTCCACATGAGCAATGAATCATCTCTTGGTTGATAAAATACTTTTAATTTTTCAGTGGCTAAACATAAATTGATGCTATTCTTGATAATGCGTTATGTTTTATTCTGTAGGTTATATACTTTTATATAAAATATTAACTCAACAACTGAAAGTTATAAAAGCGAGTTTCACATTATAAATTAGATATGTCCATTATTTTAGTATAATACTCCAATAATAATATTATTAATGTAACTTTGATATAAAGGTTATACCTCAAGGGTATCAATGGTCAATCTACATCAATAAAAAATATCGCCCTGGACTATAAATCAATCATTTATCAATACGTTCCTATTGTTTTTATCAAACATTAAAGTAAATGAAAAATTCAAATGCTGCGATAGAAAATAAAGAAAGGATATTTTTTTTCCAAAACAAGCAATGCCAGCATTTTTTTCATTTACTCACTACATGTCTAACATTTTTTGTTCATATGTGCGTTAATTGATAGGGATTCATTTTGCATTTGCATCCAGTAACTTCTGAACTACCCATAGTACTATGTCAATAATTAGGAATCAATTAACATATATTGCTTATGTTGATAGAGGTATTAACTTATGACTTTTAACTTTTTGGATGGTATTAGAGCGTCACTGGTGAATCTTTTGTAGAATAGACGGGCGTCTGGCGTACACATTGTAATCATGGGTTCTACGACGAATTTATTAATATTGACACTTTTGTGTTTGTTTTTGAGAGATATTATGCAACCAATAGTAAAGTATTCTGGTGAGAACTAACTGTTGTCTCGAATTGCCGATTTTTCACTTACTGTTATGAAGTTTAAATGTATTGCTTCACAAATCTGCAGATACTAAGACGGTGTATACTTTGCAAACGATCCATTTTTTTCTTAATTTATCCATCTGAATCTGATCTTAATTATAAATGTTAATTGTAACCGACGTTATTGTAATTTTACAATTTCTCATGATAATATTCATTTACAAATATAGAAAACTACTTTTATTGAGCGTACTTTTTTTCCATTTGCTTGATATGGCAGTGACGACTTTGATTACAATAAAAGTAATATTTGTATAACTACAACTACAACAGGAATATGAATAACTGGGTTAATAGATTTTGTAGACACGTTGGAATACAAACATATTTGGAATTCAAACGATTAACTTACTTTCAATAACATCAACAATTTCAATTTTACTCTTTTTTAGTGTACCAGATGCGGATTTCAACTATAAAAATCTCTTGACTCAAAATATTTAAAAATCCAAAACCTGATAAAAACGTTGAATAGCTAATCAAACCACAAAAACATATAATGTAATGTCAAATTTCGTACAAGGAATCAGAGCTTTGTATGAAGTAGACATACCATTCATTTGAGATCATTTTATAATTTTTTTAACAACAAATTTTAATTTTACAATATAAGTTTAAATGGTAAGTAATGTTTTTATTTAAAGAGGGTGACACACTTAGCTTTCGTTAATCTTCATTGAGGCCCTCACGAAGAACAAACAGTACAAATATTACAAAGCTTACAGTTTTTAGCAAATTATGTAAATGCAATATTCATGCCAACTTTAAATTGTCTGTAGAACAAGAAAAAAAAATTAATATATATATATATAAACATAAAATACAAATCATTAGAATATTTGAGTAAGTTGTCATAAATCATTTATGGTCAAGAAATCAACACATTTTTGTTTAAAAGTGTCCAGGTTTTCACAACATTTTATTTCATTTGGTAGTTTATTTCAAAGTATTGATGAGCTATATGCAAAAGATTTCTTCATTGAATTTGTGTTCGGTCGCACAACAGCTAAATTATTATTTACAGATGACCTTATATTTCTACTATGTAAGTTAACAATTGGACAACAGAGTTCCTTAAGTAATCATGTGCTTTATCGTTTAGAATTTTATGAACAAGAATAAGTTTATGATATGAAATTCTAGATTTGAAATTCAACCATTTTAGCTCTTTAAATAAATTTATGCTAGGTGTTAGTATTGGTGCATCAAGTATAATCCTTGCAGCTCTTTTATGCATATTAAGATTTTTTTTTAAATCCATCCTCATATCAATTTCCCCATATTGAGCAACAAATATATGGGCAGAATATAAGCATTATAAAACAACTTTCTACTACTAATATCCAAAAATTTCTTAATTCTAGATAGCAGTGCGATACGAGAACTTATGTTTTTACATACATTGTCAATTTGAAATTTCCAGTCCAAATTTTTGTCAATATATACACCCACAAGTTTCTGTTTTCTGGTCAATTTCTCTTCTCAATTATTACAAGTTGTTTCATGCCAAGGTATGTATAGCTTTCTTTACGATATAACTTTTGCTCATAGTTAAAGACAACGAAGCCATGCCGTTAATCACATCTTCGTCGTTTTTGCTGAGGTGGATAATTATTTCATTGCCAATTATACTACAACTCCTTGAGTTTATATTCTTATACAATTCTGCTAAAAATTATGAACCTTCATCAATATTTACTTTAAAACAAATGCCTTTTCTCTCACAAGAATAGATGACCTTAGCTATATTTGGCAAAAGTTTTAGGACTGTTTTGGTCCTCAATGCTCTCCAGCTTTGTATGCTATTTAAACTTCGAGTGTCACTGATAAGTCTTATACATAAGTCTTATAGACGAAACGCGCGTCTGGCGCAAATATCACATGTTCATCATGGTGTCTTTAATTCGTTTAGTTAATTTATATAAGCATTTATCATATACAAGTACCCTATGCTTTTTGGAAACTATATTAAGGTTCTATATTCTATTAATTGGTGCTATATGAAACCGACTGACTGTCGGACTTTTGTCTTTTGCAACGACGATCACATCAGGGTAATCAAAGGAATTTACATATCGGATATTAAAATAGCAAGAATCAACATTCTCTCTAACTGATGCGGTTTCTAAATCATTATTATATAAATATACCAAGAAATATGCGTAACTTGAACATACTAACGAGTGTTGTGAAAATACTTGTTATATTTTATACAGATTTACAAAATATTTCGCTAGCCAAATTAGCTTCATCAAGCGCGTTCAGTTATCCATATGAATTCGGATGATGATATAGAACTTGTGCTGCGTTTCCATACCAGCAAACTCCTCAAAAGAACTTATTGCATCTTTTGTGCATAAGTGTTTTAATAATAATTCTATGGTTTAGTTACGCAAATATGCAATTGAAAATCTGTTTTCATTCCTTGAAATCCTTTTTTGAAGTACTTTACTCATCAGTATATAATGGAGGATTAACATGGGTTAGGTCAATCTCTTTGATAAGGGAAATCCGTATACAAAATCGGGAAAGTTGACAGGCCTGCTTATGGTATAGTTCCCTAAACAGATCTATTCGTGCTGGATAGGGTAATGACGTTCAAGATTTCTTCGTTCTGTTTATTATAGAACTCTCTATAATTGATTCAAGAGTACGTAGCTGATAAATCATAAGCCTCCAACCATCTGTTATCCAATCTGTATTCTCCAATTCAGGTTAGCCTCTAATATAACCATCATACATCACTCATTGCAATCGAAACTTATCCAACATAAATAACAACACCACGTGAATAGAATCCCGGGGCTCTTTTCACAATTATGACAATGAACGATCGTAAGTAGTTCTGAAATGCTCATGACTTATTTTTGTCGTAAGATTTGTTTGTGAAATGGATGGCAGCGCTATTGTCCAATTAACCCAATCATCCCTATAGAAATATAGTGCTTCAATAATCGAGTCTTTAACCTGCGACATGTAACTAAAGCAGGCAATCCATACTCAAAACCTTATTAACATTATGAGCTTACATGTAATCATCTTATTAGACTATATTAACAAATTTGACAAATACATAATTCATCTTTTCGTACATTGAAAAGGGTCACAAGAGATCTTGTTATACAGTCACATTAAATGTTGTATTGTAAATAAACATCGATATAAAGATATTAACTATAAACTATATAATAGATACTACCCAGCGGAGGAGATCTATTTCAAGGTTTGTCCCACATTTAGAAGTGTGTTTACAATACTACATTTGATGATATTGTTTTACAAGATCTTCTATGATCCTTTGCATTCTGTATTGTGTGTCCTTAAGTGAACTGTAGGAGTCAATTCACGGTCAGGACATGACAGTGGCAGACGTACATATAAATATACCATCTTTACGATTAGTATTCTAAGAAAAGAGACAAATAACAGTTTTTGACATTTTGCTAATAAATGCAAATGATTTAATTATTTCAACATATTTGCACCCTGTCTTAAGAAAGCTGTTCTAAGTGAATGGAAGTGTACTAATCTTTTTAGTGTAATTTCCAACTGAAGTCGGTCATTTAAAGTCGGGAGAAAAAGCATCAAATGCGATGAAACAATAAAATATATCAAAGAACATTGGTACTTAGGTTTACAATCAATATTTTTTTAATCATTTTCCGACATTTATTTTTCATCTGATGATTGATTACAAACAAATGTCATTCAACTCTAGCTGAAAAAACTACAAATCTAACATCTGAAACTGATTTTTTTTTGGTTATAAATAAATTTAAGGTTCCGTGTTTATACGTATATGGCTGAAACCAATGTTGTTTTTTTTGAATTTTTCATATGTAACGATCATTAATGAATGACTTTCTACAAGTTTCAGGACGATCTAACAAAAAAAAATGCATTTCGTCTTATAGTTTTCATTATATTTGTCGCATGTCTTTCTTTAATTTCTCATTTGGTGTATAACCAGATATTTTAGTTTAAATCTGGCAAATACATTTTTCTACTCTGAGGCTACACTTAATTAAGATTCTAGTAATAATACATTTATGTGTGATTTATTTTATAAATAAATATTTATGTATTTATAGCTCTGTCCATAGTGGACTATACATTTATCAGAACCAGGACAGGGAAAAACCAACAAAGATACCTAATCCACATGGTTTGTATGATATGCAGTGTCTTTTTTTTTTATCCTGCTATCATAGATATAGGAAGATGTGGTGTGAGTGCCAATGAGACAACTCTCCATCCAAATGACAATTTAAAAATTAAACCATTATAGGTTAAAGTACGGCCTTCAACACGGAGCAGTCAGCTTTTATACTAATAACAGGTACATGAATAAATGTTTGCTCTATTTAACCTGTTACCCCACTGCCATGTTGAGCAAATGATAATATGCATCATTTGTTTTGGCGATCTGCGTTAAAACTATTAAGCTTTTTTTAAACATTTTTTAGGATTGAACAATTTAAGCTTCAAGTGCCGTCAATAAATTGCAGGATAAATACAAAACATTGTCGGCAGTATAAAATGTGTTTGTACTTGCTACGAAACAGCAAAAATAAAGATCTAGTAAAACAGAGGTCTGTTACGAATTAAAAACAGCGATGTAAAACGAAATAAGTAGTAGATATTAACAATTGAAATAGTTCACAACGAAAGTGGAAACTCTATCACACATCATATGATAGTTTACATCTCCTGTTTTGACGCAATTTAACAAGTTAACCAAGAAATCTGCTTGTATTTTTAAATTGATGATATACAAAGCAGACAAAGATCCAATACATATTTTAAAATATAATTCGAACGTAATAACGTAGTCTACTGACATGTCCTAAACCTGATGATTTTCATATAAAATAAATAACAAACCTGAAAATCTGAAAATTTCGTTTCAGTTAATGACTATTTAAAAATGTAAGAAGATGTTGCGTTATAAACCGACAGCAACAGAAAAAAATACTGTTTTTTTCTTTGGAAAGAACATCAGCAATACATGTCAAACTAAAGTAAAAGGTAAAATACAACTGGATACAGAAAGATTTTTTAGAAATTCTTTTCAGATTTGTTTTTAAATTAAAAATAAAAAAAACATGACACGGGATATTTATTGCATAGTCATATTTTTTTATTTTTATTATAGCGGTTGTTTTTGAGGTTTGCATTCAAAACCGCTATAAACTGAATAAAAAGTTAAGGAAGCTATCGGCACCAACCACATCACAAGGAAATCTTCTCGAGGTTAATGACAAGGGTGCCATTTTACACCAAGCTAAGGTAAAGTGCACTATTTTTTGTTGTCATATCATTTATTATTTCAAGGACGTGTAAATGACATAAATAAATAAACATTTCTGATTTGGATCTTTTTTTAAAAGAGATTTACATTCCAGTTCTATTCAATCTATGAACATCTTCAACATAGTTTAATATTATAATTTGATCATAAGTGCTACAATGCATTTCATTTGTAGATTATTTATGTTTTCTTTGTTGAATTTGACTCTCTTTTTGTTTTACTTTTGTCGCATTCTTATCTGTCTTTCATAAACCTATCATTGATTTGTGTGAAATATTTTCATGAACAAAACTAAGCTTTTTAGAACCCCTATCCAGATTATTTTCAATGGGTTTTCAATGATAAAGTTAATAAATTTTGGAAATCAAAACATATTTTCTTAAAGGCCTTTAACATCAGATTTAAAGTATTTCAGTGTATGTTGTATGTTTTATATGATTCAATGATAGATCATAAAAATAATAGGCAAATTTTTAAACGACATTTATTCTGATTAGTTTTCCAAATGTTAATTGTATTTTTCAGCTTGCAGCCCAGGCTGAAGATGCAGATAATGCAGCGGAACAGAAACGACAAATGGGGAAACGTGTTCGCTATGGGGAAATTGTTCAGGTAATTTCATATTGTTCAATCAAAACTTCGTATCAGCTATAAAGTAATAGGTGATAATGTGCCGATATATAATGATAACAGAAAATCTGTTTTAATAACCAGAAAAATTAGCAGATTTTTGCAAATTCTTCAAACAATTTTAGTTAAAGACCTACGCATTCAATTTTCTTGCAACATTATTTTTTATTTTGTGAAATGAAAACATTACTATTCATTAACTATTGCTTAAACTTAGACAAAATAAAATAACTATAGGTTAAACTTTTGTAGTAAAGGTATAATATTTTTATTTATTATACCACCGCTGGTGATTGTAAGTACTAGATATAGTCTAGTCATGGCTTCCTTGATTTGTGTACAGCTACTTGTATGCATAATTACGATTATTCTATTCGTATCTGAATTTGGTCGGGTTCGTGTTGCTCTATCTATGTCATGTTTTGTATACTGTTGTTTGTCTTTTGGTCTTTTGTTTTGCCATGGCGTTGCCAGTTATCTTCGACTTATGCATTTGAATGTCCTTTGAGCTTCAGCCTCTCTCTTGAACCTATTTCCTTTTGTATAGATTTCTAAAAAATCAGTCTACCTATATGAGTATTAAAATGACTACACAATATGAAATAATACAGTTTTAAATAAAAGAATGAAAACAACAAATAGTAGATCTCAACTCTTCAAATGAGGTTATTCACTGAGGTTTAGACTGGACTAATATTCGATTGTATCTACTACCCAGTTGAACAATAAATTCTTTTTGCACATAAATAAGCTCCAAAATGGACAAAGTTAATTGTAGGCTTTTAGATCCATTTGTTTGGGATTCTCGCAATGATTCATGCAATCAATTTCCGGACTCTTGTGTGTCTGACGAAACCCTCAACAACTACATTGATCCTAAATTAAAAATTTTCTGGCTGCTTTGAAGATACATAGGTAGCCATTGGCTGTTTTTCTCTTTGTTTTTGGTTTGTGAGTCTTTTAACCATTCATCGTTTCTTTTTCTCTATTCTTTTCTATTTCAAGTGTGATAAAAATTTATCATATTTCTAATATGAATGTTCTGTTATAAGGACAAAAAATCTATTTTTGTTACATTCAGAATTTTTTGAAAGCTTCTTATTAGAAATAATTAGTTTGAAAAAATTTCAAGTTTTGAAAATTAAAAAGATACTTGTAATCACTTAAAGATTATTGAACTGCATATGAATTGAAAGGAAAGTTATTTTTTTTCAAAGAAGACGTTGATAAATATAATTGGTAATCAAAATTTTATTTATTAAATTGAGGTTATTATGTTGTCTTAACAGCATGAACCGTAGAGCGATTTTTACAGAACAATTTCCATTTTCTTTGTATTTTAATAATATCTTCATCATCATTGTTTACCTCAAACGATGCTATAAATCATAATCTGTTGGTCAAACAGTTCTATTAGCTTTATATAGTATAACAGTAATATGAGTAAATTGGTGGTTCTTAAGTCTAGACAAAAAATGGCACAGAAATAGAGGTCAGATATAAATGGAATTATCTGAATAAACTTAATAAAGTGAAACTCATCAAAAGTGAAATATATATGTCATAGTTCATTCTCAAATGCAAACCGCCAAGAAATTTTATTCAAAATAGGATCCCACGTTTAACATCACAATTACATCAATAATCCGTATGTACAGCTAACAACCAATTCTCTTCAGAAAATAAAATTGTATTAGTCAATGTGCTCACAACAGTGTTTTCATTTTGTCACATACATGTCTCGTCTCAATCATATCCAGTTGCGTAGTACAAAAACAATATAACAGACACATATCTCCTCTTATCAAATGCGTTGTGTTTATACAGTAATAAATATAGCTTTAGTTAAATACAACCTGGTGTGTCTGTTTATATCAATGTTAATATTAAATAGGTATGAAACGTAAGACAAAATAAAAGCAAAAAACAGCAGTAGAGTGACTTTTGGCATTACCATCTAATTGGAGATACGTTCTTGAATCTTTACACATGTTATAGTTCTTTTTAAATTAATTTGCATATATCTACTCCCTTCATAACATATGTCAACTCAATATTTACATATGTCTACTAAGTTTTAAAGCAGATGTGAAAAACCTTGAAATAAAAGATGGTAAATATAAAATACTGCAATTTGAAAATTGACGATAGATTCTAACAAAAAAGACAAATATTCTGAGAATAAATATAAGAAGTTGTGAGAAACTTATAAAAATAGCTGAACTATGAAAGTTAGAAAAGAACCCATTGTTATAATATGTTTTTCAACCCTCTTTTAATTCATAATATATGATTAATTATTAAGAAAATTATAAACCTGCCTGTGACTTCAATTAAGTACGAAAAAAATGTAATGACGAACTCTGTACAAATTGTTGTATGTTTCGTATATAAAACTTTGATTGGCCTTGTTATATAAAGCCGCATGTAAAATAAATCAATTTCATGCCCCATATTTATCAAATGAATTAGTTTGATATGAAACATGATTTACAGAAATATATGACCTCATCAGGCAAAACAAATTATTCCTGTTCATAAAGAGTAGTAATTGAACTTCGTTACATCTAGAAGAGAAGGGTCATGACGTAGGGATTTTATTTACACCAATCACAATCAGAGAAAACTGATCATGGTAGTAATTTGGTTAATGTACAAATTTATTATGGCCTGTACGATTACAAAAGCAGCTTATTGAAGCAGAAAATAAAGTTATAGTTTATATAGAACTAATAACTTGACTGCATAAAAGTACATTCAGAAGCATAAAATACTTCAGAAGGTACAATCGCTACATTCGATAAACCAAAAAATGAAGGTAAAAACTTTTAAAACAAAATGGATGGTTTAAAAAAAATTCACATAACTATGAATCTTCAAAATCTGCACTATAATGTTAAATACATTCAGGACCACAAATCAAGCAAGAGAGCACACAGAGAAAAGAAACAGAATTTAAACAGATATTCTGTAGTTGTTTTGAGCGAAGTTATATAACAAATACTTAGGAAGAGCTATCTTATAATTTAGATAGAAAAAAAGAAATAATACACATGAGAAAAGTTATCTCGTGAAAAAAACACCATAACTGAGAACAATATAAGCATAACATCTTAGGCGTAACTGCCAACGGGCTATATATGTCAAAAAAAGAGGGACGAAAGACACCAAAGGGACAGTCAAACTCGTAAATCTAAAACAAACTGACAACGCCATGGCTAAAAATGAAAAAGACAAACAGAAAAACAATAGTACACATGACACAACATAGAAAACTAAAGAATAAACAACACGAACCCCACCAAAAACTAGGGAGATACACTATATTAGTGTCAATGCTATAAACATAATATAACAGCGGTTATAAAAAGTAATCTATAATTGACTTTTTCTCTTTCTGTCTAAAACTGTCGTATGACACCAATCGGAAGAGATAACCATCCTTTTGCATGACAGAAATCAATTAGATAAAACATTTAGGATTTCAATAGCAAAACGATCTACAAAGAAGAGCAGTTCAAATGCTCTTTAAAACATAATATACCTAGTTTACAAACTTACTCGGAATAGTTAAGTTATATATCGTATACGTTATTATACAATGTAGCATTGTTTTTTTCTTATATCTCGTACGTATTACATTTTTAATGATGGTTCCGAAAACAGCAAAAAAGGACTCTTAACATTTTAAGTTATGAATTTGCAGTTTTCTTGAAGGACGAGAGTCTTCATGGCGATTGAATTGGAAAACAATACTTTAGAAATAAGACTTTTTTAATCAGAGAGTGTCAAATACTTACACAGACATGCACAGTTGTTAAAGCTTTAACGTTAAATAGTTAATTTACTATTACAGATTGTATTTTGTCTACTTTTCAGCTGAAACATGTGTTAACCAGCAAGTATGTGCATATGTGTACGTCCCAAACGAGTCAAAGAGATAAAAATAATATGATGGTAAGTTTTGTATCTTGTTTGATAAAAGAAAAATGTTTCATTCGGAATATGGATAGTAAAAAAGATGATATCTGCACTTGGTAAAAAATGTATAATCACGTTTGCTTCATTATTCCGATTATGTGATGCAAATCAAATTGGTTAATCCGTTTTAAAAGAAAAAAATAAATGTCTTTAGTATAAAATATGATGACTTGCCATAGCCTTAACCCTTAGTGACCTCACACTCCAAAGACATGACCAGAAATTTTAAAAAAGTCCGTTTATCGTCAACTTTTACCCTAAGGATTTCAACTGTATAGCTTCAACACAATTACATGACTTAATGAACAGGTTTAATAACAATATATGACATTTGAAACATACCATTAGAGAAGCACAGAGTATTAGTTCTTTTCAATATGTTCGCTTTAAAATAAGATTTCATGTCATTTCCATAATAATATTTTTCCTGAATACACGTATATATTTCTAATACAGAATAATTGTCATAACCCATTTCCCCCTATGGAGTGTCTGTTTCATTTAAAAATCACGACTATCGCCTTCTACAATATATTTTCATGTCGTTGAATTGTAAATAATGTAAAAATTACTACGCATAACTAGATTGTTATACCATCATATATTGCTAAGTTCATACCACGTTGCACCACATTTGAATTTCTTGACACAATGATGTGCACTTGCCTGTGCAAAATCTGTTAACTGCAAAGTTTGATTGTATTTACTGCCCCACTTTGAATATGGCTTATACCAAATGCAATATATAATGTATATATTGTGAAAATAAGAAATATTCATAAAACCAGATGCATAACTTCAATTTTTCGAAAAAAATATATCTGTGCCCACATATTGCCAATAACGTGCTTTGCAAGCGTAAGTAAACAAGATATGACATATATTTAGAAAGTAATGTCAGCTCAGGGAATCAGCAGTTTTTATCAGTACAATTCTTCTAAAGATATATGTTGTAAGGCAGTTATGTTTATATTTGCTTCAAAGAATGATAAATGATTCCAATTCAGCACTTTTATGTCATATATCGATATATCACTCACTGAAGATTTTTTTCTTTCATTGATTAAACATGTTTATAGTAATATTTCCAGTGATTAAGAAAATAAAACGATCGGGTTGTTCTTTTGTAGATGTTATTAACGTTTTTCATGTCTGATGAAAATATTAGATTATTTCTATAAATACACACAATAGTTGTTACAACTATTTATCGTTGTCGTTCCATATCGTTAAATATAGTTATTTTGTTTATGTCATGCGCTCTTAGATTTGATTTGATGTCATAGATTTAGAGAATATCAATCCCATAAAAGTGCTTTTAAGAAACTGATTTGGCTTGATTGATAGGTCTTATCTATAGTTTTACATGTTTTAATTTAAGCATTTTTCATGCATTTTTCTTAATAACGATTATCATTATCTATAAAAACTGTTTTTACCAATTGATTTATTGTTAATTATTTGTCGAACATAACAGCATGTTTGTGACTTCGCGGGGAAACACACTAAATACCATTAGGGAAGATAAAACACCAATGCAATCACACCTCTAGAAAACAATAACATGTAGTTCTTTTTTTAAAATAGATGATTAATTTACTCAGAAATCATTATATTTAAAGCTTTCAAAGTCAGTATAATATTCAAAGACAAAAGGAAATGCAATTTTTGTAATTAATAGATGGATGATATTTGTAAAACCTCTATTTTAAAATGGTTTTCACGAATGTCTTTGCTAATTCGCCGTTTCAAAATCTAATGCAGCCTGGGTAATATTTTCAAAAGTGTACACTAAAACGTCCTGATTGGTTAAAAATGTCATGAACAATGGTAACTTAACCAATGACGTGACGTTATTTTCATTTTAGGGTACGAACAATGAAATTACCCACAGTCCTTGAGATTCTGAAACGGCCGATTCCGTTAACTACATATGATTCAAAAGGAAACCTTCCCATCAAATAAACGTTAAAGTTTGATTTCAATTCTTTCCTTTTGGTGAAGGAAAAATATTTCATTTCTCTATTCATTTGACTTAATATTATATCTAAATTTGACATGACAGCTTCAATTTACTTTGTCAGCTATTTCCTGTATCATAATGTCAGTTTATTCTTCATACGGCATAAGTAGCTTTTATTCATTTCATGTCAAAGACCAGACAAGACATTTCCTAAATATAATCTATCAATATGGTTCCCTTACCCGAAAGCTACTGCTAGTAAATAGTCATGTGATTTACATGTGATACGGTTACATTCAACATCAGGCATACCGTCATCTTGTATTTGACTTTTTAACTTTAGGCAATCCTTATGCAGATTGTTTTTTTTTCTTTGTCGATTTATGATATATTCTTAGAGCGACATTCGTTATCATCATTGTCAAACGTCACGTTATTATTTTCATTTTTTACCATCTACTCCATCCAAGTCCAAGTTGAATTAAAATGTATGTTTGTTCAATTTTTTTAGTCAGTTGTGTTGTATGTGTGTGATGGAAGTTTACGCAGAATTGCTGCTGGATCCCAATTATAGTCATATTACACATTTAAATCTGTTAAGGATGAACATTCAGTTTTGCCAATACAACGGAACTATTAGAAAAAAAAACCCTGTCATACGCTTAGGGGGTTTAGATAAATATCAAAACCGGTTTAACCTACTTTCTTCGGAAAATTCTGCTACCAAGTAAGGAATATGGTAGCCATTTTTCACTTGTTTATTAAGTAGTTGACTAACAGCATTCCACTTTGTCAGTTTTCATGAACTTTCCCCTTTTTTATTTGTCTTAGAATTTCGTTATTTTTTCATACCTTTTTCAACCATTGTTCAATGGTGTGGTAAATCTTAAACTTATTGCCTGAACATTTTCTGTTATGTGTGTCTATGTTCAATTTAATTGTTTTCAATTCTAACATGATATATAGATTAAATAATGGTAAATGTGTTGGTGACAAGGTTTCATCCATGCAAACATTACTGTTCATCATTATGTATATAACTCTCTTTTGATTTATAACAGAACCATTAATTTGTTATAGATAATGCTTCATAACTACAATGCTAAGAATGCACAGTTTCGCATCCTTCCACAATACAAAGTAAAATCTGAAGGAGAAGTGGTAAGTTGTATTTTTATATAGAACAGTTACAATAAAGAATAAAAAAAAGTACTCTTATTTGAGGAAACAGTATTACTGTAGTATAAACTAAAAGGAGAAGGGTTGAATAAAGAATATCAGCGCATTTTAAATTAAAAACGAATCTACCAGGTAATGACCAGTTACTAAATAAAAAGGAAACAGTAAACATAATGTGTGCATAATGATAATATAAACAAATTATGACATCTTCTATATCTTGTTACTCCGTATTGCAGCATTGCACGCTTCTAACTATCAAGAAAAAATAATTATTAAAAAAAAATCTGAATCTTTATACGACAGCATATTTGCAGGAAGTCTCGTATCAAACTGATTTTAAATGACCTAAATAGCTGCCTCGCTTTTTAAATTACAGGTTCAGATATATGACCAGATAGTTTATGAAAGCATAAAATCGCCTGGTCACTTTTTTCATGCTAGTCAGCCTTTTAATGTAGATCATTTAACTTATGGGTAAGTAATTTTCATTCGAGTTATAAAGAAAATTTTAAAATATATACATATTTTGTTTATTAAGCCCTTTTTGGTATTTTTTATCAACTTTATAATACATAGTCAGTTAGAAAAAAAAACACTATTTACACCGTTTGTTTTCTTACATTGGTTAATTAAAGTTTTTTTTAATCACGATTTTAATTATTCACGGATTCATACATGGCTTTTAATATTTTTAACTCGAGCGTATATTCATGAAAATTTAGTACTAAAAGACTGTCAAAAATTTATAACAGTTCCTTGGCTTCTTTGAGCATTTCTTATAACGGAACTATGAAGAACAGAGAGATATCTGTACGTTTAAATTTTATATACTATCAAATAGTCAATATAATTACTAGCGGAATGTTACTTCCGAGGGTATTATTCATTTGTTGATCTTTAAAATTAATTTCTTTTGTGCATTTTCTTAAATTGTCTTAAATTTTACAATATTTCCGATAGAAAAACATGCGTTAAGACCATAAAACACATTGATCAAACTATTATTTTAGGTTATATTTGTATGTATAGCGTACCAAGCATCTTTACAATTTAACTGTTTCCAACGTTGTTCTCTTGATGGATAGCGGTTCAGTAATTGAAAAGGCTTCACATATGTAATGCGAAACAAACAGTTGTTTCCATTTGCGATATATATGTTCGCATTTGTTACATTTTTGTTGTGTCTTTTAGATGAATGCTTAAAATAAGGTATAATATAAAATGTGACAAACCTTAACCATATACCATATGACAAGAAATTGACATACAGACTGCAAACATAAGCACTATTCATTTCATGATATAGCCATACAAGGCCGCCTTGTTTGACAAAATGTGAACCACTACAAATAGTTATCAAAGGTACCAGGATTATAATTTAGTACGCCAGACGCGCGTTTCGTCTACATAAGACTCATCAGTGACGCTCATATCGAAATATTTATAAACCAAACAAATACAAAGTTGAAGAGCATTGAGAATTCAAAATTCCAAAAAGTTGTGCCAAATACGGCTAAGGTTTTCTATGCCTGGGGTAAGAAAATCCTTAGTTTTTCGGAAAATTCAAAGTTTTGTAAACAGGAAATTTATAAAAATGACCACATAATTGATATTCATGTCAACACCGAAGTGCTGACTACTGGGCTGGTGATACCCTCGGGGACGAAACGTCCACCAGCAGAGGCATCGACCCAGTGGTGTAAATAGTTATCAAAGGTACCAGGATTATAATTTAGTACGCCAGACGCGCGTTTCGTCTACATAAGACTCACCAGTGACGCTCATATCGAAATATTTATAAACCAAACAAATACAAAGTTGAAGAGCATTGAGAATTCAAAATTCCAAAAAGTTGTGCCAAATACGGCTAAGGTTTTCTATGCCTGGGGTAAGAAAATCCTTAGTTTTTCGAAAAATTCAAAGTTTTGTAAACAGGAAATTTATAAAAATGACCACATAATTGATATTCATGTCAACACCGAAGTGCTGACTACTGGGCTGGTGATACCCTCGGGGACGAAACGTCCACCAGCAGATGCATAGAGACATCAAGCTTATAACAACGTGCATTTACTTGATCAAGTCTTTCTTAAATTTTGTTTGTATGAAAGAGGAAATATTTTGTTATGCATAGCATATACAACATCTTTGCAATGGTAACCTATGTTAACGTGCATATCTATAAACATTTATACCAAAATAAGTTTTTATGTGTAAACATTGTTTCAACAAAAGTAACTATTATCTGAATTATCTTTAAGGAACAATCCAGTGGTTCGACAGTAAGAATGAATCTTTTTTTATTTACTATGACTTTCTTAAAAATGTATACTTGTGACCTACATTCTAAATTTCTCATCATCAAAATTGTGTTTCATCTATTCTTATGTTACAACCTTCTTAAAGTTTGTAACTTTTCTAGCTTGAACATGGAATATTTTTCTCCCTCCTGTCGGTTTTCTCCTGTAGGGACCTTCCGTTTTGAATTTGCCTGGAAGCTTGGTACTTATGCTAACTTTTTAGATGTTTGTTCATATTCTGTTATTTTTTGTCTTTTCCTGTCGTTTGAGTGTCTGATTGATTCTTACATTTCTTCCGTCATCTTCCTTCCTATGTGTCCATAAGAATGAAATTCATCAATTGTATGTTACAAAGGCGAAATCAGTTAAAACTAAATTATCTAATAATATACATTAAACAATATCATTGCAAACAAAGTGGTAAACTTAATTTTTTTTATTAAAACGATAAAATACATTATATAGATTATCTTACAATGTTAAATGAAACATCAGCGATGATTAATGGAATGTAAATACACAATATCTATTTTTGATTATCTGTTTCTTCTATGTTCCCATTTAAAATATATCTTTGCAGATCGGAAATCAACCTTGGTGTAGAACGATCGGGGTTTTCACTTATCAGATTTCATCCTGGAATACCAGAGCATGACCCTTATGTCAGGGTAAGATGTACTTTATAGAGTAACTTTTCTATTAACATCTATGTTATACTTGCTATATAAATATCTATAGAAACATAGTAACGAAAATTATGTTTTAAGGATACTCGAATATTATCCCTATTAAAAAGATAGATTTTTTATATTTTCAATTTCCTAATTTTTCTAATCAAACTTGATGAAAAGAAGGAGAGATTGAAACCATTATCAGGTATCATTCATCAAAGAATAAGAATAAATCTCCAATCCATTCAAAATGATGCGAATTTTATTTATAAATGTATACTATAATATAATCTACCTAAATTTTTTTATAAAGACATTTTGAAACTTTTACTATTAATAAATAATATTGACGATGAATGATATAAATCACAGCTACCAGAAGGGATAAGGCTATTTTGAAAAAAATTTTAAGTTTTATTTCAAATATGAGATACTATCTTAGTAAAACAAAATATATGATTTGTTCCGAAATAGATATACGTTCATGAAAGTATTCGCCAAAATAAAGTTAAATTATCGTTGATGCCAATCATTAGACTGTTTAGAAAAGTGTCTTGTAATAGCCACAGAGAGTGGAAAATAAATTTGAGAAAGATTTTTAAAGAACTTAATCGGTCATAAATTTATGGGTTGTTTTATTTCTTGTAGAAAATTCAACACAAATATATGATAACCGAAACACAGCTTTTCCTTATGCCTATGGCCACACTAACATTTTGTAGAACGTCAACCGTTAACTTTTTAGAAAATATCTCTCTTGATCATTTTCGCGTGTTTTGGTTCTGTTAATGCATATGTTTTGTGCCATCATGTTTACATTGTTTAAGCGTTAAAAGAATAAAAAAAAAGTTTGAGCGTTAAAAGAATAAAACAAAGTTTTCGATATGAAGTCATACAATAAGCATAATAGTAAAAGACACGACGTTTATATTTCAGGGAGGCAGTTGTATACGGTTGTTCCATAAGGAGTTGGAGGCTTACTTGGTGGCAGAAGGCTTATTTGATGAAGAAGTTACCGAAGATGGTATACTTTTATTTTTGTCAAAACACATTTAAACTGTTACGTATTCGGTTTGCGGGTAAAGTCATATTGGCAATCATATCACACCTAATTTTATATTCAAACTGTTTAATTTGTATGCCATTAACTATCTTTTGTATTTTAAATTTTTTTCAGTTCATTTTAGGATACGAGTTATGGACCAGCATAAACCAAGAACATTATCTCCGCCGACTTCAGGAAACACATTTTGGCAAATTGAAGCTGAAAATGGAATATTGAATGGTTAGTTTTCTTAGCAGATACGACGCTCTTTTCTCCCAACAGAAGAATATTTTCACGTGTTTGAACAATCAGACCAAATACAAACCGTACCAAATTTAGAACGGTACAAAAGTATAGTCTTCTTTAGGGACAAAGAAAACGAATACTAAAAGTACATATTATACATTGATATGTCTTAATTATCATATTATAGACAAACCAGACTAATTTGTTTCTAGTTATTATATATTTTTTGAATGAACGACACTGCTTATTTGATTTAAAGAAAAACTATACGAGTTTATAGATCACCCAATACACCTATTGCTTTTTAATTTCCTTTTGACATTTGTCATGTTTGTTTTCCTCGTTGAATCGTGTTACATAATGTGATTGTATAAGCATTGTTTTGTGTTGTATTTCCAGAAAACGTGTCAGCTTATGTTGTAAATCCTTATCGTTAATAGCAAATGCAAATTTCATTATTTGATGAAGGATATTGTAATGTCAACGTTTCTTGGTATCCAATACTTGCTTTTCTGTGAAATGTCTCTTGATCATGGTTTCGTGTGGCTCAGTCTTTTTTCATATTTAGTTTCGTTATTTCGTTCATTTCATATAATTTTCGTTCTTTCTTCCATTAATAAGTTTTAAATTTTTGTGGTATTTTCTTCCTCACTTTCTTCCTTTACAATTTATTTCTGAAATTAAGGTAATTTCACATAATGTAATTGAGTGAAAATTATTTGAACTCTTTTTCACGACAAGTGATAAAGACATCCTATAGTTCGATATTTTTGAGTTTTTGATTTTGCCATTTGATAATGGATTTTTTTTTGCGTTTTGAATTTTCCTCTGAGTCTGATTTCTGAGTTTAAATCCGATGGACATATTTTTAGGTGATATATTGAGATGGGAACAGCAAGTGAGACTACGTCACATGACAACACGAAAGTACCTGTGTATAGATGCTACCAAAGAAATCACATTGACTGATGACAACGAAGATCCAAAAACAGTGTTCAGACTTTACTCTGTTATAAGTGTAAGCATTCATGGTTTTTTTTACGATTAAACGCGCATTTATAGAATCGCACATTTGATATTAAATGGTTCAACTTGATTCTCATTACGGAAATTCATTACAAAATCTAGCATTTATCTTATTATGATGTTATTCATTTATCTTGGATAAAGTGTTCATGGAATGAAGCGGTCATGATTTATAGATTTCTATAAATATGATACAGAGATTTGTTTTACTCTCTGATGGTGATATACTTCATTCAACCTTGAGTTTAATAAAAAAAAATCAACTTTTTATGAAAAGATATTAAGTATTTCAATTAGTTTACTTCTATAATGTCAAGTGTCATATCTTGATATAGTTTGAGCTTTATCATTCTTGAGAAATGATGAATATTTTGTCCAAATACACTGATAATTTAATAAAGACTAACTGCCATTTCAACTTTGTTATCGATAACCCTATTGACAGTGACATATTTGTAGATGAAACTTTTCATAGAATTTCCTTACAAGCATATTCACTGATATAGAAAATAATAAAATCCACATCTTCAGAATAATAATGTTTCTGTGAATGTATTGGCAAAAATAGCAAAATAAAACTAACAAAAAATCTCTATCAAAAGTTGTATAATTTTTAGGTGATATGTTCAACAAAAAATCAGTTAAAAATGTTCTAAAGTCAATTAAAAAAATGTATCAATATAAAAACGTCTGTATCAGTATTATTTTGTTAACAAATAGATAATAAATAACCAAAAAATTACTCTTTTTCTTTTCTATAGGAACGAGATGAAATTCGTTATGAAAGCTATTGTAGAATTGAGCATGTTTTAACTGGATTTTGGTTACATGCACTGAAAGGTATGGTGTCTTTCTTATTTTAAAAATAAATATAAAAAAATAATCTGTACTTGAGTTTACAAAGATTAAGCACAATTTCGTAGAATAGGATTCCTTTAAAATTTTCGTTGATAATAAATCAGAAAGTACAAGGACAAAATGATACTTATCTTCAATGTTAAACACGAAACAAATGATGAACATAAATAAACTCATCATAGATACCAGGACTAAATTTAGTAAATACGCCAGACGCGTTTCGTCTACAAAAGACTCACCAGTGACGCTCGAATTCAAAAAGGTTAAAAGGCCAAATAAAGTACGAAGTTGGAGAGCATTGAGAACCAAAATTCCTAAAAGTGTTGCCAAATAAAGCAACGGTAATCTATGCCTGAGGTAGAAAAGCCTTAGTATTTCAAAAAATTTATCAATGATATACAAAATAACATGCCGAAAGAATTAACAACTTGATTGTTAAAAACTAGTAGAGTGCAAATCTAAAGAAAGAAAAATAGAAAAGCCAAAGAATAAAAAAAAGAAAAAAGAAAACAAATTTAGGTATCGTTATTGTTTATGGGTTGAAATTTTTTAGTTTAAACCTTTAAAATATAAAAAGGTGTGTGGTACAGAAATTATCGTATGCATGAAAAGAATATTATCGTTAATATAGCACCTCTCATAATAAAGTCCCATCGGTATTGATTTATTTTGAATTTCTTTTTGTTTACTTCTATAATTAAGATGAAGACTATATTCGAAAGAAATTTCGAGATATGGAGAACAGTAATGATCAAAGTCTGCGTGGACTTCGCTGGGATTCTGCACCAGTTCGACAGGTAAAGATTGTACTCACTTTATCCAAATGATTTGATCTTTTTGTGACATTTGAAGATACGTTCTACAAGCAAAGCTTAATTGAAGTATGTCAGACACTAATTCGAGGTGGTTTTGAAATATCCTTTGGAGCAAAATCTCACAAAACTATGTCAAATCTGCGATATTGTATCAAACTGCGTTCAACAGCAACTTATAGCAATTTATGATTATCAGCAGCATATCGCTGTTCAATAGTCATAATTCGATTTAGTCAAAATAAATCCGGCTAACAAACGAAACTCGAGGGGAAAATATCGATAATTAGAGGTAAACAACGGAACAACAGAAACACGTAGATTGTTTTATCATCTCCTATTCCTGGATTTCTAATACATTAACCTAACTGTTTGTGCTTTACATGTGCATATTTATGTAATCAGTATCTTCCATAGATTTGATTTTCAAAAGTTAAAAGGGTGAAAAATAATTCCTTTTCTGTGTATCCATGGCAACGTTCTGCATTTTTTTCCATAAAATATTGCAAAAAGTGGGGTAAATATGTCACATTTCCCCAAAAAATTTGGATCAAACTAGAATTTCGATGCCTTTGAGTGATACCTTTTTAGAAACTGTTTTATAAGTCTTCCTAATGATCAAATGAAAAATGGGTGTTTTGCCTCATTTTTTCGTAAAATCTAATCTCAAAGTTCGTGCGACAAAAGGTTGGAAGAAGACATTACAATAATTGCTGGACCAATGTATAGTATGGACATACGGTCTGTCATACAGAAACAGCCTATATTACATACATTATATGATCTTGATGTTCATATAAACCCAATACGAAGGCTATTTTAATACTCAGCTATCCAAAAATTAATTTATTGCACACTAGCTCTTATATTTGAAAAATTTACATGGGCCAAAATGCGAAACTACACACCTAACTGTGGAGTGCTACCATCTGCCTGACATGTTATAGAACAAAACGGCGGGTTAAACCTGGTTTTATGACTAGTCAAACCTTCCGCTGATATGACATTGCATAATACAGCTTAAAAAAGGTTCACAGCACAAAATTGTAATAACACTCAGCACAGGGAGAAACACAAATAAATGATATGTCCCATGAATTTACGACAACAGACCAGGACACCACAAACGGAATATAAACTGCACGTTACATTAATAGATCTACGTAAACGTTACGACTGAAAACTTTCCACAGCTGTCTACCTACAAACTTTGAAAATCTCTTAGAAAGAAAAGGAGAAAGGAACTTAACACAGAGAAAGAAACCTTTGGTATTCCAGAATAGAGTGAAAATAATGTCTACTGATCGAGTTGTAATTCTAAGAACTTTTTTCACAGGTTGCAGCAAGTGGAGAGAGTCAATATGACGATGCTTTTACAATACAATATGTAGAACAATATCAAATTACAGAATTCAACTTCGCATCAGGAATGGTACCCTTTCTACTGAACCTTGTTGAAGATGTAAGTATAAACATTAAGGTTTTTTTTTTTATTTCATTTTATATAATGTTTATTCAGTTTAGTTTAAGTGTATACTTTGACTGTCTTTCAACTTTTGGTTTATTTGGGTTTTTTTACAGAGAAAGGAAGGACATTACCTAAACGCAAAGAAGACACATACCATTTTAACTGCTATGGATGAACTAAGGAAATTTATGATGATAAAAGACCTCCCAAGTAAAAATAGACAGAAGCTAATGAGAAACTTGAGGGTATGTACGACAAAGCCTTGAAATATCTCTTCATTTAACTCCAACTGGAAATTAAGATCGAAAATAAAGACATAAATACATTCCATTCTCAATTTTATATTAAAAGATATATTTCTCGGGTCTTGATTTTAATTTACATCATTTTCTTCTTTATCCTTCACCTTTTCTCATGTCTAACAAAATGATCAATTAATGTTACACCTTGCGATGAATGTTCTACGAAACTACGACAGCCATAAGTGGAAGTTCTAGAACTCCCATCGTTTTTGTACTTATAATATTAGAAATGCACTCCTAATTATAGTAACTATAACATGATTTGTTTATATTTTTTCTTTCAAGATAATAGATTTGTTGGTGAAAATATTGCAATGTCCATTAGATGGAAGTCATGACGAACAAAATTTAATACATGTATTCAAAGAGGCATATGAAATACTGTATACCTACATGATTGGGAAGAGCAGGAAGAATGCATTATATTTTGCAAAATATATAGAATTCTTTCAAACGCAGTTTACGCAAAAGGTAAAGCAAATTTACATTTCCTATATGCTTTACGTTATTAATGTAGGCTTTTTAAATATATTATCTGAAGTTTAATTTCATAGAAACAAGGTATATTTTGAATTGCACATGTATCAGCTTTCTGCATGCCAATTTTCAACATACCTTTAATGCCTTCTAGGGAAAAACAACTGACCTGCAAAAAAAGGTACTCCAAAAATACCCCCTGGTTTTCTGGAAATCTTAAATAAGTATACTATGGAGCGCATTAATCCTCAGTTTTTAATGCAAACTCATAGACAAGGAGATTTTGGCTCAAAATGGTATAAATATTTTTTCTTCCACCAAAAGTTTCATTTCTGCAAATTTGTTGGTTAGTTTAAATAAACAAGGACATCAAAAGCACTATTTTGTGTCAGAGTAGAGCTACTTTTACATACGTTCTAAATTAGTGGAAGTAATTGGTGGTCTGACATCTGTACGATACGGAATTTCCTAAATACAGTGAACATGGTGAAGCGAGACACTAGGATAATGATTTTGCTTTTCAATGAAAATAAATTGAAATGTTATATTTGTGGAAAAAAGAATCTTTATGATTACGAGACAACTGAAAATCATAACAGCAGGGGGCAATGACAGACGTTTGTATGGGAACATTTGTTCACATTTAGTATACATGCTAACTACAACACTACAGCTTTTAAAAGAACATAATAAAAACAAAAACAAAAGAAGTTTAATTTAACTGATAAACATTCAAAACTGAATGACAATGTTGAAAGAATCAAAACAAATTATTGACACTAATGAAAGTAAAGAGCTATGTGATATCGGTAAACAAAATCATTTTAAAATATTGTTAATTACTATGTTTAAATTACTTCTTCATTTTTTCCATTCAACTCATCCAATGTCCAACATCATATTTGACAACCGATTGAGATAACAATGTTTCAACATCAAATAAAGTAGGTATGTTCAATGTTTTTCAGGGTGGAATAGGATTGAACGTTGCACAAATGATTGTTGAACTGATTAGAGACAAAAGGAAAATTGTAGACAGAATAACAAGAGAACAGATCGACGAGTTTGTCGGACTTTTACAAAAGTCACAGGTGGTCATCTTGTGATACTTTTTCTTAATAATACATTTATATATATCAATATACATGCGGGGTTATAATTGAGTTTGAGTAAAAATAATTCAAAGTATCCTTGTTTTATCTGTTTGAATATATAGACATGATAGAGGGCGTTATAATGTGTTTATATTCGAATTGTTTGTCTTTCAGTATTAGGGACTATACATGGGTGTCTAATTAAACCATGTCTTTATGTGCATATCCACATCCAGGCTGTATACTCAAACGTTCCATTGTGCCTGCATGTGTGTTGATAAATAACGAATTGGGTCTTGCTATCAATGTAGAAGTATAAAAAAGATAATATGTACTTAAAAAAAGTTAAAGACATAAGCACTTGTCATGAAAAAAAAGTATAAAAAAAAGAATAAATATCTTAGCATACATAACGAAATATAAAGCAGATTCAGTTATGACAAATATTTAGTTTCAATGCTATGTGAAGTAAATTTTTCTAGATAGGGCAAACTATTTGTAATACTTAATAGCTTTTTTATTAAATGATTGACTGAATGTAGCTTTTGTATACGTCCCGTTTTTATAATAGCTAGCGTGTACAGATACTTAGTAGTACAGAAAACTTCGACGAATCTTAATTTTAAGTAATTTTGTAAAATGGAATTTTTATAACGCATTCAGTTTCCACAATTCAGTTTCCACAAACGCAATTGAAACCAAAGACAGTTGGGTGGACAGCATTTCCCATTTTTCAGGATAATCTGTATCCTCTATCAATATGTCAGTTTTCAATCCATTACAAAAGTTAAAAATAATTTCTTATAATATGTTCTTTTATTTCTAGAACTACAGATTTCTAGATTTACTACATGTGCTGTGTGTTTGTGATTCTGTTGCGATTCCAAATAACCAGTCCTACATTGTCAAGAAATGGTTACAAACTGAGCAGGTATTGTGAAAGTAAAATTATAATTCAGTAATATAGATACCCAACTTGAATAATTAGAAACGCATTCAACATATTCTAATATCCATATCAATATTACTTTACGCGCATATTTAGCCATTGAAACTTACAAATTGCATATATAAACATGTTCATTTCAAAAAGGTTCTATTAGAAAATGTACAACTACTTAAATCTTCGTATTCCTTCATTAATTAAAGCATTTTAATTTTTTTTTAAATAATAAAACATTATATTTAGGGTAGAGGAATATTTTTAACTGCTAGAGGGCAGGATATCAACAGGCAGCCAAATATTTTGTACATTACGACTGACAGTGGAGCAACATGGAGAGCCCTTCATCAGTTTGTCGATGTAAGTTGGTAATATACACTTCAACCAATGGACCATTATTAATAATATTCAACCATTATATATAATATTCAACCATTATATATAATATGCAACCATTATATATAATATTCAACCATTATATATAATATTCAACCATTATATATAATATTCAACCATTATATATAATATTCAACCATTATATATAATATCCTCCATTATATATAATATTCAACCATTATATATAATATTCAACCATATATATAACATTCAACCATTATATATAATAGTTAACCATTATATATAATAGTTAACCATTATATATAATAGTCAACCATTATATATAATAGTCAACAATTATATATAATATTCAACTATTATATATAATATTCAACCATTATATATAATATTCAACTATTATATATAATATTCAACCATTATATATAATATTCAACCATTATGTATAATATTCAACCATTATATATAATATTCAACCATTATATATAATATTCAACCATTATATATAATATTCAACCATTATATATAATATTCAACCATTATATATAATATCCTCCATTATATATAATATTCAACCATTATATATAATATTCAACCATATATATAACATTCAACCATTATATATAATAGTTAACCATTATATATAATAGTCAACCATTATATATAATAGTCAACAATTATATATAATATTCAACTATTATATATAATATTCAACCATTATATATAATATTCAACTATTATATATAATATTCAACCATTATATATAATATTCAACTATTATATATAATATTCAACCATTATATATAATATTCAACCATTATGTATAATATTCAACCATTATATATAATATTCAACCATATATATAACATTCAACCATTATATATAATAGTTAACCATTATATATAATAGTTAACCATTATATATAATAGTCAACCATTATATATAATAGTCAACAATTATATATAATATTCAACTATTATATATAATATTCAACCATTATATATAATATTCAACTATTATATATAATATTCAACCATTATATATAATATTCAACTATTATATATAATATTCAACCATTATATATAATATTCAACCATTATGTATAATATTCAACCATTATATATAATATTCAACCATTATATATAATATTCAACCATTATATATAATATTCAACCATTATGTATAATATTCAACCATTATATATAATATTCAACCATTATGTATAATATTCAAGAGATTGATAGAGACTCAAGACGAACGAGAGCTTTAATACTTTAAAAAATAGAAACCTGTCTATTTTTTGGAGACACTATGTTGCGCTCTATATTCCATTGAAACTAGGTAAATATCTCATTGAAGTATCCACAACGTATTATTCCGTTGAAATTTTTAACCAACGCGTCCATAACGCAGAATATAACATCGGTTTTTGAACATGTTTTCATTGATAACTTTTCGAAATTTAAAATATTTGCCTTCAAATTGTAGATTAATCGACTTACGAGCGGAGAAAGGAAAGGAAAATATGGCATTGCCTTCGAAATTTGCAATTGCTCCTTTGATGCCACTGCTGGTGGAGATTTATTTCCCCGAGGGTATCACCAGCCCAGTAGTCAGCACTTTTGTGCTGACATGAATTATCATTGATATGGTTATATTTATAAATAAACTGTTAACAAAATTTTAGATTTTTTAAATACTAAGGCTTTTCTACCTCCGGAATAGAATACCTTAGCTGGATTTGGCAATAAAATTAAACAAAGTTGAAGTTAAATACTTTTTGTGGTTTTTTTTATTGCTTTATTCAGAATAAATTATATTTTTGTGATGTAAATCCTTTTTTTTGGCTTTTTACCTCACAAGATAAAAAACTTCAAAATTTGTTTTGTATGCAGTGCCATATAAAAACGCTGAGAAATAATTTATTGCAAAATGGTTGCGTGAACATTAATAATTGTGAAATTTACTCTTTTAGCCTTCTGACGAAGAGTATGACAAAGATCAACATGATTTCTTTATACATCAGCTTGACCTTTATAAAGCTCTCTGTTATGTAAGTAAAACGTATATCTAAATTTTCCATATGCTATAATGCTATATTTCCTCTGTTAAATTTAAACTACATTTACCTTTTTAGTCTTCCAGTCCTAACAATCGTCGAGTTACACTGCGTGCAAATTTCACAAAGCCATCATGCAGCTAGTTTTTATTTGCCGATGGTTTGCAGTTCAACTTCTGGACAACATTGTTTCTGTTTGATCATAATACGAATTATTAAGTATTCACCACGATTAAGCTTGCAATTTCATATTTCAATGGTTTTGTCTACCATTACTTGAACCTATGATCACCTATTGATAAAGCAATAATATCACCATAATTTCAATAGAAAATAATCATACATATTTACAATACTTTTGAATTAATGTATCTAAGAACGATAGTGTCTACGTTCAAAACGACAAACTAAAAGCATAATACTGTAAGGTGATATATCGAAGGGTTATGTGTTTTAAAAGAAGATATAACGCATAAATTTGATATAATCGTGTTGCCAAAAGTATTCGTTCCTTCAACTTTCTGTTTATCTCTGTTTGAACTGTTGGTCAATATGATCTATCTTTTATGATTTACTATAAACGTGGGAGCATGCATAGTATGGTACAAGTAAAAAGATGAAACTGTACACATCTTTTCACAATACACTTCACAAAAAAACTAGATTAAATTTTTAAAAATTATCATGTATAATGATAAACAATATAAATAACACAATTTGAAACATTTGTCATGCTTGTGTCCTTGATTTCAACTTTTCATTATTTTTAGGGTAGAAACGATTATACAATTAATATGCTGACCAAAGAATTGAGATATCTGACATGGGAAGAAACATTTCTGTCACTGAGATCAACAATTTTACCGGATGCAATTAGAGCAAAATATTGTGATCTTACAACATGTAAGCAGTCATATCTATAATTAAAACAATTATCATATGTTATGAATGTTATTATTTTTTTCACTAATGATTACTCAACTGTAAAATGTATATGACTATCTGATTACTTCTTTTTTTTCATTGGTTATTGTTGTCACAAAATGGGTAATACTTTCGTTATTCCAATTTCAAATTAACCTATTTGTTTAAATTTTTGTAGGTATGTTTGTTGATACGGGGAACAACTATTCAGTATTAGACCATCCAAACATATGTTTCATATACGAATATGTTGGATCAAAAGACGAAGAGAAAAGCCAAGGAGATTTCGTATATATTCCTTTTATAGATTACATGTTGTTTGTGTTAGATAATTCTTGTTATTTTTTCTAAACTAATTGCAAACTCTATAAATAGTATTGAATATTTTCAAGTTTCATATAAGTCTCAATTTGTGACAGGCAAATGATTTTTTTTTATAGGGTTAAAAAAACATTCCTTATCTATTTTTATAAGCAAATTGTTTTTGAAATCTTAACAAGTTACTTTTTTAAACTTTTTAACAAAAAGATACATACAAAAATCTAGAATTAAACAAGCTATACATGCACATTTTTTGTTCACTCGGATCTTCTTGTTGTAGGTTGTCAAAGAGCTTGTTGCAATTTTCCCCGTTTTAAGAGACTGGATTGCTGATTTCCTTGACCAGAATAAATGCATGTTTGCGTGCGATATAGGTCATAACATGCTTATTGAACAGGTACAATAACTTAGATAATGATATCTGTATACGAAATTTAGCGATTTATATTTTTTTTATCATTGTCTACATTCTGAAAAAAATTAATCGAAGACAATACCTATATCATTAAAATGATAACGTCTAGATAATATTGTTTCTATGAAATAGTTGAAATGCCGGTTTTTCTGACTGAAATAAGCTCCTATAATCTCCTATAACTCATATCTGGTTGTAAGCAAACTTCTTCACACTAAATCATTAAGAACACAAACTTAAAAAACTTACAAAACATTTTACGTAATTAACATACATCACTTGATTTCATATGTTAAGGTTTTAAAGTGTTTCTTTTGAAAAAAAAAATTCTACTAAGGTCCAGGTTTGTTTTTTTGGTTGTTTTTTTTTCTGGCACGCTGTAGTATTATGTGAAGTTGCTGTTTTTAGAAGCCTTCAAGAAAATTCTTACAGAGAATATGTCCTGCATTTGAAATTAGTATTTTTAGAATAAAATGTTAAAGAAATCATTGTTGTAGGTTGTGCGTCTGTTGTACCATTTGGTAAAGTTTGGATACTATTTAGACGCTGAAGATGTAAAGAATCTTTTGCCGCCATTGCTCAACCTATTGGATGGAAGACATGATTTTCCATACCCGAGAGAAAAGGATAAAGAAAAGAAAGAAAAAGGTATGAATATACTTTTCCTAAGGCTTTTCTACCTCTGTCATAGATTACCTTAGCTGTATTTGGCAAAACTTTTAGGAAATTTTGATCCTCAATGATCTTCAACTTCGTACTTTATTTGGCATTTTTAACTTGTTTGGAATCGAGCGTCACTGATAAGTCTTTTTTTAGACGAAACGCACGTCTTGCGTATTTACAAAATTTAGTCCTGGTATCTATGATTTTATTAAACACAATTATCTCAGGATTAATTTTGGATTTTAATTTTAATGTCATAATCAATTTTATTTAAAGTGTTTTCAGCTCCTGGCGTGCCGTTTAGGCATGGAATTATGATTTCTATTTCTTTTCTCTTTTTTTTTACCTTTTTTGTTTTTTTTCGTTTTGTCTTTTACATTGCATTTTTGGAAGAAAAACAGACACTCAGAAATTACAATTGACTGATATCTCAAAGTAAAAACCACAACCAACATGTAAAAAACACTTGATTGATGTACATCAAATAGATATATTCTTCAGTTAAGCATCCCGTTGTCTATTTATATTACCACTTTGTTTATCAGATTACACAAAAGAACAGAAAAAGTTGGTGTCAAAATATCAAACATCTGAACGCTGGGACAAATCTCCAGAGACAGAGGCTATTGTCAATGCCAAATATCAGTACGTATATAAAATATAATTTAACTGCAAGGTATCGATAGTTACTAAGAAATTAACGTCACTGCATTAAAGAAAACTTATCAATCTGCTTCTCCTTATAAACAATAGCAAACCAAATAAAAAGTATTTTGACTTGATAATTGAAAACAATAAAAGGCATTTAATCGACATAATGGTTGCTTTTTTTTTAAATGTTCTTTTGGAACCTCGTGTTAATATTATATCATTTCTTTCATTTTTTTAAAGGGTATTAGAAGTTCTTGACCTCCTCCTTACTTATCAGAGAAATTCAAGACTCCAGGTGAGACATTTGAATTCTGATATTTTTGAAAGTAAAAGTTACTGTGATTTTTATAATTTGGATGAGCATATACGATTTTACCTTAATACAAATTCTGATAAGCCGAAATTTAGAAATAAAAGAACTGTATTTATATGTTGGAAGCTTGTTTCAGCAAATGTTAAAGAACTGAAAATCGTAAATAATCCTAAGTCAACACTGTGTGAGCATGTGTTGCAAGTAATTATAAATTCAGTTGAGAATTTAACAAATTAATATCTATTAATATATCCTAAATCAAACTCTATGACTCTTGAACATATATTATCCTTGGATACGAATGTCTAGCTGGTGCGATATATGAACCACTTAGAAGCAACTAAGAGCAGATCCACCGTTCTTTCTGTTTGCAATCCTCATTTAACGCATCAGGCAAAAGTTAGGCAATCTAAATTAAGATTGATTTGTGGGAATTGAGAAGTGTAATAAAAAGCGTAAAAATGCATAAAGTCAGCACCGTTTTAAAACTCAATGTGTAATGGATGACTTATTAACAGATGTTCTTATTTAAGCATCATGGATTGGGTTTATGCAATTGTTTTACTCTTACAATAATCTCTTTCCATGTCTTTTTAATTTTGTTACATTAGCATTAGGCTATATCAAGATGTAGTGGAGAATTGCTGATTGCATTTGTCTAGAAAATACAAATTCTTATCACTATAAACTTTTTTGAAAATTTCACAAACACTGTTTCCATCAATATAATTGAAGGGCTTGTATATTATTTTAGAGTTTTGTCTCCAAATTCAAAGCAGCTGAAGAATCAAAAGGTCAAAGAAATGTACAAGAATCTATGTTGCGTGATTCATTTAACCCTCATGATCAGTCGAAGTAAGTAAAGAACAAAACGTAAAGTGTATATAAAGGCAACAGAAGTTTACCATTGGGAAGACATGTTATATTATTTTCCAAAACGTATACCAAAAAGCTGAATATAAGAAATATAAGAATAAGTCGAGAGTTTGATTTTGCCGGGTTTTGTGGACTTCACCTTTTTGAATTTGCATTCGGTATTTTTGTTCAAACTTTATGAAGAAGAAAAGTGCACATGAGATATCTCTTCATTAGATCAAAATGTGTAAACATTTAATTGCTATGGATGAAAGGACGGCCTTCAACTCGGAACTCTCGCTCACATCGAATAGCAAGCTATAAAGGACTAGTGAAAATTAATTCAAATAGAAAAATCAACAGTACAATCTATATATAAAACGAGAAATGAGAAACACTTATAAAACACACTATAAAGACAATAACAATCAAAACTAAGGAGAAAAACGACAAGCTCCTGACTTGTTTTACTTATAAACTGGTGGAATTACTGAATAGATTGGTTAAAAGCTCACGCAAATAAGAAGTATATAAAGAATAGACACACAGTACCGATCTAAGTATACTGATAGTTATCAAAGGCGAGTTCAGGCAAAGTCAGTAAGCATCACACAGATTTATTGTGATTGTAATAAACCTTGTATGAAAAGCATTTCTTAATATTAGTCAACAGACAAATTTAGCACTTAATTATTCAAAGCGCGTCGAATGATGTTTTGACAATCCAACATTATCAGTCATTTTTATATACTTTATTACTTCTGTACTAGTAAAAGAAAATAGCATGAATGTATTTGATAACGACTGTCGGTATGAGTAAAAGGTTAAGCCAGCTAAAAAAAACGGTCCCATCCACCATGTTGTACATACAAAAGTGCATTAACCAAGTCAGTTGTTTCCTTTTCATTTGATGTTTTTGAGTTTATGAATTTGCCATTTTATATTAGGACTTTCCATGACATTTGATACTTTTGGTATTTTACTCTTTATCTACATGAACTTATATTCTACAGGAAGGCATTGTCTTTGCAAAGAAAAATAAACAAAGAACTGAGAGACATGTTTAACCAGTCAGCCTTATTTGATATTGATTTTCTTACCAAAGTACTGGTGGTAGGTCATTCATATCAAACATTTTTTTTGTAGTCATCAAGTCATCAATAAGACAGAAAACTTCTTACTAAATAACATTACATAGAGTGTGTTGTTTTCGTTATGAATTGTTGTAGGATTTGAAAGAAAAAAAGAAATTATTAGATGTAATACGATAAAGGGTGTGTAAGCAGATTGACCTTTTTTCTTTAATGAAGTCTAAATTTTGATGTTATTTTCTATGATGTTTGAAATTTTTTCACATTTAGTTTCTCTTATATATGGTATAAAATTGTTTTAAAATGTACTTTGAAATTTGTTAAAACCAATATAGTTACTGTTTCCGCTTGGGCGAATGATTTGACGTTATTGACAAGTTTCTTTCAGGATCTCTCAATGTACAAGTACAACAAAATGATAACGAAGTCATTGAACATCTTGAACAAGCTGTATTCATCAAAGACAAACATGTTCAAGCTTTCCACAAAAGCTCAGGTATTCTATTACAAAATCTAGTACAGACTGTTTATAAAAATGTTAAATTTTGCCTCGTTACCTTAAAGGATACTTTTCTTTCAGTTCAATTATTTCAAACAGTTCATTTTGTAAAACACTTATATACTGACGGCTTGCATATGTGTATTTTATATCATAGAACGAGCAGTTTTGTCTTATTTCTACCGGCAAAAAAATTATTAACAGAATATTGAACTTCAATGCAAGTTCAAAAACGAGAAGTCCATAAAACTGAAAAAATCAAACGCTGTCAATCAACCGAATAAGGAAAAACAAATATCAGTTAGCTAGTATCTTACCAGATATGTATAATCATATCTTCATTCAACAGAAAGATGGGTTATTCAAAACCCAAGTTTAATTAGTTATCAAAGGTACCAGGATTATAATTTAGTACGCCAGACGCGCGTTTCGTCTTCATAAGACTCATCAGTGACGCTCATATCAAAATAATTATAAAGCCAAACAAGTACAAAGTTGAAGAGCATTGAGGATCCAATAAAAGATGTTAAATTCATTTGTCTGTTTCGGGTATTTTTTTGTATGCGCGTCGGATTTCTTTGATTTTTCATTTGTATTGCATTGTATCCAACGATTTCATTTCATTCATAAATAGTACACAGGCTTAACAAGTTGGACAAAAGGTTACTTTATGATGCTATGTTTGTAATAAAATTTTAGATGCAGAAAACATTAATTGTTGGTATTCATCTATGAAATATGTACTTCAATCACTTGATATACAAAATTTAGATACGAAGCTCAAGAAATTTATTAAATAAAATGTAAACTTTGTAATAGTTTTCAAACATTTTGGTTGGTCAAAAGATCTGAAACCTAATCACAAGGTAATAGTAAACTAGAAAATTATTTCAACCTCAAGACTGACTTTGTAAAGGAGGCTTATTTATCAATTAAAGATTTTAGTATAAGAAGAGCTATGTGTAAAATGAGAATAATGCTCATGATCTTAGAAATGAGAAAGATGGATATAGTAAAAAAAAACATAGAGAGAACTCAACGTCTATGTCATCACTGCTTATCACATGGATAAAATACTATTGAAGATGAGACCCATTTTACAGTAAATTGTCAATTATATGATGAACAGAGGAAAGTTTTATTTGATAAAGTTATCACTTATTGTACTAATTTTAAAGAACTACATCCTGATAAGAAATCTTTCTGGCTGTTCACAAATGAGCATCTACCAACTATCATGTGCCTAGGAAATTACATGATTCAAGGTTTAGAAATAAAATCCAGATGTAAACAAAATATATGAAATAAGATAAGATTTCATTGTTATAAGATTTAATATAATAGTTATATAAAACACGTGTGTTAGATTCTGATTCTATCCGTAACGTTATAGTATGTTATTAGTTTTCTGTTTTGCTTTTTCCAATCATATTGTGTTGTAAAATGATGAGTTCTTAATTAGATTAATAAAATTTTTATATTATCTTATCTTATCTTCTATTATTTAAAAACATTACGTTTTATAGATTTTACTAACACAAGATTCGTCAAGAGTGCACAGAGAGGTGTTGAAAAACATGCCAATTTTGAGACGATTAGCCAGAACAAAGCTAGACGACCAACAAGTGAAATTAATGTGTTCTATCCTGGACGATTTAGCCGAGTAAGACAATTCTTCTATTAAACATAACTGCCAATATTTGTAAGAAAATAAGAGTATGGTAAAGATACCAAAATATGTCCAAAGTAGAAGAAATGTCGGACACACAAATAAAAAAGTATGTTCTATTCAGGAACAAAAACTGCGTAACAAGTATCTTTTATATCTTATTACACGGAATGACCGTACAGAAATTTTTAATTATTTTCATCATCGTCCGTTGTGCTGTGATTATTAGTCGTCTCCTTGGTAATTTTGCTACATCTTGTTATTTCTTAAATGTTCTAATTTGTATATTTTTTTTAATAGTACAATGGTCGAGCGTCACTGATGAGTCTTTTGTAGACAAAACGCGCGTCTGGCGTAAATATAAAATTTCAATCCTGATATCCATGATGAGTTTATATAAAAGTTTGAAAGTCTGAAAAAGCTTCTTTTAGTTATATTGGTTCTAAAACCCTTTAATAATCAACAATGAAGAGAAAAAAATGATTAATCAACCTTTCATTTTGTCATTACTAGATTTTGTCACCTACCAATGACTCCCGATGAACCACACCCAATGAACCAGAATATCATGATAAGCAATGGTAAGTTATGTACAGATTTTTTCTTGGTTCTTCGTTGTAACGATGTCTAAAGATATGAATTGATATTACACTAATAGTTGAGAATGCTGAAATCAACTTAATAAATTGTTATATTCATATCTTGATATAAGAAGATGTGGTATGAGTGTTAATTAGACAACTCTCCATCCAAGTCGCAATTTGTAAAAAGTATGGTCTTCAACACGAGCCTTAGCTTATACCGAACAGCCAGTTATAAAGGGCCCAAAAATGACCAGTGGAAAATCATTCTAACGGGGAAACCAACAGTCTTAATCTATATAAAAAACGAGACACAAGAAACATTAATGAACCACCTTAACAAACGACGACTACTGAGCATCAGACTAAGGACAGGTGTTAACAAGTGCGGCGGGTTAAAACGGTTAAATAGGTTCTTATCTTCAACTTTATCTGAAGCACTAGTGTGACACCACAACATAGAAAGACGCACTATAAAATAGCAATTGGAATCGCTTTACTCAATTAAAAGAAATACTTTTGTGAGCATACACTGAACGAATAATTTTGATCTTTGATACGTATGCATATGTGAGGATATATTAACTTGTATAAACTGAGGGAGCAAATAATGTTTTGGTGCTTTAAAATATGTTTTATATTTTTGGAATAAAAAAAATAATGTTTTAGAGCGAAAACCATATGATATTTAGAAAGAATATCTGTTAATAAATTGTTAACTGCATTATTAACAGGAATCCTGACGATCTTATTTGATGTTCTCACTCAAGAAATCGATACGAAACTTTTAGTAAGTATAAAGTAAAATCACAAAAATACTGAACTCAGAGGAAAATCAATTTGGAAAGTCCATAATCACATGGCAAAATCAAAAAAACAAAACGCATCAAAAACGAATGGACAAGAACTGTCATATTCCTGACTTGGTACAGGCATTTTCAAATGTAGAAAATGGTGGATTAAACCTGGTTATACCTTTCTTACGCAAGAAATTTATCAAGGAAAAGTCTTATGTATTCACATTGCTTCTAATGCAACTGTTTCAAATAAAGAAATAAGCTGTCATATTGAAAATTTAGAATTTGTTAGCATTTGTTAACATTGGTCAATACTGCTGATTGAAACTGCAAATAATCTAGTAAAAATTTTGATCAGGGCATACTTGTTAAACAATGTTTTCATACTTGTCATAATCAGTGTTACACAAAATAATATTCGCCATTCCTATTTGTTTGTTTTCTCTCCAGAAGAACTGTTTCGTGTTTTTAGTTGGTCCCTAGAATATATTTCAATTCATCTTTTTTATTTCTAGGAGCTGTACAGAGGAATGAGAGATGTTTTCCAGAAGACGTTTCAGCTAGTTAAATTGCTTGCTCGTGAAAATGCCCATGTTCAACATCATTTATTTGAGAGAATAGATGTGTTATTGGATGTGAGAGTTGTCGAGTCAGACCTTGCTTTAGCCTTGAAAGAGGTAGTCTCTGTTAAATATTGAGAAAATTTAAACTTTTACATGATACCATATTATCTAAGACCTTTACTTAAATTTCAAAAGAAAAAGAGATAGTGTTTTTATGGTTTAATATACCTGTTCAAAAAAGTTCGAATTCATATTTTAGAAACTGAATTAAAACGCACGATCACATTTAAACTTTATTTCAATGAATCAACAAATAATTTATAATTAGCAATCATTGTTACACAGAGAGAACTACATTCGCTCGAGCCCATTCTTTTCTCAAAATATGACGTTTTTAAACGGAACACATGTATGTGTATATTTACCTTATTTAGTATCGAAAGTCTTTACATATGGATTACTGATTTTAATAACAATCAATGAATTATGTATAATTAAAATAAGAGCAATAAAAAAGTGCGTATCATAAATCATGTTCATCCTTTTTATAGGTTTTCATTGGAAATCAAAATACATGTTTGAAAATCAGCCCTAGACAAATACAGAAAATTGTTTCACGTGCAGCTGAAATGCAGGAACGTGCTCCAGAATTTCTTGACCTCTTAGGCATGATCGTAAAAGTTGTTGGATCAGACCTAACGTTAAAACGAAACCAAGCTTTTGTTATGAAGTATATCATGCAAAATTACAAGAAGTTGGCGTATGTCCTTGATATGTCACGTGAAGACAGGTAGGAGTTATACTTAAGAATTGAATGCTTCTTTTTGTAAATTTATTGGGTGGTAAAAGCGTTGACCGCAGTACATTTTGTATGAAGCGCGGAAGCGCTTCATTCTAAAAATGTACGCACGGTCAACGCTTTTACAACCCTATAAAGTTTCAAAAAGAAGTATTCAATACTTATAATTACATGTTTTTAGCTAAAATCACGAAAACACGATTTTTATCCAGTTTTATTTAATTCACCTGTGCACATTTTTGTGGGACCTCGTGTCATCATGCATGATAAATGTTATTGTCTGATGCAATTGTTTACGGAATAACATGTTAGCCAATCAGAATAACGTATTATAATGTTAAAAATTTTTACTCCTTGGATATGGTCAATAAATTTATTTGGCTTTTAAACTGTGAGTCTATTAATATTTTAAAACAACTTGGCTATTTCTTATCAAAACACCTGCCTTGAGTAAACATTTATAATATAACACTGGGATTCTGTAAGTAATATTTAAAATGTCTAACTTTTTAAAGCATACTGTTTTGTTGTTTTGCTTTATTGTATTTGTAATTGTTTGTAACTATATATTGTCATGAATGTATATGCACTATGCCCCTTGTGGGTACCTCTTATGGAAATAAAAGATATTCTATTCTATTCTATTCTATTCTAGAATGAAACTTACATCTAATGTAATTATATACAGATGGTACAGACTGAGACATTTCACTTTTGATCAAAGTGTTCAAAATAAAACAAATTCATTTCTTTCATATCTAACTGATTTAGTAGTTGAACGTATTATTTCTACATGAAGCTTTTGGTTTAGATAAGCAGATTATGTTGTATTTTAAAATTAATGGGTAAAAATTTACTTTTCATTCTTCTAACCGTACATAACCTGGTCAAATGGCATACACATTTGAACATATATAGATATAAAAGAATTCTCAAAACATTTCGACTAATTGTTTGTGAAAGTTCAACAGAGTGTGGAAGGTTTTGGCTCATTTTAAAATTCATATATTTTTTTTTCAATTAGGGAAAATATATTGACAGATCCATCTAAAATGACCACTATGAGATATTATTTGAGTGTTCTAGATTTGCTTGCACTGTGTGCAGAGGTAAGTTGCTTTTCTAAATACTTTTTCTTTGCCAATTTTTTGATATCGATATAAAAGTCTCGAGCTATAATTGCATTTGAGAATTTTTTATTTTGGAGATGATCGTTATGGTAAATCACTGAAAATGTCCTTATCATTTATAATTTATAATTGGTATATTCTTAAAAGACGAAGGTTGAAAAATGTATTCTATAATCTTACTAAAACTTGGCGAAGGCAAGTTGTTTGAACCGTAAAATTTTACTGAACGTCTAAAATACATTCAATGAAAGACTAAAACATTAATTCTCAATTACTTACATCATTTACGGCTTTTAAGTTGTTAACTCTTTTAAACGAAAATAGACATTTATGTCTTAACAATTCAATACCGACACTCGAAACGATAATCCTACGACACATTTAACAAATCTGCAAAACATGAAGGTGGTTGATGCACGTGAAAAAAAAGCCTAACAATATACAAACACATAATCAATATGACAAGGTTCTAGCTCTTTTTCTTGGAAATCGTTGAAAGTTCTACACTTTTGAATTTAAAATTGAGAATGGAAATGAAGAAAGTGCCAAAAGGACAACAACCCAACCATAGAACAGACAACAGCAGAAGGTCACCAACAGGTCTTCAATGCAGCGAGAAATTCCCGCTGTCGGAGGCGTCCTTCAGCTGGCTCCTAAACAAATATACTAGTTCAGTGATAGTGAACGCCATACAAAACTCCAAATTGTACACAAGAAGCTAAATTAAAATAATACAAGACTAACAAAGGCCAGAGGTTCCTGAATTGGGACAGGCGCAAAAATGCGGAGGGGTTAAACATGTTTGTGAAATTTCAACCCTCCCCCTAACCTCTAGCCAATGCAGAAAAGTAAACGCATAACAATACGCACATTAAAATTCAGTTCAATAGAAGTCCTAGTCTGATGTCAGAAGATGTAACTAAAGAAAATTAACAAAATGACAATTATACATAAATAACAACAGAATACTAGCTGTTACAAAAACGTTTAACAGAAATAGCAAACTCCAAAACAAATTCAAAGAGAGGGTGTCGCTAAAAACTGACAAAATCAAAATCGATGACGTTAACAAAAAATAATTTTGTCGTTGATAGTTCTTTCCGTATATAGTATACTTTCTAGCAAATATTGATAAATATTCATACGACTACGATTACAAGCATCATAAAACACAAACTCACATAACGAGGAAACTAAAGTTAAATAAAAAGACGCACAACTTCAGCTCGTAAAATCTATAATTTATGATCCTCTTGTATTATTTGTTTAGTTGACACTGAATATTTATCTACTACGCCTTCTCCAAAGACGTTTAAGGGAAAAAGGAAGACACAATCCATAACCTTACCCTGGCTCATTAGTTTTGATTTCAGACACCGATAAAAAAAAAAAAGATCATACACTAACAACTAATAAAAGAAATCATGCATCTAAGACTAAAAGTCTGTGTCTTTCATTGACACAATTCTTTCTTAAGAAATGGTGTGTGTACGACCGGCTAATTTGTATTCCCCTTAAAAGTATTCAACACCGGGCCCACACTTTTTTTTCGAAATGACACTGTTCGGAGAACGAGAAAGTTGTGACCTCGGCCCTGGACATGAATTTAAACATTCGAACAAGTTTAACTAAAAACAAAGAAAATGCATTCATAATGATAGAATATGACATAATTAAGATTTGTGTTTGAAATTGCCCGTTTGATTTGTTTACTGATACACTTGCTTCATTTTCCAAGTGCGTTTAGTGCCTAATGTTGCTAAAACCTAAAAAAAAAAAAAAAAAAAAAAAAGGTACTCTTTATTCTCCTTGGAGTACTGCTTTGAAGGAAACAAACCTATATATTGTTTTTATTTAGGGTGAAAACATGTTTATAGAATCTCTATGCCAAACAATTTTGCCAATGGATGATTTGTTATGGGTGTTGAATAATTCAGCGATAGATAACACATACAAGAAACCATTCTTGCGATGTCTGCACCATGTGTACATGAAAAGTATGGGACCAGAGGGTGTTGACGCTGGGGCAGGAGAAATGCCTCACAATGAGTAAGATCATTTATGTAGGATTATTGTCGTTTCCTTTGTCTTACCATAACCTTTCTATAAATAACTTAGATTTTTCGCATGGGTTATTAATATATATATCATGTAAATTTCGTAGTCATATTTCAATTAAATGTGAATTGTTTCATGTGCCAATTATATATTCAAGTTTAACCATTTCACTATTTACACTCCTTTATATCTAAATCAATTGAGTTAAATATATATAATAAAAACAGTAGTATACCGCTGTTTAAAACTCACAAATCCATGGACAAAAAACAAAATCGGGGTAATTTACTAAAACTGAGGGAAACGCATTAAATATAAGAGGAGAACAACGACACAACATTAAATTGCAAGACACACAGAAACGGACTAAGCATTAGACAAAATCCTATGAGAACAACAAATATAACATCAAAACCAAACACATGGATTTGGTACAGACAAGTACCGTGACATGTCCCATAGCAATGTGAATTCACACTCAAAAATAAGAGAAAACAAACGAAACAACGGAAACACAACGTTAAAATGTAACACACACAAAAACGAACAATGATATAACAATGGCCATATTTCTGCCTTGGTACAGGACATTTTTAAAGGAAAAAAAGGTGTGTTGAACCTGGTTTTGTGGCATACCAAACCTCCTTCTTTTATGGCTATGTGAAATATAACATTAAAATGACAACACAACATTACAGGACTACAATATAAATAAATAGGAGAACACAATTGACAAAGAAACACACGAACAATAGCTAACAAAAGGCAACAAGTTTATATATACAAGTTAATTATATTTGAAATTACCGGTTTTTACGGTTCATTTTTTAAAGGCAAATGAGAATTATTTACTCATTTTATTTTTACTTCATAAGACTTACACAAAAATGTTCCTGCAAAAAAGTTAAGTAAAAGCTGTCTTAATATTTTTTATATTTCGAATTGTTGAAATGTAGATTAATCCAAATGACATAAAGGGTTATCAAAAATTAGACTATATTCCTCTTTGTACTGATAATAATACTTTGCTTTAAGGACTTATTACTCAACTTTTTCTACTGTTTCTTCTAGTTTTTCGAAAGGCTTAAAGCGGGACCAAGTTGTTGGATCTTCTGTTGTTTGAAGATTTTTTTTTTTGACACAGGGTTTTAACAAGAAAATTAATTACACTGTGTATACTATTTCCTTACGTCCTATAGGACTCGTAAATGTTGTTTTAAATAAATGTATATCTAAAACAAAGTGGTATTACTGTGACTATTCATCAAAGCATTCGCTTAGTGTATGTGAAAATGTAATTAATATTTTGGCTTCTATAACTCTCTTGCTGCAAAGAACACATTCTTTAAAGGATCATGGCTTTATGCTTAATTGGTAAATAATATGTGATATGCTATCAGTGTTTACAATATAACAAATGCTTTTTGTAAATAGCATAGAATGTATGCATTATCTTTCATAGATTTAACATAGAGTATTTTGTTCATTTCTGATATGTTTATTATTTAAATATTCCAAGTTACCTTAATTCAAGCCGATACATGCAGTTTATCAAGCTATAACCTATAACATTTGTCATTAAAAAGGAGAAATCAAAAACAATAAGTCACCGATACCTACCTGAAATATAAAAGTATGGTACACTATGTATAAAAAAAAAGAAGATGTTGTATGATTGATAATGAGACAACTCTCCACAAGAGTCCAAAATGACACAGAAATTAACAGCTATAGGTCACCGTACGGTCTACAATCATGAGCAAAGCCCATACCGCATAGTTAGCTATACAATCCCCCGAAATGGCAATGTAGATTTAAAAAATAGAACTATGGCCTGATAGATATTCTGCACTGTAATTGATTCATAGTTAAACACACTGCTGTCTCGTTTGATTATCAAAGTTATGGAAAATCAATGTTATTGATAATTAGAAATATGTCCGTAGAAAATACAAGTTCAACTGAACGTAAGCTTTTAATAATATCAAATGTAAATAAAGCAAACGATTCAAGCATCATTTTTCACTAAGTTACATAAAACGAACCACGACAACCATGACAACCTCTGTACTACTTACATGTTGGCCCCAGACGTGCTCATTTCGTACGTGAAATCAAGTACGTATAAGGTGGAACATAGGATCACTATTTCAAACGTCCCTATCTTACAGCTTCTTATTTCCTCCCTTACTCTCTTTCTCCTCGAAATTGTTTTGAAATCGCAGAATATCGCCACCTTTACCCCCTTCTTTCTCCGATTCCCTCTCCCGACTATAGCTTCCAGCCTTTTTAACTCACCTGGCTCAAAGGGCCAAGTGAGCTTTTCTCATCTCTTGGCGTCTGTCGTCCGTCGTCCGTCGTCGTCGTCATCGTCGTCGTCGTCGTCCGTCGTTAGCTTTTACAAAAATCTTCTCCTCTGAAACTACTGGGCCAAATTAACCAAACTTGGCCACAATCATCACTGGGGTATCAAGTTTAAAAATGTGTCCGGTGACCCCGCCAACCAACCAAGATGGCCGCCATTGCTAAAAATAGAACATAGGGGTTAAATGCATTATTTGGCTAATAACACAAAAAACCAAAGTTTCAGAGAAAATTTGACATGGGGTAAAATTGTTTATCAGGTCAAGATCTATCTGCACTTAAATTTTCAGATGAATTGGACAAATCGTTGTTGGGTTGCTGTCCCTAAATTGGTAATTTTAAGGAAATTTTGCTGTTTTTGGTTATTATCTTGAATATTATTATAGATAGAGATAAACTGTAAACAGCAATAATGTTCAGCAAAGTAAGATTTATAAATAGGTCAACATGACCGAAATGTTCAGTTGATCACCTAAGGAGTTATTGTCCTTTATAGTCAATTTTTAACAATTTTCATATAATTTGTAAATTTTTACTAATTTTTTCCACTGAAATTACTGGGCCAAGTTCATTATAGATAGAAATAATTGTAAGCAGTAAGAATATTCAGTAAAGTAAGATGTACAAACACATCACCATCACCAAAACACAATTTTGCCATCAATCCTTCTGCTTTCTTTCTTAAATAATCACATATGCTTAGGTGAGCGACACAGGCTCTTTAGAGCCTCTAGTTATTCTCATGTTCTCTTACCTCTGACAACCCCTGGTGAATGAAGCAGTGGTGAAATACAAACCAAAAACATACTTAAAAAATCCACAGAAGAAGACTTTACAAATTAGATGTTCGTGTATATATTAATGTATCAGGCATTAATATAAGTTGTATTAATTGACACATTCATTTTGTATTTAACTAGTATTCATTTTTAAACGAGATTGCTAATGAATTTTTGTTTAGTTCTGAGTTTATTAATGGCTACTTCCATTTTTTTCACAAACCAAACAGAGGTATGCTGTTTTCGGCGGCGGTGTTGTCAACAATGTATTCGTTTCTGATTAGGTCTAGTTTATAATCCTGGTACTTTTGATAACTATTAATGGTCAATGATATTAGTTATGCAGTTATATAAGAACTAGCACATCTCATTTTATGTATTAGATTGTGATAAGGTCAGTTTAAGGGGAACCATTAATAGTAAGCCAATTAAGGAATAACAGTTTTGTAGTTGAAGAGTTGCCACCGTAAATTCTTGCTTTGACAGTCGCAAATGCAATTTTACTGACGACACGTAGCGGAAACAGAAAAACGGACATTTGCGACTTTCAAATCAAAATTGACAGTGGCAACTCTTCAACTAAAGTACTGTTATTCCTATTTTAATGCATTACAAACAGAAATAACATCTTAGGACTTGAAAAAATGTATAAATTTGACAAATAAACAAAATCTGCGAAACTTTATGAATGATTTTGGCGCAAAGACTTCATGGGTAAACGTGACGGCATATAAATGATAACTTACAAATTGGAGGTTATTACGTAACCCCTTCGATTCAAATTCGGATAAAATCCAATTAAAACTGCGATTTCGATTTTTTTTATTTTCGATAAAATTGTAGTAATCGAACATTGTTTGATCCAATGAATTAAAAATAGCGGGTCCCTCCTTAGTTACGCCTGGTCATTTGTGGATTTGACGGCAACTTTTGGACAATGAAAAATATTGCATTAGAATGGTAATAAGTATGCAATTGTATAAGCATTAGCACATCTCATTTCATGAAGAATATTTGGCCCCACCCTTTAAGTCATGGTCTATTGACTTTGAAATTTTTGATTAGTTTACATGTATTAGTTCGTTATTATATCAGTTTAAAATAAACTGGTTATTCAAAAAAGAAGATGTGGTATGATCGTCAACGAGACAACTGTCCACAAGAAACCAATATGACACAGACATTAACAACTATAGGTCATCGTACGTCTTTCTACAATGAGCAAAGCTCATACTGCATAGTCAGCTATAAAAGGCCACGATAAGACAATGTAAACAATTCAAACGAGAAAAATAACGGCCTTATCTATATAAAAAAAATGAACGAAAAACAAATATGTAACTTATAAACAAACGACAACCACTGAATTACAAGCTCCTGACTTGGGACAGGCACGTACATAAATAATGTGGCGGGGTTAAACATGTTAGCGGGATCCCAACCATCCCCCTTACCTGGGACAGTGTTATAACAGTGCACCATAAGAACGAACTATTAAAATCAGTTGAAAAGGGCTTAACTCATCAGATGGGCACAAATACAAGTGGACGTGGTCGGGTACTTATACATCCCGACACAAAAAGACACAATGCACAGATCTGAGAGTACTGGCAGTTATCTGACAGCTATTTTAAAGCCACTAACAACTTATAAAAAAATCATGCATCTAAGACTTAACAATCAATACGTACACATCCAATGGATTAGTGTAAAGACGTCATAAACAGCCAAAAAATAAACATGACCTTGTGCAATGCCAAGTTACAAGTACCGACAGATTGTAGATCCATGAATATGTATATGTATATAACATACTAGTAATATTTAGTAAGCTGTTAATTTAATGATAACACAATCAAGATTTATACTAATTAAAACAATATTCAATGATCTTATTGCAGTGTTGAATAGGTAACCTTTTAAAAGAAGTTTAATTAAAGGGGCGACAAGTTTACATGGATCATTCCTAAATTTCCGGGCACGGTTAACAACGTTCAGTTATTGATATTTGGTATGCAAATGTGTAGGCATTTGCAAGTCTCTTTTCCATGGAGATTATGTCTAGTTTAAGAGAACCAATAGGTATAGCCCCAACCCCTCATGCACTTTGAAATTTTTACATAGTTTACAAGACAATGTTTGTGTTTAGGTTTTTTGAAAGGGAACGACTTATGATAAATCTATGGTATTTGGAATGCAGTTGAATTTGCATTGGCATATCTCATTTCCATGGTGATTGTTTTTCATGTACCTTCAGTCATGGTTCTTTGACTTTGAATATATGCAAAACTTACATGTTAAAGTATTTACATTATTAAAAGTACAAAAAGGCGAGACATATCTATGTGTTAACAATTTATCTAAACCTTGATTAAAACTAGAAACGTTCATAACTTTATTATTGTGTATTTAAATATCGTCTTTCCATTAGTACATTGTGTAGTATATATTATATTGTATACTAAAATAATTAGTTGAAACCATTCTTTTCGCTATTATCTACATTTAAGGCAAAGATACATGCATCAGCCTCTTATAAAGTATAAATTTGTTAGATCTTTGTTTGTATAGAGAAACCTCTTATTTTCTAAACTAGTATTAATGTAGTAAAATATCTTTTGAAAAGTCTTTCAAAATGTTTCCGTCTGAATAATACAATTCAGTTTTTATTGCAAGCTGCAATTTTGTTAATGAAAAAATCGTTTATGCGATGAACACTTTAAACAAGCTTGTGCTTTAAAGCTAATTTAATAAACTGGAATATGTTTTTAATAGGGAACTGTGGGACTATCTATCAAACCTTTCAATAGAAATGAACAGATTGACAGACAGTATAAAAGAAGACCCTGACAAAATAGCAATTCAACTGAAAACAGCTCCAGAAAAGAGGTAAGTCATACGAAACGCGTTTTTAATATTGAATACATGACACTTTTTGTCTAAAAGAAGGAATGATATAAAGCTATTTTTAATTTTTTTCACTTGATTGGAAGAGTCGGATAAATGAATTACGTTTCACGTAACTAATATCATATAAAACTCAATGATACAAATTGATATAAAAGATCAGATTGAACAGATGTTATGTAGAAAAAAGCAAGAACCTGTTATCTATTAATTTTACTTACATCCCAGCTCCTTTGTTCTAACAGCCGGATCACCCAAGTTTGAGTTTCTTTGTTATGTATGCTTTCCTTTGTTCTGTAACATTTTGGCAGGAATGTATTATCCACTATAAAACTTATAATAAAGTTTTCAGACTGATTGTTCACTTTGATTTTACACTTTTTCAAAGTGGGGCAAGTCGGTAAACAAGAGTGGGGCGATATTTTTATAAAGTGGCGATGTAGTGTGGGCCGATTGGCAAGTGGGGGCGAGTTGACATTGTTTGATATCTACTCATCGTGTTTGGGGATCAAAAAGGGTCTACATCATATAGTAATATATCAAGTATATTGTTATGGTTGGGTTGCGTTCTAAACTAGATTTTATGAATTGTAAATGGTTTTTCGTCTAATCTAAAACAGCTGGGATGTAAAATAGTTATCCCAGTCGGACTTGGTGTGTCAAGTGTTAGATCACCCTCTGGCCTCCGGTCATCGGGTTGATCTTACACTGACACACCGCGTCTTTGTGGGATAACTATTAAAGATTTGATACTTATAAAAAAAATAGAGAGTTTTTTGTTCGTATTGAAGTTCGAGCTGAAAAATGTTTGTCATTTTAAGGGATATAACTAGAATAAGACTATGCAATTGCTAATATATGCTCCCATAAAAATAATAAATGTGGAGTATACTTCAAAACAGCATAAACCAAACAACTTAATAAAAACAGGAACAATCATCAGTAAGGTATTCAGCACCTCAAATTATAGTAATTATAGTTATGTTATATGTATTAAATACTCTCATGATAATAAAAATTATAGTCGTCTTACATCATCTTTTCATTTATAGTGGCTCTGCTAGTGCTCCCGATTTCGAGTCAGCTGCATATGGGTCAGTTCTGTATTTCTTGGATGCAGTTTTGCCATTCCTTGAGACATTTTTTCGAGATTTTTATTATCCAGACCAGTCTACATACAGTAATGAGATAGACGAGACGGATCATATAGCAAAGGCAATAGTGGTAAATGATTTATTTTTCGACATAGATGTAAGACGGGACATTTGCAAATTTCTCCTTCAGTATTTCTGAATTTAAAAAAAAAGCTTTGTATTTAATCATATATTGGGAGGAAACAATACTATTAAAGTCCGTGACGTTGATATAGGATTATTATTATTTGCAATCAGTGTGCTTATGTTTTGTTTTGTTACCATTGCATTTAAAAAAACATATTTTCGGAAAAATTTCGTAGAATAATCCACAAACGTATCGTAAGATTACATAAAATTTAATATCAATTACTCTTAATGTGATTAAAGATCTAATGATATAGATATAAGTCACTGTATGTTTTTTTCAGATGTTTTCAGAAATAGTGGGTCCGCTTCTGTTTAAGCCACAACATATGAAAAATGTTGTCAACGCAATGACTATAATTGTACCTGCTTCAAATATGCCTAACTCGGTAAGTTATATTTCCAATAAAATTAAGTTATCTTTTATTATATCTTTCTATTTTTTTTTAATTTACTTCAAGTTATTTAAAAAAAACTCTTGTAATTAGATTTCATGAACATAAATATGTAGGAAAATAACAGTCGAATATCAGTTTTTCATACCTTCATGTTTCAAAAGCATAACTTCACTGGTATACATTTACATGAGACACAATCACTTATTCAAATGTGGTTTATTGATTGACACGATATAATCAAAATAAATGAAATTGAGCTGTAAGAACTTTGCATGAGTGTTTTTGTTATGTCATTTATATGGTTTATATATTTTTTTTAAAATAAAGTCAATAAAGATGAGGGAGCGCATTTATGATAACATTGTTTCTAACAGAAATAAAAAAAAATCTCCATCTAATCTGAATAATAATACATAGTAAATTGTTTTTATATTCTTCTTTAAAATCAATTTTAAACTTCTTTTTCAGAATATTGAACATGTGCTTGGACGTTTTTCATGTGGTATAACAATTGAGGACACTTCGTCTGCAGTTAGAAGGGTATGCAGTTTTCATATCAATAGGAATAAATACAAATTATAGTAACGCTAAGATATTTATTGTTAATATATATGGTTTAACATTTTTTCTTAGCTATTTTAACAACTCTTGACAGCATTTTTATGTGCAATTTTATACAAATAAATGTATTTAAAAGGAATCAACAGACGGATTAGATTTTGTTCATTTATTAAGTTGCTGTTGTGGTGAAATCAAATAAAAGAAACAGCCTTACCCTCAAATATATTATCAACATTTTTATTTAAAATTGATTTTGTTGCATTTTAATCTTTTCAGTTACGCTTCTAGCCCTTTAAGAATACAAATGACAAGATGAAACAAGCAGTGATTATGCAACTGTTTACAAAAAAATGAAATTGTTTTCCGTTAACATAATGTGAATTAAAGATATAATATGCTAATTATAATACTGTACATGATATAAAAATACGAATATACTATATCTCAACAAGTCGCTAATTAAAAATCAAACAGCAATAATGATAAATCACTCTCATTATTACATAAATGTTATATAAAATGTAATTTGAATCGAATTTTTTTTATATTTCAGGGAAACATTGAATACTACACAGATGAAGTTGAAATCAATTATAAATTCAAGCTGTTTGTCAAGAATGCTGCCACTGTATTTGCTGGTCACAATACTGTATCTGCACAGCTAAAGTTCAAGTCTAATAGAGGTAAGCATGTTTGTCTTATCGGGACATGTGTAGCTTGCTATATCTCTTCTTGTTCACATTAAGCATTGAGGGAGTTGCTCTACTCGGAACATTATCAGTCAAATGCATTTCAACTTTAAATTTTAATGACGTGCTTACGTCTACCATTTTTATATTATATAAACTAAGAATCACTGTTGATACACCTAACATTAGAAGTTATCGCTACTTAAACAGTAATATAGCTGTGTTTAACCCTTTTCTTTTTGTCATCAGATACCGATATTGTGGAGTGTTTGTATAAACTGTTGGTTTTTTTTTATCATATATGCAGGAATACAAAGAGACGTGTGTCATATTTCATTAGAAAATTCATGTACCAAATCAGGAATATAACAGTTGTTATATATTCGTCTGATGTGTTTGAGGTTTTGATTTTGACATTTATTTATTACAGAATTTACTGAACTAGGAGGGAACGAAGAATTGCCTTTGGGTGAAGAATTCCAAACCTTGGTTAAAGTTTTTATTGATCTTCGAGAAAAGAAAGCAGAAAAAAGATATGAATTGTTGGCAGTACTGATAGAGCAACTTCAGTACGTTACTTTTTTTTTTTACCAATTCTGTCTTTCAAATTATTTAAGAACAGTTTTTTCATCACAGTGATACTTTCCGGAATAACTATGAAACAATAATTCCAATTCCTATATCAAAGTTGAACTCGGATGAATTTGACCATATTTTTCATGATCAGTATAATCACAGAGCCTTTCACGTATCCAGTTCTTTGTAAACATTCTTGTGCTGTCTACTGTATGGGTTTGAGCGTTCCTGGTAAAGTTCAATCTAGAAAAACATTTCTTTACTTTCAGTTATTAAGTTTTGTGTCATTTTATTCTGATTCATCTTCCATCTAAATCAAGTTCGTGTTTAAACTTTTTCTTCAGTATTTCCATTGCTGACAAGAGAATGACAGAATCTGCAAGAAATGAGATGGACGATCTGAACATTAAATGCTTGCAAATTTTGAGAGCAGCCATTCATAATGAAGAACGGAAAATGGACGAAAATTGGGAAGTTAGAACAGCAGAACATAAAATAGAAAAGTTTGTTATTAACTTTATATAATAATGTAAATGTGGTTACCTTGTTAAATGGTCAAAACTGCTTAACAAGCCTTTGAGCGATCCTTACAGTAGTTATACTAGTATATAGACGGTTTTCGTGATCTCTTAAAACAGAACTTTATTCTGTATAATGGAAGACTTTATTCTGTATAATGGAAGTCAAAATCTATCTCATCTTTATTTTCTTTGCACAAACTTTTCTATGAATGAAATATTGACCATGTTTCATTTTAGACACTTGAAATGGATAGCAAGCATACAGAACTTTTTCGATCGGAAAGGTTCAATGAGCAAATGTTTGCCCCATTTAGCGACGAGAAATGAAGACGTGGCAAGAGAAGTCCTAGGCTTTCTTTGTGTGCTGTTGTTTAACGCAAATCAAACAGTTCAGGTATATGCTGTATTATTGAAAAAAATACTATTAGAAACGCTTCTAAACAAACTTCTTAAAAGTAAGATTTTACAAAGGGGACATTGAAACATCATCAGTCAAAGAAAGACTGAACATTCATGATTCATAGAAAAGATAACAAAATGAAGAAGAAAAAATCGATCAATACAATTACGGAAAAAAAACAGGGGCGACATCTGACGCTCCGGACAGGTCAATAGGTACTGATTCATTTGTGACATCCGTCGTCTTACTGCTGTTGATAATTGGTGACCCTTATCATGTGCGATAGCGAATAAGTAAGTGTGTCTTGTCTAAGCCATAGAAATTCGCATAAACATGACGAATATGATAACTCAAAGAAAAGTCTACATAACTGAACGTTATCCCTTACGTCTACTTTAACGCAATTCATTTTTCTAATTGTACGTTTTGGGGTTCGTGTTGTTTATTCTTTAGTTTTCTATGTTGTGTCATGTGTACTATTGTTTTTCTGTTTGTCTTTTTCATTTTTAGCCATGGCGTTGTCAGTTTGTTTTAGATTTACGAGTTTGACTGTCCCTTTGGTATCTTTTGTCCCTCTTTTATACTCGAAACTAGAACCAAAAAAAAATTAATGATTCATGACTCCTTGAGGAAAATTAGTTTTGAAAAAATATAAATAGAAGTTTTTAAGACATTCAATGCACAATAGTAGTATAATTTTTAAATGTCTTTTTCGCGGTAGAACATTTAAGATAACTTTCAACTTAAACACTTTAAATATTTCAGAAATCAATGTTGTCTTATTTCCTTTCAACAAGAGAAGAAGTCTTTTTCATGGCCGTAAGAGATAGGATGGCTCTTTCAACTAATTCAATCAAAGAAAAGTAAGTACTGTGTATATGATTTTTAATTGAGTAGCAATACATGTATAATCAAGCTTTCATTGTTGACGTTAATAACGGAAGATAAATATTGTTAGAAACCATCATATCAAGTTGTTAGATGTTTGCTTTTCAATAATAATCACTTTAGAAATGTATTGTATACCCAAGCATTATCCAAGACGCACGTAATGCATGTTCCCATTGTAATAAGTACACAATTGTTATTGTTTGTTGTTGTACAGGAAACTAGCTCCCACTACTACAAAATCAGACACGAAAGGGCCAAGGTATTCATGCACATAGATTTTAGTTTTAAATTATTATAAATATATTTAACTTCTGATTGAGAGACATTTGATACATGCTACTCAACGGAACTCACCACTTTTATATGAGTCAACTCATGTGCTTAACATGAGCTTTATCAGTTTACCTTACTGGTCAATTTTGATTGTTATGTCTTTGGTCTGCTGTTTTATATAATCAAGTTTTTGTTCGTTTATGTGTCTTTCAGCGCTCTACTAAGAGAAAAAAAATACGCGAGACGAGTTTTTAAAAGAGACAAAATGATAAAATCAAAATCCTAAGTCAAACAAACGTACAATGTCATGAAAGATACAAATTCCAAACATTCATGAAAGACTTTAAGATAGGGTCCACAAAATAAAAGAAATTACAAAAAAATAGTTTAACTTATTATTAAATGCTTATTAATAGCATCCAACAATATCAGCAACTTCTATTGTGGCCGTCACGACAATCCAAATAGCAACTTGGTAACAAAAATCGCAGTCGAGACGAACAATGGTTGATTCAGGTACACCTACTTTAAAAAGACTTCGCATAGACAATATCATTCAGTCTACCTGCATGATGATGCTAAAATTTTGGTTTATAAAGAGTCGTTTTAGCTTATGCCGTTGACTGTGGGAAAAGTATACGGATATCCGAGGATGCTGCGTGCGACATATATTGATAATCGGGTCTTAATATGACTCTCTTATTTTTTAATTTGAAAAACATTCATTTCACTTGATTCGCCTAAATATAACAGTCTTGTTTTTCTTTAATCAATCTAACCATAAAGCTGTCACAAATTATATATGAGTTCCAACTTAAATCAAGCGAAACTATTCAATTGAAGTATCAACTACATCTGCTCATTCAAGAGTGCGTTAGTTTAACAATGGGAAGCGTAGATATAAATTCCTTATTGAAGGTTATTAATAACCGTACTTCATAGCAATCACGCTGATTCCAGCAACAAGTGCCTTTACAATTTCGATTATTTTTTCAATCGATAACATATATTTCGATTTTGATGGATTGATTGCAATAGACCGTCGATATTCTAACATTTCTCATTTAACAATATTTACCAACTTATTACTTGTGTACTCATATGAAGCACCTTATCAAAGACAAAAAGAAAGAGCATTTAGCAAAGTTCTATAATTTTCATTTAAGATATAATTATGATGCCATGTCACTTATAAACAAAAATTTAAGTGAATTGTACATGCTGTAAATAACTTTCATTCTTATTACATTTGTTACACAACCATACGATCTTTTGTCAACCGTGACGTCTTTAACCCATCTGTAAATTTACAGATTTTCCTTCTGGTTGACGTTTTACCTGAATTTTATTGACATGATAAGTAATGCACTCATAGAAGAAAACACTTACCCTAGCGGCGAACTCAGTGTTGCTCCGTTTACATTTCTATATAAGTTTTAACCTTGATTTGATATTTTGGATTCGAGCAAATCACTGATGAGTATTTTATAGACGGAACATGCGTCTGGCGTAAGTGTAAAATTTCATCCTGGTATCTATGATGAGTTTATTTGTATCTTTTGTAAGGAACTATGCATGAGATTTAAACCACGTATCTAATTTAGACAGCTATGGAACCAATCCTTATTTTCCACAGACGTAGGATGATCGGATTGTAAGTTGCCCAACATTTATACAGGCGAAACTCAGATTGAAATAGAACAAAAGAATCGAAGCTCTTTGTTAGAGTAGGCGATAAATACTGACTATAATGTTAACTATAGTAACCAAAATTTAACAAAGTAATAGACACAAAAAAAAATGACAATTTTCTGATCAATTACAAAGTGTTTTATTTTAAAAATACCATTTGCACAAGTTTTCAACTTATCTACATTGTCTAGCAGAACAATTAGATATCAAGTCGACGACATAGGTATCTATCAAGTAGGATGTAGAAAATGCATAACCTCCGATATTTTTTTTACTTACCACGAACGGAGAACATATCAATCTATTAGTTCAGTAATTTTCGTGTCTATCCTTCTATTATTTGACCCAAAGAAAAAAATCCAAAAAATGGGTAACAAGTTTATCGAAAACAGAAAATCGAGTGCACCTCTTTATATTAGGGCGTGTTTGACTAGAATATTTTGTCTTGAAAACATATAAAGCAAGATTTAAAAAAAATATTCATAAATATCCGATATTAAGAAAGACCAGTTATAATGTGAAAGTTATGTATGTTACTCCAATTTACTGATTAGTTGTTTTGTTAATCATGTTTATATAGGATACTCACTGTACAGTAAGATGTCAGAATGCTCATAATTTAATCTTCGAATAGAGAAACGGTTGAACGTTTATGAAAAGTATGAGATGACCCTAAACACATTTTATTTACTACTATATTTATTAGCAGTTTACTTGTACTTTTTTCTATTTGGTTGTTTAGTTTTGGACTGTTTGCTGATGTTTATTGGTTTCCCTTTTAAAGTAAATAGCGTACAAAGATTGTTTAGGAAAATTAAAAAAAAATTAACAGTAGTGGTACCTTCTCGTTGTGAAAAGACGTACGTTCATCTCCATATGCTTTTTGATTATCTTGTGTTGTATCACTGACGTTTACCCATATATATTGAAAAGGATCTGTTTTATAGATTGAACACTTACATATATTTTTGCAGTGTACAGATAGCCAGAAGGTTCGTGAGTTAATCGTTGAATTGTTTTGAATGAACAGATTGTTCCACCTGATTAAAATTGAATGTGATATAGTTCAAAAAATTTAGGAAATGATTTTATTAAGATATGATATATAAATGTTTAGGCATAATGTCTATTTATGAATCAAGTTGGACAATGCATGCAACTTTCATACTTGATTAGAGAATGAATTATGAAATGAATGACCTTTTGTTTTTACAAAGTTAAGATTATGATTAAGAACCAGTATAAAATTCCAATAACATAGGTATTAAAATAATATCTCCAGACAGCATAGTTTCTATAAATCCATGATAAAAAATATACAAGGTTCTTATGAATAATCGTTTGGAAAAGAATTAAGGAAGCATGTGTGATATTTATTTTAGTGTCATCGTCTTTGATATGGGTTTTACTTGACAGTTTGCACTTGCATTTACACACAGGCAGAACACGCATTGATTATGTTAATAACTGAAAATAAATCTAAGACAAAGTTCACGAACATGCAAAATCATGTCCTTAGATTTATACGTGTTATTAACTATTTAGTCTTTTATAGACAAAACAACTGCATGCTAAGTTGTCTTCATGAAGTTTACTTGAAATATTAGTTCTTGAAATGGTCTTAGTATTCTATTTTGTTTTAAAATATGTTTAGTTATATTATGATATGATTTTGGAAACATAAATCATACTGGTAGGAAATCATTATTTTTTTAATTACAGCTACATATGGATCATTGGGCTCATCATATACATTAGTTATCTTTTGCAGGCAAATTTAAGCTTATAATCATGTAGTTTAAGTTCGATAAGCACCAATAGGCTGATTTTTTCTGATTTTTACATGTCTGTCTTGTGTGTTGTTTTGTCTGTTAATTTGTATTTCCTAAGCTAACAGTTTAGGAAAACATGTTTATATGTGTGGGGATGGTGGTGTTCTTGGTAATATTATTACCTGTCGCATTGTTATTCTTGACGTTATCCTTAGAACTTACACTCTCTTTTTCACTATTTTCAAATATTATATGTTCTAAAAACATACCCATTTGTCTGAGCGATTATTAAATGAATTGCTTTACTTTTTGTACATTAAGTTGTAAAGAAAAGATTTGACCAATAAGATAAGAGTGGCTTGTATGGATGTCTATAAATGGCACACATACTCAACGTTAACTATTTCATATAATTTTGAAAATATTTATTAAATGAATTATAGCTTTAATTTTTCTGATTTTTCAATTCACTTGTTTAAATATGTAGTTAAATACAGACTTCTATTTGGGTGGCAATATATAATAAGAATAATAATCCCACTGAGGATTTAAAGAAGATCTCTCACAATATTTGTAAATAAACGAATTGTTGTTTTCCGTATGTTTATTTATTCATTCATTGAATACATTATCTTTTATTTTTGAAGACGTTCACTGAACTCTCAACAATCTCAGAGGAAAAAAGAAACATCAAAGACAACGGGGAAAATATCAGAGGATTCCTTCCCCGTATCCAGATTGGCTCTGAAGGTAGGTACTAAATGTTTCATTTGTTAATAGTATTTCTGAACTAATATTTCATTTATCGAGTATTTATGATTGGTTCTAAGTAGAAGGCAACAGTAATTCCAAATTTAAATCCTGTTTGGATATACATATCAAGAGTAAAAAACAATCGATAAATACCTATGGAAACAATTTTGGTTTTTGGTGTGGTAAATACCACTTATTAGAAGGTATAAATTAACTAATTGTAAGTTTTCTATATGTTTATTTGAGATATATATCGGAACTATCCCCTTTTTTCAAAAACTCCTTCATATTCATCTGCTGATTTTTTTAAATACATTTGAAGATAAATTATCGTTATTTTGGGTCTTATGTTGTAGCAAATTCAAGCGTATGAAGATACTCTGCGACAGCAAAGATTGGCAGGATGGGTAGGTAATTAGTTAAAATAAATCTGCACAATTTATGTTGACTTATATTTATCATTGCAGAGAATAGACAGTCTTCATGTGCCAATCCATACTATGAAATTACGTGTTGCAATACTTTATTCAAGTCTTTAGTGATCCACCAATTAAATACAGTTGTTAGGACTAGAATTTGCATTTTGGTTCACTGCTGTCTTGCTTTCGTCTTACCTTTTAATTCTAGAACTGTCTTATATAATCTTTTAAACCTGTTCATGGATGCAATTAAACATTTTTCAGTCGGTCAAAAGAAAAATATCCAGTAAGAAACCTAAAAAGAAAAAGAAGCAAAAGAAACCAAAAGAAAGGAAACCGAAACCTGCAATTAAAGTAAAAGATTCATCTATAAATGGAATAAAAAAGGAAGTCACGTTTGTAAACCCAGCTCGGAAGGAAAAGCAAGCTTTAATTGCACAAAATGGACCAAACTCCGTAGCAATCAAAATACTTGAAGTAAGTTTTTACAAAAAAAATAAACATTTAATTAGTGTCTCATTGCAAAATTAACAGTATCCGGTAATAATACCTTTACTAAAACCTAACATTGTTGACACTTTTAGCTCACTTGGCCCAACTGACCTTTTCTCATCCCTTTCCGTCCAGGGTCTGTCTTGTCATCCGTTAACTTTTAAAAAGAATCTTTTTTCTCTGAAACTACTCGGCAAATTGGGTTTGAAGTTAACCATACTCATCCTAGGTATCTAGTTAAAAAATAAATCCGCCTGTCACCCAACAAGACTACTAAGGCAGATTATGAAATATACTTTAAATGGCAAAATGAATCAACATGACAAGATCTACCAATACGATCAACAATAGAAAAACTAAAAAAAAAACTTACAAAGTCCCATAATAACTCCTTATATGAGTTATTGCCATTGAAGATGATTTTCTCAATTGTGGTTTCGTGTAGAAACTAATGTAGATGGGACGAAATAATGAATAGCAAAAATCATCATTAGGACAAGAGCTTTATTCAAGACAAATGGACGAAATTTATCAGTTAAAAGTTATTGCAGTTTTAACCTTTTAGAGGGCTTTTTTAACGGAAACTCCAGAGGATTTAGAGAAATTGTGTAAAACCACAACGAAATCAACCGGACAAGATCTACAAATATCTTAACATGACAAGAAATGAAATAAACATGACAAATCATGTCATTGGACTACTTATAGCAGTTAATGCCGTTGAAAGACTATTTTCGTCGATTACATGTTTCTGAAGATACTATAATAGAAAGAGAGACTTTAAGAAACTAAATGATAAGCAGTACAAGATCTTTGAAAAAGTCATACATTGTTGAAATTGACAGTTGGTTCCTTACAAGAATCATTGCCCTTGCAAGAATCGTGCCAGACATGCAATTTTCAATAAGGTTTTGCTACTCCTTTCCTTAGCTAGTATTATTTCAAGAAAAATCAATGTTTGGCCGAGAGGGTGCACAACAATGTGTCTATGAATACACGTGTAATACAAAGCGTTTGGGTACGTTAAGTAACCATAAATTTGTAATAATGATTTCTTTATTGATGTTTATTCATCTTCTCCTATAACAGGATCCTGAACCTGACGAAATTGAAGAAACACCGGTATCAATATCGGAAGGGCCCGAGTACAGACATGATGGTTATATTGAGCTTGTGCTGAAAGTAATGGCCAGAATGTGTGATGGTCAAAACCATGATTTACAGGTATATTGTGCAGTAAAAAATGATGCCGTGAATATTATTACTACCACTGGGTCAAAACCTCTGCTGATGAACCAAAGAAATAGCTACGTCAGTAGCTTGATCCAGTGGAAGTAATAATATTCACCGCACCAATTTTTACAATCCTGTGAGCTAAAAAGGCTTCGTTACTGGCATTAAAATACTAATATTGTTTTATTGAATATGGCTAATATGAATCATGAATCCATGAATCATTTTAAATCAAAGGAATATATGTTCAACGTGAAAAGCTTTGATTCGTTATTTATATTTTGAGATTGTTATGTTTTATTGGCTTGGTTCCGTTCTAATAGGGTGTAATTTGCTCATTGATAGATTCTGTCATTGATATTTGAATTTCGTCGCCAATCTATTACATTCAAAACGATGGAATAAGGTAGACAAGACTAACATTTGGTATTTAAATAAACTGATTATTCAAATTATTATATACTGTAAACCAACTTATTTTCGCGAGCGATTTATTTTCGCGACTTTCGCGAGTAGAAAAATAACGAGAATATAAATCGTCGCGAATATGTCAATCTTTGATTTTTCCTTAATAAACTTCATCAAGTAAATCAGATAATCGAGAAATTTAATCGCCGCGAAGTGGTCAAGAAAGGGTAAGACGCGAAATAAAGTATCCGCGAAAATAAGTTGGTTTACAGTATGTAGTTTGCAGTTCAATAACAAAGTTCGTTGAAATTCATATAGTCTCAAAATTTAATTCCATGTCTTGAGTAGCTATGTGTGTACTAATCTTTCGAATTATATATGAAGTAGAAGACTTAACATTTATCGTTTTCATTGCTTAAACAATTTCTCTCATTCTTAAAAATTTTGCAGGATTATCTCAGAGAACAGCCGGATAATGTGAAATCTTTCAATATAATCGCAGAAGTGACTAGATTTTTGAATGTTGTATATTCCAATATCAATTTCAAGAGCATTGATTTGGTTATTCAGCTGTTCAATACGATGAATGAATTTACTGCCGTAAGTAGTTGAGATTACTTATGTTTTGATGGGGAAAAAACGGATACACATGACATGAAAAAAGATGCTAAAGATAAAAGGTCGTAACAATAAAGTGTATTTTAGACTGTACATTTAGGTTGTACTTCTTTTTATGTTGATAATTTCTGACATATCATTAGATTTCTGAAGGATAAAGGCAACACGATTTGTGACATAGATGACCAGAAATAAAGCAACAGACCTGAAAACCCTGTGTTTCATTAATCTGTATAATTATTTGTAGACAACCGTATGCAAGCATGTCGTTTCTTCCCAATGATGGTGTGTGGTCTTTTCTTCTACTTTCCATTATATCATTAATGATTATGATCATTTCCGATTGTGATATTTTGATTCTCATGATGGGTATTGCATGCATAGCTGAAAGATGATTACCATGCCAAAGCACATGATATCACATTTATGGAGTTTATAGGATTCCCTAACTTATCGTGTTTTTGCCTTGATTTGCATCTTCACAATGAATTTAAGTGAGATTAAAACATCTCTTAACTAATAATGCTTCTCATATATACCTATGCCTTATATTTCAAAGTTTTCGTTAATGGTGGACGAGCGAGAAGATAACACTGTCATTTCCACCTGTGACACTCTACCGTCAAGAATTATTGGCAATGAGCAAGTTTGGCCAGATCTTTTTTTCGGTTGTAAATAATGAATGTTATAAAAGAATCATAGATTATCTTAGCTGAATTTGGCAAAACTTTTAGGTATTCTGGTTTTCAAAGCTCTTCAACTTCGTACTTTGTTGGATTCGGGCGTCACTGATGCGTCTTTTGTAGACGAAACGCGCGTCTGGCGTAAATATAAAATATTGATCCTGGTATCTATGATTAGTTTATGTGTTGTGAGCATGGGGTTCATGTCGTACTATTCACCGAATAAATCTCATTATAAACAAGCTTACATTTTTGTTCCAGGGTAATCAAGAAAACAGAATTGTCATTTATGACAACAAGATTATAGATTACATCAATTTCATTCTTAGAGCTGGTGATTTTGAATCATGCACTACAGAAAAGGTATTTTTTTCTTTTTTATTTCATTCATATTTGGGAAGCGTAAATAATAATAATAAATAATTTATACATACTGAGAAAATATATTTCGTTCAATACACCCATCTTTACAGTTGCTTTTATACTTCGGTTATGAGTGTTCCTAATGAAAGTGAATAAAAATGAGCTTTGAACGTACCAAATTTACAAAAATGTTATCTTCATTTTCAAAGCGTGGAAAATGAAATGAAGTTTATTTTGTCTTTAGTCTAGACATAATATTTTGAATCTTACAAATATATGATACTGGACTGTTATATATGTGTTTCGCTTTTAAGTTATAAGAAAATATATATGTCTATACATTTAAACGCGCGTCTGGTGTACTAAATTATAATCCTGGTAACTTTGAAAACTATTATAGGATATTGTTTGTGTTTGTTTTTCTAAACTTAATGGATTCTAAATTTTTGGTCCTAAATGCTCTTCAACTTCGTACTTTAGTCGGCCTTTTTTTTATTTGAGCGTCACTGATGAGTCTTTTGCAGACGAAACCAGCGTCTTGCGTAAATATTAGATTTCAGATAGTATCTATGATCGGTTTATTTAAAACCACTGGGTCGATGCCACTGTTGGAGGAGTTTTAATTCCCCGAGGGTATCACCAGTCAAGTATTCAGCACTTCTGTGTTGACCTGAGTTATCATTGATATAAGTTTATAAGTTTACTGTTAACAAAACTTTGATTTTTTTAAATACTTCATCAGGAATAGATTATATTAGCTGTATTTGGTTAAACTTTTATGAATAATTGGTCCTCAATACTCTTCATCTTCGTACTTTATTTGGCCTTTTTTTTTTTAATATTTGAGCGCCACTGATGAGTCTCTTGAGACGAAACGCGCGTCTGGCGTAAATAAAAGATTCCAACCCTGGTATCTATGATGATTTTAATTATCAACATTAAAAATCCAAATTATTCAAGAGAATCTGGAATTAAAAAAATTTAATCTAATTTAGAATGAACAGAGAGATAAAAGTTTGATTTACTTGCAATTCATGGATTTTGAGCTGACATGTATGATAAATTTAGTATGTCGTGCAGACGTTTAATATATATAGATGATATTTTTTCTCATACATACACTAATTTGGCTTTTTGAGTTTGAACCTTAACATGTCTAAGATTGTATATAAGCCTAGAAAAATTCAAAGAAAAAACTAACTTCCGTGTGCGGCATACCTACCCAATAATAAGGCTTGTATATTTGGCTGTTTTTTTTTACGCTGTATTCAATCTTTTTTTCAACTACTGGTCCCTTTAAATTATTGTATATAAAAAAATATATGATATGATTGCCATTGAGAAACTCTTCACAAGAGATCTAATGACACAGAAAATATAGATCAGCATACGGCCTTTAACAATGAATAAAGCCCATACCGTAAGTCAGCTATTAAAGGCAACCAGTATTTACTGTTTTGAACATACCTTAATTGATGTTCAAAGATACGTTTGTATTTTTTGTAGATTCTGTTACTGAGAGAGAGTATAGCAAATCTGGTTCTATCTTTAATTGAAGAAAATGGACCAGGGGCTTCCGAAGTCAGTCTGGTTAGTATTAAGCGGAAAGTGTCGGATACGACTTAGATTATTCTCAAAATTCATTGCAACTACATGAAAAGATAGAAAAAACGATTGTTTGAATATTTTACTGTTTTCTAGAAGATGAAAATAAAATTCTTTGGACAGATATATATTCATAATTTTCATCATTATTTATTTTTTATAATGCTTTATGCTTATCTATTCTGTTTGGGAATTGGAATTTTATATGAGTTTGTCAACATGTAGTTGTGTACCATTATTCATGTTACCGTCCATAAATTATATGTTTTGTGCTGTAACTGAATGTAATATACACATATCTTGTTATTCTTTAAGTAGATATTAGTCTCTTAAACGGACTAAGGCAGCTTTTCGATGTTGTGCATTCATGACCAAGCAATAAGGATATTTTGAGGACTATTTCTTTCTTCAAAAGTAAACCAGACGATTTGAGCTTAAGTGTCAAAACAAAATATTACAACAAAGGAACTATCGGTAATGAAATACCTTTACGTTTAATCTACAGGAGGTCAAAGATACGTTAGACAAAGTTGCTGTTCTTCAGTTAATGCAAGAATGCTACGAAGTTCATGAACCAGACAAAAAGAAAATTGCAGAATTAAAAAGCATAATGATGGATGAACCAATAGCTCCCAAATCAAAAATGAAATCATTTTCCAAAATCGGCGGTTCGTTTCTACGAAAGGTGAAAGTAAGTATATCAACGTTTATATGAAACGTATTGCCTTTTCTTGAGTATCATCTTTGTTTTAGTATGATTTCATTTCGTCTCAAATCTTATGTCTCCTATTTCACTCCAACTGCTAAAAAATACAACTCACTCTTTTCTTTAGATAAAATAGATCCGTTAATTTTTTGTTCAATTATATTGCTCTTGTGCAATAAATAAAGACTTTACTTTTTGTTTGTAGTAGACTGCAATTTAATGGTTGTTTCGGAATGGTAAGCTTTCCTGGTCCATCTATTATTTACAACCACCTTGTTTACATTCATTAATAAGTTATACCCAGTGATGATTCATCTTACAATAGTGTATTGGTAAATGTATCATAACTTAACCTTCTCTATCTAAGTCACATAGAAGAACAGTAACAATACTGATCTGAGTGAAAATAAAAATTATTATGAACTATTTTACATGGTAAATCTGTTAATTATGCATTCATTTTTACTACAGGGTAAACAATTAGATGAACTAGCAGATGCATATATGGATGTTGGTTTTCGGTTTTATCTTATATTTAACCGAATGATTGATGTGGATCCAAAACTATTAAACAATCCAAAGCGTGAGTGATTTTAAGAGATCTGTATCAAATCAAAAACTTTAAAATTGGATGCCTATCATACTTCTGATCTGAAGGACGAGTGTATATTTTCATACAACATTCGTTTAGTGAATAAATCTACAAATCAGATTTTCGAGAAATGCAACACAAATCTTCATGTAAACGTGATATGTATACTCATTTTCATATTCAACGCATAGTAAATTAATGTTGACTAAGTCTTTGGATATATTCTTACTCAAAAATGTCCTCATATGATATTTTTTTCTTATTTTCGCCGAAACTTCACATAAAATTTTCCTGAAATGAATAATATGGATTCTTATGAACGGGCTATAACATTTGACACACTTTCGTTGCTGTTCAGCTTCCTGTTTACCGAACACTTATAGCGGGGTATCACTTTTGATCAATAGTAGTAGATATAAGAAGATGTTGTATGCGTGACGATGATACAACTCTCCATGGAAGTCACAATTTGTAAAAGAAAAACTATTATAGGTCAAAGTACGGTCTTCAAAGTGGAGCATTGGCTCACATCGAACAGCAAGTTACAAAGGGCCCATTCAAACGAAAAAACCAACGGTCTTATCTATATAAAAAACGCGAAACACTAATGACAATTTTTAACATCAGGTTCCTAACTTAGGACCAGTGCAAACAGTTGCAGCGGGTTTAAACGTGTTAAGGTACCAACTGTCACCCTTACAATAGTGTGACATCACAACATAGAAAGACAAACTATAAAACATCAATTAAAATGACAAAACTAAATCAAAAGACATTCAACACAAATGAACATTCACGAATAAATTTGATCTATGACACAACGAAAATTCAAATACATTTGATTTTTGTTGGCGTTTAAAGAATGGAGATTTTGCTACAAATATTCAAGTTTTCATAAAAGATTCGATAATTAATGTTTTTTTCTTAAAAAAAAAGAAGCTTTAACTACTTTCTTACGATGTACATGTATTTGTTTTCTTCTAATCTAAGTGAAATGACAAAAAAATGCAATTTTTTGCTTATATAAAAAAAAAAAAAATTACGTTCCATCAACCGTTACAGGTTTTTTGCAAGACACTATACAAAGAAGTAATTAGATTTAGTTAATCGCAAAAAAAAAGATAGAAAACTTGTGATTTTTCAATGCAGAAGCTTGCTAATTAAGAACTTTTTTTATTTCAGTGAAAATGAATCCTATAGAGCAACGGGCTTTTATCTTTTACAAAAAGAATTGTATGTCGATAGAAATTGTAAAAGACGACGAACTTCAGAAAGTTAACTTCAGAGTCAAAAACAAGGTATTAATGTTAATCTTCCCTGTTTAGTTAACAATGGAGTGAAAAGTTGAACGTTTTATTCTGTATTTTTCTTCATGTGAGTAAGTATGATTGTTTAGTATGTGACTTATTTTATATATTTCTCTAGTTAAAGTTCGAATTCTACTGAATTTTGAATTCAATAGACAACTGGTGTCCATAACTATGCTATCAATGTCAAAAGAGTATCGGATAAAGTAATATTTGATGATACTATCAGCAACTAGTAAAAAGTTTAATCACAAAAATAGTAAACACCAAGGAAAATCCAAAACAAAAAGTCTCTAAACAAATGGCAAAATCAAAAGCTTTTTTTCATTTGTTAATAGAGAGTACTGAGAGAAGAAGTCAAAGAAAATTTGAAATGGAATGTGGATCGATCTTCACCAAGCAACAAAATTCGAGACCTGATGGGTTGGACAAAGGACATAATGAAGGATATAATATACCAAAGGACTATACTAAGTAACCCAATAGCCATAGGTTTAACTAAGGGTTGGTAAGTTGTCTCTAAATTCCTTATATACGTGAGAGAGAGAGAGAGAGAGAGAGAGAGAGAGAGAGAGAGAGAGAGAGAGAGAGAGAGAGAGAGAGAGAGAGAGAGAGAGAGAGAGAGAGAGAGAGAGAGAGAGAGAGAGAGAGAGAGAGAGAGGTCCCAATCAAGTAAATTATTATGCTCAAAAGAGGTACGAAAGATACCAGAGAAAGAATCAACCTCATAAATCGAAAATAAACTCACAACACCATGGATAAAAATGAAAAAGACAAACAGACAAATAATAGTACACTAGAAACAACATAGAAACTAAAGGCTGAGCAACACGAACCCCACAAAAACTAGGGGTTATCTCAGGTACTCCGGCAGGGTAACCCGTCGTGTTGCTCATGTTTTGACGAATCCGGTAATTCGATAGGACACATTCATGAAAAGGGAAGGGGATTGTAGTTACGACGTAAGAAACATATCCGATATCTGTGAAACGGTAATTCCAAAACGGTCAACCAACTTGTGATGCCGTCCGTAAAACAAACAGTCACAAAAAAAAACCCATATTTCTTTTTAATAGAACTTTTGGCGTTTTATAGGCTTGTATGGAACCATTTAGTAACAGCCATCAGTTTTGTTATCAATATCTTAATGCTAGTCACGTGGCAGGCTAAAGGATCACTAGGTGTCCCAGCACAAATAAAGGACAATACTACAGCGACACCCCCAGAGATAGACCCAGCGATTTATAAGTAAGTGTATAGTTTCTAATCAGTGAAAATTGTTTAGGTTTATATTGTTATGGTAGTTGTTGTAAAATTTTTTTTTACATTTCACAAAATATAAGAAAAAAATGTATCACAATGGAAATCGCATGTATAAGTCATATCAGTTTTAACATAATCATTCTTATGTCACAAGGAATCTTATATGAAATTAAGCCAATTTCAATTGTTAAAAAGATATAAAAAAAAATATGTCTGGCACAAGTATGCTTAAGTCTTGTAGCCAGTGAAATTTGTTCATAGATATAGGAAGATGTGGTGTGAGTGCCAATGAGACAACTCTCCATCCAAATAACAATTTAAAAATTAAACCATTATAGGTTAAAGTACGGCCTTCCACACGGAGCCTTGGCTCACACCGAACAACAAGCTATAAAGGGCCCCAAAATTACTAGTGTAAAACCATTCAAACGGGAAAACCAACGGTCTAATTATAATACAGTTCTCTTTTATTTTGATATTCTTCTTCTACCTTAGAAACCACACTTAAGAAAAATTATTTATGTGTTGATAGTCCAGTCAAACTAAGATTTAACCTCAAACTAATTGCAACAGAAAATGTTTTAGTTCTAATCTATAGTATTATGCCCTTTATATACACAGAAAAAAGTCCCATAAAATGTAACTTGAGGAAAACTCAAAATCAGCATTTTAAATTTCCTATGGAAATTTACATTGGGAGGGGAGATAACTCTTGCAAAGATTAGTCTTTTTTGGTCAGTTTTTGGTTGTTTTTCTTGAAATTTATGTATAGTAGGATACTTTGATGGGGTTATAAGTTTGTATTTGACTAAATTATATAATCTTCTGCTCATGAAATGTACAAAACGGAAGTGTTATAGGTAGTTTTATTTTTTTTGTACATTTTTCATTAAAGAAATTGCAAATTTGAAGCTTTGTAACCATTTTGAAAAAATAATGTGAAAATTTGGTATTGTTTATATCTGTATATTACATTTTTTCAGCAACTAACTTATCTTAGGAAACTTTAAACCAAAAAAAGAAAAATACATGCTTAATTATTTTTATTAAATTTGAGATTCTTTACCTTGACATGTTGAAAAATTCAATAAATGGTCAACTAATAAATTAGGATATCTAGATTATAGCTTGATAAAATATACGAAAACATCTTTAGAGTTGTTTGTTGTACTCTAACGACCGCTAAAAAATCAAGAATCAATACATTCTGATGAATAGAAGCGGTAAAGTTATAATTTTGTATCAATTTTTATTGATATTTCTGCCTTTTTTGCAAGAGTTATTTCCCTTTTCAATGCAAATCTCCATAGGAATTTTAAATGGTGATTTTTTTAGTTTTCCTCAAGTTAGATTTTATGGGACTTTTTTCTGTGTATATTTGGGGTATAATGCTAAAGATTAAAACTTTAAAATCTTCTGTAGCAATTACTTTCAGGTTAGGGTCAAATTTATGCTAGATTGACTGGACTATGAAGTAGAAAAAATATTCATAGATACCAGGCTAGCAAATTATAAACGCCAGACATCAAAGGAATATTCAGTGACACTCGATCCAAAAAGTTAAAAAGGCATAATAGAGTATTGAGAATGTTTCACTTTCATGTATATTTGTACATAAGATATTTTATTGTACATGAATAAGAGAAACTTCAAAAGCCAAAAATAAGGGTTTATCTTTATACTCGTGTGAGGCAGAAAATCTCATTAAAGATATCAAGCTTCTTATTGATACAGCACGTGCATTTAAGTGGTGCTCGAATCGATTGAGCTAAAGTACAAATAAATACGACGTTGGAGCGCACTGGAAATAAAAAAAATCCGCAAGGTACCAAATATGGCTAATAATTTTAAAAGTGATAAAAATATCAGTTACCTCCAACATTTAATTTCTTTCTCTGCCTATTCAAGAATTATCGAAAATCTATAAAATTGTTGGGATAACAAACCCCAAAACTGATTATTTTTCAGCAATTTTATGGCTAAATAAATTAAGTACTTGTTTGAGAATTTATAATCTTAAGATTATAATCATGTTCTATTATTTTAATAGTCCTACGCCAGATATAGCAGTCTTGTCTCTAGAGCAGTATGATATAGCAATATATGTTCTTGGAGGAACTCATAACTTCTTATGTGTACTGATCCTAATAAGTTATTTTGTTGGAAACCACCCACGTTTGCCGAAAATCAAGACGACTATTGAGTCAATTAAGTAAGTACAAAGTTTCTGTATAGAATCATCTATCAATTCTGTTTCGCATTTCCTAAAGTATGATTTTTTTATATAAAATTTATTATTATTTCGTTCATTTCCTTGCGAAAACTGCCCAAACATTAGTGATGAACATTGATAACAGCAGTGATTGAAAGACTGTCATGTTTCACTCATAGATCAATAGCAATTATGCAAATAAATATCAGAATTGTCCACATAACATTAACCCGGCAAAGATAATGAAATAATGCTTATAAAACATTTTACACAACAGCAATAAAATTACATTTAGAAAACAAACTATAATCTAAAGAAAAAAAAGAATAAAGATTTCTAATAGAGCTTGGGAAGTCAACATCAATTACAAATAAGCAGCTACAAAGTACAAGCTAGATATACTATCTTTACAGACAGACCTTCAGTAGGAAAAAGAAAGATGATGACCACGAGGAAGACGCCAAGAAACCACATCAGTCCAAACTCGATGCCAAGTTATTGAGCTTTACAACATTCTACTATTTAGTATGTCTTAATAATAGACAGTTGTACAAGATTCATATTTCAACAATTAATGTTTCTTCGGGAAACACTAATGACATTATAGTAATTGACATTGACGTGATTTTTCCTTATATATGCCAGGTTTATAAGTCGAAAATAAACTTATAACGCTATGGCAAAAAAAAGAGAAAAGTCAGAAAAGAATATAAAAAGCAAAACATAGAAAAAACTAAAGACTGAGCAACACGAACCCAACCAAAACCTTGTTATGATCTCGGGTGTTTGGAAAGTACATATCTCAATTGTTCCTTGTACATCATTGGCCATCATTTATGTGTTTTGGTTTTAGCTTTGCTGATGAAGGTAAATCTAGAAAATCACGCACCAAATTTATAAATATTATTTTTCTAATTTTATATGATGATGATTTGGATAGTTATTTAAAAAATTAATCTTTCATCCGACAATATCGATACTTTATGAATAGATTGGTTCTTAAATTTATTAACTCATATATTTTTATGTGTCTTATGAGTTATATAGATATATGTAAAAGGTTGTCATACAAGAATATATATGTTCATATATTTTATATCATTAATTTATTCAGGCATTTCTAGCGTTATCTATTGGTGGAACTTTAGCACATGGATATTTTTTTGCATTCCACATGCTGAATATAGTGAACAATAATCAGTTATTGAGTGGAGTAATCAAAGCTGTAACACAGAACGGTAATACGTGCTTAAGTCGATATACATTAATGTATGGAGTCTAGTTTGGCAAACTTTCTTTTCATCTATGGTTACAGAATTGATAATCATACTGTTAACATAACATCCAAATAAACTGCATCTTATAAAAAAAAATATGTAAGCAATTTTCTTGCAATTTTGCTATTATGAAAAGACAGAATCAATCAATTTTCTTAAACTTACATTTTACGTTCAATTTTACAGTAATACAATACACAAAACGATGGCTCATTTTAAACATATTTTCATTTCATTTTGCAGGCAAATCACTGGTATGGGTGGCTATACTTGGCTTGGTTGTGTTTTATCTGTATGCCATCGTTAGTTTTGCCTTAATGAGAAGCATGTTCGATCCAGAATCCTATTTGTATTGTGCCTCGTTATGGCAATGTACTATTACAGTTATTAGATATGGTTTGATAGGGGAATTATTTGAGGTGAGTAATATATAATGAAGTTCAATCAATTTATATACTATTCATTTAAAAATGAAACATGCGAAAAAAATCTTATCGAGAACATTTGTAAAGTATTAACGCTCTTTTTTTTAATCAATTAAAAGAATACGTTGGTTTCAGAGAAAGTTTATATTACAATGTGTTGACATTAATTCTATACTTTGGAGATGTGTCTATTCGAGGAAGACATCCGTTAATTTCATTTGTTTGCATGCAGAATTAAAATAATTAATTAAATATTAAGTTACTTAGTGATTTTTTTTCACTGAATCAAACAAGTTTGTTTCTTTTCAGGAAATGAAAGCCCATAAATCGGAAGCAACCTTTGCTAAGTTTGGTTGGGTTGTTCTGTATCATGTTTCCTTCTTCGTATTCATCACTACCATTGGTTTGAACATTATATTTGGTATCATTGTGGACACATTCTCGGAACTCAGGGACCTTAAGGTAAAATATGGCATTTCAACTTTATGTGTATGCTATATGTACTACTCAAAGGCATTAAATGCAACAAACATACATCAATTGCAAACAAATATTTATAAATAAAAGCAACCAACAGAAGTATATCGCTGTCCAATGGTCATGAATCGATTAACCGAAAATAGTTCCGGGTTACAAATTAATATCGAGGGAGACACATCAACTATAAGATAAAAACAACGGAACAACAAAAAAAAACACTGAACTGCACATACAAATGTCGGTTGTTCTTCCAAATCAAAACTTTGTGTAAATAAAAAACTCCTGTGCATACAGAAGCTTTAATCTGAAAATCATATAAATGAAATAGCTGATTTTTTATCTTAACTTTTACATACATATAGAAAATGAAACATAAGACAACTGTAATATCATGCAAGTAAAGGCAACAGTAGTAGACCGCTGTGCAATAGTCATAAATCAATGAAGCAAAAACAAAAAAAATACGGGTCACAAACCAAAACAGAAGGAAACTTATAGTTGTGTTTCCCTCTGTTTTTGATTGTGACCCGGATTTTTTTTCTCGCTTAATTACGTCTTATAGCAATGCCAATTCCAACTCAACAAACCAGAAATTTTCAGGAATATATCACGTTCGGTACCTATCAGACAGATGACATTAATTGTAATCCACAATTTAAGACGTGTTAATAATGTCGTTAGTTAGTTTTGGCACAGACACATCGTATAGACCAACCAATGTGTAATGGTGTTCATGAAATTTCTGGAGTGTCATTTTTAATCTTTTCTCTTCTAAACTCTGTGTGGCCAGTTTCTACTTAAGGAGCAAACATATGAAGTCTGTATAGTATGGACATGCACGGGCATAAGTTAACAATTGAGAAATATAAACACCATACGATGGGGCAAAGGGCATTATACTGCTGAGAAATAAAAAAAAACATACTTTGGAAGTTTAAATCATCCCGTTTGTCATATATTCTAGTGTGAAGTCGTCAATCTATGTCAATAGTAAAGAAAAGCAGTATTTCTAGTATCAGTATTATCCTTAATTTCAATTTCATTGGGATATATGAGATACAGTCATCAGTAATAGGACATCATCAATATATCTGATATAAAAATCAAAGAATTGTGTAAGGCGCTATACTTTTTGTCTTTTAAAAGGTTTTGAATGAATTCTTCTGCAAACGATTATGAAAAACTAATCGACACAATTAGATCCCATTGGAATACCGACTATCTGTTGAAATATCAATCCTCCGAACATAACAAATATACGATCAATAAGTCCAGCATTTGTTTATATCATCTTCATTGTAATTGCTGATAGAATCAATGTGGTTCTTTGCAAAATAAGAACTATTATAACCAAGATCAAAAACCGCATATCTACGATTCCCATTTTTATATAAAAAGCTCTGTTTAATGAAATGGTAAGTCGATTTTTCAATTGAGCAATAACGTTTGTTTTAACTGTTAAATAAATAGCATATGAAAACTGTCTTTAAAACAACCATTCTACTACACATTTACATTTCACATCTCTATCTATAAAATAGTAGCATGTAAATTATAAAAACTTATGATAAAATACTAGTGCGCGCGAACGAAACGTTTTTATTTCGAAATATCGCATCCTATTCGTGAAGCAAAACACTGAACGTCTGTGAGCCTCAACACCTATTGAAGTAAAACAGAACAATCTTACTCTTCTTGTGAGAGGTTAACTTTGTATTAGTCTAAAATCGTTTAAAATACGAGATTATTTTATGTTACATGATTTTTTTGTTAATAGAACTTAGAACAGATTTTATTTGTGAAATGTTTATCTACAGATTCTTGTTTCCTTTCTTGCACCATATGAGTCAACACGTTGATATGGCAACATATTGTTGCATGATTGCGATGTAATCAATTAAGATGATTAATATATTTATAATATCTCTTTTTCAGTGGACTTCGGAGGCGGACATGCGTGATACTTGTTTCATATGCAGCAGAAACAGTTATGACTTTGAGCACCACGGAAAGGTTTGAATTTCTAAAAGCATATAATACTTTCATCACCACCGAAAGGCTTTTCGCATTTAATGTATAGGTTCAGTTAAGTTAGTCAAATAAACTTAGTTTACTTAGTCTATAATTATTGAATATTTTTTTTTTGCAAAGTTATGCGCTCATTTCATCTAAATAAATGAAATGACAATAATATTGTGATCTTTTTGTTGCGTAAATTATCTGAAAAGTTTAAATTGAGATAAACATAATTTCACAATCAAATACCGAATTCTAAAGTTCCTGACCCTCCGAGGAAAATTCTAAGCGTAAGCAAATGGCAAAATCCAAAGCTAAAACACATCAAACGAATGAACAACAATTTCATATTCCCACTTTGTACAGGCATTTCCAAATGCAGAAAATAGTGGATTTATTCTGGTTTTATAACTAGCCTAACATCTCACTTGTATAACAGTCGAATAGAATTCAATTGTATTGACAAAGATGTGTGAACAAAGCAAACAGACATAATAGGTTCTTAATAAATCGTCTTTGGAAATTAATTGTGCATTTTGTTTTCAGGGCTTTGATCATCATGTTAGACATGAACATAACATGTGGGCATACGTCTTTTTCTTCATTCATTTGAATGGCACAAAAGTAAATGACTACACAGCACTGGAAATGTATGTTTACAAATTGGTAAGTATCCTTGACTATGTGAAGGGTTCTAGTAGTCACATATTACGTTTTTATATTAATTCTTTTTAATAATGTACAGCAAAAACAAACAAAATATATCAAGGCGAATGAGAAAGTGTAAAAATATGCTTCTTATTCTAACAAACATTGTAAACATATTGATAAAAAGGTAATTTTCAACTTCAAAATTGAATACATGTTTTTGTGATCAATACACATTTTTTAAATTGCTTTGTATTCTTTAAAATAAATATATTTCATGTTTTGTCTTATTTTCTTTATTTCCTTTACAGTTGTTGAAAGAAAATTACGACTTCTTTCCGCTAGATCGAGCTCTATCACTGTCAGGAATGGGCAAGGATTCCACAGAAACCAAGATCGATGATCTTCTTTACCATGTCACATCAATAGTAGAAAGACAAAGAAGAGAGGTAATTTCTAGTTGTGCCAGTAGTCTTTTTTATGATTTTTTTATATGAATAAAAAAACGAACTTTTGTTATGATTGTCAATGAGACAACTTTCCAACAGGGACAAAATGGTGTAGGCAACTAAAGGTCACCATCAGGTGTCAATATTAAAATAAAATGATAAATTAATTATATTATCCTTGCATTATATTTCATCTTGTAAACAGTACAATGTTTTAATCATTTTAGGAACTTGAGAAGACACGGAGTGAAGAAAGGGTAAGACAAAAAGTGTGGGAGCAGAAACATCGACTCGGGTCATTCAGACGACGTGCAAAATTACCAGTCCCAGCCGAACAAGATCCTCTGACCGGAATGATTTATCCTCAGTTACCAGGTGATGACCCCACTACTCAACTAGCACCACCACAACAATACCTAAAACCTACATATCCTCAGTCAGGTGTATTAAGTGGAAGAACTAGCCCTAGAAGGTACAGTGACGTAGGACTTGCAACGAGTATGCTAGGAAGAGATAAATCAGAATTGTTATCGCCTTTGCCTGTTGCATCTAGATATGACAGGCGACCATCCATTGGGAGTCGAAGTGGAAGCCCAAGTAGGATGGAACATGATCGATTGAGGAGAAGAAGTCCATCTCGGTATGATGATGATGATCCATATCTTGGCAGTGTTAGCCCGATCAGGTATGAAGATAGACTGAGAAGCCCATCATGGTCTCGGCAGGGTAGTGATGGAGAAATAAGACCAATAACACCTAGTCCTTTAACCAGACGAGATACTATCACAAGTGGTATGTTAAGTCCAAGATGGCAGGAAAGCAGAACAACAAGTCCAAGAGGTGGTATTCAGTTCTTCCCTGAAACAGAAGCTTTCCCACCACCTCCGCCTTCTTTCATGGATCGTCGAGGAAGCACAGATAGAAGAGCTAGCGATTTTAGACCAGAATCGGTAGAGGGGTTGTTTGACCTTCCAGAGTTCGACCACCCGGGTGATAGAGACAGGGATGCAGACAGCACACATAGTAGTGAATATAGAGGGGTCTCTCGATATTGATATGGTACCTCAAGTGTTCAGCTGACAGATGATATATAATTTTGAGTGACTTAAAGAATTATGTATGGACAAATCAATTCAATAATAATGATATAAAAAAGTAACTACATATATACTTAGGTGTTGCCTGGTGTATTGTTGTGACTTAAGTCACAACTGTCTGAATGTTTGCTTTCGCTGACTTGAAAATGTGATGTTTAATTGACTTATACCTTGCGTCTATAGACTATAACATGTTTTAGCAGGCTAAAGAACTTACATTTGAAATTGTAGACACAAAAAGTCGTCAATATTAATACACGAAATTGATGAGGATATACATGTTGTCACAGTAAAAATAAACTAAAATAAATATTAGAGTTCTTGATTAATATCAAAATAAGGAGATTCGTCGTATTTGGGATACAATAGTAAGAATACAATAATCTCGGTTACAAAATGCACATATTCTTTCATTTAATATATAATCAAAGCCAAAATGTTTATATAGTCTATTTTGCACATTGCATGCAGATAATTGTAACTGTATACTATATGTCAACGTCACCATATTGTACAATGTCACTTGCATTTCATCTCTAGAGTATCAAATTATATTAATCAATATTCAAAACTTAAAGTCAATGAATTTAATGTTGTTTTCCATTTTAATCTTTTGACTTATTTTCGTTGATCATATAACAAACATTTCCATGGTTGATCACCATTGATTGAACATAATGTGTTTCATGAATATAATGCTAGGAGGAAGCCTAAAAATTGTTTTTGGAATTTTATAATTCCTTTTCAGTAGCATATGATATATAAAGATCATGTGTGTGTTTGTTAATAGATTTTGATAATATTTGTGTATATATTTATCACATTTCGTAGGAAAAATGAGTATCCTTTATAACCTGTTCATGAAAAATAATGTGCTATCACAAATACCTGTTTGAATGTTTCAAGACTGCTTAACCAATGCTTAAAAAAGATGCATTACGGTAGTTGACTTGAACATGAATCATAACAAACCAGTAAAAAAATCATATGTTTTGTTTTAAACAAAACATATGATTTTTTTTCCTCATCATTAAAATGTGCAATATTCATAGAAGAGACTATTAGACTGTATGTTATGAAGTCCAATTAAAGTACGAGCTCATTTAATATATTTTGGAGAAAATTAGTCGTAATTATATTTTGCCTTTTTTGTATAAAGCACGTGTATCATGTGTATTTTCAATACCACGCTAAACTTTTATATGCTATTATTTATGCTTGATTGAATCGGAAATTGTAGCATTCGCCAGGGGTACAATGACTTAAATGATTAATTCAACTATACTAGATTTGTTTTCTCTTTGCTTGTGTATCAATAAACGTTTATGCTATCCATGTTAGTTACTTTAATTTTTTGACTGATATTTACATTCTAAAAAGAGAGTTTATGTGTGATTATTTTTTGGATCCATAACAGTTTGTTAACAATAATATTCAAACAACTCATGTCGGCGACCACACGACTGCTGACATGATTTCTTCTACTTACTCTTCCGAAGAACCTGAGATATCCCCAGTTTTAGTTGGGTTCATGTTGCTAAGTCGTTAGTATTCTATGTAGTGTTTGTAAATTGGTGTTTATCTTTTTGTCTTTTTTCTTTCTTTCTTTCTTTTGCCTGGAACTGCAAGCTCGTTTTCGACTAATGATTTTGAATATCCCTTAGGTGTCTTCCGCATCTTTTTCAGTCATTCTCCTTCTTAAAATTGTTAAGTTCATTCTGCTTCTGATTTTATTACGCGATAAGTGAGGATCTATATGGTGTTTCCAGAATAGAGAATTATGGACACAAACTACATTATAAATGGTTAAAAAATCCCGAATAGAGTAAAAAAAAAAAAGGAAAACATGAAAAAAAGGATAAGATATGAAGCTGACATATTTGTCTTGTATCTAATATCCTTAATTGCAATTTCAACAGGATATGTAGATAAATATATTATATGATCCCTGTGCTTACAACACTAGTTATTGATAACTTCAAGCAAGGAAACTCAAAGTCTCGGCAGACAGACAAAAAAATAAAACGATGCAGTGCACACAAAAAAACAAAAGACTCCAAATAGAAGTGTAAAACAGTCTTACAAGCGATGTTCGATTTGGTATGGTGTAGGTATGTTGCTATTAAGGATTGAAAACTATGATTACCACCATTACAAATTGTCAAAAAGTTTTACCATTTAAAAATTAAAAAAAAAAAATGCATTGACGAATGGTTATTAACTGAACAAAATTATTGATAATGAGCAGTGGCTAAACATTATTAACTGAACAAAATTATTGATAATGAGCAGTGGCTAAACAAACTATAATTGTATATCATAACATGCGTATATCGTATCTCAGTGATGTATACCAGGATAACAGGAGTTGTAAATTGTACAGTACCACGCCAGCCACCTACACCCGACTACATAGAAAAATAGACGTAATCAACAGTTATTGATTATATATTGACGCCCTAGAAATCAAATTGAAAACAACTCTTCTTGAACTTAAACAGTTAAAAGAAAAACAAAATAAAGAATTATTAAAAACACATTGTCCTTATAGATCTTGAGATCTTATAACATTTAATTGAAAACAACAGTAATTGTTAGAATAAATATTTATCTAACCATCGAATTAGCTGTCAAATTCATGTTCTAATTTCTGAAGGTTTTTTCATGAATGATGAGTCATAACAGTTATCATGATAATTAAGTAAAAGATAGACAATTCGAGTGCCGCTGTAATTACCCTTTGGAAGCCAAATAATTTGACCGCTATGCAATCTAGATTTAACTAACAAAAATATTGTCATTCTTTAACGAATTAACCAAGTCTGTGTGTTTTCTGGAAGATTTGGTTTTTACTTCATGACTTTAGAAAAAAGATCTTTTATTGCCATATGATTATTGCAAAATCGTTATTTAATGAATGGCTATTATTTATTTTGATTTTATTGAACCATAAAACTAATTTTTGACTCTTCACATTGAATAATCCGCGAAGCGGATTATGTAAAATGTGAAGAGTCAAAAACTAGTTTTATGGTTCAATAAAATCAAAATAAATCATTGCCATTCATTATAAATAAATTTCTATCAAAAATAAGGCTCAAAGAACTTTTTATATTATTTATATTAACAATAACAAGCGTACACACATGTTGGCGTATGAATACTCAACGTCAGAGTGGGCGTGTCGCCATCAAAATTGACAACATTGAAAATAAAACTAATAATTTTAACCAATCAGAAGACAGTAAAAACACCAAATTTATTTATAACACTTTATAAATTGGGTGTTTACCATATCATCAGCAACCTTCAATCACTTAATTTGAACTCGAGGGATATATATTTAAATACACGTAATGAATATAAAAACGACAAGAGCTATGTGATCGAAAGGACTGTAAAAAGGAAACAGATTAATATAAAAAAAAATATTCTAGATCCTAACACTGATCTTCGTCGTACTTCGGATTCTTCTTTCACTTTGTCGGATATTTCGCCTTCGACAAGTAAAATTGAGCATGGAAATGGGGGAATGTTTCAAAGAGACAACAACCCGACAAAAGAGCGGAAAACAGCCGAAGGCCAAAAATGGGCCTTCAACACCTGGCCCTGAAACGGGCTTCAGCTGGACCTAAAAATAAATGTGCCGGTGACTAGTTCAGTGAAAATGGATGTCAAACTAAACTGCAAAAAATATAAATGAACTCTCTGTTGTGATGTTATGCTATTGTTTCAGAAAAAGGGAGAAGGTTTGGATCCATTAAAACGTTTAATCCCGCTGCAAATGTTTGCACCTGTCCTAAGTCAGGAATCTGATGTACAGTAGTTGTCGTTTGTTTATGTAAAATATACGTGTTTCTCGTTTCTCGTTTTGTTTATATAGATTAGACCGTTGGTTTTCCCGTTTGAATGGTTTTACACTAGTAATTTTGTGGCCCTTTATAGCTTGTTGTTCGGTGTGAGCCAAGGCTCCGTGTTGAAGGCCTTACTTTAATTTCCTATAATGGTTTAATTTTTAAATTTTTATTTGGATGGAGAGTTGTCTCATTGGCACTCACACCACATCTTCCTATATCTATTATTAAAAATCAAACAAGACGAACCAAGATCAGAGGCTCCTGACTTGGGACAGGCGCAAAAATGCGGCAAGGCTAAAAATGTTTAGTGAGATCTCAAACTCCCCCTTTCATACCTCTGGCCAATGTAGAAAAACAAACACACAGCAGTACACACAGTAAAACTAAGTTTAAGTAAAATGACCTTGCAATGATACATAAATTGACAAAGGACTACTAGCAGATACTGACATTTCAGCTCGAGACCCCCGAATTAAACTGATTGAAACAGTATGTCTTTATCATATATGATAATAAAAGCACAATCCCTTTCGATAGGGGTTTAGTTTCATACCATTTTAAAATATATGAGAAGAAATTATAACCCGTATCACTCCAACAACTAGCTGGTTTTAGAATAAATGTGTTTATTTCAAATGCAAAGACCCATTGAGCATGTTGAGCGAATCAATACTAAAATTAATACCAAAATATGCAATCCTTGATGACTTGACAACAGCTGTATCGTAACTACATCCTTTCCGAATAAGTCTGTTTAAAGTTTAATTTGGTTAAGTTTGGGGTGAATGCTAACATTTTTGTGCTTTGTAAAGAAAACTTGACTACTCATTGCGTCAGTCGGTTGTGATAAGTTTATCCATGTGTGTGCCTTACTACGGGATTGAAAACGGTGTCGAGTATCATGAAGGAGATGGCACCCTCTGAATATGCAAAACTAGAGTGTTCATGCATGGAGCCCCTCACAGGGGTGTCCAAGTAATCACATAATTACATTTTTTTTGGACGATAATCAATTAAATGATCAATCACTAATACGGTCTTAGATTATCAAATAATCGCGACTATTTGATCTGGTAATCAAATAATCACTTTAAAAACGGTCAAGTAATAACTTAATCAAAAACGTGAGAGGTTCATCTATGAGGCCCCTCATAGGGGGGGGGGGGGGTCCTAGTAATCACATAATCACCATTTTTTTGCCAATATAATCACATACTCATTAAATAGATATAGGAAGATGTGGTGTGAGTGCCATTAAATATTTGCTTATCTTTAGTAATCAAATAATCATAAACTAAAAATACAGTCCTAGGTAATCAAATAATCATGAAATATTTGGCTTAATAATCAAATAATCATTAAAAAAACGGCCAAGTAATCACATAATCAAAAACCTCATGAGGGCCCTCATCTATAAGACGAGACTTGAAGAGTGGCGCCATACAGTGAAAACCAGCACTGGCCCGGGTATCATTATTTCGAAAATGAAATGGGAAAGGCATACAGATGAACGCAATCATCCCTCTTTAAGTTCCATTGTGCAAAGAATGATACATGAACATAACAAAGGGTATTAAATAGGCAACCCAGTCGTTCAGTAAAAAGGGGTGGTTCCTAACCCTGGATAGAAGGGGGGTTCCAACCACATGTCCCCATTCAAATGCATTGGTGGTAAAAAAGGGAGTTTCAATAAGTGGTATTCATTTGTCAGCTTTAATAATATATATATTTTAAAAAACACAGACATCACATAAAGCCTAATTTTAAGGTTGTCTGGGATGATAGGTTTCACACTTTACCGCAAAAAATGCGATATTTTTTAATTTTCCTTTTAATTGGTTTTAAAATAATATTTTAAAGCTTTTGTCTGTATTTTACTAAATAGTGTTCTAGAAAATAACTAATAATGTATTTTTTAAACATTGATTCACCTATATGTTTTACGACATTTATATAAGGGCGACAACTCATTTCAGACCAGGTTACGACTGCAGACGAAACGCGGCCAAATACAAAAAACAGTTTCTTGCAAAAGCCAGGAAATCTCTTATTTCAATCGAAATTAAAAATAACATGCATCAAACAACAAGATAACATTTAAGGATTTCGCTGAAAAGTATCCCTTTCATTTTTTTTCTCAATCTTCCGCTAGAAGACTTTCCAGATTTTGATTTTATCAACTTAGAAGAAAAACCAGAAGTTCTTCATCTTCTACATGGACCAAGTATCTGAACTTGGGGATGCACTTCCTTGTACCAACAATAATGTACCAATATTCCACGTTGAAGTGTGTCAGAAGCCAACAAGGTTTGCTTTTATCTGTTTTAAATGTTTGTAAAACAGTTGCCATGGCATTGGGGACAATACATCTTATAGCTAATCCCGGCTGACCCTGTCGCTTAAACTTTTGACGCATACAACAATCACTTTTTCATTGTGGCGTCAGATATTTTGTTTTATGACTTCAAAATTTGATGGGAACCTGTGTAATATCCAGTAATGGCGGACAAATAGCGATAAGATATATTTGCCAATCCGGTGCATTTTTTTGTACCACGATTTCCAAAGGAAATGAAGGATAGCAAGAATTAATTAATATCTCGAGGACCATTGATTTGGCCAGAAAACTTGATTTTACAAGGTGTTATACTACTTAAAACAATATTAAAGAATATAAATTTAAGATATACATTTGTAAATTCCCTCCACAACTGAACATAATATTGGGTCCGTTCGCCCTTGGTCCGCTCGCCTTGAGTTCCCTTGCCCATAGAGTCTGTTCGCCCTGCTTTGAAAAAAAATTAATTAATAATCATTTAAGTTGAACTATGTTGAATAAACAAATTCTGATATTTATATGGTATATAATCTTGAAATTTATGAAATCAAATAGAAATATTAAAAAGTTGATGGCTTGTTAAGGATCATTTATTGTTCAATGACTAATAATTCTCACTCATTGTTGGGATACTTGTCTTTTGATGGAATAATAATAAAAACAAACATTTTGTTTTGAGAAAGTATTCAGCTTGGAATGAATAAAAACAATATGTACAATGATGTACGAATTGTAGAAAATGATTTACAAGTTCATTTATTATTATACGCTGTGACTAGTCTCAGTTATACTGCTTAAATTGACTGAATACAATTAACGTATTTACACTTGTATGCAAATTTGTCCGCCATTACATAACATCACACAGGTTCCCGTAAACTTTGACTTCATAATTCAAAACATATGACGTCACAACTAAAAAGTGATTGTTGCTTGACGTCAAAAGGTTATTTGGAGGTGATGTAAGGTCATTTGGAGGCAAGATACAGCTAAATACCAAAAGTGTAAATACGTTTATAACTTTGGTAACAAATATCAATAAAGATAAATACATTAATTCCAGTATTTTATTATACAAATCAAAGGGAATATAACAAATTGGTTGCGGCAATACAAATATTCGGTAAATTTTTCAACGGGCCAAATTGAATCAAATGATCAATGATTCTGTAATGAAGAGAATCCAAATTGCATCAATCATCAAGCATGGACTAATATCCTATTGTTTTAAGTATTTGAAGAAATTAAGAGGGTGTCCATGGAAAAAGGCAGTGGATGCCACTTGACATATTTTGTTTTCAAATTTTTTTCATCTATTTCATATCACAATTAAATTCATTCTTTCTGAAAGTTAAATTGTGTTATTATTTTAACTGCAACAAATAAAGAGAAAAAAAATACATAGAAAACATGGGGGAGATAACTCTTCATTTTGTACAAAATTTTGTTGCATTGTTAGTGAACTTTAAAATCATTTTCTGAGCCATCCACCGTTGATTCAGAAATATCTTTGACATATATATCCTTTCTATGATATAAACATTGCATTGGAACCAAAAATTCAATGGGAAAAAATTACTTTGTGCCACCCATATCATAGGATTTGCCTGATATTTACTTGGACAGCCTCTTAAACAAAGGATCTTTTATTCTTATGAATTACTTCATTGTAAAAGGTGCATACTTTTTAGTTTCATGTTTGGCTTTTTTTCAGCACTGCTAGGAATAATATAGTTTGTGAGAAAGTGCAGGCCTTGTTAAAAAGGCATAAAACTGCTTATGGAGATTTGTATATAACAGATTTTGATGACAGTTTCCTGCGAGAACATGTTCAGTCAGTCTTTTTGTGTGATACAGATTTATCAAATACAGAGAAAAAGGTAATCTAAAAATAATATGTGTAAAACAGTGTTTAGATAATAGGAAGATGTGGTATGAGTGCCAATGAGACAACTTTCCGTCGTAGTAACATTCTATTAAAGTAAACCATTATAGGTTCAAGGTACCGTATGACCTTCAACACAGCGCATTGGCTCACACCAATCAGCAAGCTTTAAAGGGCCCCAAAAATTACTAGTATAAAACCATTCAAGGGGAAAACCAATGGTCCAACCTATCTATTTACATTGTTTTGTGAATTTGCATGTTGATTTTGAAGGTAGGAACCAGAGATTTACACCTTGTTTTACAATTTAAATCACTTATAGTAAATTCTCTAACAATCTACTGTACATCAATGAAATAGGATAAATTTTTCGCAAATTTTACTTGTACATGTACTTGTAGATGGGCCCCTCTTTTGAAAAAGTTTTGAACACTTACTTTCATAATTTGAGTTGATAACAATATGCCCATTGTTTTCAGACAATGAAAAGTGCCTTAAAAATTGACTACAAACTCAACCTTTAGACCACTCCAAATCAAACACTGGTTCTTTAGATTTTGATTTACAAACACAACAAAAAATGTTGCAAGTGAGCTAAGGAATGTTTTCTTTTTATTTCAAAATGAATAATTTTGCAAGTAATAAGAATAATGAGAGGAAGTTCTGTATTTAGGAGAGAGAAATAATTTTTAAATACAAATAAAATTGTATGTTTTATGTATTAACTGTGTAACTAGAGATGAATATTTGAAAACTATGAATTAGATAGCTGATTTCATTTTAATGGAGTAATAATTCAGGAATGGTGGTATTTTTTTGTTTGGTTTTAAACATTTTGGAGCAACTAAATTTACAAAAAACTACAAATCATGACGTGTATCAATTTTCAGTGGTCTAAGTACAATGTTGAATTTGTGATAAAAATTTGATTGATCTATAATTTCCAGGGAATAGATTTAACAGGGAACAATATACAGATACATACGTACCAGTTACAGGATGATGGACCTGGTACAGAGGAATTGGATGATGAAGATCTAGCTGCTGCTAACCATTGGCTGTTACCTTCCACAGACTTTCATGGGATGTGGGACAGTTTAGTATTTGATGATGATATTAAAGGAAATGTAATTATATTTTTGTTTTTTTTAGTATAACTTTAATAAGGAGTACTTCGTATTTTTAATTTTGTGCAATAACTTCCCTGTGAAGCAATAGGTAAAATTGATTCACTTCTTTCTTAGATTGAATGCTGCATTTTAGATTTTTTTATAGTTTTTATAAAGTTAAGTATGTACCCATATACAATGGCCAATGTGCAAAGAAAACAATTTCTGGAGCAAATATTAATATGCTTTGTTGGTCTGTCTGTCTGAAATCAAAAAGTTTACAAACGGTGACTTGTGTACTCCATGATTGATTGAAATGGAAATTATACAGATGGAAGGGTATTATGCCTATTTTTTTTTTTTAAAGAGTCAATGAGTTAAAAGTCAAGGTTGCAATTTGAGAAATAAATGTGAAGATATCTTGTTACAAACAACATTTATTCTTTAACTTCAATCAGAATTCTAGGCAAACAAGTATATAAAGTAATTGAAACTTATGGTAAGAATTATGTAGAAATGCTTCTCAAAGCTTTGATTAAAAATTGTATTGTACATATGAAAAAGGAAATCTAAGTGCAGAAAAGATATTTGAATTTATATTTCAGTTGTTGAACTATGCAGCAACTACCATTTTATTCTCTGACAGAAAAGTAGATACAAATGTGATATCCTGGAACAAAGTAATACTGCTTCATGGTAAGGTTATAAAGAAAACATGTTTTTTTTCTTTTTTCAGAACTTTTATTTGGGGGGGAAAAACTTTATGTGATCACAATACTTTTGGAATTGGATAAAAGTATATTAGAATATCTGATTTATACTTATTTACTTTTGACCATCCAATTTGTATATTTAGGGGAAATGAGGAAACATACTTATTATCTTGTTCTAATAATGTCATATTAGACAAGGTCTCACTGAGACTGAGGGAGATATGACAGCAATCAAATCTCTCTTCCTTTGCCTTTGGTTTTGTCAGGGTAGTGTAGTGATATATGGACTTTTTTTTTCCATGTCTTGTGCAGCAAGATGTTTTACAACAATAGAAAACTTTTGAACACTTTCGAAGTAATATCATCAATTCAACATCCTTCAAAAATGTAAGGAACAATCTCTTTTTAGCTTATCTACTGGACAGATAGAATTATGTGTTTCACTGATTTTAGAGGACTGGAATTGCAATGGGCAAATAAGACATCAATCATAGTAATTTAGTAATTTCCTTGACTTAGAGAATTTTTTTTTTGTTAATTTTGATTTTATGTCTGTAGCTACCCTTAATTTCTTATTGAGGAAATGAGGATAAATTAAGGACAAGAATCGGAATGATTAAGCATCCAAACACATTCACTAGATGGTGTAAGCTGTAGTCAATTCTTTATGCAGAATGTAACAACATTGTCATAGATATAAGAACATGTGGTATGAGTGCCAATGAGTCAACTCTCCATCCAAGTCACAATTTATAAAAGTAAACTATTATTGGTCAAAGTACAGTCTACAACACAGAGCCTTGGCTCACACCGCACAGCAAGCTATAAATGGCCCCAAAAATTACTAGTGTAAAACTATTCAAACATGAAAACCAACGGTCTGATTGATATATAAAAAAAGAAAATAAAATATCTTAGATTTATTTTAATTCAACAGAATAAGTGCTAAGATTCAGGAACTTTGTACAAAGTTTTGCAGTTATTTAAAACTAATGATACAAATACTTATATCTTAAAAGTAATCTGAAATTTCCTCAAACAACCAATGACTTATTAACAGATAAATGATTTCTACTTTCAGGGCCTCCGGGAACTGGCAAGACCTCATTGTGTAAGGCATTAGCCCAAAAATTAGTGATCAGACTATCTGATAGGTTTAAATATGGACAGCTGATAGAAATTAACAGTCACAGTCTGTTTTCTAAATGGTTCTCAGAGGTAACATTCTCAACTTAAACATAGATATGAATATTTGGCTATGTTTTTGTCTGTTGTAGTAAAAGGTGAAATTTTAGATTATTAATTGATGTACAAAAATTGAAGTGGTTTAAAAAATGATTTTGGTCTCTCCAATGATAAATACATTGTTGGCAAGACATGGCTAATACTTATCTATATCAACAATTAGAAGATGAAAACAAGCAATAAGTTAAGATTGAAATATTTTGTTGAATAGGGACCACCTGTGCAATTTCATAGATCCAAAACTCAAAAGACCAGTTCATTTTATGGCCTTATTATAAAAATAAGGAGATGTGGTAATATTGCAAATGAGATAACTATCCACCAAAGTTCATATTGAGTCGACGTAAGCAATTATACCAACCATACAGCCTTCAACAATGAGAAAATCCCATACCATTTAATTAGCTATAAAAGGCCTTGACATGAAAAATATGAAACAATTTAATTGAGAAAACTATGGGCCAAGTTTATAACATAACAATTTACGAAAAAATTTATTGTCTATTTATAGATTTTAAACTTTTGTATTATCTGAGTTGATATACTGTTTTGTTATTTTGTTTCAGAGTGGTAAATTGGTGATGAAGATGTTTATGAAAATTCAGGAGCTTATTGATGACCAGGAGTCTTTAGTTTGTGTTCTTATTGATGAGGTAATCACAAAGTTACATTATGAGCAATGTAATTTACATAGAATACAAATTTTTCCTCATCAACATTTTAATTGTTTAGAAAGAAATTTAAATACAGTAGACTCCGGCCAATCGGATACCCAAAATGTCAGCTAAAAATATCCGATTACCCGATATATTCAATAAGACGATGAATGTATATTCATTGAATATTCTGCAATAATAAGTAGATCTAATCCTTAGATGTTAATAACCCTGACAATTGCTTAATATGTGAAAGGCATGGAGGAAGCTGGAGGTGATTTTTATCAGTTACATCACCACAAAAAATATCAGCTGATTATCTGATTATGTAATGATTAAACTTGTTTACACTTGCAGTTATTAAATCCTATATTCATTGATATTTATTAAAATAAATCAAATGTCCTAAAAAAAAATCATGTGAATTATTATCTTCCATCCATAGTTTGTCTTTATTTGTTTAGTAAACAAATTAATATCCATTATTTACATTTTCACACAGGTAAACTAATTTGGCTATAAATAGATCATAGCATGTCTGTGTAGAATCTCTAAGCTAAAATCGTAATTGTTATAATTTTGTTTCTTTCAATAATCAAATTTAAATTTATTTAAATAATCATGATTGATAAAATATTATTGCATAAAGTTTACGTTTTCTGAAGACTATTTATGTTTAGGTCATGGTTCTAGAGGCTTCTTCACAAATTTGTAAACAAACCAATATGGCCGCCATGACACATGGTTATCTTTGCACATGTGAACAAATATTTAGAACTGACAAAAGTCAGATTTCTCTTGTCAAAAGGGATTTATATTTATATTGCAATAAATTATTCAGAAGGAGGTACATTCAGTTTTATAGATTATATTTCTCATTCTATGAGCATTTTGAGTTTAATCAAAATTCTCCCAACAGCAACGTACTTCCCTTGTCAACTGAGTCTTGTATAATTTATAAATAGATTCAAGCCATTTGAAGTAAATTAAAGGACATGTAATTCACATGACAAAGGAAACCAATGAATAAAGACAACAATTTAGTAAGAAAAAGATCCTTTTTATTTATTAAAAACAAAATCTTCTTGTCTGCAAGATTGCAAATTCGTACCTTCCGGTGCCACTTCCTGTCAGAAAAACATTGAAAATATCCGATTGTACACGGTTTTAAACAAAATTACCCGAATATTCTTATCCGATTTGTCGATATATATCCGATATTCAATTACACGATAAAATTAACATTAAACATATAGGGAATGGTTTGGTGTTTTGAAATAATATTACAATAGTCGATATATTCGTTAAGCCGATATCCGATTAGGTGGAGTCTACTGTACTTATATCACAATGGCATGAACAGAAAGGATATTGTACAGCATACCTGTTTAATCACACTCTGCTGAGTTCAAGTTCATTTAATTACAGTACATCTCTGATCAGATCAGCTTTATAGGAACTAAAAAGGGATATTCTTGCTATTGAATTGAAGGTTACATTTTAGTTTGATCAATTATAGGATATCAGTTTTATGAATATTCATGTTTTACAGGTGGAAAGTTTGACTTCAGCCAGAAAAAGTGCTTTATCAGGAAGTGAACCTTCAGATGCTATTAGAGTTGTAAATGCTTTACTGACTCAAATAGATCAAATAAAAAAGTAAGTTTTTTTAATGCTGCATTTCAGTTTTCCCTTTTTTATGCCCTATCTACAAAAGTAGAGGGGCATTATGTTTTCTGATCTGTGGTCCGTCTGTTTGTTCGTCAGTTCATCCGTCTGTCCCGCTTCAGGTTAAAGTTATTGATCAAGGTAGTTTTTGATGAAGTTGAAGTCAAATCAACTTGAAACTTAGTACACATGTTCCCTATGATATGATCTTTCTAATTTTTATGCCAAATTAAAGTTTTGACCCCAATTTCCCTGTCCACTGAACATAGAAAATGATAGTGCGAGTGGGGCATTCGTGTACTACAATGTATGAACATATTGATGTTTTATATATTTTTGTTACATGCATCATCAAGTGGGAAAGCAGGTCTAGTAGCCACGCTATTCTGTCTTGTCATTCAATCATTTTGTCAAAGTTTTCTTGGGTTCTACAAAGGGAATGTAGCTTGAGTTAATTTTCATTTTGTATGCATTTTTACATCTGCTGTGCAGTCACTCTCTGTTTGTGTCAATAGTATGAAGTTTTACAAAACTCATTGAACAAGGAACATTTTAGTGAAACTTTTCAAGGCACCTATGTAATTGAATGAATTTAAATTGGTCTGCAGCTTTATAATGTTTGTTTGTAGGGTGAAAGTAATCTTTTCTACAAGAATAAATATTTTATTATCGACTCGATACTAAGAATTGAACGATGGACACTTAGGGCGTGAATTTTTCTTGCTACGTGATTGGAAGATATTACGAGACGTGAATAATAAAAATTTATTGATTGGTTAGGACAATCCAAACCTAGTAAATGTCCTTCAATCCCGTAGAGTATTGGATTTGTCGTCTCTATTTTAGCAATTAGATTTTACACAGGTAACTTTTATCTATAAATAGACGAATCTTCTGGAGTAAACAACAACGTTAAACGATACTACTTCATAACGTGTGACCTCATGTGTGTGGTAAAATTTGTTGATTGATGCACGTGGCTATTCTAGTTAATGAATTAATCTACAAAACGAGAGCACTTTCCATTTTCATCAGCTAAGAGTCGAATATAGCACTTTTTGAAAGGCTATCGCTTGTTCATGAACTATATTCTAGACTATAATATTGGAAAGGGACCATTTTGAAAGTGCAAATATATCAAGGTGAAAGACCCAGGCTCTTTAGAGCTTGGAGGTCAGCCAATTGCATAGATTTGTAATTCTAAATCAGAGTCTGTGTTTGGGGATGACTTATGATAGACCATTAAAATATGGTATGTTGTTATATTACCATAGATTTGCTTCTGCATCAAGTAAAGTGCAATTATCATCCCAGCAACCATACTTCCATCACTTAATTATAATGCTGTAAAGTTTAGTTTAGTTTTTTTTTTAATTTCTTTAAAAGCAGTTGAAATTTTATCTCAATTCTATGTGTAAATGTTTTCTCTCTTTTTTCTCCACAGACACAACAATGTGATGATTTTAACAACTTCTAATGTAACTGGAGCAATAGATCTTGCTTTTGTTGACCGTGCTGACATTAAACAGTATATTGGACCTCCTTCACCGGGAGCCATTTATAAAATCTATCTGTCATGTATATGTGAATTGATGAAGGTAGGAAATATAATCATAATCTACATTTGGTGCAATTGATAGGCTAGTTTTCCTGCATTTTTAACCTTACAAAATATATTTTATACACATATTGATAATTGGTAGGACAAAAGGATGTGTGTTTCTTCTGATGACCAAATGAAGGTCCAGTTAATTGAAAACAATTTCTGTTTAGGAGTTGTGATCTTGATGGCTTTAAATGTAAGGAAAATGACATTTTGACATGTTTCAAATTTCTTTCTATATCTTGTAAAGAAGCATATTAAAATACTGGCTAAGCATGTCCTTTTAGAACAAATTATGGTTCATATACATATCAGGCCACACTTAAAAATATTTTGGTTTGCCCAAACCCTACCCAAAGGTTGAGACAGTGGGTAGGTAGGTTTTTTTTTTGAAAAAAAAATTTGGAGTATCGGATGTTTATTAGTCTTCATGCCTATTTGATTAAAAAAAAACTTCTTCAAATCAGGACAATAAAAGGAATTTGAGTAGGCAGCTTTTTTTTGGGTAGGTAGCGTTTGGGCAAACAATAAAATTGAGAATGGAAATGGGGAATGTGTCAAAGAGACAACAACCCGACCAAAATAAAAAACAACAGCAGAAGGTCACCAACAGGTCTTCAATGTAGCGAGAAATTCCCGCACCCGGAGGCGTCCTTCAGCTGGCCCCTAAACAAATATATACTAGTTCAGTAATAATGAACGCCATACTAATTTCCAAATTGTACACAAGAAACTAATATAAAAATAATACAAGACTAACAAAGGCCAGAGGCTCCTGACTTGGGACAGGCGCAAAAATGCGGCGGGGTTTAACATGTTTGTGAGATCTCAACCCTCCCCCTATACCTCTAACCAATGTAGAAAAATAAACGCATAACAATACGCACATTAAAATTCAGTTCAAGAGAAGTCCGAGTCTGATGTCAGAAGATGTAACCAAAGAAAATAAACAAAATGACAATAATACATAAATAACAACAGACTACTAGCAGTTAACTGACATGCCAGCTCCAGACTTCAATTAAACTGACTGAAAGATTATGATTTCATCATATGAACCTCAGGCACAATCCTTCCCGTTAGGGGTTTAGTATCATACCATCATAACATATATGAGAAGAACATAACCCGTGTCATGCCAACAACTGTTTTTAGAATAAATGTCTTTAAACCTATTATTTATTATGGCCTCACATGAAATATTCTTGTCCTCATTGTCATGGTTGTCACTGTCATCAAAAGTTATGGCATCATACAGTGAAGTTGTTTGTTTAAAATATGAATTGTGTTTAACTTCTCACATATATTATCTCACAAATTCTAGATTTATTACATATGTTTTATTTCAGGCCAAAATAATCAGTCCTGCTCAACAAATGTTTGACTTGAGACAATTAGAAGTAATGAGGTTCATGCAGAATGATGCAACAAGACTTAGTTTACAGCTAAGGGACATTTCTATGTAAGTAATGAGGTTCATGCAGAATGATGCAACTAGACTTAGTTTACAGCTAAGGAACATTTCTATGTAAGTAATGAGGTTCATGCAGAATGATGCAACTAGACTTAGTTTACAGCTAAGGGACATTTCTATGTAAGTAATGAGGTTCATGCCGAATGATGCAACAAGACTTAGTTTACAGCTAAGGGACATTTCTATGTAAGTAATGAGGTTCATGCAGAATGATGCAACACGACTTAGTTTACAGCTAAGGGACATTTCTATGTAAGTAATGAGGTTCATGCAGAATGATGCAACACGACTTAGTTTACAGCTAAGGGACATTTCTATGTAAGTAATGAGGTTCATGCAGAATGATGCAACTAGACTTAGTTTACAGCTAAGGGACATTTCTATGTAAGTAATGAGGTTCATGCAGAATGATGCAACAAGACTTAGTTTACAGCTAAGGGACATTTCTATGTAAGTAATGAGGTTCATGCAGAATGATGCAACACGACTTAGTTTACAGCTAAGGGACATTTCTATGTAAGTAATGAGGTTCATGCAGAATGATGCAACAAGACTTAGTTTACAGCTAAGGGACATTTCTATGTAAGTAATGAGGTTCATGCAGAATGATGCAACTAGACTTAGTTTACAGCTAAGAGACATTTCTATGTAAGTAATGAGGTTCATGCAGAATGATGCAACTAGACTTAGTTTACAGCTAAGGGACATTTCTATGTAAGTAATGAGGTTCATGCAGAATGATGCAACTAGACTTAGTTTACAGCTAAGAGACATTTCTATGTAAGTAATGAAGTTCATGCAGAATGATGCAACTAGACTTAGTTTACAGCTAAGGGAAATTTCTATGTAAGTAATGAGGTTCATGCAGAATGATGCAACTAGACTTAGTTTACAGCTAAGAGACATTTCTATGTAAGTAATGAGGTTCATGCAGAATGATGCAACAAGACTTAGTTTACAGCTAAGGGACATTTCTATGTAAGTAATGAGGTTCATGCAGAATGATGCAACTAGACTTAGTTTACAGCTAAGAGACATTTCTATGTAAGTAATGAGGTTCATGCAGAATGATGCAACAAGACTTAGTTTACAGCTAAGGGACATTTCTATGTAAGTAATGAGGTTCATGCAGAATGATGCAACTAGACTTAGTTTACAGCTAAGGGACATTTCTATGTAAGTAATGAGGTTCATGCAGAATGATGCAACTAGACTTAGTTTACAGCTAAGGGACATTTCTATGTAAGTAATGAGGTTCATGCAGAATGATGCAACTAGACTTAGTTTACAGCTAAGAGACATTTCTATGTAAGTAATGAGGTTCATGCAGAATGATGCAACTAGACTTAGTTTACAGCTAAGGGACATTTCTATGTAAGTAATGAGGTTCATGCAGAATGATGCAACTAGACTTAGTTTACAGCTAAGAGACATTTCTATGTAAGTAATGAGGTTCATGCAGAATGATGCAACAAGACTTAGTTTACAGCTAAGGGACATTTCTATGTAAGTAATGAGGTTCATGCAGAATGATGCAACTAGACTTAGTTTACAGCTAAGAGACATTTCTATGTAAGTAATGAGGTTCATGCACAATGATGCAACAAGACTTAGTTTACAGCTAAGGGACATTTCTATGTAAGTAATGAGGTTCATGCAGAATGATGCAACTAGACTTAGTTTACAGCTAAGGGACATTTCTATGTAAGTAATGAGGTTCATGCAGAATGATGCAACAAGACTTAGTTTACAGCTAAGGGACATTTCTATGTAAGTAATGAGGTTCATGCAGAATGATGCAACACGACTTAGTTTACAGCTAAGGGACATTTCTATGTAAGTAACAGGGTTTTAGCTAGGATTTTGAGGGCTTTAGTCACTTTTGCGCGTGATAAAAATCAGCCTTAATTTTTTATAAAGCAAGGGATCTAGGATGTTTATCAAACTAGCTATACATATATGTCCAAGTCCTTCAAGGACTAGTCTAGGATCTTTGAAGACTTTAGGATTGCTAATGTAGGCAGTTATTGACAATATTGAATGAATTGACTGATGTGATGCTAAGATATGAAGATAAGAACAGGGATCTGGTAATATGGTCAAAACATCACTTCAGTTATTTTCAGGGCACACCCCTTATCAACAAAAGTTGGGTGCCTCTATTTTTTAACCACTGCACAAATGAACTTGTAACGACTTTTTCACTTCACAATCATGTATATCCTTGAAAATACGTTTTAATATCTATTTGGAATCAATTTCTTTAATATTGGATAGAAGGATCTGCATCCGTACTTAATGTGACGATTCTAATGACTGTAGACTGTAGATCATGTTTACTTTCGATTTTTAAACGAAAGAAATGAAAACGGGAAGTGACAATTGAATTATAATTTCAGAATAAAACCGGATTCATCTACGATCTTTTACGCATGCGCACTACATAGAACAGGAAGCACCTGTTTGCAAGTGAAAATATTTACGTTTTGAATAAAGTTCATTCTTTTTAATCGAAGTTGTCGAAAGTTTTTGATGAATATTTATATAAAGTATGACGAAAATACGTTGAAATGACGAAACTACGACAAGCAAACTGCAAATTATGATCGTAAGGGAAATATTGAAATTAAAATAAAGTTGAAATGTCCGGGAAGTTTATCAATTTTGTTCAAATGACGAAAATACGACTGAACTGTGAGAAATGATTAAAATGAAATGCTGACTGACTGATTTAACCTAAATAGATTATTATGATGGTCATTTATGAGGTTTTATAATGATAATTAAGGGATTAGCGACCCATCTGATTGGCGATAGGCGGATTACTTGTCATCACAACTTTTAACACCTTTGGTAAACGTTAATTACCTGAGGGTCATAAACTTGTCAGAAACATAAAGACAGGTAGAATTCAAGTAATTTGATGTGTAAATATTTTTACACTTTCCAAATTTTAGTGACGAAATTGATATGAAATATTTTCGTCATTTCGAAAACCTTTTCGTAAAATACGAAAGTGACGAGCGCTAGCTAAATCACTGTAAGTAATGAGGTTCATGCAGAATGATGCAACACGACTTAGTTTACAGCTAAGGGACATTTCTATGTAAGTAATGAGGTTCATGCAGAATGATGCAACAAGACTTAGTTTACAGCTAAGGGACATTTCTATGTAAGTAATGAGGTTCATGCAGAATGATGCAACACGACTTAGTTTACAGCTAAGGGACATTTCTATGTAAGTAATGAGGTTCATGCAGAATGATGCAACAAGACTTAGTTTACAGCTAAGGGACATTTCTATGTAAGTAATGAGTTTCATGCAGAATGATGCAACACGACTTAGTTTACAGTTAAGGGACATTTCTATGTAAGTAATGAGGTTCATGCAGAATGATGCAACACGACTTAGTTTACAGCTAAGGGACATTTCTATGTAAGTAATGAGGTTCATGCAGAATGATGCAACTAGACTTAGTTTACCCCTAAGGGACATTTCTATGTAAGTAATGAGGTTCATGCAGAATGATGCAACTAGACTTAGTTTACAGCTAAGGGACATTTCTATGTATAAGTAATGAGGTTCATGCAGAATGATGCAACTAGACTTAGTTTACAGCTAAGGGACATTTCTATGTAAGTAATGAGGTTCATGCAGAATGATGCAACTAGACTTAGTTTACAGCTAAAGGGACATTTCTATGTAAGTAATGAGGTTCATGCAGAATGATGCAACTAGACTTAGTTTACAGCTAAGGGACATTTCTATGTATAAGTAATGAGGTTCATGCAGAATGATGCAACTAGACTTAGTTTACAGCTAAGGGACATTTCTATGTAAGTAATGAGGTTCATGCAGAATGATGCAACAAGACTTAGTTTACAGCTAAGGGACATTTCTATGTAAGTAATGAGGTTCATGCAGAATGATGCAACAAGACTTAGTTTACAGCTAAGGGACATTTCTATGTAAGTAATGAGGTTCATGCAGAATGATGCAACTAGACTTAGTTTACAGCTAAGGGACATTTCTATGTAAGTAATGAGGTTCATGCAGAATGATGCAACAAGACTTAGTTTACAGCTAAGGGACATTTCTATGTAAGTAATGAGGTTCATGCAGAATGATGCAACACGACTTAGTTTACAGCTAAGGGACATTTCTATGTAAGTAATGAGGTTCATGTAGAATGATGCAACAAGACTTAGTTTACAGCTAAGGGACATTTCTATGTAAGTAATGAGGTTCATGCAGAATGATGCAACACGACTTAGTTTACAGCTAAGGGACATTTCTATGTAAGTAATGAGGTTCATGCAGAATGATGCAACAAGACTTAGTTTACAGCTAAGGGACATTTCTATGTAAGTAATGAGTTTCATGCAGAATGATGCAACACGACTTAGTTTACAGCTAAGGGACATTTCTATGTAAGTAATGAGGTTCATGCAGAATGATGCAACACGACTTAGTTTACAGCTAAGGGACATTTCTATGTAAGTAATGAGGTTCATGCAGAATGATGCAACTAGACTTAGTTTACAGTTAAGGGACATTTCTATGTAAGTAATGAGGTTCATGCAGAATGATGCAACACGACTTAGTTTACAGCTAAGGGACATTTCTATGTAAGTAATGAGGTTCATGCAGAATGATGCAACTAGACTTAGTTTACCCCTAAGGGACATTTCTATGTAAGTAATGAGGTTCATGCAGAATGATGCAACTAGACTTAGTTTACAGCTAAGGGACATTTCTATGTATAAGTAATGAGGTTCATGCAGAATGATGCAACTAGACTTAGTTTACAGCTAAGGGACATTTCTATGTAAGTAATGAGGTTCATGCAGAATGATGCAACTAGACCTAGTTTACAGCTAAAGGGACATTTCTATGTAAGTAATGAGGTTCATGCAGAATGATGCAACTAGACTTAGTTTACAGCTAAGGGACATTTCTATGTATAAGTAATGAGGTTCATGCAGAATGATGCAACTAGACTTAGTTTACAGCTAAGAGACATTTCTATGTAAGTAATGAGGTTCATGCAGAATGATGCAACTAGACTTAGTTTACAGCTAAGGGACATTTCTATGTAAGTAATGAGGTTCATGCAGAATGATGCAACTAGACTTAGTTTACAGCTAAGAGACATTTCTATGTAAGTAATGAGGTTCATGCAGAATGATGCAACTAGACTTAGTTTACAGCTAAGAGACATTTCTATGTAAGTAATGAGGTTCATGCAGAATGATGCAACTAGACTTAGTTTACAGCTAAGAGACATTTCTATGTAAGTAATGAGGTTCATGCAGAATGATGCAACTAGACTTAGTTTACAGCTAAGGGACATTTCTATGTAAGTAATGAGGTTCATGCAGAATGATGCAACTAGACTTAGTTTACAGCTAAGGGACATTTCTATGTAAGTAATGAGGTTCATGCAGAATGATGCAACTAGACTTAGTTTACAGCTAAGGGACATTTCTATGTAAGTAATGAGGTTCATGCAGAATGATGCAACTAGACTTAGTTTACAGCTAAGGGACATTTCTATGTAAGTAATGAGGTTCATGCAGAATGATGCAACTAGACTTAGTTTACAGCTAAGAGACATTTCTATGTAAGTAATGAGGTTCATGCAGAATGATGCAACTAGACTTAGTTTACAGCTAAGGGACATTTCTATGTAAGTAATGAGGTTCATGCAGAATGATGCAACAAGACTTAGTTTACAGCTAAGGGACATTTCTATGTAAGTAGACAATTAGAAGTAATGAGGTTTAATGCAGAATGATGCAACAAGACTTAGTTTACAGCTAAGAGACATTTCTATGTAAGTAGACAATTAGAAGTAATGAGGTTCATGCAGAATGATGCAACAAGACTTAGTTAACCGCTAAGGGACATTTCTATGTAAGTAGACAATTAGAAGTAATGAGGTTCATGCAGAATGATGCAACAAGACTTAGTTTACAGCTAAGGGACATTTCTATGTAAGTAGACAATTAGAAGTAATGAGGTTCATGCAGAATGATGCAACTAGACTTAGTTTACAGCTAAGGGACATTTCTATGTAAGTAATGAGATTCATGCAGAATGATGCAACAAGACTTAGTTTACAGCTAAGAGACATTTCTATGTAAGTAGACAATTAGAAGTAATGAGGTTCATGCAGAATGATGCAACAAGACTTAGTTTACAGCTAAGGGACATTTCTATGTAAGTAGACAATTAGAAGTAATGAGGTTCATGCAGAATGATGCAACTAGACTTAGTTTACAGCTAAGGGACATTTCTATGTAAGTAATGAGGTTCATGCAGAATGATGCAACAAGACTTAGTTTACAGCTAAGGGACATTTCTATGTAAGTAATGAGGTTCATGCAGAATGATGCAACAAGACTTAGTTTACAGCTAAGGGACATTTCTATGTAAGTAATGAGGTTCATGCAGAATGATGCAACTAGACTTAGTTTACAGCTAAGGGACATTTCTATGTAAGTAATGAGGTTCATGCAGAATGATGCAACAAGACTTAGTTTACAGCTAAGGGACATTTCTATGTAAGTAATGAGGTTCATGCAGAATGATGCAACACGACTTAGTTTACAGCTAAGGGACATTTCTATGTAAGTAATGAGGTTCATGCAGAATGATGCAACAAGACTTAGTTTACAGCTAAGGGACATTTCTATGTAAGTAATGAGTTTCATGCAGAATGATGCAACACGACTTAGTTTACAGTTAAGGGACATTTCTATGTAAGTAATGAGGTTCATGCAGAATGATGCAACACGACTTAGTTTACAGCTAAGGGACATTTCTATGTAAGTAATGAGGTTCATGCAGAATGATGCAACTAGACTTAGTTTACCCCTAAGGGACATTTCTATGTAAGTAATGAGGTTCATGCAGAATGATGCAACTAGACTTAGTTTACAGCTAAGGGACATTTCTATGTATAAGTAATGAGGTTCATGCAGAATGATGCAACTAGACTTAGTTTACAGCTAAGGGACATTTCTATGTAAGTAATGAGGTTCATGCAGAATGATGCAACTAGACTTAGTTTACAGCTAAAGGGACATTTCTATGTAAGTAATGAGGTTCATGCAGAATGATGCAACTAGACTTAGTTTACAGCTAAGGGACATTTCTATGTATAAGTAATGAGGTTCATGCAGAATGATGCAACTAGACTTAGTTTACAGCTAAGGGACATTTCTATGTAAGTAATGAGGTTCATGCAGAATGATGCAACAAGACTTAGTTTACAGCTAAGGGACATTTCTATGTAAGTAATGAGGTTCATGCAGAATGATGCAACAAGACTTAGTTTACAGCTAAGGGACATTTCTATGTAAGTAATGAGGTTCATGCAGAATGATGCAACTAGACTTAGTTTACAGCTAAGGGACATTTCTATGTAAGTAATGAGGTTCATGCAGAATGATGCAACAAGACTTAGTTTACAGCTAAGGGACATTTCTATGTAAGTAATGAGGTTCATGCAGAATGATGCAACACGACTTAGTTTACAGCTAAGGGACATTTCTATGTAAGTAATGAGGTTCATGTAGAATGATGCAACAAGACTTAGTTTACAGCTAAGGGACATTTCTATGTAAGTAATGAGGTTCATGCAGAATGATGCAACACGACTTAGTTTACAGCTAAGGGACATTTCTATGTAAGTAATGAGGTTCATGCAGAATGATGCAACAAGACTTAGTTTACAGCTAAGGGACATTTCTATGTAAGTAATGAGTTTCATGCAGAATGATGCAACACGACTTAGTTTACAGCTAAGGGACATTTCTATGTAAGTAATGAGGTTCATGCAGAATGATGCAACACGACTTAGTTTACAGCTAAGGGACATTTCTATGTAAGTAATGAGGTTCATGCAGAATGATGCAACTAGACTTAGTTTACAGTTAAGGGACATTTCTATGTAAGTAATGAGGTTCATGCAGAATGATGCAACACGACTTAGTTTACAGCTAAGGGACATTTCTATGTAAGTAATGAGGTTCATGCAGAATGATGCAACTAGACTTAGTTTACCCCTAAGGGACATTTCTATGTAAGTAATGAGGTTCATGCAGAATGATGCAACTAGACTTAGTTTACAGCTAAGGGACATTTCTATGTATAAGTAATGAGGTTCATGCAGAATGATGCAACTAGACTTAGTTTACAGCTAAGGGACATTTCTATGTAAGTAATGAGGTTCATGCAGAATGATGCAACTAGACCTAGTTTACAGCTAAAGGGACATTTCTATGTAAGTAATGAGGTTCATGCAGAATGATGCAACTAGACTTAGTTTACAGCTAAGGGACATTTCTATGTATAAGTAATGAGGTTCATGCAGAATGATGCAACTAGACTTAGTTTACAGCTAAGAGACATTTCTATGTAAGTAATGAGGTTCATGCAGAATGATGCAACTAGACTTAGTTTACAGCTAAGGGACATTTCTATGTAAGTAATGAGGTTCATGCAGAATGATGCAACTAGACTTAGTTTACAGCTAAGAGACATTTCTATGTAAGTAATGAGGTTCATGCAGAATGATGCAACTAGACTTAGTTTACAGCTAAGAGACATTTCTATGTAAGTAATGAGGTTCATGCAGAATGATGCAACTAGACTTAGTTTACAGCTAAGAGACATTTCTATGTAAGTAATGAGGTTCATGCAGAATGATGCAACTAGACTTAGTTTACAGCTAAGGGACATTTCTATGTAAGTAATGAGGTTCATGCAGAATGATGCAACTAGACTTAGTTTACAGCTAAGGGACATTTCTATGTAAGTAATGAGGTTCATGCAGAATGATGCAACTAGACTTAGTTTACAGCTAAGGGACATTTCTATGTAAGTAATGAGGTTCATGCAGAATGATGCAACTAGACTTAGTTTACAGCTAAGGGACATTTCTATGTAAGTAATGAGGTTCATGCAGAATGATGCAACTAGACTTAGTTTACAGCTAAGAGACATTTCTATGTAAGTAATGAGGTTCATGCAGAATGATGCAACTAGACTTAGTTTACAGCTAAGGGACATTTCTATGTAAGTAATGAGGTTCATGCAGAATGATGCAACAAGACTTAGTTTACAGCTAAGGGACATTTCTATGTAAGTAGACAATTAGAAGTAATGAGGTTTAATGCAGAATGATGCAACAAGACTTAGTTTACAGCTAAGAGACATTTCTATGTAAGTAGACAATTAGAAGTAATGAGGTTCATGCAGAATGATGCAACAAGACTTAGTTAACCGCTAAGGGACATTTCTATGTAAGTAGACAATTAGAAGTAATGAGGTTCATGCAGAATGATGCAACAAGACTTAGTTTACAGCTAAGGGACATTTCTATGTAAGTAGACAATTAGAAGTAATGAGGTTCATGCAGAATGATGCAACTAGACTTAGTTTACAGCTAAGGGACATTTCTATGTAAGTAATGAGATTCATGCAGAATGATGCAACAAGACTTAGTTTACAGCTAAGAGACATTTCTATGTAAGTAGACAATTAGAAGTAATGAGGTTCATGCAGAATGATGCAACAAGACTTAGTTTACAGCTAAGGGACATTTCTATGTAAGTAGACAATTAGAAGTAATGAGGTTCATGCAGAATGATGCAACTAGACTTAGTTTACAGCTAAGGGACATTTCTATGTAAGTAATGAGGTTCATGCAGAATGATGCAACAAGACTTAGTTTACAGCTAAGGGACATTTCTATGTAAGTAATGAGGTTCATGCAGAATGATGCAACAAGACTTAGTTTACAGCTAAGGGACATTTCTATGTAAGTAATGAGGTTCATGCAGAATGATGCAACTAGACTTAGTTTACAGCTAAGGGACATTTCTATGTAAGTAATGAGGTTCATGCAGAATGATGCAACAAGACTTAGTTTACAGCTAAGGGACATTTCTATGTAAGTAATGAGGTTCATGCAGAATGATGCAACACGACTTAGTTTACAGCTAAGGGACATTTCTATGTAAGTAATGAGGTTCATGCAGAATGATGCAACAAGACTTAGTTTACAGCTAAGGGACATTTCTATGTAAGTAATGAGGTTCATGCAGAATGATGCAACACGACTTAGTTTACAGCTAAGGGACATTTCTATGTAAGTAATGAGGTTCATGCAGAATGATGCAACACGACTTAGTTTACAGCTAAGGGACATTTCTATGTAAGTAATGAGGTTCATGCAGAATGATGCAACTAGACTTAGTTTACAGTTAAGGGACATTTCTATGTAAGTAATGAGGTTCATGCAGAATGATGCAACACGACTTAGTTTACAGCTAAGGGACATTTCTATGTAAGTAATGAGGTTCATGCAGAATGATGCAACTAGACTTAGTTTACCCCTAAGGGACATTTCTATGTAAGTAATGAGGTTCATGCAGAATGATGCAACTAGACTTAGTTTACAGCTAAGGGACATTTTTATGTATAAGTAATGAGGTTCATGCAGAATGATGCAACTAGACTTAGTTTACAGCTAAGGGACATTTCTATGTAAGTAATGAGGTTCATGCAGAATGATGCAACTAGACCTAGTTTACAGCTAAAGGGACATTTCTATGTAAGTAATGAGGTTCATGCAGAATGATGCAACTAGACTTAGTTTACAGCTAAGGGACATTTCTATGTATAAGTAATGAGGTTCATGCAGAATGATGCAACTAGACTTAGTTTACAGCTAAGAGACATTTCTATGTAAGTAATGAGGTTCATGCAGAATGATGCAACTAGACTTAGTTTACAGCTAAGGGACATTTCTATGTAAGTAATGAGGTTCATGCAGAATGATGCAACACGACTTAGTTTACAGCTAAGGGACATTTCTATGTAAGTAATGAGGTTCATGCAGAATGATGCAACACGACTTAGTTTACAGCTAAGGGACATTTCTATGTAAGTAATGAGGTTCATGCAGAATGATGCAACAAGACTTAGTTTACAGCTAAGGGACATTTCTATGTAAGTAATGAGGTTCATGCAGAATGATGCAACACGACTTAGTTTACAGCTAAGGGACATTTCTATGTAAGTAATGAGGTTCATGCAGAATGATGCAACAAGACTTAGTTTACAGCTAAGGGACATTTCTATGTAAGTAATGAGTTTCATGCAGAATGATGCAACACGACTTAGTTTACAGTTAAGGGACATTTCTATGTAAGTAATGAGGTTCATGCAGAATGATGCAACACGACTTAGTTTACAGCTAAGGGACATTTCTATGTAAGTAATGAGGTTCATGCAGAATGATGCAACTAGACTTAGTTTACCCCTAAGGGACATTTCTATGTAAGTAATGAGGTTCATGCAGAATGATGCAACTAGACTTAGTTTACAGCTAAGGGACATTTCTATGTATAAGTAATGAGGTTCATGCAGAATGATGCAACTAGACTTAGTTTACAGCTAAGGGACATTTCTATGTAAGTAATGAGGTTCATGCAGAATGATGCAACTAGACTTAGTTTACAGCTAAAGGGACATTTCTATGTAAGTAATGAGGTTCATGCAGAATGATGCAACTAGACTTAGTTTACAGCTAAGGGACATTTCTATGTATAAGTAATGAGGTTCATGCAGAATGATGCAACTAGACTTAGTTTACAGCTAAGGGACATTTCTATGTAAGTAATGAGGTTCATGCAGAATGATGCAACAAGACTTAGTTTACAGCTAAGGGACATTTCTATGTAAGTAATGAGGTTCATGCAGAATGATGCAACAAGACTTAGTTTACAGCTAAGGGACATTTCTATGTAAGTAATGAGGTTCATGCAGAATGATGCAACTAGACTTAGTTTACAGCTAAGGGACATTTCTATGTAAGTAATGAGGTTCATGCAGAATGATGCAACAAGACTTAGTTTACAGCTAAGGGACATTTCTATGTAAGTAATGAGGTTCATGCAGAATGATGCAACACGACTTAGTTTACAGCTAAGGGACATTTCTATGTAAGTAATGAGGTTCATGCAGAATGATGCAACAAGACTTAGTTTACAGCTAAGGGACATTTCTATGTAAGTAATGAGGTTCATGCAGAATGATGCAACACGACTTAGTTTACAGCTAAGGGACATTTCTATGTAAGTAATGAGGTTCATGCAGAATGATGCAACAAGACTTAGTTTACAGCTAAGGGACATTTCTATGTAAGTAATGAGTTTCATGCAGAATGATGCAACACGACTTAGTTTACAGCTAAGGGACATTTCTATGTAAGTAATGAGGTTCATGCAGAATGATGCAACACGACTTAGTTTACAGCTAAGGGACATTTCTATGTAAGTAATGAGGTTCATGCAGAATGATGCAACTAGACTTAGTTTACAGTTAAGGGACATTTCTATGTAAGTAATGAGGTTCATGCAGAATGATGCAACACGACTTAGTTTACAGCTAAGGGACATTTCTATGTAAGTAATGAGGTTCATGCAGAATGATGCAACTAGACTTAGTTTACCCCTAAGGGACATTTCTATGTAAGTAATGAGGTTCATGCAGAATGATGCAACTAGACTTAGTTTACAGCTAAGGGACATTTCTATGTATAAGTAATGAGGTTCATGCAGAATGATGCAACTAGACTTAGTTTACAGCTAAGGGACATTTCTATGTAAGTAATGAGGTTCATGCAGAATGATGCAACTAGACCTAGTTTACAGCTAAAGGGACATTTCTATGTAAGTAATGAGGTTCATGCAGAATGATGCAACTAGACTTAGTTTACAGCTAAGGGACATTTCTATGTATAAGTAATGAGGTTCATGCAGAATGATGCAACTAGACTTAGTTTACAGCTAAGAGACATTTCTATGTAAGTAATGAGGTTCATGCAGAATGATGCAACTAGACTTAGTTTACAGCTAAGGGACATTTCTATGTAAGTAATGAGGTTCATGCAGAATGATGCAACTAGACTTAGTTTACAGCTAAGAGACATTTCTATGTAAGTAATGAGGTTCATGCAGAATGATGCAACACGACTTAGTTTACAGCTAAGAGACATTTCTATGTAAGTAATGAGGTTCATGCAGAATGATGCAACTAGACTTAGTTTACAGCTAAGAGACATTTCTATGTAAGTAATGAGGTTCATGCAGAATGATGCAACTAGACTTAGTTTACAGCTAAGGGACATTTCTATGTAAGTAATGAGGTTCATGCAGAATGATGCAACTAGACTTAGTTTACAGCTAAGGGACATTTCTATGTAAGTAATGAGGTTCATGCAGAATGATGCAACTAGACTTAGTTTACAGCTAAGGGACATTTCTATGTAAGTAATGAGGTTCATGCAGAATGATGCAACTAGACTTAGTTTACAGCTAAGAGACATTTCTTTGTAAGTAATGAGGTTCATGCAGAATGATGCAACTAGACTTAGTTTACAGCTAAGGGACATTTCTATGTAAGTAATGAGGTTCATGCAGAATGATGCAACAAGACTTAGTTTACAGCTAAGGGACATTTCTATGTAAGTAGACAATTAGAAGTAATGAGGTTTAATGCAGAATGATGCAACAAGACTTAGTTTACAGCTAAGAGACATTTCTATGTAAGTAGACAATTAGAAGTAATGAGGTTCATGCAGAATGATGCAACAAGACTTAGTTAACCGCTAAGGGACATTTCTATGTAAGTAGACAATTAGAAGTAATGAGGTTCATGCAGAATGATGCAACAAGACTTAGTTTACAGCTAAGGGACATTTCTATGTAAGTAGACAATTAGAAGTAATGAGGTTCATGCAGAATGATGCAACTAGACTTAGTTTACAGCTAAGGGACATTTCTATGTAAGTAATGAGATTCATGCAGAATGATGCAACAAGACTTAGTTTACAGCTAAGAGACATTTCTATGTAAGTAGACAATTAGAAGTAATGAGGTTCATGCAGAATGATGCAACAAGACTTAGTTTACAGCTAAGGGACATTTCTATGTAAGTAGACAATTAGAAGTAATGAGGTTCATGCAGAATGATGCAACTAGACTTAGTTTACAGCTAAGGGACATTTCTATGTAAGTAATGAGGTTCATGCAGAATGATGCAACAAGACTTAGTTTACAGCTAAGGGACATTTCTATGTAAGTAATGAGGTTCATGCAGAATGATGCAACAAGACTTAGTTTACAGCTAAGGGACATTTCTATGTAAGTAATGAGGTTCATGCAGAATGATGCAACTAGACTTAGTTTACAGCTAAGGGACATTTCTATGTAAGTAATGAGGTTCATGCAGAATGATGCAACAAGACTTAGTTTACAGCTAAGGGACATTTCTATGTAAGTAATGAGGTTCATGCAGAATGATGCAACACGACTTAGTTTACAGCTAAGGGACATTTCTATGTAAGTAATGAGGTTCATGCAGAATGATGCAACAAGACTTAGTTTACAGCTAAGGGACATTTCTATGTAAGTAATGAGGTTCATGCAGAATGATGCAACACGACTTAGTTTACAGCTAAGGGACATTTCTATGTAAGTAATGAGGTTCATGCAGAATGATGCAACAAGACTTAGTTTACAGCTAAGGGACATTTCTATGTAAGTAATGAGTTTCATGCAGAATGATGCAACACGACTTAGTTTACAGCTAAGGGACATTTCTATGTAAGTAATGAGGTTCATGCAGAATGATGCAACACGACTTAGTTTACAGCTAAGGGACATTTCTATGTAAGTAATGAGGTTCATGCAGAATGATGCAACTAGACTTAGTTTACAGCTAAGAGACATTTCTATGTAACTAATGAGGTTCATGCAGAATGATGCAACTAGACTTAGTTTACAGCTAAGGGACATTTCTATGTAAGTAATGAGGTTCATGCAGAATGATGCAACTAGACTTAGTTTACAGCTAAGAGACATTTCTATGTAAGTAATGAGGTTCATGCAGAATGATGCAACTAGACTTAGTTTACAGCTAAAGGACATTTCTATGTAAGTAATGAGGTTCATGCAGAATGATGCAACTAGACTTAGTTTACAGCTAAGGGACATTTCTATGTAAGTAATGAGGTTCATGCAGAATGATGCAACTAGACTTAGTTTACAGCTAAGAGACATTTCTATGTAAGTAATGAGGTTCATGCAGAATGATGCAACTAGACTTAGTTTACAGCTAAGGGACATTTCTATGTAAGTAATGAGGTTCATGCAGAATGATGCAACTAGACTTAGTTTACAGCTAAGAGACATTTCTATGTAAGTAATGAGGTTCATGCAGAATGATGCAACACGACTTAGTTTACAGCTAAGAGACATTTCTATGTAAGTAATGAGGTTCATGCAGAATGATGCAACTAGACTTAGTTTACAGCTAAGAGACATTTCTATGTAAGTAATGAGGTTCATGCAGAATGATGCAACTAGACTTAGTTTACAGCTAAGGGACATTTCTATGTAAGTAATGAGGTTCATGCAGAATGATGCAACTAGACTTAGTTTACAGCTAAGGGACATTTCTATGTAAGTAATGAGGTTCATGCAGAATGATGCAACTAGACTTAGTTTACAGCTAAGGGACATTTCTATGTAAGTAATGAGGTTCATGCAGAATGATGCAACTAGACTTAGTTTACAGCTAAGGGACATTTCTATGTAAGTAATGAGGTTCATGCAGAATGATGCAACTAGACTTAGTTTACAGCTAAGAGACATTTCTATGTAAGTAATGAGGTTCATGCAGAATGATGCAACTAGACTTAGTTTACAGCTAAGGGACATTTCTATGTAAGTAATGAGGTTCATGCAGAATGATGCAACAAGACTTAGTTTACAGCTAAGGGACATTTCTATGTAAGTAGACAATTAGAAGTAATGAGGTTTAATGCAGAATGATGCAACAAGACTTAGTTTACAGCTAAGAGACATTTCTATGTAAGTAGACAATTAGAAGTAATGAGGTTCATGCAGAATGATGCAACAAGACTTAGTTTACCGCTAAGGGACATTTCTATGTAAGTAGACAATTAGAAGTAATGAGGTTCATGCAGAATGATGCAACAAGACTTAGTTTACAGCTAAGGGACATTTCTATGTAAGTAGACAATTAGAAGTAATGAGGTTCATGCAGAATGATGCAACTAGACTTAGTTTACAGCTAAGGGACATTTCTATGTAAGTAATGAGATTCATGCAGAATGATGCAACAAGACTTAGTTTACAGCTAAGAGACATTTCTATGTAAGTAGACAATTAGAAGTAATGAGGTTCATGCAGAATGATGCAACAAGACTTAGTTTACAGCTAAGGGACATTTCTATGTAAGTAGACAATTAGAAGTAATGAGGTTCATGCAGAATGATGCAACTAGACTTAGTTTACAGCTAAGGGACATTTCTATGTAAGTAATGAGGTTCATGCAGAATGATGCAACAAGACTTAGTTTACAGCTAAGGGACATTTCTATGTAAGTAATGAGGTTCATGCAGAATGATGCAACTAGACTTAGTTTACAGCTAAGGGACATTTCTATGTAAGTAATGAGATTCATGCAGAATGATGCAACTAGACTTAGTTTACCACTAAGGGACATTTCTATGTAAGTAATGAGGTTCATGCAGAATGATGCAACTAGACTTAGTTTACAGCTAAGGGACATTTCTATGTAAGTAATGAGGTTCATGCAGAATGATGCAACTAGACTTAGTTTACCCCTAAGGGACATTTCTATGTAAGTAATGAGGTTCATGCAGAATGATGCAACTAGACTTAGTTTACAGCTAAGGGACATTTCTATGTATAAGTAATGAGGTTCATGCAGAATGATGCAACTAGACTTAGTTTACAGCTAAGGGACATTTCTATGTAAGTAATGAGGTTCATGCAGAATGATGCAACTAGACTTAGTTTACAGCTAAAGGGACATTTCTATGTAAGTAATGAGGTTCATGCAGAATGATGCAACTAGACTTAGTTTACAGCTAAGGGACATTTCTATGTATAAGTAATGAGGTTCATGCAGAATGATGCAACTAGACTTAGTTTACAGCTAAGGGACATTTCTATGTAAGTAATGAGGTTCATGCAGAATGATGCAACTAGACTTAGTTTACAGCTAAGGGACATTTCTATGTAAGTAATGAGGTTCATGCAGAATGATGCAACTAGACTTAGTTTACCCCTAAGGGACATTTCTATGTAAGTAATGAGGTTCATGCAGAATGATGCAACTAGACTTAGTTTACAGCTAAGGGACATTTCTATGTATAAGTAATGAGGTTCATGCAGAATGATGCAACTAGACTTAGTTTACAGCTAAGGGACATTTCTATGTAAGTAATGAGGTTCATGCAGAATGATGCAACTAGACTTAGTTTACAGCTAAAGGGACATTTCTATGTAAGTAATGAGGTTCATGCAGAATGATGCAACTAGACTTAGTTTACAGCTAAGGGACATTTCTATGTATAAGTAATGAGGTTCATGCAGAATGATGCAACTAGACTTAGTTTACAGCTAAGGGACATTTCTATGTAAGTAATGAGGTTCATGCAGAATGATGCAACAAGACTTAGTTTACAGCTAAGGGACATTTCTATGTAAGTAATGAGGTTCATGCAGAATGATGCAACTAGACTTAGTTTACAACTAAGGGACATTTCTATGTAAGTAATTCCCTTCAAACACAGTCACCAAAGCCCTTGATAAACATTTTTCAAATAAATGGTAGAAGATTTTCTAAGAAGGCCAAATTTATTGATATGACTGGTGATTCTTTTTATATTGAAGTAGCCATATTAATTAAAACCATAACAATGTTGATAATCTTTATTTTCATGATTTTCTTTTAGTTTTGCTTTTATTTCATGGGTCCATTTTCAGTTTATTCCTGTATGAAAGATTTAATTTATTAAACCTTGGATCAGTTTTATAATCTAAGAATTCGGAAAATGAAAAAAGGAAATAGTAAACTAAAAAAAGAAATATAAATTGTTTGTCAAGTCATAATTTCTTTTTTCAGCAACTGTTTTGTAAGTAAATATGTTGAATATGAACAATGTTTACTTAATGTTGAAGGGCAAACTTATGAGGTAACTATTATATTTTAAGCTTGGCCTTTATAAAACGTAGGTCAATCTGTCTTATAGTTAACCTAGCACAAAAAGGTATCATTTCATTTTGCTGCGTCTATTGTTTTTTCATCCTGAGTTGGAAAAGGTTATCTGTAGTGAGGTATTATTTACACCAGATAATCAACCAATTAGAATGCAATATTTTTCAATAGAAATAAATCAAAAAAACATCTCTCGTTTTACCTCTTTTTTTCAGAAAAAGTCACAGTTTAAGTGGAAGAACACTGAGAAAACTACCATTTATTGCCCATGCAATGTTTGTACAAGTAAGTAACACAAAAAAAGTGGTAATACAGTAGAATCTAGAAAGGATTTAGTCCAATGGACCTGGCATAACTATTCTTAGAGGTTTACAGTGGTACACAGTCAAGTGTAGCATAATTTGTTTTCTGTTTTAGTATGTCCTTACTTTATACTCTTTTTTTTAATCCTGGTATGTCAACAATTACAGAAAACTTAGTTGGATGCACAATAAAAATATCAGATATTAATTATTGACTTAGCATTTCAAAGTTTCACAATATTTCATGCATTCAGAATACTAATCAATAAGTAAAACATTTGTGACTTTTGCTGTGGAGTGAACATCTCAAAAATTAAATAAATGTATTTATTCCTTAGTGATACTCTGATCATCCTATTGAAATTATAATTTGTTTGTGATAAAAATAATTTTGATATTGCAACAAGAAACAAGAAATTTCCTTGGAATTTCTACATATTTTGCATGTCTTGATAATCTTAAGTTTTTACATAATTCATATAATTTCATATTTTATTTTTGTAGTGTTCTTCTGTTTCATTAGAAGATTTTCTGAAAGCATTAGACAAGGCAGTTGAAAGACAGTTTCAAGAAAGAGCTGACTTAACAAGAGATTAGCAGAAAATATTTATTGTAGACACCTATACATTTTATAGTTATCATACTAAAAACAAAATTTGCATATCATTGATATGAAATGTTATATAGATATTTGCTTAATCACAAGAACTTTTAAATATTATTTTGTTTCAACTGCAAAAAGCGTTCAAACCAAATTTCACAGAGTTTTTCTAGGTTCAGTACTTCACATCAGGAAAACTATAAGTATTGTAAATGTTTGTATATTTGTCAGTTTTTACATAAAGAATTTGGAAAAGAATTATACAAATCAAAGTGAAATCTTAACAAAAATTTTATCAAATTCAGCAGTTCAGATTTGTTCTAAGAATAAAGTAAATGTGACTGCAAAGTTGTTAAACTTTTAATAATGTTGTTTCATTCAGTTCAACATCAACTTATGTTGTTAAAGTTTAAGTGTTATTAATTTTCGATAATTCAGTTGTTGAATTTTTATCTACTTGCAACTTTGTTGGAGATGAGGATAGAATTATTGTTAGAAGAGAGCTGTCAGAGAAAGAATGAAAATTGACATTACCAAATGTGATATTCTCTTTGATTATTCCTTGTCAGGAGTAAATTGTAGATGAAATGAAATACTAAAATAATAAATATTTATTATGTTACTTGTGTGTTTGTTGTTTAATATTTGCACAATGGATTGATGAATTTTATACTTTTTGTTTCATCACCAATTATCTGCAGACTCTCGTATCAAAAGGGAAATAATGAACCAAATTACTGTGTATCAGTAAATTTAGTCTGGTACATTGTAGTAAAATTTGTCTGCCAGACTTTTTTTCCTAGTAAATCAAGTCCATGTCCATGATTTTACTAGGAATATAAGTCCTAGGACAAATTTTCCTAGGAAAATAAGTCCATAGCTAGTAAAATATGTCTGGCACTTTTTCCTATGGAAAGTTGTCCTAAAACTTGTTATATTACTTTTCAATATATTATTAAATTTATTCAAAATGAAAAAAAAAAATTCTTAGTTAATATTGTAAAGTTTCATTATTTTGTTCCTATTAAAATAAAGGAGATGTACGTTATAACCTAAAAATATTAATGACATGGACATGATTTCCTAGGAAAATAAAGTGTGTGACATGAACTCTTTTAAATGTTAATGCACAATGCTTTAACAATATTAAAACATAAACATGATAAATATTGAGTTTCCTCTGTTTATAAAATTTTCCTTTTAAAATAAGGGACATGGACATTTTTACTTAGGAATATTAATGACATGGACAGAATTTCCTAGGAAAATTAGTTTGGAGACATAGATATTATTTAAAAAAAATATTGATACACAACTCTTCAACAATATTAAAACATAACATTTATATTCACCTTTTAAAAACAAGGACATGGACGTTTCAACCCAGGAATATTAATGACAAGGACATGATTTCCTAGGAAAGTTAGTCTGGGGACATTCATTTATCCAAAACATAGATACGCAACTCTGAAACCATATTGAAGACATTAAAATTTGCATTAGTGTATATGTAATCAAATTTGTTATAGTATTTTATAGGACATGATTTCCTAGGAAAATTAGTCTGGGGACATAGATTACTAACATAGGACTAAATATACTAGTAAATCTTGTAATCATGGACTATTTATACTAGTAATAATTGTCCGCCCAGACATATTTTACCAGGACAAATTTATCACTTACAAATGCACACTAATGAATGACTAGCAGTTTTAGTGGTGACAAATGCACTAAAAATTGCAAAACTGTTAAATTCTTCAATCCTTGATATTGTGTTGATTTTTGTCTGCATTTAGTCAAAACTTCCCCTTCAAAGTAGATAGTATAAGCAATAGGTCAACTGTATATGGTATATGGATTAATATGGTTGATTCCAGTTGTTATCTTATGTTGAGCTAAGGAATGGATATTCAAATGGGTATAACTTCCTTATGAATGCCTTGTTAACTGTTTTTATGCCCCACCTACGATAGTAGAGGGGCATTATGTTTTCTGGTCTGTGGCTCCGTTTGTTCGTCCGTCTGTGCGTCCGTTCAGGTTAAAGTTTTTGGTCAAGGTAGTTTTTGATGAAGCTGAAGTCCAAACAACTTGAAACTTAGTACACTTGTTGCTTATGATATGATCTTTCTAATTTTAAAGCCAAATTAGAATTTTGACCCCAATTTCACGGTCCACTGAACATAAATGAAAGTGGGAATTTCAGGTTAAAGTTTTTGGTCAAGGTAGTTTTTGATAAAATTGAAGTCCAATCAACTTGATACTTAGTACATATGTTCCCTATAGTATAATCTTTCTTATTTTAATGCCAAATTTGATTATTACCCAATTTTACAGTCCATGGAACATGGAAAAGGATAGTGCGAGTGGGGCATCCGTGTACTTTGGACACATTCTTGTTAAATGATGAAAATGATGTATTTCTTAAGACAGGGCTGGATTGTGTACATAGGAATAAAGACAGGGTGTTTGTAAATTGTCAATAAGTCACAATTACTTTTATCAGTTCAAAGATGCGGGGATCCAGCTAGCTCACAAAACTTTAAAATGAATTGAGAAATCAGAGTATGCTCAAATGGTATTTCTGGTAATATGGATCAAACACATTGTTAGCTGTACATTTCTATCTGACAGAGATCAATAACCTTCTTGTCATTTTTATGGTTCATTGCAAAACATGAGGATTTTGTAATGAGGTCCATTTCTCTAATACAAAAAGTATGAGGTCAATTTATTTACTGTATAAAATAAGTTTAAGATGAACATCTGACCTTGATCTCATTTTAATCTATCATTGATAATGCTTAACATATTGATAGATTGTTAGTGTAAACACCACTTTCAACATATTGGGTATTTGTTAGTGGAGGCAGTGAGTAAGCCCACTGAGAACCACTATTCTTCAGCCGGAAAACTAGAATTTCAATTACTAGACTAGTACCCCAACATCATTTGGGACACAGCAACAGCTCTTGGACCTGCAGAGAAATCCAACAGGGACTAGTTGACAGCTGAATCTTACCGTACATAAATACACACTATATCAACTCACGAAGGAAATTTTCTAGATCTCGTGTTTGTAACAAACCAAACTCTTGTTTAATCTTCAAACATTGTACCAGGTTTTTCAGACCACAATATTATCACCGACCTTGAAACAAAAGTTCAAGAAAATGCTACATAAAATATATACGAAGTCAAAATGGGAGCTATTAATATAGACCTAAAACACTCACTAGAAGAAGTCGATGCATAACATTAGAAGGTGTGGAGTTACTTTGGGACAAGCTTAAAAGCCCACATGGATCAGAAATACAGAGTGAAAAATGCTGAAGAAAAAACAGACTATACAAACAAATGATCCAGCTACAGGTCTTTCCAACAGAACAGGATTGCACGAAACAACCCAGAAAAGCAGAATACGAATATATCAACCAAAACATCATTGAGGGCCAAGACTTGAGAATAGTGTCATTAAACAGGAGCCTAATCTCATCTGAGGTAGTAAAGAGAAACCTGAACCACTAGATTAATAATTCAAGTCAGTCTTTGCAACCATATCAGACACTAAACCGACAAGAATAAGAGCCAAAAACAATTTAACAGCATTAAGGATTGACCAAAAGAGACTTGAAAACGGCTAAAAATCACTGATCCAAACAACGCCTCTGAACCTAACAACATTCCAAGCCGCATACTCAAAGAAAGTGCTGGACAACTAGTATCAATTTGTGAAAATTATAATGTTATGCTCGCTAGACACATGTGAACTACCAAAAGACTGGAGGGATGCAAATATATCAAATAGGAATACAAACACCTCACAGAAAGCCTTATCTAACATCTGTCACCAGCAACATACTAGAATACATCGTATGTATAGGAACATCCTTTAAGAAAAACAAGATTCTACCAGACGGCTTAACATCATCAGTAAGACGATTTTGCAGAAGACCGTCAATTAAATATACAGAACAATTCAATGAAACTGAAATCAGATTTGGAACAACTAGAAATTTGGGCCGACAAATGAGAGATGCTATTCAAAGCTATGGCTTATCCATCAATAAAAAACACAAATTACAATTTATATATGCTATACAAGCACATCCTACAAGAGATACACTTACAAGCTAATCGCAGTACATAAATGCTAGATATAGGAAATTGGTATTGACATTTGACAACTCACTTAGAAACTCAACATGTATACATGTCTTGAACACAACAATTCTTTAGTTTTCTATGTTGTGTCATATGTGCTATTGTTTGTCTGTTTGTCTTTTTCATTTTTAGCCATGACGTTGTCGGTTTATTTTCGATTTATGAGTTTGACTGTCCTTAGGTACCATTCGTCCCTCTTTTTCCAACAGGAAGAAATCCTGAACAATCGTAGGCCAGTTCAGTTATGGTCCTTTGGAATTTAAACCAAATTAAGTTCAAGAACTGGATCTTACTTCACTGTATTGGATAGGCTAAATAACACAAGTGTCCTTACAAATAACTTTGTATTGCTTGATCTTATAAGTGCTTCACGAAACCACATCCTAAATCGTTGTATCAACAATCAAAGCCGAAACAAGTCGAAACAGGTTTCTTGTCTTATGATTGGAAAACTCGAGCTTGTAATAATTCAAAGTTTTTCATATTAAAAATTGAACCCATCTATTCTATCGAACTTGAAATAAATGTAACTAAAGATACACTTAAATCTTTTTGCAAGAAATTGACAATGAGGGTCGGTTGAGAACAAAACTTTACAAAAAAGAGACGATTTCGGCTTCCCAATTGTGAACTTTCCATGTCTGTTTAACAACATTCCAGCAGCTCCTGCATATGGAGTATTTTGCCAGCCAGGGCGATAATCCAGAGTTTGCATTTCCTATCATGATTTCCTCGATAGAGTGTTGATGGTTACTAGGAAGCTACTGAACCAATAGTTCTAAATTGTTCAGTTGAAATCACGGGTGGATTGACAATTTTGGAATATCTGTTACAGAGGTGAGGACGGATATGTTATAATTGTTGTAGCCGCAAGTCTGTCTTCTTTTCCTTGAATGTGAGATACTGAATTTTATTTAGGCTTATAACCGGGTTTGCACTTAGATGAGCAACATCACCGGTGCCACATGTGAAGCAGTATATGCCTACCCTTCCACAGCACATCAGACCCCCAGTCTTTGATGGTGTTCGTGAGGCTCAGTCTTTAGTGCTTTATTTTGTGTGTTGTGTATTATTCGTCATTTCGTGTTTTTTCTTATTTTTTTGCCATGGAATTGTCAGTTCGTTTTCGACTAGAGAATTTGAATGTCCCTTTGGTATCTTTTGCTTCTCTGACCTTAAGTTTTGTATGTAATTGTAAATTCTATTACAGAAAACTGTTTGATTATGAAATTAGGTATTGACAATTCACTTTGAAACACAACATATTTTTTTATATACTCCAATGTAAAGGTCATACAGTGATACTGTGAAAGTTAACAATCACTCCGATTCTGATATAATATCCTCAGACACTGACATCATCTTGGTGGTTGGTTTTGTTTTATTGACAACATATTTCAGTGGCGTAAGTTTTCTTCAACAGACAATCGTCATTTCTGTGGTAACCGATGGCTTCATACAAAGTAAACTTGATTCATGAGCTTCTTGAGAGATGACGCTAACACTGTCATTTACTGCTTTGAGTTCCGCTATATTGATGGTGTGCACCAAATAATTCAAAGTTTGATAACTATATTGACCTTGTATATCTGATCAAATTTTAAATAAAAATAATTATATTAAAATAGTCTCCTATTAAAAAAAAACATGTTCGTGTCGTCCTTCGAAAAAAATGCCATAAAGATTAAGGAATTCGGAAGAAGTCAGTACTAGAGATTGATACTGCCCACATTGATTCAAATGACAACGGGAAATGGCACATCAAGAACCCAACATCATCTATTTTAACACAAATACACGAACAGCATTGCTGCAAATTAGGGGAGAACACAAACCTACATGTCAGTGACCAATGTCGTTGTTGACATCTTCGCCATATAATTCTCTGGTAGTTGTCTCATTTGAAATCCTAACAAATTTATTTATTCCGTATGGATAACATACACCCACCACTTATTCAATCGTCAGTAAGCATACCAAGAATATATGATCACGATATCGTATAACCAACATGATCACAGAACTAACTACAAGAAATCACCGCACAACATTTCTCCTCCTTACACATACTCAGGCAAAACAATATCAGCACATTATAAACAGAGTTACATTTTGTAACTAGCAAAGGCCATTTAGAACATTTTTAATAAACATGCAATACAGAGCTAGTAAAATCATTCAATTGGTTGAATGGTATACTATCCAGAAACATGAGAGCAAATTTATGGCAAACCGCTTTACTATAAATTCGAATTTCAAGATATCTCCTATAACATTTAAGATATCTTATATAATATATCAGATATCTCCTTTAATATATAAGATATCTGATATAATTTCATTTTTATAGGATATCTCATATATTATATAAGATATATTTAATGCTTTAGGAGATATCTTTAATGTTATATAAGATATCTTTAATGTTATATAAGATATCCTTAATGTTATATAAGATATCTCATAAGGTTTATATGATATCTTATATACTTTATAAGATATCTTCAAAAGTTTATAAGAAATCTTATAAAGTACATGAGACATCTTATAAACAATTTTTATATAAGATATCTAAAATAATTCATTAGATATCTTATATAGTTTATAAGATATCTTATATAGTTTATGAGATATCTTATAAAGGCAATTATAAACTATATAAGCTATATAAGATATTTTATAAACTTTAGGAGGTATCATATAAACTATATAAAATATCTTATGAACTTTAAGAGATACCTTATAAACTAAATAAGATATATATTTTATAAACTAAATAATATGTCAGATATCTCCTATAATATATAAGATATCTTATATAATATATAAAATATACTTTTATTTTTATGAGATATTTTATTTATTATATGAGTTATCTTATATATTATAGGAGTTATCTTTATTTTTGTATAAGATATATCCTAAAATTTATAAGATATCTTCTAAAGTATATGATATATCTTATAAACAATTTTTATATAAGATATCTTATCAAAGTTTATAAGATATTTCATATAGTTTATGAGATATCTTATAAAGACAATTATATAATATATCTGATAAACTATACGAGATATCTTATACAGACAATTATATAAGATATCTGATAAACTATATGAGATATCTGATAAACTATATGAGATATCTGATAACAATATAAGATATCTTATTGCCTATATTAGATATCTAGTTAACTATTATATATCTTATAGAGTTTATGAGATATTTTGAAGTAAGAATAAATAGCAAAACGGCTGAGCATACAAAACACTTAGAAAAGTGGATAAAGTAAATCTGAAATCAAGACCATTGTTGATTGGAATCGACTGGAACAAGAGGTTGTCTACACTAAATTTACAGAAGACTCTAATCAGCTCTCAAGGGACTGCATAATATTTCGAATCAGCGCAAGCTAGTATTCTCGCGAAATGAAATGTATTTAATACCTGTATCTTGGAACAATATATCAATATATATGTTCCTGTCTGTATGCAAAAGAAAAGTTAACAAAATATTTGTTGATATAACAATATATTTTCCCAATCAGCTTTTCATCAAATTGAAATGTACTTGTTTAATGGCAATTGTTTATTAAGCCTCTTAACTTTCAGAACCAAATTTAAACTCATGAATCAAAGTTCATTTTCCTTTACTCTGGAATCTTTTCAATGAAAGAAAGAATTCATTCATTCAATGGCAATGTTCCTATTAAGAAGTTTAAAAGTTCAATTTATTTGTTCTTGTAGATGATTCGTTAATTATATTTGATCTGTTTTCCTTTATGTGCATGTGTTTTTCACACATCATAAAAGGACTGTCTGGAAAAGAAGTGCCTGGATAATTAAAATGGCTTGGCACATGATCAGACAAAAGTTGACATCTTTAAAATGTTTTCGGTGTCATTTCAAAAATTTGCCAATATCAGTGTACACAAGGTAAGTTTTGTACTGAAACAATTTTTTTCCAAATTTGTTTATGTGACCTGTTCATATTATCAAGCTAAAAGATTAAGAAAATGATACAACTATTTTTCTAGTTTACAATTCGATGATCATAATTAGTGAAATATGAAAAATAAAAAAAAAACATACAGTAAAACGTCCTTACAGGAGCAACTAAACATTCCAAAGAGAAAAATCTGGCCGAAATGGCGGTTAATATATTTATGTCCAAGGCGAAAATAAAAGTTGTTTCTACTTTAGGAAATAGTTATCTATCTTTGAAAAATCGTTAATGAATATATATATCTACTCTTATAGTCACAGTAATTTACGAAAGAAAAAATTCCAAAATGAAAAAAAAAATATCGCGGCGACTATGTTTTGAACCCTCGATCAATCTGTTATGATCAGAATAATTTGTGATGTGTCATGAAAAATGAATGTTAATTAGCTCGACGGCTGTACGTCTGAAAAAAATCTCGATTTAATCAATTATATACTAATTTCGCAATCAAGTTGACGGCCTCAGAACACAATTATTCGGGAAAAATACAATGCATTTGTTTTATTAAAGTCAAATTGAATTAAAAAAAAAAATGCACCGCTTCAAACATGAAATAAATTTAACTGCTAAAATGCTTGAAGACCATTTATATTCTAATAAAATATGCTTGCCCCAGGACAATCCATCAGTGCTTTTTCTTTTGAAAGCCCTATTGACATGCCAATGGTAGGATTTTAATCTTGAATAAATGACGAAGGCTAATTTCAACCCAACTTTCATTTTGACCAAATCTCTACTTTCATTTTCAACAATATTTTTTTTCCACATATGTTTTACTTATTTTAATATTTATGCAACTGAAAGGACCACTTAAATTGTTAACATTTCAAAGATAACAGTAGACAGATTACCTAGGAAGAAATGCCCCATATGATAATTAGGAACCATATTCCAGGTTTTTCCAGATAGATTCATGGTATATTGCAATCTTGGATTGTACAATCACAGTACTGTACGAAATCGGTCTAGTTATGCCCAAATTTGCAAATTCTGAGACATATTTGCATTTTTTTTTGTTAGAATGTTTATTTCTATAAAGAAAACTTTGTGATTTATTGTATTATCCAAAATATTTAAACAAATATAAAAAAAAAAAAAAAAATCATTTTCCCCCAAAAAAGTCATTTAAGGGGAGATAACTCTTTAGGTAAAAAAATTATATTGGACTAATAGGATTTTTTTTTACTTATAGCTGAAACAAGTTTGGTGACACCATTTTTTCTTTTTTTTTCTCTTAAAACATATAAATCCTATCTTCTCACAATTTATTTCAATATTCTATCTCGTAGATTTTTTTATGTACATTATAAATGTGTTTTTTCATGAACAATCTAAACAAATTTAGGCAATTTTCAAAGACTCATAGCTTAAAAAATAGCACGGTGACCCATACTTTTTATGATCATTTTTGAAAAAGCATAGATCTAGTAAAATCCGGGCTTTATATTTTGGCAAATTTGAAGAAAGTTATGTCTATACCTATGATCTACCTTAACTGAAAATTGTTTGTAAATTTTGATAATTTGATAACGTACAGTGTTTGCTAGCTAAAATGAATTTACGTTCAGTGGCAATTATTTCATTAATATATACTTATCCATATAATAAATTCAGGAAATAGTGGTCATTTCTAACATTGGTTTCAGCAGGGAAAGTCAATTCTAGTATATAACTATCCCTGGGTTCAATGAATGATTCTTTTTTGGAATAAAAACCTCGCGAAAAAAGATTCTGTGATTTACAAAAAAAAGGTATCGTGGCGTTATAAAACGTACGCTTTTTGAAAAGCAAATACTTTATGTTTATTTGTTTACTTTTCAAAAAATGTGGAGTTGCCTCCCTTGTCAATGATGCTAGAAATAGTTCCCTTTTTCATTTACTATGGTTAAAGTAGCTTTTGTGTTTAATTCTGAACTTATTAATTGAAGAAGTAAATGGCACTGATATAACCAAACTGAAATAGAAATAATAAGAGCTGCGAACGAATATCAAAAATATAGTTGACATATCACCTTGGAATCAAAATGGCCGCCTGTCAAAATTTCGGAAATGTAACCTGAAGAGAATTGTTTTTAAGAATATGTAATTTGACAGTGTAAGTTTACCATATAGATCTTTTCAAGAATGTTGATATGTATCGTCTTAATATGAAAACTTGCGAATGCATGTTTATGACCAGAAAAGAGAAGAAGTGTACAAACATTATCAACTTTTCAAGTGTCAAATAAATCCTGGAAAATTATTTATAATCACTTTATAATATTATGAGTTTATATTAAATGTAATTCAAATCGACAAGTGAGACAAATACATGAAATACCTGACGAAATAACGCTCCTTTCATAAGGACAGTAGTCTCAGCACAATATACTTGTTTATTCGAAAAAAAGAAAAGATATATGTACATGTAGAACAGAAACTACTTACTTAAAGATACTTAAAGATGTTTTCCGGTACAGGATCCTCACGGCTCCTCTTCACCAGACTCATATATTAGGTCATTATTATTACTGTTACTGCTGCTTCCGGTTATAACTGCGCGGTAATCAGAATAATATAGTTCCTCATTTTTCCAATGATTGTCTAGTCTGTTTTTAAAGGCATTAACAGACGGTGCCTTAACCACTTTTTCTGGTAGTTTGTTCCAGGTTTTAGCTATTCTCACCGTAAAGCTATTTTTCCTTAGATTAGTATTAAACCTTTGGTGCATGATTTTAATACTGTTTGTTCTTGTACTGTGTCTATTCTCTGTACGTGACATTAATTTAAGGAAAGTACTAGTTTCCGGGTCATATTTATTGTGTATAATCTTATAAGTCTCAATCATGTCCCCTCTTATTCTTCTGTACGCTAGTGTTGGTAATTTTAATTTCTTTAGTCTTTCTTCGTAGCTTAGGTTTTTAAGTCCAGGTATTTGTTTCGTAGCTCTCTTTTGAACACTTTCAATTTTATCGATATATTTTTTCTTAAAAGGTGCCCATACTGAACTAGCGTAATCTAGATGTGTTCTTACAAGTGTTTTATATAATGGAATAAAGATTTCTGCATTTAGATTTTTGAAAGATCTTCTTAATGCCGCAAAGATTGAATTTGCTTTGTTTACTTTCTCACATATATGCTTTTCAAAGGATAATTCTTCATCAATGACTACCCCTATATCCTTCTCTTCTTTGCATCTGCTTATTTCTTTTCCTAGTAGATTATATTTTTCAATCTCTTGTTTTGATTTTTTGCTGATATTTATATGTTTACATTTTTCTGGATGAAACTTGAGTAACCATGTATCACTCCATTTTTCTAGTTTGTCTAAATCCTTTTGTAATGTTTCGTGGTCTCTGTCTTCCTTTATTATTCTAAAAATTTTTGTATCATCAGCAAATAAGTAAGCATCTGAGTTAACTCCTTCCGGTAAGTCATTGATGTAGAGTACAAACAAGAGTGGTCCTAGAACTGAGCCTTGTGGTATACCTGAGGTTACTTCCTTCCATTCCGATGCTTCACCATTTATTGAGACTCTTTGTTGTCTATTTGAAAGAAAATCTCTTATCCAATCTAGTATTGGGTTTTTTATTCCATAATTTTCGATTTTCTTTAGCAGCCTTTTGTGTGGAACTTTATCAAATGCTTTCATGAAGTCTGTATATACACAATCTACCTCATATCCGTCGTCTATCGCCTCTGTCCATATGTCAATTACCTCTAGTAATTGCAATGATTATTTCTGATTAATTCTGATTCATGTTCGCCCTACAGCTAGTGATCCCTAATCTACTGGCAAAGTACCTGCACGCTATGATACCTATTAAACATGTTTGCTCAGGGTCCATATGCCCTGATTATTTCAAATTAGACAATTGGTCTATTTCCAGTATCTGACTGTACTTAAAAACAAACAAACATCATAGAGTCAGTGGTACTACTCCTGTCATATGCATTGCTATCATTAATCCATCAAACAAAGACAAATATTACAAAAATATGTAAGAATTATTATGTCATTGAACAATTCTAAAAGTCTAACCTACTGATCATCATGAGACTGAGGATTTAAATTATAATTGAATTCACTGATTTTGTAACTCTAAGACTTCAAAATTACAGTACATCATTCACTCTATTCTCAACTGACTTCTGATGAATCTGGTTTTCCCTGAATTCTGATTCATGTTCGCCCTACAGCTAGTGATCCCTAATCTACTGGCAAAGTACCTGCACGCTATGATACCTATTAAACATGTTTGCTCAGGGTCCATATGCCCTGATTTTTATTTTATTCTTATTTTAGTCTACAATGGTCTACTTTCATATTGTTTATTATTTAAACAGAATACATTTTTACATGTACATGTAGGTTTAATAAGATTGTAAATGCACATGTGTTGCAACCATACAACTAGAAGAGGGGCAAAAGATCCAAAAGGGATCCTAGTTGTAAACAAATTGCCCTCTTTGGAGATTACACAAAATTCAACAACAGTAACAGCCTCCACTGCAACATCAAATAAAATAGAGATTATTTCAAATTAGACAATTGGTCTATTTCCAGTATCTGACTGTACTTAAAAACAAACAAACATCATAGAGTCAGTGGTACTACTCCTGTCATATGCATTGCTATCATTAATCCATCAAACAAAGACAAATATTACAAAAATATGTAAGAATTATTATGTCATTGAACAATTCTAAAATGCTTCAAAAATAAACCATCAACTTTTAAATATTTCCATGAGTTTTCATATAACTAACTAACTAACTAATTTTATTCAGTATAAAATCCAGTACAAAAGGATCATCGCTGAAACATGTGAACACATATAAAAAAACAAAAAAACATATACAAAACAAAACAACAATAAAATATAACAGCCAACAATTTTGACACGTATAACAAGCAAGAGACAGAACTCAAACTTCAATATTATGCAATTATTCCCACTGATGAATGTCTAATCAAAATACATTTGTCTATATATATATGGACCATAATTTGCTATTGGGCTCCGTTTCCTATAACTATAGAAAAGTGATAAAATGTGAATTACTGTAAGAAAAGTTGCAACTACATCTAAAGATGCCATTATTTTTATCAACATACAAGTGTATGCTACACTTCCCTAGAAAAAAATTTAAAATATACGAATTTCAAAGATTCTACAACCGTATTTTTGTGTCGTTTCTCGCGTTATTTATTGCTTCCGAAGAGCATAACGCTGACTGATTTATAGATAATCGTCACCGGCAAATTCGTAACTTTTGCTTTCAAATAACAAAGAACATCGACCAATAAGAATAGTGAGAAGAAAATGCCGAGAACTATAAGTATTTATGTAGCAGATGTAAGAACAGTGGCGTGATTTTTGTGTCCGATTTCATAACACAATTTTTAGATGATGTAATCTGCTTTGTTGTAATAGAATTCTTAAAAACAATATGCAAATATGAACTCTCGCGAGATGTTCAAACAGGTAAATCCGAGATGATTTACATTCTTGTTTTGATCTTCGTAATAATTAAGTAAGAAAATTACGTTGCCGTTATGCGTTACATTTCACACGAAACAGAAGTCCAGTTATTTATTAAAATTGTTTTTGTCCTCAAGTTCTAACCATTTCCGGTCATACGTGAAACATGTGACTAACATGTGATCACGCCATTACGGCCGGATGTACGAAATACTAGGTCTAAACATTGTTTTTGTTTCCAACGGGATGTTAGCAAACATAATCTGTAGACTTGTTTCGTCTTGTTTAAAAGGGGAAAATACAATTGTCAAAGAGATTGCGCCGGTGGTCTGTTATTTTTCCTATGTGCATAATGTTACATACGATCCTGTGTGAAAATAAATGCCCAATGACTTGACAAAATCGATTTCATATTTGACAGACGTTAGAACACACTTCGTTTCCCGATAATGACGTGAAGAGTCCTTGGAAAAATCAATCGAAATTACGTTTCTTATCATTGTACCAATGCTCGTTGGATTGATTTAACTTCAGCAGTAAATATTACTGGATATTTTAGGTGAATAAATATAATTTAATAAAAAATACATGTTAATATACCGTTACACTTGGAATGTACAAAGTTGGAATCCTGTCACAGTTTTTAATTAATATTTTTTATTCATGTTCTGCAAACACTTATCAGAAACGCAATAAATTTGTCAAAGGAGAAGTAAACTTTTAGCATGCATGACTTGAAAGGAAGTACTTTATTGATTTTAGCCCACTAAAGTAGGTTAAAATGTGGAAACCCTGTAGATGGTGTACAGGTCACAAGTATCACATTGTGTCTATTTTAAAGATTTTAATTCCAAGTTAAAGGATTTTTCTTTACTGGATTTAAAGAATGTTACATTGCCAATGATTTGGAATAAATTGTATATATTGTTATTTGGATGGAGAGTTGTCTCATTGGCACTCACACCACATCTTCCTATATCTATTAACTGGAAAATCAAAATCAAATATAAATACATTTTTTTTGCTTAAACATCATGATTCAACGATTATGGTATCCTGTATCAATGGAGAAAATATGGAAAATTCTGAATAAATTGTACTAATAGTTTTCAAAACAAGCACATATTTAGGAGTTTTATAATACTGTTACATTTAAGATGGATTTTTAGAAAAAGTATACTGTTCAGATTATTTTAAGCAGATTTTGCAATAAAATAAAACTAAAATAATGCTTTCGGTTTCTTATGGTTTCCTGTCAGGTTTAAAAAAAACTTTAATATAACATTGAAAATAGATTTTAAATATTAACATGAAGCAAGTAACACTAGTAATGGTGTTTATTTATGCCTTTTGAATTATATTGTGCAAAATAAAGAAAATAAAGATTGGTTTCCTGTTTGGTTTCATGTCATGTAAACGGTGAATCAAAATGTATTATTTTTTTCTCGAAAAACTCAATTGTTCCATTCATACTATTCTAACACCAACACAACCCACTAAATAAAAGTTAAAATTTTAGAACTTATAAAAAAGGATACAAAAAGAAACCAAAGGCCGAATACCAAATTATGGTCCATATATAAGAAATCTGGTGAGAACATCAGTCTCCGAACAGTTCATTAAATATTTAAATTTATCATAATTATCTAAATTGCAAAAACATGGTATAATATTAACAATGTCATCATAAAACTTTTCTCTCTCCTCGTGATAGAGTACAACGTTGCATTCACATATAAAATGAAACTCATCTTCAATTTTGTTATCCATACAATGTTTACATATTCTTTGATCCAAAGGCGTTTTATTATATCTGTCTTTTTCAATGTGTAAATTGTGGTTAGAAATTCTTAATTTACATAATTGTCTAATACTGTATATTGTTTTGGGATATTTAACTTTGTATAAGTCTCAGGTTTATATTCCTCTTTTAACTTGTAATATGTGCGTAATTTGTTTTCATTTTCACCTGTCAAACATGAGAAAAAATAATTTCCAGATCTTTCTTGTAATATCTTTTTCACTGCAGATATGAGTTTTCCTTCTGACAAAGTTCCTTTATTATTCCAAACATGGTCAAAATGAATTAATTTTAGAAACTCAAAAATGTGTTTATTGAAGGTACATGGAAAGGTACAATCAACTTCTTCGATTGACTTATATGCTAATTTTGAAAAATTCAAAAGAGGGTCTTTATACAAATATAGCCAGTATTTAAGAGATTGTAAAATAACAAATATAGAGATAGGATAACGACCAAGTTCTGCCATACTGGCAGTATTAGAAGAATATTTCGTGGCACCAAGTACATATTTACAATATCGATTATATATATTATATATATACAATATACATGATACTTGATATATATATCTGCATATGTTTTTTAAACTTTAATGCCCTTAATATTGATATTGAGAGAACGAAACCAGGGCAAATGATTTTAGGGCGATCTCCCACAGTGTGAAGATCTATCATGTAATTAGGGGGAATTGACCTGAATTCACTACTAAGAAACGACTGATCATGCTGTTGCGTAAGTCCTTGTCAACACAATCATTGGAATTTATTTAAGACACAACTCATAATCACTGTATAACATTTATTTTTACTCTAATTTCAAATTACAAATCTTTTTCTTTTAAACAAAATACAACTCCGTTTCTCCGTTGAAGATATGCCACGTGAATAAATTACATAAATAATAGACAATTAACGGAGTTATGAATACAATGAACGGATCTGTAAATTACATAATAATAAGTATGGAGCACATTGAAAATGAAAAGAATATAAATCGCGGTTCGCGACACATGCTGATGTAAAAAACACTTTTGATAAATTATAGGCCCCATTTACACTGGCAACAAAATTGAATCCATCTTTATTTGAATCGATCACAAAAAAACCAGTTCGCCTTTACATTGCACAATCAAGATTGATCGAGATCGATCTTATTTAATCCTGTGAGTTTACACTACAGCATAATAAGAACCGATCTGACCTTTATTTTCCTATCTAAATATAACAAGCACCTAAAAAAAAGATTGATCTTTTCAAATCCACCTCTAGAGGTAGGCTTTTTAAGTCTGATTAAAGATCGATCTTACCCATTTACACTGGACCAAAGATTGATCTTAAAAAAGATCGTTCTTAGTAAAGATCTATCTTTTTTTGTCAGTGTAAACAGGGGTCTTAGGTGGATAGTATATACTTCAAATAAAATGTTCTTACATTCGAACAAAATATAGGTTTGACCATTGTAGTTGTAAATAAGTGACCACATGTACATGTACAGTTGTCTTTAAACTTGTCTGATTATTTATTCAAACTGGTCTGAGAAGTCTTATATATATATATATATTACTAACTAGTAACTGCATTACTGGTTAAACCTGTTGTAAAAAGTGGTTCAATATGTATTTTCCTTTTATGCAAGTTTTCAATATGTTACTGTATAATACTGTATTCATAAATATATAGTCTACAACAGTACAGGACAGAGAAACGTTATAACCTGGAAGTTAATTATTGCATACTGTGCATGCTTTAGCCTGTACAATTAGATACAGTCCTGGTTGAACCTATCTGTCCCCTAAATACATATTACATGTAGATAAATTTGAAAAGTTTCAAATTTAACACTGGCATTAGCTACATTTTTGTGTTTTTATAGAATTATGTAGATTGGCAAGTTGTAAAACCATGAATATGGGTACAGGGTTCTCACTAGGAATTTTTCATGGTGAGTCCAATTTGGTACCCACAGTACACATGTATTTTATTCAAATGATTCTGAATATTTTACATCTTTAAAAAAAACTATTAGAAAATGTCTTCTAGATCTTTAATGCACCTGATTATTCTATTTATCATGCAAAAAAAACATTAATTTATATATACAGAAAAAAATCAATATAAGAGATCATTAACCTACTTGTAACAGTCTTGTTTACAGTAAAATCTGTGTTTACCTATCATATTGAGTTAGCCTTGATTAACTCCAGATCAACATCTTCTCACAACATATTATATGAAGAAAAAAAATATTGATCCCTCTTCACTGTCTTGTAGTATTGTTTAATTCACCTGGAAAATTGTTTGTAAGTTACAGCAGATGGTTGTAACAAGGGATTTTATTCTTTTTTCTAAAAGTGTAACAATGTTCAAAAAGTATCTCAAAATGAATAAGTTGTAACTTACTGGGTTTTGTTTATCAGAAACACTTATTTAACAGGTTAGTTGGTTAGTTTTTTTTTTTATATCTATACATGTTATTTGTAAGTCATTTAAGGTGGTACCCAACACTTTAGCATAAATTAATTTGGCTAGTTTAATTTCATAAAATTTTGTCAAAGTATTTACTTTGACCCTTTAACAAATGTATAAAAATTTCAAAAACTTTGAACCAACTGTTTTGTCAGAAAAATTACACTGGTTATATTGCAGTTTGACAAACACCAATTTTGATCATTGAGAAGCTTAATATTCCTTTTACAACACAATGTAATTAAAATGTTAAGCTGACTTTACAGAGTTATCTCCCTGTAGTGTTAGGTACCACCTTAAGTTGTAATAAGTACATGTAAATAACATGATGTGACCCGTCAATGTATTCATCATGTTAATACCATGTTGAGCAGATATTTTTTTAACGATATTTAAATCTTTCCCTGCACTTATTAAAACTTCATGATCATGGGTGAGGGTTATTAAGGTAAATAAACTCATCATAGATACCAGGATTAGAATTTTGTATGCAGGATACACCTTTCGTCAATAAGTTATAAATAAAAAAGGCCAAAGAAAGTAAGAAGTTGATGATCATTAAGGACCTATTAAATTCGAAAGGTTATGCCAAATACAGCTCAGGTTATCTGTTCCTGGTGGTGAAAATCCTTAGAAATTAAAAAAAATGAAGTTTTTTAAACAGTTTATTTATAAGTATGAACATACAATGTATCCATGTCAACACAGAAGTGCATGCTGACTACTGGGTTCAATAGGTTGGGGATATCGCCAGCAGGATTTCTAGACTACTATTTGGCAGTAAAAACCATGGATGCTTAATATATAAATAAGGATTTATGTTTTGCTATATATGTAGGATCTATATTAGCAGTTAGGGATTCACACTTGGTTGGAATGGGGTGGCTAAATATAATGTCTTTGGTAACCTATAAAGTTGTCCATGCTCTGCAT